>NC_139039.1:12761732-15161732 GCF_964662115.1 Mustela nivalis | reverse complement strand
CTTGAAAGAAGGGCTAAAATCTCTACAGAAGCCGAGGAAGAGGCATGTCCTCTGTTACTAGTCATTAGTTTACTATTCATGGAACTGCAGCAGAAACCATCTTGCTGCTCTGTAAACCAGCTACCTGTAGGTCCTTGGCCAAGTTGCCTTATCTCTCTGAGCTTCAGGTTCCTCATTTATAATATTAGACAATAACTAGCCCTAAAGATTTCTATGTGATTTCCTGGAAGCCTAAAGAAATTAAAAAAAAAAATTTAAGCCTTTTTAGGGGTACCTGGGTGGCTCAGTCCATGAAGAAGTCTTTGGCTCAGGTCATTGTCTCACCATCCTGGGATTGAGTCCCTCACATGGCTCTGTAAATAGTGTGGAGTCTGCTTCTCCCTCTCCTCTGCCTGCCACTACCCTTTCTTGTGCTCTCTCTCTCTGTGTCAAATAAGTAAATAAAATCTCTTTTTTTAAAAAAACCTTTTCAATATATCTGATTTACATATACTTTAGTTCCCTCACAAAAATAATGTAGACAAATAAATAAATAAATTTAAGAGAAAGATAATTTTATGGCTCAAAGAAGACTTCTATTTTCCAGAGAGAAGCAAAATAAGATTTTTATATTCACAAATGAAGTCACAATTTTAAAAAAGTTCTGAAGAGGAAAGAAGAAATAAAATTATAGGTTTGCCTCCATTTGAGATCTTGCTGAAGTTATTGGTATCAGAGGAAAGATACTTTGTTCAGGGACACTGTACTAATATGAGTGTGATCTTCCGATCTTAGAAAATGCCACAGTTACTTTGAGCCTCTCGATATTTGGAGATAGAGACAATCTCATTTTACGTCCATTATAACAAGGTCAACATTATCTGAACAGTTTCTGACAGTGTGTTGGGGTGCCTGGGTGGCTCAATTAAGTGACAGACTATTTTTCAAAAATATTCTTTATTTAAACTCAATTAGCCAACATATAGTACATTAGTTTCAGATGCAGTGTTCAACAATTCATCAGTTGTATATAACACCCAGTGTTCAGATTCTTCCTCTCCCTCTGTCTTCCCCGCCCACCACCACTCACATGTGCTCTCAATAATGAAAGTGTGGAATACCTAGTCTCCATTGGCCAACTGCCTGTGTAGAAAGACAAGCAAAGATTAGGAACACTGGACACCGCTTTCAAAATTTGCAGAAATGGAACTGCAGTAGAAGAGAACTTACTGAAGGAGACAGTGAGACTATCATTAGTGAAGTGAAGTAGATTTGAAGCTTAGCCCCATATAAATTCATTGGAGACTTTCTGAAAAGAAGAGAGAGGCCAGTGTTATGTTGCAGAGGGCAGAAAATGATAAGGGGGATTTGGACTCAGAAGAAGGCTTTATGCAAAGTGCTGGGGACTGTGTGACATTCTATCTGGAAGGCAGTTCTTCAGACAGTTTTAATTCCTCCATTGCCAAGATTGTGTGACCAATCTGGACACAGAGTCATTAACTGCTTTCTTGAGTTTCCCATTTGAAATTAAGTACATTCCAGCCAAACAAAGAGCCCATATTTACGATGCGATGCTTTTTAAGAAGCTCAAACACAGAATGGCAAATTTATGCCAAGACAGGTTTATATGGAAAACTGATATATGAAGTGATATAAGGTCCTTACATCCTTGATTGTTTACTTCATGAAACCACATCTCTATCCTAAAGCTCCAATAAAAAAGACTATAATGATAACCTTCCAATACTTTTCGGAGAAACAGAAAGACTCTAGTGACAGCAATACTTCATTGGGAAACCAGATAATATCGTACTAAGTTTGGTTTAGCTAGTTAGTGAAACCTCTAAAGCCTTTGAGATAATATAAAAATTTCAAAATATTTTTGTCCATTCAAATAAAAGCATAATAGGAGTTCTGCTTGCATGGAAGCTCTTTGAGATTAAGTAGACCTTCCTTTCAAAGTGACAGTAAGTACTCTAAAGACTTTTTTCAATTAATGCCACTGCAGTTTAGAATTCCAACGTCAACTGCTTTTATCTTAAAGGTAAGTTTCCCCACCACCACCACCCAGTGAATTAAAAAGCTTTTGAAGGCTAATGGAAATAGGGAATTACTAGACAAAATCTTAGGAAGAATCTAGAACTTAGTCTACAGAGACGCAAGTGCAAGTCAGAGCTTATAAGCATTGGTGACCTTAAATCCCCATCTGGGACAAAGGAAACCACACAGACAGACACATTGCAGGTAGAGACCCCGTTTTAGGTCACAGCCACAGTCAATTTGCTCTTGGAGCTCTTCTTGCTCTCATCAAGATTTGCTTTGAAAAGGGGCCCAGACTCCCATATCCTACAATCCCATTCTGCCATTCCCTTTTCATTATAAGGTGTTAATGCTGACCTTCAATTGGGGTATCTCGACACTGCCATTTTTGATATTTGGACCAGATCATTCCTTGTGGTGAGGGACTGTCCTGGGCCCCATAGGATGGTTAGCAACATCTCTGGCTTCTATCCGCTGGATGTACCCCCTTGCCCTGGTGTGAAAACGGAAAATGTCTCTAGGCTTTGCCAGATGTCCTCTGAGTGAGGATTGTTTGCAGTTGAGAGCCACGGTTTTAGATGCTAATGAAAATAACAAATAATGGCTTTCAATGCTCCCATCACCTTTTATCCTTTTCATAGAATGAGGCAACATAATCAGGACTAGAGACACAATCTCGGATATATGAATGCCATGTTCAGTCTGAATCTGTCCTTGACAGTGACCTTGAACTCATCAAGTCTCCCACGGCCTCATATCTAGAATAAAGATGCATTCTTTCATAAGATATTCACTGAATGCCCATTTATATGCAATATGAATGAAAGAGAGCCTCCTTCAACGTTGCTCACAATTTAGTGAGGAGATAGAGGTAAACAATAATTAAAAGTTTTTCATTTAAATCAGAGGTTTCGCACACCTTGGTGAGGAACCAGATGGATGTTGGAGCCCTGGGCTAACCTCGGATTAGATGTGCACCTATCGGATACATGGGCACATGGGGGACATGCCAAGAAGAGCAGTGCAAGCTTCCAGGCCTGGCACTGCCACCACCCTCTCCTGGGTGGCACAGCTGAGGACCCACAGCTCCTCCTCACTCCTCCTCGTGAAGGTGACGTCATCCCAACCCCTTGCCTTCTTAGCCTCTCACATTTCTCAGTCCCACTTGGTTCTTCCTGCGTGACGGGCTCCTCTGTTCGCCCCCGTACATGACAACACCGTGAGTAACAGAGACCAGGCCCGGACCGCGGGCCCCGATCAGCAACTTTAAAATAATCGTTCATACCCTAGGGGAAGTCCACATTTCAAAACTCTGCTCCTGGTATCGCCCAGATGAGGTCATTGCCTGACCAGTGTTTTGTCCAGCAAGCATTCCAAAGTCCTGTTCAAACACCCATTTGAATTAGTACTAAAAGCCAGAGATAGGCGATTCTCATAGCAAACCACTTTTTTTTTTTTCCTTTTAAAGATAAAATGACACCCACACAGAACAAGGGCCACTGTATCTATGGCATGCCAAAGTACAAGGTGAAGACGTACTTGTTTTTATATTGTAGAACCCAGCCACGTTTTATAAAACCTAGAGCATTTTTGGAGTAAACTCTTGGGTCTTCAGATTCCTAGTGTGTGGGGTATGACTAACTCAGACCTTTTGGTTTTCCTTCCGTCCCCTCTCCCCCATCTTTTTTTTTTTTTTAAGATTTTATTTATTTCTTTGACAGAGAGAGATCACAAGTAGGCAGAGAGGCAGGCAGAGAGAGAGAGAGGGAAGCAGGCTCCCCGCTGAGCAGAGAGCCTGATGTGGGTCTCGATCCCAAGACACTGAGATCATGACCTGAGCTGAAGGCAGCGGCTTAATCCACTGAGCCACCCAGGCGTCCCCCCTCCCCTCCCCCATCTTTAAGCCCTTTCTATCCCTTACTGTGTCTTTGAGTGTGGAAGGAGAAAAAAAAAAATTAGAAATTTCACTTTTCTATTTTTTCTACTTATTTTGCACAATATTTTGTCAACGGTCAACTTTGTAAATGTGAACTCAGTTTAATGGAACTGAATATACAGGCTAGTGTCGGTTGCAGTAATCCTGGACAAATTGGAAATTTGTGACCCAGGCAGATTTACATTAACTCTTTTCTCCAGGGCTACCATAAGTTGACAAGACTGAATTTCTTATATACTTTATACCCAATGCTTCTTGAATTACTACTGCAGAACCCAAAGCCATGGACATCCCCACTCTCACCGCACAGAGCAGATTCCTTGTCCTCCATGAAGGCTGTGTGACACCACCCCTTCCCAGGCCTCTCCTGTGCACCCAGCCCCGGGGCCTTGTGCCAACACCAGCTAACGAGGTAGGAAGGCCCAGATGTAAAGCTGCACTGTTATTCTCCCACGTTCAGAAAACCCATCTCTTTCTTGGAAAACTGAATCTTCTGTACTTGGCAAAACAAAACCCAAGCTTACTGGCTCTTCACTCCAAGTGAAGCAGGCAGTAGTAGGTTTTCATGACCATGCAGGTGAGGAAGAAAGAAGAAATTACCAGCTCTAAGAGAGACTGAGCCCCAGAGCAGGCAGTCAGACAAGAGTGATCCCCGTCCAAGCACTGTACTAGAATCAGGAGTACCTTACCTTCCATTCTGTCTCACAATCAGAAGAAAACACTGGTAAATCACATTCTTTTGCCATTTTATTTCACAACAAATAATCCTGGAGATGTTCAGTTGTTGTCGCCTGTTATTAGCATCGTTACTGAATGTCTAAAGCATGCCTCTACACAACATTTTCCTCTCAGCAGCGCTGAGTGCATTGTCTCTTTTTGCCCTTATGACAAGGACAGGAAGGAGATACCACTCTCTGCATTTTTGCAGACAAGTGCCCCAAGGCTCACTATTTGGCTTGGACCCAGCCTGCAAAACTTACACTACAAACTGGGCTGTTTCCCACTGCTAGAAAGCTTCTTCATGCTGGTGTCTTCATCAAAGACTGGTGTGCTCGTCACTGACCTGTGTTTTCTCTAAAATCCAGTCCACATACTCCGCAACTTTGGTGTAGACACCTGGCTGTTCTCTGCGGGCACAACCATCACCCCAGCTGGTGATGCCCACCAAATGCCAGATTCCGTTGTGTTTACAAACTAATGGACCGCCAGAGTCTCCCTGTGTCACAGTGGGTGGAAAAATAAAATAGAAAGTTTGAGAGATGTGCCTTTCAACTTCTTTAGTCACACTGCACACAACACACACATCCAGGTCCTTATAGTTCTTCAGGTGTCTTCCATTCCTCAGTAGCTATTGGACGTGATCAAAATAATTTAATTCAGTAATGTGTGGTTGTATTTTTTGTTTAGTCCAACAAGGAAATGTTTACATCATGATCTCAATGTCGAATATATCTAATGCTCTAATATTTTAGTACTATTATATGTACAATGGTGCTCCCTTAAATATAGTGTGCTTCTGCACAGATTGTGAGATACATATATAATATAATATAATATAATATAATATAATATAATATAACATAAATTATATACATGTATATTCAGTTCATTAAATGTTACATAGGAAATTGTCAGATTATTTGGCTCTGAATTTTTAAAGAAAAATATAATAAAATATACTATGGAGAATATATTTTGCGGTTGATTTTTCTCAAGCAGACCACTGTGTGTTTTTTTATAATTGAATATATTACCTTACAGGCATCTTTCCCTCCTTCTTTATAGCCAGCACAGATCATCTGTTTGGTTACTTCATAATCTCTGTACTTTTTCTGGCATTCTTCATTTGGTACCAAAGGAATATTTGCCTTTTGCAGAGTATTTTGGATTTCCCCTAGGAAGTAGCCAATATGAAACTTCAGAAAGAGGAAATACAATGAGTATGAAAATACAAAAGTCTTAAAACAAGTCAGAAGAATGAACCTTTCATTAAGGTCATTTTTTTTATGATGAAAATAGTAAGGGTGGGGATGCCTGGGTGGCTCAGTGGGTTAAGCCTCTGCCTTCAGCTCAGGTCATGGTCTCAGGGTCCTGAGATCGAGCCCTGCATCAGGCTCTCCGCTGAGCAGAGAGCCTGCTTCTCCCTCTCCCTCTGCCTGCCGCTCTGCCTACTTGTGCTCTTTATCTCTCTGTTGAATAAATAATAAAAATCTTTAAAAAAATATATAGTAAGGGTGAAAAAGTAGAGTTAATCACACCAACAGAGAGAGAGAGTAAAAGAGAAAGAAACTGAGAAGCAGAGAGAGGGAGAGGGAGAGAGCACATGCCATGTATTGGCCTGTGCTGTGCAATGTTAGGACCACCCCAGCTCCTCGGGCTGACCAAAGACTTTGCTTCCAGATTCTCTGCTATCCTCCTAGCTCAAAAGAAGTATCTCAGAAATTCCCTCTTATCACCTCCAACCCCAAACCTGGAAGTCCTTACCTTTAAGTTTTTGTTTTATATAATCAACATGATCATTTAAAAATACATATTTACAAATAATTGAATTTCTACCGGTGTCTGGGTTCCCCTTGAACATACGTTGGGAGCTTTCCTTGTTTAGTTAAGGTTACTCTTTTTTTTTTTTTAAGATTTTATTTATTTATTTGTTTGACAGAGAGAGATCACAAGTAGGCAGAGAGGCAGGCAGAGAGAGAGAGAGAGGAGAAAGCAGAAAGCAGACTCCCTGCTGAGCAGAGAGCCCGATGCGGGACTCGATCCCAGGACCCTGAGATCATGACCTGAGCTGAAGGCAGCGGCTTAACCCACTGAGCCACCCAGGCGCCCTAGTTAAGGTTACTCTTAAAATGTCTTCCTGTCTTAAGGTTCTAGTCAAAAACTTGAAAATTTTGAATTCTTTGAATAAAGGACTACATTAGGAAAGAAGGAAAGAGCTTGACAAGCCTAAATATGTAAAGAATGATGCCTATACTGTCCCTTATAGTCTCTATCAGGAACAAAATTTTGGAAAGGGAGAATAGTCTGTTTCCTGGGAAATTCAAGGGCAAATGAGATATATCAACTACCCGTGGGTCAGGGGTTCTTAAACTGGGGTCCACAGAAAGAATTCACTCGCTCTATAAACTTGGAGAGGAAAATGCATCTTTATTTTTACCGTCTCCAACTGAAGCCTAACGCTACCTTCAGTTATGAATGCAGGCAATAAAAAAGGCAGAATCAGCAGTGACTTTGATGACTTTGCCATCAGCCGAGAGCACAGATATTTTTGCATCACAGTCATGATATTCTCACATGACAGATGTGGCCAATAACGGAAAATATCAGTTAATTTCAAAATTGTGGTAGTTACTTGAAACACTTGCTATTTAACATATTAGTAAAGAAACTCATTTATTACCATGTTACATCTCTTAAAAGTATTTTGATAACCCTATTTGCAATTTCACTGGTTTCCTTCCTATTTCTGGGTATTTTCTTTAAGTGTTTAAAAGCACCATTACAGAAGGGGCTCATCAGCTTCATCGGACTGTAGGAAGGATGCATGAAACAACAAAAGATTTAGAACCTTCCAGAAAGAGAGACGGTGTGCCTGCCTATATTCCTGGCGCTCAGTAGCAAGGCAGAGAAACAGCACTGAGAGATGGGAACATTATGAATAGTGAGGACAGGACAATCTTGAGTGATCTTGTTAGCCCCATATGGGACCAGTCCTTTATATGAAGTCAAACAAGTGATCTTTATTAGTAAGTAAGATGCTTAAAAGGTTACCTCTAAAGTTTTCCAGACCCAAACCAAAATACATCTCAGAAATCACTGAGGAAATATTTGGGAATGGATAGACTGGAAAGGTCATGAGTTTGGAGAAAATTTCACACACACTGATTTAAATCCCTCCATGTACTTTAACATAAAAAACTTGTCTTAGGAACAACATTTAAAATGCCATACTGTACCTTTTTCTTTTGTGAAGCCCCATCCAGTTACCCAACAATTAGTATAAATTGTATTTGTATCAGCTTTGGAAGGTAGGCATATTGGTTTTTGGAATTCTGAAAGTTAATTTTGAGATTAGAGTTTGGTTAAATAAAGTTACAGATATTGACCCAAAATACACATTTTCTTTTTCCCATATTCTCTTTCTATAGAGTAGCACCAAGAAAAATCACCCTTTCACTTTCTGCTCAGTTGCTAAGGTCAATGATTCAAGAAAATTTCTCTTTACCAGACTCATTTTCACATGACATTTTGCGTGTCAAATTTTCTGGATTAAATCTTAAAACTCAGAACACACATTCTGTCAAAAGCATTTAGAAGTTTGTGTGTTTTACCCTGTGTGTGATACTTTTAAAAGTAATAACAAAGTGTCTCCATTGTCAGAGGCACTATTTTAAGTGCTGCTTAAGTACTTAAATTATTAACTGACAATTTTTAAAACCAACAGGTGACTATCATGCTCATTTTACAGATGAGGAAATCTGAGGAGCAAAGAGGTAAAAACAACTTGCCTGAGGTCGTGGAAATGATACCTGACACAGTGGGCATTAGCCAACTGTAGTGCCTTGTACCAGAGGCCTTGTCTTCCACCACCAGACTACCTGCTTCCTAGAGTTCCTGCTGCATCGGTGTCTCTACTCAAGTTAGAGGCCTACTTGCCTTCATGCATTCTTAATATGCCCAAAGCAATGGTAGTCCTACTGTTCTTGTCAAAGGGAGCCATTCTTCCCAAATGGCCATGTGCATTATTTCAATAATGTATATGCCTTTCTATTCCTACCTGAAGAAACCAATTACTATTTCTTCCCCCATAAACAGAAGAGATTTATCCAAGTCACAGGTGTTGTTCCCCTTGGCAACTCCTCACCTTGCCTCCAACACCACCAAGCAGAAAATAAAGACAATCTCTCCAGATTCTGCCCTCTTGTTCAAGTTGATGTGAAATTAAAACCACTGAACTCGGCTGTATAGCTTGAATTATACATACCCGTATAATTCAAAGGAGTCTCGAGTTTTATTAAGGCAATATCATGACCACCGCCATCTGAGATTTTGTAATTTGGGTGAATAATAAGCTCTTTTATTTCTGAGAAAGGTGTTTCTTTTGTTATCTCTGACAGTTTTAAAATGCCACTATAAATGCGCCAAACATTCGACAAGGGAAGCCTAGGAGGGAAAAATAAAGACCTATGTGAAACCAGAAAGACCAGCCTTTGATATTGGCCCATTTTCCTTTCAACTTCACCTTTTGAAAATAGTACTTTTCTGGGAAGAAAATACTACCACGATATATTTTTACTTAACTAATTTTTCTTCCTTGCAGTTTGTCATCACCACCAGCTGCAGTACTGAATCTCTGAAGATTTAGTTAAAAACACTGAAATGTACATTTATGTAGCTATTTAATGTTACTAACCCCTCTGTGTTCTCTCTTTCTCTTTCACTCTCTCTCAAATAAATAAAATCTTAAAAATAAATAAATAAATAAATAGATAAGGAACCTCCATGCTGTTTTCCAGAATGCCTGCACCAGCTTGCATTCCCACCAACAGTATAGGAGGGTTCCCCTTTCTCCACATCCTCGCCATCCTCCTTCCTGACTTGTTAATTTTAGCCATTTTTTAAAAGATTTTATTTATTTATTTGACAGACAGAGATCACAAGTAGGCAGAGAGGCAGACAGAGAGAGAGGAGGAAGCAGGCTCCCTGCTGAGCAGAGAGCCTGATGCGGGGCTCAATCCCAGAACCCTGAGATCATGACCTGAGCCGAAGGCAGAGGCTTTAACCCACTGAACCACCCAGGCGCCCCTAATTTTAGCCATTTTGACTGGAATCTGATTTCTATTTCCCTGATGCTGAGTCATGCTAAGCACTTTTTCATGTGTCTGTTGGCCATTTGGATGTGTTCTTTACAAAAATGTCTGTTCATGTCCTCTGCTCATTTCATGATTGGATTGTTCTTTGGGTGTTGAATTTGATAAGTTCTTTACAGATTTTGGATACTAGCCCTTGATCTGCTTTGTCATTTGCAAATGTCTTCTCCCATTCTGTCCATTATCTTTTTATTTTGTTGACTGTTTCCTTTGCTGTGCAAAAGCTTTTGATCTTGATGAAGTCCCAATAGTTCATTTTTGCTCTTGCTTCCCTTGCCTTTGGCAATGTTTTAGGAAGAAGTTGCCAAAGGGGCACATGCACCCCAATGTCTACAGCAGTAGTGTCCACAATAGCCAAACTATGGAAAGAACCTAGATGTCCATCAACAGATGAATGGATAAAGAAGATGTGGTCTATATATACAGAGTGGAATACTATGCAGTCATTAAAACCCTGATATCTTGCCATTTGCAATGGCATGGATGGGTCTAGAGGGTATTATGCTAAGTGAAATAAGTCAGTCAGAGAAGGACAATTATTATGTCATCTCTTTGATATGAGGAATTTGAGAGGTAGGGTGGGGGGTCATGGGGGGAAGGGAGGGAAAAAATGAAGTAAGATGGGACTGGGAAGGGAGGTAAACCATAACAGACTCTTAATCTCAGGAAACAAACAAAGGGTTGTGAGGGGGGTGGGGGTGTAGGAAAAGGGCGGCTAGGTTATAGACATTGGGGAGAGTATGTGCTATGGTGAGTGCTGTGAATTGTGTAAGACTGATGATTCCCAGAGCTATACCCCTGAAGCAAATAATACATTATATGTTAATTTAAACATAAATAAATAAATAAATATTCTCTGTCTAGGCCTCTGGCTGCAGCAAGGTGAGTGGGAGCACCAGGCATGGGGCTCTGAGAGGAGCTCCATGGTGATTTCAGACAGTAGCAGTCAAGCAGAGAATCACAAGCTTCTGTCAGGCCAAGCTGAGGAATATAGAGTCTCCCTCCAAAGACCACTGGGCAGGAGAAGCAGAGTGAAATTTCCTAAGAACCTAGAGGATTCTCCACCCCTGTCATCTTGGAGACAGCCCAGTCCTGACATGCAGAAAAGCCACCTGCAAAATGCACAAGTGACAAGCTTCACCATGACCCTAACGCCCTGAGCAGAAGCCACCAGCCTGTGGGTTTCTCAGAGGACCCCTCATTCAAACTGCCAATCCTCCAGTTTGCCTTGGACTATTAGGGAAAATTATTTATATGTTTAATGAAAACAAAACACATCTCATGGCATGGCCAAAAAACAAAATCATAATATAATAAAACATAAAAACAAATATAAAAAATAATAAAATATATTTTGAGGAGTGTGAAAACTTATATTAATTCTTTTTTACTTAATTATTCTTTAAAAGATTTTATTTCTTTATCTGAGAGAAGAGAGAGAATGTTCAAGCAGCTGGAGGGGCAGGGGGATAAGCCAACTCCCTGCTGAGTGTGGAGCCCAATGCCCAGCTCAGTCCCAGGACCCTGAGATCATGACCTGAACCAAAGTCAAACGCTTAACCATTGAGCCACCCAAGTACTTCTAAATTAATTTTTTAAAATATGAATACATACAAAGTCAATCTAAAATTATGTCTATAGCAAAGTCTTATCTTGTGGTAAAGATTTGAATATTTTTATCATCACTGAGAGATGCAAAATACATTTGCATAAAATTCTAGAGAAAACCATGCAGCTAGGGACAAGGTGGTTTTCTTTCAATTAAATCAGTGTTTCCATGTATATTATCTCTTATAAACTCAACAACACTGAGCCTTCGAGAATGAAAATTCTTAATATAAATTGGAAAAGCCACTATAGAAAACAATATGGAGGTTCCTCAAAAATTTAAAAATAGAACTATCCTAAGATCCAGCAATTCCATTTCTGGGTGTATATTCAAAGAGAATGAAGATACTTCCTTGAGGGATATCGGTACCCCTGTGTTCATGGCAGAATTTGTTATAATAGCCAGGACACAGAAACAACCTAAGTGTTCATCAATGGGTGAATGAATAAAGAAAATGTGATATAATATGTACAGTGCCTACATACACACATACAATATATACATATATGTATTATATACACACATATGTGTATTTAAGTCTGTGTGTGTGTGTGTGTGTGTGTGATGGAATATTATTCAGCCATAAAAAAGAAGCAAATCCTGCAGTGTGCAGCAACATGGATGAGACTTGAGGGTATTATGCTAAATGAAATAATTAGACCGAGAAAGACAAATGTTACATGTTTTCACCTGTATGAGGAACCTAAAAAACTGAACTCACAGATGCAAAGAACAGACTGGTGGTTGTCAGGGGAGTGTCGTGGCAGGAATGAGTGAAGGGTACAAACTTCCAGTTATAACGTGAATAAGTTCTGGAGACCTCATGTGCAGCACCGCGAGCACAGTTAGCCATACCTGAAATATCTGAACGTGGCTAAGAGTGTGAATCTTGAAAGTTCTCACCACATTCACAAAATGGGATTCATGTGTGGAGCTGGGTCTGTGGATGTCTTAACTAACCTTACTACGGTAATCATTTTGCAGTGTATGCCTATATGACAGCATTACATCATAAACCTTAAATTTACACTTGCTAAAGCTGGAGAAAAAGAATGAAAAGTCTTGGTCCCAAACTGGGGTACATTCAGTAAAAAGAGGACCCGCTATTCTCCTTCCCAGAGTCTTTCCTACCAAGTCAATAGCTTTCCCCTTGTGGAGCAGAGCCACTGACTGGAGCTCCCATGAAGCAATGCGGAAACCAGGAAGGAGGCCCGTCTGCCGCCATGTCCCAGACTCTGATATACTTCAGTGGCCGGATGCCCAACCCTGACCTACGGCAACCAGAGCCCTACCCTTTTATTTAGTCAGGGGAAGAGGGAGAATTTTATGGGGCAATGGGGAACAACTTTCTGAGAAAAACTGAGTATCTTTTATTTTTAGGGCTATTAGTATTTCTTGCTATTCCTATGCTTTGTCCATGTTAACATTTCTTATTTAATCATAGCTTATATTTTTGGAATTTTTATGTTCCAGGTATAGGTCTTTAAGTGTGTCACTTAACCCTTCTCATAACCTTATGAATTAGATATCATTCCTCTTCATATTTCACAGATCGGGAAATAAAGCTTAGAGAGATTTACAAATCGCCCAAGGTCACTCTAATAAGTGACAGAGCTGGGACTCAAGTCCTGTTTTAAATACGAAGTTGAAGTGTTTTAGAAATATCATATCGGATTTTATCCACTGAAATATATAGGGTAATAAATTTGTTTTTTTTGTTGTTGTTTTCACTATTACTATTCTTTAGCGCATTTGTGAATCGAAGAGCTGGAAGTAAAATCTCTATCGCCCTGGAAATTAAGTCTTTGAAGAATATACTTGGGGAGTGGCAGATGCAGGTGGCAGGAAGTGGGCATTTTCCCCTTATTCTTTAAAGCAGGAATGACATCCTCTCCCGGGAGTGTCAGTCCTGTGAACAGACCACACTGTGTTCTGCTGGGTCAGTTCATTCAGTGCTCAGACCCTATGAGTTGTTCAACAATTTGAATACCAACTTTGCTTTAAAATGTCTTTGATTAGTACACTGATGGGCTGATCGAGACACCAATCACAGATTCTTCCAAACAAATTTGCAAGTTAAGGGTACCTGGATAAAATGCATTCAAAACTTACCCATCAAAGCAATGGGCAGCAGTTAGCACCCACTGGTGTCCAATGATTGACCCTCCGCACAGGTGGCTCTGATCTCTCAGCTTCACTTGCAGGCTGACTTGCCAGGGCCACTCTCCCCAAGAAGAGTTGGTTCCTCCAACAATGCGTGTGTTTGTTTTTGTTGTGCAAACTAAAAAGAGAGTCTTGACCTTAACGGTTGGAATTCAAGGTGAGTCAGAGTTCACCTCAGCCAAGGAAAACAGAATACATAATTCGATTATCTAAGACCAAGCAAGCTATTGAGACAACACAGACATCCCTTGACAGTTCCATGAAAAAGTGAGACTTACTTACCAGAACTACCCCCACTTTTACACAACCTCAAAGAATAACCAGAGCTCGCTCGTGTCCTGTACGTAATCCTAGTTGGCGAACCGTCCAAAGATAATCGTAAGGAACAGTTGCACCTAGATAAAATGATCGATATAAAGATTACACCTTGACAGAGGGGGATAATTCATGAAATTGTCTTGCTGACTGTCTTTGAAAAATAAATGTTCACTAACTTCTTTCCTCTACAGTCTTCTGGGCGTAAAGAATAAGTAAAAAACTGACAGCGAATCATCTTTGTACAAGTCTCTTGGCAAACATTCACTCCTTCAACAAAGGTCACGTTCAGTTCTTCCCCTTCAAAATCAACTCCTGAGTAAATTTTGGGATGACAGGGCTCTGTGTGAATTAGAGATGTAAAAAGTTATAAGATGAAAACAGCAATAAACCCACACTTATCCAGGTTTTTGGTACTGAAGACTGTTTTCATTGCTATTACTTGTTAGAAGATCATACAGTGTATCACATTTTATGTACTATTATTATTGAATCACATTACCAGGCAAGGTTTTGCAGGTTAAAAGGCTATATCCAGACATGGTGTTTTCCTGAGGAGTAGGGGAACTTGGTGTCCCGCTTCTGGAAGTCTTAAGAACACAAACATTTCTATTTAAAAAAAAAAAGTAAAAAAGAAAGTAACAAAACTGCATTAAAGGCAAATACAAAAGCGCATCGTATTTTTGGAAAGCACCTCTGCAAATTTCATTTCTCTGAGAAACTCTTTTCAAAGTGAAGCACACCACAGGACTGTAATAAATCACAGAGATTAAATGTAAACCAAGCCACATCTCCCTCTGAAGAAAACTGATAGGCACAGATAACCTGGAAAGGGCAGAATGGTAAAGTTCCACCTTCTCATTGAGAGGAAAAAGAAAAAAGAAAAGGAAAAAAGAGCCAAGACCAAATTCTGGGGGCTACTGTATAACTATGCATCCCTCTCTTAGGTCTGTCTTTGTGTAGAAGGACCAGGGCAAGTTATCAGAGGGTAAAGAGGTCAATCAGGATAATTAGGGCTCTAGTTTCTGAAACACAGGAATCAGAGACGACATTAATGGCTATGCTGCCAGTGAGTGGTTTTTACTTCAATTTAATAAGACAAAATATTGGGGCGCCTGGGTGGCTCAGTTGGTTAAGCAACCATCTTTGGCTCAGGTCATGGTCCCGGAGTCCCGGGATCGAGTCCCGCATCAGGCTCCCAGCTCCATGGGGAGTCTGCTTCTCCCTCTGACCTTCTCGCCTCTCATGTTCTCTCTCACTGTCTCTCAAATTAATAAATAAAAATATTAAAAAAAAATAAGACAAAATATTAAGATCAGTTAGAAAGGTATCTGATCCTTTCTCCCATGAATCCAATGCTATGTTTCAGGAAGAGAATGTAGGTGGGAAAGATGGCTCAGCTCTTAACTCATCTACACCTGGCCGGAAAGTACCTCCTTCACCCGTGGCTTCAAGTGCTCGGAGGGAAAGGAACAGAACTATAAAATTACAGTGATGACAGGCAGGAGCAAGTGTTACACAGTCTCACTCACCTTTGTGGTTCCAGATGCCACGCCTTTGTGTAGAATGTAAAGAAGAGGCAGCTGGGATGGTAGGTGCAAATAGTTTGACACACAAAAGCATCAGGGGTGACAGCTCTGCCGACATCCACATCTGAAAATGCGAGGTGCTGGAAAATGTCCATGCGGCAACCTGTGAACTCACAGACGGAAGACAGCCCTCAGCAGGTGACGCGACGCTCAAGGGACTTGTCCTTTGTCATCACGGCTAAGGAGATTATGACTGTTATTTACAGTACCAGATATCCTAAGTGGAAAAAGTGTCAGTTAAAATATCCTCAGACTTGTGGGGTGCCTGGGTGGCTCAGTCGTTAAAGCATCTGCCTTCAGCTTGGGTCATGATCCCAGGGTCCTGGGATCGAGCCCTGTATCGGGCAGTCCGGCTCAGCAGGACTCCCACTCCCCCTGCTTTGTTCCCTCTCTCACTGTGTCTCTCTCTGTCAAGTACATAAAATCTTAAAAATAAGTAAATAAATAAATAAATAAAATATCCTCAGACTTGTTTGCCATTTGGAAGAAGGAAAAATTGGTCTAAATCTGATAAGAGATATATTCTTATATCAGAGAAATGAAACACCTCGACCTAGGCTCTCAACTCCATCCCAACTCATGTAAAATATTTAGGCTACTTAGCATACGCTCAGCTTTTCTTTCTATTACCCTGACCCTCAATTCCAGATTTTAGGAGATAAGGTTTTGTGTTCCATTTTCCTGAATATTATGAAAAAGATTTTGATAAAAACAGATTAACAAAAACATCAGGTAGCTAAGAAAAATGCCATGGGCCCATTGAAATTAGAACAGGAGAAAGTCCACTTTCATTTTCCACATATAATCTTATTTTTTATTTATTTATTTTTTTTAAATTTTTATTCATTAGAGAGAGACAGTGAGAGAGGGAACACAAGCAGGGGCAGTGGGAGAGGGAGAAGCAGGCTCCCCACTGAGCAGAGAGCCTGATGCAGGGCTCAATCCCAGGACCCCAGGATCATGACTTGAGCTGAGGGCAAATGCTTAATGACTGAGCCACCCAGGCACCCCTAATCTTATTTTTTTTTAAGATTTTATTTATTGATGAAAGAGAGAGAGAAAGGGACAAGAAGACTCCATGGTGAGCACCAAGTCTGACATGGGGCTCGATCTCAGCACCCTGAGATCATGACCTGAGTTGAGACCAAGAGTTGAAAGCTTAACCAACTAAGCCACCTCTACCTCTGGTCTTATGTCTTAATTACACTTTAATTTGTGTTCTTATTATTTACTCACTTTACTCAATTTGATTACCCAAATTTTATTTAAATTATGGAATAATGATAGCATAGGAAGGACAAAAAGAGTACTAATTTAAATGAACATAGTTGTATCAAGATAATGTACCTCCATGACATAATACCTACATAGGGGCAGTCTAGGAAATTAGGCCTCAGTTAGTTAAATCTTTCCAAAACAACAGCAACAACAACACACACAGACTCTAGAAGCTGGAAGAGAATTTACAGATCACCATGCCAACCTACAACTATATCCCCTGAAGGATGTCCCCAACAAGTTGTTTACCATTTACTAAGATATTCACCGTGATGAGGGATGCCTGGGTGGCTCAGTTGGTTAAGCAGCTGCCTTCGGCTCAGGTCATGATCCCAGTGTCCTGGGATCGAGTCCCACATCTGGCTCCTTGCTCGGCAGGGAGTCTGCTTCTCCCTCTGCCTCTGCTTGCCATTCTGTCTGCCTGTGTTCACTCTCTCTCTCTCTCTCTCTCTCTCTCTGACAAATAAATAAAATCTTAAAAAAAAAAAAAAGATATTCACAGTGATGAGGTGCTCACTGCCTCATGGCAAGGCCCAATTGCTGGACCATTCTAGGTGTTAGGTATGTTTTTCCTATTTTCTTCATAGGAGAATCTACCTTAATCTGTCTAATGGAACCACACAGATTAATCTAATCCTTTCTCTAATGAAAGCCTCTATAAACAAAAATTAAGACAGTCATCCTTATCTTTTTTAGCTTAAATGCCTTTAACCGGTCCTTCTAGTGATTTTGTGTTTTCCATTACTTCTAGGTATCTTACTCTCCTGGCTACCTCCTTTTGAAATGCTCAGGGTTGACCGTTGCTACATACCACATATGCAACATGAGCTGTATACAATGTTTTGGTCACTCCTTGGCCCATCTAGATGACAAAAACACAGGAGCTAACATGTTAAGAACCATTCTCTTTTTTATTTTATTTTTTTTTTTTAAAGATTTTGTTTATTTATTTGACAGACAGAGATCACAAGTAGACAGAGAGAGAGAAGGGGGAAGCAGGCTCCCTGCTGAGCAGAGAGCCCGATGTGGGGCTCGATCCCAGGACCCTGAGATCATGACCTGAGCCGAAGGCAGAGGCTTTAACCCACTGAGCCACCCAGGCGCCCCCCATTCTCTTTTTTAAAGCTAGTTTTTTGGTTTCGTGTGTTTTGTTTTGTTTTATCAAAAGCACCACAGGATGTGAGTGGAAATGGCAGAGGAAGGTCCTCTGAAAATCCTCACCTCCATAGAAGAAATGGGAGCACGGGCAAAATTGTCAAAATCAATGTTTTCAGAGCTCTAGAAATTAATCAAAATTAATCAAATTATAACAGTCCAGGGAGCACTTGTTCAAGAAAAATGACTGAATCTCTCTAAGAACAGTGAGTTTTGTGGGGTTTTCATTTGCCTTGTTCCCATTCTCTTCTTCCCAGCACCATGGAAGCCTTGAAAACAGCCCCACCATCATGCTGGAAACCAGCCAGTAGTCCAGCACCCCTAGAGGGCCAGACTGGGTTTGGGGCTACTCCAAGGCCCCATTCCCCTACCCAGTTAAAACCATTATTTGACCTGTCTGGAAATTCTCAGGAGAATTCCACTCACAGGGATTGAGTTTATTTAACGTGACTCAGAACTTCCTTCAGTATTAACAGCTTTTTCCTTGTATGTGTTTGTCAAAAACAAATAAACAAAAAGTGCCAAGTATGTAGCACTGCAGCTTCCTAGGGCAACAGGAATTGCTGGAGCCAACAATAAGCTGACAAAAGTCTTAAAAGGAAAGTGAAGGGCAAGAGGATGGTGGTGAAAGTATTTATTTACCACATTCCTGGGAATCTAGAAGACCATATGTAAGTACAGGGCTATGTCCATGACCAGGACTGTGCACATGTCCATGAAAGAGCTGAGAAAGTTCTAAACGCTCAGGCTAGCTGACATTGCACCTGGGGTCAGCAAAAAGCAAAGGCCAAGGCAAAGTTGCGAAATGCCTGTCTGCACATTGAAGCCATGCCCAGCACTCCCAAAAAACCCTGTCAAAGGCTGGAAAACACTGATTCCGGGCAGGTAAGGACCAGAGGAGAATGGAAACAAATCAGAAAAGAGATACCCTGTTGCTAACTTCCCGATCTCCCTCGGAGTGGGCTGGGGGTGAGTCCTCCCCAGAATCTGCTGCAGAATTCGCAGGAGTTGATGCTGGATACTGTGTAGCATTGAGTATTGGTGATTCAGTTTCAGTAACATCTTATTGTGGACATGCTGGCAATTAAGTGAGGTGTAAAGTTATGACAATTTTCTGGATAACTGAATTGAAATTACCTAAATGTCTGAAACTATAGCAGTTTCTTGATCATTGTGTTGAGTCATTTCACTACGCAATGGACACCACCAAGAAACGATCTTACGGTTTTCTCCGCAATGTCACTGCTGTAGTTCCCTAGAGCTGCTGTAATAAATTATCACCAGTGCAGTGCCTGCAAATAATATAAATTTAGTATCCCACCATTCTGAAGGTCAGAAGTCTGAAATGTGTCTCACCTGGCTACAATCAAGATATCGGCAGGGCTTTGTTCCTTTGGCAAACCATTCGGGAGGACGTACTTCCTTGCTTTTCACGGCTTCTAGGCTACCTGTGTTTCTTGGCTTGTGGCTCCTTTCTTTATCTTGAAAGCCAACAATGTAACCTCTTTAAAACTCTCTCTCTCTCACTATGACCTTTCTGTCTTCCTCTTTCTCTTATAAGGACTCTTGGGATGACATCGGGCCCATTCACAGAATCTGGAATAATCTCCCATCTCGAAATCCTTAGCTTGATTACATCTACAAAGCCCCATTTGCCATGTAATATAACATAGACACATGTTCCGGGTATTAGGATACAGATGTCTTTGGGGGACTCCAATTCTGCCTACTACAATCACACAGGAAAAAGTAGCCATAGAATTACCAGTTTCTGAGAGTGCACAGGGCTTCAGAGAGAATCCAGATGCCACATGAGTCAACACCTTTATACTGGTGGGCGTTCCTCCTGGACCGTGCTTTAAAAGGCAGCTGTTTCTAAATGTGAAGAAAGGAAGTTAACTTCTCTTCCTAAATTGCAAAGACATGTGTAGCAATCCTTTTTTGCATTGAAATAATCCTTGGTCAGTGGGAAATAAAACAATCAGAAAATTGAGTTTGACGCTGATTGGCCCATGTCAAAGAGACATTTTTCTGCTCTGCACTTGTAAGGTTATGGTGAGAATGGGATGGGCGACATTTTTCAACCAAACCCTCACTCTCCAACCAATGGAAATTACTCTCCTTAGCAAAATGACACCAAAACAGAGTAAATAAAAAAGCAAAATGGTTAGGTCTGAAGGCCCTGTCTGGTCTTCCACCGGGGGAAAAAAAAAGTTACAGAGAGTACCATTAAATCTTAAAAGAACCCCAAAAGATCAAACACTATGCATGTTACTTACCGGTGCTCTGCACTATAAAATCTTTCAGTGGCGTATGTGAAAAATTGGCAGTGAATGCTATTGGTGCACTTTTTTTGGCATTCTTCAACACTTTTTACCTTAGAGACATTAAAATTAACTCCTCTCATATCAATTCCTTTATGAATGTCTCGGTAACAAGCTGTACAAATAAAATGCACAGAGAAAATTTAGTAAGCTTCCTTCCAGAAGTACATGATCATTGAGTCAGGGTAGTTTCAAAGGATCCCGTCCTGCTTTTCACAACTGCACTTTTAACTACAAGGTTTAGGTTTTTTGTTACATCGGGACATTATCAAACTCTTCTTGAAATAAACACATTCCAGAATGTTTCAGAGCACTAGCCCTGAGAAGCAGGGGGAAAGGGTTTGTTTCCAAAACTGTATAGTATATGAAACTGTATAAGTAATATTTCACCCTGAAATTATCAATGAGCAATGGAAGAGAGAAACAAGGCAATGATAGTGAGGGCCCTGATGATTGTGCTAGGGATCTAGCACAATCGAAACAAACTCATATGTCCTTGACAAACTAGTAGGAAAACAATATATTGAGGTGGGCAAGGCAGTGGATAATTCACAGTGATTCATGCACATAGGACTTTGTAGATTCTAGAAATGAAGTGTCTTTCCAATTCTGCTGCGCACGAGAAAAGAAACCAGCTGAGCTGGGATAGGACACTTACAAAGTAAAAACATATCTTTATGATCAGTGCAAAGCTATAAACCTACCTATAAATGTTTTAAACCAAAACTGATCCCGAGTTTGGGGACTTTATGTCCTTGAGAGTAATTACTCACTTTAATTTGAGATACTCGGGTAGAGTTAGGAGGGAATATTAAATCAAGTTCTGAAGGATGAAGTTTGAGAAAAAAGTAACAATAACTAGGAGTATTGAGGAAAGCAAAATACTGTTCTTTAACTTGTGCTATGATAGCATAATTAAAAATAATTCTTAAATGAATGATTTGCCCTAAATTGTATTAAGATACAAATTTGACCTTATAACATAGGACATGTACTCATCCTCAGGTAAACTACATATTGACTAAGTCACATATCCTTGTGTCCCTAACTAAGGACAGGTTTCCATATAAACAGCAGACACAAAGCACACATGTGTATTGAGGGAGTGGTATTAACAGAGGAAGGGAGGAGAGAAAACCTTAAAACATCTGAAATTTGAAAGTACAAAATTAACTATAAATAGTAAAGGTAAAATAGCAATGATGGACAGTCACAACATGGTTCTTTCAAGTTTCTGCCAGCTTGTCAGTTGAATCTTTTTAGTACTTTTCGCTTTCAGATAGACCAGTTATGTCGGAGAAATTGCTCATATCTCCTTTAAATTAGGATAGGATTAAAAACAGTTTCCCAAGACATTAGTAGCAATAAGTGTCAGAATTTAAGTTTCCTGGCCTCTTAGTCCTCATATTTTCTTCTAAGAAGTATAATTCTCATTAGCAAGATTTACAGAGCCCAGACCTTCAGTTTGGGGGCTTAATGAGGTTTCTTAACTTCTGCATTATTGACATTTGGGACTTAACTTCTGCATTATTGACATTTGGGACCAGAACATCTTTATCAGGGGGGTGTCCCTGGGCCTTGTGGAATGATTAGCAGCATCTCTGACCTCTATCCACCAGATGTCAGTTGCAAGCCCCTAAGCTGTGACAACCAAAAATGTCTTCCGTCATTCCCAAATGTGCCCTTGATGAAGGACAAAATCACACCTGGTTAAGGTGTGCAAATTATCTCAAGTAAAACAGGGAGAGAGACCGCCCTCGGTATTCTCTTTAAGATTCTTAAAGTCAGGGACGGGGGAAGGGGGCAGCTACCATTGGGATGTGTATTCACTTTCGGCAAATCATACCCTGTAGTGCTGACCTCATAAGTAATAGGGCCCTTGAGCATGGAACTGATAACGGGAGAGGGAGGATACAACCAGTTAATAGCGCCCCCCCCCCCACCCCATTATCTTTCTGAGTGCTCCCTTCAAAAGTCCAAGGTAGTACAGAGTTTGGGCAGAAGACATTTTAAGGTAAACCCATTATTCACTCAGATTTAGCTAGAAATCAACAGCTTACCACTTATTTGATGACCACATTGCTTTAAGGAATGTCCAGAAATTGCATTTCTCCGTGACACTCTTGGCAGGGTTCCTGTAGCACTGTCTTTCAAGAAGCAACCAAATCTGTTTTTAAAAGTACTTTCAGTTAAAAGTAGAATAATAAACACACATTGAGGAGATATCTGAGGTTTTTTGGAAACTAATAAATATGTCCAGGAATAAGGAAAATAATAGAGCTTCCCTGACACTTGCTGGAAAGAACTACACTTAGAGGAAAGTCCACAAAATCTAACAGTCTTTGTAATATCTAACTTCAGCATTCTTTTTCATTTTTAAAAAACACTTTTGGGCGCCTGGGTGGCTCAGTGGGTTAAAGCCTCTGCTTTCGGTTCAGGTCATGGTCTCAGGGTCCTGGGATCGAGCCCTGCATCGGACTCTCTGCTCAGCAGGGAGCCTGCTTCCTCCTCTCTCTCTTTCTGCCTGCCTCTCTGCCTACTTGTGATCTGTCTGTCAAATAAATAAATAAAATCTTAAAAAAAAAACACTTTTAAGTACAGAAAGTTGATCATATTAAAGAGGTAATGATTTTTCCTGTGTTCCTATAATTTGGGGAATTATGTTCTCACCTGGTCATTGTTTTTATTTAAGAAATTAAATCAGTCATGAGAGTTGGATCTATCTGTAGTGTTCAGCTTTTTTATTAACTCCTTCTGGTTCCCACTAATGGTAGACTTCATTCTATCTCTGCTGTTAATCCTAACGATATTCTTTCATAAGGATTCTAGAACCTAACTCAACAAAGTTGATGCCTCACCCACAGTCTGGGTTTTCTGTACAAGTTTAACATGTAGAATCTGGGGGTGATGCTCTAATTCCTAGTCTTTAAATTCAAATGGAATTAAGATAAAAGAATAGACTTATGGATACAGAAATAAGAACAATGAAAAAATGCTCATTCTGGATATTGATCAAAGCAAAAGAAAATTATGATGAAACCATGGCCACACTCAGTCAACTTTATGACCAAATAAGATCTTTAATGACTATTTTTTCAGGGCTCTTACTTTTCCAAAATGCCAGTTAATAATATATTTGTATGTGCACACTCATGCACATAGACACACACACACACACACACACACACACTCTACATCACAGATGCCCCCACAGGCCCTTTCTGAACAGACCTTTCCCGAGGTCACAAGCTCTGGATCTTACTCAGTAATATTCTCAATAAAATATTTGCCTTCTATTATATTTTCTTAGGCCTGTGCTATCCACAAATATAATCCTGACTTACACAGTTTCCTTGCTCAGGAGAAATATTCACCTATTTTTAGACCCTTTCTGGAGACAACCACTTAACCCAATGATTTTCAAGCATTCTCCCTGAGGCCTTGGATAAACCCTAACTAGTGTCTATGACTCTAGGTCATTGCAGCAACTGTTTGATATGCACATTGCCAGGCCCAAGACACTTGGGTTCAGTGGGCTGAACCATTTGGGTCTGAGGCTATGGCCCAAGAATCTGCTAATATAAGAACCACTCCAGATGATTCCAGTGAAACTGGCCCTTGGATCCCATCGGAAAAACATAACCCTACAATATCTATATCTTTTTGCACACAACTGGTTCTATTTTGAAAAATGTCTGGCTTCTCCAGTAATGACATAACAGCATTTACCTTTTGTTTGTGTCATTAGTGGAATCTTCAGGAAGAAAGCTAAAGAACAAACACCTAGGATGGAACGTGCACATCATCCGACAGTGTTGAGCGTTTGGGGTGTACATGGCCGTGAGGTCCCCACCTCTGAAGAAGGTGTTTGTATATAGTTGAGTCAGGCATCCTATGATACAATCATTGAAAAAAAGGCATTAATTTGCAATGAATGCAAATAATTATTTTGATAGAAATATGTCTGTGTTCTGAGCCTTCTTACTGCCTCCACTAAATACCGAAAGAGCTTTACAACAGGACTTTAATTACAGAGGAAGTATGAAACATATTAAGGTGACTATTTGAACAAGGTATAATGTTATTTAAAGTCAGTCTATGGGTACTTCTACATAAAAAACTTGGTTGATTTGTATGAAATCAGAGGATAATTTGCATATAAATTATCCATAAGAAAATACAATTCTAGCTTGGTTTCTCCCTATAGCCTAATGTGCTATGAGAATGTTGTTACTTTAAAAAAAAAACGGGCAGGGTCCCTGGATAGCTTAGTTGGTTAAGCATCCAACTCTTGATCTCAGCTCAGGGTTACAAGTTCAAGTCCCCCACTGGGCTCCCTGTTAGAATGTGAAGCCTACTAAAAAAATAAAATAATAAAATAAAATATAACGGGCTTCTAGTTATGGAATAAATAAGTCATGGGCATAAAAGGCACAGCATAGGGAATATAGTCAATGATACTAACAACAGTGTTGTATGACGACAGATAGTAGCTACACTTGTGGTGAGAATAGCAGAATGTGCAGAGAGGCTGAATCACTATGTTGTATACCTGCAACTACTTTAACATTATGTGTCAACTATAGTCACAAAAAAAATTTTTTTTTAAATGTAGAATCTATTTCTCCAAACCTTCCATAATAAATATCTCTGTAAGGGGAGTTAGAGACAGACTCATTATAAGCCTCTGACTATTGTGCTTGTTGTGTTGTGTTTTTACAGAAAGAAGTTGAGTAACTGAGCCTTAGGGCAGTACAGACTTGTGCAAAACCCACATGGCTAATGAATGTCCTAGGAGAGAAACCTAGCTCTTTTCACTCCCAGTCCTGTTCCCTTTTCTAGTGTGCAATGTTAAATGTTGTTCCTCATCTCAGTTTAATTTAAATAAACCAAGAGTTATTGGGTACTTACTGGGATCAGTACATTTATTTGCTCGGTTTCTATAAGCAAACACAAATGTGTGCATATGCTAAATCAAAAACCCATTCCGGACTATTTGCTGTTTAGAATTGTTCACAGTTCTAAAGTACCCTGCATCCCACATATTATTAGAATATTAAGTGCTATCTTTACTGTTCTACTGTTTCATATATTAAAAGTAAAATTTAATACATGAATTTGAGTTTACCTTGAAAGACCCACTTTAAAGTCAGCTTAATAAGCTTTTCCAACTCAGACAGTGCATTTTTCTGTCAACTGTCTGTTAACCACAGGATATCCCAATGGCAACTCTGTCCATCCCCTAGAACATCTATTTTTGTATTGCCCTTCAGGGAATGGACAGCTTAGACACGTGTGTTTCATTAAGCACTGAAGACTAAAATTTCCTTTACACTATCCTACCCCTCTGGGGAGTCTAACCCTGAGCTCTGCTAGGATGACCTAACCCAGGAAGATTGCTTTTCTCCCTCTTAGAGATGTGGCTAAGATGACTAACCCTTGGGTAAGTTTCATATTTTGAAAAAAACAGAGATTCCCTAGAAGTTGCCAGGTGTATATGCCTGGATTTCATATACACACAAAACACTGAGTAGCTGGTCCAGTGACAACACTAACTGCAAAGTGACCTGTGTTTTAAACAGTTGGTGTATTTGGCTGATTCCTAGTTACCAAGCAGCCATCTTTCCCCCATCCCCACAGACATGAGTACAAACAATATCCTATGCTAGCCTGGGAGTTCCCTTTCTGCAGCCAAGCCTTGTGAACAGCCATGCAACTTGATGGGTGGAAAGGGGCAACCAGAAACACACCAACTTTGGAGCAGTTTAGGAGGAAAGCTCTAATAGGTGTTCTTGCTTATCCTCATAAGCTGGTAATGAGGATGATAATGGTGATGATGATATCGAAGATAGGCTTGTTGGTGTTGTATTTTAGAGTGTTTTAAAGCACTGTTATAAAAGTTATCCACCACATAAAATAATATCACACTGCCTCCTGTGTCCATGGACTTTGGGCAGGTTATTTGTTCTTGTTTAAAAAAAAAAAATCTACATGATCAATAAGAAGAAGAAAACCACTACATTTTTTTAATTGGGCAAAGGATATGAAAAGGTAATTTACAAAAGAAACATAAGCAAATACTAAGTATACAAACATGGAAAGTATCATAAATGCAGGCAAGTCAAAACAGTTGATGCCATTTTACTCACCAGAGTAGCAACAATTTTTAATTATCTAAGTTACCAGTGTAGATTGGCTGCAAATGATTTAAACAAAAACAAAAACAACCAAAAACAAAACCTAGTTCAACGTGACTTAGTATAAATGAAACGTATTGGTTCGGAAGCCAGAGGCCATGGCAGGTTGGGCTTCAGGAATCACTGGACAGAGTACTTGGCTGATCCCATCAAGATTCAATTTGTCTTCATCCCTTTGCTCTGTTCACGGTGTTGCTGTTGCTCTCAAGTTCCACATAGAGGCAATATGCCAGAAGCTCGGGGCTTTGCACTCTCCAATAGTTCAAGTCAATTGGAAATAATAGTAAGAAGGAGAGTCTTATTTCCAGAAGTGTAAGCAAAGGTCTTATTGCAACCCTTTGGCTCTGATCGGGTCACTGTAGCCAGCAGGATGTGTGCCCCTGTTTACTAATTCAGGTCAGCTTAGGTCACAGCCACATAGACCCAAACTTGGAGGCGGCAATTTCCCAGAAACAGATTAGGATACAGTTTCCAGAAAGGTGAATATATGTCAAGCCGTAGAGAAAACTACTAGAGTTGGCCCAAGTGGCATAAAGATCACTCTTGGCGGCTGGTGGAGAGAGTTAATTGGAGAATCACCTTTCTGAAAGATAATTTCATGATGTACATCACAGAACCTTCCAAACTATTTACACCTTTCTATCTAACATTTTTATTTCCAAAATTTTATTCTACAGAAATAACTGAATATGTGTATAAGAATGTGCTTACAGGGGCACCTGGGTGGCTCAGTGGGTTAAGCCTCTGCCTTTGGCTTAGGTCATGATCTCGGGGTCCTGGGATTGAGCCCCGCATCGGGCTCTCTGCCCAGCAGGGAGCCTGTTTCCCCCTCTCTCTCTGCCTGCCTCTCTGCCTAGTTGTGATCTCTCTCTGTCAAATAAATAAATAAAAACCTTTAAAAAAAAAAGAATGTGCACACAAAAATACCATCACTTGGGGCACCTGGGTGGCTCAGTGAGTTAAAGCCTCTGCCTTCGGCTCAGGTCATGATCCCAGGGTCCTGGGATCGAGCCCCGCATTGGGCTCTCTGCTCCTCTTCCTCCTCTCTCTGCCTGCCTCTCTGCCTACTTGTGATCTTTGTCAAATAAATAAATAAAAATCTAAAAAAAACCCAGAAAACAAAAAACCATCACTAGGGAAGATTACTAAGTTCCAAAAAATATAACATATATAAAAAATAGTTATAAATGGGTAACATAAATTATAAACAAAGTATCTATAATTAATAACATCTTTGTTAGATGTGTAAATAGACATAGAGAAAAATATCTGAAAGACTAAAAAATATTTTAACAGTAGTCATTTATGTATTATAGGACTAAAGATAATAGGCAACTTCTCATTTTCTGCTTACCTGAACCTCTAATTTTCCTAGCATGAAGATAATTTTTTTTTTTTTGGCCAAAAAGATAAAACTGAAATGACCATGGTCCATAGCATCTCTGGTTTCTACCCTTCAGCATTCAATGGATTTAATGATCATGGCTTAAAAAAACAATTAGACATGGAGGGGTGTTGGTTTAGGAGGGGAAAAAGAGCTTCCTCCTGAAAAAAAATTATATCTCTTATAAATGTAACCTTTACGCAGGAGGTGTTTATCCTCGCCATACATCTGAGAGGTAGGTAAATAATCACTGCAGTGTCCATCTTAAGTCAACACAGACTCAAAATCTATCCATAACGATGGCACAGAGAAAATGCCATTCTATAATGATTAATAAAGAACTGGGTCCAAAGTCGCCTTTATTCCCTGAAAATTTAACAGAATGGCTAGAGAGAGAAATATGTTCAAAAATTGGTGTTCAGGGGTGCCTGGGTGGCTCAGTGGTTAAACCTCTGCCTTGGGCTCAGGTCATGATCCCAGGGTCCTGGGATCGAGCCCCGCATCGGGCTCTCTGCTCAGCAGGAAGCCTGCTTCCTCCTCTCTCTCTGTCTGCCTCTCTGCCTGCTTGTGATCTCTGTCTGTCAAATAAATAAATAAAATCTTTAAAAAAAAAATTGGGGTTCAAACCAGAATTAGTCAAAGGGATGATTTACTAATTTAAATTTAAACCAAATACTTTTGTTTCTGAAGCAATTCCCCTGTGGCCAAAAGAGTAAAAATATGCACCCCGTACCCATTACAACACTTGGGTTTTGGATCCAGATATTACAAAATGCCTACACAGTAAATATTAAGATAAAGTTGATTTTTAGAATATATTGATACTAAAAATAGAGGGTTGAGTGTTTAAGATCTGCTTTGTAGAGAGTCATTTGCCAACAGCCATTTCTGCTAACACAGGCACAAAGACATTCTCACTTCCGGGCTCCCACGCCCGTACATCAAGGGCAATACTTCTGAGAAGTGGCAGTTGCCCCTGGATATTAAAAGGATATGTGTCCTGACCTCTTGGATCTGCCTCCTTCCCAAAGCTGTCTGTTCAGTAGTTTTCTTCAGGTCTGGCATGTCTGATTAACTATTCCTCTCCCTCACACAATTTGAGATTTTAGAGACAATTCACTCACCACAGGAAACAGTAGCAAAGAAGCAAGTGAGATAAGCTGCTTGCATGGGTGAAATCATCCTAAAAGAGAAAGCAACACATGCGTGACCCTGCTGGTGACAGATCATATTTAACATGAACCTTCATTTAAGGTAATAGAGATCTTCTTATAAATGTCCACATTGCAAGTCTAAGCACATAATTACCAATACAGGGAGCAAGCGCTTTCTGTATATTTTATGCCAGGTACTTGGCACAAGATACAAACTGAGATCTCTAGACTACTACTGCGTTCATAGCTCATTTGTTGCCGATATTGATAATTATGGAAAGGGAATTGGGAGAGGGAAATTAAACAGTTGTGAAACCTCTTGATTTGAGCAAAAAGAAAATGATTGTAAATAATGGCCAGCATATCAGTCCAGAATCCCTAAGAAAATATCTCAAAATACTAAAGCTCATTGAAAAATTTTTAAGCAGTCAATATCCTCTTTGATGTTAAAATATCTTACACTAAAAGATTTCATATGTAAGAATGTCAGTTTCTCCTATATTCTTAAATACACCAGAAATTAGAATACATACTGATAGCTTCTTATCAAAGTAGAAGAATGCTTAATTAAAAAAAAACTATTTGGAAGGAATCAGAATAAAAGAAATTCTCTACCTGAGAGCACAATTCTTCTATGGCTCTGGAGGTGAGGGTGTCTCTCGTCACTTAAAAATGGACGGTCCTCAAGCTTTCCTAACGGGGCACTGCAGGCCGTTATTTGCTTGGCTCTGATATTGACTTTGATTTTCTGCCAACAGTTTCAACTTTTTGTCCTGTCAACATATTCTGTGAATGTCCCATTCCAGTGTTCAGCTATTTAATATATTAACTATTTCATGTTAGGGCCCCACAATGCATGCCTCGATTTCTATTTTTTTTATTCCTTCTTTAATTGATTTTATTTATTTATTTATTTATTTATTTATGAGAGAGAAAGAGTGGGAGAGCATGAGAGGGGAGAGTGTAAGAGGGAGAAGTATATTCCCCATGGAGCTGGGAGCCCAATGTGGGACTCTATCTGGGGACTCCAGGATCATGACCTGAGTCAAAGGGAGTTGCTTAACTAACTGAGCCACCCAGGCACCTTAGATTTCTATTTTTCTAAATGTTCATAACTTTCCCCATTATTTGGAGTCATGCAGCTTAAATCTTATTTAACTTTTCCTATTGTAATTACCTGGATGACAACTGAATAAGGGACAGATATGGGTAGCTCTTTTGGCAGGATCTTTTGATGAATGATATCTATGTTTTTTCATACCCCCATCAAAGAAGCATGTAACACCGAAGTTTTGAGAGTGGAAGGGAACTGGAGGATGATTAGGTCCTTCTCACACCCAGTTTAGGAAATGACATATAGCAGGAGTTGACAAACCACAGTTCACAGACCAAAACTGGCCTGGTGACTGTTTTTATACATAAAGTTTTATTAGAACACAGTCACGCCCATTCATTCATATAATTATCTATACTTGCTTTCATTCTATAACTACAGAGTTAAGTAGTTGTGACAGTATGGCCTACAAAGCAAAAAAAGTTTATTATCTGGTCCTTTTCAGATGAAGTAAGCAGAAACCTGCTATATATGGCACTCCTAGTAGAATTTAGACTTCTTTGTCAGGATGCCTCATCTGGAAAAAAAAAAAAATACGTTTTCCTAGAAATCTGTTCCTTTTCTATTTTATTTTTTTAAAGATTTTATTTGTTTATTTAACAGACAGAGATGACAAGCAGGCAGAGAGGTGGGGGCGGGGGGGAGCAGGCTCCCTGCTGAGCAGAGAGTCCGATGTGGGGCTCGATCCCAGGACTCTGGGATCATGACCTGAGCCAAAGGCAGAGGCTTTAACCCACTGAGCCACCCAGGTGCCCCTCTATTTTATTTTTAATAAAAAGTCTCATTATATACTGAAATGCACCTTCTTGCAACTACTTTAAAATTTTAAAAATTTACTTATTTATTTATTTAGCCTCTGTGTGGAGCCAGGTGAGTGGAGGGGCAGAGGGAGAAGGACAAAGAATCCTTAAGCAGGTGCCAAGCTCAGCACAGAGCCCAATGCAGGACTCAATCTCATGACCCTAAGATCATGACCTGAGCCAAAATCAAGAGTCAGACACTGAATCAACTGAGCCACCCAGGTACCCTCTTCTTGCAACTTCTATCCTTCAGTCCTAGATTTACTTACTAGAGCAATACAAAATAATTTATTCTCTTTTTTGTGTGTACTTCTATTTTTTTGTATTTTTTTAAAATTTTATTTATTTTCAGCATAACAGTATTCATTGTTTTCGTACCACACCCAGTGCTCCATGCAATGCATGCCCTCTATAATACCCACCACCTGGTACCCCGACCTCCCACCCCCCCGCCCCTTCAAAACCCTCAGAATGTTTTTCAGAGTCCATAGTCTCTCATGGTTCACCTCCCCTTCCAATTTCCCCCAACTCCCTTCTCCTCTCTATCTCCCCATGTCCTCCATGCTATTTGTTATGCTCCACAAATAAGCGAAACCATATGATAATTGACTCTCTCTGCTTGACTTATTTCACTCAGCATAATCTCTTCCAGTCCCATCCATGTTGCTACAAAAGTTGGGTATTCGTCCTTTCTGATGGAGGCATAATATTCCATAGTGTATATGGACCACATCTTCCCTATCCATTCATCCGTTGAAGGGCATCTCGGTTCTTTCCACAGTTTGGCGACCGTGGCCATTGCTGCTATAAACATTGGGGCACAGATGGCCCTTCTTTTCACTACATCTGTATCTTTGGGGTAAATACCCAGTAGTGAAATTGCAGGGTCATAGGGAAGTTCTATTTTTAATTTCTTGAGGAATCTCCACACTGTTCTCCAAAAAGGCTGCACCAACTTGCATTCCCACCAACAGTGGAAGACGGTTCCCCTTTCTCCACATCCCCTCCAACACATGTTGTTTCCTGTCTTGTTAATTTTGGCCATTCTAACTGGTATAAGGTGATATCTCAATGTGGTTTTAATTTGAATCTCCCTGATGGCTAGTGATGATGAACATTTTTTCATGTGTCTGATAGCCATTTGTATGTCTTCATTAGAGAAGTGTCTGTTCATATCTTCTGCCCATTTTTTGATATGATTGTCTATTTTGTGTGTGTTGAGTTTGAGGAGTTCTTTATAGATCCTGGATATCAACCTTTTGTCTGTACTGTCATTTGCAAATATCTTCTCCCATTCCGTGGGCTGCCTCTTTGTTTTCTTGACTGTTTCCTTTGCTGTGCAGAAGCTTTTGATTTTGATGAAGTCCCAAAAGTTCATTTTCACTTTTGCTTTGTTTGCCTTTGGAGACATATCTTGAAAGAAGTTGCTGTGGCTGATATCGAAGAGATTACTGCCTATGTTCTCCTCTGGGATTCTGATGGATTCCTGTCTCACATTGAGGTCTTTTATCCATTTTGAGTTTATCTTTGTGTACGGTGTAAGAGAATGGTCCAGTTTCATTCTTCTACGTATAGCTGCCCAGTTTTCCCAGCACCATTTATTGAAGAGACTGTCTTTTTTCCACTGTATATTTTTTCCTGTTTTGTCGAAGATTATTTGACCATAGAATTGAGGGTCCATATCTGGGCTCTCTACTCTGTTCCACTGGTCTATGTGTCTGTTTTTATGCCAGTACCATGCTGTCTTGATGATCACAGCTTTGTAGTAAAGCTTGAAATCAGGTAACGTGATGCCCCCCGTTGTGTGTACTTCTTAAACTATTTGAAGACCATAATCACTTGCCCACTAAATCGCCTTTGTTTCCTAACCCTCAAAATTATAGTACATTATTCTGACTAGTAAATCAGATTTGTAGGGAGTTGATTCTTATATAAATATTTTATGCATATTACTGCAATGCAGAAACGTGTTTATTAAAAATGTAGCATAATGTTGCTGGTAAAATATTTTCTGGCTGTAACGAAGTAGCATATTCCAAATATGCCCGCTGTACCACCTCGTAGATTCAGGGTATCAACTAGTACACCAGCAATCAACAAAAAACCCCTCTGCCTTGTGCAATATAAAAGAATTTTTTTTAAGATTTTATTTATTTATTTGACAGACAGATCACAAGCAGGCAGAGAGGCAGGCAGAGAGAGGGGAAGGGGAGAAGCAGGCTCCCTGCCGAGCAGAGAGCCCAATGCAGGGCTCCATCCTAGGACCCTGGGATCATGACCTGAACCCAAGGCAGATGCTTTAACCCACTGAGCCACCCAAATGCCCTAATATAAAAGAATTTAATATAAAAGATATAAATATGAAAGAATATAATATAAATATAAAATATAAAAGAATTTAAGCTTGGGCTCTCATCTGTTACCAGCCTCAACAACAACAACAAAAGATGAGAGGAACAGAGCTACCTTGCCTCCAAAGCACAGCAGAAACTCTAGAGGTTGTTTCCTTAAAAGGTGAGATTACAGATTTTAACCTTTTTATATCCTTCTGTGTTCCATTTGAACATTTCTTACAGCAAAACATATTATGTTTTAGTAATACAATAAAACTAAAAATTTCCATTTTAGAAGAATGAAATCAGAAATAAGTTGAAAAGAGGCAATGGTAGGCAGAATTGTAAAATGTTCCCCGAGATTTCCCAGTCTAATCCCAGGGACTGAATGTAGGATGAGATGCCTGTCTGTCCATCATTGTGCTGGGTTACATGACAGAAGCAATTTTGCAAGTCAAAGTAGGATTGCTAAAGAGTTGATTTTGAGCGAATTAAAATGGAGATGATGTGGGAGCTTAATCCCATCCTGGGGGTGCTGCTCTTTGAAATCACAGTTTTCTTTTGCTGCTAGCCTAAGGAGAAGGCAGAACCCAGGCGTGAGAGGGAGGTCATTGGCTTTGACATGGAAGGGGCCTGTGGCAAAGCCCCCACAGTCACCTCTAATGTTTCCAACAACTGAATGAGCTTGGATGAGGATTCTTCCCATGACACCCACATCTTTATTTGGGGCTTGTGAGATATCAAAAAGGGCGGGAACTCAGCTAAGCCCACCTACTGATGCCCAAAATGCTAAAAGGTAGATTAGGGTTGTTTTAAACTGCTAAGATTGCAGTCAGTTATTACCGCAAAAGAACACTAATACGGAAGAGTTAATATCAAAAGTGACAGTGGCCTGGAGAGTAGGGGGGTTGGAGCAGGGCACTTCTGGAGGGAGGGAATGGAGGAGTCCCTAGTGGAGCCCAGGCCCTGTGGGTGGGAAGGTGGGCTGGCTGCAGGGTGGTGATCTGCCATGGGAGCTTTCAGAGAACCTCTGGAGTGTTCTGTTTTGTTTTATTTTTAAGATAAAGCCCTGAGTCTTTATTGAAGCTGCTGTGTGGCCAGAAGATGGGGTGATCAGGAAGGAGATCAATGAACAAACCTACACTATGCTGCTCATTAAGAAAAGAATCTCAGTTCACTGAGGAAGGTCTTTGGTGGTGACCTTTGACTCTTGAAAGATTTCTGCTCTCCACATTTCTATGGCATTAAATGTCCCTGTGAAGGGTCACAGTTTAGGCTCTGCTCTTCCCAGTGCACCTCAGTGAGAAGTAAGATATCTGATATATATAACACTGCTATTATAAATGTATACATAAATAAAATACATATTAACAGAATAAAGTACGAAGTAAATATCTTAGCAGAATAGGTGAGGTAGGGCAACAGCTGGGAGGGGAGGGTAGAAGAGATGCTATTTGTAAAGGACCAAAAAGAGGAAAGAGGGCAGCTGGAAACACAAGATGGCATCATCAAGCATCTCATTTAAAAAGGCATCTTCCATCCCTCAAGTCTCTACTATGCTTTATTTTTCTTCATAGCACCGACCACTATCTGATGTTGTGTGCCCTATTTGCTCCTTTTTATATTGTTTTTCTGTGGCATGCTAGCTAGACCTCACATCTTGCTGATAGGCTTGGATCTCTATTCCCAGAGCCCTGAGTAGTACTTGGCAGACATTTATTAAAGGAAAGAGTGAAATGATGAATAAATATGCAAATAAATAAGAAATTAAATGTTCTTAAAAGAAGGAAGGAAGAGAAAGGAAAGAAGAAAGGAAGGGAGAGAGGGAGGGAGTGAGGAAGAAAGAAAGAAAGAAAGAAAGGGAGAGAAGAGAAGGTGAGGAGAGAGGGGAGAAGAGGAGAAGAAAAGAAAAGAAAGAGAAGGAGGCAGGGAGGAAGGAAGGGAGAAGAGAGAAAGAAAAGAAAAGAAAAAAGAAAGGAAGGAGGGAGGGATGGGAGAAGGGAGAAAGAAGGAAAGAAGGAAAAGGAAGAGAGGTAGAGATTGAGGACAGGAGGGCCTTTACCCACAGCTGTGGACCATCTAAGTCAAGTATGAAAGTCACTGTCACTCTGGTAAATGAGGATGAGCTGCCGGTTGTAGATAACCCTGACAACAATTATTAGACAAATAGCCAGACTGGCCTTAATCCCATGAATACTCTCTGTGGGGAGCAGATGTCCTCTTGAGGATCCATCCAGTTGCTCAGTAGGAAACACTGCAGTCCTTGGCTTTCATAAACAACATTGTTTCCAGCGATAAGGAATCAGCATTGGGTCCAACATCAAGCATTACTGATGGAAAACAATTAATGAGGAAGGCACAGGAGACCAAAAGCCTGAAGGACAATCACATGCCTATGAATGGAAAACATTAATTGTGCTTGAGTGGATTAAAAGTCTTAATTTACTCTATTTCCAGAAGCATACATCAAACTGGCAACCCAACTTGAGGAAGAAAGGAGCAAGATGCCCTGTATATATGTGTATAGCATTCAAGAATAAGTTTAAAACATTCTAAAAATAAGAAAATCATGCCTAAATATAGTAACAATTTTTATTTTGAGGAAAAGCCTATCATAAGTTTTTATACAGAAATAGGAGTTTGAGTACAGCCTTTATTTCCAGGAGACATATGTTGGCTAACACCAGGAAAGGCAGGAAAGAATTCATGTAAACTGCAACCAAAAGAAAAATGCTGGGGAGGAGGAGGCAGGAAGTAATGGGATGGAAAAAGAAGGTGCCACAAGGTAACTCATGGGATCAAGAGAGCAGGAGGAACAGCTACAGTCTGGGAGTAAATTTAGAAATTGAATTCAGTGTAAAAGGCCCAAAGAAATACTCCCATTTTGTGAATTCCTGCAGAAGAAGCAGAGGAGAGAATACACCATCCATTTGTAGTAATTACAGATGAGAGATTTGTCCCTGGAATTGTCTCTGGTATTTGCAATACAGCTAGTCAGAAGGAAAACTGAGGTGAATCTGGCTTAATTAAAGCAAGAAAAAATGGTGAACTAGTCTGGGGAATACATCAGAATCTAGCTGAGAAACTCAACTCTTCTGTTGGGCTAATTCCTGCTGTATTGTAAAATAAAGTATTGGACTTCTAATTCTGCTACTCTGTAGAAAAGATGGAAAACCTGCATTTCCTTAAATGCTATTGCATTTATCATTTCACATACATATGAGCATCAAACCATGGCTGTTATATACCTGAAACTAATATAATGTCAGCTAAATCTTAATTTTTAAAAATTCGATTGCATCTAAATGATTAGCAGACATATGTTATTGGATGATGTTATCCAGCCTAGGGAAGTATTGAACAGCAGAAAAGAAAGAGGATGAAGATCTAAGATCATGTCCGAAGAATAGAGCAACTTTCTTCATCCCACAGCTGAGCTAACAAATACTAAGTTGCCTCTGGTTAGAAATGAAAGACCATCAACCTAAGCAAAATGGCAATAGCCTGGCTGTCGGGCTCCAGGGTAGAGTGAACTACTCAGCAGTGCACAGGGCAGGCAAGCATGATATGGGTAGAAATCTCGTGATAATTCATTTCAAATATTCTGAGAACTCAGGGAAATCTCGTGACCTATGTCCAAATCTCATGAGATCTCAATCCACATCTCATGAGATTTCAATCAAATCCCATGAGATCTCCGTCCAGATCTCAAAAGATCTTGGTGCAAGTCTCATGAGATCTCAGACCAAACCTCATGAGAACTCGAGCATTTCCCATGAGATTTCTACACAAATATCATGAGAAATCTTTCAAAATATCATGAGATTTCAGTCAAATCCCATGAGATCTCTGTCTAAATCTCCTGATATCGCAGTCCAAAAATTCCTGAAATGTCAGGCACACTTAATGAGATTTCTTCCCAAATCTTGTGAGATCTCTGTCCAAATCTCATGAGATCTCTGTCCAAGTCTCATGAGAATTCAGTTACTTGTGAGTTTCTTCCCAAATATCGTGAGAACCCATTCCAAATATCATGAGATGTCAGGGAAATCTCATGAGACCTTAGTTCACATCTCATGAGATCCTAGTTCAAATTTCATGAGATCTCAGTCTAAATCTCATGATCTCTGTCCAAATGTCATGAGATCTTAGTTGAAATCTCATGAGAACTCAGATCCCTAGAGATCTCAATCCAAATCTCATGATATCTCAGTCAAAATCTCATGAGAATGCAGGCATTTGTCATGAGATTTCTACCCAAATCTCATGAGAACTCATTCCACATATCATGAGATGTCGGGGGGAATCTCATGAGGTCTTAGTCCAAATTCCATGATATCTCAACCGAAATCTCGTGGGATCTCAGTCCAAGTTTCCCAAGAACTCAGGCATTTCTCATAAGATTGCTACCCACATCTTTTGATAACTCATTTCAAGTACTGTGAGAACTCAAGGAAATCACATGACCTCAGTCCAAATCTCATGACATCTCTGTCCAAATCTCGTTATAACTCAATTTGGAGTGCTGACTACTGCCACTGGAGGGAGTGATGAGCTTCAGTGAGAGATGCTGGAAGAAATGGCATTGCCAGTTCCCACCACTGGAGGCCATGGTGAGCTGCACAGTGAGAGGTGCTAGAAGATGGGACACTACAGCTTGCTGCCACTGAAGGCCGGGATATGCTCCAGTGCGAGAGGCTGGAAGAAGTTGCAATGCACTTTCACACCACTACACCTGTTGGAGAGTTGCAGTGGGAGACCCTGGAAGGCATAGCAGTGCAGGTCCCCACCACTGGAGGTTATGGTCAGTTGTAGTGTGAGTGATGCCTGAAGGCCTTGCAGTGCTGCATATAGCCACTACAGGTAGTGCTGAGATGCAGTGAGAGACCATGGACGGTGTGACTGTGCAGCTTTTCGCCACTGGAAGCAGTGCTGAGCCTCCATGAGAGACGCTGGAAAGAGTGGCAGTGAAGTATCCCGCCACTGGAGGCAGTGTTGAGCTGCAGTTTAAGAGGCTGCAAGAGGGACGCCTGGGTGGCTCAGTTGTTTAAGCAGCTGCCTTCTGCTCATGATCCGAGCGACCTGGGATCAAGTCCTGCGTCCGGCTCCTTGCTTTGCAGGGAGCCTGCTTCTCCCTCTGCCACTCTGTCTGCCTGTGCTCACTCTCTCTCTGACAAATAAATAAATAAAAATCTTAAAAAAAAAAAAAAAAGATGCTGCAAGGAGTAGCAGGGCAGTTTCCTATTACTGGAGGCAGGGGTGAGCTGCAGGGCGAGATGCTGGAAGGCGAGTCAGTGGTCAGTGCTACTTACCACCACTAGAGGCAGTGTTGACACACAGCGGGAGACCATGGATAGCATGGCTTTGCAGCTTGTCACCACTGGAGACAGTGATGAACTACAATAACTACGATACAAGATGCTGAAAGCAGTGTGAGTGAAGTATCCTGACACTGGAAGCAGTGGTGAACTCAGTGGGAGATGCTGGAAGGCATGGCAGTGTCAGCTCCCGCCACTGGAACTGGGGTCACCTGCAGTATGAGGGATGCCTGAAGGCATTGCAATGCTGCTTACTGCCACTAGAGGTAGTGTTGAGATGCAGTGTGAGGCCATGTATAGCGTAGCTGGGCAGGTTGCCACCGCCAGAGGCAGTGGGGAGCCTGTCCCACTCCCTCAACTCAGCATCACAGAGAGCTCACATAAGCACCAACAGATGGGGCCTGCCATGACCTTAGGCCCTAACCCTCACCTGAGATTTCTGGCTTTGGTGCCTCAAGGTCTGGCACCCAAAGCCTCCAGATTGGGACACCTGAGCCATACCGCAGGACTCTGAATGCCACCCAGAAGGAAACCGTGCTTTTTGGAACTCCACAATGGTTTTAGAGCAGGAGAAATTTGCATGCCCACCTGAGGCCACCCCCACTTTAGACAGCCCCCTGGACAAAATCCCAGAGCCTAACACTCAGCCTGTCACATGTCCTCAACTCAGCATCCCCAACCCCTGTGGGAGTTTGCCTCAGTTCCTACAGATTGGGCCTGCCATGCCCCTATGCTCTAACCCTTACCCTAGCTTGGGTTTTCAGGCTTCTGTTCCCAGAGGCCTGGCATCCAAGCCCTCCAGACCAGGGACACCTGAGTCATACCAGAAGATTCAGCCTGCCACCCAGGAAGAAACTGTGCCATTTGGAACTCCAGAAAGGATTCAGAGCAGGAGAATTCTGATAGAAATAATCAGCAAATCCCTGTTTATGTATATGTTTGTTACCATACTGAACACAAACCCTGAGCCTATTACTCTCCCTATCTGTAGACCTCAAAGAAGTCCTCTACGACATTCTCCTCACATCAGCAGATCACTCCTTCTATGCTCCCAAGCCTTAACCCTAACCCTCGCACAAGACATGGATGAAAATCTGAACAAGCATTCCCTGAAGACCATAAACAAGTGACTAACAGACACAGCAAAGAGTGCTCAACATCACCAGCCATCAGGGAAATGCAAATCAAAACCATGACATACCACTTGACACCAGTTAGAATGGCTAAAATTAACAAGTCATGGAATAACAAATGTGGTTGAGGATGGAGAGAAAGGGGAACCCTCTTCCACTGTTAGTGAGAAGGCAAGCTCATACAGCCAGTCTGTAAAATGGTATTGGGTTTCTTTAAGAAGGTACAAAGAGAGCTATCCTACAACCTAGAAACTGCACTACTGGGTATTTACCCCAAAGATACAGATTGAGTGAAAAGTAGTGGAACCTGTGCCCCAATGTTCATTGCAGAAATATCCACTATATACAAACTACGGAAAGAGTCCAGATGTATACGGACAGATGAATGTATAAATACAATGGAATATTACTCCGTCATCAGAAAGTATGTATACCTACCATCACATCAGCCTGAATGGAATTGAAGGGTATAATGCTGAGCAAAATGAGTCTATCGGAAAGAAAACTGTCATAGGGTTTCACTCACACATGAAACAGAAAAAACAGCACAGAGCATCACAGGAGAAGGGAGGGAAAACAGAATGGGAAGTCATCAGAGAGGGAGAAAAACCATGAAAGACTTAACTACAGAGACAAACTGAGGTTTGCGGGAAGGGAGGTGGATGGGGGATGGGGCAACTGCATGACGGGCATTAAGGAGGGCATGTGACGCAATGAGCACTGGGTGTTATACACACCTGATCGACTAATGAACACTACAACTGAAACTAATGATGTGCTCTAAGTTGGCTCACTGAATTTTCTTTTAAAGATTTTATTTATTTATTTGACAGACAGAGATTACACGTAGATGGGGGGGCGAGCAGGCTCCCTGCTGAGCAGAGAGCCCAATGCGGGACTCAATCCCGGGACCCTGTGATCATGATCTGAGCCGAAGGCAGAGTTTTAACCCACTGAGTAACCCAGGCACCCCTGGCTCACTGAATTTAAATTTAAAAAACAAAGAACTCAAACACTCCTGAAAATTTGTATGCAACCACCAAAGATACTGAATAGCCAATGCAATCGCTCAGCCATAAACCCACAATTATGTGACCAATTAATCTTCCACAAAGCAGGCAAGAGTATCAAGACGGAAAAGGAGAGTCTTTACAAAACAAACAAACAAACAAACAAAACGGTGCTGGGAAAACTGGACAGCTACACACAGAAGAACGAAATTAGACTGCTTTCTTACACCATACAGACTAAAAAATATCAAAACAGTTTCCTTTTTTTAAAAGATTTTATTTATTTATTTGACAGAGAGAGAGAGAGACAGTGAGAGAGGGAATACAAGCAGGGGAAGCAGGAGAAGGGGAAGCAGGCTCCCGTCGAGCAGGGAGCCCAATGTGGGGCTTGATCCCAGAACGCTAGGATCATGACTTGAGCTGAAGGCAGAAACCCAATGACTGAGCCACCCAGGCGCCCCTGAAAACAGTTTCAAGACCTCAGTGGAAGACCTGAAACCGTAAAAATCCTACAAGAGGGCACAGACAGTGTCCTCTTCTCTGTGGTGGACCACAGACTTCTCTGACATGGACCATACCAACCCTGAGGCAAAGGGAGCAAAAGCAAAAATAAACTACCAGGGGGGCGCCTGGGTGGCTCAGTGGGTTGAGCCGATGCCTTCGGCTCGGGTCATGATCCCAGAGTCCTGGGATCGAGCCCTGCGTTGGGCTCTCTGCTCAGCAGGGAGCCTGCTTCCTCCTCTCTCTCTGCCTGCCTCTCTGCCTACTTGTGATCTCTCTCTGCCAAATAAATAAATAAAATCTTAAAAAAATAATAAATAAACTACCAGGACTACATCAAAATCAAAAGTTTCCACACAGCAAAACAATGAAAAATAATCATCATAAGACACCCTACTGAAAGGAAGATGATATTTGCAAATATCCTACAGAATAAAGGGATAGTGTCCAAAATATATAGAACTGATAAAATTCAACACCTGAAAAACAGAATCTAGTAAAAAAAAAAAAAATAGGCAGAAGTTATGAACATTTCTCCAAAGAAGAAATACAGATGGCCAAGTGTCCATGAAAAGATGTTCACCATCACCCATCGTCAGGAAAACACAAATCCAAAGTACAATGTGATATTACCTCACATGTATCAGAATGGTTCACATCAACAGCACAAGAAACAACAGGTGTCTGGAGGATATGGAGAAAGGGACACCCTTGTGCACTCTTGGTGGGAATGCAAGCCGTTGCAACCACCGTGGAAAACAGTATGGATGTTCCTCAAAAAATTCAATTGAGAACTACCCTGTGATCCAGCAGTCACACGACTGGTGTTTACCCAAAGAATAGGAGAACAATATCTAAAAAAGATATATGTAGCCCCATTTCTTGAAAGATTATTTACAATATAAGAATAGGGAATAAACCCAAGTGTCATTTATAAATTTATATATTTATATTTATAATTTATATATCTATTTATAAATGATAGATATGTACACACACATTTATACACAATGGAAAGTTACTCACCCATAAAAAGGAATGAAACTTTGCCATGTACAGATTCATGGATGGAACTAGAGAGGTGATCCTAAGTGAAATCAGTCAGTCAGAGAAAGGCAATACTATAGGATAATACTCTTATGTGGGATTTAAGAAAAAAATAAAGGAGAAAAATGAGACAAACCAAAATAAAAAGTTTTTTTCAAAAGATTTTATTTATTTATTTGACAGAGGGCTAGAGAAAGAGCACAAGTAGACAGAATGGCAGGCAGAGGGAGAGGGAGCAGCACGCTCCCTGCTGAGCAAGGAGCCCCATGTGGGGCTGGATCCCAGGACCTTGGAATCATGACCTGAGCCAAAGGCGCTTCACTGACTGAGCCACACAGGTACCCCACAGACTCCTAACAATACATAACAAATTGATGGTTACCAAAGAAGAGGTGGATGAAGGGATGAGTGAACTAGGTGAAGAGGATTAAGAGTATGATCTTCATGATGAGCACAGAGTATTATATCAAGTTACTGAATCACTCTATTGTACATCTGAAACTAATATACTACTGTATGTTAAATCCATGAACACAAATTAAATTAAATTTCGAATTAAAACAAAACATAAAAAATATTTTTCTTTCAGTAACCTATTCAAAAAAGCCATGTTCATAAGCCTTACTTGGGAGTATTTCCTCAACAGTATTTATTCACTCAATGCCTCAAATTCAAATTTCACTGAGTTCTTATTAAACTGTTAATTTTTAAACTTATTAAACTGTTCTTAAACTGTTAATCCTAGCCCACAGGAGCCATGGTCTCTTTCAGCACTTAGGCATTCAATAGTGTAAATAGAGAGAGATGTCCACATCACAGCCCAGAAAGCTATTATTTCTGTTTTCATGTGAGATAGTCACAGAGTGTGGGATAGGTTTCAGAGCAGGTTTGTTCTCTATCCTGGATCTCTAATGGTTCTTCCCTGGATGCATTTGGCCAATAAGTTCCCTGTAAATGGGCTTCCTTCCAAGCTCATCTATGGAAGATGCAAAGGTGGGTGGGCTTGGTGCAGGACAGGAAGAGGTCAAAGTACAGACAAGGGTAAAATCCCTCTCCTGATCCAGGAACTTCCATGGGAGCGGGTATGGGAGGTATAGGGAACAGGAGACCACCTCAAGGTTGCAGAATCTTGAGATGCAGGGCTTGGAGCTCTGAGCTATCTCTGGGGTCAGGGGTGGGAGAGGAATGAGAAAGACAAACTTTTTGCCCTGGCCCATGCTAGCTGCTTACTGCTCCTGGCACACATCTGTCTACAGAGCTGACACAGAGCCTAGGCTCAGGATGGGCTGGCTCAGGTCCCTCAACCCTCAGTGGGGCAGCTGGCCCCAGGGCTCAGGGACATGCTGAGGGAGGTGATAGGGAGAGGTGTTATCTCTCCCAGGTCATCTCCTCTTTGAGCAGACAGCCCTGCAGGACTGCTGAAAACCCACCAACATGCCATGGATGAATGAAGGCATGGAGAAATAGAAAACAATATTGGTTTTTAAGGTCAGAGCTGTCAGCTCAGGAAGTGGGGACAGCTTCCCTGAGGAGGACGGAGGGGAAGGCAGGCCAGGCTGAAAAGGAAGACATGGCTCTCCTGATTGGGGACGTGCAGCCCCCCTTTCAGGGCAGGGCATCATCCTCACCTCACAGGGGATCCATGGAAGAGTTCCCCCAGGGGACTGACAGAGCAGCCTCTCAAGAAGACTGTTTCACAGAGTCCAGGGAGGAGGGCCAGACGGATGGAGGGCAATACCCTGGGGGGGCCATGGGGAAGAGCAGAGGCTCATGACCATGAAGATGATAAAAAGTAGGAGGCTGCAGCATGGGTGCCAGCGGGAAAGTACCATGGGCACCGTGCCCACAGCTACAGGGACTGGGTGCCTACTGAGCCAGGAATGGCTGACCTCGGGAGTCCTGACCACAACCCTAGGAAGTGTGAACCACCTCTGCCCTCTTTCCCCCCTGCTGCTGCTAAGAATCATAGTCACAGACCCTGGTCAGTTTGGATGGAAATAAAGGAGTCATCCCCCACACACACACACTGCCCCTCTGGTGGCGATCCAGTGAAACCCTTGTGCCTGACCAGAGACTGCTGTCTACCTGTTTCTAAACAACTCAAAAGACAGGAGGGTGTCCCTGAATTCCACAGGATATGATGAGACAGATCCACAGGCCCTGCTACCTTACCCACCAACAACAATCAGTGGGTCACTCGGTGTTGGAGGCCATGGCATGGTTGGAGTCGTGGATCAAACCAGGCCCTGACTTGTGTCTCCTTTAAAGTCTGGATGCCTTGATAAGGGGTTAAGGACAGGAAAGTTGAGTAGCACTGAGAAAGGATCTGTGCTATGTGTTGTGCGCTCGCCTACGTGACTTCCCACACACTCTCCCTACAGAAGGGAACAATGTGGTCAGGGTCATGAATTCTTAGTTGGTCCTTGTTGTTCCTGTACCTCCCATAACCCACTACCTGGTTGATTGTCTTGCTAATGGCATTAGCTGAGAATACCTGGCATCATGAGATTTGCTAATAGTTAAGGTAAACTTGTTATAGGAACTTGCAGTCATCTGACTAGGTACCGATGTATTGCTCCTTCTATTGTGGTCTGCCTTATAAATGCTTGTAAGATGTGGAATAAAATCGGTGCTGTTGGACATCCTCCTCAGTGCTCCTCCTGCCCCCATCTCTTTGTCTCTTAATTTCTTTTCACCATCCTCTTCCCCTCACGTTTCCTGGTCCATTTGTAGTGCCAGCCACGACAACTTGGGACCTCAGCTATTGTCATGAAGCACACCGTGCCCCATTTCTTTCACTTCCAACAGAAACTTGGGTTCTGATCCTCCAAGTTATCATACATCCTGGTTGCTGGCCTGGGTCCATGTCTTAAACCCATATGACACCTTTCCATTAGAGAAGGCCACCCTGCACCTCCTACAAAATATTTCTAAGGAAGTACAAATCCATCAGGGCTACAGTGTGAACAGTGGTACACAGCCTGCATGGTAGTAGTCAGTAATTCTAACAAGGGTTGACCCACACCCCCCTCCCACTCCAGTCTCACAAAACGTTCCTCTGTCTCCATAGAATGTGTGGTCTTTCCTCGTGGTTGGGGGGGGGGGGAGGAAATCTGGAAACTAACCATTAAACCGAACATTCCCTTCACCCTCTATTTCAAATCTTGTCCAACCGCAATGGTAGGAAAGTAGAAATCAGTCACAAGAAGAAAATGGAAGTCAGAATTATGTGGGGATTTAACCACATGCCACTAAACATCCAATGGTCAAAGAAGAAATTTTAAAAAATTTTAAGTATCTTGGGACTAATGAAAGAGAAACTACGAAAACTTAGGGGATGCAGCAAAAGTAGTTCTAAGGGGGAATTTCATAGAAATTTAGTTCAGAAATTTTAATTCAGTTGAAAGTTCTCCAGTATAACCAACTTAATTTTACATGGCAAAGAAGGAAAGAAAGAAAAAAAAAAAAAAAGCAAAGCCCCATACAGTAGAAATAAGGTAATAACAAAAAGGAATATAGAAATAAATCCAATGGAGACAAAAAAGACAAAGGAGCAATGAAAATATAAGCTGCCTTTTTTGGAAAGATAAACAAAACTGACAAACTTTTAGCTAGACTCTCCAAGAAAGAGAGAGGACTCAAATACATCAGGAAAGAAAGATAATTGATTCCGTCTCACATCAAGATCCTAGAGGACAACACAGCAGCAACCTCTTGGACCTTGGACACTGCAACTTCTTACAAGACATGTCTCTAAAGTCTAGGGGAACAAAAGCAAAAATGAACTATTGGGACTTCATCAAGAGCAAAAGAAACAATTAACAAAACTAAAAGGCAACCTACAGAATTGGAGAAGGTATTTACAAATAGCATTACAGATAAAGGTCTGGTATCCAAGATCTACAAAGAACTTTTCAAACTCAACATCCAAGAAACAAAGAATCCACTCAAGAAATGGGCAGAAGACAGGAAGAGACACTTCTTCAAGGAAGACACACAAATGGGCAACAGACCATGAAAAAATGCTCCATATCACTTGTCTCAGGGAATTCAGAACTACAGTGAGATACCACCTTCAGCAGTTAGAATGGCTAACATTGACAAGACAGGAAACAACAAGCATTGGTGAGGAGGTGGAGTAAGGGGAACCCTCTAACCCTATTGGTGAGAATGCAAGCTGGTGTAGTCACTCAGGAAAACAACATGGAGTTTCCTCCAAAAGTTAAAAATAGAGCTGCCCTATAACCAGCAATTGCACTAACAGGTGTTTACCCCCAAAGATACAGATGCAGTGAAAAGAAGGGGCATATGCTCCCAAGGTTCACAGCAGCAATATCCACAACAGCCAAACTGTGGAAGGAGCTCCTTCAACAGAGGAATGGATAAAGAAGATGTGGCACATACATGCTCTAGAATAGTACTCAACCACTAGAAGGGATGAATGCCTACCATTTGGATTGACATGGATGGGACTGGAGGAGATTATGCTAAATGAAACAAGTCAAGCAGAGAACGATAATAATCATATGGTTTCCCTCTTACATGGAACACAAGGAATAGTGTGGAGGACCACAAGGGAAGGGAGGGAAAACTGAATGGGATTAAATCAGAGAGGGAGACAAACCATGGGAGACTCTTAATCATAGGCAACAAAATGCAGGAGAGGCAGGTTGGGGGCAGGGTAACTGAGTGATGGGTATTAAGGAGGGGACATGTGGTGATGAGCCCTGGTGTTATATGCAACTAATGAATCATTGACCATTACATCAAAAACTGTACCTTAGCTAACTGAATTTAAATTAAAAAATGTGAAAATTTTTAAAAAAAGAAAGAAAGATGAACTACTACAATGAACACCACAAAAATACAAAGGATTATAAGAAACTACTATGAGGGTGCCTCGGTGGCTCAGTGGGTTAAGCCGCTGCCTTCGGCTCAGGTCATGATCTCAGGGTCCTGGGATCGATTCCCACATCGGGCTCTCTGCTCAGCAGGGAGCCTGCTTCCTCCTATCTCTCTCTCTCTGCCTGTCTCTCTGCCTACTTGTGATCTCTCTCTGTCAAATAAATAAATAAAATCTTTAAAAAAAGAAACTACTATGAGCAAGTAGAGGCCAACCTCTTGGACAACCTAGAAGAAATGCATAAGTTCCTAACAACCTAGAATGATCCATGAAGGGGAAAAAAAAAAATCTGAACAGAATGATCACTAGTAAAAAGATTAATTCTATAATCAAATCCTCCCAACAAACAAATGCCCAATACCAGATAGTTTTACTGAAGGAATCAACCAGAGAGTAGAAGAAGAATTAATACCAACCCTTCTCAAAAAAATTTTTTTTAAAAAGCAGAGAAGGGCATATGTCCAAACTCGTTTTATAAAGGCAGCATTATCCTGCTACCAAAACAAGACAAGGATTCTACAAGAAAAGGAAAGGCCAATATCCCTCATGAACAGAGATGCAAAACTCCTCCACAAATTACCAACATTAATTCAACAATACATCAGGAGAATCACACAACACAATTCAGTGGGATTTATTCCAGGGATGCAAGGATGATTCCACATCTGCATATCCACCAATGGAATACACCACCTTAACAAAATAAAAGATAAAAATCCTAGGATTGGGGCACCTTTGTGGCTCAGCAGGTTAAGCCTCTACCTTCGGCTCAGGTTATGATCCCAGGCTCCTGGGATCAAGCCCCATATCGGGCTCTCTGCTCAGCAAGGAGCCTGCTTCCTCCCCTCTCTCTGCCTGTCTCTCTGCCTGCTTTGTGCTCTCTCTCTCTCTCTCTCTCTCTCTGTCAAATAAATAAATAAAATCTTTTTTAAAAATCCTAGGATTGTTACAATAGATGCAGAAAGAACACTTGACAAGATTCAATATGCATTTATGATAAATATTCCAAACCATCTGGGTACTGAGGAAACATATGTCAACCAAACAAAGGCCCTATATGAAAAGCCCACAGCTGACATGATACTCAAGGGTGAAAAGCTGAAAACTTTTCCACTACCAGCAAGAACAAGATTAACATGCCCACTCTTATCACTTTCATTCATCATCATATTGAAAACCCTAGCCAAGCCATTTAGACAAAAAATAAAACAAAGAAAAGATATGAAACCTAAATAGGAAAATAAAATGGTCACTATTTGTAGATGACATGATACTATATGTAGAAATCCCTAAAGAGACCACAAAACAAAACACCTGTTAGAATAAACAAATTCAGTAAAGCTGCAGGACACAAAGTCAATATACAGAGACCTGTTGCATCTCTTTTTTAAAAGAATGTTTTTATTTAACACAGAGAGGGAGAGAGAGAACACAAGCAGGGAGAGCAGCAGAGGGTCAGGGAAAAGCAGACTCCCTGCTGAGCAGGGAGCTCAATGCCAGGCTCATTCCCAGAACCCCAGGATCATGACCTGACCTGAAGGCAGACACTTAATTGACTGATTCACCCAAGTGTCCCAACTTGTATTTCTATATACTGATGACCAACTTTCACAAAAAGAAATTAAGAAAGCAATGCCACTGACAATTGCATCAAGAAAAAAAAATTAGTAGTAAAAGTAACCAAATAAGGAAGACCTGGTATACTGAAGACATGGCAGAAAAGGAAGGAAAAACATGTGTGTGTTGGCGGGTGAATGTATGGGCCAAAGATTTGGAAGATAACACAAATAAACAGAGGCATACTCCATGCTCATTAACTGGAAGAGTTAATAATGTTAGCATATCCAATATACCCAAAGCAATCTACATATGTAATGAAATCCCTATCTGAATTCCAATGGCATTATTCAAAGAAATAGAAGACAGTCCTAAAATGTGAATGGAATCACAAAAGACCCCAAATACCCAAAGCAATCTGGAGAAAGGAGAGAGAGAGTCCAAGATGGTGGAGAAGTAGGAGACCTTAATTTCATCTGGTCCAAGAAATTTAGCTAGATAGCTATCAAACCATTCTGATCACCTGCAAATTCAAGCAGAGATCCAAGAAAAGAATAGCTTGCAACTCTACAAACAGAAAAGTGATCACTTTCCACAAGGTAGGAGGTACAGAAAAGTAAGTCTAAGCCAATAGGTGGGAAGATAAACTGTGGGGAGTGGGAGCCTCAGTCAACCACCAAGTGCTAAGGGCAGTGGAGCACAAAATCTGTTCTGGTGAGGGATGTCACTCTGGCAGCTAAGCAGGGGGTGGAACCCTCAATGGGACAGTGCAGTCTCAGGATCCTCAGGGTCCCAGGAAGACCAGAGGCACTTCAGGGCAGCAGAGCTCCCAGGTATCAGAGCAGGGAAGCTGGCTACAAAGAGGGAGCCCAGGAGTGGATTCTAAGCTGGAGGTTGCCATAAACTGTGATCCACAGCACAATCTGACAACTGCTCTTTGAGAAGGGGCCCAAGAAGCAGCACAACTGGGGAGAGCCCCTTCCTCCCCCAGGAGGAGTGCTGCCTGAGCATGCTGCAAGAATCTGCCAGATTTCATGACTCCAAATGGGGTGTCATGAAATGCTTGATCAGAGGTTTGGTGAGCATGGGGCACAGACAGAGACCAGGAAGACACAAAGGATTGGGGGTGCACTGAAGAGTGGGACCCTGAGCTCTCAGCTCTGGGGCCAAGATTAGGAATCCACCATGTTCATTCTTATCCAAAAATATTGGGATAGTTCCCTGAATATTTTCAGACCACAATACTTTGAAAATGGAACTCAATCACAAGAGGAAAGGTGGAAAGAACTCAAATACATGGAGGCTAGAGAGCATCCTACTGAAAATTGAATGGGTCAACCAATCAATTCAAGATGAATTTTAAAAATTCATGGAAATGCAAGAGAATGAAAACATGACTGTTCCGTATCTTTGGGATGCAGCAAAGACAGTCCTAAGAGGGAAGTATATAGCACTACAAGCCTTTCTCAAGAACCAAGAAGGGTCTCAAATACACAACCTAACCCTACACCTAAAGGAGCTAGAGAAAGAGCAGCATAGAAAACCTAAATCCAGATGGAGAAGAGAAATATTAAAGATGAGAGCAGAAATCAATGAAGTAGAAACCAAAAGAACAGTAGAACAGATCAACAAAACTAGGAGCTTTTTCTTTGAAAGAATTAATAAGATTGAGACACACCTGTCCAGACTTCTCCAAAAGAAAAGAGAAAGGACCCAGATCAATAAAATCATAAATCAAGAAAAAGAGATCACACCCAATACCAAAGAAATATAAACAATTATAAGAACATTGGATGGCAACTCTATGTCAACAAATCAGGCAGTCTCAAAGAAATGGATGAATTCCCAGAAATAGAGAAATGAACAAAACTGAACCCGGAAGAAAAGGAAACCTGAAGAGACCCATAATCAGCAAGGGAATGGAAGCAGCCATCAAAAATCCCCCAGGAAACAAGAGCCCAACATCTGATGGCTTCCCAGGGGAATTCTACCAAACATTTAAGGAAGATTTAATACCTCCTTTTCTGAAACTTTTCCAATAGAACTGGAAGGAAAACTTCCAAACCCTTTTGATGGGGCCAGCATTATCTTGTCCCCCCCACCCCAGACAAAGACCTCTCCCAAAAGGAGAATTATGGACCACTATCCCTGATGAATATGGATGCAAAAATTCTCACCAACATACTAGCCAATAGGATCCAACAGTCCATTAAAAGGATGATTCATCACCACCAAATCGAATTTATTCGTGGGCTGCAAGGGTTCTTCAACCACCACAAATCAATCAATGTGATACACTACCTTAATAGAAGAACAAGATCCATAGGATCCTCTCAATAGAGGCAGAAAAAGCATTTGACAAAGGAAAGCATCCTTTCTTGATCAAAACTCTTCACCATGGAGGGGTAGAGGGTATATACCTCCACATTATAAAAGCTATCTATGGGAAACCCACAGCAAATATTATTCCCAATGGGGAAAACTGTGAGCTTTTCCCTTCAGGTCAGGAACAGGACAGGGATACCCATTCTCATCACTGCTGATCAACACAGTACTAGAATTCCTAGCCTCAGCAATCAGACAACAAAAAGAGAAAAAAAAAAAGGCATCCAAATAGGCAAACAATAAGTCAAACTCTCACCCTTTGCAGACAATAGGATACTTTCTGTGGAAAATTTAAAAGACTCCACCCCAAAATTGCTAGAACTCATCCAGGAATTCTTTAAAGTGGCAGGATATAAAATCAATGCACAGAAATCGCTTGCATTTGTCTACAGCAACAACACAACAGAAGAAAGAGAAATTAAGGAATCCATCTCATGTATAATTGCACCCAAAACCATAAGCTACTTAGTAATCCATCTAACCAAAGAGGCAAAGAATCTCTACTCAGAAAACTATACAATAGTCATGATAGAAATGGAAAGACACAAAGAAATGGAAAAACATCCCCGCTCATGGACTGAAAAAACAAATACTGTGAAAATGTCTATGCTACCTAGTACAATCCACAGATTCAGTGCAATCCCTCTCTAAATACCACCTACATTTTTCACAGAACTGGAATAAATAACCCCCAAATTTGTATGGAAGCAGAAAAGACCTTGAATAGCCAAATGGATGTTGAAGAAAATCAAAGCTGGTGGCAGCCCAATTGCAGACTTCAAGCTCTATTACGAAGCTGTAATCATCAAGACAATATGGTACTGGCACAAAAACAGACACATAGATCAATAGAACAGAACAGAGAAACCGGAAATTAACCCTCAACTCTTGGGTCAACTAATCTTCTTCAAAGCAGGAAAGACTATCCAGTGGGGTGGGGGGAGGGGAGTGTCTTCAATAAATGGTGCTGGGAACATGGGACACTATATGCTGAAGAATGAAACTGGACCATTTCCTTATACCATACACAAAAAATAGACTCCAAATGGATGAAAGACCTCAATGCAAGACAGGAATTCATCCAAATCCTTGAGGATAATAGAGGTAGCAACCTCTTTGACATCAGCCAGAGCAACTTCTTGCTAGACACATCTCTAATGGTGAAGGAAATGAAAACAAAAATGAACTGTTGGGATTTCATCAAGATAGAAAGCTTTTGCACACCAAAGGAAACCATCAACAAAACCAAAAGACAACAAACAGAACCATATCCGATAAAGGGCTATCATCCAAAATTTAGAAAGAACTTACCAAACTCAACACCTACAGAACAGATAATCCAGTCTAGAAACAGACCGAAAACATGAACAGACATTTCCTCAAAGACAACCAATGGCCAATAGACAAAATAAAAAAGTGTTCACCATCCCTCAATATTAGGGAAATACAAATCAAATCCATAATGAGATACCACCTTAAACCAGTCAGAATGGCTAAAATGAACAAGTCAGGAAATGATAGGTGATGATCAGGATGTGGAGCAAGGGGAACCCTTTTGTACTGCTGGTGGGAATGCAAGCTGGTGATGCCACCCTGGAAAACAGTGTGCAGGTTCCTCAAGAAATTGAAAATAGAACTACCCTACAACCCTACAATTGCACTACTGAGAATTTACCCCAAAGATACAAATGTAGTGATCTGAAGGGGCACCTGCACTCCAATGTCTATAGTACCAATGCCCACAATAGCCAAAGTATGCAAAGAACCCAGACGTCCATCAACAGATGAATGGATATATACAGATATATATACCATTGAATATTATGCAGCCATCAAAAAATGAAATCTTGCCATTTGCAATGACATGGATGGAACTAGAGGGTATTATGCTAAGCAAAATAAGTCAATCAGAGAAGGATAATTATCATATGATCTCACTGATATGTGGAATTTAAGAATAAGACAGAGGATCATAAGGGAAGAGAGGAAAAAAAGGAAGCAAGATAAAACCAAAAAAGGAGACAAAATATAAGAGACACTTAAACTCAGGAAACAAACAGGGTTTCTGAAGGGGATCAGAGTGGCAGAATGGGGTGGCTGGGTGATGGGCACTGGTGAGGGTATGTGCTGTGGTGAGCTCTGTGTGTTGTGTAAAACTGAAGGATCTCAAACCTGTACCCCTAAAATAAATAACACATTATATGATCATAATAAAAAAGAAGTGAACGAAAAACATTTAGAATATAAATGTAAACTAAGTAAAAATAAATAATAATCTCACAGAAAGAAAGAAAGAGATTAAGCAACCTGGACTCAGAAACTAATCCACACGTATATGGTCTTAACTTATGACACAGCAGCAGAAAATATACAATGGGGGAAGGGACTGTCTCCTCAGTGAACGGTACTGGGAACACTCTACAGTAAATGCAGAAGAACGTGACTGGATGGTGTTCTTGCACCATACATACAAATTATGAATTGGTGAATGACTTGAACATAAGAACTGAATCCATAAACCTCCAAGAAGAAAACACTAGTAATAAGTTTCTCAATATTGGTTTTGGGAAAGAGTCTTCTACATCAGACACCAAAAAGCAAAGGCAACAAAAGCAAAAACAAACAAATGGAAAAACATCAAACTGAAATTTTTGCATGGCAAAAGGAACCATCAAACCCCTAAAAGGCAACCTCCCCAATGAGAAAAAATGTCTGCAAATCCAGTGTATGAGAAGAGGCTAATATCCAAAATACACAAAACACTCCTTCAAAGCCAAACAAAAACTGAATAAAAACTGGGGAGAATATGTCAATAGATACTTTCCAAAGATGGCATGCAGTGGCCAACAGACACAGAAAAAGTTGTTCAACATCACTAACTGTCGTCACGGACACATAAGTCAAAACCGCCATCAGCTCGCACCACACAACTGTTGGAACGGCAGTCTTCCCAGAGACAGACACCAGGCGTGGCCAAGGGTGTGTAGACAAGGGGACCCTGTGCACTGTTGGTGCGAATGCCAATTGGGGCAACCACAGTGACAAATGCTATGGAGTGTCTGGGAAAAAATGAATACATTTACCGCATGCCCCAGTAATTGCTCTACTGAGTATTTCTTTGGAGAACATAAAAACACTCCCTCAAAAAGAAAGATGCACTCCCATGTTCATGGCACCATTACTCACAATAACCAGACAAGGAAATGTCGACCTTAGAGCCATATGCTAAGTAACTCAGATACAGAAAGACAAACATCAGAGGCTTTCATGGACGGAATCCAAAAAGTACTGAACGCAAGCATACTGAGAACAGATTGCTGGTCTCCAGATCCAGGGAAGGGGGAAAGGGATGAAGGTGGTCCAGGGTGCCATGTCTGAATTATAAAATCCACAAGTAACGCAATGTTCCGTGCAGCGTGGAGATGAAAGTTAACCTTACAAGATGGGGTACAGGCTCCCCCGCTACTTGAAAGTACAGTGTTCCTAGGAAACCTTTCACAGAAGAAATGGTGTAAAATGAAAAAGGAATGACCATTCATTTCTATAGAAAAATGAGTGAGCATGCTCAGACACCAGAGGTTCCTTCTCTGTGACCGTTATTAGGCCTCAGAACACAACATCCTAACGGATGCCCAAAATACATGGAGATAAGCACAGCAGATGCTCACAGACACAATTCAAAGTACTGTGGCTGGACACGGAGTGCAATGCCCAGAAAGGAGTGGGCTGGGGTACATGCCGCCTCTGTAGTGGGTCCTCACAAAACAGATGCTGAACACGATGCCCACTTTTTTTTACTTTTTGCATAAGAGGGAAATCCTCCTCTGGTTTCTTCCTGCTACTGGATGGAGCTGGGTAATAATGTAGATCTTTCCAAAAAGCCAAGTGTCTTACCAGGAACTTTGAGAAAAGTGGGGGAGACTTGTACTTGAAAGTTGCTGAGGGGTAGAAGTTCAAAGTTCTCCCAGACACAAACATCAGCAGATCCACTGTGAAAGGCACCTTCCTCAGCAGGTGAAACATGGACTACTCCTTCCGCTAGAAACCTCCTCCTTCACCTTCCTCGGGACAACCAACAAGAGCTGGGAGTTACCTCAATTCCTCCTTTCTCCCACTCCCAATATCAAGCCCGTTGGCAAATCCTGTGAGCTCCATCTTCAACAGGTATCCAGAATAGCAACCTTTCTTCCCAAGGCCACCTGTCTGGTCCACACTAGAACCCATCTCTTGCTTGAGTTTCTGGAAAACCTTCATCATTGACCTCCCTTGCCCCTCCTCAACCCTATGTCATCTGTTCTCAACATTATAACCAGGATAGCCCAGTGAAACAGGGCCCCATGGGGTCATAACCCTGTGATGGCTTTCTTCTGTCACATTACTGTCACCTCCATGAAGTCATGTCCTAAGCTGTCTCCTGTGGCCACAGGGCCTTCTCACTGCTCCTTGACATACCTGATATGCTCCTGCCCCAGGGCCTTTGCATATGCTTTCCCTTCCGTTTAGAAGGCTCTTGATGTGATATCACTTACCTTCTGTAGAACTTGACTCAAGCATCACCTCCCTAGTGAAATCCCACTTGGCCCTTAGGTGAATAGCAAGTACCACCGTCACCTCCCCTTCAGCACCCCAGCCCTGTCTCCTGCTTCACTGTTTCAGAGCAGTTATCACAGTCACCAGGCCATCTCAGCAAGGGAGAAAGGGAGGCCTACTCAGATGGTTTCACCACTGACTCCCTCTGATTTCCTAGTCCAGAGCCCTGGGGGGGGGGGGGGAAGATGACCAGAGCCCTTGCACAGACAGGATGCCCAGGACAATGGGTCCACCTATGACACCCTGAAGACCGTCAGGAAAATGAGCCATAAGAGGAATCCACCTGCACATGAAACCTGAAAGCAGACACCTTCCTCGATTACAGAAGAGCACACACACTTCCTCCACTTGCCTGAGGTGCTCATCTAAGAAACCTAAGCAGAGAAGCAAGCTTCTCTGGCCAAGGTCCTGGGAAACAGACATCTCTCCTTCCTGCACTAGCCACCTGTGATTGACGTCTGGCGTCCTCCTATGCTGGGACAGAATGGTGCACCTGTCCCTCTTTCCTAGGACATCATCACAAACCAAGCTTTGCTGCACACTTTTCAGGAAGGAACCTGCAGCAGCAGAAGCAGCAGGCTGCCCAGGTTCGGTCTCAGTCTCACACGTGAGGCCCCATGTGGAACTAGAGCGTCAAGGAGACTGGTGTGCTGTGTGGCCTTGGAGCCTAATGGCAGCAGCTGAGATTTCAGTTCTAGATGAAAACTGGCCTCATCCACAGAGCACAGGAAAGGGGAGGATTTTTCAAGAAATGCTTCTGGTGGCTGAATTCACAGAGCCAGGCAGAAGACACCTGCAGTGCCTCATTCGAGGAAGCAAGGGGCACATTGGCAAGAATGCCTGTGGGCTGCTTCCCACCATGTCCCCTGCTGAGACAAGTGCTTAAGAACCCAACAGGAAGCAAGTTTCATAAACATGGCTCAATTCCCCTGTGATCTAAGAATATAATTTAGTTAATTTCAGGCTTTAAAATGGGTAGACTTGCTTCGTGGCCCAGCATTTCATCTACTTGGGTAAATAGCCTAGGACCACTTGAAAATAATGCATTCTATACTTAATGTGGAATGTTCCATATATGTCAATTAGTTCACATTTGTTACCAATGTTTCATCTGCTTTTTCTATCAGATATTGAGAAAGGCATATTAAAATCTTCAAACAATGTTACTCTAGTCAACATTGCATTGGAGAATCTACCAAGGGTTATAAGGAAAGAGAAATAAAAAGATTAAGAATTGAGGGGGTAATTGTGACTATTCACAGATAACATAAGAGTGTACATGCAAAATAGAAAATAGACTATTAAATACAATATTAGAATTCAAAATGGAAAACTTAAAAATCTTAGAACCAAGAAAGCAATCCAGAAAGCAGCCAGGGGGAAGAGATTGCTTATGTACTGAGGGAGGAACATCAGAATAATGTCAGACCCGTCCCCAGAGACCTGGCAGGCCAGAAAGGGCTGGGAAGTCATATTCAGGATATTAAATGAGAAGAACATGCAGCCAAGGATACCATATCCAGCAAGGCTGTCATTCAAAGAAATAATACCTATTCTTCTGAAGCTGTTTCAAAAAATAGAAACAGAAGGAAAACTTCCAAACTCATTCTATGAGGCCAGCACCACCTTGATCCCAAAACCAGGTGAATTACCCCATCAAAAAGGAGAATTACAGACCAATATCCCTGATGAACATGGATAAAAATACTCAACAAGATCCTAGCCAATAGGATCCAACAGTACATTAAAAGGATTATCCATCACACCCAGCTGGAATTTATCCCTGGCATGCAAGGGTGGTTCAACATTCACTAATCAATCAACATAATAGAGCACATCAATAAAAGAAAAAGCAAGAACCATAGGATCCTCTCAACTGATGCAGAAAAAGCATTTGACAAAATAGAGCACCCTTTCTGGATTAAAACTCTTCAGAGTGCAGGGATAGAGGGGGACATTCCGGAGTTTCCAAAAACCATCTATGAAAAGCCCACAGTGAATACCATTCTTTTTTTTTTTTTATAAATAATAATGAAAGATTTAATAACAGTAATAATGGATTTTTTAAATAGAACTGAGGTCTGCGTTATTCTAAAGCTTGTTCTCTGATCCACTATTTTATTAACAATAGTGTACATCATTTTCTGGTTGATAATTAATAATTATCTGAAATTTAACAAACTCAGTAATGTTGTTTAATTGCTGAACTCATTTTGGCATTAAATGTCGTTCTGCATACTCATTAATGATTGGTATTTAAAGACTGATTTCTTAAGGAACATTCAGTCCCAGTACTTAAAACCATAAACAAAGCTGCTACTCTGCTTTCTAACAAGACAGGTGAGTGTGCACATCAGCTAACAGAGCAGCAGGTGGAAGTCAGGGTCTGAATGCTACAAGGGGGATAACAAGGGGCTGTCCCCTTGAAGATTCAAATGCTCTCCACATGTAGTCCTATCTTCAGTTATAAAACCAATCCATTCAAATTATGTATAAATCCTTTTTTTTCCATTTTGTTTTATTTCCTTTCAGTGTTCCAAAATCCATTGTTTATGCACCACACCCAGTGCTCCATGCAATACGTGCCCTCCTTAATATCCACCACCAGGCTCACCCAACCCCCTACCCTCTCCCCTCCAAACCCTTCAGTTTGTTTCTCAGAGTCCACAGTCTCTCATGGTTTGTCTCCCCCTCTGATTTCCCCCAACTCACATCTCCTCTCCATCTCCCAGTGTCTTCCGTGTTATTCCTTATGCCCAAGTAAGTGAAACCATATGATAATTGACTCTTTCTGTTTGACTTATTTCACTCAGCATAATCTCTTCCAGTCCCATCCATGTTGATACAAAAGTTAGGTATTCATCCTTTCTGTTGGAGGCATAATACTCCATTGTACATATGGACCACATCTTCTTTATCCATTCCTCTGTTGAAGGGCATCTTAGTTCTTTCTATAGTTTGGCAATTGTGGCCATTGTTGCTATGAACATTGAGGTACAAATGGCCCTTCTTTTTTACTACATCTGTACCTTTGGGGTAAATACCCAGGAGTGCAATTGCAGGGTCATAGGGAAGTTCTATTTTTAATTTTTTGAGGAATCTCCACACTGAGGAGGCACTGTGTCTCAACCACCACCTTGCATTCCCACCAGCAATATAAGAGGGTTCCCCTTTCTCCACATCCTCTCCAACACATATTGTTTACTGTCTTGTTGAAGTGAATACCATTCTTAACGGGGAAAAGCTGAGAGCTTTTTCCTTAAGATCAAGAACACCGGGGCGCCTGGGTGGCTCAGTGGGTTAAGCCGCTGCCTTCGGCTCAGGTCATGATCTCGGGGTCCTGGGATCGAGCCCCGCATCGGGCTCTCTGCTCAGCAGGGAGCCTGCTTCACTCTCTCTCTCTCTCTCTCTCTCTGCCTGCCTCTCCATCTACTTGTGATTTCTCTCTGTCAAATAAATAAATAAATAAATAATAAAATCTTTAAAAAAAAAAAAAAACCACAACAGGAATGCCCACGCTCAACACCACTGTTCAGCATAGTACTAGAAGTCCTAGCCTCAGCAATCAGACTACGAAAAGAAATAAAATGCATTCAGATTGGCAAAGAAATCAAACTCTCTCTCTTCACAGATGACATGATACTTTATGTGGAAAACCCAAAGGGCTTCACTCCCAAATTACTACAGTTCGTACAGCAATTCAATAATGTGGAAGGATACAAAATCAATGCACAGAAATCTGTTGCTTTTCCATTTACTAACAATGGAACTGTAGAAAGAGAAATTAGGGGGTCAATTCCATTTACAGTAGCACCAAAAACTGTAAGATACCTTGAAATAAACCTAACCACAGAGGTAAAGGATCTATACTCTAGAAATTACAGAACACTTATGAAAGAAATGGAGGAAGACACGAAAAGATGGAAAACAACTCGATGCTCATGGATCAGAAGAATAAACATGGCTAAAATGTCTATGCTGCCCAGAGCAACCTATACTTTCAATGCCATCCCTATTAAAATACCCTTGGTGTTTTTCATAGAGCTGGAACAAACAATCCTAAAATTTGTATGGAATCAGAAAAGACCCCACACAGCCAGGGAAATGTTGAAAAAGAAAACCAAAGCTGGCGGCATCACAATGCCTGACTTGAAGCTATATTACAAAGGTGTAACAATATGGTATTCACACAAAAACAGACACGTAGATCAATGGAACAGAATAGAGACCCCATAAATGGACCCTCAACTCGATGGTCAACTCATCTTTGACAAAGCAGGAAAGGATATCCAATGGAAAAAAGAAAGTCTCTCCAATTAATTGTGCTGGGAAAACTGGACAGCCACATGCAGAAGATTAAAACTCAACCATTTTCTTACATTACATACAAGGATAAATCAAAATGGATGTAAGACCTCAATGTGAGACATGAATCCATCAAAATCCTAGAGGAAAACATAGGCAGTCACCTCTCTGACATCAGCTACAGCAACTTCTTCCTAGACACACCACCAAAGGCAAGGGAAACAAAAGCAAAAATGAACTATTGGGACTTCATCAAAATAAAGCACTTCCGCACATCAAAGAAAACAACCAACAAAACAAAGAGGAAACCCATGGATTGGAGAAGATGTTTGGAAATGACATGTCATATAAAGGGCTGGTATCCAAGATCTATAAAGAATTTCTCGGGGCCTGGGTGGCTCAGTGGGTTAAAGCCTCTGCCTTCGGTTCAGGTCATGATCCCAGGGTCCTAGGATGGAGCCCCGCATTGGGCTCTCTGCTCGGCGGGGAGCCTGCTTCCTTCTCTCTCTGCCTGCTTCTCTGTGATTTCCGTCTGTCAAATAAATAAAATCTTAAAAAAAAAAAAAAAAGAACTACCCTACCACCCAGCAATTTCACTAGTAGGTATTTACCCCAAAGATACAGACATAGTGAAAAGAAGGGGCACCTGCACCCCAACATTCACAGCAGCAATGTCCACAATAATCAAACTGTGGAAGGAATCAAGATGACCATCAACACATGAATGGATAAAGAAGATGTGGTTCATATACACAATGGAATTAGTATCAGAAAGGATGAATACCCACCATTTGCACTGACATGGATAGAACTGCAGGGGATTATGCTGATGAAATAAGTCAGGCAGAGAAGGACAATTATCATATGGTTTCACTCATGCGGAATGTAAGGGATAGTGTGGAGGACCACAGGGGAAGGGAGGGAAAACTGAATGGGAAGAAATCAGAGAGGGAGACAAGCCATGAGAGACTCTGGGAACCAAACTGAGGGTTACAGAGGGGAGGGGCAGGGGCTAACAGGGTGATGGGTATTAAGGAGGGCACGTGTTGTGATGAGCACTGGGTGTTACACAGAACTAATGAATCAAAAACTAATGTACTGGGGCACCTGGGTCGCTCAGTAGGTTAAAGCCTCTGCCTTCAGCTTAGGCCATGATCCCAGGGTCCTGGGATCGAGCCCCACATCGGGCTCTCTGCTGGGCAGGGAGCCTGCTTCCTTTCCTCTCTCTGCCTACTTGTGATCTCTCTCTCTGTCAAATAAAATCTTAAAAAAAAAAAAAAACTAATGTACTGTATGATGGCTAACTGAAAATAGATACTTTGTGCATGAAAAACATATAATAATGGGTACAGAACTTCAGATTTGCATGAAGAAATATTCTCAACATATGTTTCACAGCAGTGTAAATATACTTTTTTTTAAAGATTTTATTTATTTATTTGACAGACAGAGATCACAAGTAGGCAGAGAGGCAGGCAGAGAGAGATAAGAGGAAGCAGGCTCCCTGCAGAGCAGACAGTCCATTGTGGGGCTCAATCCCAAGACTCTGGGATCATGACCTGAGCTGAAGGCAGAGGCTTTAACTCACTGAGCCACCCAGGCACCCCCAGTGTAAATACCCTTAACACTACCGAACTTTATACTGAAAATGTTTAAAATGGCAAAATCAGTATTAGGATGTTCTATAATTTTTTAAAAGTACCTTCTGTATGCTTCCATTTTTATAAAGATTTTATTAATTTATTTTAGAGAGTGTGTGTGTGGCATGAAATTGGTGAAAGAGGCAGGAGGCAGGAGAGAGAATCGTGAGCCCACACTGCACTGAACACAGACCCTGCGTGGGGCTCGATCCCACACCATGAGATCACATCCTAAGCCAAAATCAAGAGTCAGTGGCTTTACTGACTGAGCCACCATCCATCTCCTTGGGTTTTAGTATTGGTGCCTTCCCTGGTCTCTCCACCACCACTGTTCTGAACACTCCTGAAAACACATCTATGAAAAATTGTGCTAGTTTCCCGGGGTGAGTCTGAGTACGAACACTGCTAGGTGATGGGTGCACCTGCGGCCTGGGATGGGTGCTGCTCACTGTTTTCTCAGACAGGGGTGCCTGTCACTCTTCTCTCCAGGGGACCCCCATGTCCTCAGGCACCTGAGGGCCACCCAGCCCAGGAATTCACCTTCTCTAGCAGGGGACAGATGGGACTTCTTTCTCTGGCCAGGAATATGAACCCTGATCCTGGGAAAGGAGAGCTCTCCTAGGACTCCTGGCCCAGCCAGGCAGCAGTGGCCACCATGTATGTGACAGAGCCAGCGCGGCTGGGACTTGGAGGGAATGAGTGCCTTAAAGCAGCCTTGCATGGGTCATCTGGGAGCAGCAGCCCCTGCTTCTTGAGGATCAGTAGTGTGTGCAAAAGGAGGGGGGCAGAAGTGGAGCTTCCTAAGCCATGCCACAGTCCCTCCCTTGGTCCTGAAACCAGGAAGGGAGCTCTGAGGAGAGAAACTCCAGGTGGATTCCCATCAGGGAAAGAGGGCCCACTGGAGGGCACTGAAGCTGCCAGCCCCACCAGCTGCAGGCCATTGCACAGGATCACTTCTGGTGCTTCCTTAGCACAGTGTCCATGTTCGTGTGTGGACAGTGATTGGCCCACTCAATGCTTGTGCACTTCCGGAGATGGGCTAGAACCCTTCCAGGGCCTGCTCATGGGTCAGATGACCCCCACCCGGAGAAGCAGAGGATGTCCCTCTTCCTCCAGCACTGGGGAAGGCAGCCACCATCCTGGGGCAGGACCGGGTCCAAGCATGTGTTATTTATGAAGACCCTGTGTTCAGTGGACATTGCTCTTTCTGAGAAAGGCCCTCTCAGCGTCAGAGTTGGGAGCCATGAACAGCTGTCTCCCATCCTGGCCCGGGATAGTGACCTGAAATTACCATGTCTTTGGGAGGATGGGTCTCCTTCAGGAGCCAGGGAGGGGACTGGCCCCTCTCCCCTGCACAGGTCCAGAATGCCCGGAACACCACAAGACCTCAAGGAGGGGTCATGGAGAGTGTGTGTGTCTCGTTGGCCCAGCAAGTGAAAGAACCAAATGTCAATGCTCAGGTTCTAACAGAAGCAAAATTTCAATGTCCTGTTTGGGGGCAGCCCTCTCCCCACTTATGTGGTCTTGTGGGACCGCAGGGAAAGTCTTCCTTGCTCTTGTGCACTAGGAGGGAGGAGCTGGCTCCGTGTCCCATGGTCCCCACCCTGTCCACCACTGAGGAAGAGCCACACACAGGGACCTGGTGTCAGGAGTGCAGTCTCTCAGGGGCCTGATGGCTGCATGGAAAGGCTGGATGGATTCTGGGGCAAGGGACGCTCACTGGTCACACTGCTCACCATCCCCTACTGCACTCTGCAGTCCAGCCTCTGTGCCCAGCTTAGGTCAATCCTGCCATGGGAGCGATCACTCAGCATCACCGCATCACGCACAGGCAGACAGTGAGGCACAGAGTGGAGAGGAAAATGGCTCCAGTCCAGGGCTGGTCCGCAGAAGGGCTGGAAGCCAGCCCTCCAGAGCCCCCGTGAGCCCAGCCAGGGCCTCCCTGAGCCCAGAGCAAGCCCTCCCCTGCCTGCCCAGCCACACACTGGCCCCTGAGCTGGATGACGGACTGTTCTTCTCGGCCCTGAGGGTGTTGCTGGCCAACTAGGAAGGGGAGGGCACCTGGTGGGACAGGCTGTAGCTACAGGACAGAGTGACATGTCTGAGCTAGCAGGAGACACACTCTGGTCTCCCTCCTGGAGTCTGCCTGGGAGCTGGAGTCTGAGTGACCTAGGGGCCAGCACACAACACTCTGCCCTCTCCCAGCCCCTGTGCCGCATCACTCTCCTCACTGTGCGGCTCCAGGACCTGGAACCCGGCTCCATAAAGCTGGCTCAGCTCCAGCTTGTAATGCGTTTACAGCCTCCCAGAGCAGCTCGATTTCCTGGGGCTGGAGGGAGGACTGGCTGCAGACAAGGACTGGGCTGGGAGAGATGTGGGGCCTCTTGGAGGGTAAAGGATGGGGCAGGGGCTGAGTCCTGGGACCACTGCTCATGCATAAAGAGGGCTGAAATCCCTGAATGCCCACAGGGTCCCTCATTAGAGTAACAAATCCTCCATACTCGGGCATCCTGGTGGTGAGCTCCTCCTCCCTGTCCTCCTCCCCACACCTCTGACTCCAGCCAGGGTTGCAGCCTGCAGACCCCAGACAGGGGGGACCTCTGTCCCAGGATACTACCAGGAAGACAAAGCAAAAGGCAAAGAGGAGAAGGGAAAGGAGTGGACTGCTCCTCCCTGCCCTGAGGTGGCCTCCATTGCTGCCTCCAGGTCCTCTGGCCCAGCCTGCACTCAGCTGGACCCTGGGAGGGAGTCTGCATTCCCGGCCAGCTGGGGGGGGGGGGTATTCAGTGACCTTTGCATCCCCAGATGCCCAATCCACCTCGCCTTGTACCCTGAGCCTTGCTGCCTGGGATGGGCATGGTTCCGGGATTCAGTGGACTTTGGGGCCACAGAGCACTAGATGGTGGTGAGGGAACACAGGGGACAGGCCAGGTGCGGGGCCATGGGTCTCGTGCACATCTTCCGTGGGTCTGGGTCATGGTACAGGTGCCGTGTGCAGTTCCCTGTGCATACTTGGCTCTCTTGAGGGAGGCCTGGTACACCGTCCTCCATCTACCCCCGGAGGAGTGGCCAAGTTCAAGCATTTCCATGTTCAACCCTCAGGGACAGTTGGCAACCTGACGTCAAGAGACGCAGGGACTGGCCCAGGACAAATGAGGGGTACAGAGTCCAAGGAGCAGAGCTGCTCCCCAGTCCTAGGCAAGCCCCAACCCTCCCATGAGGTTTGCTTTGGGGGTGAGAACCCCTCAGATCCTCAGGGATAGCTACTTGTAGCTAACTGACTCTGTAACCTCTTCCAAATGGGGACCCCCATATCCCATGTGGGGATATGACCTTGGGCATTCCCAAACAGGTAGAGGCATATGCACCTCTACACACACACACACACACACACACACGCCACTCTAATTGCCCAGCTGGGGGTGAGAAGGGGCGGACACCCTGGGAGCAAGGTGGGTGACAAGGGGAAAGAAGAAAGAGGTTGGAGACAGCTGGGCCATGGGGCAGGGGCATCAGGACCCCTGGAAAGAACCCAGATCCATAGCTTGGGGAGGGGAGACAGGCCAGACTACTGGTCAGGGGTACCCAAGGGGCCCGGAGGGTTGCCAGGGCACTGGGAGAGGACAGGGTCTGGGGTCTGGGGTCCATCACCATCCTGGGCTACTGGAAGTAGGAAGAGATGCTCCCCCAAGTTTAGATGGGGCTACCGCACAAAAGGCCTCAGCTTACTCTTCTGTCAACTGGGCTGTAGAGATGGGGTGTCCCTAGGGTCCCACAGGCTTGTATAAAAGTCTGTTGGCCTTGGATCTCCATTCCTGACCCACTGTGCTCCCAGTCCTGGGAAAATGCTTTGTACTCCCTCAAGGTCCTTATGAGCAGAAGACAGCCTAGGGGCTTGGGAGCCTGATGACCTGGGTTTGCAGAACGTGGCACAGCACTGGACCACTGGTCTGGGGACCAAGGTCAGGACCCTCCTTGTTGTGGCCTCAGGGTCCCCATTTGGAAGAGGTTACAGAGTCAGTGCTCTGGTCAGGGTGAGGAGGCCTTAGGAAGGAAACAAGCACCAGGACAGGAGAGAGAAATGGGGAGAGGAGAGGCTTCTGAGGTTTCTCCCATCACCCCCCCCCCAGGTCCTGCTCCTGGGGGACACACAGAGAAGGCAGAGACAGAGAATGAACACAAGAGAGGGAACCAGGAGAAGTGACAGACTTCCTTCAATCAGGTTGGAAACCACATCCCATCGTGTTGCTCCGTTCTATTCCTTAGAGCACAGTCACACGGACTATCTACCCTGTGGGGCAGGTAATTCCACAGGCATGTGTGACCAGGATTCTGGAATGCCAGGAACCACTGTGGGGACTGCCCAGCACATGGGCACAGACCAGGGCCCTGGGACCTGGGCTTACACCCAGTGTAAGCCCCTGAAAGTCTGTGTCGCAAGAAGACAAGGTGAGAATCAGTTCACTGCAACCTTCCCCCTGGGGCTGGGAGATAGGCAGGAGGAGGGTGGCTTTGCCTGGACCCCAGAGCAGATCCAGGCCCCTCTAAGTTGTGTTCCAAGTCCTGCTCAGCCCCCCAACTCATCCTTACATTGCCAAGTGCATGTACCAGCCTCCTGTGATAGCAGGTATGGAACACAGAGGTCCTACCCTTTATGGTGTCCTAGAAATAGAAGCCAGAAGACCCCACTGTGCATACGGGAACCTGGGAAGGCCCTGAGAGGCACAGGGTCTGTCTAGGGTCACACCCCTGTGCATGAGCAAGAATCCGGTCTGAACCCAGCTCTGTGTCCTCACAGCCAGGACACCAGCTGCACCCAGGCCTCGGGTGAGCTGTGGGTGGGCTGTGTGGGTGTCACTGTATGGACGGGGCATGGGGTAGAGGGTGAACATGGAGCACCTGGGGGTGGGGGGCCCATGGGGGGGGCTCTTGTGTGAGGAGAAAGTCAGGTAAGTGGACCCCAGGAAGTAGTGACCTCACTTCCCTGACAACAGAGCCCAACAGAATTTGGAACGCAGGTAACCAGGCACCCATATTTCAGACACAGCCCTCTGCCCGGCTCATTTCGTTGGAGATCCTCGAACGAAGAACATGTTTACATGTTGCATCCCGAAGTCTGGAGGCTGCAGGCAAGAAAGGCATTCCGCAAACACTTTCCCTCTCTGGGGATGTGGTGTTGGGGCTCCCTGAGATCTCTGGACATTTGGCCAAAAGGACAGAAAGGTGACACCATGAGGCCCAGAGCCAGCCCCCGGCTCTATAGGCTCTGATCCAACCTGGGCACCCGGGACCCCTCCCTATGCGTGTGTGTGTGTGTGTGCGTGTGTGTGTGTGTGTGCATGTGTGTGTGTAAAGAAGGCTCGTGGGGTGCACCCATCCCAGTCAAGAGCAAGTTGATGAGGAGTCAGATGCCCGGCGGGCAGATAAAGTTCACAGCCCAGGTCAAGGCTGGCTGGGTGAGATAAGGTGCGGGGGGCTGTGAGCTTCTCCCCAGGGTTTATCTTGTGTCCTGCAGGCATGGGCCCCTGTCCCAGTGTGGGCTGTGCACAAACAGGTCTGTGTCTGATCTGAGAGGGGCAGGGGACTGGACAGGACACTGAGGATGGCCAGGCAGGGCTCTGATGTGTCCGGGCCGGGTATCAGTCCCCTCTTTGCAGGACACCAGGGATGATGAAACATGGAGGAGGCTGGCGGACACATGCTCCATCTCCCAGACACAGGGAGTGACCGTAGGGGGCTCTCCAGGAGCAGGGACTGGGGACTACCTGGGAAGGCCTCTGACACTGCCCAGGCTACTGTCCCTGGTGGTACTGCACTGGATTGTGGTCCAGCACCCGGAGCCCACAGAGCTGAGCCTGAGGGTGAGAAGGCTAGGGCCGGGTGTAGGTGGGTGTCTGGGGATGGGTTGGTGCCAGGCCCCACAGGCAAGAGACCCCAGAAGCTGGTGTGGGGCCACGAGCAAGGACTGGGCTCAGAGCACCCAGCAGGTGGACTGTAGTCAGGATTATGTCCTGGTGAGGGTTCCCTCCTGGCTATAGCTTCTCTGGGAGGTGCTGGGCTGAGCTCTGTCTCTGCAAAGGCATGCAAACATGTTCTTAATTCAAGGATCTTCAATGAAATGAACTGGGCGTGGATCTGTCTCTGGAATGTGGGTGCCTGGTGTCCTAGGTCTAGCTCTGAAGAGCTAGAGCTGGCCCTGACTCTCCACAGCTCTAGAGGTGGGGGGATGGTGCCTGGAGAGACTTCAGCAGGAGACCAGGACCCAGCAATTGACCAGGCACCTGCCCACGGAGAGCCTGACGCTGTCCCAGAAGAGCTGGTACCTACCCCTGCCCCAGCCCCTTCTCCTGCTACAGTTCCTGCTCCTGTCCCTGCCCCTTCCTCTGTCCCAATCTATGCTGCCACACCTGTTCTTGTCCCGGCCAGAGCCACTCCCCCTTCCCTGCCCCAGCCTGGGCTCCTGCTCTTGCATCTGTCCTGTCTCCTCTTGCATCTGTCCTGTCTCCTGTCCCTGCCCCTACTCCTGCCCCTGCAGGGCTCCCACAGCCACATCCAGAGCCTGCAGCCCTGCTTCTCATACAATTATCCCTTGTTCTATCCCCAGACCCTGACGGCCTGCAGGAATGTTTGGTCCCCTACCTGTCTATTCTTTCTCTCTGGTACATAGTAACTGTTATTTTATCTTTCCATGGTCTGCATACTGTTTATTGTTTTAAATAAAATTACTTGTTTTCACTTGAACACATCATGAGCATTAAGTACATTGCCAAGGCTGTGCCACCACACCACAGAACATCACTGCAGGATGTCTCCTTCCCCAAAGGAGACCCTGAACCCAAAGCCCTCCCTGCCCATTTCTCCTCCAGCACGGCCTCTCACAATCCCTATGCTGTTTTCTCTCTCTGTTCCTTTATCTGTTCTGGATGTTTCTGTATGTGTAATCACACAATAGGTGCGTTTGTGTCTGCCCACCGATTTACAAAGGGAACTCGCTTTTTTCTGTGTTTGAGTGACATAGAATTTCCCTTCTTCGCTGTTGAAACCCCTGATGGATTACAGATGAGATGTAATCATAGAGGCGCCTTTAGGAATTATGGGCACAATCTTGGGGCCGAGAACCCTGTTCCTGCTGAGACACCACAGCCTGACCCCAGACAGGGCATGGCTGGTTCAACCTGTGGCCCACACGGAAACCAGGGAAAAGGAGAAAGCTGGGGAAGACACCACACGGGGCAAACACACTGCTCACAACCCAAGGCTAGAGAAAGGTTTCACCTAACTCTGTTCCAAACCAGACTCCAAGTCACGGGGTTCCACAGGGACAGAGACCAAATGCATGCAAATCCAGGGGGAGGACAGGCACGCGGGGAGTATGTGTCAGAGATGCGGGAGCTCCCAGGGAAGGACTCCGGCAAAGGAAACCCTATGGAGGCAGCAGTGGTCACCCTCAGGCCGGCAGGTGTCAGGTCTGGGACCAGCAGCCCTGGGTAGAAGGTGAAGAACTGGAGGTCCAATGCAGGTCCCCTGGAGAGAAGGGTGACGGGCACCCCTTTCTGGGAGAACAGTGAGCAGCACTGCTCCCGAGCCACAGATGCATCCATCACCCAGCAGTGCTCGGCCTGGGACTCAGCCCTGGAAACTCTGGCACAGTTTTTCACAGATGTATTGTCTGGAGTGTTCAGCACAGCGGTGGCAGAGAGAGCAGGGAATGGAACAACGCTAATGCCCAAGGAGATGGATAGGATCCTTGGTCCCACTTCCCATGGCAGAACGCCCTGTAGCTACTGTCCCCGTGTTGTCTGGGCACAGGACCCGGGAAGCCCTTCCGGAGACCCCCTCCTGCTGCCCTGCTCCTGGGAACATTCAGAATTGTTTGAGGAGGTGGAGAGGACCCAGGATGACCAAGGGACAAGGAGAAGGAAGGTCCGCAGTGGGAGGGCAGATGGATGTGCCCCATGCCACCACCCAGAGTCTGGGCTGCGATGCCCTCAGACCTCACCCCAAATAATGGCTCTTGATCTATGCACCCAGCTTCCTGGTTTCACTCCCTCCCTCCCTACCTCATTTTTTCACTCTCTCATTCATTACCCCCCTCTCCTTCCCTTCCACGCCTCCTTTCTCTCCCTCCCTCTTTACGCTTCCTCCTCTCCGTCCCTCTCTCGTGCCTCCTTCACTCAGCAGAAGATCTGGGGTCCCCGCTCTGTACTGAGCACTGGGGTTTCATCAGGGAGCACATGGTCTTGTCCATTGTGGGAGGTGACAGGGGGCACAGCCCCTCCTAGTCAGGGCTAGCCGTGGTGATGAGCGCCAGGAATCTGCTCCTGAAAACAGAGGCCAGTTGCACAAAGAATGGAGAGACCCATGCTTAGAACATGCTCTAGAAAAAACTAGCCCTGAAAAGTGATGAAGAGGAAATATATTCTAGATGTCATGCAACGTGAATGCTAATGGCTTGTACGCCCTGATTCTTAGAAGCAACAAAGAGAACAAAGAGTAAATCATCCAGGGTTGATTGGGGGTTTGTGACACAACTTTTCTGACCAAAGGACAGATTCTCAGCCAACATCTCCAGGGCCTCTGAGTTTCCCAAGGGTCTCTGCGAGCCTCTGATCCTTCCATCGACCTCTTGGGAAGCTCTGTCCTGTCTTCTTTCTTGTCTCCTGCCTTTTCTGTGACCCTTCTGTGGTCTCCCCTCCCCCCACCAGGGCCACCCTCACCAGGATTCCCCATGATCCTTGGCTGGGTGCCCACATCCCACACTGGGCTCCATGAGCCCCATGCTTTCTGCAAGTCCTGTGTGCTCCCTCTGGGGTCACTTGGCATCTCCCTTGCAGTGGCCGGCATCTTCCTGCACGGAGTCCCCTCTGACAAGTCTGTGAGGTCAGCCTGTGCCCATGTCACAGCCATAGAGGCACAAGTCCAGAAGGTCCAGACGACCAGACGTCCACCATGTGGAGCCTGGGCCAAGGACAGTCCCTGAGCAGAGGAAGAGTTAGGCCCAGGGAGCCTGCAGGAGGATGTGCCACAGTGAGCCCGCAGGAAGAGAGTGAGCACGGTGGAGGCCTGGCACTGGACTCCAAGGGCTGGAGTCCCTTGGATATCCCAGGCTGCAGGCTGGAGTGACTGGCAGGGGAGGGGCACAGCTGGTGCAGGAGAGAGTACTCCACAGAGAGGAAGGGGCAGGCACTCCCCCAGCAGCAGGGGCACTGGGGCAGGCTGAGGGAATATCAGCGGACAGCAGTGCCTGCTGCTGGGGTGTCCACACAGGCCCCTTCCTCAGGCTCAGTGCAAGCTTGTCTGGATGACCTATGTCCCCAAACACAAAGTCTGGCCCAGGACCTCCCCTCAAGTTGCAACTCCCAACCCTTTGTACTCAGCTCAAGTGACAAGAAACGATCCGTAGTTTAGGTGGTGGTGGGCGCACAGAGACATGTGATTTTCTGGACCATGCTGTAACATTGCTGGCATTTTAAAGACCTCAAGGCTTTGATTCAAAAATGGTGTGAGGCTGGGGACCCCAGACAGCTTTACTGGAAACCTGCCTCTTGCCTTGCAGCCCTCCCATCCCACCAGCTCTGCTCAGAACCCCTCCAGGCCACGGGCCCGTGGTCTTGGGTCCTCAGATGGCCCAGACAATGCGCCTGCAAAAAGAGATCCAGGTGGGGCAGCAGGACACACTGCGGATTCCAGCTAATCCCCACCCCCACCCCAGAAAGTGAGGGTACTACTACATGAGCTGTCTGAAAACAGCCAGGTCGGGGTTCCAAGAAGACACCAGTGGCACAGGAGTAACTGAGGAGCATCTGGAGGTCAGGTAGGGACAGTGGGAATCTCGGGTGGTTTTGCCTCAGGGCAGCTCCTGTACCCCTAAAGCCTCAGTGTGATGGCTCCGCTGGGGGATGGGGGAGGACCATGTCTGGAGGACCTGTGGCTCCGCGGTCAGAGGTCACCAAATTGATCTGTGCACAGGTGGGGAAATCTGGCCATACTCTGAAGAATTTCTGGAAATAGTAGCCATCTCAGTGGCAGCCGACCTGGGAAGTCAACCTTCCAGCTGCCTGAGGTGGATCCCGCCACAGACTAGCACATTGGCCAGAAAGAGAAGAAGGAGAACTAGTTTTTCATTTCAGTAGTTTCTGAGTTACCAGGCTGTTCCTATGGTTAGTATACTTTGAAGGCCTTGAAAATGTTCTCATGTTCTCTGCTGGAGAGGTTCTTGAAAAATCTCTGGTTCATAGGTAAAATCATCCGGAATTGACCTTGGTCGGCACAGCCATGGTGGGAAAAGTATGGAGTTTCCCCCAAATACTAAAAATAGAACTCCTGTATGATCCCACCACTGGGTAGACATTTGCAGGAAATGAAGTCAGATCTGCACACTCTCACCCAATCTCCCCGAGGAGCGGGGAGCCACCCTTAGCAACAAGGCACCCATGTGAAAAGTCATAGGCAATCCTTGCCTGGAGGCAGGTGCCTCCCTGGACAATGGGCTGCCCCAGTGCTGGGAGGTCTCCACAGCAGCACATTCAATGTCGTGGATACTAGGAGGAGATGGGGTATAGCACCAGGCCAGTGAGGGTCAGGGCACACTGCCCCAAATATGGCACCTTGTCAAATTAAATATAGAAACTGAAAGAATTTTGGATAGAGCAGAAGCAGGAAGGACCCTCTGATTCCCAGCCACCAGCCCTTCTTCCCTGAAGCAGGTCATAACACTTCCATGTGGCACTTTCTCTGCCCAGACTGCAGGGAGGACATGCTTATCACCAGAGTCAAGGAATTTAGGGCCACAAAGGCTAACCTTTATCTTCCCAGTTACTTCTTTTTATCATTTATCAGCCCTAGTCCAAAGTCCTGTGTCTCTCAATTCTTCACACATTGATTGCTTCTTTGCCTAAAAAGTAGAAGAGCTGTCTGCTCCAGTCACCTGTGCTGGTCTCCATATTCATGTGAGGCTTACACACACACACACACAAACACACACACACAAAATCAATACACTTTGGCTGCTTTTCTCCTGTTCATCTGTCTTTGTCAATTTCCAGATCCAGTCAGAGACCTTAAGAGGAGTTGAAGGAAACTCTCCCATCTTGCAGCACTGGGGAGAGTGTGGAGGGGTGGCAGGTAGAGTCAGGAAAACCCATCCTGTCTTTTTGACCCTAGTTAAAACCGCCTCTGCTGGGAAGCAATACAGGGCTTTGCACGGCTGGGGAGCCAGGGATAGGTAGGTGGAACATTTAGGAAGCTACCTGACCCCCAGCTGGAGGACCTGGCCCCACTGACAAGTCCAGGGTATGATGATGATTATAATGGAAGCATTCTGAAATCAGACCTTCCTCATGCTTCATTATGGCTGCCTGTTGTGGTTGCTACTGTTGGCTTAGTGACTTTTCTGAACTAACTTTGTCAAGTCTATGTTCTTTGTTGTGTGTGGTCACTGGATCCCTGTGCTGTTAACCAAGTGGTCAGCCAGTGCCTAGACAGAGAGGTCACCTCTGTTTCTGAGCTATGGGCTACAGATGGGAGGTCCTCACAACCTCCTCCTCAGGTTAGAATAGTCTGCTCTAGTGCCTCATGGAACTTAGGGAAACATGTTACTTCCTGGATGACCAGTTCATTAAAAGGACAGCTCTTAGGACCAGGCAGCTGGAAGCGATCAGCAGGGCAAGGTGTGTAGCAGAGGCTCGGAGCTTCCCCACTCTTGGAGTTAAAGAGGCCTTTACCCACCTCCACTCTGACCTTCATCTGTACTTCCTAACTGATGACCTCCCTCCTTCCAGCTCATCTATTAACTCAAATCAAAGAAATGGCAGGCACCAAAATGACCCCTCAAGCAATAACCACTTCCAGATGCCAGCAAGACCCCGTGAGATGGACCCCAAGAAAATGATTGACCGGGAGTTTACTGACGCCCTGCATGACCCACTGACCTTTGTAATATACACCCTAATTCCGTAACATTACAGGACAAAATATCAATACACAAAATATCTCTGTTATTTGTACACACTAGCAATGAGTCATTCAAAAAAGAATTTAAGAAAACAATTCCATTTTAAGGAACATCAACATTGAAAAAATACTTAGGAATAGATGTAATCAAAGCGTAAGTCTTGTACACTGAAAATTATAAAACATTGCTGAAAGAAAGTAAGGGAAACCTAAACAAATCTGAGGACACCACAAGGTGATGAAAAGACATACTACTGGAGGAGGGAGACAAGATGGTGGAGAAGTAGGAGGAGGCGCTCTTTCAACCTGTCCCCTAAAGTGAGCTAATTACCTCCCAAAGAAGTCTGATCACCCATGAAATCAGCCTGAGATTAGAATTTTACACTTCTGGATCTCTATGAGGACAGAAGACACCAGTGGACAGAAGCATTCAGGGTGCACCTTGCCTGCACCATGGTTGATACATTCAGCTACACATCCATTCAGCCATCTCTCACCAAAGTGACTAGGAGGAGGAGTACCCAACAGCAGAAAAATTCAGAGACTGGGCCCTCTCCATCAGAGCTACTGGATATGGACATAGACAGTATATTGGAAAGGGAATTCAGGCTAACAATTATCCAGGCAATAGCTAGGTTGGAGAAAGCCTTGGATGACAAAAGGGAATGGATTAGGGTCACCAGGGATGATGTTAACAATGCTCTCAAAGAGTTCCAATCTAATCTAAATTCTCTAAAAGCTAGGGTAACAGAGGCAGAAGACAAAATTAGTGATCTGGAGGACAAACAGATAGAGAAAAAGGATCAGGAGGAAGCCTGGAACAAATAGCTTAGAAGCCATGAAAGCAGAATTAGGGAAATAAATGATGCCATGAAATGTTTCAACATCAGAATTATTGGAATCCCTGAGGGAGAGGAGAAAGAAAGAAGCCTAGAAGATATAGTTGAACAAATTCTCCATGAAAATTTTCCCAATCTGGCAAATGGAACCAGTGTTCATGTAATAGAAGCAGAAAGGTCTCCCCCCAAGATCATAGAATCTAGAAAGATCTCAAGACACCTGACTGTGAAAATGATGAATCATAATTTTAGACAGGAGCTCTTGAAAGCACCTAGAAGGAAGAAATCCCTTATGTACAGAGGAAAGCCCATCAGAATAACATCAGACCTGTCCACAGAAACCTGGCAAGCCAGAAGGGCTGGCAAGATGTATTCAGGTCACTAAATGAGAAGAACATGCAGTCAAGAATACTTTATCCAGCAAGACTGATATTCAAAATGGATGGAGAGATAAAGAGCTTCCAAGACTGGCAAGGTTTAAAAGAGCATGTGACCACCAAGCCAACACTGCAATAAATATTAAGGGGGGGTCTATAAAAGGAAAAAAGCCAAGAACATCATTGACCAGAAATATATGGAGACAATCTATAGAAACAAAGACATCACAGGCAACATGATGTCAATAAAAATGTATCTCTCAATAATCCCTCTCAACATGAATGGCCTAAATGCGCCCATAAAATGACACAGGGTTGCAGACTGGATAAAATGATAGGACCCATACATATGCTGTCTACAAGAGACCCATGTTGAACTTAAGGATCCATCCAGACTGAAATTGAAGGGAAGGATAAACATCTTCAATGCCAATGGGCCTCAAAAGAAAGCTGGGGTAGCAATTCTCATATCAGATAAATTAGATATTAAACTAAAGACTGTAGTCAGAGATACAGAAAGACACTACATAATTCCTAAAGGGACTATCCACCAGGAAAATCTAACAATTGTTTGGGTTTTTGTTGTTGTTTTTTTTAAGATTTTTTATTTATTTATTTGACAGAGAGAAATTACAAGTACACTGAGAGGCAGGCAGAGAGAGAGAGAGAGAGAGAAGGAAGCAGGCTCCCCGCTGAGCAGAGAGCCCAATGCGGGACTCGATCCCAGGACCCTGAGATCATGACCTGAGCCGAAGGCAGCGGCTCAACCCACTGAGCCACCCAGGCGCCCCAGGATCTAACAATTGTAAAGATTGATGCCCCCAATATGGGAGCAGCCAATTGCAAAAGAAAATTGTTAATCAAGATAAAGAGTCATATTGATATGAATACACTAATAGTAGGAGATCTTAACACACCACTCTCAGTAATAGACAGATCATCCAAGCAGAAAATCAATAAAGAAACAAGAGCATTGAGACATATTGGACCAGATGGACCTCATAGATATATACAGAACATTTCACCCTAAAACAACAGCATACTCATTCTTCTCGAGTGCACATGGAACCTTCTCCAGGATAAACCACATACTGGATCACAAATCAGAGCTCAACTGATACCAAAAGATCGAGATTATTCCCTGCATATTTTCAGATCACAATGCTTTGAAACTGGAGCTCAACCACAAGGAAAAGTTTGGAAGGAATTCAAACACCTGGAAGCTAAAGACCACCTTGCTTAAGAATGCTTGGAACACTCTTGGATCGGAAGAATAAACGTTGTTAAAATATATTGCCTAGAGCAATATATACTTTTAATGCCATTCCGATCAAAATTCCACCGGTATTCTTCAAAGAGCTGGAGCAAATAATCCTAAAATTTGTATGGAATCAGAAGAGAACCCGAATCGCTAAGGAAATGCTGAAAAAAAAATAAAGCTGGGGGCATCAATTACCTGATTTCAAGCTTTATTACAAAGCTGTGATCACCAAGACAGCATGGTACTGGCATAAAAACAGACTCATAGACCAGTGGAACAGAGTAGAGAGCCCAGATATGGACCCTCAACTCTATGGTCAATTAATCTTTGACAAAACAGGAAAAAATATACAGTGGAAAAAAGACAGTCTCTTCAATAAATGGTGCTGGGAAAACTGGGCAGCTATATGTAGAAGAATGCAATTCGACCATTCTCTTACACCGTACGCAAAGATAAACTCAAAATGGATAAAAGACCTCAACATGAATCCATCAGAATCCTAGAGGAGAACATAGGCAGTAATCTCTTCGATATCAGCCACAGCAACTTTTTTCAAGATATGTCTCCAAAGGCAAAGGAAACAAAAGCGAAAATGAACTTTTGGGACTTCATCAAAATCAAAAGCTTTTGCACAGCAAAGGAAACAGTCAAAAAAACAAAGAGGCAACCCACGGAATGGGAGAAGATATTTGCAAATGACAGTACAGACAAAAGGTTGATATCCAGGATCTATAAAGAACTCCTCAAACTCAACACACACGAAACAGGCAAACATATCAAAAAATGAGCAGAAGATATGAACAGACATTTCTCCAATCAAGACATACAAATGGCTATCAGACACATGAAAAAATGTTCATCATCATTAGCCTTCAGGGAGATTCAAATTAAAACCACATTGAGATAGCACCTTACACCAGCTAGAATGGCCAAAATTAACAAAACAGGAAACAACATGTGTTGGAGAGAATGTGGAGAAAGGGGAACCCTCTTACACTCTTGGTGGGAATGCAAGTTGGTGCAGCCTCTTTGGAGAACAGTGTGGTGATTCCTCAAGAAATTAAAAATAGACCTTCCCTATGACCCTGCAATTGCACTCCTGGGTATTTACCCCAAGGATACAGATGTTGTGAAAAGAAGGGCCATCTGTACCCCAATGTTTATAGCAGCAATGGCCACGGTCGCCAAATTATGGAAAGAACCAAGATGCTGTTCAGCGGACGAATGGATAAGGAAGATGTGGTCCATATACACTATGGAGTATTATGCCTCCATCAGAAAGGATGAATACCCAACTTTTGTAGCAACATGGACGGGACTGGAAAAGATTATGCTGAGTGAAAGAAGTCAAGCAGAGAGAGTCAATTATCATATGGTTTCACTTATTCTTGGAGCATAACAAATACCATGGAGGACAAGGGGTGTTAGAGAGGAGAAGGGAGTTGGGGTAAATTGGAAGGGGAGGTGAATCACGAGAGACTATGGACTCTGAAAAACAATCTGAGGGGTTTGAAGTGGTGGGGGTTGGGAGGTCGGGGTACCAGGTGGTGGGTATTATAGAGGGCACGGATTGCATGGAGCACTGGGTGTGGTGAAAAAATAATGAATACTGTTTTTCTGAAAATAAATAAATTGAAAAATTTTTAAAAAAAAGAAATTAAAAATAGAACTTCCCTATGACCCTGTAAATAGCACTACTGGGTATTTACTCCAAAGATACAGATGTCGTGAAAAGAAGGGCCATTTGTACCCCAATGTTTATAGCAGCAATGGCCACAGTCGCCAAACTGTGGAAAGAACTAAGATGCCCTTCAGCAGACGAATGGATAAGGAAGATGTGGTCCATATACACTATGGAGTATTATGCCTCCATCAGAAAGGATGAATACCCAACTTTTGTAGCAACATGGACAGGACTGGAAGAGATGATGCTGAGTGAAAGAAGTCAAGCAGAGAGAGTCAATTATCATATGGTTTCACTTATTTGTGGAGCATAACAAATAGCATGGAGGACATGGGGAGTTAGGAGAAGGGAGTTGGGGGAAATTGGAAGGGGAGGTGAACCATGAGAGACTATGGACTCTGAAAAACAATCTGGGGGGTTTGAGGTGGTGGAGGGGTGGGAGGTTGGGGGAACCAGGTGGTGGGTATGAGAGAGGGCACGGATTGCATGGAGCACTGGGTGTGGTACAAAAACAATGAATACTGTTATGCTGAAAATAAATTAAAAAATAAATTTAAAAAGAAGAGGGGGAAAAAAAAAGAATGCTTGGAACAACCAGGAAACCAAAGAAGAACTTAAACAATTCATGGAAACCAATGAGAATTAAGACACTTCAGCCCAAAATCTATGGGATACAGCAAAGGTGGCCCTAAGGGGGAAATACATAGCCACCTAAGCCTCCCTCAAAAAAATGGAAAAATCCAGAATACACCAGCTGTCTCTACACCTTAAAGAATGGGAAAATCAACAACAAATTAAGCCAACTCCACGCACAGAAGGGAAATAATCAAGATTAGAGCAGAGATCAATGAGATAGAAAGTACAGATTTAGTAGAACACATCAATGAAACTAGAAGCTGGTTTTTTGAAAGAATCAATAAGATAAATAAGCCATTGGCCAAACTAATCCAAAAGAAAAGGGAGAAGGCCCAAGTTAATAAAATTATGAATGAAAAGGGAGAGATCACAACTAACACCAAGGAAATAGAAACAATCATCAGAAATTTTTATCAACAGTTATAGGACAATAAGTTAAACAACCTAGATGAAATGAATGCATTCCTGGAAAACTATAAACTTCCAAAATTGAACCAGGAAGAAATTGACAACATGAATGGACGGATATCTAGTAACGAGATTGAAGCAGTGATCACAAACTTCCCAAAAAACAAGACCAGGACCTAACCGATTCCCCGGGGAATTCTACCAAACTTTCAAAGAAGAAATAACACCTATTATCCTGAAGATGTTTCAAAAAATTGAAGCAGAAGGAAAACTTTCAGACTTTTTATGAAGCCAGCATTATCCTGATCCCCAAACCAGGCAAAGACCCCACCAAAAAGGAGAATTTCAGACCAATATCCCTGATGAATATGGATGCTAAGATTCTCAACAAGATCCTAGCAAATAGGATCCAACAACACATTAAAAAGATTATCCACCATGACCAGGTAGGATTCATCCCTGTGTTTCAAGGATGGTTCAACATTTGCAAATCAATCAATGTGATAGAACAAATCAATAAGAAAAGAGAGAAGAACCACATGGTCCTCTCAATTGATGCAGAAAGAGCATTTGACAAAATCCAGCATCTGTTCCTGATTAAAACGATTCAAAGTATAGGGATAGAGGGAACATTCCTCAACTTCATAAAATCTATCTATGAAAACCCCACAGCAAACATCATCCTCAATGGGAAAAAGCCCACAGCCTTCCTGTTGAGCTCAGGAACATGACAAGGATGCGCTCTCTTAACACTCTTGTTCAACATAGTATTAGAAGTCCTAGCAACAGCAATCAGACAACAAAATGTATTCAAACAGGCAATGAAGAAGTCAAACGCTCTCACTCTGCAAATGACATGATACTTTATACAGAAAACCCAAAAGACCCCAACCCCAAACTACTAGAACTCATACAGCAATTCAGTAATGTGGCAGGATACAAAGTCAATGTACAGAAATCAGTTGTTGGGCGCCTGGGTGGCTCAGTGGGTTGAAGCCTCTACCTTTGACTCGGGTCATGATCTCGGGGTCCTGGGATCGAGTCCTGCATCGGGCTCTCTGCTTGGCAGGGAGCCTGCTTCCTCCTCTCTCTGCCTGCCTCTCTGCCTACTTGTGAACTGTTTCTGTCAAAGAAATAAATAAAATTAAAAAAAAAAGAAATCAGTTGCTTTCTTATACACTAACAATGAAAATACAGAAAGGGAAATTAGAAAATCGATTCCATTTACTATAGCACCAAGAACCATAAGATACCTGGGAATAAACCAAAGAGGTAAAGGATCTGTACTCGAGAAACTACAGAACACTCATGAAAGAAATTGAAGACAGATGATAATCATTTCCAAAAAATGGGCAGAAGACATGAACAGACACTTCTCCAATGAAGACATACAAATGGCTATCAGACACATGAAAAAATGTTCATCATCACTAGCCATCAGGGAGATGCAAATCAAAACCACATTGAGATACCACCTTACACCAGTTAGAATGGCCAAAATTAACAAGAGAGTGAACAACGTGTGTTGGAGAGGATGTAGAGAAAGGGGAATCCTCTTACACTGTTGGTGGGAATGCAAGTTGGTGCAGCCACTTTGGAGAACAGTGTAGAGATTCTTTAAGAAATTAAAAATAGAGCTACCCTATGACCCTACAATTGCACTACTGGGTATTTACCCCAAAGATACAGATGTAGTGAAAAGAAGGGCCATTTGTACCCCAATGTTCATAGAAGCAATGGCCACAGTCGCCAAACTGTGGAAAGAACAAAGGTGCCCTTCAATGGACGAATGGATAAGGAAGATGTGGTCCATATACACTATGGAGTATTATGCCTCCATCAGAAAGGATGAATACCCAACTTTTGTAGCAACATGGATGGGACTGGAAGAGATTATGCTGAGTGAAGTAAGTCAAGCAGAGAGAGTCAATTATTATATGGTTTCACTTAATTGTGGAGCACAAGAAATAACATGGAGGACATGGGGAGATGGAGAGGAAAAGGGAGTTGGGGGAAATTGGAGGGGGAGACAAACCATGAGAGACTATGGACTCTGAAAAACAATCTGAGGGTTTTGGAGGGGTGGGGGGTGGGAGGTTGGGTGAGCCTGGTGGTGGGTATTATGGAGAGCACGTACTGCATGGAGCACTGAGTGTGGTGCATAAACAATGAAATGTGGAACAAAATTTTGGAATTTTTGAAAAAAATTCCTCAACAAAAAGACAACCCCATTTTTTAAAATGGACAAAGGACTTGGATAGACCCTTCTCCAGGGAAATCATACACAAGGTGAATAGCATATGAATAGATCTTAACATCATTAGTCTTCATGGAAATGAAGATTTAAACCAGTTAGATGTCCTTTTACCTAAGTAGAATCACTATAATCAAGAAAACTAAAAATAACAAAAGGATGTTGAGAAACTGAAACCCTTAAACCTTGCTTGTGAAAAATGGTGCAGTCTATGTATAAAATAGTTTGGCATTTACTCAAATAGATCAAAGCAGAATTACCATCTGGCTCAACAATTGTATTCTTAGGTTGAAAATTGAAATTTTCAATTTCCCAAAATTGAAAACACTGGTTCAAACAAACAAAAATGTACAGGGATATTCAAAATAGCAGTGTTTACAATAGGCAAAATCCAGAAACTATGCAAATGTCCACCCATGGGGAAAAGGATAAACAAAAGGAGGTAGATCCATAAGTCACAATCTTGTTCTGCCCTATGAAGGAATAAAGTAAAATGGTTCATTTGTGGGGAAAAATATGGGTGGTTGCTTAAAATATTAAACACAGAATTCCACTGCAGCCTCCACAAAATTGAAAGTACAAGTACCCATATTCAGAGCAGCATTTCTCACAACAGCCGTAAGGTGGAGCCACCCAAGCGTCCACTGACGGATGAATGGACAAACAAAATGTGGTACATACACGATGGAACATGATTCAGCCTTAAAAACGAAGGTTCTGACACAGGCTACAACACAGGTTGAACCCGGAAGTCATTATGCTGAGTGAAATCTGCCAGTCACAGAAGGACAGATACTGTATGATTTCACTTATACGAAGTATCCAGACACACAATATTGTATGCGGCTGTAGGAGCCAAGGGGGAAGGGGAATGGGAAGGTGGTGTTTCATGCACACAGTCTCCCTCGGGAAGAATGAGAAAGTTCTGGAGAATGATGTACAACCATGAAAATTCAGCTAAGGCCAGAGAACTGTGTACCTGAAATGTTTTAAGGGGTCAATGTTCTTATGTTTAGTCACTATGAAGAAGTGAGTGAAGGACTGATGCATGTCACAATGTGGATGGACACTGGAGACAGCCGCAGTGACATTAGCCATGTAGAAATACCACTCAGATTGGAGCTGTCTGTGCTCCTTAAATCCATCAAGGTTACCCAAAGAAGGGAAAGTCCTCGAAGAAGTTCCAGAAGAAGAAAACTGGATCTGAATGAAGAAGACATTTCAGACCGTCAGGCAGGGGGTGATACCTGAAGTGGGTCTGTGGTCTGGATTCAAATGTAGGATTTTCTCATGATTTTCTCACTTGGGGTTACATAGTGGTTCTGTGGGACACTGTTCCTGTTTGGGGTCAAAAACACTGAAGCATCCCATGGGAAGTAGCAAACATAGTGAAGAAATGACAGCTGGGGAGTCTGAGTGTGGAGATAAAGTGTATTTGTGCTGCGTAATAAGCTGACTGCACTTCAAAATCACCGCAGAGGATAACAACTCTTCCAAACAAGCACATCGGCACCACATCAGAGAAGCAGAGAGGACATCAAACTTCTGGATGGAGACTGAGCCCTCCCAGATCCAGGTCACCCACCGTGGAGATGCCACTCACCCTTGGAGGAGGCCACATGTTAGCAGGAGACTCTTGGGAGGATTAAATCAGGGGCTCCTGTGTCTTGGGTGCAGCAGAAGCAGTGAGATTTGGAATTCCAATTTTCCACAATATTCCACCACAACCTGGTTAGAACTGTGGAAAAGCATGAAGGGAAGCCTCAAAAGTGGACTGGAGACACCAGAAGGGAAGGCTGGAAGGGGGCACCGGCTGCTCAGTGTCCATTACAGACCCCACATTACAACCCTCCGCTGGAGAGACTCATCCATTCCAGGTCCCGCAGGGGTTCATCTCCTGCAAGAAATCCACCATCCCCGCAGCTCAGCCGGTGAGAATCCTCCAACACCTCAAACTCCTGCCTTTCTCCAGGGGACTTTCCTTCCCAACAACCCTCCCAACTTCTTCCTCCTTCTCCATGAAATAAAGCTCCTTTCCTTTGCTTCTTGCATTTGCCTGTGGTGGGACCGTAGCTTGCTCATCCCAGATTGCCATTCTCTGTTCTTCCCAAATAAACCCACGTTGTTGGTCAAGTAACGGGCAGTTGGAGTTTAAGGCAAACAGAACTAAGAAACTCAAGAAACATACAAGGAACAAAATCAATGTACACAAATCAATTGCATTTCTACGTGCTCCGAAGGAATCATCAGAGACAGACTATGGAGAATGATCTCATTTACTACTGCATCCAAAAGAACAAGATACCTAGGAGTCCCCTGAACCAAGGGGGTGACAGATCTGTCCTCTGACAGCCGTGGGACACTGCTGACAGACGGGGAGGGAGACACACGAAGACGGGAAGACACTCTGTGCTTAGGAAGAACCGACACTGGGAAAATACCTACTCCCCAAAGCCATCTACACAGTCCGAGCTATAGCTCCCAACTTCTAGACTCCAGACCAACCCTGAAGCGGATGTAGACACGGGATTGGAATGTAGGGAAACCCTACATTTAGGGTTTTAGGTTTATGACTTAGGGTTTAAGGCTCAAGGCTTCTGGGATAAAGTTTAAGGTCAAATTTGGGGTTTGGGTTCAGGCTGGGATTTGGGTTCAGGGTTCATGACTCAGAGTTCTAGTTTAGGGTTTGGGTTCATGGTGCAGGGGCGAGCCTGCAGGGACGAGGCAGGGGGAACAGAAGCACGGAGCCCGCAGCTGCTCCCTGACTGCAGACTGTCTGAGGAGCCCCAGGAACCGAATCCGCGGGTGCACAAACACAGATGTGGTACTCTGGGGAGCATCTGAGCCCAGAAAGGGGAGACCCCATGTCACCACACACAAAACCACGGAAGCCCCAGTGTCTACACAGCGCACCCTTCCTCCTGGGTGGGATCCTCCGTGGGATCCTGATACCACGCACGCCCACGCCAGCCCCCACTCAAGCGGCTTCTCCTCACCTTCTCTTCCAGTGTGGGTCATGAGGAGGCTAGACTGCTGTCCGTGTGGATGCAGCCTCATGTCCTCCACAGCGGGTCCTTTCAGTGTGGATGTGGACCCCCTTCCTCCCCAGCTTCTCCTGTCAGCCTGGGAGCAGCCCCACAACCCCCAGAAGTCTCCACAGCAGGTCCTGAGGAGGGCCGGCTCCTGTCCCAGCTGCGGCTGCGCAGACCAGGCTCAGTGCGGGAGCTGAGGTCCTGCGCCCTCTGCAGGCGGTGGAGGCAGTGCAGGACTAGGGGAGCTCACCCTTCAGGGGAAGCACCAGCTTCATCTCCGGCTCCAGCTGAAGCCATTTCCTTCTGGAAATTCAAGCTGCATGTCGCCCGATATCCCACAACCTCTCCAAATAGCTAAGGAACAATATGGAATGACAACAGTCTCTGACCCAAACCTTGGCACCGAATATGACCCTGGCCCTAACGCAGACCTGCACTCTGACCTCAATTTGATCTTAAGACTGGCCCTGACCTCATTCCAAGACCCTAACTCTAGCCATTAATGCAAACAATGTTCACAAGTATCAAAAGGTAGAAACTGCAAATATCCATCAATGGTGAATGCATAAACAAAGTGTGGTGAAGGGTTTGAATTTGGGTCTGGGTTCAGGTTTCAGTCAGAGCTCTAGATCAGGCTCTGGGTTTAGGGTAAGGTAAGGATTTATAGTGAGGGGCAAGGGAACAGAGTTAGAATTTAGGGTTTTAGGTTTATGACTTAGGGTTTAAGGCTCAGGCTTCTGGGATAAAGTTTAAGGTCAAATTTGGGGTTTGGGTTCATGCTGGGATTTGGGTTCAGGGTTCATGACTCAGAGTTCTAGTTTAGGGTTTGGGTTCATGGTTCAGGGTTTGGCTTCAGGGATCAGGTTTAGAGTCCAGGCTTTGGATTCACCTTCAAGTTTGGGATTCAGGGTTCCAGTTTGGGCTTTAAGGTCAGGTTAGGTTTCAGCATTAAAATTAGGGGTTAAGCTTAGTTTTAGGGATGATACATTTTCTTCAGTTCTCATCATGGACAGAAAATTACTATCTGAAGTTCCTAAATCTTAAATGTATTTCTTCTGGGTGTCAGGAGCTGGTTTGGAATGTAGGGTCCCAATAACTCCCTACTGACAGCATTCTGGTCCTAGAGTCTCCCAGCCACCCAGAAGCAGCTTTTTTCTTGGCCCAAACATACTCTTGGAAGAGAAGGGTGAGCTGGTGCCAAAGTTGGGATGATTTCACAATGGTAGAGGTGTGAAATGAAATATTGGGGAAGTGTTCATGGAAAATGAAACAGGAGACAAATAATTGGTTGACTCCTGATTCTTCCACAATAACAAAGACCAAGTTTCCAATAGAAACTGATAATGTTCCTTGGGAAGGCCTATGGTACTCCTTACCAGTACCAAAAAAGGGCCCCCACCCATGGTTTAAACTAATAATCACAGCAGGATACATCCTCCTTTGTGTCAGAAATAAAATTTTATTGTTTGACTATTCCACTGTACAATATGTGGAAGCATTGACAACAGTTTCCTTTCTCAAATCCTCATTAACACACGGGTTAAACGCAGGCAATGTTGTAATGCACTGCTCATTAAAATAACAAGTACAAGGAGGGCTATTAGAGGTAATAAAAAGATATCGAGTATGAAACTCAGAAAAATGATCTCATTTTGGTGGGCATTTAATGAGGATCCCTAACCATAAGAACTAACATCTCATCCTATGGAAGTCACCCATATAAATCATCAATAACAATAGTCTGGCTGACCACTGTAACCACCTCGCCTCTAGGCTTGACCTCTAGGCTTGTCACACACACTCCAACCTCTACAGACATGTTTCTTAGTAGCAGAACAGGACTTGCCCAGTCCTGGTGGACCAACTCTTATAGTGATGCCAAAAAATCCTACTCCTTGGAAATCCCAGCCAGTAGGTCAAAGTCACAGAAACCCCACCCAGAACTCAATAAAGGACAGACATCTCATGAAGCGGGTGCAGCAGATCACCGCCACTTCCACGAAGTAACTCTACAGTGGACTCCAGGTCTGTACCCTCCCTTGGATTACCCAGGACACCGCATTCTTCCAAGACTCCATCCTAGGAACAAAAACATGAACCGTCCTCCTCAGTCCTGTGTGCAGGCTCACAGTGAGCCCTGTGAAAGCCAGACACCTTCTTGAGAGCACAGAGCCCCCACACCTCTCCTAGCAGATGGAGGGTGCTGCTCTCCCCAACTTCCATACCTACGAAAGACTACTTGGAACAAGTCTCCTCATACTCCATACAAAAGGCATATTCTCCATCTACAAAATGTTGGAAACACCATGGATTCCCTGCACCTTCTTGAACCTAGGTAAATTGGAGATACAGCTTGGCCAGAGTTACTATTCCCACTCCCCTCCCCACACACCCTTCTTTGTGCACTCCAGTTTCCATCCACTTTGCTCATCCTCAGCTACTGTCTCTGCAGAGGGGTACAGTTGTACCGAGGTGCTAGGACTGAGGTGCTAGGTGCTAAGCCAGCACCTTGGATGCACTTACTATCACAAGTTAATATCCATTTTATTAACAGATCCATCCCAGAAGATCTTGCGACCACGGCCATTAGAAAAGTTATTACAACAGAGGTCCTGACAACCGGTGCCAATCTCCACAGCTCCACTCCCTGGCTCCAGCAATTGGCTCATCCATGGGCATGGGACCTGATCCCAGCCAATAAGATGGGAGGAACCTTGGGTCTCAGCCTGCAGAGCCAAGCCTGGGGTGGACCACCCATGCCAGGGCCTTTTCCAGCATGACTGCAGAAGTGGCCGAGGCCCAGGATGCCAGGTGCTCCATAACATTGCTGAGGGCTGAATTGGACTCATCCTGAAGCCCACACATGCGAGATCCTCTGCTAACTCAGGAGAACCCTAAATGTGCTCATGGTCTTGGCCTGAACAAGATGACCATCTGTGTGATATATAACCCACAAAATATATCCTCCAGGCAATGGGGACATACTCCTCCAAACAATACCTACATGGAATTCAACCATGGACAAACATCTTGTGGGAAGCTCGAGGCCTACAGAGAAATGTGGGGGAATTGCTGAGGTCTTAATTGTTGGCCAATCTCACTATCATCTTTTTTTCCTTTCAAGTGGAGAGGCTGGGGTCAGGCAGGATAGATCTCAGTGTACTCCCACTGCCATTGGGAAAAAAGAGCCCTCTCCCCCATCATCTATCATGTTGCAGATCTGGGATGTGGGAAGCTACCACCCATGGGAAAAATGGGACATCCCTCTATATTCTCGCAATCAAGTGTGTCTGGAACATTAGTTATGGATGGTCTGTGGCTGTTTTCAAGCCACAATCCAAGAGTGGAGTCAATGTCAGAGAGACCACATGGACTATAACACCTAACAGAAAGTCTTTACAGAAGACTTTACAGAAAAGTCTGTGCCAATCCCTGGTCTCAAAGATCCTAAGATTATGTCACTTCTTTGAGTATAATTTAGCGCCTTCTGGGTAAAATCTAATTTCCTCAGCCCCAAAGGCAAGGACTTCCATCCTTTTAGCCAGAACTCCATAACCATTCTCCCATCCTCCTCCTCCAATTACACCTTGAATGGCTCGTCTACATGTCTGCAGCCCAATAGGAATTCACTGTAGTTTACATGGTAGTGATGCTCAGAAATGGAGGTGTAGGTGTGAACTTGTGAGTGTCAGCATGTGTTTCCTCTTTGATAGCCACAGTGTGCAAGGAAAATAAAGTACAATAGCATGCTTTCTGTCTCACAGGAAGAGCCATGCAATGTGGTTCCATAATGATCTCGAAAGGAAGCCACCTTCATGAAACAAACTTCATTTGGGAGGGCTCCCAAATCCCTTGTCCTGGACACTATGTTCTACCGAGGCTGGGGGCACACAGAGGGACAGAGACTCCCACTGCCCATCAGGGTTTTGAAGGACCCCTGCTGTTCCAGGGCCAAATATCCCAAAACCATTCATCCACCTGTCACTCAGCCAGGCTTCTGTGAGAGAGATCTACTCCAAGCAGAAAGGAGAGACCGAGAGACAATAAATGACAGCCTTATATGGCAAATGCCATGACAGGGGATACTCGGGAGGACTGGGGTGTGGAGGATTGGCCAAACTGGGGGGCATCGGGATCGGGAGTGCTCCAGGAGGATGTCACAGTTGTGCCCTTGTGTGGCTACACGTGTCAGTGTGACCGGGCATTGGCCAGACCAGAAATGACAGAGTGGGAGAGGGGTGGTGTCCCTAAACTGTCTTCTGCAAGGCAGAAGTTCAGTAACAAGATTCCTTTCGGTACAATTTCATTTCACATGCATCTATGAGTCCCTAAAGCTGATTGTGTAGAACATGAAGTACATAGTTTGCCATTGCTTTCAAGCCTGAGGTGCTGGGGGCAAAGCACACCTGATATTTCTTTGTGTTACTTTCAGAGTATGATGACTTTTCCTGCCTTCATCTCTGACCCAAGGACAAGGAACAAAGCCCACACAGATCTACACTTTGAAATGTCAACAGAAATTCTGCAAAGCCAAGTTATCACAGGAGCTAAAGTTTCAGAACCAGGATGACAGAAAGGGGAGGCAGATATCAAGGAACCAAAAGAACACGTGATGTGTATGTGAGCTGGCCCATTTCTCTACCTGTCGGAAGCCAGCCACGCCTGACAGGAGGGAGTCCCACCTGCATCTGGTCTGTCTGTTTGCTGCCCTGAGCGGAGCAGAGGATGTGCTGAGATGGGTGTGGGTTGTCGGGGAAAGATGAGCCGCTGACCATAGACGCTACCTGCCAAGTACCTGTAGGCCCAGCTCCTGGTCCTCAGCTACGATGAAACAATAATTATGTTTAGTTAACTATTTCCTGGACAGGTAATGTGTTCAGTGCTTTGGTCACTATATCCTCTCCCTTGTATTTAAAAACAAAAACAACAACAACAAAAAAAAAAACCAACACTTTAGGCAGGTAAGATTGACATATAAAAAGCTGTCCATAGTTAATGTATGAAACTTGAACCTGACCCTAACCCTAATATCCAGTTAAGATAAACTCGATTTAGAATATCACTCATAAATTAGAGGATGGTTTTTAGGAGCTAAGGAATTCAGGGGCCAACCTTCTGTCTTATTCTCCCTTGAATCTGCTAAGTTGGAACACATTTGGCCACATGCTATCTGGAGAGTGGCCACACGGGGGCAACAGTGAGTAAACATTGGCCCCACCACAAAGCCAATTCTTCCCTCATCCTATCAAGCCTTGTTCATTCAGTGTTTACAGATCATTTTATAGATTATAAGTGTGACCTTGTTGAATTTTTTAAAAACCAAACCAATTCTTTCGACTTGTTAAAAATAGAAGATGTTTCCAGAAATCTCAAGAGTTGGCGAACAGATGAAGGCCCAGGGGGCTGGGAAAAGGCTATTACTATTAAATATATTCAGGTCTACATGGGGGAAAAGAATGATTTCTATTCCACTTCTTTTCAGGAAGAATTTGTGTCAACTAACAGTACTGAACCCACACAAAATAGTGCAGCCCAGAGGAAAACAAAAAGAGAATCAACAGCTTCCAGAAGCAGAGAAAGAGCCACACCCAGGAACCAAGAAGACATACCACAGAGGCTCTGCTCAGGCCAATTTGCAGCTGTAGATCCTCTGAATCTACAATGCCCTCAATGCCCCTGGGGGTTGTGGGTCAGGCAGAGCGCACACCCTGACGCTACAGTGTTGTAACCCGTGACGAGTGTCCTGGTCCCTTCCTCCATGTGACCCCACTACCCTCTGACTACTCCAGCATGCTTCTTGGAACTCCCATTCCCCCTTCTGACCCCATTGTTCACTTTTCCTGTCACTGCCATAGAATAGAGTACATTTAATGACATGCTATTCTATCATTTAAATGTCTTTTGTCATGTTTACTATAAAACTATACTTTGCATCATCTACCCTGATGTAGAAATACTTGAACCGACAAGCAACTTTCTGTTAGAGAAGGCCACCCCTGCACGTCTTACAAAAGGTTTCTAAGGAAGTATGAGTCCATCAGGACTACAGTGTGAATTGTGGTACACAGCCTGCATGGTAGTCATCAGTATTTCTAACAAGGGTTGACCACCCTTACCCCAGTCTCACAAAACCTTCCTCTGTCACCATGGAAGTCATGGTCTGCCCTCAGAAAATACCCCAGGAAACTAAACTTTAAACCGAATGCTCCCTTCACAGCCTCCTGCAGAATACACTCCGCTCTCCTCCAGAACCCCTGTCAGCTCTAGGTAAACCTGGAGCCCCCCCATCTGCTGCTCCAGGACACCCCCCCTTCCAAAATTACACCAACCCAAGGCTTTCATGAGAGAGGCAGAAGGCTACCTCCTGAATGCTTAACACTTCCTTTCCTCTTCTGTTGTAGTTCTCTGCACTTACCTTTCTACCTGGGCAAACTGTGAGTAACAGATCAATGGAACATGAACGTTCTCTGAGATCTGAATCTTTCATGGTAGCTGTCTGAAGATACCTTGTGCAATAAGAAACTAGTGTATCCTACCACAGTGTGTTTGAAAGCTATCATCTACAGAATAGGAGAGCAAAAATCACTCCATTTTTACTTCACTCTTCATGAAGCAGAACATGGTCTTTTTCTTTTCTTCGTTGACTTCAGTTCCAGTTAGCATCCATGCAGTGCTCATTCTTTTGCTCCGGGGGTAGGATTTCATGATTCCTCACCTGCATAGAACAGGTGGGGCTCATCACAACAAGTGCCCCCCCAATAGCCATCACCAATTGAGCCCTTCCCCCCATGCACCTGCCCTCCAGCAACCCTCGGTTTGTGCTGAGGTAGAGTCTGTTTTCTCGTTTGTCTATCTTCCTCCCCTATGTTCAACCATGTTCTTTCCGAAATTGAGAGGAGTGAAGTCAGTGGGTATTTGTCTTTCCTGACAGATTCTGCTTAGCTTAGTCCACTCTAGGTCCATCCGCATCCTCGCAGATGGTAAGATTTCATTCTTTGTGAAGCTGGGTCCTATTCCATTGTATGTTTATCTCCCACAACTCCTTTCTCCATTCATCAGTGAATGGACATTGGGACTCCCTCCACAGTTTCGCTATTGTTGATAATGCTGCTATAAACATCACGGTGTTTGTTCCCCATTGAATGTGCATTTTTGTGTCCTTTGGGTCAATACTTAGGACTGCAGCTGCTGGATCCTAGCATCATTCAGTTCTTAACTTTTGGAGAAACCACCAGACTCTCCGCAATTTTCTAAGGAGGAAACAGAAAAAGTGGGATAACCTGAGACTCATCTAGCATCAGGCAAGCATTCCAGAATTTCACCTCAGGGTTCCTGACACCAAGTCCCTTGAAGCCACCAGCGTGCCTCTATTCAGGAGAATTCCCAAAGACTCTTCTGACTTCAGCACCAATGAAACTACAGAGAAAATATAGCATGTCAAAATATCTAGATAATCCATTTAGTGAAACTAGAAAGTCAAGCTTCACCATAAAATCCTCCTTGGAATCATTTTGAATGTTCCCTCCACCCTCATTGTAACTCTTTGGATGAAAAGACTAATCAGGGACACCTGGGTGGCTCAGTCCGTTAAGCCACCGCTTTTGGCTCAGGTCCTGTGATTGAGTCCTGCATCAGTCTCCTTGGTCAGCCGGAAGCCTGCTTCTCTCTCTGCCTCTGCATGCCACTCTGCCTGCTTGTGCTCTCTCTCTCTTTCTGACAAATAAATAAATAAATAAATAAATAATCTTTTTTAAAAACAGAAAAGACTAATCAATTAAGAAGCATCGCCTTTGACAAGACGTCATCCAAGTCTCTACCCAACCACAAAAAGTCACATACTAGAGACTGGTCACTCCACCACAACCTAGGTCCAATGACATAAACACTGTTAGATGAAGGAACAAATTATATGTTAAAAACACACACAGAGTAAATCTCATCTTTTCTTTCTAATCAAAGTGATTGGTTGGGAAAGAGATGCTCCCAATCCCTTTGTAAGCCAGAAATGAGCAGAGAAAGTGGGATCCCCTGCATTGTTCTCCCTGCAGGTGATGAGGGAGCAGGAGGCTGGCTGAGAACGGAGCAGGGGCTGGCGCCTTGCACCCCCTCTCCACCCACTCCCCTTGGTAATATGTATGACATTTCACAGGCACCCCTGACTGCCCTACAAGAAGAGCAAATGGTTATCTTGCAGAGATCACAGTCCTGCAAGGCAGGAATCTCTCTTGGTTTACAAATGTCCTTGAGATTTACAACAAAGAAGTTACCTTATCAATAGCCCAATTTCCAAAGACACATAACTCAGTTCCTCAGGCCCTAACATCACCCTCCCCTCCATAAAAAACTGAAGGAGACGGAGGTAGAAGGAAAAGTAAATAAAGTTAAATTTCTTTTAAAACCTAAATCTCACTAACAAGGACGTTTGATAGCAGGAATGTAACATTCCACCAGGAGACTCCCAATTGTCTTTATGTTAGTGCCTCATTAGAGGGAAAGTGGCCTTGGCTTGATAGTAACCAGGCCTTCAATATCCTGACAGTCTTCTTTATCCCAATAGCCCTTCTGAACACCCCTTTGTCCTCACCTACCCAACTCTTGTGTATATAACCAGCCACTCCTCACATACCCAGCGCAGCAGCATCTCTGTCTGCCCACGGGTCCTGTCCCCATGCTCTAATAAACCACCGTTTTGCACCAAAGACGTCTAAAGAATTCTTTCTTAGCCGTTGGCTCTGAACCTCACCCTATTGAACCTCACCTAGGTTCAAGAACTTCATCACAGGGAAACTCAGGAACTCTTGCGCCCCACTCTAGATTGCCGACAGCTGCTTCGGTTTTACTTGGTAGCTCCACTAGAGACAGAGAAAAGCCCAAGAGGTTTGGGGCTAAAGAGAAGTTTTACCTCCCATCCTGACATAAATATGACATTGCGCCCAATGTACCTGCTGCTTTCTCTGAATGCTGATGTCCTGTGACAAGCTGCATGACTGACTCACCCGCTGATGTTCAAAACTTTGGGTCTCGTGGAGCCAGAGTGAAGGATAAGGTGGAAATAAGAAGGGACCTCTGACCTAAGGCCTGTACACCTGCTCCAGTTCATGAAAGAGGAGACACATGCTTGTTTCTGAAGTAGTAATTAGCTTCATTCTAATGTTGACCAATGTCATTTTCTTTTGGAGAAGTGAAGTTACTCTTCCAAAAAATGCTCATTGGTTCAAAATGCAACATGAGCTGGGTCTGGTTTCCTCCAGGCTCCAGAACCCCCAGACCTCCAGGAGGTCCCTCCTGCACCATCCTGACAGCCCATTACTACCAAACCCAGGAACACAGGGCACAATGGTGAGTTGGTGGATGGCTCTAGGGTTGTTACCACCACTCTTGAGCCTAGGGAAACAGACTATACAGTTCACCTGTCTTCTCTACAAACAAGCCGCAGCGTGTCGTCTCTCAGGGTCTCTCACCCAGCACCTCACCACTGCCCTCAGTGCTGACAGGCTGCACTGATTCCTCTTCCAGCGTCTTTCACTCTCCAGCTCGCCACTGCCTCCAGTGGTGAGCTGGGGCTTCCAGGGTCTCTCACTGCAGCTCACAACTGCCTCCACTGGTCTCAAGCCACACTGGCACATCTTCTACCATCATTCAAACTGCAACTTGGCACTGCCTCCTGTGGTGGAAATCCACACTGTCTCTCCTTCCTTTGCCTTGCACTACATCTGTTCACTACATCCACTGTTGGGAAGCACCAGTGTCACATCTTCCAGTGTCTCACCCACTGCAGCTAAGCACTGCTTCCCTTGGCAACAAGCTGAACGGCCCCATCTTTCAGCACCTGTTGCACTGGAGCTCAGCACTGCCTCCAGTGGTGGAAAGCTGAATTAGGAGAACAGCTTGATGGCACGGCAGTGCAGAATTCTGTCACTGGAGGCAGTGCTGAGCTGCATTGTGAGAGCTGCTGGGAGATGTGCCAGTGCAGCTTGTAGCCACTAGAGGCAATGGTGAGCTGCATTGTGAGACCCTAGAAGAAATGGAAATGTCGGTTTCCACCAGTGGAGGCAGTGGTCAGCTGCAGTGCAAGGGTTGCCAGAAGGTTTTGCAGTGCTCTTTAACGCTATTACAGGCAGTGATGATCTGCAGTGTGAGACAATGGCATGCCGGTGCAGAATGTGGCCACTGGAGTCAGTGTGGAACTGCAGTGTGAGATCTTGGAAGACGCGCAGTGACGGTCCCGCCAATGGAAGGGTGGTCAACACAGTGCGAGGGATGTCTGAAGGCTTTGCAGTGCTGCTTACGGCCACTAGAGGTAGTGCGAGGCCATGGATTGTCTGACTCTGCAGCTTGTCCCTACTGGAGGCAGTGCTGAGCTGCCGTTCAAGGTGCTGGGAGGAGCGTCATGAAGTATCTCGCCACTGGATGCAGTGTGTTGCCCGCGCTGCCATGCAGGGGATGCCAGAAGGCTTTGCAGTGCTGCTTATGGCCACTAGAGACAGTATTGAGATGCAGTGTATAACCATGTACGGTGTGACTCTGCTGCCTGCTGCCACTGGAGGCAGTGCTAAGCCTCCATGCAAGATGCTGTAAGGAATGCCAGGGATGTATCCCACCACTGGAGACAGTGGAGAGCTGCAATTTGAGAGTTGCAAGAGTGGCAGTCTAGTTACCTAGCCGGGGAGGCAGTGGTGAGCTGCAGAGTGAGACAGTAAAGAAGAACTGTGTGGATTCTTGACACTGGAGACAGTGGTCAGCTGTAGTGCAAAGGATGCCAGAACTTGTTGCAGTGCCATTTCCCGCCACAGGAGGCAGTGGTGAGCTCTAATGCGAGAGGCTAAGAAGTTGCAATGCACTTTCAGGCCACTGGATGCAGCGGAGAGCTGCAATGCAAGATGTTGGAAGAAATGGCAATGTCTGTATGAGATGCTGGAAGAAAGGCAGTGTCTGTTCCTGCCACTGGAAGCAGGGGTCAGCAGCAGTGTGAGGGAAGCTGGAAGGTTTTGTAGTGCTCTTTACTCCCACTAAAGACAGTGTTGAGATGCAGTGTGGGACCAGGGATTGCATGGCTGTGCAGAGTGTCACCACCAGAGGCAGTGGGGAGCTTCAGTGTAAGATGCTGGAAGGAGGGGTAGTGTCCGTTCCCACCACTGGAGGTATGAGATCTCAATAGAAATCTCATGAGAGCTCTGCAATTCTCATGGATTTTTACCCAAATATCGTGAGAACTCATTCCAAATATCATGAGATGAGAACTTACTCCGAATCTTGAGAAATCTCAATCCAAATCTCCAGAGATCTCAGTTCAAGTGTGGTGAGAACTCAAGCACTTCTCATGAGATTTCTACTCAAATCTCATGAGAACTTATTCCAAACCTCCTGAGATCTCAATCCATATCTTGTGGGATCTCAGTCCAAATCTCCTAAGAATTCAGGCACTTCTCATGAGATTTTTACCCAAATATTGTGAGAACTCATTCCAAATATTTTGAGATATCAGGGAAATCTCATGAGATCTCAGTCCAAATCTCTGGAGATTTCATTCCAAATCTCCTGAGAACTCAGGCAATTCTCACAAGATTTCTACCCAAATTTCACAATTTAGATAGAAATCTCATGAATGAGAACTCATTTCAAATATCATGAGAACTCAGGGAAATCACATGATCTCAATCAAATCTTATGAGATCACAGTCCATATCTCATGATATCTCAGCCGAAATCTCAGGAGAATTCAGGCATATCCCACCAAATTTCTACCCAAATCTTGTGAGAACTCTTTTCATATATTGTGACATCTCAGGGATATCTCATGATCTATGTCCAAATCTTTGAGATTTCAGTCACATCCCATATGATCTCAGTCCAGATCTCAAAATATCTTGGTGTAAATCCCATGAGAATTTATTCCAAATCTTGAGAGATCTCAGTCCAAATCTCAAGAGATCTCATTCCAGGGGAGCCTGGGTGGCTCAGCGGGTTAAAGCCTCTGCCTTCAGCTCAGGTCATGATCCCAGGGTCCTTGGATCGAGCCCCACAATGGGCTCTCTGCTTGTTAGGGAGCCTGCTTCCTCCTCTCTCTCTCTGCCTGCCTCCCTGCCTACTTGTGATCTCTGTCAAATTAAATAAAATCTTTTTTTTTTTTTTTTTTTTTTTTTTAAAGATTTTATTTATTTATTTGACAGACAGAGATCATAAGTAGGCAGAGAGGCAGGCAGAGAGAGAGAGGAGGAAGCAGGCTCCCTGCTGAGCAGAGAGCCCGATGCGGGGCTCGATCCTAGGACCCTGGGATCATGACCTGAGCCGAAGGCAGCGGCTTAACCACTGAGCCACCCAGGCGCCCCAAATTAAATAAAATCTTAAAAAAAAAAAATCTCATTCCAAATATCCTAAGAGTTCAGGCAATTCTCATGAAATTTCTACCCAAATCTCAGAAATCTCTTGAGAACTCATTTCAAGTATCATGAGAACTCAGCGAAATCACCGGTTGTCTACTCTACTGAATAGAATAGATACCAAATATCTATGTATTTTAAATCTAGTAGGTATCTCTTTGTATCCATCTTTAGTTGCCTGATTGCTAGTGAAGTTGAATGTTTTCTCGTGCTGGTCATTGAGTTTTCATTTATGTGAATGGTCTGATCATTTCCTTTTATTTTTATTTGTTTAGAGATTTTATTTCGGGGACCTGGGTGGCTCGGTTGTTAAGTGCCTGCCTTGGCTCAGGTCATAATCCCACGGTCCTAGGCACAAGTAGGGGAAGCAACAGGCAGAGAGTGAGAAGCAAGCTCCACGCAGAGTGGGGAGCCTGATATAGTTCTCAATCCCAGGCTCCCGGGATTGTAACCCCAGCCAAAGGCAGACACTCAACTGACTGAGCCACCCAAGCATCCTTATCATTTCCTTTTAAGTTTGTCTTTTTTTTTTAAAGTAAGTACTACTCCCAACATGGGGCTCTAACTCACTACACCAAGATCAAGAGTCACATATTCTACTGACTGAGCCAACTAGGCACCCCACCCTTTGCCAATTTTAAATGAATTGTTTCTCATTAATTTAAAGGATATATATATACAAAGATCTATCTAAAGAGATGTCTACCTGTATCTCTATCTATATAGACATATCTCAATCTCCCTATATAATATATATATATATATATGTAACTGAATGCCATTATACCATAGTTATAGACATCTTGACCTGTCAAAAAGTGTTAATTTTATAAACAAGAAGTAGTTTAATGTTTGGATAATTTGACTTACTTGTCCCCAGTGTACTTTAACAAGTAAACATACATCATTATGGCTGAGTGTGAGGAAGAATAAACAAATTCTAGAGTAAATAATACCTTCCTATCTTGAAGAATTTAACAAAAATCCAGAGTGCAAGTCAGACTCTACCAAGTGTTCTTGGAGATACAACCAAATGCTGTGGGGCAAGGGCAGAGAACTTGGTTTGACTGGGGGAGAGGAGTTCAGCTGTAGGAAAGGAAGGTCAAATTCATAGGCTGTGCAGGATGACACAGGTAGATGGCCAGAAAAGGCTGTGAGAGGAGATGGTGTTGGACAGAGGGTGTTGGCTGGGACAGCAGGGTTGTCCTTCAAGTCTAGCTGGAATGTGGAGTCTGAGAAGAGAATAATGTTGGAAAGGTAGGTTGGGGTCAGTTTTCAAGTGTGGGTTTGCTTATCTGAGGAATCATGGAGCTATTCTGCAGGTTGGCTTGGCATTGATGGGGATAAACATATCATTATCCCTAATCTTAAAGCAAACATGTTTATGCTCACACAAAATGAAAAACAACAGACATTATTTTTTTAATTTCATTTTTTTTCAAGTGTTTCAAAATTCATTGTTTATGCACCACACCTAGTGCTCCATGCAATACGTGCCCTCCATAATATCCACCAACAGGCTCAACCCACCTCCCACCCCCCACCTCCAAAACCCTCAGGTTTTTTCTCAGAGTTCACAGTCTCTCATGGTTTGTTTCCCCCTCCAATTTCTTCCAACTCACTTCTCCTCTCCATCTCCCAATGTCTTCCATGTTATTCCTTATGCTCCACAAGTAAGTGAAACCATATGATAATTGACTCTCTGCTTGACTTATTTCACTCAGCATTATCTCTCCTCCAGTCCCATCCATGTTGATATAAAAGTTGGGTATTCATCCCTTCTGATGGAGGCATAATACTCCATTGTATATATGGACCATATCTTCTGTATCCATTCATCCGTTGAAGGGCATCTTGGTTCTTTCCACAGTTTGGAGACTGTCGCCATTGCTTCTATGAACATTGGGGTACAGATGGCCCTTCTTTTCACTACATCTGTATCTTTGGGGTAAATACCCAGTAGTGCAATTGCAGGGTCATAGGGTAGCTCTACTTTTAATTTTTTTTTTAAGATTTTACTTTTTTGACAGATTGAGAGATCACAAGTAGGCAGAGAGGCAGCAGAGAAAGAGAAAGCAGGCTCCCCGCTGAGCAGAGAGCCCAATGCAGGGCTCAATCCCAGGACCCTGAGACCATGACCCAAGCCAAAGGCAGAGCCTTCAACCCACTGAGCCACCCAGGTGCCCCCTATTTTTAATTTCTTAAGGAATCTCCACACTGTTTTCCAAAGTGGCTGAACCAACTTGCATTCCTACCAACAGTGTAAGAGCGTTCCCCTTTCTCCACATCCTCTTTAACACTTGTTTACTGTCTTGTTGATTTTGGCCATTCTGACTGGTGTAAGGTGGCATCTCAATGTGGTTTTGATTTGAATATCCCTGATGGCTAATGGTGATGAACATTTTCTCATGTGTCTCTTAGCCATTTGTATGTCTTCTTTGGAGAAATGTCTGTTCATGTCATCTGCCCATTTTTTGATGCGATTATCTGTTTTGTGTGTGTTGAGTTTGAGGAGTTCTTTATAGATCTTAGATATCAGCCCTTTGTCTATAGTATCATTTGTGAATATGACATTCTCCCATTCAATGGGTTGCCTCTTTGTTTTGTTGACTGTTTCCTTTGCTGTGCAGAAGCTTTTGATCTTGATGAAATCCCAAAAGTTCACTTACACTTTTGTTTCCTTTGCCTTTGGAGATGTATCTTGAAGGAAGTTGAAGTTGCTGTGGCCAATGTCGAGGAGATTACTGCCTATGTCCTCCTCTAGGATTCTGATAGATTCCTGCCTCACGTTGAGATCTTTTATCCATTTTGAGTTTATCTTTGTGTATGGTGTAAAAGAATGGTAGTTTCATTCTTCTACACATAGCTGCCCTTTTCCCCAGCACCATTTATTGAAGAAGCTGAAAAAAGACACTTTTAAAAGCATTAAGCAGGGCGCCTGGGTGGCTCAGTGGGTTAAGCCGCTGCCTTCGGCTCAGGTCATGATCTCAGGGTCCTGGGGTCAAGTCCCGCATCGGGCTCTCTGCTCAGCAGGGAGCCTGCTTCCCTTCCTCCTCTCTCTGCCTGCCTCTCTGCCTACTTGTGATCTCTATCTGTCAAATAAATAAAATCTTTAAAAAAAAAATAAAAGCATTAAGCAACATTCATTGTTTGCTCTGAAAGAACTTATATCTTCATTTATCTCCTCTTGTGCCAGTATCATCAATCTCCCATTTCCCTTACTTACATGTTCTATCCCCTCAAGTAAAAATATGCACACATTTTATCCTGCCCTTCCCAGCAATCCCCTTATCTTCAGAGTGGAGCCTTAAGAGACAGACAATGAATTCTTTGGAACAGGTGAATGAATAGTTTAAAGTTTCTGCTGCTTCTTCTTTCTCACTATATAATCTCCTTTTAGCCATTTTTAATTTATTTTCATCCTACATCTCTACTTAACTTGGAATCTCAAAAGTCACCAATAACCTCCTAAGAAAGAAACAAACAGCCTGTGATGTCTGAGAATAAATCTAAATCATATCTTTCTCCTGTTGGACATAGTGAGTTTCACAGAATACTCATTTTAGTCAAGATCAACATGCAGCACAGAATACCACACAACCCCCACTTGCTGAATTATTGCTATTCTTTGCCAATGACTAGTAATTGGGGGAGTGGGGGGGGGAGTTGCCCCCCAGACATTTATTGTAGTATCAAATCTGAAGATTGCCCCCTGCTTTTTGACAACACCAATCTAGAATCAACTTCTGCTTCCTTATACCTTCCCCCAAATTACCCAAGGAAATTCCATATTCTATAATGGGTTTTTTGTAAGAAAGAACTCTAACTGGGGCACCTGGATGGCTCTGTCAGTTTACCATCTGACTTTGGCTTGGGTCATGATCCCAGAGTCATGGGATGAAACCCCTGCATCTGGCTCCTTGCTCAGAGGGGAGTCTGCTTCTCCCTCTGACTCTGCCATACCTCCTGCTCATGCTCACTCACTTGTGTGCTCTCTCTCAAATAAATCTTAAAAAAAAAAAAATTAAATTAAAAAAAATTAAGAACTCTATGTCCCTCTATATCCCATATATTTTACTGCAACAAGTAACAAACCCAGCTTGCTCAATGAGGGTCCCTTTGGTCTTTGGCTAGAGAACATTGGCACTTCTGTGAATTCCTGTAGCTTACCGTCTTTAGGCTCAGCGGCCTCTTGTGTATCATTCCCTTCTTTGAGCTCTTTCCTGTGTCTTTACTCCTGTTCCATCTCTTTCCTTTGAGGTTTTGGCTCCTCCTCCCCTTCAGTTTAGGCATTATTGACACTCTAGTCTCCTCTCTTTCTTAACACACTTTCTTGCCTTAATATTTATATATGTACGTGCACATGTATCTTTATGTACATACATACATACATACACACTGGGGCATTTAACTATGACATCCATGTATGCAATTTATTTTTTTTAAAGATTTTATTTATTTATTTGACAGAGAGAGATTACAAGTAGGCAGAGAGAGAGAGGAGGAAGCAGGCTCCCTGCTGAGCAGAGAGCCCGATGCGGAACTCGATCCCAGGACCCTGAGATCATGACCTGAGCCAAAGGCAGTGGCCTAACCCACTGAGCCACCCAGGCGCCCCACGTATGCAATTTAAATCTGTCTTGCTAGTCCTGACTTTTCTCCTAAACTCCCATCTTTTTCATATCCAGATAAATACTGGGACCACAAATTTAAAATGTCCAATACATAGCATCTGCCCCCTTTAAACAACTTTCTCCACCTGTTGGGATTTTATGAATGATCTGTTAATGAAGTATTTCTCCCAGCCCCTCATGCTGTAAACTTCAGGGCTAGTTTTGACTCCTCCCTTTTTCAAGCCCTAAATTCAACCAGTTCATGAATCCTGTTGATTCTTCGGTTGAAGATTTTCTTGAATGTGTCCTTTCCCATTCCCACTGCCACCACCCCGATCCTGGCCCTTTGTTACCTCACACAGACGGTCTCAGCCTCATTTGTGATCTCCTACCCTACTTCCTACTTTTTTCCTATTTCTACTTTAATCTTCCAAACCCACTTTGATAGCATTTCCTTTCACAATATTTTAAAAATATTTTTATTTAATTAGACAGAGTGCATGCACAAGAGTGAGAGAGCAGGAATAGGGGTATAGGCAAGGGGAGAAGAAGTAGGCTCCCTGCTAAGCAGGGAGCTGAAAGCCAAACTCCATCCCAGAACCCAGGGATCATGTCCTGAGCTGAAGGCAGATGCTTATCCAACTGAGCCACCCAGGTGCCCCTCCTTTCACAATTTTTAATGACTCTTCATTGCAAATCTTTTCATCCATTTATCAAGGTCCTCTTTCCAACAATACATTCTAAGTTTGTCATCTTCCCCCACTCTCATTCATTCAGTAGTATTGAGCATTGCAGTAAACGGTGAAAATACATGGTCCAAAGATGTGTAGAGCCTGCTCCTTGTTTTTGAAAGGAGCAAAGGAACAGATACGTGGACAAATATTTAATGGCAATGTAATAAGAGTTCATAGATAAGTTCTCTTATAGCTCAAGATTATTTTAAGGAAACAAAACTACTAGTCACAGTCCTTAGTTAAACACTGGAAACTTATGTAGCCTGTTTAAGTGAAATGAAATGTATCCTATGTAGGGTAGCTCACAGAATCTTTAATCGGACGGCTGGTGATCCAGGGTCAGAGGCCGGGAAGCTAGAGCCATGATGGCCAGAATTATGACTCGGAAATGGGCCAGTAAGCTCACCATTGATGCTACTGGGTTCCAGCCACCATCGCTAGAAACTGACATGGTAGGAACTGGTACTACCACCAGGCTGCCCCTTGATGTTGTTGCCACAGCTGCCATCACCTGCTACTAGAATGGATTCTCTACCCCTATTTCTTTGCATCACTGGTTTCTGAGTAGTCAGGGGCAGGTATATCTGATGGGTCAAATCTATGTCCTGTGCCTTCTCCCTAGCAGCAGGGGAGCCTGAGAAGCATGCACCTGGCATTTTTCAGGTTTACGTGGAGATATATCTGGGCTTTGTTCTAAGATTTATTAAGGCTGGGAGTCCCCAAACTTAAGGAATCTAGATGCTGAACAGCCATAAAAACAAATGTCTGCTGCTACAACTTACAGATAAAGAACTTAAAATGGAGGGCGGGTGGCTAAGTGCCTGGGTCCTGTCTGAGGTCATGACCTCAATGTGCTGGGATCAAGCCCTGCATCAGGCTCCCTGCTCAGTGGGGTGTCTGCTTCTCCTTTTCCCTCCACCCCACCCCCTTCTGATGTATGCTTTCTCTCTCAAGTCAATAAAATATTTTTTAAAAAACTTAAAAGAGGAACGTTTCATAAAAATTTAGTCTAGATAGAACCCAGCCCTAGCATCCAACATTTTTACCTTTTGACTTGCCCCAACACATTAAATAGCCCTTAAAACATACTACACAGAATACAGAAATGACTGCATACAGCCACTTACCTTTGAAACACTGACTCTAATCTTCATTTACGAACCAACATGCTGAAATATTGTACCAAAGGCAATGGCAATAAGAGTATTTCTTAGAGTCAGGCACAATGGAAACCACCTTCCATATCCACCTTGAATAGCTCTCTTCATCTACATCAAAAAGGTCAGATTCATGAAAAGTGAAAAATCTGTTGAAGACCTGAACATCTTGCCTACTAATTTTTCTAAAAAGATGGAAATCTTGGCCTTTTCTATATTTAGTGTCAAAAATCACACAGTAACACTGGCTTTGCCTTCTTGCAGCAGAAGTTGCTACATGATATACCAAGGACAGTAGTACTGTAAAACTCAACACTGAGAATATAAAACTGATTGATGTTAAATGTAAAATGACCAGGTGAACACGGACTGCAGACCTGCTATGTGACCACAGACTTAAAATGAGACAAGTTGTTATGGGAACATATAATACATAAAAATACTAAAGAAGTCTTCACAAAGCCAGGTTAAGGCAAGCCTTGTAAACTGAGCGGGTTGACAGGTGTCTAATTAGAGATGGACACAAACTCTTTACCACTCCTCCCACTGAGAGGTGAAGTCCAATTCACTCCCTCAAAACTCTGGGCTGGCCTCAGTGATCTGCTTGACCAATAGCCTGTGGCAGAGGCAATGTTCTAGAACTTCCGAGGTTAGATCATAAGGCTTGCAGCATCTGTCTGGGAATCTTGGAACAAGTTCTGAAAGTCCTGAGATTCCGTGTGAGATACCTCAACTCTTCGATGGCTATGTTGGAAAATCTACCCGTGGGCACTCAGGTTCACAGTCCCAGCTAAGGCGAGCCTTCCAGTCAGTCATCCTTGTCTAACTGCCAGACATATGAACGACAGTTTCAGAATCTCTAGACCAGCCCATCTACAATTTGAATACCAACAAATGATCTTTATCAACAGCAACACAAGAGTCATCCTCGCAAGCTGAGTCTTGCCACAATTCCTGATCCACAGAACTGTGGTTAAAAAAAAAAAAAAAAAAAAGTTGCTATTTTAAGGCACTAAGTTTTCAGGAAGGTTGTAATGCAGCAATACATAATCGGACCATCATGTAAACAAATGGGGGAAGAACATTCTACACAAAACCAACACTCTCTCTAATGCTCCAAACTGAACTCTATTATTTCTCATATGTTCTTTGCCCAATTCTGCTTTACTGTACCTTCCACATGTTCCAACCTCCTCCACAATCCCAAATTCCACACCATATACAACTCTTTTTCTCATGCCCTTCAGTTTTCCCAGCGAAACGGCACTTTCTGTCTTTTAACTTGCATGTTTCCACTGCTTCCAACAATGCTTTTTGGCACTGTCCCATTTTCTTGCAGTAATATAAATTAGTGCCCATTGTTCCAATTAATTCATAGTGTCCCCTTTCACTCCCAACTGTCCCATTCTAGGCAATAAATCATATGGTCACCTTGTGATGAACACAATGCTTTGAATGAGTTATTTGTGTAGAATTTTATCTCTTACTCTAAAGTACATGATTACTTGAAACCCAGTATAGCTGATCCTCAACAATGTGGGGGTTAAAAGCACCAAAACCTCCACAACCGTAAAACACTGGTATAACTTCTGACTCCCCAAAAATTTAACAGCTAATAGTCTATGGTTGGCCAGAAGCCTTACCAATAACACAGTCAGTTAACACATTATTTTATGTTACATGTATTATATATTCTGCATTATTACAATAAAATAAGCTAGAGGGGCACCTGACTGGCTCAGTCAATAGAGCAGACCCTGTGACTCTTGATCTTGGGGTCATGAATTCAAGCCCCACATAGGCATAGAGCTCACTGAAAAAAAAAAACAAAAACAAAAACACCAAAAAATATACAATAGAGAAAAGAAAATGGCATTAAGAAAATCAGAAGGTTGGGGCGGGGAGTGTCCAGGTGGTTCAGCTGGTTAAGCATCTGCCTTTAGCTCAGGCTGTGGTCTTGGGATCGAGCTCCATATCAGGCTCCCTGCTCAGTGGGAAGTCTGCTTCTCTCTCCCACTCCCCACTGTTTGTGCTCTCTCTCAAAGAGGTAGTGTCTTTCTTGCAACTTCCACTCTAATGAGCGGACCTACAATGTGCCAGATAGTTTACCAGGTGCTGCTTTGTATATCTTTACGTTGCTCAGTGCTTTGTGTAATACAGACTGTGCTGCCAGATCGCTTCACAGGTTAGACCTGTTTGGGAACTGATGAGAATGAAGACTGCAACCTGGAAAAGGTTACATGCATGTTGGTTTACCGCGGACACAGAGAAAAAGCAGGGCAATGGACACCTAAGAAAAAAATACATGATGTTAGAGTAGCTCTAACTAGTAGCATCTCCCCTGTTCCTTACAAAGTTACACCGAAAGTCTGGGCCCTATGCAGAGTAAGACACAAACCGGGTTGGCCGAGAACCGTGGTCTACTACCTTTTAGGTGGTTGACAAAGAGATGGGGAGTAGTTTTATCAGTCCATGTTTGGTTTTTTAGACCCCAATTTCTTGCTGCAACAATTACATAACCTAGTTACTAACATAGTATTTTTCTTCTGATGATTTTGGACCTACTCAGTAAGTCAGCAACCTGGACATGGCTAACCAGAAAGACATTCAGTTAAAGCTTCAAGAAAGAACTCAGTAGCACTGTTACTAATAAAAACCATGGAAAACTTGAACTAGTTTACCTAGTTGGTGAAAGCTAATGGAAATAAAATGCTGAAAACCTAAGTGATTTCTAGATTGTTCTTCCGACTCATTAACTTTGCTGTTTTTTTTTTTTTAAGATTATTTATTTATTTATTTGACAGACACAGATCACAAGTAGGCAGAGAGGAGGAAGCAGGCTCCCCGCAGAGCAGAGAGCCCGACGTGGGGCTCGATCCCAGGACCCTGAGATCATGACCCAAGCCGAAGGCAGCGGCTTAACCCACTGAGCCACCCAGGTACCCCGCTAATTGTTTCTTTTATACCTCTGCTCTTAATCTATAAAAATCTCCGCCCTGCCCCATATAAGGCCTTAAAGCCTACTAAAGGTAGCTCGCTGTTAGCATGTAATCCCCAATGTGAAATAGTCTTAGAAAATGATTTCTTAGGTATAAATTCCTAATAACAAATTTTGTTATAAGAAAAGTCTATGACTTTATTTTCAGTTTTTTGAAAATAGTTTTCAGGGAAAAAAACTGATAGAACACAGAAAAAAACTTGAAATCTCTCATTGAACTATGAACTCAGCAGAGGAAGAGACTTTGAATTCTTCTCCTTCTGAAAGAAGAAATCACTTCCAAAATGTCCCTTGCTCGTGTAAATCTTTCCCAAGTTTGATGTACTTCATCTCATAAAAGGAACATGATTTTTTTTTTTTATCATTTAAAATGAAAGAAATAAAATAGGGAAGATGGGTCTCTTGTGTTATACATTTTTAGAGAAAGGTTACATCTTTAAAGCAGCTTTGTAATCCTCAGAGCTGCATCCTCATCTATTAAAAACTAGCAAGTTGTATTCATTCAAGTACCTTAATTCACGGTACTTTATATAGTTTTATAGATGGAAGGAGGCCCAAACAAAAACAAAACAGAACAAAACAAAAACAGCTAGCACAGAGCTATAAACAAAAAATAAAACAACTTTAAAATATTGATTATTATGAGGTGGAATCAAATGAAAATTAACGCTGGATGACAAAACAAATCTCTAATTACATAAATAAGTCCTATTATGCGCTGGAAATTTCCACTATCAGAATTTCCCGGTTACAATAAGGAAATACGTAAAAGGGGAACGTAAGTAAACATGGTAATTTGGTTCTTTTCAGGTCTACTGGTCCAACTGCCAGCCACGTTGAGTGTCCGGGTTTTCAACGAAGTGTGACCAGTTCTTCTGAAGAGGTCGGGTGAATAGCAACCGTGTTGTCAAAGTCAGCTTTTGTTGCCCCCATTTTAACCGCAACAGCAAAACCTTGCAGCATTTCATCACACCCGATTCCTTGCATATGGATCCCAACCACCTGGAGCAAAAAAAAGAAAAACGCTTTAAGTAAAATTTTTATTAGGTAGATTAATACATTTTTTTTTTAAAGATTTTATTTATTTATTTGACAGGCAGAGAGGCAGGCAGAGAGAGGGAGGAGGAAGCAGGCTCCCCATGGAGCAGAGAGCCCGATGCGGGGCTCGATCCCAGGACCCTGGGATCATGACCTGAGCCGAAGGCAGAGGCTTTAACCCACATTTTTTACTTGTCATGCGAGATACGTGATATTTTAAAACCTCTAAGACACCTGAGTCTCTTATCTGGACATGGAAGGACACAGGGTACTATGCAGTCCTGCATCCATGTCCCTCCCCAGCAACCCCCCACAGCCCTTACCGCTCAGGCCCCTCCGGCTTTCCTTCTGTCCAGAGTGTTCACTGTGCTCTCTCCTTTGCACAAGCTGTTCCCTCTGTCCGGACAACTTTTCCTTCCCTTTTGAGTTAAGCCCATTCATTCCTCTGATAGCTCCATTCGCCTTCCCAACCAAGTCAAACTGTCTATCATGTGATCTCCAGCACCACTCTCTCTCTTTCATGACTCTCCCCCTACAATGTTCTATTTCTCTGGGGACTAGAATTACAGCCCATCCTCCCTGCAGATTTTAGTCTCTACACAGAGGGGACCTGCCTACATTTGCTCCCACTCTCTCCATAGGACCATGCACAAGATCGCCCTCACGCGGCCCTTCGTCCATACACACTGCATGACCACACGGAGGACCATTAAGAGGTATCTGTTTCACATAGCATTTTCCAGTTGTTTCTCAATCATTTTAAAACCGTGTTAATTGTTAATGTTCCCCTCCAGCAAATATTCTTACCAAAGTGAGAAAGTATAACATTTAGCTATAAAAATACTTTGGTTAAAAATAAATCAAGAATAGGGGTGCCTGGGTGGCTCAATGGGTTGAAGCCTATGCCTTCGGCTCAGGTCATGATCCCAGGGTTCTGGGATCGAGCCCCGCATCAGGCTCTCTGCTTAGCAAGGAGCCGGCTTCCTCCTCTCTCTCTCTCCTGCCTCTCTGCCTTCTGTAATCTCTGTCAAATAAATAAATAAAATCTTTAAAAATAAATGAATAAATAATATACTACTGAGGCGCACCTGGGTGGCTCAGTTATTAAGCATCTGCCTTCAGCTCAGGTCATGATCCCAAGACCCCAGGATCAAGCCCTCCATTAGGCTCCCTGCTTAGGGCGAGCCTGCTTCTCTCTTTCCCTCTGCCTACTATTCCCTTGGCTGTTCTCTGTCTCTCTGTCAAATAAATAAATCTTTTAAAAAAGAAAGAAAAAAACACACTACTGAATTCTATACTTACCATGATTAGGATGGTAAATTTTATGTTCTGTTTTTTTACAATTAAAAAAAGTCTATCTCAATTTACAACAAAAAAGTCCCAAACCATACATATATAACACAGCCAGATTTTTCTTAGATATTGTGATCTAAACTGAAGTTACAAGGAGCTTTTGGGGATGGCACGAACTTTACAGGATTCCTCTCTACATCCCAGTTCTTAGTCTTTGGTAGTCTGTCAAGTAATGTTTATCAAATGAATGAATGATAAAAGGCATGAAGAAATAACCGATTAAGACAAAAGAAGAGACCTCACTGATCCAATATATGAACATCTTAGACTATTCAGGAACATTCAGGGCCAGAAAATAGCAACTTCTGTTTTGCTGCCCACTTTACTAATCTTCTTTGCTCTGTTTCTCTGCTTCTGTCAATCTTCAGTGACGCTGATTTCTGTAATACAAGGATTATGTCTTCTGGCTTTTGATTTACAGGGTCACCAAATCACATACAGACTACGTTCTTTTTGACAAAAGAAACGACACCTGAATCTTTAACTAAGCCGCTGTCCCTTCACAGAGCCACGTTCTCAGGGCATTCTGCCATGTCCCGCTGTAATATTTAATTCAATTTGTAAAAAAAGCCCCATAGGGGGCGTCTGGGCAGCTCAGGTCATGATCCTAAGGTCCTGGGATCCAGCCAGGGTCAGGCTCCCTACTCAGCAGGAAGCCTGCTTCTCCCTTACCCACTCCTCCTGCTTGTGTTCCCTCTCTCACAGGCTCTCTCTGTCAGATTAATTAACTAATTAATTTTAAAAACCCCAAAGGTTGACTAATACCCAAACAAACCTATTATAAAAATTATTTTTTAAAAAATCTGTTCAAATTCAAACCTGTTCAAAATCTAAATCACAATGAGATACCACTTTGTATCCAGTGGGATGATTCCAACTAAAGACAAGTAACAAGTCGCAAGGGGCTGGGGGCACCAGAACCCTCACTCAGGGCTGTAGCCACTCTGGAAAACAGTCAGACAGTTCCTCAAAACATTAAACCAAAACTAGGTAAGTGGTATCCCAGAAAATTTTATTGAATAAGCGCTCTCTTCTTCCCTGATTGGCTATGTTAAATCTAAATTTATCTTCCGATAAGTTCTTATACTTACCAGTATTTCTAAGGGGTCTATCTATTCTAACCTATAGGTCCATGACAGTGAGCTTTTCTGTGGTTTTCAAACTTTCCTTCCTATGTTTTAAAAGCATAAATATATGGAACCTTCTGTTTTTTTTATTTTTAAAAGTTTTTATTTGTTCGAGAGAGACAGAGAGAGCACAAGCAGGGGGAGGCAGAGGGAGAGGGAGAAGCAGGCTCCCCACTGAGCAGGGAGCCGGAAGTGGGCCTCGATCCCAGGACTCCAGGATCATGACCTGAGCCAAAGGCAGACGCTTAACTGAATGAGCCACCCAGGTGACCCTGGAACCTTCTTTCTTAAAGAAATATTACAAAGTGTCGGGGGCAGGTATGTACATAGCAGACAACATGGCGCTTGCGCCTGCGGCTAAACAGAGGACTTGTGCACCACCTGAAAAATGATTGGCTATGCCCAGAACAGGAAGCCCCTGGCCACCGCGTGCCTTTTATCATGCTAAGTGTTGATCATGCTCCCTTTCACGTGTACAGCCTGCTGATTGGAGGAGAGGGGATATAAATAGGGGTAAACATCCGGGTAAGGGGAGAACAATAAAGATTTGCAAGCTTGTCACTCCGGGTCTCCTGGTCATTTTTGCTGGTGAGAGCGACAACAAAGAACCCCAGTATATGTAGGCAGATAAAAGTAGGACTGCACCAGCTGAAAAAGAGGAGGCTTAACTCTTTACTTGGTCTCCCCTCTCCCGATCCTGCCAAATACCCCATCCTTGCCAAGTGTGAAGACATTCTTCAGCTTACTACAATTTTCCCATACCTTTTCCTCTGCAGTGGCACAAACCATTTTCATCACACATTTTGTTTTCCTTTTGGTAACCGCATGATACATTGGGGTAAAGGTGGTTGAATAGGTCTTCACATTTTCTTTTCCATATTTATAGATGGCCTCCTCTATAATGCACAGGGGGGGAAAAAAGCATCTGTCAAAAACCTAAATAATTTCACTGAGCTGTTGAAGAGAGAGATGACCAGAAATATATAATCTGAGTAAAATCGTGAGAAAATATCAAAGAAAACTACAAAGAGGGACATTCTGTAACATAAATGCCAAGGTCATGAGAGACAAAGGAAAGGCTAAGGAATTTCTGTCTCTTTTTTTTTTTTTTTTTTTTTATTTGACAGAGAGAGAGAGATCACAAGTAGGCAGAGAGGCAGGCAGAGAGAGGAAGGGAAGCAGGCTCCCCGCTGAGCAGAGAGCCCGATGCGGGACTTGATCCCAGGACCCTGGGATCATGACCTGAGCTGAAGGCAGAGGCTTTAACCCACTGAGCCACCCAGGCGCCCCAAAATTTCTCTCTTGATTAAAGGAGACCAAAGGGGTAAGAAAACAAATACAATGCATCACATGCTGGACTGAATACTGACATTCGGGGAAAAAGTGTTAAAAATGACATTGTTTAAGGGGCAGCTGGCTGGCTCAGTTGGTTGAACATATGACTCTTGATCTGGAGGTTTTGAGTTTGAGCCTCATGTTGGCTACAGAGATTACTTTAAAAAGAAAAAAAACCCTGGGACGCCTGGGTGGCTCAGTTGGTTAAGCAGCTGCCTTCGGCTCAGGTCATGATCCCGGCGGCCTGGGATCGAGTCCCACATCGGGCTCCTTGCTCCGCAGGGAGCCTGCTTCTCCCTCTGACTCTGCCTTCCACTCTGTCTGCCTGTGCTCGCTCTCGCTCGCTCTCTGACAAATAAATAAATAAAATCTTAAAAAAAAAAAACCTAAAGAATAAAAAAAGAAAGGAAAAAATGCAATATGTAAAATGCAAAAACGCATTTTTGCAATGCAAATGCAAAATGCAAAAATTATAAAAATGCAATGCAAAAAATTAGCAATATATGAGTAAGATCTAAAGTATGCATAATATTATATGAATTTGTTTCTTTTTTATTACCTTTTTTGTAAACTGAAGCATTATGACATAATATTGTTAGTTTCAGGCATGCAACATACTGATTCAACAATTCTAAATATGACAAAATGCTCACCATGATTAAGTGTAGTCACCATCTGTCAGCATACAAAGTTATTTTAATATTAATAGCTATATTCCCTGTGCTGTGTTTTTCAATCCCATGTCTTGTTTATTTTATAACTCGAGGTCTAGACCTCTTAATTCCCTTTACCTATTTTCCCTATCCCTGCATATTGTAACAATTGAAATGTTGTCTTTTGAAAACTGTATCTTGCTTATGTAAAGGAATGGACTCGTTCCCAGGAAACAGATATTGAAGCATGTGTGTGTTTGTGTGTAGAGAAAAACTATGGTAAAGCAAAAATGTTATGGGTATACATAGTCCTTTGTAGTACAGTAGTCTCCTACTATGCACAGGGAAAAAACATTCCAGGTCCCCAGTGGATGCCTGAAACTGGATAATACCAAAGCCTCTGTATACTGTTCTTCCTATACATACATATCTATGATAAAGTTTAATTTGTAAGTTAGGTACAGTAGATTAACAATTAACTGATATTAAAAACAACTATAATACACTGTAAAAAAATTTACATGAATGTGGTCTCTCCCAAAATGCCTTATCATACTGCACTCACCCTTCTTGTGATGATGTGAGGTGACAAATGCCTGTGTGGTGAGATGAAGTGAGGTGAGTGACGTAGGTGCTGTGACCCAGCGTTAGGCTACTTCTGACCTTCTGACGATAAGTCAGGAGGATCATCTCCTTCCAGACCACCGTTGGTCACGGCGAACCAACCATGGAAAGTGAAACTGCAGATAAGGGGACTATACTATATTTTTGCAGCTTTTCTTTAAATTTTAAATTAGTTCAAATAAGAAAGCTAAAAAAAGGCAAAGAGACAAAAAGGGTGGTGTGGGGAAAAGGAATTCTACTCTCCAAGTGTTAGCAGTTAAGGAGGAAACTGGAATTATGACAAGAGGCCAAGCCAGAAAGGAGTGGAATTTAGGGAGTGAAGATAGGTTTAGTCAACAACCTCCCCCTGAAGTTCCAGGGAAGACGGAAATTACAAATTACCTGTGTTTTTAAATACCTACCTTCCGTGAGTCCCACTGTCCCAATCGGGGGGTGGCTGAAGACGACTGTGGGGATGTTGTCATAGTCTAATTTGGAATCTTCTTTGCATTCAAAAAGTCTATGGGCAAGTTTTCGGCCAGCAGCTATGGCAACTACAAAGATATTTAGAAATCAGCATTTCAGTTTATTGCTCACTTTAAACCGCAGAATTGTTCTACTAACCATTTCCTGTTCTGGCTTAAAGTAATACTGACAAAGAGTCACACCAAAGCTCATTATAATATCTAGATCACCATAATGAAGACATACCAATGCCTTGGTTAACAATTCAAAACTATCAGCTTATGTGAATTCTGTACGTTCTATTGGTGGCAGGGAAGGTGGGACATATTTACTAGTTCCCAATCATCTGGCAGACAGTTACCTACTGAATTAGGATATTGGCTTTTGGATACAATACGGATGAAGCAAACTATATTAGTTTTGAGCAACTGCAGTTGTACCTTATAACCTTACCCATTTCACAGTGTTTTTTTTTTTCCTTTAATTCCTGAGAAGGCCTCCCCAGCCTCCCCCTATCTACCACGTACATCATGGCTCCTCCTCCCTGGCTAGTCCTGATGGATTAGGGCTCTGCTTAGCAAGGATAAAGACCATGATCCTGGATAATGAATGATTCCACACTCTCCCTCGCTGTCCAAAGGGACTCTGGGCTCCTTTGGTTCTGATATTATCTCAATCGCCAATTACACACTTAGTCATGCTGCTACTGACTTGACAGAGTAAGTTGTTTTTTTTTTTTTTTTAAGTTGGAGCCCAACGTGGGGCTTGAACTCACCACCCTGAGATCATGACTTGAGCTGAGATCAAGAGTCAGATGCTTTTTTTTTTTTTTAAAGATTTTATTTATTTATTTGTCAGAGACAGAGGGAGAGAGAGCGAGCGAGCACAGGCAGATAAAGAGGCAGGCAGAGGCAGAGGGAGAAGCAGGCTCCCTGCGGAGCAAGGAGCCCGATGTGGGACTCGATCCCAGGACCCTGGGATCATGACCTGAGCCGAAGGCAGCTGCTTAACCAACTGAGCCACCCAGGCGTCCCAGATGCTTTTTTTTTTTTTTGACGCTTAATCAACTGAGCCACCCAGGAGCCCACATAAGACTTTTTTATGTTTATTTTTTAAATTACTTTTACTTCTTATTTTTTTTTTTTAATTTTATTTATTTATTTGAAAGACGGAGATCACAAGTAGGCAGAGAGGCAGGCAGAGAGAGAGAGGGAAGCAGGCTTCCTGCAGAGCAGGGAGCCCGATGCGGGGCTCGATCCCAGGACCCTGAGATCATGACCCGAGCCAAAGGCAGCAGCCCAAACCACTGAGCCACCCAGGCGCCCCTACTTCTTATTTTTTTAAAGTTTATTCTCCTTAGCCTGTTTTTAATCTCGTATTTAGAAAAAAAATGCCTACATTAGCAAAAGCATCAGTTATTAATTTTGTTGATTTCACATTTTTTTTCCCAAAATAAGGTATTGGTAGGATACATAAGAAATTTTCTTTGATATAATTTTCAACAATTAGATTATTGTCAAGTTTTTGAAACTTTGCTTGTTTATTTTGCTTTGGCTAAAAGAACTTCCTGAAGGAGCTATAAGGCTTTGGGCAAGTGACTGCAGTAACTTCCCAGTCTGACAAAAGACCCAGGACCATTTTAGAAAGACTGGTGAGTTAGCACAGGGGTACAGAGTGAAAGCAGCTGGAGCGATGTTACTAATACAGGTGGGGCAAAGAGCTTGGAATGGTGCCAGTTAACTCAGGAAGTAGGTTGGGGTATGGGATGAAGGGAGTTGGGTTGATCTTCGTCGTTATAATAAATCATCAGGGCACCTGGCTAGCTCAGTGGGTAAAGCATGTGACTTTCAAATCTCAGGATCATGAGCTCAAGCCTCATGTTCGGTATGGAGCCTACTTTAAAAAATAAATTAAAAAATACATACACACAAATAAAAATGAAGACCTTAAAAAAAAAAAAAGACTACATAATCATATAAGAATGCCACTCTACATTGCTTCTTCCCAAAGCCACCTCCTTCCACTGTCACCCCATGCAACTGAGATTCTAACTTAGTCTCTTCAGAAGAAAGAAGCTGTCGTCTCAATAACAATTTCAATCTTCACTAAAGCACTTTTAGTCTTTTAAGGAAAACTAAGTATTAGTCAGAAAACACCAGGTACCGAACGATTTCCGTACATTATTATTTTGCCCACATTAAGACACTCATCCTTTCAACTTTGCTTAAGTTGAACAGACTGTGAATGGCTCAACAGTTTCTACAACCCGCAGAGCTTCCCTTACCCGAGAAAAGAGAAACAGTACCTGGAGTAAGAAGAGCTTTTCCACACACATCCCCAACAGCATAGATGCCTTTGACGCTGGTATTCTGGAACTCATCTACTATGATATGACCTTTGTCATCAGTTTGAATCCCCTAAAAAAGTGAAAGGCTATCATGTCACTATTTGGCCTATCTACCAAAAAAGGCAAACCCAATCTCTGGATCTTCAGTTCAAGCACCTTCTCAGCCTGAATCTGAAAACCGCAACACTCAACCACAAGATGAAAAACATTTTTTTTTTATAATAGTTCTATGTATTTATTTGAGCAGGCATGAGCCAGGGTGGGGGGAGGCCGGCAGAGGGAGACAGAGGAGCAGGCTTCCCACTGAGCAGGGAGCCCGACTCAGGGCTCCATTCCGGGACCCTGGGACTATGACCCAGGCACCCAAGATGACAACAAGTTGAGAAGTTCAGGGGCACCTGAGTGGCTCAGTCAGTTAAGCAACTGTCTGCCTTCGGCTCAGGTCACAATTTCAGTGTCCCGGGATAGAATCCCGCATCTGGCTCCCTGCTCAGTGGGGAGCCTGCTTTCCCCTTTCTGCCTGCCATTCTGCCTACTTATGATCTCTCTCTCTCTGTAATAAATAAATAAAATATCTTTAAAAAAAAAAAAAAAGCTGAAAAGTTCCTATCTCTTGCTTAATTTAAAAGGTAATATTTGGGGCACCTGGGTGGCTCAGTGGGTTAAGCCTCTGCCTTCGGCCCAGGTCATGATCTCAGGGTCCTGGGATCGAGCCCCACATCAGGCTCTCTGCTCAGCAGGGAGCCTACTTCCTGCTTGCCTGCCTCTCTGCCTAGTTGTGATCTCTCTCTGTCAAATAAATAAATAAAATATTTTTTAAAAAATAAATAAATAAATAATGAATAAAAGGTAGTATTTTATCCAATTTTGAAGTATTTAACAGGACTCGCCTTTGCAATACAATTCAGCTGGTCAGGTAAAACATGAAAAGGAAATACTCAACTCTCAAATGCGCTACTTCCTACTGCTGTGGAGTCCATCAAAGACAGCGCTTTCAAACTTTCAAACTTTTCCCACTGAATGGGGGCACTTGGGTGGCTCAGTGAGTTATACATCTGACTCCCGGTTTTGTCTCAGGTCGTGATCTACCAGTTGTGGGATCAAACCCTGTGCTGCACTCTGCGCTCAGTGTGGAGTTGGCTTCGGATTCTCTCCTTCCCACCCACTCTCTTTTTCATATTAAATAAATAAATAAAATCTGGGTGGGGACCCTTTTTCCACTGAAGCACTCCTCTTGAAGTACACTAATTCATAACTTAGAGGGGTTAGCCTGAAGCAGTCATCAAAAGCAGGCTTGTTTGAAGCTTACCGTTTTAATTTTTAAGATTTTATTTATTTGACAGAGAGACACAGCAAGAGAGGGAACACAAGCAGGAGAATGGGAGAGGGAGAAGCAGGGTTCCCGCCAAGCGAGGAGCCCAACATAGGGCTCAATCCCAGGACTCTGGGATCATGACCTGAGCTGAAGATAGACACTTAACAACTCAGCTACCCAGGCGCCCCACCATTTTAATTTTTAAAAATCCAAATAAATTCGGTATTCTCTCTAAAACATACTGATGTTTCCTTAACCAAATATTTTTCCTGCATACTGAGTCAAATTTTAGCTCCAAAAAGATGTGGCATGCTTATCTTGTGGCTTTGCAGATCCCACCTGTATAAACTCCCATGTGATAAGAAAAAGAGTGGAAATAGACAACACAGTGGTTAAGAGTACGACCTTTAGACAGAGACCTGGTTCAAATCCCAGCTCTGCCACTTACTAGCTATGGGACCTTGTATAACTGCCTATTTATTTACAAATACTTGAGCTTCTAGTACAAATGAGGCATTAACCTGGTCACTGTAAATAGTGGTAAGTAATACAGATATCCTCCCTACCCCACAGAATTACAGCCTGGTAGATTGTTTATTATTAGTGTGCTGCTTCTGGTTACTTTGTCCTTAGCCCTTAAAGAGTTGTGGGCAAGATTATAGTGGGTTAGTAACAAAGTATAGGTTGACAAGACCTATACATGGTAAAAATGTTTATTTGCATCATGCAAATATATATTAATACTGAATAAGACTGAAAACTTTCATCTCATTTTTTAAAGATTCAGGAAAATATTTGAAAGGTTGAAAACTCAACCTACCAAAGCCTGTATCTATACAATGACAAAATATCTCTTGAAAGGTGAAAACCTGGATAATATAAAACAGACAACCAGTTTAACTAGATTTCACCAAATAGTAATTAAAAACAAGGAAACATCTCCCTGGATATTTTTACTTTTTAAAATGCTGAAGAACACCTTTTATGAAATGAAAAAATAATGATAAAGGATATTACTATTAGAACATAAATTAAGAGGCACTTGGGTGGCTCAGTGGGTTAAAGCCTCTGCCTTCGGCTCAGGTCATAATCCCAGGGTCCTGGGATCGAGCCCCGCATCAGGCTCTCTGCTCAGCAGGGAGCCTGCTTCCTCCTCTCTCTCTCTGCCTGCCTCTCTGCCTACTTGTGACTTCTATCTGTCAAATAAATAAATAAAATCTTTTAAAAAATAAATTAATTAATTAAAATGTTACACACTGCTCAAGAAGGCCTATCAAATATATAAACCACAAACATAAAATAATCCTGTTATTACTTGCAGAGTAGTATAGCCTATCAGGAATATCCTTACCATCATCAAAAAGAGCAGCTGGTTAACATGGACTGAATTCATACAACCAGCCAGCATCTAAATTAATCCCTTTGTGGAGCACCTGGGTGGCTCAGTCGGTGCAGCGTCTCCATCTGGCTCGGGTCATGATCTCAGAGTCCTGGGATCCAGTCCCACGTTGGGCTCCCTGCTTGGCATGGAGTCTGCTTCCACCTCTCTCTCTACCTCTTCCCTCCCCCATTAGTGCTCTCTCTCACTTTCTCTCTCCCAAATAAAGAAATAAACTAATTACTTTGCATGCATAATCTATAACCCAGTGAGACAAGTACTGTTTTTATCCCTATACTTACGTGAAGCAATTGAAACTTAAAAAGAGTAATGAAGCTGCTTGCTGAAGGCCACACAACAGGTAAGTAACAGAACTAAGACTCAAAACTGGGTCAAACTCTTGAGACCTAGACCCCAAGCTACTACAGGAGACTTGGAAAACAAAACAAAACAAAATTTAAAAGAACAACTCAGAATGTTAATTACAACACTGGTAAGCCTGCTTCACATCTACTTCCATTCCCAAGTGCCCAAAATATCCAGGATTGACTGACACACCCAATAATCGAGATTAGGTTACAGATGATAAGGAATCATTTCAAGGTTTAAAGAGCCAGTATCATTGTAAAAAGGAAATCTGCAAGGAAGCGGCTAGTCAGGGCAGAGACCTGATCTAGGATGATCACATTAAAAAGGTAAAACAGTATTTTTTTCAGTTTTAAGAAGCAAGGGGATTTGATGACAAATGATGCACAGATTAAAGAGAAAAAAATCTAACCCAACAAAAGTTTAGGGGTCAAGGGGGTGGGGAACACAGAAGTGCTAAATATTCAAGTGTTTTGGTTAGACTAAGCTTACCACTTTGTTTAAATTCAGGCCACTGGAGTTTGGGTCCCGCCCAATGGCCCACAGCAGACAGTCAACATCCGGAATCGTGGTCAAGGTGGGTTTCCTACCAGGAACCGAGGTAACCATGCACAGTTCCAAGCCGGAGGGAGTCTTCTTCACTTCCTTGACCTATTGGCAAATAAAACGTGTTAATTTGGGGAGAGGGAGAGAAGACGGAAAACGAAGAGGAAATTAGAACCCTTAACATTTAAAAATTCTCCACCAGATCCTACATGTGGATCCTTGATGCTGACACATTCACTTTTGCTCAAAGGACGCCAACAACGCAACTTCTAGGAGCCTAGACTGTTTCCTAGGTTGGCCCGAATTATAAGGCGAAGGCCAGAAGTGTCCGTTCTGTCAACACCCTAATGCCCTAATGCTTCAGCTTAAAAACAAGGTTTTTTAAACTGTGCTTCTTAAAAAACATGATAAAATCTTTTTTTTTTTTAAGATTTTATTTATTTGTCAGAGAGAGAGAGGGAAAGAGAGAAAGCACAGGCAGACAGAAAGGCAGGCAGAGACAGAGGGAGAAGCAGGCTCCCTGCTGAGCAAGGAGCCCGATGTGGGACTCGATCCCAGGACGCTGGGATCATGACCTGAGCCGAAGGCAGCTGCCTAACCAACTGAGCCACCCAGGCGTCCCAAAAAACATGATACAATCTTAAGTCACAAATCTAATAAGCACAGTGCTGGCGACTAGAGGGTGGGGAGAAAACAGGCCGCAGTGGCATTGCTAAGAACCTCACTCACACCTCATGGTCAGTATTTCTCCTGGATGTTTCTCATCAGCACAGGGAGGGGGTGAGAATTGGATCAGAAGAGCCAGGTGCACAGTCTGGTGAAGATCCCAAGGGGGTTCTGTCTCCACTACCAGGTTAACACTTCTATATTCACATTTATTACTGTATTTGATGGGGCCATCGCTGAGAGGGTGCAGCTCAAGAGACAAAATTGCTTTTGCAAGCCTAATGCTGCACGAAAAATGAAATTCAGTGATTCCAAAGAAGTAGAGTACTCTGTAAGTCTGTCCATTTGCAGAACTCAAAGGGGTGCACTTTAAAAACAGAGTCCATAATATTATTCTCTGAAAAAGAAATATAATCCTCAAAAATAAGCATGTTCGATAAGGAATTTGAGCGCATACACACACACACACACACACACACACACACGAGTTGTAGTTTTAACTAGATTTAACTACCAGATTTCTAATCTTTTATACCTTGACTTTACTAACATATTGAGAAATACAGCTGCTTAGGATAAAGAAAAGAATTGGTAGTACTCTAGAAAGGGATACTTTGACTGGGGGAGACACAGAGTTTGCGTTTATTAAACACTCGGGTGGAACCAATAGCATAAAGTGGGATTCACAACACACACAGGAATAAGGGCTATAAACATGCCTGAGGCTCAGCCATACCTGTGAGTACTTCAGGACCTCTATGCCAGAATTCTCCAGCTCTTCAGTGCAGTTTGAACTGATAATGGAATCAAAATTTCTAAGTACCTGTATACAAACAAAGGCACCAGAGAGATGGGTGGTAGGAAAGGAATAAAATTTAAATGAAAATAACATTACAAACTTGGTACCCAAATATCTGCATCCTGCCTCCTATCTCCTCTTTCCTTCATGGCCATATTGTAAGAGGAGTTTCGATCTGTTTTCCTACATCACCACCAAGGTCTGTATTATGTCTGATTTCACACAGTCCCATTTTAGAGTTAAACAGACAGGCAGCCTTCGGGCTTCTATTCTCTTTGCCATGTCCCTCTCAAGCCTGCTGCATTTCCCCATAATTATGTCTTGGGAACAGAAATTCTCCTTCCCCTTTCTGTATTTCCAAGGCAGCTTCTACTCTTGTATGTTTTTAAGGAAGCAAAATCTCCTTATTTATGCAAAAAAGTCAAGACCATGGCCCTGCAGAGGTCTTTGTGATAATCCACCTGCAACAAACCCCAGGTGGGGTGAAGATGGGAGGTCATGAGTTATTCATAGGATAGTTCTAGAACGGACTCACACCAGGGCAGGGAAGAGGAGAATCAGCCTGATGTTTGGAGAATGGGGGTTGGCAAGGGCAGGAAACCCAAGTGCATATGCAAATGAGCTGGTTTTCTAAATGCAGGGATTATTCACTCTACTGATAATAGTGCTGTGGTTTATTTCCTTACTTATACATTAAATTAAGGCTGTCAATCCCTCTGCCTCTCTCCTTCCTTCCAGTTTTCTGGATATATTCCTGCGATGCAAAATAACATAACATTTACCTAGGGGAGACATTCTTCAGGATATAAATCTCCTGCAGGTAAATTATATGATAAGTCTCAAGGCCAAAGAGAAAGTTCCTTTAAGTACATGTCGACTGGGGTTATTAATTTCCCTTGTCTCCCTCTATTTACTCAAATAATCAAGAATTAGAATCGTAGCATTTGAATCGTTAGGAATCTGATAAATATTCCTAAAGAATTGAATGACTTGCTCAAATCACATGCTTGTTAAGGTCAAACAGATTCTTAGGCCAACACTCTTGTGATTGCCTGGAACCATGTCCCTGAAAGCTCAAAACTGTACCAAAACCCAGTGGGTACTATCATGATGAATCAAAAAAACACAAGAAACAAAAAACAAAAAATAAACAAAAAAACAAAAACAAAAACAGGGGTGCCTGGGTGGCTCATTAGGTTAAGCATTTGGCTAAGGTCATAATCCTAGAGTCCTGAGATCGAGCCCCGCATTGGGCTCCCTGCTTGGTGGGGAGCCTCCCTTTGCCTCTGCCTGCCGCTCCCCCTGCTTATGCTCTCTATCAAATAAATAAATACAATCTTTAAAAAAAAAAAAACATATAAAGCAACACTTCACCAAATAATGACATATAGGCTGCATTGGCAGAAACCGCTGATCCATGAACATGTCTGAACTGCATGGGCCCACCTATGCAGTTTTTTTTTTACAGTATGATATTGTAAATGTGTTTTCTCTTATGATTTTCTTTTTCTTTAAGTAAGCTCTACACCCAGTGTGGGGCTTGAACTCATGACCCTGGATTAAGAGTCACATGGTCTCCCCATTGAGCCAGCCAGGCGCCCCTCTCTTAAGACTTTTTTTTTTTTTTTTTCAGAGAGAGGGAAAGGGAGAGAGAGAATCCTAAGCAGGTTCCACGCCCAGCATGGAGCTGGATGCCAGGCTCAATCTCATAACCCTGAGATCATGGCCTAAGCTAAATTCAATAGTCAGATGCTTAAACAACAGAGCCACCAAGGTGCCCCTCTTTTGATTTTCTTAGCAACATTTTCTTTTCTCCAGCATACTTTATTGTAAGAATCTGACATAACACATATACGAAATACATGTTAACTGTTTATGTTACTGGTGAGGCTCCAGGTCAAGGTCAACAGTAGGCTATTAGTAGTTGTAGGGAGTCAAAAGTTGCACTTGGATTTTTCCACTGCACAGGGGGTCAGCACACCTAACCTCCAAGTCATTCAAGGGTCAACTGTACTGTCCTTGGCTTTCTAAGCCCTCAGCTAACCCTCAGTTATGATGCTAATTTGCAGTTGCAAAACTTTGGCCTTAATTTCTTCATCTGTAAAATGACATTCAGTAAAATGATCTGTAAGCTTCCTTTATTATTATTTTGTGATAAATAATACATAACATTAAATTTACCAACTTAACCATTTCTAAGGATACAGTCCTGGAGTGTTATGTCTACTCATTATTGTGCCAGCCATCTCCAGAACTTGACTTCTTACAAAACTGAAACTCTACACTCTATTAAACAGCCCTCAATCCTGGTAACCCACCATTCTACTTTGTTTTTATGAGTTTGACTAGATACCTCATATAAGGGAAATCATAAGATTTGTCTTTTTGTGACTGGTTTACTTCATTTGGCGTAATGTTCTCCAAGTTCATCCATGTTGTAGTCCGAGTCAGAATGCCCTTCCTTTTAAAGCTGAATAATATTCTACCATATGATATACACATTTTCTTGATTCATTCATCTGTCAACGGACACTTGGGCTGCTTCATCGATGCCTGGGCTCTTGTGAATAGTGCTGCCATGAACACAGGTGTGCAATCATCTTTGATACATTTGCTTTTAATGCAAACACTGTAGTGAATTTTTTTTTTTTAAGATTTTATTTTATTTGACAGACAGAGATCACAAGTAGGCAGAGAGGCAGGTAGAGAGAGAGGGAAGCAGGTTCCCTGCTGAGCAGAGCGGGGCTCGATCCCAGGACCCTGAGATCATGACCTGAGCCGAAGGCAGAGGCTTTAACCCACTGAGCCACCCAGGCGCCCCTGTAGTGAATTTTTTTGACCGAGTGTTATTAATCCAACACTACCCTCTGATCATACAAAACTGATTTCCAGAATAAGAAATTAATATGACAGTCTGTTCAATTTAACTAGTATTTATATTTAAGCCTGCAGGTTTCCTTTTAAGGCACCTGACACCACCTACTACTTCAGGATGAAAATACCAGCCAGTTTGATCCAATCAGAATCATTATCAGCTGGTAGCTGATAAGGACATACAGCCCAATTCAAAGAGCTTCTCTGCAGTTCCATGCAGAATAAACCAACTGACTTCCACATGCTTTACACCCTGGTCTAATATTCTCAGGGTAAATTTTTTTAAAAGATTCAAGCAAAGGAAAGGGAAAAGGAAAAAAGCAAAGAATTTACCTTATCATGCCGTATCATTAGTGATGTCTTTGAACCCAGAGCGGAAAGAATGCCAGCTATCTCTACAGCAATGTAGCCCGCGCCGACAATGACACTGCGGCTAAAATGAGAGAGAGGGTTAGTATTTTTAAATAAACGGATTTTGGAATAATTTAAGATTTACAGAAAAGTTGAAAAAATAGTACAGAGGTGTCCCATATACACTCTGCCCTGTTCTCCAAGTTAACATCTTGCAGGATCACGGTACACTTGTCAAAACCAAGAAATGGAGGTTGGTACATTGCTACTGACTGAACTCCAGACTTATTCAGACGTCACCAGTTTTTCCATTCATTTCCTTTTGTGGCTCCAAGATTCAATCTTGGATACCACATTGCAGTTTTATGTAGAAAATGTCCCCTGTAGAAGGGAAGTATATTTTTAGCTATCAAAAGCTCTTTAGCCTCAGGGCGCCTGGGTGGTGCTGTTTGGTTGAGCAACGAGTCTTGGTTTGGGCTCCAGTTGTGACCTCCCAGTTGTGAGATCGAGCCCTATGCCACGCTTCATGCTCAGCTTGGAGTCTGCTTAAAAGATTTTATCTCCCTCCCCCCTTCTGCTCCTCTCCCCACACTCACTCTCTCTCTCAAATAAATAAATCTTAAAAAAAAAAAAAAAAGTTCTTGGGGTACCTGGGTGGCTCAGTGGGTTAATAAGCCTCTGCCTTCTGCTCAGGTCATGATCTCAGGGTCCTGGGTTGGAGCCCCGCTGCACAGGGATCTTTGCTCAGCGGGGAGCCTGCTTCCCCCTTTCTCTCTCTGCCTGCCTCTCTGCCTGCTTGTGATCTGTCCATCAAATAAATAAAATCTTAAAAAAAAAAAAAGTTCTTTTGCCTCATTTCTTCAGAGAGGGAAAAAAACCTTTGAAAACTAGAGACGACTTTTTATTTTGCTTTAAAGATTTTATTTATTTATTTGACAGATGGAGATCACAAGTAGGCAGAGAAACAGGCAGAGAGAGGAGGAAGCAGGCTCCCTGCTGAGCAGGAAGCTTGATGTGGGGCTCAATCCCAGGACCTGGAAATCATGACCTAGCTGAACCAAAAGCAGGCACTGAACTGACTGAGCCTCCCAGGTGCTCCCCAAGATGACTCCTTATGAGTGACCTTCATACCTAAACCTAAAACTGGCAACTAACTCACCATGATTCTTCCCTGCTCAGAACTGCCTTTTTTTTTTTTTAAGATTTCTATTTCTATTTATTTATTTGACAGAGAGAGAGTCAGCGAGAGAGGGAACACAAGCAGGAGGAACGGGAGAGGGAGAAGCAGGCTTCCCACTGAGCAGGGAGCCAGCCCAATGTGGGCCTCCATCCCAGGAGCCTGGGATCGTGACCTGGGTCGAAGGCAGACGCACAATCCACTGAGCCACCTGAGCGCCCCTCAGAACTCCTCCTTGATCACTCTTCAATTCTATCAATCTTTGCAGTAGGTTACAGGCTACTTAAAGCAAACCATGTAACTTACAGGATAGATCTGAATGAGAGTAGACTCCCCTGCCTAAATTCCAGTCTAAAAAGGCATCTTCAGCACTAGATAAATACTGATGAAGGTCTGAATCAGGGGTGGAGAAGCTGATCCCAGCCCTAGGGCAATGAGGATTCCCAACATGCTGCAGCCTGGAGCGTCAATACCCCTGAGCTGGAACTGCCCCAGTCAGGGCTGGGTTTGCTGAGGCTTCAAAGAACTTACAGTACTTGGAAAGAACCAAGCAATCTGGGAAGAGCAGAGGAAAGTTGGTTTTTTTTTTTGTTTGTTTTGTTTTTTTAATATTTTATTTATTTATTTGACAGACAGAGATCACAAGTAGGCAGAGGGGCAGGGCAGGCAGAGAGAGAGAAAGAAGGAAGCAGACTCCCCACTGATCAGAGAGCCCCATGCGGGGCTCAATCCCAGGATCCTGAGATCATGACCTGAGCCGAAGGCAGAGGCTTACCCACTGAGCCACCCAGGTGCCCCAGACGAAAGCTTTCTTTACGACCTTCCAAAGGTAAGGTATCCGTGGGGTGAGTCTGTGCCATCAGAGGGGTCTGTCTGGTCTAAAGAGAGGACGAAGTGTGAACCCAAAGAACGGCACATCGGCTTACCTTACAACTCAGGGTTTGAAAAGGAAATGTCCCCATAGCCTGGAAATCATGAAATAGCTCTTCCATCTCAACCTCCCTCTTTCCTATTATGTTTGACCTCTGCTCCTTTCTCGAGGGCATGAGATCAAGCCCCGCTCAGCGAGGCATCGGCTTCAAATTCTTTCTCCCTTTCCTTCCTCCCTGTCTCTCCCTGCACACACACACACTCATGTACTCTCTCTCTAAAATAAATAAAATCTTAAAAAAAGAAAAAGAAAAAAAATTGTTCATTCATTTCCTATGTTCCCAGAGTCCTTTGTTCCTAACACACATAAATTCACTTATTAAACTTGTCTTGCTAGCATTTTAAATATATTAAAATAAATGATTTGATTTTTTAAATCCTTTATTTTAAAAGACTTCACGGACAGGTATCTGGTAAGGTAGATTCTACGAGGGTGAGTCTAGATTGACTTGTATCATCCAGACATGACAAGTCATGACCACATTTCTGGAAACATTCCCCCATGTGTCCTCATTCAACCCTAAAACCAAACAGGACCAGGCAGATCGTGAGGGAAAAGGAGTGGTTCTCTGACACAGTTGTGTGCCCTGCAGACAGCAAATATAAAATGGACCGTGCCTCCCTCAAAGTCAGAAGAGTGCATACTCCGAATATCTTCATGGGAGGTCTACACTGTAGCTAAGAGACTCAGAGAAGCCCTCTTGCCCCTTCTTCACCGTCTGCGGCTCCAGGTGAATTAAGGTCAAGTTTCGGACAATGGGTTATTAGTCACACTCCGTGAAGGCCTTTACAGAAACACAGGATTAGGACTTGGAACCGGCTTGGCAGCCCCGCAAGGGAGCAGCAGCATTGAGCAATGCTGATTTCCAGATTCGGTGCTACTTACAGGGAGATAAAGGTCCATCCTGAGCCAAAACGGTCCCTCCAGCCTAGAAAACCTGCAACGGGCAGCTTCTTCAAATTAGAGAAACTGTCTTCCTCAGTAGATTTTTTTCCTATGCATCTAATTTCGTGACAGACATTTACAAAGGTTGTCTGGACAAATCCACATGGAGGACAAACCCAGAAAACCTCTCTTTTGTGCAAACAACAGGCCTTTCATTGCACCAGTGGCTCTGTAAACCAGAATCAGTTAATTGCGACACATGGGCAGATGATGCTGTATTCAGGTGAAGAAAGAAGATGGTTTTAGGACTTTACTATTTACTCTTCAAAACCACTGTGTGTTTAATTCTCGCCCTAAAAACTGTAATGAAAGATCTGAGTCAGGGGGCGCCTGGGTGGCTCAGGTGGTTAAGCGACCGGCTTTTGATTTCGATTCAGGTCATGATCTCGGGGTTTTGAGACCAAGCCCTACGCTGGGCTCTGCGCTTAGCGGGGAGACTGCTTCTCTCCTTCTGCACCTCTCCACTCTCTCTCAAATAAATAAATAAATAAATCTTAAAGAAAGAAAGAAAGAAAAAGGCAGGTCTGAGTTGTTCACTGGGGATATTAGTGGATGAGATACCCAAGGTCATTAAAAGAGAAGCAGGTAAAGAAAATTCAAGGGAAGCCTGCATTTAATGGTTGGGTGGAGGAGGCAGAAGAAGCGTTAGCTAGAGAGACTGAGGAAGAACAAACTGCTTACCCAGGCAATTCTTCCAGTTGGAAAAATCCATCACTTGTTATTCCTAGGCTGGCCCCTAGGGAGGAAAATGCAATACAGATCACACAGACCAAGCTTTCCCTTATAAAAGGGTATCAAAACTTTGTATATGGACCCAGATGCTTTCTCGGCCATCACATACTGTTCTGACAAGTTTTGTCAAAGTCTCCACTTGGGATGCTGCCAACCCAGTCTTTCCTGAGTACACATTTTCATTTTCTCTGTAGAATTAAGAGAAGTGATGACTGCCTACTACATTTTTCTAAGGAACTAAGATCGTCTTGGCTCTCATGAAGAGACTCTGCTGGCTCTGTTTCATTCTCCTGCCCCCAAATGTAGGTGTGAACCCCTCAGCTCAGCCTTGGCTCTCTTCTGTGTTTTTCGTCAAACGTTTCAACCAACTCTCCCCTGACAGTGGAGGACTTTCAAATATTCCAGTTTTGACGTTTTCCCCAAGGAGTCCCAGATTCCTAACTGCCCCACTACATAATTCTACTCTGCTTCAAACTCAGTATGTTTAGAATTGAATCGTAGGGGCGCCTGGGTGGCTCAGTGGGTTAAAGCCTCTGCCTCTGGCTCAGATCATGATCCCAGAGTCCTGGGATTGAGCCCCACGTCAGGCTCTCTGCTCAGCAAGGAGCCTGCTTCCTCCTCTCTCTCTGCCTGCCTCTCTGCCTACTTGTGATCTCTGTCTATCAAATAAATAAATAAAATTTTTAAAAAAAAGAATTGAATCTTAAACTTTAGGTCCCAGCTGTATCCCTCTCCCAAGTTTACCACTACAGTTAAATTGAACAATCTCCACCAATAACCCAAATGAAACCCTGAGTTAATAAAAATACTACACTTTGCTAAATTCGAGGTGCCATGATTAAAGGACACATCCGGGGCACCTGGGAGTGCAATCAGTTAAGCGTCCGACTCTTGGTTGCGGCCCAGGTCATGGTCTCAGGGTCGTGAGATCAAGTCCTGCATCGGGCCCCACTCTCAATGCAGTGTCTGCTTGAGATTCTCTCTCTCCCTCTCCCTTCCCCTCCCACTTGTGATCTCTTTCTCCCTCTAAAATAAATAAATCTTTAATAATCCTGATCTCAGATGTGATGAATATACTTTTTTAAAATGTGTCCTGGAATCAATGAAATCCAGCAGCTGATTCTTCCTTCTGAGTCCGTTATGCCTGTCCTCCTCTCTGCGGCCTGGTCCACAGCAGCAGCTCAGTAAGCCTCTGCAGAACCAAGCTTCTCCTTTACAGATCAGACACTAATGCTGGGGTTCCGCACCATATCATCACCCCCACACATGCTACCGCAACAGCTCTCTGCATTCATCTGCCTCCTCTGTGAGTCCCTGTCAGGTCAGGTGTCTAAAATTATCGCTGACATCTTGTCACAACTCTATTTATAAGCTAACAGTTATTTGACCCAGTTGTCGTGAATTCTAGAGATTCCTTCATTTGACTTTGTAAGTCTCTGCAATCTGGTCCTCACCCTTTTCTAGTCTCAGCTTAATGAATGGGCCCCCAGTACTTCAGTACTGGAAAAATTGGTCGAAGTAGCTCAATATCTTTTGAAGACATCTGTATTTCCCACTGGTTCTTTCGGTCTTCCTCTTCCTCAGCACTTACCGCTCAATCTGTTAGCCTCCTTTTTCCTGGAAAGTCTTTTTGGTTGATGCCATCCTATAGCAATCTGTCCCACCTGTGAGCACCCTAAGCCTAGAAATAACCTTGGAACACTGACCTTTTATTTAATTCTTTGCACGTGTTTTTATTATATGTTTTAAATTAGTAAATGTATACATTTTAAAAATTTGAAAAGCACAATAGAGCATCTAGTGAAAAGCAATCTTTCCCACCCCGACCTCTAGTGCTCTCCGTTAAGGGAGTCAGCATCACAGGGCTTTGAGTATTTTTCCAGAGATATTCCAGTGCATGTGGACAGTCTTCCTGCCTTTTGAAAAAAAACACAAATTGTAGCATACTATACACTCTGCTTCATACCTTGCTTTTTTTCACTTAACAAGCAGTCTTGAAGACTGCTTCATATTAGGATGCTTATGTCCAAACTTTCAGTTAAATTTTTAGGAACTTGAGAATAGTACTTTACCGTCTTTTATGGTAGTTGCTCCTGACCTTTTGGGGGTCATGAACTTCCTTTTAAAGCTGGTGAAAGTTTTGGATCCTCTCCCCAGAGAGAACAAAACACATAAATGCATGTGCACCCAAAATTTCACATTTAATTCAGGTTGGTCACAGATCTTATAAGGCCAATCCAGGGAGAATACAAAATATGGATAAGCTATGATCACCGCCCAAAAAGACCTTATAATTTAGCTGGGGAGAAAGACATGAACCATGTTTCTTATGTGAGAATAAGGCAGTATGTTCATAGTTTATCCCTGTGTGCACAAAAGGCAAGAGCAAATAGGCCTATCTGAAATTCCTTACTGCTTTAATTTTATAATTTTCTTTTTTTTTCTTTTCTTTTTAAGATTTTATTTGTTTATTTGACAGAGAGAGATCACAAGTAGATACAGAGGCAGGCAGAGAGAGAGAGAGAGGGAAGCAGGCTCCCTGCCGAGCAGAGAGTCCAATGCGGGACTCGATCCCAGGACCCTGAGATCATGACCTGAGCCAAAGGCAGCGGCTTAACCCACTGAGCCACCCAGGCGCCCCTAATTTTATAATTTTCTATGTAAGAGAGAAAACTATGCATACCAAGTAAGTCATTAAGTTATATCTGTACAAGATTTCACTTCCTTAAACAGAACACAAGTAAAGAACACATCTTGTAGGGGCACCTGGGCAGATCAGTTGGCTAAGCAACTGTCTTCAGCTCAGGTCATGATTCTGGAGTCCTGGGATCGAGTCCCACATCAGGCTCCCTGCTTAGCAAGGAGTCCACTTCTCCCGCTGACCTCTCTCCTCTCATCCTCTATCTCTCTCTCTCTCAAATAAACAAATAAAATCTTTAAAATAAACAAACAAACAAAGAACATGTCTTGTAAAAAAACACTCAGGGGACAAACCCAGGTGGGTGCCCGTCTCTGTCATGCTGAAAGGATGAGATTCTTTGCTGATTTTTCTTGCGGTGTTACCTGTAGGCTGTCTGAACTTGGAGCTAGAAGAAATATCTTTGCCCCATCACCAGGCACAAGTTAAGCTAATTACATTTAGGTTCTGCGGAGGCCTTCTCCTCCGTGTGGCCTTGTCCAAGAGAACGAACTGGAGCAGGCAGATTCCCTAGCATCGCTTGGAAGGCTGAAGACAACAATATACTCCACTTGACGGTTAACAAGTATTTGCCTTGAGAAGACTCACCGGGGATCTGGCTCTCCTGGGGACGTGACGGCACGCCACCTGTGGCAATCAGGATGTGAGGAGCAGTGTACTTGTTCCCATTGACCTCTACTGTGGGCTCCGGATCAGAAGTGAATGCTGCATGGCCATGGATGATTTCTATATGGGACTGGAGAAGGGACCGTGACATTAGCCTGTGCTCAAGATACGAGAACACGTGTGGCGACATATCTGCTCTTTCCCTCTCTATGGAGGCTATCTAGATTTGAGGTTTGCTGACACCAAGACAACTCTGTCACGTCTGAGTTTCTGCAGAACGTCTGTTCACTGACACTTAGGTAAGGAGGTGGCCGTGTGATGCTGGAAGTTGGTCACAGGAAGCTATAAAGATGCTATCTTGGGCCAAAATCCAGAGACCAAAAAAAGATACATGCTAGTCACCTCCCCAGGAAGAAACCCTCCATCTCTGTCCGCAGGAGTTGGGGAGAAAGTCTTCCTCACTGGCAATGAAATCACACTGAAGAATGCTGTGTCTGGAGGAGGGGCAGAAGGCTCAGAAAGACAAAAGGATAAAGATGAAGAAAGCAGAGGCAAAAGAGGAACACTCCGGCCAAGGGAGGGAAACGCAACACTTCTGTTTTCTCAAATAAAATGGAAGTAACCACAAAATCCCACAACAATGAAGTTCTGTGCTAGAGATGTTACGAAGTCAGACTCTGGCACCCTCTGTGCTGGGGCCTCCCTTTCGGGGAATAAGGACAAGCTTCTGAAGCTGTGATATGTGTATCGGCAAGCAAATGTGGGCAACTTACCAGGACAATGGAATCGTGGGAGCTTGATCACAAAGGGCATATTTCGACATTTCGGAACATGCTCTTTTCTGAATTAAGTTATTTCCTCCTTCCCAAATAGCCCTCCAGGTGCCCTGCTTAACCAAGCTGAATCAAGGTCAGCGCCAGAAGCCACAAGAAAAATCTTCCTCAGGAGAGAATGGTTTCCCATAGGGTGCTAGAGGGGTCTGGGTCAAGTGCCAATAATAATCATGAGGGGGAGGAACAGAGAGAATTTTTTTTTTCATTTCCTAAGATACTTGACAGAAAGTATCCTTTCCTATTCACAAGCTCTGGACTGACTATAAGTAATTCCTTTCCCATAAGGTCACATACAGTAAGTTTGACTACACACCAAATTTGTGAATATTTAAAAAAAAAAAAAAATGCTGTTCCGAGTGACTTTCCTGGCTTTTCTGCAAAAGTATTTAAGCTCACTCCATTTTTTAAAAAAACTGATGTGGGTGTCTTAGTATAACAAGTGGTACCTCTATGCTCATGTCTAATGGTCTTAAAATCTCTTGTCATCCATGTAGAGGGGACCGAAGGCCCTCAAATACTTGAATTGGGATTAAGGTCAGAAAATATCACCCTCCAGGGGCACCTGGGTAGCTCAGTGGGTTAAGCCTCTGACTTCGGCTCAGGTCTCGAGGTCCTGGGATTGAGTCCTGCATCGGGCTCCCTGCTGAGCGGGGAGCCTGCTTCCCCTGTTTGTGCTCTCTCTCCTTCTTTCACTCTCTGTCAAATAAATAAATTCTTCAAAAAAAAAAAAAAAAGAAAAGAAAATATCACCCTCCGAAAAAATAAACCCAATGAATAAGAATCATTATAAAAATACATGAAGTTAGCCATTTATAGAAGTAACTGAACCCTAAAAGCTGGCTTATAGACATGCTGTCAATGAGATTATGGGGGCCCAAATATCACCGACAATCTACTGATCTAAATACAATCTAAGCTATGCAGAAATCTTAGAACCTGCAAAGTGAAACCACGAAGGCAAATGAAGGGGGGTGGGATATACACTGTCAAGAAAAGAGCAGCGGGCAGGGCACCTGGGTGGCTCAGTGGGTTAAAGCCTCTGCCTTCGCATGGGTCATGATCCTAGGGTTCTGGGATCAGAGGCCCACATCAGGCTCTCTGCCCGGCAGGGGGTCTGCTTCCTCCTCTCTCTACTTGTGATCTGTCTTCAAATAAATAAATAAAACCTTTTAAAAAAAGGAAAAGAAAATGGGCGCCTGGGTGGCTCAGTGGGTTGGGCCGCTGCCTTCGGCTCAGGTCATGATCTCAGGGTCCTGGGATCGAGTCCCACATTGGGCTCTCTGCTCAGCAGGGGGCCTGCTTCCCTTCCTCTCTCTCTGTGATCTCTTCCCTTCCTCTCTCCTACTGTGATCTCTCTCTGTCAAATAAATAAATAAAATCTTTAAAAAAAAAAAAAAAAAAAAAAAAGGAAAAGAAAAGAAAAGGACAGCCGGGGACCCCTGGGTAGCTCAGTCGTTACATGCCTGCTGTGGGCTCAGGTCAGGATCGGAGTGCTGGGACTGAGATGCACGACAGGCTCCCTGCTTGGTGGGGAGTCTGTTTCTCCCTCTGCCCCTCCTGGGCTCTTTCTCTCTTTCCCTCTCTTAAGAGGAAAAAAAAGAAAAGAAAAAGGGCAGCAGCTGGATTGTGCACCATTTGTCAACGTCTCCAGCAGCCCCAAGGGGAAGTACAACATTTAACCACCAAGACAGAAAAAGCCAGAGACTGGCAAAAGATAATATATATTTGCTGAAGGTAAACAGGCCTTTGCCCGGTGTACTTGATCAGACTTCATCACAAAAACAACCTTCTGAACTATAATTTGTTCTCTTGACTATATCTAGCCACCAAGGTCGAGGCTGCTGGGAGCAAATGAGCAATGGCAGCCTTCCAGCCAGGCTGTACTTCTGATCTGAATAAGCTGGTGTATTGTTGTGCAAATCAGTCTCTGTTTTGGGTTTCTAGAACTAACTGGAGGGCGAGACCTACTCAAGGAGCCGCCATTAGGAGAGACCTGGTCTACCCATCACAGCAGGCGCTGCCCACTCTTTAGAAAAAAGATGCCTCCTGAGCAGAGACCCGCTCTGGCAGGTCAACCTCAAAACCGTTAACGGCAAAAGAAATTAAAGAAACAACAAGGGATACGTGCAAAGGCTATGTTTTTTGTCTGGCCAGACCGGCAGCACACTCCAGCAGAGAATGACCCCTCTCTAAACCCCAAACCCAGCACACTCACCTTGGTGAGATTATTTTGATAGATGGTGTTCAGGCGGCTCACATAGGCATCACGCTTCTCCTTTATAACGCTGTAATGAAACTTGAGTCAGTACTGAGAAACAGGGTTCTCTTCTTTCCCTTAGGGACTGGGGCATCTGTCCCTGAACACCCCTTTCAGCAGAGAATCACACACCCACACAGAGCAGTCAACAAGATCCCCAGGAGGGAGTATCTCTGAAGGCAGCTGCCCCTGCCCCCGTGCCCATCTGCTCTGCCATATGTAGAGAACCCTTACTCTAGTCCAGGGAAGATGTTCACCTGGCATCCATGGTATGTAAATTTCGTTCTGCAGACAAGACAGGGAGAGCTGCTTTGGCAAGTGCCTAGTACTTACGGGCCACTCGATAAATGTTTGTTGAATAAGTGGATGGATTTCTGAAAATTTTGAAAATTTTGATGGCTCCTAAAAGTTTATGGCAGTTCCTTTAAAAGTTAAACATAGGGGCACCTGGGTGGCCCAACGGGTTAAAGTTTCTGCCTTCGGCTCAGCCCATGATCCCAGGGTCCAGGGATTGAGCCCCACATCGGGCTCTCTGCTCAGCAGGGAGCCTGCTTCCTGCTCTCTCTCTGCCTGCCTATGATCTCTGTCTGTCAAATAAATAAATAAAATCTTAAAAAATAAATAAAAAATAAACAAAATAAAAGTTAACATAAAATCGCCATTTGAGGGGCAAGGCGAAGAAACAAAAAATTTTGAAAATGATAAATAAAGTTGCTATTTGACCCAGCAATTTCATTCCTAGGTATAGACCCAAAAGCAGCGACGTGTAGATCAGTGTTCACAGCAGCATTAGTCACCGCAGACTAAAGGTGGAAACAACCAAAAGTCCATTGAAGGCTGAATGGATAAACAAAATGTGGTATTAACACAAGGGAATATTTTTCAGCCTTAAAAAGGAATGAAATTCTGACACATCCCACAACATGGATGAACTTTTAAAGCATTATTCTAAGTGAAATAAGCCAGGCTTAAAAGGACAAACGTCGTATGAAGTACCTAAAATAGGCAAATTCATAGAGACAGAAAGTAGGATAGTGATACCAGGGCCTGGGGGGAGAGGAGATGAGTTTTTGTCTAATAAGCACCTTGTTTCTGTTCTGGATGGAGGAAAGGCTCTCGAAATGGGTGGTGGTAATGGTTGCACAACACTATGAATAACTTAATGGCCCTGTATTGACAACTTAAAAATAGCTAAAATGGACTTTTCATGACTTTGAAAGCCATTTTATGGAGGTAAGACTGACATACAAAAAACTGTACATATTTAGTGAACGTAACTTGATGAGTTTAGAGAGAAGTACACACCTTAAAACCAGCATCACAATCAAGGCCACGGATATATCCGTCACCTGCAAAGGTTTGTTATATACATTTTACCACAGTAACACCCTCCCCAAAAAAGTTTACGGCTCGTTTAATTATGAAAGATAAATATATTTGTAAATAGAACACTCTGAGCATTAACGCTTACCGCCAATTGAATTTACTCTCACAGCTTTGAAAGCCATAATCAACGTGATCATGCATGAATTCAGAGTGGACAGCCGTGTTCCACATTACCTGTCAAGGAAAAAAAAAGGAAGCCACAACAGTAGTACATGAGTCCTGAGAAAATTAAGAAATCATGCATGAAAGGTAACTACATAATAGCAGATAAAAATAATGAACTTTAAATTAAAAATAAAACTAAACATTCTAAAAGTTCAGCAATATGACCAGACAGATGTTGTACGGAAGCTGGTGAAATGTCGCAGGAAATTATTTCTATTACATTCCCTACTCCATAGAAGCAGGATGTTATAAGCCTTCCAGTCCTGCTGGTAAAATTTATTATTGCTTACATCCTCCATTTAAGTTTCAGGTTTGTTGAAGCCCCATCTTCTATGATTAATTCTAGGGAATGGAAATGCATCTGTAGCTTTATAGTAAAGTGATTTAGAAGAAGCTATAAGATCAAGCTGAGGACTGAAAACCTTAAGAGATCGAATCCCTCTTATAAACTCGGTACCTATGAACATATCCTTGTCAAAGATTGTGTAATCAGGCATCTGGAACTCAAATGTTTGTTGCATCTCTGTGGAATGCAGCCTAAAATCTATAAAGGCCTTTTATAACAACTGATCATCAAGATAGCTGAATTCCAGTTGGCATCCAGAACTCTAGATGACAAACAAACTATCATTTTTCTTTGTCAGATAAGCCTGAGACTCCATTTTTGATAAGCGTTAGATTTCTTCTTTGTACTGTTCTTCATTTATGCCTAAAGATGAGTAATCGGTGACCCTGCTGGATTCTGCTCATTTTTTAAAATTGAGGTAAAATTCATATAATATAGAATTAACCATTTTATCTGCTAGATTGTTTATCTTAAATAGTACCTATGACAGGTTTGTCAGTACTACAAAATAAGATGGGTTATTTTGAGAAACACCACTATAAGTCATCCCATCATGAGGTACCATATTTATTTACTTCCAAAGCGTATTATATATGCTGCTATAGCATCCGACAACCTCTGGAGAAGCTCTATATGATAGGCTCATCCTAATTAGGGTAGTAGCAGCCCCATCGATCTGATTCCTTCTCTACTGCTGCCCCACTCTATCCTTCTGGAGGGCAGTTACTCCAGGCTTTAGCTAGTTCTAGAAAACAAAAGGCAATTAACCAACTGATCTTCAAGCTTGCAAAAAGCACTTTGAAGTCAGTAGAGCCCTATGAAAATATAAAGTAAATGTCCTGCACATGTGTTCAAAATAGAATGAATAAACAAAACATAATATACAGGAACAAAATATTACCAATTCAGGCTACTATACCCAGATGGTATTTAAATAATGAGGTAGCACCAATCAATGGTTTTACTACCATAACTGGTTTAAACTACTTTATAACTGATTCACATAATTTATATATCATAATTGCATGACTCCAATTAGAACAGGGTACAAAGGGGTGCTTGGGTAGCTCTGTGGGTTAAAGCCTCTGCCTTCAGCTCAGGCCATGATCCCAGGGTCCTGGGATGGAGCCCTACATTGGGCTCTCTACTTGGTGGCGAGCCTGCTTCCACCCCCCCCCGCCCCGCCTACTTGTGATCTCTGTCTGTCAAATAAATAAAATCTGTAAAAAAAAAAAAAAAAAAAAAGAACAGGGTACAAAATCTAAGACCAAAAGGAAAGAAAATAATTGAGGGAAAGTGTCCCACAGTAAAAAAGAAACTTTCCTATGATTAAAAAAAAAAAAAAAGAAAAGAAACCATACACACAAAAATCCAAACCTTACCCATACTGGGAAACAGATTATAAAAAAACCTTCTGGCATTATACTCAGCTATGTGTCACTGAAGAGATTAAGAATATTTGTTTACCGGTTACCAAAAAAATGCCAGTTTAGAATGTAATCTCAGTAACAAAAGGTTTTAAGTTTAGGATTAGAACATGTTAAAGCACGTTCAAATGTGGAGTAAAATTATTTGCCAGCACAAACAAGAGGCAGCTTTGGAAAGAAGAGCTGCCATTTCTTCCTCTTTTTTCACAGGTGAAGGACAAGTTCATTCAGTGTGCCCTATACCACAGATACCAGGAAAGAAAACCACCACAGTTGTTAAGAGAATCCATGAGGCTACAGGATTAAATGAGAATACCTGAGCAGATTCCATTCAGTCATTTAGATTGAGAAGATGGACCAGTCCTAATTACTGGACCTAGATATTATCTCACTCATGCACTCTAAGCTAATAAATCAACGCATTGCTTTATCAAACATGTAAAAGAAGTGTGGAAGGAAGAAGAAATAGTAATTTTACCTTTTTGGGTACACATCCAACATTCACCTAGGAGAAAAAAGGACAAATTTTAAGAATATTAAACTCAAATCATCACACAAACCTGCAAGAAATGAACCCCCAAGCATCAACCCAGGAGAATTCCTTAAGTTTCTAAGTCCCATTCTACCGTTAGTTCCTTTTTGCTATTATGGAGTTGTTAAAGACATGAGTGTTCCTTTTCTTACACAATGAGGCAGGGACCTTTGTTCCTCAGTATTTTCTCAAGGAAAACGGTCACTGAGAAAGAGAGAGAAAATAATTCCACATCCATGGGGCTACGCAGTGCAGGGGTGGAAGAGGTCAGAAGGTGGCCCAAGCCTGAACTTGCACAGAACACAGAAGTCTGAAGCAGAAAAAAAACAGCAGAAGGAAAGACCCACCAGCTAAATAAGGGCAGTGGAAACATCTGAGCAGCTAATCTAGAGGATTTCTGGGAAACTTACTGTGGTAGATGCTGGGTAAAACCCTCAGAATGCCCCTGTGAAAAAGTCTCTAGCAGAAATATGTTACTTTTCAGGACCAAAGGACAATGAAGAATCAAGCAGTAAGGTTCATCCTACATACATATATATGTGTGGGTATATATACGTATATATACATACATGCTTATATATTTATGCTTCCATACTTGCTAGAGACAGACCACAAATTTGATTCTTGGCCTTCTAGCCACCAAAACACAAATAATTGTAAGATGTCACATAAAAACTAACCAGTTGTTAGGGCACCTGGGTGGCTCAGCTGGTTGAGCATTTGCCTTTGGCTCAGGTCATGGTCCCAGGGTTTCTGGATCCCGGGATCGAGCCCCACATCGAGCCCCACATCAAGCCCCGCATCAGGCTTTCCCTCTTGGCCAGAAGCCTGCTTCTCCCTTTCCCACTCCCCCTGCTGTGTTTCCTCTCTAGATGTCTGCCAAATAAATAAATAAAATCTTTAAAAACAAAAACTAACCAGTTGTTTAAGAAAACAACTAGTTATACCCCTCAGACTAGAGAGAAATTTTTTTTTAAGATTTTATTTATTTGACAGAGAGATCTAGGGAGAGAGGGAGGGAAATTTTTTTTTAAGATTTTATTTATTTGACAGAGATCTAGGGAGAGATCAAGCAGGGAGAGTGGGAGAAGGAGAATCGAGCTTCCTGCTGAGCAGGGAGCCTGATGCTATGGCTCGATCGCCCGAGCCTGGGATCATGACCTGAGCTGAAGGCAGCTGCTTACCAGCTGAGCCACCCAGGCACCCCGAGAGAGAAATTCTTCCCAACAGTCCCCGTAAACAAGCTGTGATATATATTTAAATACAGATTTTTGTTTCCATTTGTTTGTTTCCTTTTGAGCACATGCTAAAAAATGGAACATGGGAAAAAAAGCTCGGTTAAGGGTACGACTAATTAGACTATAGACTATAATACTGTACTATAATTATGTGATATGATAAATATCCTTATGTGGACAATCATATTATATGTATGTATCAAGGTAACATGCTGTACACCTTAAACTTACACAAGTGTTGACACGTATGTCAAATGAACTTAATAAAAAAATTAAAAGACTAAGACTGATTAAAACTGCCCCTCGGGTGAAGAAATTTGTACTTGGCTGAATGGGTTAAACACTGGTGTATCCTAGCAGAGGAGCTGGTTGCAGAAGGAAAACTAGATTGATCTCACTCTTTCAAAGGGCAAATTAGAGACCCCCTCAGCTCTGGAAACCAGTCATGTAATGTGTATTCCTGATACCTTTTAATCTTATAAATACTGACTGGGAGGTGTTGGTAACATCTTGGCCATTACAATGAAGTTATAAGATCTTTTTAAAAAAATTTTTTAGGGGGGACGCCTGGGTGGCTCAGTTGGTTGGGCAGCTGCCTTCGGCTCGGGTCATGATCCCAGGGTTCTGGGATCGAGTCCCACATCTGGCTCCTTGCTCGGGAAGGAGCCTGCTTCTCCCTCTGCCTGCCTCTCTGTCTGCCTGTGCTCACTCGCTCTCTCTCCCTCTGTCTCTGACAAATAAATAAATAAAATCTTTAAAAAAAAAATTTTTTTTTAGGGGAGCCTGGGTGGCTCAGTCGTTAAGCCTCTGCCTTTGGCTCAGGTCATGGTCCCGGCATCCTGCAATCGAGCCCCATATGGGGCTCCCTGCTCAGCAGGAGGCCTGCTTCTCCCTCTGCCTGCTGCTCCCCCTGCTTGTGTTACCTCTTTGTCATTTAAAAAAAAAAATCTTAAAAAACTTTTTTAGAGTGGGGGTGGGGGGTTGGTGTGCAGAGATCAGAGGGAGAGAGAATCTTAAGCAGGCTCCCTATCCAGAGCAGAGCCTGATACGGGGCTTGATCTCCCAGTCCTGAGATCATGACGTGAGCTGAAATCAGGAGTCCAGGAACCTGTAAAGTTATGAGATTTAAACGAGGTCTCCACTATATATCCTTAAAAATATCAGTATGTTCACTCATGCCTAGTGGCATGGAGTAAAGACTCAATATATAAATACTGATGCCTTTTGGACATAATTTATACTGGATGCTTGTGGCTCTGATGATCACGACCGTAAGAACTAGGCTGGCTCCCTATAAGCCCAAAGAATACAAGCCTACTTCTTACCGAATATTTTCTAGGTATCCTTTGGTGAAATCTGAACTAAATATATACACACTTGCCAAGGGATTTTATATGAAATGCTAGAGTAAAGGAAACCTGCCCAAATCTCATTAAGATCACGAATATTTGAAAAAGGTCTTGTGAACAGTCACAAGCTAGTCCTCTATCTGCAGCATACCTCCTGCCATTTCATTTTAATCCTGTTATTTCCCATTATTCTGCCCTCAGGGATTATAAGGGAGTGAGTTATGTTTCTCTACAGTTGCAAGCTATCAGTCATTTGGAGATTCTTCTAGAAAGAGACAGGTCATATACTCTGGACTTGGATCTTTCATGAGAGTTTGCTATAATAAAGATTCAGAAGGTAAGAGAAAAGGGAACTCAGCATTGAGAGAAGGGTGCAGAATTCAAGCCTCATCAAATAAAGGAATCACACCTACACTAGCATTACAAGCAAGCTATTCAGAAAGTACTTTATATTAGCAATCAGAATAATTTATAGCTTTCTTCCTATACTGCCCTGCATAGGTCTAAGCAGAGGATGTGCTACTTTGCTATTTCTCAACTCCCAAGTATTTGAGTTATGGAAATAGATGGAATGAGCCAATTCTAATGAAGGAGGAAGACAGGTGTTTCCTATGTGGTAGAAGAGAGGAAGGCAGCTGAAATCCAGCCCCCTGGCAATGATTTTATCATCAGACCTGCCTTTCCTGGCTCGTCTGGTGGGCAGGCTTTCCAGTCCCTTCTATGCACAGCTCTATACCCTGCACTCCACAGCTTAAGTTTACCAAGAGGCTTCAATGAGACAGACTCCAAAACCAATTTCTCCAAAAGTAGAGATGATTGCAATACACTAAATAAATACACTCCATTTGTCCTACAAGTCAACCTTCTCTGGCTTCCCAGGAACTTCAAAAGCAATGTAAATTGTTTAAGAAACTAAATGTTCTGAACCATTCTCAGTCATCATCAATATATTCCTCTTGCACATTTGAGGCTATCTGAAAGCTATTTAAGGCAATTTCTTTTTTTTTTTAATTTATTTATTTAATAGACAGAGATCACAAGTAGGCAGAGAGGCAGGCAGAGAGAGGAAGGGAAGCAGGCTCCCTGCTGAGCAGAGAGCCCAATGCGGGTCTCGATCCCAGAACCCTGGGATCATGACCTAGGCTGAAGGCAGAGGCTTCAACCCACTAAGCCACCCAGGAGCCCCTTTAAGGCAATTTCTAAAAAAGTTTGTGACATGCTTCTTCCCAGGGCCAAGACAATCTTTCTCTTGTGCCAAGTGTTATGACTAACTTTGGTTTGCTTTTTAGAAGTTTCAGACTTTTTGCCTTCTATAATGTTTTAACTTGCAATCATTCATTCATTCATTCATAAGTATTGATTAAGCATTCACTCACTTGTGTCAGGCTTTACACAAAACAAAACCCTAAACAGGTATAGTTAGTCCCTGTTCTCTTGGAGCCTCCAGTTCCAACCAGAGTCACAGCATAATCCAAGATACTGACTCAAGGGTCGGCAGCAGAATCACTCCATTCCCAAAAATTCTGAAGCCTTAGGCTAGAAATCAAGAGGAAGAGGAAGTGGAAAACTGTGACCTTTTTGGGCCCCAAAGTCTATATTCTAGCACAGTACCCTTTGGGTCTGAGATTGGGCTATAACTGAAAAGAGTTCACGACCTTGAAATACACCTCGCCCTGGGGCACCTGGGTGGCTCAGTTGATTAAGCCGCTGACTTGACTTTGGCTCAGGTCGTGATCTCTGGCTCCCTGCTCGGCGGAAAGTCCGCTTCACTCCCTCTCCCTCTACTTGCTCTGTCTTTCTCTCTCTCAAATAAATAAATAAATCTTTAAAAAGAAAAGAAAAGAAAGAAAGAAAAAAGAAATACAACTCGCCCTATTTTGGCAACTCCAGTAATGGGCCTCCAGGGCTTTCCACTGGTTTTAGAAGCCTAGTTACACTTCAGCACAACATAACTGATGACCAGATGCCTCTCTGACTTGAAAGGGAAGAAAAGATATATTAGTTAACAGAGCTGGGGAAGCCAAAGGTGGAAAGCTCTGTACAGTCATGCTCAACCCTTCTTCCTCTCCAGCTGACAAGCACAGCAGGTGGTCAGAAAGAACACAAGCACAGAGTCAGACAGACATGAGTTTGCATCCCAACCTTCCCTCCCACCTACTGGCTGTTGGTGGGTAAGTTTCTAAATCTCTGAGCTCAGTCTCCTATTCCGTAAAATGGGAATGCTAAAACAGAGGTTTTGAGAAGATGACAGATAATGCAAATAAAGCACCTCTTTTCTAATTTATGATAGATCTAATGATGACATTGACTCCCCTGAATTATTTCTGCTGTCCTCTAGATCTCTGAGCTCACAGAAGCTTATTGAAAAAAGAGATCAAGTCCCCTGGCAGCTGGCTCCCTTTTAAGAACAAATCAACTGATGCCAGAAAGCTTGTCTCCCAGGCTGGGACACCAGGTTGATGGGTTCTCAGGGCTCTGACTTCCCAGGGGTGCACAAAGCTGATAAGACCTGAAACATACAACACTTTCCACCTGGCAAATTTCCCAGCAAAGCCCTCAGAGGGGCATTAACCAATGATAAACCTTACAGACAAGTTTCTCATATTCCTGAGTACACCCAACAGCAGAGACACTCCGGCAGCTTTGCCTTACTTACAATCTCACAGTCCACTTCTAAGAACTCCCTGTCCCGATGGTGTTCAGAGCCTGGCCTGCCGAAATTGGCTCACAGTGAAGACAGGGGGCCTCTCCCAACAGGGACAGAACATGGGAAGAGTCTGATGATACACGTGGTAAAATTCAGGGGCTTCACCATGTTTCTAGGCCGGGCCCTCTCACCTTTGGTTCTGCCTAGATAGGTAAAAACTTCACACTGCCCATGTCGGTGGTAAAATGAGGATTTGGTCCATTGACAACTGTACCTGTCAAGAATGCCACCTGCACTTAACAGCATGATTGATTTAAGTCTTTGGCCACTGGTAAGTGATTCAACCTCCAGGTCCTCTTTCTTCTCTCCTCCCCAGAGGAGGAGGATGGGGGAGACATGGGTGGCGGGGGACGGGAGGTAGAAATGAAATCCTGACCCTCAAATCACAAAGTTAGTTCTCCAGCCAACCATGTCTCATCCTTAGGATCTTTCCAAAAATCACCTCATTAACATAAACTTAGGTGTGAAATATTCATTTGTTATAAATATCAAGATACCTTTATTACTCTTATCACTTAGAAAATTCCAAGGGGTTTTAGGAGCTCTGTGCCAGGACTGGGAACCAAGACCAAAGGTATATTGTTTTATCATAAAACACAATATCGTATCTTGACACATATTAAACAACCAATATCCATGTCTTTACCTTCAAGTTTCAGACTATAATTAAAGATTAGTACTGGGAGGTATCTAGCTTCAGGGAGAAAGAAAAGGTATTATGTATAAAGCAGAATCTAAAGCAAGAAAATGAAGTGATACAAGAGATAGTAACAAAGATTGGAATTAAAATCATTTTGGCTTAGGGCACCTGGTGGCTTAGTTGGTTAAGCATTTCCCTCAGGTAGTGATCTCAGGGTCCTGGGATGGAGCCCGGCATTGGGTTTCCTGCTCAAAGAGGAGTCAGCTTCTCCCTCTCACTCTCTCTGCTCTCTCTCTCAAATAAATACATAAAATCTTTAAAATAAAATGGCTTTGGCTCAATACTTAGCTAAGCAGAATATAAGATTAATGTAGACCTCTCAATCCCAGGTGTCAACAATTATTTTTTAACACTTATTTATTTATTTTATTATCAAAAGATAATTTTCTAAGAAAAAATTTTTTTTTAAATTTTAAAGATTTTATTTATTTACTTATTTGACAGAGAGACAGACAGCAAGACAGGGAACACAAGCAGGGGAGTAGGAATAGGAGAGAGTGGGAGAGGAAGCATGACCTGAGCTGAAGGCAGATGCTTAATAACTGAGCCACCCAGGCACCCCTATGTATTTATTTTAGATAGAGTGTGCACATGGGAGAACGCGAGCTGGGAGAGAGGTAAAGGAAGAGAGAGAAAGAGAATCTCAAGCAGACTCCCCAGTGAGCACAAAGCCCAACAGGGAGCTTGATCCATGACCCTGAGATCATGACCTGAGCCGAAATCAAGAGCTGGATGCTAAACCTACTGAACCACCCAGGTGCCCCTCAACTGTCAAATTTAAAAGACCTGTTACTCTGAGGCATCCAGGGGCACCCAGAAGTAGCTACATGAGACAAAACTTCTGGACCACCAGTTCTCTACCCCTTGAGGAGCACACTGTAGTGATGTGTGGCCCCATATCTTTTTTTTTTTTTAAAGATTTTATTTATTTATTTGACAGAGAAAGAGACAGCAAGAGAGGGAACATAAGCAGGGGGAGTGGGAGAGAGAGAGACAGACTTTGTGCTGAGCAGGGAGCCTAACATAGGACTGGATCCCAGGACCCTGGGACCATGACCTGAGCCGAAGGCAGATGCTTAATGACTGAGCCACTCAGGCGCCCTGGCCCGACATCTCCTGCTCCCCCACCAAAAGAAAAGGACCTAGTATTCTATGTATCCTCATTTCATACCTAATGTTGTAACACCCAGTGAATAAGTGGTTATTAATGATAAGTTCATTAGTCTTTCCACAAAATGCCTTCAATCTGACTCTACAAGAAACATTCTCTGTTATGACTTGTTCAAAGTACCGTTTACAAAGAAAGAGGACCCCTGAGAGGTTCAGAGGCAGCCTTTCTTTCTAGCCCCACAGATTTCTGAGGCAGATGACAAAGCACTCTTATACAAATCCTAGTGCAAAAAAATTAATCAACAGGGTAAATCAAAAGACCAATTTCAACATTAGGATTTGCCTACTTCAACAAACCCCACCCTTTCTGATCACTCGTTTATTTGGCACTTACAAATACAGGTGTGCCACACCTTACGAAACTCTAAACCCACAAAACAAATTAGGGTAACTTTCTGTTTTTAAGGGCTACCTGTCAATACTGAAGGTGTGTTGGAGTACGTGGGCAGCTCAGTCGGTTAAAGGTCCACCTTCAGCTCAGGTCATGATCCCAGAATCCTGGGATCAAGTCCAGGGTAAGGCTCCCTGCTCAGCGGGGAGCCTGCTTCTCCCTCTGCCTTTACCCCCTCGCCAATCCCCTGCTTATGTGCACATTCTCGCTCTCACTCTCTCCCTCTCTTTCTCAAATAAATAAACAAAATCTTAAAAAAAATACTGAAGGTATGATCTCCTTTTGTAAATGTCCATTTAAAAATGAACATTCAACCTTGGAAGATTATGCTAAAATGAAGGAAATAATTCAAATATTGCAGGATTCCACTTACATGTGATATCTAAAACAGTCAAATTCATAGAACCAAAGAATGGAGTTGTGGTTGCTAGGGTCTGGGCAGGGGTGGGAGAGGAATGGGAAGTTACTCATCAACTGGCACAAAATTTCAGTTAAGCAGGATGAGTAAGCTCTAAGTATCCTGCTATATCACATTGTACCTAAAGTCAACAATACCGTACTGCGTGCTTAAAATTTTTTTTTAAAAGTGTGTTCAGGGTGCCTGGGTGGCTCAGTGGGTTAAGCCGCTGCCTTCAGCTCAGGTCATGATCTCAGGGTCCTGGGATCGAGTCCCGCATCGGGCTCTCTGCTCAGCAGGGAGCCTGCTTCCTCCTCTCTCTCTCTCTGCCTGCCTCTCTGCCTACTTGTGATCTCTCTCTGTCAAATAAATAAATAAAATCTTTAAAAAATAAAAATGTGTTCAGCCTTTTGTGGAGATATCGGCATCATAATATCAAAGTACATGTTATCACCTCCAAGGTCAGTTGATTTACATGTTGTTAACATGTAAGTCATTGTTTTCAGCCTAGATAAATACAAACAGCAGTCTACTTAGAAGCTTGTTTCTCAGGCATCTTTTAAAACCCCCAACTAGGGGTGCCTGGGTGACTCAGCGTCTGCCTTCGGCTCAGGTCATGATCCCAGAGTCCTGGGATAGAGCACCATGTTGGGCTCCCTGCTCGGTGGGAAGCCTGCTTCTCTCTCTCCCTCTCCCTCTGCTTGTGTTCCCTCTCTTGCTGTGTCTCTCTGTCAAATAAATAAAATCAATCAATCAATCAATAAATAAATACCCTGTCTTTCCTGCTACCCTCTCCAATTGGCACTGTGCGGCACCATTCACAATGACATTAGTAATCAAGAAGGCTTTTTATTAGGTAGAAACTTCCAGCTGTAAATCAATAAGTTATGGGGCTGTAATGCACAGCATGGTTAATGGTTAATAATACTATATCGCATATTTGGAAGTTGCTAAGAGAGTCGATCTTCAAAGTTCTTATCACAAGGACACCTGGGTGGCTCAGCCGGTTAAGCATCTCCCTTCAGCTCAGGTCATGATCCCTCTACCTCTGCTCCTTCTCCCTGCTCGTGCCCGCTCTCTCGCTCTCTCTCAAATAAATAAAATCTTAAAATAAAAATAAAATATCTTAATAATAAAAATTAAAATTAAAATTAAAAATCTTAAAATAAAAATAAATTACCACAAGGAAAAATATTTGTAACTATGTATGGGGACAAGCTTAACTTCTGGTGGTGATCATTCCACCGGATACACAAATATGGAATCATTACGCTGTATACCTAAACTAATACAATGTTATAGGTCAATTATACCTCAATTAAAAAAGGAAAGAAGAGGGGCGCCTGAGTGGCTCAGTTGGTTGGACGACTGCCTTCGGCTCAGGTCATGATCCTGGAGTCCCAGGATCGAGTCCCACATCAGGCTCCCAGCTCCATGGGAAGTCTGCTTCTCCCTCTGACCTTCTCCTCACTCCTGTTCTCTCTCACTGTCTCTCTTTCAAATAAATAAATAAAACCTTTAAAAAAAATTTTTTTTAAAAAAGGAGAGAAGAGAAGAGAGGAGAGAAGGGGAGGGGAGGGCAGGGGAGAGGAGGGAAGGCTTTTGGCCTGGTAATCAAACCTTAGTACCAACTCTCATTGGTGAGAACTGCTCGTCTATACCATAAAAATCCATTTACTCTTCACCACGGGATTACTACACTCAGCAAGAACACTGGAACATGTGCTCCCACAGGCCCTGGGGCAAAAGGAGCAGTAAATCAGAAAGAACTCTTCCTCAAGCTGACTCTTCCCAGGTCTGCGTAGGCAGAGAACTGAACCACAGAGACAAAGCTTCCAGAAGGTTCTCATTCACTATGGCTCTGGGCAATCTTTGCAGATCTCCCTGCTCTACGGTTGATCATGAGGGAAGTATTTTTGGAAGTTGATCATGAGGGAAGTATTTTTGGAGATGCCAAAAACTGAATTCAAAGATTATTTCATTTATTTTTCTGCCCTCAGAAATGACTTAACAACGGGCAACAAGAGATTACGATCTTCACTGAATTCTTTCAATTCTTTTCTTTCAGCTTCCCACTTTTAGCAACGAACCTACTCTACATCCTACTCTATCAGATCACAACTTCTTGCTTAATGAAGAAAAATAAAGACCAGTTTGAGGGTGGAATCATGTCAGGAGAGCTACCCCAGGCCTCTCGACCTGGTTTATCCATTAGAAGTTTGATAGCAGTTCTGGCCCCTAATTGCTTCTTTCACTTTGAACTAAAGGAGATCAGAATATGCCAACCCAAACTATGCTACTTGAGCATACGGATTATTTTGAGCTAAAGATAATTAAGAGCAAAGGAGGAACTCCCTGCCCTCCTTCTTTCTGCCTAACAACAGGGCATAAATTTTCCCTTTGTGAAGGTATCTCTTACCCCTCTTCTATACCAGGAGGAGGAGAACAACCCTAATCACAGAAGGAGGAAAAAGCACTGAGCAGAATTTACAGGAAAAAAAGAAAAAAAAAAACCTTATTAAAGTAACTTTTATCGGGGTGCCTGAGTGGCTGGCTCAGTTGGTTGAGTGTCTGCCTTCAGCTCAGGTCATGATCCCAGGGTCCTGGGACAGAGCCCTGCATCCAGCTCCCTGCTCAGCCGGGAGTCTGCTTCTCCCTCTTGCTCTCCCTCTCTGCACCTCCCACCTTATGCACTCTCTCTCAAATGAATAAATAAAATCTTAAAAAAAATAATAATAACCTTTATCTTCCATTAGTTTCCCTCATATATTTACCTTTCTACAATTTACTGCTACTAGAAGCCCAAACCTCCTTTCCTTTGCCAGCCACTTCTCCACAATTTATTACCCTTTGTTATATTGGTATTAAGCTCCCAGGCCTAAGTGCTCCTATCTTCCCCTCTACTTCTCTGTGACAGTCCATCTGCATGTGAAATAAATTCCTATAAATCTGTCTACTATTGGCCTAATTTGCAGGCTCCAGTTACTAAACCTAAGAGGGTAGAGGAAAAGGTTTTCCTCCCCTACAGAACACAATATGGGGCAAAGTCATCTCACACTTGAACTTAACAGCTTAAAAATTTCTATCCCTGAAAAAAAATTTAAAAAAAAAAGAAAAAAGAAAAAAGAAAAAATTTCTTTTTTTCTTTAAAAAAAGAAAAGGTGATGGCGCACACCTAGGTGGCTCAGTTGGTTAAGCAGCTGCCTTCACCCAGGCCACGATCCCACCGTCCTGGGATCAAGCCCCATATCAGGCTCCCTGTCCAGCAGAGAACCTGCTTCTCCCTCTCCCTCTGCCTGCTGCTCTGCCTACTTGTGCTCTCTCTCTGTCAAAAATTAAAAAAAAAAGAAAAATTTTTTAAACAAAGGCTTTTGTACACCAACATGCATCATTCATCTTGAAAATGCACGTTTTGGGGTGCCTGGGTGGCTCAGATGGTTAAATGTCTGCCTTCAGCTCAGGTCATGATCCCAGGGTCCTGGGACTGAACCCCACCTCGGGCTCCCTGCACAGTGGGGAGCCTGCTTCCCCCTTTCCCGCTCCCACTGCTTGTGCTCTCTCTCTGTGTCAAATCAAGGAAGGAAGGAAGGAAAGAAGGAAATGCATGCCTTCTTGGAAGGGGCCTACTCAATCACATCACAGAATGTTTAAAAAAAAAAAAAAAGCCTCCTAGAAAAGGAAGATTGAGGAAGAGTCAGAAAATCAAGCCAAATAGTCACATTGTGTAGACAACCTTGGAAGGCATTTTCCACTAGCTGCCTCAGAGGCATAAAATTATGAAACCAAGAAATTAATGACCCTAGGACCACATTCACTGTCAGCTGACCTGCAGTTATGCATAATTCACCAGATTCATCCTAATGCTTCATACTGTCCCTTCTTCCTATAAAGACGCTGCCACTGTGTCTGGCTCATGTTATACCAAAATCAGAATGGAGCTCTTTAAAAATACATCTGCTCTGGCTTCACACCATACCTACTAAATCAGGAGCTACAGGGTGAAGGCCAGTGTGGTAGACAGACCCTTAACTAAGTGTTTTTGGAGTAAATGTCTGGTTCCTAAGAAAGAGGGGTAAGAAGGTTCCTTCTCTGTAGTAAAGAATAAGGCTTAGGGCGCCTGGGTGGCTCAGTGGGTTAAGCCGCTGCCTTCGGCTCAGGTCATGATCTCAGGGTCCTGGGATCGAGTCCCACATTGGGCTCTCTGCTCAGCAGGGAGCCTGCTTCCCTCTCTCTCTCTCTCTCTGCCTGCCTCTCCATCTACTTGTGATTTCTCTCTGTCAAATAAATAAATAAAATCTTAAAAAAAAAAAAAAAAAAAGAATAAGGCTTAAACAGGTTCATCAAGTCGCAGTTTACTTCGCACTAATACATCAAAGCTCTAGTTTCCAATGGCTGGGACACCAGTTCCATAGGTCATAGCACGCTTGGTTTGTTTTCAACCACATTTTAGCTGACATTCACTCTGCTCCTCAGTAAAGTAAGGGTGCTGAACCGGAACAATGCTTCCCAAATTCCTACAAGGATCTGTGTGAGTCCAATCCTAAATGAAATGAAAATAACCAGGTCCATGTAGTGTTTCATAAAGCTAAAAGTATTGGGGCACCTGGGTGGCTCAGTCAGTTAAGTGTGTGCCTTTGGCTCAGGTCATGATCCTGGGGTCCTGGAATCAAGCTCCCCATCAAGCTCCCTGCTCATCGGGGAGTCTGCGTCTCTCTTTTTCTCCCTCTGTGTGTGCTCTCTCTCTAGTCCTTGCTCTCTCTCTCTCTCTCAAATAAATAAATAAAATCTTTTAAAAAATTATTAAAATATTGCACAGAAAGTTTAGAAACTGCAGATAACACCTACAATGTAAGCTCCACAAGACAGAGATTTTTATCTGCTTTGTTTGCTGCTGAAACCCCAGCATCCAAAAAAGTACCTGAATGGGTGGCAATATGAATTAATAAATGAGCAGGCAAAAATAGAACAATTAAAAACAAAACACAATCCCACTGGGGCACCTTAGTGGCTCAGTCAGTTGAGTGGCTGCCTTTGCTCAGGTCATGATCTTACGGGTCCTGGGATCAAGCCCCACATCAAGCTCCCTGCTCGGAGAAGAGTTTGCTTCTCCCCTCCACAACTCATGATCACTCTTTCTCGCTAATAAATAAATAAAAATCTTAAAAAGCCACAATTCCACTAACTACAGGAAGACTTTAATTTGAATCCTCAGTGTGAATTTAACCACAGCAACTTTAAAAATTCACCACACTCCAGAATCAAAATACTTAGAAAAAAAATGCTTAACGAATCAATGTTGTTTTTTTTTTAAGAATTTATTTATTTATTTGACAGACAGAGATCACAAGTAGGCAGAGAGGCAGGCAGAGAGAGAGGAGGAAGCAGGCTCCCTGCTGAGCAGAAAGCCCGATAAATGTGGGGCTCCATCCCAGGACCCTGAGACCATGACCTGAGCCGAAGGCAGAGGTTTATTTAACCCACTGAGCCACCCAGGCACCCCCTTAAAGAATCAATGTTAAAGAAATTTCTATTTGACTGTCCCAAAGGACTTCTTTCACTAGTACCACTACCATAAAACCACTTTTATGCAGCCACTCCCCTATGCAAAAACCTTTCACACAGTTCACTTCATTCTTTTTAAGTAAGCTCTACACCCAGTGAGGGGCTTGAACTCACTACCCCAAGACTAAGAGTCACATGCTCTACGGACTGAGCCAAACAAGAGCCCCCAGAAACTTCATTTTTTTTTTTTAACCACAACCTACCCATCAGCTTCCCATATCTTACTTCTATTAGAGACACCCTCTGTTCTAAATTACACAACATAACCTGCCCTTCTGCCTTTGCCTCTGACCCTATCAAAAAATGGTACTAATCCTGTTCAGGTTCAGAAAGATACTCTCTCCTTCAAGAAACCATCCGTCCCACAGTGCCCAGGCAGAAGTAATGGTTCCAACTCTCTTCTTAGCTACTGTAATTTTTCACTATCAGCAGCAAGGTGTTAAGGTCTACATTTTGGAGTTAAGGTCTACATTTTCCTTCCCCACTGTATTGTAAATTCCCTGTGGGAAGGGACTTTTGGCCATATAAATATTTGTATCTACCCTTTTCTCTCTGCCTACCTCAATCCAAGTACCTGGCATTTAGAATACACGAAATGAAGACATGAACAAATGAAATGATGTGCTTCAGAGGGCCTCCCTTTTCCCTGCACCTGCTTGGAAATCACTGGACATCAGAAATTTATTACTGCAACTATGGCTAGCCTAGATATCTGGAATTCTTAAATTCAAACTCCCATCTTATCGACTGTTATATATTCTCTGATATTAACAGATACCCACACCCTTCCTTGTAATTCAAAGCCAAAAAGCCAGTTTGAGAAGAACCCAAATGGAATGTGATGCAGGTGTGAAGTAGGGGATTTCCCAATGTTTACAGGAAAAATTCTGTAGCAGAATGATACAGGCAAGACCAGGCATTTTATAAGGAAGCTGTAAATGGCTGACCAGAGCTATTCTTTGCTGGGTCTCAGATGTAATTTACCTCTTTGTGTATTCATATGTGTGTATTCATATTCCTAAGAAGAACCTAAAAATGAGGCCAGCCCTTTCTTGAGTAATATCAGTGGAACCAAGCAAGGATGATGGATGTCACAACTGTGTGACTTAACACAGAAGAAGGAAAACTGAGAAAAGTAAAGAGGTACCGGGGAACCTCTTGAAAAAGAAAGGAGGTACAAAGATGAGAAATCATCAAGAGTTCTCACCAGCTGTCCAGGGGCCTCCTAGTGGCACCCCTCTGTGGAAGTTGATTAAATAAACGGAAATGAAGCATTAACACTATACCAGGCTCATTGTCGTCCTTGCGGGCCGAGGGCGACACCCCTCAATCTGCTTTCCGCTGAGACAGACTAATGGAGTCTACGCTAAGATGTCAAGGAGCAAGTTGATCTTACCAGGGATTTTTCCTTTCTGCCATTCCCATTTTCATTTTGAACGTAAAATATGAGTACTGGACAATGAAGTCAGCCCTTTCACAAGCTGTCAATTTTGAGTTTGATTCATTACGCGTAAGGTTATTGAGCAAGATATTTTGTTAAGGTGATAAGAGGTGCAAAATACATGAACCCATCCCTGCCCTTAAGGAGTTCCCAATCTGGCACAATTTAAATATCAATCTCCAGAACACTGTGGAGAACGCTTCCCAATCCCAGGTTACTCTTGGATACAAAATTTTAACATTAATTGCAACTAGTTCACCCAAATCTTGCGACAGAAAAGGCCACACCAGTAACATGGAAACAAATTTTTAATGATAAAGCTTCTCAATCATAAGATTTTACGACCCTCTTTTTTGGAGGCGGTTCTAAAATCTACCCTCTCCCCCCCAAAAAAGACAAAACCAACAAAAAGAAAAAGGTCTGAGAATTCAATTAAGAGTAAATCCTACATCGAGGTAATCTATAGTCAGTGGTTGTCAACCTTGGCTGCAATCAATCACCCGTGGAGCTTCTAAAAACTCCCAAAGCCCAGGCTGCTCCTGGGAGGAGTGACATCAGAAGCCGCGGGAGTGGAACCCATAGCAGAATTTTCCCAGCTCCTCAGGTGATTGGAATGTGCGGTCAAGGGCGAGAACCCCTGCTGCAAATCATTCTGCCCCTGGAAGTGAAAGGAGAGGATCAGGATCGTCTTCCTCAAGGATCAGTACCCAGTCCCGCTCCCCAACTCCCTACCCCCCACGCCAGCTGCGATTTCTTCACCGGCAGTTGTTTCACGGATCTGGGGGTGAGATCAAGGATGGGTTGCCACACTCTTCCACCTTGAGGAGGGAGGATGCACTGAAGTTCTGTTAGGTTTAACCACCTGCGCTGGCACAGACCACGGCTCGGGTTTGGGAGCCGCAGAGAAGCCCTTCACACTCGTCCCCTCTAAACCTGCTGGGACCCTGACCTCAGATGCGGGTGGGAAAGCGGAGAGCACGGCGCTGGGGACCCACCCCCGGACGGACGGACCTAGGCGCTAGGAAAAGGACAGGCTGTCCCTGCAGAGCGCGGAGAAAGCCCGGCTGCCAGACGACGCGAAGCCGGGGACCTCGTACTCACGCATGTTCCGCCCAGCTTGTGGCTCTCCACCACCGCGGCCCTAGCGCCCAGCTCCGCCGCCCTGCGGGCGCTGGCCAGCCCGCCCGAGCCGCCCCCGATCACCAGGTAGTCGTAAGAGGCCACGACGCCGGCGGCAGGCGGAGGGCGCTGCGGCTGCGGCTCCTGCCTGCAAGCCATGGTGCGGGAGCCCGCGCGGGTGGGCCGCGACTGAGGCAGCGGGAAGCGGGGGAAGGCGCGCGCCACCCGCCGCCAGCTCGGCCCGGCGTTCCCGCTCAGGGCCCGGCGCAGGAGGGCCATGCACGCGGAAGTGCGCGCGAAGGCGAGGGGGCGGAGGGGCCGGGGGTGGGGGGCGGGGGCAGGGGGGGCGGGGGCGGGAGCGCGGGCGGTCCCGGAGAAGGCGGGCGGCTAGCGCAACCTCACCGTGACTAAGCACCCAACCCCAGCGCGGGGGCGGGGGGCCGTGCGGGGAAGGGGTGGGGCTCCCTGGCTGCTGCCCCGCGGGCTACCAGGGGAGCCCGCCCCCACCCCGCCCCCCCGCACGCCAGCCAGCCGGCCCGGCCCAAACCGATCCGGTTAGCGGGGGCTCTCTCCGCCGTCACCCCAGCAGCCGGGACCCCGCACCCGAGTGGTATCAACCGGATGTAGGTTTCCGAAGGCCCGCGGGGCAAGGAAGGAAGAACGCCCTCTTTTGTTTCACCGCCTTTTCCTGAGCCGGCACCTTGGGAGTTGCCAGCGGCGTCAATTTCTCAAGGAAGGGAGGTTTGCCCTTCATTATTTTGGAGGGTGGTGTTTCTCAAAGTTTGTTCCGCAGGCCACCTAGAGGACTGATTTACCGATTCCTGGGCTCTAATCCAGACAGGCTAAATCGGATTCTCTGGGGGACCAGACCCCAGCCATCTATGCTTTAAACAATTCTCTAGCTTTCACGCACATTTAGTTTGGGAAACATTGGAATAAATATTTTGGTGATCCACAAGTTAAGCATAAAGGTAGGTTAGAGACGGAGATACAAAGGCATTTTACTCCCAAGCAAGAGAGACTGGAGTGTCGTTTTAGAGTATCTGGGACTACCATTGCACAGTTCCTGTGGTGATAAGCCACCTTCTGCAGGGCTGTGACCCAGGCCATCACCCACAGGCTGAGGGCCCTCTCTCTAGCCCGAGGAGTGAAGGTCCATGTCAGAGAAGCTGGACCCAGCACACTGAAGGGGAATGGGAACGAACTACACTCCAGTTAAAACGATATCCACTTCTTTTTTTAAGCTTTTTTTCTTTCCTGCTTAGAAAGTAATATAGGGGAAGAAGAAGCAACAGAGTTAGGAAAATCAACATTTTGCAACTAGCCTAATAATAATTGTTGTGTCATTAAATATTAGTAAATGTGAAAACCGCTTGATGGGGAGAAGCTTATTTACACAATCTTAGAATATGTCCCCACAGCTTGCTATTGATCACAAAGGGAGAAAAGTAACTTTACAGGGTGCCAGACACCACCATACCCAAGTGATCAAAGTTGGATATTGCCAGTAATGAAACCATTATTGTGGGTGCTGCGATGTGATGCAGTAAGAAGTACACAACTTGGGGCACCTGGGTGGCTCAGTGGGTTAAAGCCTCTGCTTTCAGCTCAGGTCATAATCGCAGGGTCCTGGAATCGAGCCGGCATCGGGCTCTCTGCTCAGCGGGGAGCCTGCTTCCTCCTCTCTCTCTGCCTGCCTCTCTACTTGTGATCTCTGTCAAATGGATGCACAAAATCTTAAAAAAAAAAAAAAAAGTACACAACTTCACTATGTAGTATTTGTGCTGGAAATCCATAATCTGAATCTAATCACGAGGTAACACTCAGAAAAACACACACTGAGGAAAATTTTACAAACAACTAGCCCATACTCTTTATCAATGCCTTGGGGCACCTGGATGGCTCAGTCAGTTGGGTGTCGCAACTCTTGGTGTCCACTCAGGTCATAATTCCATGGGTCCTGGAACTTAGCCCTGCCACTGGCTCTTTGCTTAGCGGAGGAGTCTGCTTAAAGATTCTCTTCCTTTGCCCCTCCCTGCCCTCTTTCAAACAAGTAAATAAATCGTTAAACAAAGTAAAATATCTAGCTATCAATAAGAGCTATCAATGTCTTAAAATTAAAGCAAGGCAAAGGAACTATTCTAGGTTAAAGAATATTGAAGATTTAGGGGCGCCTGGGTGGCTCAGTGGGTTGGGCCACTGCCTTTGGCTCAGGTCATGGTCTCAGGGTCCTGGGATCGAGTCCAGCATCGGGCTCTCTGCTTGGCGGAGAGCCTGCTTCCTCCTCTCTCTCTCTGCCTGCTTGTCATCTCTCTCTGTCAAATAAATAAATAAATAATCTTTATAAAAGAAAAAGAATATTGAAGAATTATGAGAAATAAAGATAAGGCTTGATCCTGGATGAGATTCAGAAATGGGGAAAAATCACTCTAAAGGATAGTTGGTGAAATTTGAAATGTGGCCTATATGTCATGGTACTACATCAAAGCAAAATTTGCTGAGTGTGATCTTTGTACTGTGGTTATGTAAGAGAATATCCTTGTTCTAAAGAGACACACACTGAAGTATTTAGGAGTAAAGAGTCTGAGTCTGAGAAACTTGGATGCATTTCCCACCACAGGCACTGTCATGGTCACTCCACCTCTCTGAGTGTCAGTTTCTTCATCTGTAAAATGAGAAAGCTGACAAAAAGGAGGTAGGCTTGTCAAATAAAGAGAATAACCTCCCGTGGAGGTGAGTCCGTAGGATAATGAGGATAATGAGGTAAGTAGAGGAGCACTGATTGGCTGAAGTGTAGGCACTTCGAATGGCGGGATGAGAGATGGATGGAGTTCTGGAAGGCCTTGCTTGGAAGGTGGTAAGGAGTTGTTGAAGATTTCTCAGGGGTGTCTTACCATGGAAACATATGAAATTAACTGGAAATGGTGAAATTGATTGTGTAGGAGGCCAAGGCAGCAGTATAGAGAACAAATATTTAGGAAAAGATTGCACAGGCATAAGGAACCGAAGACAGATTGGAGGGAGGGTACAAAAGAGACGTTTTGGTGGCGCCTGGTTGGCTCAGTGGGTTAAAGACTCTGCCTTCGCTCAGGTCATGATCCCAGGGTCCTGGGATAGAGCCCCCCATCGGGCTCTATGCTTAGCAGGGAGACTGCTTCCCCTCTCTCTCTGCCTGCCTCTCTGCCTACTTGTGATCTCTGTCTGTCAAATAAATAAAATCTTAAAAAAAAAAAAATAGGGACGTTTTGAACCAGGAAATACGGGAGGAAAATGTTCCCATAAAACAACATAAAGAAGATAAACGGAGGTAAAGATCTATGCATCCCTGCTGGTTTTAAAGGAGGAAAGAACTTTTTACCACCTAATTATATAAACCCATCCAATATGTTGAAACTAAAGATTTATAAGTTATTGTTTGGGACTAAAATACTTTATTCTCAAATAAGCATTTTTACTTTTGCTTCTGACTTACATGGGAAAGGGAACAGGTAATCACATCCCAGGCACTTGAAGGCGTCAGACTGTTTCTAAGTTTTCTTCAAGCAAAAAAGTTACCAACCACACTAAAAATTTAGTCAATGTAGTTAGTAAGAGGTAGTTTCAGGATCATATTAAATGCTAGAAATCTGGGCAACTTGCTGGTTCAGTCAGAAGAGCGCGCAACTCTTGATCTCTGGGTCTCGAGTTTGAGTCCCACATTTCGTATAGAGATTACTTAAATAAATAAATAAATGTTGAGAATGAAAATCAACAAAGTTATTCAAGTGTGACAGTCTTGTGATGTCATAATAAATTAGCATGATTTGTGTGAAAGAGCAGAGCCCCAAGCAGTTATTTCATTTCTTAATAATTTCATCATTGAGGGTCCCTAGGGGTCTTAATCAGTTAAGCATCTGCCTTGGGCTCAGGTTGTGATCCCAGAGCCCTGGGATGGAGTTCCCTGTCAGGCTCCTTGCTCAGCCGGGAGCCTGCTTCTCCCTCTGCCTGCTGCTCCCCCTGCTTGTGCTCAAGCTATCACTCTTTCCCTTTCCCTGACAAATAAATAAAAATCTTTAAAAAAAATTATTTCTTCTTGAATTGTTCCTTGAACACTAGACAAACTCAGGTGATTTCCACAGACACACTGAAATATTTGTCAAAACAATTAATAATAAATATTGAACTAAGCACTGTGCTTAAGAGCTTTATTAGGTGCAGTACTAGGAACTTTATGTTAACCCCTCTTCAACCCAAGAAATAAATACCATTATTATCTCCATATTATAACTGAAAAGAATGAAGTTCAAAGAGGATAGATAAAAACAAATTTAAAAAAGAGGATAAATAACTCATACAGGATTACTCAGCTGTGAATGGCAGAGCTGGAATTCCAATCCTAGAGTCCTAACTCTAAGTCTGTTCTCTTAACCATTACAGGAAAGAAACCATTATAGATAGTGTCCTATGGCAAAAATAAAAGATTCAAGATTTTTTAATAAAGACTTTATTTATTTGAGAGAGAGAGCACAAGCAGGGGGAGCAGCAGACAGAGGGAGAGGGAGAAGCAGGCACCCCCACTGACCAGGGAGCCTGATGTGGGGCTCGATGCCAGGACCCAGGGATCATGACTGGAGCCAAAGACAGATGTCCAACCAAATGAGCCACCCAGGTGCCCTGATCCAAGATTTTTATAAATGATACGTTGTGTAGGAGAAAATTTTGAGTATCATTTTTAGCTCTTCATTTATCGATTTTTAAAAACCTTTGTGAATTTACATACATAAAATTTACCCACTGTGTGTATAATTAAATGGTTTTTAAATTTTCTAATTATATATATATTTTGGGTATACATATATGTATATATGTATAGTGATTTAGCAATCCTATACATCACTCAATGCTCATCATAACCTTAATCCCCATCACCTATTTCCCACCCATTCCCCCACCCACCCACCCTCTTTATCTATAGTTAAGAGTCTGGGTTTTTTGTGGGGTTTTTTTTTTTTTGTCTCTTTTTTTCCTTTGTTCATTTGTTTTGTTTCTTAAATTCAACATATGACAGAAATCGTATGGCATCTGTCTTTCTCTGAATAGCTTGTTTCATTTAGCTTTATACCCTTTTTTTTAAAAAAATGAAGCCTCTTTTTCCTCTGGATTCCTTCTATGGTGTAATTTGTAGGAGATGTATTCATGACTCATCAGTGACTAACTTACGTCACAACTGTGTGTTCGTTGAGGTTACAGATAAAGAGCTATTATACTAGAAGGAAGGGGGTAATCATACTTCTATAAACAATCTGTGAAGTCTGTACAGGAAATAGTTGTACACAAAGAAACTTGCACAAACAGGTTGCTCAATGAAGTGTATTTCTCATGATGCATATGTAAAGTTAATTGCAGTGATTTATGAGGATAAAAATAATATGAGGAAAGGAATAAAATATTACTTGGTTATGCAATATCAGTGTTTAATATTGAGGAAATGATAAACACTAAGTAGCTGTAACTGAATGTGAGATTAACAAAAAGAGAGTTACAACAAGCAGAAGGCGTTTTTCTGAAAAGAACAGCAAGTCAGCTTTGTTAGGAAGTTGGACACTATCTCAGAAGGCCCATCTAGGGGGAAATCACACATTTATTCAATGGCTCTTTTACCCTTTGGGCCTCTATTCAATTTTGTTGCCAAAAGCTTTGTTATCAAAAGCTTTGGAAATAACACTGATATATTTATGCTGAATCTACATATGTTATAATTTCTGTAACTGTTTACTTTCAAAATGTATTTGCAATATTTAAGATAATCAAAATATAAAGAATAATGCAGTGAACATCCATACCTGAAGAAATGAAGTCCTGCCGTAACGATCGATCCATATAGCTATTCTAGTTACATCCTCCTCCCTCTCTCTCTTTGTGAGCCTTGATCTCAGGGTCATGAGCTGGAGCCGCACATTTGGAATAAAGTTTACTTAAAAAGGAAAAAAAAGGAGGGGCACCTGGATAGCTCAGTTGGTTAAGCATCTGACTTTTGGTGTTGACTCCAGTCATGATCTCAGGGTCATGGTATCAAGCCCCATGTCCGGCTCCCTTCTCAGCACAGAGTCTCCCTCTCCCTCTGCTCCTCCCCACCCTCGCTCTCTCGCTCGCTCTCAAATAAAGAAATAAAATCTTTTTTTAAAAGGGAGAGAAAAGAAAAAAAAAAGGAATAGAATCCAGCGATAAAAAGGAATATCTATACACACAACGATTTGTGTATATCTCAAGGTTATAATGAATGAAAAAAGCCAATCTCTAAAGGTTACATGCTCTATGATTCCACTTACATAATACTCTTGAAATGACAAAACTAAAGAGATAGAGATCCTTTAATGATTGCCTGTTTGATGGTGGTGAAGGATTAAAAAAAATGAGGTGATCGTAAGACAAGAGATTCTTGTGTTCTGTATCTTGACTGGTGATGGTCACGTGAATGAACACAAGTGATAATATTGCATAGAACCAAATACACACACACACACGATTGTATGTAAAACTGGTGAGATATGAATAAGATTGGTGGGTTGTGTCAATACTGATTTCCTGTTTATGATATTGTACCATGGTTATGCATGAATTTATCATTGGGGGAAACTGGGTAAAGGATATACGTGATCTCTCTGTATTACTTACTTCCTATAACATGAACTTATAATTATCTTAAAATAAAAAGTTAAAAACAGTTACAATGTGTGAACAAAGACTAATCCAAAGGCTACATTTTGGATAATTCCATTTATAGTCCTAGAACAGGCAAATTTAATCCAAGATAGAAAAAAATATCAAAACAATGGTTATTTTCTGGGCAAAGTTTTGTCTGGATAGAGATATGGGTTGCACTGGTGTATGCTATTATAAAGACAACAAGTGCCACCCACATGGAATCACTGTACTAAGCCCTGCATCACCAAACTGAGTTTGGCTTTCCCAGAAATGGAATTGCATGTTTTTAGCACTTAGGTAACCTGACAGATAGACCACTGTCTCCCCTAAAGGAAAGTAACCGTGCAATAACCAACTTTGTTTTTTTTTTTGTTTTGTTTTGTTTTGTTTTTTGCCTAGAATAACTTCCTTGTACCCTCCCCCTCTGGCTATAAAAGCCTTTCATTTTGTCTAGCAACTCATAGCTCCTTTGTATCTGCTGGATTGGATGCTGCCCAATTCAAATAGATTTTTGCTCAAACACTTAAAATTTTCAATATGCCTCAGTTTATCTTTTAACAATGTTTATATTGGAACTCAAGGAATGATACAGTTTAGATATTTAGGTTTCTTTGTAGTTAAAGATAGGAATGCCAAAGTAGGCATCCCACATGAAGTATACATATTCATATGATATAATGATATGCACACTGGAGTATTTTGGGGGGAGGTGTACTGATGTCTGCGACATTTTTTTTTTTTTTTTTAGATTTTACTATTTTAGAGAGAAAGAGAGCATGGGATGGGAAAGGGGCAGGAGGAGAGAGAGAAGAACACCTTCCCTAAGTAGGGAGCGCTACCCACAGCTTGATCCCAGGACCTCAAGATCATGACCTGAGTCAAAGATAGAAGCTTAACCGACTGAGCCACCCAGGTGCCCATTGTTTATGTTTTAATGTTTAGGTAGGTTCCACACCCAGCATGGAACCCAATGTGGGGCTTGAACTCACAACTCTGAGATCAGTGGTCAGCTACTTAACTGACTGAGCCACCAGGATCTCTTAATGTCTGCCACTCTGAAATGCATCAAAAAAGGTTAAAAAAAAAAAAAGGTTGATAGCTATGTGATAAAATACATATAATAAAATGTGGTGAGTATATGGATACTCAATAAATTTTTTCAACTTTTCTGTATGAGAAATTTCTTTTTTTTTCTTTTAAGGTTTTATTAAGTAATCTCTACACCCTACGTGGGGCTCAAACTTATGACCTCAAGGTCAAGAGTCACTGCACTTCTGAATGAACCAGCCAGGCACTCTTGTCTGAAAAATTTCTTCATAAAATATTGAAAACAATTAGCTAGTTGATTTTTTAAATAATTTGTAAAAAATAAGTAATCTCTATACCCCACATGGGGCTCAAACTCTCAATGCCAAGATCAAGAGTTGCATGTTCCACGGGCTGAGCCATCCAGGTGTCCCAACTAGTTGATTTTTTTTTTTAAATGCAAAAATTCCAATATTAAGTAACAAAAGCAGTTTGGATACCTTAATGTACACAATTCAGGCTACATTATACTAAACAGTCTCCTTACCAAATATGATTATATATAATTTTTAAATGTTGACAAGTCTACATTTTTATACATGAACAGACTGCATTACTTGTTAAGAAAAATGTGAAATTTGTGTTTTTTTTTTTTTTTTTTTTTTTTATTTATTTTACAGAGAGAAATCACAAGTAGATGGAGAGGCAGGCAGAGAGAGAGAGGGAAGCAGGCTCCCTGCTGAGCAGAGAGCCCGACGCGGGGCTCGATCCCAGGACCCTGAGATCATGACCCGAGCCGAAGGCAGCGGCTTAACCCACTGAGCCACCAGGCGCCCCTGAAATTTGTGTTTTAAGAATATTAATGGTTTAGGGCACCTGGGAGGCTCAGTCGGTTAAGCATCTGCCTTTGGTTCAGGTCATCATCCTGGAGTCCAGGATCAAACTCCACATTGGGCTCCCTGCTCAGGAGGGAGTCTGCTTCTCCCTGTCCCTCTGCCCCTGCCCCATGTTCTCTCTCTCTCAAAAATAAATAAAATCTTAAAAAAAAAAAAAAAAGAACATTGATGGTTTCATATGCACTATCTAGATTTTAAAACTCCTTTCTCTTTTACTGTACCCAAGTATGTTCATAAGATTATATTGTAGGAATTGAGACATCTAGCCCATAGTTTAATTATCATCACTTAGAACTACATTAGTCACCATAATGACTCTATTATTTGTCTCAGGAAATTCTTGCCCACAGGTAGGCTGTCAGTTAGTACATAACTTAATTGTTAGCTTTATATTTTCCTGAAAATCCATTTATTTGAACAATAGGTTGTTCATCTGGATAAAAAGTTTCTCTCTCAGGTACTGAGAAGTTGAACTGATGACTCAACTGAGAAATCTCCTTCCTTACCAAAAAAGGAAGCTAATCTGTTCTCAAGTCCTTCATTTTGCTCAGCCCACCAGTCCTTAACTATTATACCATGCACTGTGTCCATTCCCTGTGAGGTACCCACAAAGGAATTGAGAAGGCCACCTTAAACTACCTTAATCTAAACTCCAAAACCCTATAAAAAACCACCCTTGACCATCTCTCTGAGAAACTAATAAGGGCACCTGGGTGGCTCAGTGGGTTAAGCCTCTGCCTTCAGATCAGGTCGTGATCTAAGAGTCCGGGGATCAAGTACCCCTTCAGGATCTCTGCTCAGCGGGGAGCCTGCTTCCCCCCTCTCTCCGCCTGCCTTTCTGCCTACTTGTGATCTGTCTCTGACAGAGAGATCAGACAGAGACAGATCACAAGTAGGCACAGAGGCAGGCAGGGAGAGAAGGGGATGCAGGCTCCCCGCTGAACAGAGAGTCCAATGCGGGGCTCCATTCCAGGACCCTGGGATCACAACCTGAGCGGAAGGCAGAGGTTTAACCCACTCAGCCACCCAGGAGACTCTCAAATAAATAAAATCTTAAAAAAAAAAAAAAAAAAAGAAAAGAAAAGAAACTAAGAAGATTTTTGTCAAAATAGTATTCTCTCTTAATGCAGTAAGTGAGAAATTTGGTTTTATTCCAGCAGGTTATTTTGGCGGTCTTTTTATGAGGAGTTAGCCATAGACAATCACAGTGAAGAGACTTCAGAATGGACAAAGTTTGGGAAATGTATGACCTCAAGCAAATCTGGAGTACTTATAAGTCTCCACTTTATTGTCTTGACAGAAACTCACTGGTGCCATCAATAGATGAAATTAGGAATATAGGAAGCCAGGGAATTAAAAAAAAAAAAAAAAATACCTAAAGGAGGAAATCGTAACAAAATGATGATGGAGTCTTCATGCAGACAACCAATAAGAATCCTTGAATGAATCAATATATTTAATTATTTAATTGGTATGTCATGTTATAATTTATATTCCTTCGTCTGGACTGATTCTGAGATTGTGCCCTCCTATTTTACATTTTCACTTTTAGGACAAAGTTCTCAGCCTATATACAAAACAAAGTTCCCTGTGGGCCTAGCTCTCACCTAACTACACACCTCCACTTTAAACTGCACTCTTTTAAACCATTAAATATTTAATATTTAAACTATTTGAACCATTACATATTTAAACTGGTAGTTCCTCTGCATTCAGTTTCCTAACTTTGAAATCTCACTCTTCCTTTGTTCCTCACTGCCCCCCTTAATTCCTGACACTTACAACACAATTTGGAGGCGTTCCCCCAAGCCCTTGGGGTAGGATTTGCCAGCACCCTGTGTGTGTCCCTATTACAGCACTCAGGAGCTGTATTGTATTTATCCGTTTACCGGGCTAGTAAACGGAGTTTTTTGAGGACAGATTCAGTAACTTACACGTATTTGGATCTCCCGTAGTTCTGCAGTACCGGCCAAAACTGTGGGGCTCCATAAATGTGCTGGAATACACGGAAAGGTGAGGTGGGAGGACTGATGGATGGGTCAGAAAACGAAGTTTCAAAGCGTTAAACTTCGTAAATTGTGGGGACCATCCGCGCTTAACTGAGTTGCAGCTGCTTAGAAACGCCACAGAGGTGAGTCATGGGATGGCAGTGAGGTCATAGAACTGCGAGGTCAAGCTAAGTCTTCAACAGTCACACCTGCTCTGGCAAAACTGAGGCACAGGGCAAGGAGTAGCAGGACTCCAGGGTCTGCAGGACCTGGAATTTGGTCCAGGCCCCACTTTTCAAGCATCGGCCCATAGGAACAAGAGGCTGCAGAAGGCACCAGGAACCGTTAGAGATCAACCCATAGGAACAAGAGGTGCAGAAGGGGCCAGGAACCGTTCGGGAGGTAGGGAAGATCCTTCAGAAGAGTAGTGCTTAGTAGCTCCGACCCCAAAGCCCACAGTCACCCACTGAGGACACAAGGCAGATCACGAGGCAAGAGCCTGCCTTCTGACACAGTCAACGGCCTCTACACTTTCTCTTCCAGTACATTTGACTTTCGAGAGTTCTTTTTCACAGCTTCCAGAGTCCAGCAGCCGAAGGGTCGAGCGCTGCGGGCCCTGTCGCCAGGGAGCTGCAGCCAGCGCCCAAGCTTTGCTTTCACAGGATTTGGCTAGGCGGGCTGCCAGACAGACCCATTTCTCTGGAAACATGTGACGTGGGGAGGTGACCTGCATTTCTTCTGATATAAGACTACAGATCATGAGTTCGAAAACAGGGGCGATATCAGTCGAACCAACGACCCAGCTTCAGGACCTCGCGCCCCGAAAAACCGTCCCTTGGGAAGGGATCCACTCGGTCGCCCGACGTTAGGCGCAACCGGAAGGGGCGGGGCTCCCCCGGACGCGGAGCTTCTGCCAGCATGGCTTCTCGTGGGGTCATTGGGGTTTTCCTCCTCTCTGCTCTCCCCCTCTTGTGTCTGGAGCTCCGGCGTGGGATCCCCGATCTAAGTAAGTGTTAGCTTTTTCCTTCTGGCGCTCACAACGGCATAACTTTCCCACAAATGTTGCGTCGAATTCCTGTCTCGAGGTCGCCGCCTCTATGGGCGGCGTGGACTACAATTCCCAGGCTGCATCGCGCCCGCCTCTCTCTTCCGGCGCCGAGTTCCCGCGGAGCGAGACTCCTGGGGCATTGGGGGTGGCTGGCTGTTTTGGGGGGAGAAGGTGGCCTTCCAGTTTGACGTGCAAGGGGAGAGGCTGGCAAAAAGCACAGGAACTTACGTAGACACTACTGGCAGATTGTTTTGAACGCTCACAAGGAAATAGGGTGGTGTGATGTAGGCCTTCAGTGGAATTTAAGGAAATGATACGGAGTCAGCCAAAAACATTCTAGACAAAGGGAATTGTGACGTGTCAGAGGAAAGGGTGAACGTCACTGTTCATGGATCAAGGAGACTTGGGGGAGAGTGTCTCGAGATAATAACATTCACTGAGCACCTGTTAAAAGCCTAACTCTGTTATCTCATCCAATCTGTATTATAACTATGGAGGTGGTTACTGTTACAACCCTCATTTTACACTTGAGAAAACAGACTTAGCGGAGGTGGAGCGCGTCCCTAAGGCTTTGAGTCCCTCGAGGAGCGTCCGGCTAGCTCCCGTCAACGGAGCATGCGACTCAGTCTTAGGGTTGTGCGTTCAAGCCCCGCGCTAGGCGTAGGCATAACTGGATAGTCAGTCCCTGGATTCTGTGCAGAATGTTTTGGAAGGAGACTGTAGTGGAAGCAGTGAAGCAAGTGAGGCTCTTGAAGTAGGCAAGTAGTGTAAGATGGGAACAGATGAAATGTGCACAGACTTGGAATATTTACAAAGTGGAATCAACAGGATTTGTGGATGGATTCATGGAAAGGAGGGAATCAAGAATGACTCCTGCATGTGAAGTTGGACAACCCTTGGTAGTGGATAGTGCCAGTGATAAAGGGAAAACTCAGAGGAAAATGGACTTGAGAATCAGTCCATTTGGGGGTATGTTAGTCATGGGTTTACATGCATGTCTCCCTCCCTGTGTTCAGTTTTTAAGTTAGAGACCATGATAAAACCTAGCTTTGTAGATTTCTTCTCCCTCTCCCCAGCCCCAAGAAGTTAGGTACCTAGAAGTGTTGCTGAAAATAAGAACTTAAAATAAAATGCTTTTTAAAAAAAAAAAAATCTGCAGAGTCCCTCTAGAAACTTCCTACTCACTCAGGCTGTATTGGAATCTAACAAAAGACCTTTATCCAAATTACATAAGGGAATGTTAAATTCCCACTTACTATTCTTGAATTTACTGGCTCCCTTGCCTTTACAGTATCCACCTCTGTTAATTTAGACTCTCTTCTACTTTGCACTTAATGGTTTTTCTTTTTTAAATTTTATTTATGTATTTGACAGAGAGAGAGTGAGAGGGAACACAAGCAGGGGCAGAGGGAGAGGGAGAACCACATTTCCCAATGAGGAGGGCGCGGGCATGATCCCAGAATGGTGGGATCATGACCTGAGCCAAAGGCAGATGCTTAACGACTGGGCTACCCAGGTGCCCCATGTACTTAATTTTTGAGTCACTAGTCAATGAGAAGGTGGTTGCAGCAGGAAATCTCCTCACATAATCAGCTCTATCGGGAAAATACAGTTTTTGAGTTTTAACTCCTTTCTGCTAGAAACCTCTGTCATTTGTGAACTGATGGTCGTTTACTTAGGTTTCTTTTTTTTTTTTTTTTAAGATTTTTATTTATTTATTTGATAGACAGAGATCACAAGTAGGCAGAGAGGCAGGCAGAGAGAGAGGGGGAAGCAGGCTCCCTGCCGAGCAGAGAGCCCAACGTGGGGCTCGATCCCAGGACCCCAAGATCATGACCCGAGCCGAAGGCAGAGGCCTAAACCACTGAGACACCCAGACACCCCTGGGTTTCTTTTAATTTAGGTAATTTCTACACCCAGTGTGCTCAAACAGTCACATGCTCTACTGACTGAGCCAGCCAGGTGCCCCTACTTTATTTTCTTGATAGTCATCCTCCAAATATCCAGTAATAGTAGTTAAGTCTATTTTACAAACCATATGTCCCAGTGCAATGGCTGCAGGGGTGGTTACATGTGGAGCAGTACTTACAGACACTAATACTCAGCCGGAGCTGCTAATTGAATTCCTGGCTGGAAAATTAAAAATCCCATACCTGTTCATTCACTTGGGTTGTATTTTTGGACAGACACTGAAAAAATGATTCCTATCTTTTTCTAGTATGTAAAAGCCTTCATTGCCATTTTTACTGGTACTCACAGCTAAATATATTAATGCTGCTTCCTCACATTTATTATTCTTTGAAGTGCCTTGTACGTGGGCTCTTGAGAATAAGTACCAAAAAAATCAATTTAATAATTTTTTTTTTACTTCAAAGATGTGCGCACATATCTAGTTCTTTTATAGTCCTATATGACATTTGCAAATTGCTTGCTTGTTAGAACAAAAAGCAGCATAATGAAACATAAATCCCATACCTGAGTGGTTTCTCTAAATACCAGTGCTGTAGGTATTAAATTACTTTCATTATACCCTAGGTTTAGTTAGGTGTTGTTTTGAACAACACTTGGGTCAACAGCTAATGCTGGCAAAAGTTAGAGGACTGTGAGGCAAAACAAAACAGTATTTCTTTCTTTTTTAAAAAATATTTCATTTATTTATTTGAGAGAGGGAAAGCAAGCACAAGAGCGTACCAGCAGGTGGAGGGTGGAGAGAAGGAGAAGCAGAATCTCTACTGAGGAGGGAGCCTGATGCAGGACTCAATCCCCAGACCCCAGGACCCTGAGATCATGACCTGAGCCAAACCAATTGAGCTACCCAGGTGTCCCAAAACAAGTATTTCTTTCTTTTCTTTTCTTTTTTTTTTTTTTTTAATAGTATTTTATTTATTTATTTGACAGAGATCACAAGTGGCCAGAGAGGCAGAGAGAAAGAAGGAAGCAGGCTCCCCGCGGAGCAGAGAGCCTGATGTGGGGCTCGATCCCAGGACCCTGGGATCATGACCTGAGCCGAAGGCAGAGGCTTAACCCTCTGAGCCACCCAGGCGCCCATCTTTTTTTTTTTTTTTAAAGATTTTATTTATTTATTTGACAGAGAGAGATCACAAGTAGACAGAGAGGCAGGCAGAGAGAGAGAGAGAGGGAAGCAGGCTCCCCGCTGAGCAGAGAGCCCTATGTGGGGCTCCATCCCAGGACCCTGAGATCATGACCTGAGCTGAAGGCAGCGGCTTAACCCACTGAGCCACCCAGGCGCCCAACAAGTATTTCTTTAAACAACTTTAAGTTGCTATTTTTTTAAAAGGATAACATATGTATCAGTTTTGAGTTAAAAATGAAATATTTATGCACCTGGCCTATTCAGTCTGAAGAATGTGTGGCTCTCCATCTCCAGGTTGTGAGTTTGAGCCCCACATTGAGTACAGATATTACTTAAACAAAAATTTTTTAAAAATTAATTAAATTAAATGAAATATTTATTATAAGTATGGTCAACTAACTATATTTCAAGAAAGAAAGAAATATTTAAGTATGTATATATAATTCCTTCTTTAATCTTTAATTGGACTGATTACCTGCCCTGATTATGCCTGGTAACTTTTGAGAACTACCAAACTAAAAACTCTTGGAGGTAAGAAAGCATTTTTTCTTTTTAAAGATTTTATTTTATTTGACAGAGATCACAAGTAGGCAGAGAGGCAGGCAGAGAGAGGGGGAGAAGCATAGAAAGCATTTTTAACCCAACTTTGTATTTGTTCTCTCACTATTAGCAAATAATGTTACACAAAATATAGGTATTTGTTACATTTTTGCTCATCTAATTTTCATCTTTATTCTTAAAATAAGACAAAATACTGAATTTTTACTTATTTCTAGGTGAACATGTATGTATATAGTAATTTTATTTGCAAATGATGGAATAAATATTCAGAAATAGAGAAGTATACAGTTGTATAATTTATGAGAAATATGAATTTCATGTTTCAGAATGACTGTTTTTAAATAGAATGAGAATTTGACAAGATGATACTGTCACAATTTAATTCCTGTTGGGATAATTTCCTTTCCTTCTCTGGATAGAGGGAAACCAGAATTTATTCATTATTGATAGTCATACTGTTTATGATGTAGCCAGTCACTTGAATTATACATATATTCCTGAGACAAAAGCTATTCTAAAATTGTTTTCTTTCGTTCTGGCAATGACAACCATGATGATTTTAGGTCACAAAGGAGACTGTATGAAAAAAAATCGTAAGACAGTTGCATAAATTAACTTTTACTATACCACTCTAAATTTTTTTAATGCCTTGCTATTTATTATTAGTTTCAAGAAAAGTGTTCTGAATTTTAATTGTACTTTTTTTTTTTAACCTTTATAAGGCGTTAAAGATCTAATTTTGCTGTGTGGTCGGATTTTCTTACTGCTTGCTGTTCTTACCTTAATTATTTCTGTGACTACCTCATGGCTTAATTCATTTAAATCGCCCCAAGTGTATCTGAAAGGTAAGTTTATTATTTATGCTACCCTTTTATAATTTTCTACTCATGTTTCTTTATTGATTCTAGAACTTTGCATAGTAAGAACTACTTACTGTTAATTGGTGATGTGCAATTTCAAGGTAGAGTCATCATTACAACTTTTGTCTTGATTTTTAATGGACTATAAATCCCCATTTTTAAAAAAAGATTTCTTTATATATTTTTAGCAAGGGGGAGAGAGAGAGACAGACGGAGAGACCACTCGTGCCTGTACATAAGTGGGGGAGGGGCAGAGGGAGGGAGAATCTCAAGCAGACTCCTCCCTGAGCATGGAGCTCTACACAGGGCTGGATCCCATGACCTGAGATCACTACGTGAACTGAAACCAAGAGTCTGACATTCCACCAAATACACCCACCCAGGCACCCCCATATCCAACATTTTATTTGAAATTGTACATTGTCCTTATACATGCATTTGAAATGATACCATTTCTATGTTGATACATTGCAAATTCTCTAATTTAAAATTGTGCAGATTTTTTTTTTTAAAGATTTTATATATGTATTTGAGAGAGAGAGCATGAGTCAGCGGGCAGCGGCTGAAGGAGAGAGGGATACTTGGACTCAAGGCTCAAATCTAGGACCCTGACTGCATCATGACCTGAGCCAGAAGGCAGACTTTTAACCAACTGAGCCAGCCGGGCACCCCAAATCATGCAGTTTAATTGTTCTTTGGTGCTTTCAGTTTATAAACTATTAAACAAATAGTAATTGTATCTACCATTATTTCATAAAGGCTTTTCAACCTAATTTATCTTTTATTTCACTTTGTCAGTTTTCCTTTACATACCGCTTACTCTTAACTTTAGGAAACCGGGCTTCTTCTTATTTTTGAGAAGTAAGAAGTTTTACTTTTAACTGTTAAAAGCTCTTAACAATGTCAAAAGTGGCTCATTTGGTTAAGCGTCTGTCTTCGGCTCAGTGCATGATCCTGGGGTCCTGAGATCGAGCCCCACGTCAGCCTCCCTGCTCAGTGGGGACTCTGCTTCTCTTTCTCCCTGTCCCCCGCTTGTTCTCTCTCTCTCTCTCTTGCTATCTCTGTCTCTCTCAAATAAATAATTTTTTTAAAAAAGAAGTAATTAAGACTGTATAAAGTGCTAGGACACCTGGGTGGCTCAGTGGGTTAAAGCCTCTGTCTTCGACTTGGGTCATGATCTTGGGGTCCTGGGATCGAGCCCCACATCGGGCTCTATGCTTGGTGGGGGGCCTGTTTCCCCCCTCTCTGTGCCTGCCTCTCTGCCTGCTTGTGACCTGTCTGTCAAATAAATAAATAAAATCTTAAAAAAAAAAAACCGTATAAAGTGCTTAATTGTCAGACTTTCTTCAAATGAGTAAAAAATAAGCTTGTCTATATACTTTGTCTTCCCCAAATTTTAATCCTCCGTATTTTGTAAAGATTTGTATGATGAAATGTATCAAAAGCTCAGTGACTTTAAGGATTACAGCCCCTTGAGACTCCTGGTTGGCTCAGTCAGTAGAGCATGTGACTCTTGATCTTAGGGTCGTGAGTTCAAGCCCCACATTGTGCATGGAGCCTACTTAAAAAAAAAAAAATAGGGACGCCTCGGTGGCTCAGTGGGTTAAAGCCTCTGCCTTCGGCTCAGGTCATGATCCCAGGGTCCTGGGATCAAGTCCCGCATCGGGCTCTCTGCTCAGTGGGGAGTCTGCTTCCTCCTCTCTCTCTGCCTGACTCTCTGCCTCCTTGTGATTTCTGTCAAATAAATAAATAAATCTTAAAAAAAAAAATTAAAGCTCCTTAATCACCTGTTATTGATTTATTTAGAAGCTATACTCTGTTTCAGAGTCAGGAGGGAGTCTTAAGATCACTAAGTCTGATTCATCACATAGCAAGTTAGTGGCCAGACTGGGCCTTCTGATTTCCTGTGTGCTTTGCTGCTACCCTAATATTTCCTTCATAAATCTGAGGAAACAGTTAATGCCAGGAGAGAAAGTAGTTGACAGAAAGGAGTGTTCCTATTTAAAGAGCCAGGCAGGTTAATGGATATATTTTCCAAAAAGATGGATAATTCCTCAAGGGAATACAGTTAAATTAATTTAAATAAAACTTGGTACAGGCGCCTGGGTCAGTCAGTCGGTTAAGCTACTATTCTTGATATCAGCGTAGGTCTTGATCTCAGCCTTGTGAAGTCAAGCCCATGTTGGGCTCCACTTAAAATAACTAATTTATTTTTTTTTTAAAGATTTTATTTATTTATTTGACAGAGAGAAATCACAAGTAGATGGAGAGGCAGGCAGAGAGAGAGAGAGGGAAGCAGGCTCCCTGCTGAGCAGAGAGCCTGATGCGGGACTCGATCCCAGGACCCTGAGATCATGACCTGAGCCGAAGGCAGCGGCTTAACCCACTGAGCCACCCAGGCGCCCCAAAATAACTAATTTAGTATACCCAGAATGAAAAAGGTCATACAACAGCAAAAATCCTTTCTCTTGCCGTTCAGTGGCTAATAACCTAATATTGGTTCAATCATCAGAATTGCCAAACACACCCCAGCTTCAGGGTCTAGGCATGTTGCATTTATTTTTTTCTTAATATTTTATTTATTTATTTGACAGATCACAAGTAGGCAGACAGGCAGGCAGGCAGAGAGAGGAGGAAGCAGGCTCCCCACTGAGCAGATCCCATATGGGCTCGATCCCATAACCCTGAGATCATGACCCAAGCCTAAGGCAGAGGCTTTAACCCACTGAGCCACCCAGGTGCCCCTGCATTTATTTTTTTTTAAATAATTTTATGATTTTATGTTTTTATTTTTAAGCAATCTCTACATCCAACATGGGGCTCGAACTAAAAACCCTGAGATCTGAGACAGCCAGGCATCCTGGCATTTTGCTTTTACGGTCATGTCCAAGGGTGACCAAATGGTACTCAAGTCTGCAGTGCAGCATTCCATGCTCAGGTTCAGTAATGAGCTCCTGTGCCATGTCTTGGAGCTGCTGAATCCCTATCAAGGGCCTACACTTAAAATCCAACTCACATGCTTAACCAACTGAGCCACCCAGGCTGTCCCCAGCGTAATCACTCTTTTTTTAGGATTTCATTTATTTATTTATTTATTTATTTATTTATTTATTTTTAAAGATTTTATTTATTTATTTGACAGAGATCACAAGTAGGCAGAGACGCAGGCAGAGAGAGAGAGAGGGGGAAGCAGGCTCCCCACCGAGCAGAGAGCCCGATGCGAGGCTCTATCCCAGGACCCTGAGATCATGACCTGAGCTGAAGGCAGAGGTTTTAACCCACTGAGGCACCCAGGTGCCCCTCCCATAATCATTCTTGAAGCCTCCTCACCCAAACTATACATAAAATACCAATACATGTGAAAGAACTTTTGTTTCAGAATAGACCTTTTCTTATAGATTTTACTTGTGGATTTCTTTGTTTGAACTATCTGCATATATCTCATTTTCATTATTTCAAAAATTACAGTCTGTTTTTTGAAGGGTTGTCTCTCTTGAAATGTTATCTACAGTCTGTCTTCAGAGAAAAGAGCATTCAGTTTATCATATTTGGGAATTAAAAAGCACTTTTATGTTTTGCTGTCTTAGAAGAAGAAGAGAAGAATGAGGAAAAACAAAAACTTGTCAGAAAAAAACAGCAAGAGGCACAGGGTGAAAAGGTAAAGCATAATTTTTAGAGAGTATATATGGAGAGAATACAGAATATCTGGGGCATTTATTTATTTATTTATTTTTAAAGATTTTATTTATTTATTTGACAGGCAGAGATCACAAGTAGGCAGAGAGGCAGGCAGAGGGAGAGGAAGGAAAGCAGGCTCCCCGCTGAGCAGAGAGCCCGACACGGGGCTCGGATCCCAGGACCCTGGGATCATGACCTGGGCCGAAGGCAGAGGCTTAACCCACTGAGCCACCCAGGTGCCCCTATCTGGGGCATTTAAAATTGAGGTCTATTGCTTTCTATGTTTGTGCTTAGATTTTTTTAATTATTGAGGTCAAATTCACATGACCTAAAATTACCAAATTAAAAAAAACAATTTAAAATGTACATTTCAGTGGCTTTTAGAACAGTCTCAGTGTTGTGCAGCTGTTACCTCTGCCTAGTTCCAAAACTAGACAGGCAGGCACCCGTGCTTTCTATTTGTATGAATTTATCTATTCTGGACATTTCATATGAATGGAATCCTATAACATATGACCTCTGTATTTGGCTGCTTTGACTTAGCATAATGTGCTGGGGTTCATCCATACATAGGTATCAATACCTCAGTCCTTTTTGTGGATGAATAATATTTCATTATATGGATATATCAAATTTGTTTGTCCATTCATTTGCTGATTGACATTTAGGTTTCCACCATTTAGCTATTATGAATAGTGCCACTATGAATATTTGGACACAAGTCTTTGAGTACCTGTTTTCAGTTCTTTTGGGTACATACATAGGAGTGGAATTCCTGGGTTATATGGTAATTCTATTTTTAACTTTTTGAGGAACCGCCGAACTATTTTCTTGGGGTAAATAATACTTAGCTAGCATATAACCCGTTTAGTATGCTATTGGATTCAGTTTGCTAGAATTTGTTGCACCTTTATTTATAAGAGATATTGGTCTATACTTTTCTTGTATTGTCCTTCCGTGTCTTTGGTGTGAGGAGGATGTTGACCTCATGGAATTAATTAGAAATTGTTCTCACCTCTTTTATTTTTTGGAATATCAATAGAATCAGTGTTAATAACTCTTCTTTAAATGTTTGATAAGGATTCACTTGTGAATCCATCTAGTCCTGCTCTTCTTTTTGGGGAGGTTTTTAATTACTGATTCAATATTGTCTGTTGAGATTTCCTATTTCCTCTTCTTTATTTATTTATTTGACACAGAGAAAGAGAGATCACAAGTAGGCAGAGAGGCAGGCAGAGAGAGATGCGGGGAAGCAGGCTCCCTGCTGAGCAGAGAGCCTGACATGGGGCTCGATCCCAGGACCCCAGGAATATGACCTGAGCCGAAGGCAGAGGCTTTAACCCACTGTGCCACCCAGGCGCCCCTCCTATTTCTTCTTGAATCAGTTTAGGCAATTTGTGTTTCTAGGAATTTGTCTATTTTATTTTGGTTTTCTGATGTGATGGTCTACAATTGTTCTAATACTGTTTTTCTAATCCTTTTTATTTCTGTAAGGCTGGTAGTAATATCCTCACATTTCTGATTTTAATTATTTGTCTTCTCTTTTTCTTCATCAGGTTAAAGGTTTGTCAGTTTTGTTGATCTTCTTGAAGAACCAATTTTGCTTTTGGTTGTTTTTCTGTTCTATTCTCTGTTTAGTTTGTTCTTTTTACAGTTTTTTAAGGTATAAAGTTAAATTCTTCATTTAAGATCATTCTTTAATTAGATGTTTACAAGTATAACTTTCCCTCTGAGCACTGCTCAGAGCATTGCTGTAACCTATTCAAGATTGTGTTTGATAGCTAGGAATTCCATTTACTGTGGATGATCATCTAACACTTATTTCTTGACCTTGAACTGTCAGACCGAGGCAGTTGCCAGATTGATCATTAACAAAATCTTTGTGAAAGCAGGGACTCATGTGGACTTTCATCTAAATATTAAAAACATAAACTATTTATTTATTTATTTAATTTGTTTGTTTTAACAAACAAGGACACTAATATTTTGGTACAAGGGCACTAATATTATGAAAGCTACCAACTTGTTTTCAGCTTGTTATCAATATGTTTCAGCTTCTAAACAACTTGTTCTTCTGGTGAACAAATTACTCCTTTTAAAGTAAACAAGTGAAGGCTGAAAACAAGTCACAAGAGTAAAAGCCTCTGTATTTGTTGGGAGATGGGAGATTACTACATTTGTAACAACCCTAATCTGAATTTAGAACAATAAAAGTGTCCTTGCAAGATCTTTCATAAGAAATTCTCTTGTAAATATTTGACCTATATCATGTTATTTCCAGTAGAAGTGACTATTAATTATAAAGCCTTGCTTGATAATTAGTAAATTATAGGGACATCTAGATGCCAACTATCTGTTAACCGGTGTCTGTAATTCCTAAAGGTCTGTAAAGTTAGGATTCTTTTGTTTGGCAGAAGTCTTTAACCCATTGAAGTTCTCTCTTTGGACAAAAGATAATTAGTGTCTCTGTATAGTCTATGTATGTGGATGGTGGAGGACCGGACTTGTGCAGATATGTAAAAGGTACCTGCTGATAAGTAAAATTTTTGAGGCTTGGCATTGTAAAATGGTGATTTTTCTCTTCTGATACTTGATTGATAGTTTGATCTGGCAAAGAACAGATTTAAAATCCCTAGAATTTTGAAATATTGCACCGTTAACCTAAAAATTCCAGTGTGATTTTTGAAATTCCTGTTTCTCTCTCTCTTTTTAGTCTCTGTTTTTCATTTTAAGTCCAAAGATAATGTTCAACTTTACTGTGATTAAGCTATTCAGTGAACGCTCTTCCAAGCAACTTCATGTGTTGGGCATGCTTTCAACAAACGGCTCTGAGTCAAAGCTCCTAGAAGTCAAGGATCCCGTCATCCCTAGCTCCTAGTACGTTTTCATCGCACTGAAAACGCAGGACAGGGGCGCCTGGCAGGCTCAGTCGGTGGAGAGCGCAGCTCTTGATCTCAGGGTCATGAGTTTGAGCCCCACGTTGGGTGTAGAGATTACTTAAAAAATAAAACTTTACTGGAAAAAAAAAAAGAAAAAGAAATGAAAACACACTAAAGGGGTAGAGGCAGACTCCCAAATAAGCATAAATATAGAACATTTGTTTTTTATCAGCATTACATACAAATGCAGGTTTGTAGAGAGTGTTGTTGAAGTGGAGGCTGCTGCTTTTTGGGCAAAATTGAGTTAGTATGAGAATACAATTTCTTCTCCTGGTTTCTATTTATTATTTTATAGACAACATAAAATCTTAGGAATGGCATAATAACAGTGCCTCTTTTATTTTTTTGAACAGGCCAGCAGATACATAGAGAATGTTCTAAAACCTCACCAGGAAATGAAGCTGAAAAAACTGGAAGAACGCTTTTATCAGATGACGGGTGAAACCTGGAAGTTGAGCAATGGCCATAAGCTTGGGGTTAGAAAATATCCTCCCTCCATATTTTGAATTCGGCTATTATGTATATGCAGTTGATGTATATTGTGTGCAATGGATAAGTACATACAATGTATATCACAGATATTTAATTTTTTATTTTCAAATGAGGTTAAATTAGTAATATGGTCTGTTTTTTGGGAGTCTTTACTGATCGTGATTATACATAGAGCATATCTGTGTGTCGAAGGGCTAAATGCTTTTGGTGCCGGAAGAGTGTATAACTTAGGTGCTTGATAAGCTTTAACATAAGGTAGTCATTGAGAGAACTGTTGACTAATCACCATATTTTATAGGAGGAAATTCAGATCTTTCCTTAACTAAGATCTCCCTGGTACCATAAACTCACATTTTGCTCATTATGTTTGACTCTGTTTCCCTAAAGTCGAATTAACCTTTGGGTCTTTTTTTCCCTTGCCATTGAGTCTGAATTTCATCATTTGCTACTGGAAGTTCAGAGGAATTTGTTACAGATAAGCATGTGTCTGAGAATCTAGCAATTATTTTGCACAGAAGAAAGTTTTAATGGATAATATTAACAAAAAGTCATCTTTATGGTTTCTGGAATAAAAAATCCTTTGCCTTCTAAAGTGATTAATTCAAAAGAAAGATGAGAGTTTGAATTTGAGAACTTAAGCATGTTTATATATAACAGGATACTAGGACCATGTTCAGCTATGAAAGTATTTCATGGTCATATACGCAGACCTGTTTTTACATACATGCTCTATTTCCACAACCTTTTGAGGCATAATCCCTTGCACTGTCTTGCTTTCTTTAATGAAAGGAGAAAAGGTTATCATCCAGGTTTTCTTCTTTCTTCCATCCTACTGAGAAACTTGGGGATCAGTTAAAATGGAAAGATCCCTCCAGCCTTATATCTATCAGAGGGAGCCCCAGAACTGGATAAGGGTAGTTTCTTTTTTTTTTTTAAGATTTCATTTGACCTAGAGAGAGAGTGCACAAGCAGGGGCAGAGGCAGGCAGAGGGAGGGAGAAACAGGCTTCCTGCTGAGTGGGGAGCCTGTCACAGGGCTCAATTTCAGGACCTTGGGATCATGACCCCTTCCGAAGACAGATGCCTAGCCCACTGAGCCACCCAGGCGCACCAGCTTCTAGAAGATGTTAAGCTCCATGTTTTCTTGTCTAAGAAAATACTTTAAGTTTCTGGGCCACATAATAACTAAATCCCCCCCCCTTTTTTTAAGTGGGCTCCCTGCCCCATGTGAGGCTTGAACTCATGATGGAGTTGCTTGTTCTACTGACTGAGCCAGCCAGGCACCCGAACTAAATTATATTTTTTACTGAAATGCCACTGGGGTAAAAGAAATAACCACTGTGAACAGAATAAAGTTGGTAATAGAGAGCATTTAGAAATAATCTGTTGGTTTTTTTTTTTTTTTTACTAGGGTGACAAAGATTTGGTGCTGGAAAATGAGAGCCAGACGGCTTTTAAAACATCAAACAGAGAAGCAGCAAAGAGACGAAACTTGCCTAAGCTGTTAACCAAAGTCTCGCCATCTGCTGAGCAGCCCACGCGGAAGGAGGTTCATTCCTAAATGCCTACTCATGTAATCGTATCCCTGTGCGATAGGCATACTGCTGTCTGGGCCAGGTGGCACAGTGAGTGAAGATTAGGACTGGCTTTGGATCCAGATGGTGTCTTCCCACTACCCTGCAAAGGGATCAGCTTCATTGAGAATCACTCTTCCTGTTGGGTATGAATGTTCTGAACGCCACGCAGAAAGAAGATGTAAAAAAGATGCTAATAGGTTTTGAAAATACTCAGTTATTTCTGACGAGGGAATCCGATTAGGTAGAAATGAAAAATATAATGTTTATTAACCAAAATGTTCCTACAGGTTGCTAAGACACGATTAAGCCATATTTAGCAAGTGTCATTTTTCTCAGGGGTCCTGCTAGGAAAAAGGGGTTAGCAATCATTCACTTTGGAACAGTGCTCAGATTTATTTTTTTATTTTTTATTTTTTTTAAAGATTTTATTTATTTATTTGACAGACAGAGATTACAAGTAGGCAGAGAGGCAGGCAGAGAGAGAGGAGGAAGCAGGCTCCCTGCTGAGCAGAGAGCCCGATGTGGGGCTCGATCCCAGGACCCTGAGATCATGACCTGAGCCGAAGGCAGCGGCTTAACCCACCGAGCCACCCAGGCGCCCCAGTGCTCAGATTTATTATTCCTTCTGTTCTTTCATATCTTCAGTCCCCAGTTAACTCTTTTGAAGGTGGCAAAGGTTGGAAATAGGTCTCTTTGCACTAACTCTTACGGAAAGCTGGGAGGCCGTATTTTCCCTGAAAATAGTTTCTAATGTGTTGCTTCTCTGTCTGAGGTTTCTTGGTCCTTTAATGGGGCTTGAAGATGGCAATCAGGTCACTGAACTGTTTCTAGCATTTCAAAAAGCTCTAATGAACTGTATGAACTAATTTAAAATCCAGGATTTTTGCTTTTTGTCCATAACGTGAGTTGTCTCAAGTTGATGGTAAATTTTGGTTGACTATCACTTGTGCTTTTTTTTTTTTTTTTTTTTAAGATTTTATTTATTTATTTGACAGAGAGAAATCACAAGTAGATGGAGAGGCAGGCAGAGAGAGAGAGAGAGGGAAGCAGGCTCCCTGCCAAGCAGAGAGCCCGATGCGGGACTCGATCCCAGGACCCTGAGATCATGACCTGAGCCGAAGGCAGCAGCTTAACCCACTGAGCCACCCAGGTGCCCCTCACTTGTGCTTTTGATACCAGAGAAACACAAATGGTTTATTTGATAAAATGCAATTCATGCTGGTTAGATAAAATGCTATAACACATGAGTCTGTGGTATTAAAAAACAAAAAGTATACCTAAGGGGAAATTGCTGGCAACTGTTTAATGAGAGAAAATGGTCTGAACACCTGGTTTTGTAATGGCTAAATAGAAATAGGAAAGCAGAGTAAATCATGAAGACAACCAAAGTGAATGGTGGTTATCCAGTCCCTTAGAAGTGCCAGTCAAGAAAAATATGAGCTTGGGACGCCTGGGTGGCTCAGTGGGTTAAGCCGCTGCCTTTGGCTCAGGTCATGATCTCAGGGTCCTGGGATCGAGTCCCGCATCAGGCTCTCTGCTCAGCAGGGAGCCTGCTTCCCTCTCTCTCTCTCTGCCTGCCTCTCCATCTACTTGTGATTTCTCTCTGTCAAATAAATAAATAAAATCTTAAAAAAAAAAAAAAAAAGAAAAATATGAGCTTAAGATGTGATATATAAGCACATGTGCACATAAATAATTTGGGGGTGTCTATTGAAGTTAATATTTATCCTCTGTTTCCTTAAATAATATATTTTATACAGTATCTTGGAATATCATAAAAATAAGATTCTTACATGTGCATGGATGGGTAGCTGTCAGCTCACCTTCTGTTACTATCATCTGTTCAGCACAGAGTTGCTTCCCCAAAAGTGTTTATTAATTGAGCTCTTTCGTATTACATATTTTTTATAAATATCTATTAAAAGATTTCATTAATCTTAGATATGCCTGAACTCTGTATTAAAAGGAACTCTTCTTGCTGGCATTGTTTTTTGGTTTTTGTTTTTTTTCCCTTCAAAATGTTTACATTCCTCTTACAAATCCCAATTTATCTTTAGGTTCTTGATCTACCTGAAGAACCTCCTGAAACAGCTGAAGAAGTAAGCTTATTTTTTTTCCTTTGGAAATTAAATTTATTTTCTGTTTTTTTTTAACGTCAAGTGAGTACCTCTTATCTCGGTTTGGGTTTAGAAAACGGAGCGGGTACCCGTGTGTAGGGGATTGCATTGTAACTACGTCAGTTTTGAATGTGGTGTCATCTCAAACCCCTCCACTCCATCCTGTTTTGGAGCCCACGGTCCGTCCGCTGTCCGCTGACGGTGGGGCATTAAGAGCCCTCCCACTTCATGGAGCAGAGAAAGGATACACGGACTTTTCCAAACTTGAGCTCAGCAAAGGAGTTATTTATTTATTTATTTATTTATTTATTTTAAGATTTTATTTAGTCATTTGATAGAGAGAGCACAAGCAGGCAGAGCTGCAGGCAGAAGGAGAGGGAGAAGCAGCCTCCCTGCTGATCTGGGAGCCCATCCTGGGGCTCGATCTCAGAATCCCGAGATCACCACCTGAGGCACCCAGGTGCCCCGGGAGTTACTTATTCAAACAGAATCAGTATAGGCAGATGACTTCAAATTGTAGTTTTCCCCCTAAGACAGAGGAACTGAAGAATGCAGCTACTGTGTAGATGTTTGAGTTGAAGGACGGTTTGCAGTTTTGGGGGGCGGGGTTCGACTGACCCTTTGCTCCGTGTTGGGCTGCTGTTCTCTGCCCAGCTGTCCTGCAGCCATGTCCGCTGCCTTCCTGAGGTCCCCAGGCTGAGGTCCAGAGGGGTCTCTCATGTCCTGGGAGCATGGGTCTTTAAAGCCCCAAAGTCCTTTAAAGCCGCAAAGGAAAGCCCTTATGGTCTTAGGGCTCAGCAATGGTTAGACTCCTTAAAAACCGGTTTTGAGGTGACCTGGGTGGCTCAGAGGGTTAGGCCTCTGCCTTCAGCTCAGGTCATGATCTCAAGGTCCTGGGATCGAGCCCCATGTTGGGCTCTTTGCTCAGCGGAGAGCCTGCTTCCCCCCTCTCTCTCTGCCTGCCTCTCTCCTTACTTGTGATCTCTCTGTGTCAAATTTAAAAAAAAAAAAAAAAAAAAAAAAGGTTTTGAGTCTACCAGGAAAGCCACCGGGAGGGTCTCATTTTTATCAACACATCACAACATCTCAGTTGAAGATTTCGGATGTCTGACGAAAATCCAAAAGTCAGAGTAGAGACAATGAAGGGTGCAATCCAGACACCGAACCTCCAGGAGAAACACAAAAAAAGAAAAACAACTTCTAATTCCTTTCTGTTATATCCAACAAATTCAAGTCTGCGCTGTGTCTGTCCTGACCTGCGCGCTCTACCTTCTCCCTTCACATCAAGCGCTGGGTTGGTATCCATGACAACCATTTATCAAACAGAAGTAATTAAATATAGCTCAGGTTTAACAGGGAACACCTTTTATGAATTTACTCTGTTTTTAAAACACATGACATCATTCCTACAGAACAGATTGGTGGGGCTTTCACTATATATATATATGTGTATGGGGTAGCTGTGACTCTATGATAATGGGCCATAAGGAAATTCCTGTTCTGGCCAAAGCTTGCTTGCATCTCAGAATGGACTAATTGAGAGAACTAAAGACTGCATGGGTTTCTGATAGAGAAAGGGATCTGAAACACAATACAGTTCTTACTTAAGCAGTACATTTTGATTCTTTTAGTGTTATTTATTTAGTATTACAACCATCTATAGTGTTCTTTATTTTTTCTTTTTTTTTTTTTTTAGAGATTTTATTTATTTGTCAGTGAGAGAGAGCGAGCACAGGCAGGCAGAGTGGCAGGCAGAGGCAGAGGCAGAAGGAGAAGCAGGCTCCCCACCGAGCAAGGAGCCCTATGTGGGATTCGATTCCAGGACTCTGGGATCATGACCTGAGCCTAAGGCAGCCGCTTAACCAACTGAGCCACCCAGGCGTCCCCATCCATAGAGTTCTAAATAATATGGTAAATATTTAAAAATGAGAGGACCGGCACTTGGGTGCCCTGGGCTCTGATTGTGATCTCAGGGTCCTGGGATCCAGTGCTATGTCAGCTGCCTGCTCATCAGGGAGTCTGCTTCTCCCTCTGCCCCTCCCCCAGCTTGTGCTCCTTCTCTCTTGCTCTCTTGCAAAATAAAATCTTTTTAAAAAGGGTTTCCCGGGCACCTGGGTGGCTCAGTGGGTTAAGCCTCTGCTTTCAGCTCAGGTCTTGATCTCAGGATCCTGGGATCAAGCCCCACATTCGCCTCTCTGCTCAGCAGGGAGCCTGCTTTCCCCTTTCTCTCTGCCTGCCTCTCTCTGCCTACTTTTGATTTCTGTCAAATAAATCAACAAAATCTTTAAAAAATAAAAAAGGGTTTCCTGACAGTTACCATTTAATAAACATGAGAAAAAATGACTTCCTCATCTGTTTTTTAAATGACTTTTAATATATTTTTTTAAAGATTTATTTATTTATTTGACAGACAGAGATCACAGGCAGAGAGACAGACAGAGAGAGAGGAGGAAGCAGGCTCCCTGCTGAGCAGAGAGCCCGATGTGGGGCTCGATCCCAGGACCCTGGGATCATGACCTGAGCCGAAAGCAGAGGCTTTAACCCACTGAGCCACCCAGGCGCCCCTAAATGACTTTTAATATTAACTAACAGTTTCCAGGCTCTTTTTAGCTATTTAACTGTTTAATCAGGAAGAAATGATGTGGAAACCCAATCCGTAAAACAGATGGAGCAGAAGCTCTATCCCTGCAACTAGGACCTACTCCTCTGGGCACAGCCTACGATGATAGAGTCAGTTGGGAACTTTTGTTTCCTTCCAGTCCGGTGTTTTTCTCCTCTAGATTCTGAGGTGCCACTGGACCTTCTTGGTTTGGTAGATGAATTTTGAATCCCTTGTGCAACCTTGATATTATCTAGACAGAAGCATCTAGTTTCTGGTGTCCTCTCTGGAAGGTGCCATCATTGATGTCAGTCAATAGGAAGATGTTCTTCCATTTCAGGAGGCATTTTTATATTTAGATTGATTTTTATCTGGACCTTTTTGTTGGCGTATTACTCTCAGAGCTAAATGCCTACAAAACCCCCCACAAGCTGTTTAGAATTAGGGACGTGTCATAGGAGTAGCCATTTTGGAACTGCGAAGAGCAGCAGATTGGAATTCTTACTTGAACATTTTTATTTCTCAGGTAGTTACTGTTGCCTTCCGATGTCCAAGTGGGAGTGTCCTGAGAAGAAGATTTTTTAAGTCTTGCAGTTCACAGGTGAGGCCATTTGTATTTTGAGAAATATTTTTGTTGAATTTGGTAAGTCTACTCCCGTGCAGTGGGGGAGGCCGTACCACTCTCTTGTCTGGGTTTCCCTTCAGGGATGGTCAAGGGCATTTGTATGTATTCGGTGTTGCAGAAATTTGGATAATTAGGTATTCTGGATTTTTTTAAAAATTATTTATTTTTTATTTATTTTCAGCATAATAGTATTCATTATTTTTTCACCATATTCTGGATCTTTTTGAACTGTGATTTCTTTGTTTTTTTTTTTCCCCAGTTCTTTTTTTAAAGATCTTATTTATTTATTTGACAGAGAGAGAGTGAGACCACTACCTGGGAGACAGAGACGGAGGGAGGGGAGAAGCGGATTGTCTGCTGAGCAGGGAGCCCGATGCAGGGCTCCATCCCAGCACGCTGGGATCATGACCTGAGCCGAAGGCAGCCACTTAACCAACTGAGCCACTGGGTGCCCCTTTTATCCCGTTCTTTTTTGTTTTGTTTTGTTTTGTTTTAAGATTTTATTTATTTATTTGACAAAGAGAGATCACAAGTAGGCAGAGGCAGGCAGAGAGAGAGAGGAGGAAGCAGGCTCCCCACATAGCAGAGAGACCGACATGGCGCTCCATCCCAGGACTCTGGGATCATGACCTGAGCTGAAGGCAGAGGCTTTAACCCACTGAGGCACCCAGGTGCCCCTAAATGGTTGTTTTTTTTTTTTTTTTTTTTAGTTAATTACATTTTCACAGCTGGGTAGATAACGATGCTCTCAAATCCCTAGCAAGCAGCCAGTCTTAGCTTTGTTCCCATTATCCTTGATGGGTTATTAACTTACGCCCTATTGCTTATATGTAATTTTCAGATCATTCTTTAGGGGTCATTTCCTTTTGTTCTAATAGAGTATTTTTTCTCATAAACAGTGCTGTGTTCATTAGCAATAATTTGGACAACAGAAAAGTAGAGAGAAAAAAGACTTGATCTGCAGTCTGATGCCAAGGCCAATTGCTAATATTTTGGTGTATTTCTATTTTTAAGTGTGCTTAACTATGCATTGTATTAGAAATATATCTAAATGGTTTTCTGTCTTGATTGTTGCATTTAGCCTTCTATGACGAGCATGCTGTGAACTATAATGGAAAATGCTAATGGATTTGATTACATAGAAATGCAAAATTCTATAAAGAAGAAGTTCAGGGGTACCTGGGTGGCTCAGTCAGTTAAGCGTCTGCCTTTGACTCAGGTCATGATCTCAGGGTCCTGGGATTGAGCCCCACATGGGGCTACCTGCTCAGTGGGGATTCTGCTTCTCCCTTTCTCTCTGCCCTTCCTCACAGCTTGTGATCTTTCTCTCTCTCAAGGAAATAAATAAAATCTTACTACCAAAAGAAAAAGAACAAATTCAGAAAGTTAAAACTTTGGAAAAAATATTTTATATCTACATATGATAGTCATTTCTTTATAGGAGTATACTAATCAAGGAAGAGGTAAACTCAGTAGAATGACAGTTTTAAAAAAAAAAACAAAAAACAAAAAAACACGAAGGAGGGCGCCTGGGTGGCTCAGTAGGTTAAGCCTCTGTCTTCAGCCCAGGTCATGATCCCAAGGTCTTGGGATGAGCCCCGAATCAGTCTCTCTGCTCAGCAGGGAGCCTGCTTCCCCCCTCTCTCTGCCTGTCTCTCAGCCTACTTGTGATCTCTCTCATTCTGTCTGTCAAATAAATAAATAAAATCTTAAAAAAAAAAAAAATGAAGGATTTCCTAAAGAAAAAAAAGTGACATAAAAATGTTAGGCCTCACTTAGAATCAAAGAAGTGCAAAATAAATTGGGACAGAATTTTGTACCTATCAGATTGTCAAAAATAAAACGAAGAGTACTGAGACGCCTGTGTGGCTGAGTCCATTAAGCGTCTGCCTTGGGCTCAGGTCATGATCCCAGGGTCCTGGGATCAAGTCCCGCATCTGGCTATTTGCTCAGCAGGGAAACTGCTTCTCCCTCTGCCTCTGCCTGTTCTGCCTCCAGCTGTCTGTGCTTTTGCTCTTTCTCTGACAAATAAATAATAAAATCTTAAAAAAGGAAAAAAAGAGTACAAAATTTTGGGCAGTGTGTGGAAAAAACAGTGAATCTCATTAGTTTTTCTTGTGAATACAAATTGGGCCACTGTTCCTATGGGATAATTTACTCATATTATCTTTTTTTTCTTTTTTAAAAGATTTTATTCACTTATTTGACTCAGAGAGAGATTAGTGAGAGAGTACAAGCATGGGGAGCAGCAGAAGGAGAAGGAGAAGCAGGCTCCCCGCTGAGCAAGGAGCCCGATGAGGGGCTCAGATCCTAGGACCCCGGCATCATGGCCTGAGCCGAAGGCAGACACTTAACTGACTGAACCCACCTAGGCACCCCTCATAATCTTTAAAATATATCTTTTGGTTAATTGCTTTTCCTGTTCATGCTCTCTCTCTGACAAATAAATAAATAAATATCTTTAAAAAAAATAAGACAAATGATCAAAGATACAGGTGTTTATATGGGGATTGGTTGAATGAAAGTGTATCCAAATCTGGAAGATTATGAAGCTTTATAACCTAGAAGAATGGAATATCAGTAGGTTCTTGGATGGTAGTTAGCAGGAAAAGTCAGAGATTATCTGTAACTGATACTCCAGTTTACCCCAAGAATATTCTAGTATCCAGCTTTCTTCCTAAGAAGAAAGCAAACAGTTCTTTGGCAGGCATTTTTAGGCAATAGGAAATGGAAGTTACTATGGAAATCTTCATAACAGTTACTATGGAAATCTTCATTACAAGAAATGTTCTCAGTTAATAGGAATAGCCCATTGGAAATTGAGCTATCATAAGGTAGTCACTGGGGCCTGGACATGTCTCTGGTGACAAAGTTCCTGAATGATTTTTGACTAGTGGCTTTGGTTTTGATTGAAATAATCTTTTTTTTTTTTTTTTTTTTTGGCAGGTGCTAACCTTTATTCATAATTTTTAATTGAATAGCCTTTCCATTTCCTAGGCTTGGGGCTTTGCTAATTGTTAAATGCCCCTGCTATCTGTAGGTGCTTTTAGTCCCTAGGTCTTCTCTGAAACTTTGGAAAGGTATTAAAGGTAATTTGCATCTCTCAGTTCTAGGCGTATTATTTTCCTTTAAACTGTAGATGGTTCTGTTTCTTTACTCCGAGGGGCATGATTTTACAGTGGAAGAATTATAAAATATCATGATGTTCTAGAGGGACACAACTGTGCACAGTATTTGATAGCTAAACTTTTTATCCTTTAGGTCTTATTTGACTGGATGATGAAAATTGGGTACCACACATCCCAATACAGCCTGTCTACTTCCTTTCCCAGACGCCCTCTGGAAGTTGGGGGAGGCTGGTCCCTGCAGGACATAGGAATAACTGTGGATACTGTACTCAATGTGGAAGAGAACGAGCAGACAACTAATGAAGAAAGGAGAACTGCCTGTTCCCCATAAAATCAGCGATGCCATGGCCTTACAGGACAATAAAGGATTCACATTCAAATTATGCCATCCCTTGATTGACCTCAAGAAGGGAAACACTTTAATGTTGATGTCCTTGGGAACATGTGGACATAAAGGATTAGAAAAGGATTACTCTCTGCATATAATAGTTTTTAGAATGTGCCATCTTACCATGTACCAAATGAAGACTAGATAAAAATGTCTACAGTAAGATACTCAATGATCTGTATTTTTCCTAGCTGACATCATTTATCATTATGTTGAAAAACAAAGTCATACAAGTCTGTTTTCTGCCTCTACAGTCCACCTTGCCACTCTGACCGTCTCACAATTCAGACTCTAAAGTCTATTAAGTAGGAATGTGTGTGTGTGTGTGTGTGTGTGTGTGTGTGTGTGTGACCTATGGTATATATATATATACACTGCAGGAAGATGAAATAAACTATATATATATAGTTTATTTTCATAAATATATATAGTCATATATATATATATATATAGTTTATTTCATCTTCCTGATAGTTTATTTCATCTTCCTGCAGTGTTATATTCATGTACTTGAGTAATACCAAGTTAAATATATATATAGTCATATATATATATATATAGTTTATTTCATCTTCCTGATAGTTTATTTCATCTTCCTGCAGTGTTATATTCATGTACTTGAGTAATACCAAGTTCAACTCACAAGTGTGGTATAAAAAGATCTTTGTTATGGTCACTCACTTTTTCTTTTCCTATGTGTGTTGAGTCAATTAAGTTGACTCCTGTGTGTATTGGCCTCTCTCTAATGCTCTTTAATGCTCCTTTTACTTCTTGTGTAGAATTTATTACACTGTATTATTGCTGTATTTTTGTTTCCCCAAATACATAATTCCTTAAAAGCAAGAATTGTGGGCGCCTGGGTGGCTCAGTGGGTTAAGCCTCTGCCTTTGGCTCAGGTCGTGATCTCGGGGTCCTGGGATCGAGTCCCGCGTTGGGCTCTCTGCGCCAGCTTCCCTTCCTCTCTCTCTGCCTCCCTCTCTGCCTATTTGTAATCTCTCTCTGTCAAATAAATAAATAAAATCTTAAAAAAAAAAAAGGCAAGAATTATATCTTTCTTTTCCTCCAGAAGTATCTAGTATATAGTAGATGCTTAATACATGTTTGAAAATAATAAGCTGTCTCAACCTCTTTTTTTTTTTGTCTCTGGAATATCCCACATTGAAAAAAATGAAAAAGTTTCATATTTTAAATTAATCATAAAAGGAATTCAAAACTTCACAAAGTTATAAAAACAAAATTAAAATAACCCATAATCTCAACATCCAGAAGTAAATGTGACTAAAATTACAGTTTTCTGTGTGTCCTGCTGTACTTTATACTTATGTACAATTGATTAAAAAAGCAAAAAAAAGGACCCCAAATGTTTAGACCCCTTGGAAAAACTGATTATTGTAAAAGTTACCAAGAAGTTTTGCTACTTAGGAATTGTGGTAGCTGACTCTGACAAGGGGATATTTGTTATGTGGCAAGAGAAACTAGTACAAGAAACATTAAGGACATTTCCCCCAACAGTATAATTTTTTTTTTTAAGATTTTATTTATTTATCTGCCAGAGAAAGAGAGAGAGCGCACATGAGCACAGGCAGGCAGAGTGGCAGCAGAGGCAGAGGGAGAAGCAGGCTCCTTGCCAAGCAAGGAGCCCGATGCGGGACTCGATCCCAGGACGCTGGGATCATGACCTGAGCCGAAGGCAGTTGCTTAACCAACTGAGCCACCCAGGCGTCCCTCCCCCAACAGTATAAAGATATCTTCAGGATGAATGACTTTTACTGTTGTGGATAGATTCTTTGGTTTCTGTGGCTGGTAATTTGTCTTAATTAGGGTTCCTTCTGAAGAGTCAGTAAGTGTCCAATATTTTTTGAAATAGACTCAAATGCAGATAGAAATACAAAAGAAAATGAACAGATGCTTCCATATTCACCTGTTCTGATCACAGACTTTCATAGGTTCTGTCTTCAGTTGTCTGCTCACATCCACGTCCAAGGATACAGACTACAGAAAATGATTATCATTAAAAAAAAAAAAATATGGGGCGTTTGGGTGCCTCAGTCAAGTAAGTGTCAGAATCTTAATTTCAGTGTGGGTTATGATCTCAGGGTTGTGAGATCGAGCCCTGTATTGGGCTCCATGCTCAGCAGGGAGTCTGCTTGAGACTCTCTCTCCCTCTGCCCCTCCCCAACTAAAATAAATCTTTTTTTTTTTTTTTGTAAAGATTTTATTTATTTGACAGAGAAAGCACAAGCAGGGGGAGAGGGAGAAGCAGGTTCCCGGCTGAGCAGGGAGCCCGACATGGGGCTTGATCCCAGGATTCTGGGATCATGTCTTGAGCCGAAGGCAGGTGCTTAACCATATGAGCCATCCAGGTGCCCCTAAATTAAATACATCTTAAAAAAAAAAACTTTGTTCAGGGCACCTGGGTGGCTCAGTGGGTTAAGCCTCTGCCTTCGGCTCAGGTCATGATCCCAGGGTCTTGGGATCGAGCCCCACATCAGGCTCTCTGCCCAGCAGGGAGCCTGCTTCTCCCTCTCTATCTGTCTGCCTCTCTGCCTACTTCTGCCTACTTGTGATTTCTCTCTCTCTGTCAAATAAATAAATAAATAATCTTTAAAAAAAAAAAAACTTTGTTCTTGTTTAAAAAGACAAAATTTTAGCAATTAACAGATGGTCCTTAAAATTTGTGGAATAGTTGCCTCCTGTCCCCATAGTTTCTAACACAAAAATCTTTAAGGCCATTTCTTTGCATAGCGATACATTTTTCTTTTTTTAATTTTATTTATTTATTTGACAGAGATCACAAGTAGGCAGAGGAATTCTGGTAAAATTTTGCTTCAAAAAATAATGGGGAGAGGACAGTAGGTGGGGGATATAGCTAAATAAGTATTAAAGTTAAATGAAAGATACATTGGGTTACGTTATACTCTTCCTAATTTTGTAGAGTTTCCCATGATATCAACAGGCTTATGATTTTAAAAAAGGACAGAGTTGTAAGTTTGTCAACTGATATATGAGAAAGCTGTGACTTAAAATAGCTTTAGATTAAAAAAAAAAAAAATAGCCCCAGGGAAAACTAACTTGAATGCTATTTCTACTTGGCCTGCTTGTTACTGTTTTTAGTAATATACTTTCGTGGAGGAATAAAATTGAAAAACTTAAAAGACCTAGATCTTACACACAGAATATTCTGAGTATTGAAACATGGCTGGCAGTCAGAATGACTGAGTGCACTATAACCTGTTTCTCTCTAGCACACAAGCCACATATCTTTAGAGAATTCTCCCAAATTGTATTATTCTTCATCTCTATTCGTGCTTCACTAGTTTTTCTTTTTTAAAGATTTATCATTTTTTCTTTATTTTTTTTTTAAGATTTTATTTATTTGACAGAGATCACAAGTAGAGAAAGAGGAAGGAGCAGGCTCCCTGCCTAGCAGAGAGCCCGATGCAGGGCTCTATCCCAGGACCCTGAGATCATGACCTGAGCTGAAGGCAGAGGCTTAACCCACTGAGCCACCCAGGCAGCCCTAAAGATTTATCATTTTCTAATCCTGTGGTAGATGAAGACTTGGGGGAGAAGGATCCCAGCAAGCCTCCCAGGTGTCTCAAAGATTGATTTATTTGAGAGAGAGAGAGAGAGGGAGAGTGCGGCGGAGGGGCAGAGAAAGAGAATCTCTAGCTGGCTGCGTGCTGAGTGTGGAGCCGGACTGGGGTCTGTGTTGCCCGACCCGGAGACATGCCCTAAGCAGAAACCAGTTCAGAGGCTCAGCCAACTGAGCCACCCAGGTGTCCCATGCTTCACTTTGTAAATTTCACTGTAATGGCCTGATGTGGCAGATAACTCATTTGAGTTTAATAAATACACCTGTTATTAAAACAACGTAAATCTCACTTTCGGTTGCCCCATTAATATGCCTGTGATACTAAGGGGTATTTTGTCACGGGGAAAAATAAAAAACATAAAGCTGTCTTTTTCTAAAGAGGGAGGGAACTTTTTCTAAAGGGAATTTTTTTTTTTTTTTCCTAAAGGAAAAAAAATTTTTTTTTAATGTGACATTCTCCTTTAAATGCGGGGGAGGTGGTGGCCGTTGGGGAACTAGTTTTAATGAGTTAATTGTTCTGCCACCTGAAACTGAGATCCTAAAAATACCAAGTTCTAAACCATCTAGCAGTTTTGGACTTCTACTCAGGATAAAGAAAGCTGCAAAGATTGCTTCCCTCACTCTAACAAGAAACAGCTGGATGACACAAAAAAATCACAAAAATCACAAAATCACTCAGCGATCTGAGGCTGCAAAGAATTCAGGGAACCGAATTCCAAAGAGGGGTAATCCATTAGGAGGAGAGGGGGGCACACCGACCGCCCGTTCTCGCTTTGGCAGAACACGGCAGCCCTGTGGGTGTTCTACAAACAGCGAGGAAAAGCCCAGCTAAGATATTAAACGTGTTTAAAGACCAGGTGTGCGCTTCTGTATCGCTTTGGATGGGACTGGCTGTTGAATCTGTGGGTTTTAGCGCCAGATGGAAATGTGCGAAAACTTGCTGGAAAAAGGAAGAATTCCAGACGGTGACAGCAGAGCATTACACCTTAAGGACCTTCTCGGTGTGGGTGTGTGGGTGACTGCAGGGTCCTGACCTGGGGCTGCAGACACGGAGTTTGCGCGCGGCGGAAAGCTCTTCCCCAGGTGTTCACGGGAGGGAGCAGGAGGGGCGCAGGAGACCAGGGCGAGCCCTCCTGGCAGCAGCTGGGGTGACTGGTGGCTGCCGAGAAGCCAGCCTAAAGCTCCGCGAGCTCGCGGGGATCCTTCTCCCCCAAGTGTTAAGCCACTGAAGGCCGGTCAGCAGGTGACCACAGGACATTGGCAAAGATTGACTGTTTCTGGAGAAGCGGTACAGGCAAAAGCGACCTGCCGCTCTCGAGACACAGGGGAAGATTTATTGTTCCTGGGGGACGAGTAGACGCGAACTAGTTCTGTTGCTGGGGGAGGGGCAGCGGCCGCTCTCAGACAGGTGTTTGCCGGTGCTGGGGGAGGCGCGGAAAACCAGCAGCCTCCACCCACCGCAGGTAAAGGCCGAGTTTGGCGGCCACCGGTGGGAGGAGCAGGAATGCTAAGAAAGCCTCACTGCGAAGCCGAAGCCCAGAGGGCCTGCCCGAGAGGGAGGCTGGTTAGGACCATGGGGCGTCTCTCCCGCTCCTGCCAAGCCCAGAAGCCCACCAGCTGCAGGCAACGGGCCACCCAGGGAAAGAGCATGGAGAAGGACGCTCTCGCTGATACAGGTGTGCGGGCGCGACGGAAAGCTGGGGGGCGGGGGGGGGGGGGACAGGCGTCCAGAAAAACCTGGCACTCCACCCCCTACCCCGAGGTCAAGGTGATAGCAGGCAGCCCCCTGTTAGTGGAGGTGAGGAAAGCGGGCTCCCAGCAGGAGTTGTCATAGAATTCTGTGCCTACTGAAACCGAGTTTCAAAATGGAACATGGAAGGGGCGCTTGGGTGGCTCAGTGGATTAAGCCGCTGCCTTCGGCTCAGGTCATGATCTCAGAGTCCTGGGATCGAGCCCCGCATCGGGCTCTCTGCTCAGCGGGGAACCTGCTTCCCTTCCTCTCTCTCTGCCTGCCGCTCTGGCTACTTGTGATCTCTCTTTGTCAAATAAATAAGTAAAATCTTAAAAAAAAAAAAAAAATGGAACATGGAAGACATGCACACGCTGAAGGAATTCGTCACTCGCAGACTTGCCCCGTAGTAAGAAATATTCAGGGGCCCTGGGTGGCTCAGTCGGCTAAGCCTCTGTGGTTGGTTCAGGTCATGGTCCCAGGGTGCTGGGAACCAGCTGGCACTGGGCTCCCTGCTCAGGGGGGTATTTGCTTCTCCCTCTGTCCCTCACCCCACTTGTGCTCTTTCCTAAATAAATTTAAAAAAAATTTTTTTTTTAAGAAGTTTTCAAGAAAGTCTTTAAGGCAGAACAAAAATTAAACCACATGGAAGTGCAAATTTACACAAAGGAATAAAGAGCATTAGAAATAGTACCATTTACATGAGTGAGTACAGAAAAGGGTTTCCTTGTTGTATAAATCCCTTTAAGTGATAATCTACTGTTTAAACAAAAGTAATGTTAGATGGGATTTTTTTTTTAGATGAGATTTTTAATGCTTGTAAAAGGAAGATGTATGACAATAATAGCACAAAGTGTGAGAGGATAAATGGAAGTATTCTAGTAAAACGTTCTTGTTCTATACAGAAAGTGGTGTAATATCATTTGAAGGGAGACTTAAGTTAAACAGGTATACCACCCGATGAGTCTTAAAGCAACCAACCCTAAAGTAACAAAACCAAGAAGTATCGCTAATAACGCACTAAGGAGATACAGGGAATAAAATATGTTTAATCCAAAAAAATTATGAAAGAAACGGAATATATGGTACAAACAAAACAAATAGAAAGAGGCGCCTGGATGGCTCAGTCATTAAGCATCTGTCTTCAGCTCAGGTCATGATGGTGGGTGGGGGGGTCCTGGGATTGAGCCCTGTGTTGGGCTCCCTGCTCAATAGGAATCCTGCTGCTCCCTCTCCCACTCCCCCTGCTTGTGTTCCCTCTCTCTCTGTGTCTCTGTCAAATAAATAAATCTTAAAAAAAAAAAAAGGTAAGGGCGCCTGGGTGGCTCAGTGAGTTAAGCCGCTGCCTTCGGCTCAGGTCATGATCTCAGGGTCCTGGGATCGAGTCCCGCATCGGGCTCTCTGCTCAGCAGGGAGCCTGCTTCCTCCTCTCTCTCTCAGCCTGCCTCTCTGCCTACTTGTGATCTCTCTCTGTCAAATAAAAAAAAAAAAAAAAGTAAGATGACAGATTTAAACCTGACCATACCAATAATCTCATTAAATTTAAATGGCCTAAATACCTCAGTTAAAGACAGTGTTTGATTGGATTAAAAATAATGCCCAATTAGATGCTGTCTCATGGAAACAGCGGTAATAGATAAATAACAAGCCCCTCCCCAAACCTCCAGCTAACATGGAATCCTGGTTTTCTTCTCTAATGCCATAAGAAACACAGAAGAAAAATCATAGGGGCACCTGGCTGGCTCAGCGCGCAGAGGGTGTGACTCTTGATCTTGGGGTGGTGAGTTTGAGCCCTATGTTGGGGTTAGAGTTTATTTAAAAAATTTTAACTTAAAAGAGTCATAAAGTTCAGGAAGGAAAAAATAAGCTTTGTATTCACAGAAAACATGATTTTGTTAGAACAACAAAAAATCCAAAGTGATTTTTTAGGGAGTAAGGGGGGGAGAGCGAGCCACTGAAGGGGGGTGGCAGAGGCAGAGGGAGAATCTCAAGCAGACTCCCCACAGAGCACGGAGTCTCATGTGGGGCTTACTCTCACGTCCCTGAGATCCCGACCTGAGCCCAAATCAAGAGACTGACCCTTAACCAAACGAGCCACTCAGATGCCCCCAAAATAATTTTTGGTGAGTAAGTATAAGAATTAGGTGCCACTGGTATAGCTCCTAGATACAGGCACAATATATATATTTTTTAAAGCCCTTATTTCTATTATCAATAAACAATTGGAAAGTAAAATGGAAAGAAAGCGGTCGTTGACAACATTTTAAAATCAAATACAAGTCAAGGGCACCTGAGTGGCTCAGTCAGTTAAGTGTCTGCCCTGCTCAGGTTGTGGTCTCAGGGTCCTGGGATCGAGCGCCGTGTTGGGCTCCCTGCTCAGCAGGGAGTCTGCTTGTCCCTCTGCCTGGAACCCCTGTCCTTGCCCTCTCACTCTCTCTCTCAAGTCAATAAAATCTCAAAGAAAAAAAAATCAAATATATGGCAAGAATTCACCAAATATTAGTACATTGTTGAGAGAAATTAAGGACTTAAAGGAGGTGTATGTCATCTTCACAGGCTGACACACACAAGGTGGAAAAAAAAAGTCTATTCTCCAAAGTCATAGAGACTCAGTAGATCCTGGTGAGAATCCCACTAGCCTTTTTCTCCCCCTCCATGTGTGAATACAACAAGCTGATTCTAAATTGTCTTATTGTAAAATATAACAAATGTTACCATTTGAACCACTTTAAAGTATTCATTTCAGTGGCTTAAAGTATATTCACAATATTCTGCAACACTATTTCCAGAACGTTTTAATCAGCCCCAAACTCTGTTCCCGTTAAATATGATCTCCTGGCTGCCTCCTCCCTTTTCCCCAGGCCTGGTAATCTCTGTTCTATTTTGTGTCTGTGTGAATTTGCCAATTTTCAGTATCTCATTTAAGTGGGATTATATTTGTCCTTCCGTGTCTGGTTTATCCCACCTAGCATGTTTTTAAAGTTCATCCATGTTGTAAAATGAATCAGTTTCCTTTTCATGGCTGAATAATATTCCACTGGCTGTATACACTACATTTTGTCTATCCATTTGTCTGTTGATGGATATTTTGGTGGTTTACACCTTTTGGCTGTTGTGAATAAGGCTGCTATGAACAATGGTACTTAGTGTATTCTTTTTAAGATTTAAATGAGTGATTCAACTACCTTAATGGTGAGATAAGTAGGCAGAGAGGCAGACAGAGAGAGAGGGAGAAGCAGGCTCCTCGCCGAGCAGCAAGTCTGATGTGGGGCCCAATGCCAGGACCCTGAGACCATGACCTGAGCCTCAGGCAGAGGCTTAATCCACTGAGCCACCCAGGTACCCCAAGATAAGTATTTAGACTGCATTTGATTTTTTTAATGTTCAATGAGGTCAAGATACTCTAGTAATTTGGCCATTGCTTCTGTTTTCAATTTATTGGCAAGTCTTATTCATAGACCTTCTTACTTTTTCCCCTTCTGTATTTTTTCTCCCCTTCTGTATCTTTTATTTTATAAATTCATGCTTTCATTTGTGCCTGCCTCTGTTTTATATTTTATTGGTCTTCAAGGGCCAACTTTAGTTCTTTTCTTTGGAAACTTCTATTTCTTTTGAAATTTGCTCTAATTTTTTTAAAAAAATTTTATGGAGTAGTAAACACTTGGCTCATAATTTCCAGATTTTCCTTTATTACAATACAAATATTTAGTTTGGCTCAGGTCATGATCTCAGGGTCCTGGGATCAAACCCCGCTTCAGGCTCTCTGCTCAGCGGGGAGCTTGCGCCATCCCCCCACCCCCCGCCTGCCTCTCTGCCTACTTGTGATCTGTCTCTGTCAAATAAATAAATAAAATCTTTTAAAAAAATCTTTTGTTTTTGTAAGATTTTAAGTAATTTCTTACTTACTTACTTACTTACATGGCTCAAACCCAGAACCCCCAAGATCAAGAGTCACATACTCTACTGAATGACCCAGCCAAAAATCTTTTATTGTTCCCTTGAAATGGGAAAATTTTGTATATAAACTATACCTTAGTAAAACTGTTTGCAGAACACAATAAACTTTGTGCAATGCAACCAAACCAGTCTTTATAGGGAAATTTATAACTAAAGTATAACCCACTGAGCCACCCAGGTGCCCCAGGATTTTATTTATTTATTTGAGACAGATTGAGAGGGAGACTAGAGAGAGGAGAGGGAGAAGCAGACTCCCCACTGAGCAGAGAGCCTGAGGTGGGGTTCGATCCCAGGACCCTGGGATCATGACCTCAACTGAAGGCAGATGCTTAACTGAGCCACCCAGGCACCCAGAGACTCTTAATCATAGGAAATCAACTGACGGTTGCTGGAGGAAGGTGGGGATGGGGTAACTGGGTGATGGACCTTGGAGGACATGTGATGGAATGGGCTCTGTGTATTATGGAGGACTGATGAATCACTGAATTCTATCTCTGAAACACACACTATATGTTAGTTAATTGAATTTAAATTAAGAAAAAGTAAAAGTAAAGTTAAAAATTTAAAAAAAGAAAAATTTTTTAGTAAATTTACCCAATGAGGGGCACCTGGGTGGCTCAGTGGGTTAAAGCCTCTGCCTTCGGGTCGGGTCATGATCCCAGGGTCCTGGGATCGAGTCCCACATCGGGCTTTCTGCTCAGCAGGGAGCCTGCTTCCTCCTCTCTCTCTCTCTGCCTGCCTCTCTGCCTACTTGTGATCTGTCTGTCAAATAAATAAATTAAAAAATCTTTTAAAAAAAATTTACCCAATGAAACAACCATGACCATAGATCAGTTTTAGAACATTTCCATTGTTCCAATAAGATCTCTCTTGCCTATTTAGTTGCTTCCCATTCCCACTGGCCAGCCCAAGGCAACCACTCATCTACTTCTGTCCCGGAATTTATCTTTTCTGGACATTTCATATAAATGGAATCATAATATGTAGTTTGTCATGTCACCAGCGTGTTGTGAAGTTCATCCATATTGTAATACATTTCCAACTGGTGGTACGTTACCATTGTATGAATCTAACATTTCTGCCTATCTGTTCAGCAGTTGATGGACATTCAGATTGTCTCCAGTTTTTGACCATTAGAATTAATGTTGCTGTAAAATATTGGCATACTTATCTTTGTGTGAACGTGTATTTTAGTTTCTCTTGGGTAGATATGTAGGGATGGAATTGTTGGGTCATAAGGTAATTTTACGCTTAAGAAGCTGCCAAGTTTCACAAAGAGGCTGCAGCATTTTACAGTTCTTTATACCAGTGTCGTAAGAGGGCTCCAATTTCTCTACATTCTCACCAACATTTATTCTTTTTCCTTCAAGTATAATTAACATACAGTGTTATATTAGTTTCAGGTGTACAATGGAGTGATTTGTAAATTCCATATATTACTTAGTGCTCATCAAGATAAGTGTACTCTTAATCCTCTTCGCCTATTTCACGCATCCCCTCACCCACCTCCCTTCTGGCAACCACTAGTCTGTTCTCTGTCTTTAAGAAATCTTTGTATGTTCATTCGTTTTTTAAAATCCACAGATGAGTCAAATCATATATTTGTCTTTCTCTGACCCATTTATTTCAATTAGCATTATACCCTCTGATCTATCCACATTGTTGCAAATGGCAAGATTTCATTCTTTTTGATGGCCAAGTAGTATTCCATTTTGTATTACTACATCTTCTTTATTCATTCATCTACCAGTGGGTACTTGGGTTGCTTCCATGTCTTGGCTATTATAAATAATGCTGCAGTAAACAGAGGGGTGCACATGTCTTTTCAAATTAGTGTTTTCATTTTTTGGGGGTAAATACCCAGTAGTGGAATTATTAGATCAAATTAGATCAAATTCTATTTTTAATTTTTTGAGGAATCGACACACTTTTTTCCATAATGGCTATACTAGCTTGCATTCCCATCAGTTCCTTTCTCTTCACATCCTTGCCAACACTTGTTATTTATTGTGTTTTTAATTTAGCCATTCTTACAGGTTTAAGTTTTAAGACTGGTAACTCACTGGGGTGCCTGGGTGGCTTAGTGGGTTAAGCCTCTGCTTTCAGCTCAGGTCATGATCTCAGGGTCCTGGGATCGAGACCAGCATCGGGCTCTCTGCTCAGCTGTCTTTCTCTGTCTTCCTCTTTCTCTGTCTTCCTCTCTGCCTACTTGTGATCTCTTTCTCTGTCAAATAAATAAATAAAATCTTAAAAAAAAAAAAAAGATTGGTAACTCATTGTAGTTTTGATTTGCATTTCCATGATAGTAAGTGATGATTGAACATCTTTTCATGTGTTTGTTGGCCATCTGTGTATTTTCCTTGGAAAAACATCCATTTATACTCTCTGCTGAATTTTAATTTGCTTTTTTTGGTAATGAGTTGTATAAGTTCTTTATATATTTTAGATATTAACTCCTTATCAGATATATCATTAGCAAATATCCTCTGCCATTCAGTGGGTTGTCTTTTTGCCTTGTTAATGGTTTCCTTCACTGCGCAATAGATTTTTATTCTGGTGTAGTCCCAATAGTTTATTTTTGATTTTGTTTCCCTTGCCAAAGGAGACCTATCTAAAAAAATATTTTTTATGGCTGATGTCAAAGTTATTACTGCCTATGTTTTCTTGTAAGAATTTTATGGTTTCAGGTCTCATATTTAGGTCTTTAATTCTTTTTGAACTTATTTTTGTGTATGCCAAGGAAATGGTTCAGTTTCATACTTTTGTATGTAGCTGTCCAGTTTTCCCAGTACCATTTGTTGAAGAGACTGCCTTTTTCTAGCCTTTTCTGTCATAGGTTGTCATAGGTTAACTGATTATAGAAGCATGGGTTTATTTCTGGGCTCTGTATTCTATTCTTTTGATCTGTGTGTCTGTTTTTTGTCAATACCATCCTGTTTTGATTAGTGTATCTTCGAAATCTGGGATTATGATAATTGTAGTTTTGTGTTGCTTTTTCAAGATTGATTTGCCTATTTGGGGTCTTTTGTGGTTTCATACAAATTTTATGGTAATTTGTTTGAGATCTGTGAAAAATGCTGTTGGTAGTTTGATGGAGATTATGTTGAATTTACAGATTGCTTTGGGTAGTAGGGACATTTTAACAATATTGGTTCTCCCAATCCATGAGTATAGATAATTTTCCATTTGTGTCATCTTTAATTTCTTTCATCAGTGTTTTATAATTTTTGGAATACAGGCCCTTCACCTCCTTGGCTAAGTTCATTAAGTATTTTTTAAATTTTTTAATTTAAATTCAATTAATATATAATGTAATATTAGTTTCAGAGGTAGAGGTCAGTGTATTTTATCCTTTTTGATGCAATTGTAAATGGGATTGTTTTCTTTCTTTTTTTTTTTTTAAGATTTTATTTATTTATTTGATAGAGATCACAAGTAGGCAGAGAGGCTGGCAGAGAGAGAGGAGGAAGCAGGGTCCCTGCAGAGCAGAGAGCCCGACTCGGGGTTCGATCCCAGGACCCTGGGATCACGATCCAAGCCAAAGGCAGAGGCTTTAACCACCTGAGCCACCCAGGCGCCCCGGGATTGTTTTCTTAATTTCTCTTTCTGTTACTTCATTATTAGTGTATAGGAAGGCTGTGGATTCTTTTTGCTTTTTCTTTTCTTTTCTTTTTAAGTAGGCTCCATGCCCAGCATGCCCTAACATGGGGCTTGAACTCACAACCCTGAGCTCAAGACCCGAGTTAAGATCAAAAGTCAGATGCTAACCACCTGAGCCACCCAGGTGCCCCTGCCGTGGACATCTGTATATTAATGCTGTATCCTGTGACCCTACTGAATTCATTTATCAGTTCTAGTAGTTTTTTTGTGGAGTCCCTAGGGTTTTCTATATATAATATCTTGTCATCTTCATACAGTGAAAGTTTTATTTCCTTACCAATTTGGATGCCTTTTACTTGTCTGATTACTGTGACTAGGACTTCCAGTACTACACTGAATAAAAGTGGTGAGAGTGGACATCCTTGTCTTATTTCTGATCTTAGAGGAAAATCTGTTTTTCCCCATTGAGTATGATGTTAGCTATGGGATTTTCATATATGGCCTTTATTATGTAGAGGCATATTTCCTTTAAAAACTATTTTGTCGAGAGTTTTTATCATAAATGGATGTTACACTTTGTTGAATGTTTTTTCTGCATTTATTGAAATGTTCCTATGGTTTTTATCCTTTCTCTTGTTGATATAATGTATTGTGTTGATTGATTTGTGAATACTGAGCCACACTTGCATCCCTGTAATAAATAAATAAATAAATAAATCCACTTGATTGTGGTGAATGATTTTCTTGATGTTTGTTATGAATGTTTATTGTATTATGCAGTTTCCTAATATTTTGTTGAGGATTTTTCTATCTATGTTCAGGAGAGATATTGGCCTGTAGTTCATTCTCTCTCTCTCTCTCTCTTTTTTTTTTTTTTTGTTTAGGTCTTTATCTGGTTTTGGTGTCTGGGTAATGCTGGCCTCTGAATTTGGAAGCTTTCCTTTCTCTAGTATTTTTGGAATAGTTTGAGAAGAGGTATTAAGTCTTCTTTAAATGCTGGTAGAATTCACCTGGGAAGCCATCTGATGCTGGCCTTTTGTTTGTTGGCAGTTTTTTTTTAATTACTGAGTCAATTTCACTGCTAATAAGCAGTCTGTTCAAATTTTCCATTTCTTCCTGATTCAGTTTTGGAAGGTTTTGTGTTTCTAGGAACTTATTCCTTTCCACTAGATTGTCCAATTTTTTGGCACATACATTTTTCATCATTTTTTCTTATAATTTTTTGTCTGTGGTGTCAGTTGTTATTTCTCCTCTTTCATTTCTGATTTTGAGTTCTCTCACATTTTTTAATGAGTCTCACTAAAGGTTTGTTAATTTTCTTGATCTTTTCAAAGAACTGCTCCCAGTTTCATTGATCTATTCTATTGTGTTTTTAGTCTCTTTCATTTATTTCTGATCTAATCTTATTTTTTTTTCCTTCTGCTGGCTTTGGGATTTTTCTTTTTAAAGATTTTATTTATTTATTTGACAGAGATCACAAGTAGGCAGAGAGGCAGGCAGAGAGAGTGAGAGGAGGGAAGCAGGTCTCCCCGAGGAGCAGAGAGCCCGATGCAGGGCTCGATACCAGGACCCTGGGATCATGACCTGAGCTGAAGGCCCAGGCTTTAACCTACTGAGCCACCCAGGCACCCTGGCTATTTTCTTTTTCTAGCTGCTTTAGGTTTTAAGGTTAGGTTGTTTACTTAAGATGTTTTTGGTTTTGCTTCTTGAGGTAGGCCCATATTGCTATAAACTTCCCTCTAATTTTTTTTCAAAAGATTTTATTTATTTATTTGATAGAGACACAGTGAGAGAAGGGAGAGGGAATGGGCGAAGTAGAAGCTGACTTCCTCTGAGCGGGGAGCCCCATGCGGGTGTTGATTCCAGGACCCTGGGTTCATGACCTGAGCTGAAGGCAGATGCTTAAAGACTGAGCCATCTAAACTTCCTAAACTTCCTTGTTTATTGTGCCCCTAAACTTCCTTGTTATTACTGCTTTTTGCTCTCTTCTCTTGTGGTTTGACAGCTTTCTTTAGTGATATGCTTGTATTCATTTTTCTTTCTTGATTTGTGGTTACTTATATATAACATCCTATGTATATAGCAGTCTATATAAAATTGATAGTTTCTTAAGTTTGAATCTGTTTATTATGTTAGTCACCATACAGTATGTCATTAGTTTTTGATGTAGTGATCCAAGACTCATTGTTTGTGTATAACACCCAGTGCTCCATGCAATACATGTCCTCCTTAAGGCCCACCATTGGGCTCACCCACCTTCCCACCCTGAATCCATTTTAAATTTTTACTCTTCCCAAAGTTTTTTTTTTTTTTTTTAAGATTTTATGTATTTATTTGACAGAGAGAAATCACAAGTAGATGGAGAGGCAGACAGAGAGAGAGAGAGGGAAGCAGGCTCCCTGCTGAGCAGAGAGCCCGATGCGGGACTCGATCCCAGGACCCCGAGATCATGACCCGAGCCGAAGGCAGTGGCTTAACCCACTGAGCCACCCAGGCACCCCTCTTCCCAAAGTTTTATGTATGTGATGTTACACTTTTATTTCCTGACTCCCTTGACTGATTTTTATAGATATAGTTGATTTTACTGTGTTTGTGCTTTAACCTCTGTACTGGTTTTATAAGTGATTCATCTATCTTTTTTTTTTTTTTTAAAGATTTTATTTATTTATTTGTCAGAGAGAGAGAGAGAGAGAGCAAGAGCGAGCACAGGCAGAGTGGCAGGCAGAGTCAGAGGGAGAAGCAGGCCCCCTGCGGAGCAAGGAGCCCGATGTGGGACTCGATCCCAGGACGCTGGGATCATGACTGGAGCCGAAGGCAGCTCCTTAACCAACTGAGCCACCCAGGCGTCCCTGATTCATCTATCTTTATGATGTTTGTATTTACTTGTGAAATGTTTTTCTTTCATAATTTTCTTACTCCTGATTAAGGTCTTTTCTTTTCTTTCTTTTTTTTTTTTTTAGATTATATTAATTTATTTGAGAGAGAGACAGTGAAAGAGAGCATGGGAGGGGAGAAAGTCACAGGGAGAGGCAGACTCTCCAAGGAGCAGGGAGCCTGATGTGGGACTCCATGCCAGGACTCTGGGATTATGACCTGAGCTGAAGGCAGTCGCTTAACCAACTGAGCCACCCAGGCGCCCAAGGCCTTTTCTTTTAACTCAGAGAATACCTTTTAACGTTTCTTGTGAGTGTGGTTTAGTGGTAATGAACTCCTTTATCTTTTGTATGGAAATTTTATCTTCCTTTCTATTCTGAGTGATAGCCTTGATGAATAGAGCATTTCTGTTTGCAGATTTTTGGTTTTTTTTTTTTTTAAGGACTTTATTTATTTGTCAGGGAGAGAGAGAGAGAGAGAGAGCAAAGCAAGGGGAGCAGAAGGCAGAAGGAGAAGGAGGCTCCTCAATGAGCAAGGAACCCAATGTAGGAGTTGATCCCAGGACCCTGGGATCATGACCTGAGCTGCAGGCAGATGCTTAACAGACTGAGTCACGCAGGCAGCCATGTTTGTAGGGTTTTTCCTTTAAGCACTCTAAGTATATTATGTCACTTTTTTCTGGATTGCAAAGTTTCTGCATTAAAATCAGCTGATAGCCTTATGGAGTTTCCCTTGTAAGTAACTGTTTCCTCTTGTTGCTTTAAAATTCTCTCTTCATCACTAGTATTTAGCATTTTAATTATTATGTGTCTTGGTGAGGACCTTCTTAGGATTGATTTTATTGGGGGCTCTCTGTGCCCCCAATAAGATCTGGATATCTGTTTCCTTCCTCACATTAGGGAAATTTTCAGCTATTGTTTCTTCAAATAAACTTTCTACCCCCTTTTTTCTATCTTCTTCTGGAATCTCAATAATGTGAATGAGGAGATCACTGAGTTCCCTTAACCTATTCTCACTTCTTATCCTTTTTAATTTCCCCAGTTTTTCTCTGTTGCTTTCCAGTACCCAACCTTCCAGATTACTCATCCATTCTTCCACTTCTTCTAATCTACTATGTATTACATCTAGTGTTTTTTTATTTATTAAGTTCTTCATCTGTGATTGGTTCTTTTTTATATTTCTTTCTCTTTGTTGAGAGTCTCACTGAGATTCTCCACTCTTTTCTTAAGTCCAGTAAGTATCTTTATGACCATTACTTTGAATTCTCTATCAGGCATATATCTCCATTTCATTTAGCTCTTTTGCTGTGACTTTTGTCCTGTGTTTTTTTTTTTTTTTTTTTTTTTTTCCATTTGGGTTGTATACTTTGTCTCTTCATTTTATCTAACTCTGTGTCTGTTTCTCTGCATTAGGAAATTCAGCCATGTCTCCTACTTTTCAAAGTAGTGGCATTATGAAGAAGAGGTCCTGTTAGTGCCCTGCAGTACAGTGTCCCACTCACTAGAAACTGGTGCTTCATGGGAATCTCTTATGTGTGTTGCACCCACCCCATTCTGGTGGTTGAGCCACATTCACCTTCAGTCCAGCTGGCTGCAATAGCCATCTTTGCCTGTTGTGGGCAGAGTTTGTTTCCTATATTGTTAAGGGGCCTATATGGGACCACCTTGGGTATGAAGTTGGGTGGTGTCAGCAGACAGATCAGATGCTGCCCTCAGTCTGCTGGAATGCACCTACCTGGAGGGTGTACTCCCTGCATTGTCCCCTGAGAGGCTATCACTGATGTAGGGACTGAAGTCAGACGAGATGTCTGTCCACAGTCCACTGCTGGGGCTGCATTGGAGCTGGTGTGTGTGGTTATCTTCTCCTCTCTCCAGGACAAGACTCACTTTGGAATTGTGGTGGCTACTATGGGGGCTATTTGCAGAAAGAGACATGTCAGCTACTTTGGAGGGACTCCTGCCAAGTGGGATAGTTTGAGTAGGGCAGCGGAAGAACTTTGGGATAGGGTGCACATTGTTAGCGAGTTAGGTGGTGTGTTCATGTTGGTTCCTATAGGTGGGTGCATGTCTAGACTCGATGTAGAGGAGGGAGATGGTACATCAGCTCTTTTGTTCTTGGGGATCTTCTGGAGAAGTCCCCTAAAGATCTTTCCCCCTCTAATACACATTCTGAGATTAAATCGCCTTCCCATTTACTCCAGGTATTTTTTCCAACATCTGCTTCTATGCTGTATCTCAGCAAGATTGTTACACCATCTCTTTAAGGGCAGGCACTCAGTATTCTATTCCCTCCGGCTTTCCCAGAGCCAAACTTGCTGATTTTTAAAGTTCCCACTGTTAAGCCCCACTGATTGCAAGAACTAACAAAGTTAGTCCTCTCTGGCTTTCAAAGCCAAATGCTACGGGGAGTCATATTCCCAGAGCAGGTCCCCTGTATCTGGCAGTGTGGTGTGGACCTTCCTCTCCTTTCTTCATACCTATGATGTCCCTTCCATTTGTGGTTGATCTCACTGGTTAATTGTCCCCTCCCTACTGGTTAGTTTGATTCCCATCTGAGACTCTACCTTTCCTACTACTTTTCTTTCCCATGTGGTTTCCTCTCTATGATTAACTATGGAGAGTCTGTTCTGCCAGTCTTATTTTGGGTTAGTTGCACTGATGTGTCTGTTATCTAGGTGTATCTGTGGGACAAGATAAGCTTAGGCTCCTCCTACTCTGTCATCTTCCCAGGCTTCCTTGGCAATTGTTATTAATAAAGAAGGTCTTATTTATTGGAGCCTTTCTAATGAGTGTGAAGTACCTCACTTATGCTTTTAGTTAACACTTCCTTAATGCTGAGCTTTCATTTATGTACTTATTAGCCATTTGTATGTCTTTGGTGAAATGTCTATTCTTATTTTCTGCCCATGTTCTGATTGGGTTGTCTTATTAATGAGTGTAACAGTTCTTTTTTTTTTTTTAATTTTTTATTTATCAGAGAGAGAAGGCGTGCACACACAAGCAGGCAGAGTGGCAGGCAGAGGCAGAGAGAGAAGCAGGCTCCCCGCTGAGCAAGGAGCTTGATGCGGGACTCGATCCCAGGACCCTGGGATCAGGACCTGAGTTGAAGGCAGCGGCTTAACCGACTGAGCCACCCAAGCATCCCAGTTCTTTTAAATTCTAGATACAAGTTCTTTATCAGATATGTGTCCTGAAAACATTTCCTTTCAGTCTATTGTCTTTTCTTTCAGTTCTGTTTAAGTGCAAATGTTTATTTCCTAGGTCTAGTTTATCAATTAAAAATTTTTATGAACCTTTCTTTTGATATCACACCTAAGAAGTCATTGCCTAACCCAAGGTCTCAAAGGGGTTCTATGTTTTTTATTTTTCTTTTTTAAAGATTTTATTTTTAAGTAATTTCTACTCCCAAAATGGTGCTCAAACTCTTGACCTCAGGATCTAGAGTCCCATGCTCTTCTGACTGAGCCAGCCAGGTGCCTCAGGGTTCTGTGTTTTCTAAAGTTTGTAACAGCTCTTATGTTTAGGTCTGATCTGTTTTTAGTGAATTTTTGTTTACAGTATGAGGTATGCATTTAAATTTGTCCTTCTGTCACATGTGTATATAAAATTGTCCTAACACCATTTATTGAAGAATCCCTCAATGAATTGCCTTACCACTTTCTCAAAGGATAATTAACTATAAATGTAAGGATTTATTTCTGGACTCTTAATTTTTTTTAAAAGATTTTATTTATTTGAGAGAGAGAGAGAGCACAAGCAGGGGGAGCAGTAGAGGGAGAGGGAGAAGCGGGCTCCCCGCCAAACAGGGAGCCTGATGTGGGACTTGATCCCAGGACCCCGGATCATGACCTGAGCTAAAGGCAGATGCTTAACCATCTAAGCCACCCAGGCACCCTCTGGACTCTTAATTTTGTTCATTGATCTGTGTATCTGGGCATACCAATACAACACGGTCTTGAAAATTATAATTTTATAACAAGTTCTGACATTGGAAAGTGAATGTACCCGTTCTTGTTTTTCCAAATTATTTTGGCTATTGTAGAGGTTTTGTCCACATATTTAAAATTTATTTTTTCATAACCAGTTTTTCTAAATTTTGTTTTATGGAAGTTAAAAGTTCCTTTACCCTTGAATTTAACTCTTTAAATTCCAAAAAGAATAGGTACTTCTGAAAATTTTTGCTTTTAATAGTTTCAAGTTTTTATTTATTTATTTATTTATTTATTTATTTTTTAAATTTTATTTATTTATTTGAAAGACAGAGATCACAAGTAGGCAGAGAGGCAGGCAGAGACAGAGAGAGAGGGAAGCAGGCTTCCTGCGGAGCAGGGAGCCCGATGCGGGGCTCGATCCCAGGACCCTGAGATCATGACCCGAGCCAAAGGCAGCAGCCCAAACCACTGAGCCACCCAGGCGCCCCTCAAGTTTTTATTTAAATTCTAGTTAACATATAGTGTAATATTAGTTTCAGTAGAATGCAGTGATTCATCACCTACATATAGCACCCAGTGCTCATCACCACAAGTGCTCTCCTGAATACTCATCACCCATTTACCCTATCCCACCGCTCACCTCCCCAGTAGTCCTGTTTGTTCTCTATAGTTAAAGAATATGTTTATGGTTTGCATCTTTTTTCCCCATGTTCATCTGTTTTCTCTTAAATTACTGAGTGAAATCACTTGGTAGTTGTCTTTCTCGGATTTGTTTCACTTAGCATATACTCCATCCATTTCACTACAAATGTCAAGATTTCATTCTCTTTTATGGTTTATATGGATGCTTAACCAACTTTGCTACCCAAATACCCCATATACCACCTCTTCTTTATCCATTCATCAACGGACATGTGGGGTCTTTCCATAATTTGGCTATTGTGTTGATAATGCTGCTATAAGCTTCAGGGTGCATGTATCCCCTCTGGGTCACTATTTTTGTATCCTTTGTGTAAATACCTAGTAGACAATTGATCGGTCATAAGGTAGTTCTAGTTATAACTTTTTGAGGAAATTCCGTATTATTTTCCAGGGTGGCTGTACCAGTTTGCATTCTCACCAACAGTGTAAGGTTTCCCTTTCTCCACATCCTTGCCAAAATCTGTTGTTTCCTTTGTTGTTATTTTTAGCCATTCTGACTGGTGTGAAGTGATATCTTATTGTAGTTTTGATTCATTACGTCCCTGATTTTGAGCACCTTTTCACGTGTCTGTTGGCCATGTGTGTATCTTCTTTGGAAAAATGTCTATTCATGTCTTCTGCCCATTTCTTAACAGGATTACTTTTTTGAAGGGGTGTTGAGTTGTGTAAGTTCTTTATAAATTTTGGATACTAACTGTTTATCAGATGTATCATTTGCAAGTATCTTTGCGCCTTCCAAAGGCTGCCTTGTAGTTTTGTTGTTTCCTTCTCTGTGTAGCACCTTTTTATTTTGATGAAGTCCCAATAATTCATTTTCACTTCTGTTTCCCTTGCCTGTGGAGATGTACCTGGTAAGTTGCTACAGCTGATGTCAACGAGGTTGTTGCCTGTGTTCTCTAGGACTTTGATGGTTTCCTGTCTCACATTTAGGTCTTTCATTCATTTTGAGTTTATTTTTGTATATGGTTTAAAAAGGTTCTCCAGTTTCATTCTTTTGTATGTTGATGTCCAGTTTTCCCAACACCATTTCCTGAAAGACTTTTTCCCATTGGATATTCTCTCCTGCTTTGTCAAAGATTAGTTGACTGTAGAATTGTGTGGCCATTTCTGGGTTTTCTATTCTGTTTCATTGATCTATGTGTGTTTGTGTCACTACCATACTGTCTTATCACTACAGCTTTGTAATCTAGTCTGGAATTGTGATGTCACCAGCTTTGCTTTTCAACATTCCTTTGGCTATTTAGGGTCTTTCATGGTTCCATACAAATTTTAGAATTGTTTGTTCTAGCACTGTGAAAAATGCTGGTCGTGTTTTGTTAGGGATTGCTTTAAATGTGTAGACTGCTTTGGGTTATACAGACATTTTAACAATATTTTTCCTGCCACTTTACTGAATTCATGCATCAGTTCTAGTAATTTTTTGGTCTTTTTACATTTTCTACAGAATATCATGTCCTCTTATTTTTTCTATTTTCTTATTTATTTATTTATTTGACAGAGAGAGAGATCACAAGTAGGCAGAGAGGCAGGCAGAGAGAGAGAGAGGAGGAAGCAGGCTCCCTGCTGAGCAGAGAGCCCAATGCGGGACTCGATCCCAGGACCCTGAGATCATGACCTGAGCCAAAGGCAGCGGCTTTACCCACTGAGCCACCCAGGCTCCCCTATTTTTTCTATTTTCTAAATTGCATTGTACTCAGAGGTGTCCTATTAAAAAAACTTGACAAAAATGTGTGCTCTATTAGGGCACAGAGATCTACCTTTTGTCTATTACATCTTCCTTCCTTTCTTCCTCCCTCCCCCCACTTTCTTTTTTTTGAGAGTGCACGAGAATGGGGAGGGCCAGAGGAAGAGGGAGAGAGCATGGAGTTCAACATGGGGCTTGATCTTATGACTCAGATCATGACCTGAGCCAAAATCGAGTTGGACACTTAACTGACTGAGCCACCCAGTTGCCATTCTATTATATAAATCTTATTAAAATGTTTTATTAAATACTCTACATCTTTGACTTAACAATGAGTTGAATTCTGACATTATAATAAAAACTCGTCAACCTGATTTTTCAGGATTTTTTATTTTCATAGTGAGACTATTTTGGTATGTACATACAAGTTTAGAATTATGAGTTAACTCTATTTGTATTAATGTTCTGTTCTTAAATTTTGTCGCAGTGTCTATTTTAATATTAATATAGCTATTTCAGGTTTCCTTTGATTAGTATCTTCCCAGTCTATTCCATCTTTTAATTTTCAACATGCCTGACTTTTTGCTTTTGGTATGTGCCTTGTAATCAGGATATAGTTGGATTTAAAAAAATAAAAAATGACCCTATGTCTTTTAACTAGAGAACTCCATCCATTGCCATTGAGATATTTATTCTACCATCTTGTTTTCTTCTATAAAGACTTAAAAAATCTAATTTTCTCTCGTGTCTTCCACCCTCCGACACTCACCCTTAACACTGACTCTATATCCACCCCCCTCGGAATTTATATATTAGTAATGGAGCTATTTATTACTTACTATTTCTACTAAACTCTCTTTTGGAGATTAATTCTTATTTCTAGAGCAATGGAGAAAGACAAAATATATTCTGGCTTTTAGAAGATTCTTCCTAGCTATAGAACATTCTACAGTTTTAGCATATACTACATATTTGAATATATTAATATAAACTACCTAGTAAAATGTTTAGAAATAAAAATGGTTTTTATGCTCTAAACTTTTCCAGCCTACTATTTGAGGTTTTCTTCTGAATATAAGCCCAACACAAAAAACATTGCCAATTATCTCAACACAACTATTTATCACAGGTCAAGAGATTTATTTTTTAAGAGGCTTTATATAAAGTGTCAAAAAAGAACTTTTCATTTAAAGCATACCACAGTAGACCAATTTGTTTAAAATGGAAAGTTTATTTGCTCAGTACACCAAATAGGATGCAAGCACTGTCATGACAAGTACACAGAAATATGCAGATCGACAGAAAACAGTCACTTAAATGAAGGGAAACCTTTTTAAATGTTATGACAACATACTCCCAAGAATCTTTTCTTCAGTTAATTTAACTATACATTTTCAATAAAATAAAGGGTAATGGATTAAGTGGAAGTTAGCTTGTGAATTTTTCTTAAAAATAAAACTCCAACTCTACCAATCCATGCCAGTTAAACACTATAACTAAAATTTCCAAGTAAGTGCAAAAGGCAATGAAGGAGTTAGTTACCTTTTTTGCTTGAACAGTCCAGAGGAAAATGGTTACTACAAATACAGCAGGCAAACTGTTAAGACTGACCGATCTAGAACATAGTGTTGTACTAAATTTCAGTCTCAAATTGTGCTAAATTGCTCATCATTAGTATGGCACATTTTGGTCCATGATAATGTTTAATGCCAAGACAGATCCCAATTTGTTACAGAAACACATACATTACTGTTGCTTTTTTTGTTTTGTTTTTAAATATATATATTTTAAAAAGCCAGGTATACTTCCACATACAAAGGCAGGTTTTTCCCAGGAGGAATTTACAGGAAGTAGTCGGGGGTGCGCCGGGTAACATGAGGCTCTCCACGACGAGGTGCTGGGTCAAACTGAAGGCTATAAATGGCAAAGAAGCAAGCAAGTAGTTAAAGGATTTGAATTTAAAAGCAAATCCAAGAATAAGACCCTGTAGAAAGAGTGGTACTGATTTCCCCACTTTTACTGTGTTTAGGACTGGAGTAACCCCGGGCAAGTCACTGCATGTGTGTTTTTCCATAAAACTAGCTCACAGAGCTACGATGAAAACTGAAGCAGACAAAATGTCTGATTCAGTGCCTGGTAGAAAAGATTTGCAGTATAATTATCAGTTGAATGAAACCTGTGAGAATGGACTTTTTTTTTTTTTTTTTTTTTTTAGTTCTAGATTTTAGAAGAAAGCATTTAGTCTTTCATGATTAAGAATGATGTTATTAGGGATGCATGGGTTGCTTGGCTGGTAAAGTGTCTGCCTTAGGCTCAGGTCATGATCCCAGGGGAGCAGTGTTGGGTTCCCCACTTGGCATGGAATCTTCTTGATCCCTTTTCTCTGCCCCTCCTGCTTATAATCTAATAAGTAAAACCTTTTTTAAAAAAATGGTATTAGCTGTGAGGTTTTTGTAGATGACCTTTATCAGGATGAGTATTTTTATTAGGAAAGTGTGCTGGATTTTGACAAATGTTTTTCCTGGCTTAACTGAGATGATCATGTGTTTTTCTGTCCAACAGTTTATTGCTTTGATTTTTCATATTTTGAACCAACTCTGTCTTCAGTTTTTAATATTCTGTTGCAGATTTTTGCAACTATAAGCATCAAGAGTATTGGTTTGTAATTTTCTTAAATTATCTTTGATTTTGGTATTAGGGAAATACAGACCTCAAAGAATACATTGGGAAATGATCCCTCCTATTCTATTCTTAGTCTCGTGAAACATTCCTGTTAATTCCTTTTTAAACTTTTAAGTCATTCCATCAGTGAAGTCAACTGGGCTTTGGGGCTTTCCTTTGTAGGAAGTTTTAAAACACTAATTCAACTTTTTCACCTGTTATAGGTCTATTCAGATTTTCTGACTCAATTTTGGCAGTTTATCTTTCTAGGAATTTGTCCATTTTATGCAAGTCACCTAGTTGGTTGCCAGACAGTTATACATTGTATTCCTTTGTAATTCTTTTTTATTTCAGTAAGGTCTACAGTGACTTTGGTAATGTACATCTTCACTGATTTTTGTTTGGCTAGTCTAGTTGAGAAGAACCAACTTCTGGCTTTGGTATTTTTTCCATTTATTTTCTCTTTATTTGGTTTGCACTGGGTTTAGGTTGTTCTTCTGTTCCTAGGGGCTTTAAAATGTAAAGTTAGGTTATGGACTTGATCTTTCTAAAATCTGATTTTTAATATAGGCACTTACAGTTATATACTTCCCTGCAAACACTGCTTTCACTGTCTCTCCTACGTCTTGGCACTTTGTGTTTTCAATTTCCCTTATGATTTATTCTTTGATTCAGGTCATTTAGGTGTATGTAAATTTCCACAGTTATACATTTTCCAGTTCCCCTTCTACTTCTGATTTCTATTTTCAATCCACTGTGTTTGGAGAACATATTTTGTAGGACTTCAATATATATATATATTTTTAAGGGGGAACAGAGGGAAAGAGAGAATCTTAAGCAGGATCCATGCCCAGTGTGGAGCCTAACATGGGGCTTGATCTCATGACCCTGAGATTATGACTTGCGCTAAAATCAAGAGCTGGATACTTAACTGACTGAGCCACCCAGACACCCCTCAGTAGTCTTAAGTTTACTGAGGCTTGGTTTATAGCCCAGCATATAGTCAATCCTAGAGAATGTTCCAAATGACAAAACTATATTCTGCCACTGTTGGGTGGAATGTCCCATAATGTTAAGTTACAGTACTTCTCAAGTCTTCTATGTCACTGGTGATCTTCTGCCTAGTTCTGTTATTGGAAGTGGCATAATAAAGTCCAACTCTTGTCAAATTGTCTATTTCTCCCTTCAATTCTGTTCATTTTTGCTCCATAGTTAAGTGTGTTGTTTGCAACTGGTATATACTCCTAATGCTTTGACTCTTTCATCACTGTGAAATGTCTTTATGTCTAATTTACAATTTTTATTTTGAAATCTGTTTTGTCTAATTATTAGTATTAACTAGTTCAAGTCATGTGGTTGCTATTAGCATGGTATATTTTTCACCTAATTTACTTTCAACCCATTTGTTTTTAATCTAAATTATACTTTCTGTAGATATATAAAGCTGGATCTTAAAAAAAAATCTAGTATTTTTGCCTTTTTGACTGTATAACTTAAACCACTCACATTTAATACGGACATGACTGGATTTATACCTGCCATTTTTTCTTTTTTTGTCTTGTTTCTTGGTTCCCACTTCAACTGCTTTTTTATTAAAAGCATATTTTCTAGTGTGCCATTTAAACTCCTTTAGTAAGTTCAGTTATTTTCTAAATTATTATTGGTTGCTTGAGAACTTAACAATACACAACTTAATTCTACTGCAGTTTATAAATTCCAGTCAATTTAGAGAAATTTACTTCGATATAATAAGTTGCTTTCCATTTCTTAATTTTTTTGCTACTGATGTTAAAATCCCCCAAATGCATTTATAGTTACTTTTTCATACAATCTCATGCCCTTAAAGAAGCTTTCATACAATCTCATGCCCTTAAAGAAGCTGAGAAAGAGCAGGTGTGTATAGATTTTGTTACATTAACTTCTCATTTTTATCTTCTTCATATTCTTCCTTTGGATTCAAGTTATTAGTTAAACACACATACACGACAGTAACTGTAAATGACAGTATAACTGCATCTTTTTAACGGATTTAAAAACCAGCTACATATAGGTACAAAAACAATATGGATGTATTTGTAGTGTAGCTGAATTTTTAAGAAATGTAACAGACAAAAGAAGAGCAAAGAAAAGCTTTCCTGGGATCACAGTCACGACTGGGAGACAAGATGACTGTGCACATATATTAGCTATACCCACACAGAAACAATTAGAGGACCATCTGGGGCATTCTTGAAAACATTCCTAAGCCACACACAGACTATGCTGGGTCAAATAGTTTGCCTCCAAAATTCATGTCGGTTCAGAACCTCAGAATGTGACACTATTTGGAAATAAAGTCTTTACAGATGTTATCAGTTAAGGTGAGGTCTTACCGGATTAGGTTGAGCCCTAAATTACTCTGGTGGTATCCTTTTCTTTTTCTTTCTTTTTTTTTTTTTTTTTTAAAGATTTTATTTATTTATTTGACAGCGGAGAGATCACAAGTAGGCAGAGAGGCAGGCAGAGAGAGAGGAAGGGAAGGAAGCAGGCTCCCTGCCGAGCAGAGAGCCCGATGTGGGACTCGATCCCAGGACCCTGAGATCATGACCTGAGCCGAAGGCAGCGGCTTAACCCACTGAGCCACCCAGGCGCCCCTCCTTTTCTTTTTCTTCTGAGAGAGAGAGAGAGAGGATGAGCAGGGAGGGGCAGAGGGAGAAGAGGAGAGAGAATCTCAAGCAAGATCCATGCTCAACATGGAGCCCAACATGGGGCTCCATCTCATGACTGAGACCATGACCTTAGTCAAAATCAAGTCAGATGCTCAACCAATTGAGCCACACAGGCACCCCATCAATGTGATGGTATCTTTATTAAAGAAGAAACAGACACACAGGGGAGAGTGCCAGGTGCAGACAGACTGGGGTGATGATTGCAGGAGCCACCAGAAGCTAGAGAGAGGCAAGAAAAGATTCTTCTCTAGAGCCTTTACAAGAAACATCACCCTGCCAAAACCTTGATTTCAAACTTGTAGCCTTCACAAATGTGAGAATAAATTCCGTTAAGGCACCCACTTTGTGGTACTTTGTTAGAGCAGCCCTAGGAAACTGAAACATAGATTAATCAACAAAAGGTTATATAACCCTCAATGATACCAGGGGTTTAAACACAATCTCTAACCAAATACTGATCAAGTTACTCGGACCCAGGAGCAACTCCTAGGACGCCAGGCTTAAAAACCCAGGCACATCCATCTCTGATGGTCTGGAAAATGACATTATGTGCATCCTTAAGGCTGCACCCTCTAAGGACTAATCAAACAAGGAAAATCCAAGGTACTAGTATGCTTCGTTGAATTGTGAGCCAAAATCTGTATTCTTTCTACTCTGATAGCAACTTCTAGCCATGTATGGTCCCAGTAGGTTCACTGGATTAGCGTGAGCCCTAAAATTTCAGTGACCAAGGGGGCTGGAGCACAACCTCTGACCAGTCAAAGTGGCTTATGCCCACCCAGAGGGAACCTCTAAATAAATCTGTTGTTTAGTTAACAAAGGTTTAAAGATTAGGGGGCCTGGGTGGCTCAGTGGGTTAAAGCCTCTGCTTTCGGCTCAGGTCGTGATCCCAGGATCCTGGGATCAAGCCCCTTGTCAGGCTCTCGCTCAGCAGGGAGCCTGCTTTCCTTCCTCTCTCTCTCTGCCTACTTGTGATCTCTGTCAAATAAATTAAAAAAAAAAAATTAACAAAGGTTTAAAGATTAAACCCAGGAAAAAAGTCTGAGCAGGTCCCAGAGTAGAATGACTGTGAAGCAGTTTCTGTACACGGGATCTGGAAAGACGGGGAGGGAACAGGTTATACTGAGCCCAATCCACAGATTCTGGCTATTACTGAGATTTAGTGTATTTTCTAGTTTGTGTTTCTCTATGGGCTGTATGCATTTCAGACAATATTTATTTAAGACAATAATTATTTAGGGCGCCTGGGTGGCTCAGTGGGTTAAGCCACTGCCTTCGGCTCAGGTCATGATCTCAGAGTCCTGGGATCGAGTCCCGCATTGGGCTATCTGCTCAGCGGGGAGCCTGCTTCCTCCTCTCTCTCTCTGCCTGCCTCTCTGCCTACTGTGATCTCTGTCAAATAAATAAATAAATTCTTAAAAAAAAAAAAAAGACAATAATTATTTAAAATAACCTTCCAGGGCGCCTGGGTGGCTCAGTGGGTTAAGCCGCTGCCTTCGGCTCAGGTCATGATCTCAGGGTCCTGGGATCGAGTCCCACATCGGGCTCTCTGCTCGGCAGGGAGCCTGCTTCCCTCTCTCTCTCTGCCTGCCTCTCCATCTACTTGTGATTTCTGTCAAATAAATAAATAAAATCTTTAAAAAAAAAATATATATATATATAACCTTCCAGGTAAATAACTGTTTCTGCTGGGGAAAGGGTTTGCCACATTCCTCATTCCACTATTCCAGAAGCAGAAATCCTCCAATTTTAGTAACTGCGTTTAAAATTTTCTTTCTAGGGACGCCTGGGTGGCTCAGTTGGTTAAGCAGCTGCCTTCGGCTCGGGTCATGATCCCAGCATCCTGGGATCGAGTCCCACATCCGGCTCCTTGCTCGGCAGGGAGCCTGCTTCTCCCTCTGCCTCTGCCTGCCATTCTGTCTGCCTGTGCTCGCTCTCTCCCCCTCTCTCTCTGATAAATAAATTAAAAAAAAAAATCTTAAAAAAAAAAAAATTTCTTTCTAAAAGCCATTACATATAACTTAAACAATTTTCAGTTACTTACAAGGAGTATTTTAAAGTGTCATCTAATTCCATGATAGCAGCCTGGTTCCCACAACGGTAACAGTAATTGGGCGCACTGAAAATAGTAACCACATTCCGATCATGACACCAATTGTATCCCTGCAATGTTTAAAAAAACAAAACAAAACACAAAACAACATTTCACTATGAAATTGTAATCTTGACATGGGTCAGTTTAGAAAACTAAATTCAAAAATTCCAAATATTGTTGGTGGCAATGTAGTCTTCTCTGCTCCCTTATAGGGTATCCATCCTTAACACTGTGTACCCGCACGGAACACTGCAGTGCACTGCTGGGCCAGGGTACTGTGGTGGGAGCTCGGGAACGGTGCTCTTCCACTGACATCTATGCTTCGGCTCTTGGCTCAGGTACATATTAAAATTTCTTCCACAAAGATGGAAGATTTCTTACTTTTCCTTGAGTTACTGCTTTATATATTTTGAATCTATTACTAGGTAAACACAAACTCAGAACTGTTTCTTCCCTAGCCAACTGGGCCAGTTTCCATCAGTAAAGACCTCTTATTTCTATATGCATTTTTTATTTCAGAGGCTGTTCTGATACACATTATTAGCTGTATTTTGGATAATTATCTAACTGATATACCAACATACCATTTTCCCTCTACTTCTCGTCTATAGTGCCATTGTTTTATTTTTATTTATTTTTTCATTATGTTTTAGATTCATCCCAAGTAGCAGCTGAATTCTGATTATCTAATTCAGAGTCTCAGTATTTTAGGGAAGTAAAAAATTTTAACTATTCACATTTCTTATGATTATTGATATAATTAGGTTTATCTTTACCATATGAATTTATATTCCTTATTAATAACCATGTTCTCACTCTTCCTTCTCTCACTGTTTTCTCTAACATCTTGAAGTCACTCCCTGATTTAAAAGAATAAAATTCAGGAGCGCCTGGGTGGCTCAGTCCTTAAGCGTCTGACTTCAGCTCAGGTCATGATCCTAGGGTCCTGGGATTGAGCTCTGCCATCAGGCACCCCGCTCTGCGGGAAGTCTGCTTCTCCCTCTCTAATTCCCCCTGATTGTGTTTCTTCTCTTGCTGTCTCTCTGTCAAACAAATAAAATCTTTTAAAAAATTATTTATTTATTTATTTGACGAGAGAAACAGACAGATAGACAGTGAGAGAAGGAACATGGCAGGGGGAGAGGGAGAAGCAGGCTTCCTGTTGAGCAGGGAGCCTGACTGGGGTTTGATCCCAGGACATGACTTGAGCCAAAAACAGATGCTTAACAGCTGAGCCACCCAGGCGCCCCAATAAATTAAAAATCTTAAAAAGAGAGGAAAAAAAAAAGAAAAAGAAACGTGGAGGAGGGGAAGCTGGAAGACAGAGACAGAACAGTAAAGTATGAAAATATATTTGAGGAATCAATGTAGAATACAAGGGGATTTTTTTGATAATATTTTTGAAACTTTTGTCTATGTCTAAATTATTTTCCAAAGTGAGTTTTAATTTTGCTCTGGCCAACTAGTAATTTCCCCTATTTGCTGAAACCAACTCAATTTTTTCTCATTTCATTTAGGTAATAGGGAGGAATGTTTCACAAAGCCTTTTTACAGAGATATATACTTATTTGAAATAAAGATCCTCATCCCCTAGGAAAAAGACATACCTCCATTACAAGTTGGTGAGCTCGAGAAACCAGTGTGAGACCATTGGCATGGTTAAATGTTTCAGAAATGTCCTGTCCAAATGTGTAGCCAGCACCACGTGGTGAGATACCCCATCCACCACGATCATCTGGATCTGACCACAACAGATCACACATTGGGCCCTGGCCAAGAAAATTAAGTACATGTTATAAATTACTAACAGTCAAATTGAACTAATTTAGCTTTACCATAATGTGATTATATTTCTTTCTTTTTAAAATTGAAACTAAGTTTACCTCATGTGGAACTTCTTGTAAACGATCCAAAGCTCTTATATGATCCAGTGTATCTATGGATGGAGAGAGGCCACCGTGGAGGCAGAATATCTGTTTGTGAATAAAAAAAAAAGGCTTTATTAAATGCTGAAAGTTAATGGAGAGTAAAAAACTAATGGTTACAAAATGTAAATCCTAATAGATTTGCTTTACAAAATGAAGTTTAATAATTTTCACTGTTGAGGTGGATCAGTGGATTAATAAGCCTCTGCCTTTGGCTCAGGTCATGATCTCAGAGTCCTGGGATTGAGCCCTGCATCGGGCTCTCTGCTCAGTGGGGAGCATGCTTCCACCCCTCTCTGCCTACTTGTGATCTCTCTTTCTCTGTCAAATAAATAAATAAATTCTTAAAAAAAAATATCACTGTGGAAAATTTATAAAATACAATGAAAAAGGAAACAAAAATCACATTATTAGAGAAAGCTACCAATACTTTAAAATACTTTTGTCCTTATAATCCTAATACTTTGTGTAGTGTTTTCCCCCTTCTCTAGTGAATGGGATCTCTATTCTTGTGACTCAGCATTACACTTTTTGCTAACATATAGAGTTTTTTTGTTTCTCTAACAGCAAGGACACTACCAATCCTATTATTGGTTCCAACACTTTTTCAGCTTTCTTAAAGAGTTCTCTGAGTACATAAATCATGTTGTTAGCAAAAATATTTATTAGCTTCTCAATGTTTATACCTTTTAATTCTTTTTAATGCTCAGTGCACTGGCTAGGATTTCTAAAACAAAACTGAAAAATACAATTTTTGTTTGTTTTGGATAAAATATCTACTCCCAGACCTATCCTCTAGGGTTCTGATCAGAGAGAATAGTAATAAAAAGTTTTAGAGGGCATTTTTTTCCTGATTTTGATGAGGTTTCTGATGTTTTGCTGATTAAGTACAGTCAGTATAAGTTTCCTTATTCAATTAATGTTATCTTATTTTACTACTTAATTAGTTTTATTTATTTATTTTTATTTTTTTTTTTTTTTAGTTTTATTTTTTTGGTGCTTGCCATGTCTGGTTTAGTGAGATGATACTTTTGAAGCTCTCCATTCCTAAGCTCTAGAACATAAATTATGCATGTTCCTTAAAGTTTTGGTAGAATTTGCCCATAAAACTATCCAGACCTGATTACTTTTCCAATTTTTTCTAAGTTTGGTAGTCTATTTACATGGGCTTAATTTCCTCAAAAACTATTTTGCTGTATTAAATTTCACCTTTTCAAATATAATAAAGCTGTGCCCTGTTACTGTGATATGTAAGCAGATCCATATTGATGGTAACGCCTTATTTCTCATTCCTAGTGATTTTTTGGTTTCCATTTGTGCTTTTTTAAAGATTTATTTATTTGGGGGGGGGGGGCGTGCAGAGTGACAAAATCCTGAAGCAGATTCCCTACTGAGCTGGGAACTGACTTGGGGACTTGATCCCAGGATCCTGAGATCATGACCTGAGCTGAAATCAAGAGATAGATACATGTTTAAACAACTGAGCCACCCAGGCACCCCTCCACGTCTGCTTTTATCTTTAATCCTTTAAGTTTATTTTACTATGGCTATTTACTTAAGTTTATTTATTTATTATAAACTTTATTTATAATTTATAAATTTATTTATACATAAACTATTTATTATAAACTTAAGTTTATTTACTATGGCCATTCATTGAGTTCAATATTTCACATTTCCTTTAATTTTTTTTTTTTTTTTTTACAAAATGAAATGTGAGATTATGTATTTCCTTGCATTTCACCCCTGTTTACATCCAAAACTTTTGGTCTACATTGTACTTCCACTGTCATTTAGAAATAATTTGTGAACTCTTAAAGTCCACACTGTTTTCTTTCATTTTAGCCAAGTCTAGGCAAAATATTGTTCTTTAAAATTAATTATTGCAGTGTCCAATACCATGGCTGAGAAAATGTGGACTGTCAGGGCCACACAGTAAAGGCTATCACCAAATTCTGAGTGATCTATTATGCCCATGACAATTCTAGGCTTTTATACAGTTTAGGAATTGCAGACTTGCACCGCATGTTATTTACTGGTACTGTATGCTTCATATTTAAAGTTAAGTCAGTTCATGTTCACAGGGATTTATCTCTTAGAAACTCAAATATAGAAACTTGCACAATTTTCTTATACTTCTAATGTTTTACAGTATGTCTATAATACTCGTTACAGGTGGAAAGAAAGCATGCACTTTTTATGTAATACACATTATTGCTTGCAATTTCCATGAAAATAGGAATAAAAAGTTATTAACAGTAACCAGCCAACAATGTTTACGGATGGAGCTAGTTTTAAAGAACAGCTTTGCGTTACACCAGTATTGTACTTCAGGGTCTTAAGCATTTATTTATGATATTTATAATAGGAAAGCATATTGGCAAATTCCTTAGCAATAATATTTACACACACATCTGAGGACAACAGGGAAATCTGCTGATCACAATGTACAGAAAACTTACCCTAATTCTCTATTCTGAAATTTTAATTATAATGAAAAGAGGCAGAGAAGGCCAAGGGGATGCAGAAATGTCATGTAAATCTAAACCCTAAATTACTAATAGAAAATCTTTTCTTACTTTTATTTCTGCCCCACCCACCGTATAAGCACATATCCTACCTGTCCATCTACTAAAGCTGTAAGTGGAAGATAATCAAATAGATCTGTAAAGTATTTCCAAACATTGGCATTTCCATACTTCCGTAGGCATTCATCGTAAAAGCCATATACTTGGGTAATCTGTCGGCTTTCGTGGTTTCCTCTCAATATCGTAATGCGTTCTGGATAACGCACCTGCAGGAAAAGCAAAAGAAATTCATGATACAAAGCATATTTTTACTGGTGTTAAGCACATTAACTTCTGACCCATTTTTTAAAAAAATGGTTCTTTTGTGTGCTGTTACATTAAGTGCTAATTCTTATTCATAGTTAAACATTTTCTCATTTATTATTAACTGACCTTTGAAATATTTATAGTCCATCGTCTTCATTACTATTTATACCACCCTCACTGGAATGCTTACTAACTGATATCTATGTTATTGTAACAAAACTGTATCTGATTCTTGGTCTTTAATATCCTCTTGATCTTCAAAGGCTCACCAGTCTTCTATGTCTTTTCAGAACACTATGTCTTACTGCTGAATGGATACTGATGGCTAAAGATTTGGACCTAAGATAAATTCCCTTATATACTAATTTCTCTCTCCCCTTTTCTTATTTCCCACAGAAAGACTGTATTTGCTAACAAAAACAGGCCTTTGTCAAATTTGAGCAAGACTTCAAATGTATTTAGTCTCCTTTTCACAACAAAACAGAGAGACATACCTTACAGCATACTATTTGGTCAGGAATGTGTTTGGTAAGAATTCTGTAAACCAAATTAATCTAAAAGTTGCAAATGCATATTTCAGTTTATATGTATTAACTATCCATTATGTGCCCAACATTAAGCTCACGTTTAAAGTTAGGTACCAGGTCTACATAAATGTAATAATACATGACTTCTGTTTAGGGATTCATCTCATCAAGGAGATAGGAGACATAAATAATACAAGGTAAAAAGCCACTATGTGATATATGTAAGGGGTGGGAAATTAAGTTTCTCAGTAATTCAGAGTAAAAGGAATAACGCCAAAGTGGTTGAAGGCTTCAAGAAAGATGTAGGGTTTAAGTAAGTCTTGGCAGAAGAGGTAAGAAGTCAGAGTAACCTTATGGGGAAATCAGATGGAAATAATGAAGACAGGCAGAGCACTGAAACTCTGATCAGAGATACAGAGTTTATGCTACCAAATACTGACAGGCAAATTCAGGCTACACTACAACGGGCCAGCCAAGCAGTCTGAGCTACCAGCAACATGGAATCTCTGAAGAGTTTGGGGACAGAAGAGTAGTAAGAAGTGTTAAATAACAGAGATTTAATCTTGAAGCATACGTAAGGCAGATTTGGAGGAATCAGCAACATTAGCTCCCATACTTTTACAGTAACTGAAGCTGTGAAGTGATTGTAGACATAATTGTGTGATAGAGAAAAACAGACACAGGAATAACAGACTTCTCAAGGCAAGAATTAAATTGACTATATATGAGGGAAACCTACGGAAAAGATGGTTCCAAGACTTCAGCTGTGGATTATCTAAGGGAATGATTTACCAGAATTACGCAGACACACTGAATGTATAATTTTCATTTCTCTCTCTTTTCTAAGATGTAAAACCAACTATTATATTTCAAGGGGCTGTAAACTGAATAGATCATAAAATATAACAGATGATATGCAATACTGCCATCCTCGCCTTTTGGAAGTTTAAAGCTTGAAAAAAAAAGTAAAATTGAATTTCATTAATCATACCTTTAATGCCACAAGAAGAGTCACAGTCTCCACTGAGTAATAGCCTCTGTCTACATAGTCGCCCATGAATAGATAGTTTGTATCTGGTGATTTCCCACCAATTCTAAAGAGTTCCATAAGATCATGGAATTGACCATGCACATCTCCACACACTGTAACAGGACAACGCACCTCTTGCACATTTGACTCTTTTGTTAAAATTTCCTTAGCCTGTTTAAAAAAAAAAAAAAAAAAAGAAATCATTAAAAGCAACATTTCTTGCACAGTAAAAGAAAAGCCTGGGAAAAAAAGACATCTGAAATGAGCCTTAGAAAATCATAAAACTAAAACCACAATTAGATACTGATTATTAGGATAGCTAAATTTAAAAGGTAACAAATGTTTCTGAGGATGTGGAGAAATTGGAACTCTCACGCACTGCTGGTGGAAATGCAAAGTGGTACAGCTGCCGTGGAAGAGTCTGGCAGTTCCTCAAGACGTTAAACATAATTACCATGTGATCCAGCAATTCTGTTCCTAGATATAGGCTTAAGAGAAATGAAAACTTAAATTTACACAAGATCAGGGGCGCCTGGGTGGCTCAGTTGGTTGGGCGGCTGCCTTCGGCTCAGGTCATGATCCCATCGTCCTGGGATCGAGTCCCACATTGGGCTCCTTGCTCCGCAGGGAGCCTGCTTCTCCCTCTGACTCTGCCTGCCATTCTGTCTGCCTGTGCTCGCTCTTGCTCTCTCTCGCTGACAAATAAATAAATAAAATCTTAAAAAAAAAAATTTACACAAGATCATGGCAGCTTTATTCATAATAGCTAAAAAGTGGATAACTACCTAAATGTCCAATAAGTGATGAGGGGATAAATAAAATGTGGTGTTACTTGTTCAACGGAGTATTATTCAGCAATAGAAAGTACTGATACATGTCACAACTCTGGAAACATTGCTATGTGCAAGAAGGCAGTCACAAATGGCCATATATATTATGACTCCATTTATGTGAACTGTTCAGAAGAGGCAAATATACAGAGACAGAAAATTGCCTAGGGCTGAGAGGATTGGGGGATAAAAGCTAAGAGGTACAGGGGGGGTTCCTTTTGTGGGAAAGGAAAATATTGTGGTGATGGATGTCCATATCTGACTATACTAAAAGCCAATGAGCTGTACACTCTAAATGAAATGCATTATATTCAGTAGGAGTACATCTAGGGGAATTCGATCTCAAAAAAGTTGTTTTGGGGGGGCACTTGGGTAGTTCAGTCGGTTAAACATCCAATTCTTGATCTCAGCTCAGGTTCTGATTTCAGGATGAGGAGTTCAAACCCTGTGCTGGGCTCCACGTTGGGCATGCAGCCTACTTAAAACAAACTTTCCTTTCCCCTGCAAGAAATAATCTTTTAAAAAAATATCTTAATTTTTTCAGTGTTCCAAGATACATTGTTTATGCACCACACCAATAAATAATCTTATTTGCATTTTTAAAAAGGTTAATAAAAGTAACAAATCGCTTATTCAAAATTCTGGCAAATAAACATCTTATACCAATTCATAAGCTAACGTTCAACTTCCTTATTCCAACCATTTTATGTATCAGTAAAACTAGAAGGTCCTGAAGGACAGGATTTATATATAAACAATGGCAAATTAAATATATGAACTAAGTTCAAGTTCCTTACACCTCATCTACCCAGCAACTTTGCCTAACAGAAAGAGCCCAGAATCAGAGAAAATTTAAAAAGGCCTCTGAAGTACTAAAACAGATGATGATAAAAGTGTGTGTATCTCCCCACCAATCTGCCAGAAGAGTCTCTTAGGCCTTCTTCTGGCCCTTTTGTTATGTGCAAAATTCTCTTCTTTTTTTTTTTTTTGTAAAATTCTAGTAAGAGATTTACAGCTTCCAGGTCTACGGCTGATTAGGAACAGAAAACCACAAAAGACAAGTGGTAGGAATTGGAACCAAGAATAAGAAACAACCTGAAACAGGGTGATGGCATAGAAAATGATATAGCAACAAAAGTCAAACACTAAGGATGAAACTTAAAGTAGGACCCAGAAGAGGAGAGCTGAAACTGGTAGGAGAGTAGAATTTTAGGGACATTTCTCTGCCCTGCCAGATGTCATCATCTAGGAGCATTTAAAAACATGAATTTTGAGTTTCTATACATAGGTTCCTATTGCTCTGTATCTCTGTCAACAGACTAACATTCTTGCCAATGAGTGTGAAACAGTATCTTTTAATTTGCACCTCTACTTTTTTTTTTTTAAAGCAGCTTTGTGTGTGTGTGTGTGAGAGAGAGAGAGAGAGAGAAAGAGAGAAATGCCTAACTCATAAAATCAGGCTTTTATTTGGTTGTTTATATTTTCCCTATATAGTTGTATCAGTTTTCCCTCTTTATGGTCTGTGCTGCTTGGCTGGGTTTTGTTTTAGAAATTTTTCTCCTGGGGTGCCTGGGTGGCTCAGTTGGTTAAATGTTTGTTTCTGGCTCAGGGCATGATCTCAGGGTTCTGGGATCGAGCCCTGGGTCACACTTCCTGCTTAGTGGAGAGTCTGCTTCTCCCACTCCTTCTGTCCTTCCCCCCTGCCCTTGTGTACAGCCTGCTTCTGTCTCAAAGAAATAAAATCTTTAAAAAACTTGTTCTCCACAGAGAGGTCAAAAAAGGCATTTTTGCATTTTTATCCGAGTTTTTTCACACTTCACGTCTTTAATTCACCTAGAATTTGTTATATGACATAATGTAGGGTTCTTTTTTTAAGATTTTAAGTAATCTACACCCAATGTGGGGCTCAAAATCTACAACTCCAAGACCAAGAGTCCCACACTCTTCTGACTGAGCTGGCAGGCACCCTGTGATTCATTTTTGACTTGATTTTTCCTAATGGCTAGTCAGCAGGCTCAGCATTATTATTTATACAGCGCTTCCTTTTGTAAAGACCAGCGTTCTATTTCCTGATTTCTTACCTGCACTGAAACAACCCTGTACACCCTCTCAGATTCCCTTATAATTCTTTTTCTGAAGACGCTGTCTGTCCTCTGAACTGCACTGCGGTCACCGCTGACGGCGCCCTGCCTGGCTAGAGTCTAAGCAGTGGTGGTGGAGCTGCCTGGGCCTCACTACGCCCCGCTGCTCCTCTCCTTCCGGATGTGGATGGAATGCCACATGGTGGGATGGGGGCATCTGGCTTCTTGAGCTGGGGCTGAAGGAAGGATGCACAATCTGGAGACATGCAGGAGTCATCTCGTGGAGTGCACCTTGACCCGAAGGAGAGAGAGAATGAGGGCAACAAGGAAATAAACTGCCAACCTGTTTTTTTTCCTTTTATGAACTTCTCTGAGGTATTTGTCTGCTTTGGCAGAAGCTCCACTTCCCAAGGTAACACATCATAGGTCACCCTGCTTCACAGATTTCTTGCCTGATTTTTTTCCCCCTTCCCCTTATCTATTAGGGCTTGCACAGTCCCTGAATAAAGTGTCAGCATCTTAATCCTTGCCTCAGATTCCCTTCTCACTGGTCTACTGCCCATGCATCAATAAAAGTCTGATTTAATTACGATGAGATATCATGGTAACAGGGAACTGAAGCTACTTTCCTTATTTCTTTTATTCAAAATTATCTATTTTTGATCCCTTCATTAAGCCTGCCATATGAATTTTAAAACTATTCTGTCAAGGCCTATTAAAACTTTGTTTAGATTTAAAAAAAATACTTTATTTATTAATTTGACAGAAAGATCACAAGCAGGCAGAGAGAAAGGGGATGAGCAGACAGCCCAATGCCGGGCTCGATCTCAGGATCTTGAGACCATGACCTGAGCTGAAGGCAGAGGCTTATTAACCCATTAAGCCACCTATTAGATTTTTGACTCAAATTGCATTGAATTTACATATATTTGTAGTCCTCTTTAGAATACTGTTTTTTTTTCACTGATGAAAACGGTATTGACCATTATTTAGGTCTCCCTTATTATTCAATTTTATAATTGTCTAATAATACCTACTTGCTGTTGCTACTGTCAGATATAATCCAAAGTAATTTATATTTGATACTATGCTGGGATTTAAAAAATACCTCCTATGCCAGATTTTTACTTAATACTCTTATAATTTGGAATACTTAAAAACTTTAGTTTATAGAGTCTCTTGGATTTTTCATAGATACTATAGAATGACACTTTTGTTTTTTCCCTTTATAAATCTTATAGTTACTAATGTCATAAATAGTCTGGTCTGCTATAACAAAAATGCCATAGATTGGGGCAGCTTAGGAACAACAGAGGTTTATTTCTCACAGTTCTAGAAGTCTAAGATCAAGATTTCCTGAAACTTAGTAAGATCAAACTCCTCTGATCTACAAGTCTCGCTATTTCTTAAGGTGGGGGACATTTTAAAGTGATGGGGATTAAGCAGCACATTTGTGATCAGTACCACGTCATGTATGGAGGACTGAATCACTATATTGTACACCTGAAACTAATATAACAGAGTATGTTAATCTAGAACTTAAAATTTAAAAAGAAAAATTTTAAAATATGTTTAGAGAGTGAGGAAGGTGGAGCAGGGGGCGGAGGAGAGATAGAATCTTAAGTAGGCTCCACACTCAGCATGAAGCCCTATGTGGGGCTCAATCTTACAATCCTGAGCTCATGACCTGAGCCAAAATCAGATGCTTAACTGGCTGAGCCAAACAGGCACTCTTTCTTTTTTGTTGTCACCTGCATTCCCTGTGACTAAGTGTTAACTTTCTGGAGGCAGTTAGATTTTTTTCGTTGTTACATCTATGCTGCTTTTCTTGTTATTACTACTAGTTTTGCCTTCAACTTGTTTCCTAAATATTCAGCTTGTGCTATGCTTTTGTTTTTAATCTTTTATTTAATTCACATCGCAGTGAGTTGTTTTATAACGTGGGCACATCTGCGTAATTTCTTTCTGTTCCTCAGGGTAAGACTTGTTTTAATTTTGGGTTGTCTATTTCCCAAGCTATGTTTCTCCCTCACTTGCTGTTACTTGCTTGCCATGCTGTTCTCACTTTGTTGCTGAGCTATCAGTCTAAGCCTTCTACTTACTCCAACACACTGTGTGGCATTTATTTTTTATTTATTATTAACATATAATGTATTATTCACTTCAGGGGTGTAGGTCTGTGAATCATCAGACTTACACAATTCACAGCACTCACCATAGCACATACCCTCCCCAATGTCCATCACCCAGCCACCCTTCCCCTCAGCAATCCTCCGTTTGTTTTGTGAGATTAAGTGTCTCTTATGGTTTGTCTTCCTCCCTGGTTCCATCTTTTTTCATTTTTTCCCTCCATATCCCCCATGATCCCTGCCATGCCTCTCAAATTCCTCATAGCAGAGAGATCATATGATAACTCTTTTTTCTCTGACTGACTTATTTTGCTTAGCATAATACCCTCTAGTTCCATCCACGTCGTTGCAAATGGCAAGATTTCAATTTTTGATGGCTGCATAGTATTCCACTGTATTCTTTGTCCATTCATGGGTTGATGGACATCTGGGTTCTTTCCATAGTTTGGCTATTGTGGACATTGCTGCTATAAACATTCAGGTGCACATGCCCCTCTGAACCACTACATTTGTATCTTTAGGGTAAATACCCAGTAATGTGATTGCTGGGTTGTAGGGCAGCTCTATTTTCCACTTTTTGAGGAACCTCCATGCTGTTTTCCAGAGTAGCTGCACCAGCTTGCATTCCCACCAACAGTGAAGGAGGGTTCCCCTTTCTCCACATCCTCGCCAACATCTGTCCTTTCCTGACTTGTTAATTTTAACCGTTCTGACTGGTGTGAGGTGGTATCTCACTGTGGTTTTGATTTGTATTTCCCTGATGCTGAGTGATGTTGAACACTTTTTTGTGTCTGTTGGACATTTGGACGTCTTCTTTGCAGAAATGTGTTCTTATCTGCTGCCCAGTTCTTGATTGGATTATTTGTTCTTTTGGGTGTTGATTTTGATAAGTTCATTATAGATTTTGGATACTAGCCCTTTATCTGATACGTCATTTGCAAATATCTTTTCCCATTCTGTCAGTTCTTTTGGTTTTGTTGACTGTTTCCATTGTGTGCAGCATTTATTAACTCCCACTCTACCACATGTGAGACTGGTTTGTTTTCTGTCAATGAACCACAGGTTTAAAGTCAAGATAGTTTATTTCAATTCTCTTTGTAGACAAGGGAGCAGGTGAGAGGGCTCACAAGGGGGAGTGTGGAGTCTAGAATGCCTATTCACTTCTGAGGACTTTTATGGTTCACTCCATTCCCAGAGGGGAATACTCTGAGACCCTGGACATGTTCCCCAATCAACGTGTTGTCTTAGTTTGGGCAGCCTTGATGCATTCAATTTTGTCCCTATCATTCCCTATTCCTTTCCAATAGCCATTTCCACCACTTCTCAGACAAAAGAGAAACGAGTTCAAAGTCCCACTTTAACTGTCTCCATTCAGAGATACTGGGATATCAAAGAAAATCCTCTGGGCTTTGCTGGCTCACCCACATGGCTTGGAATGGCAGGGTGTACTGAGGAATAGTACCTCACTGTGTCACTCAGTGATCACAGCCCTGCTCTGCCTCTTTTCAGTTACTCATTATTTCCTGTCCTTTAACTTTTTTCTGTTTGTTGTTCTTATCATTATTAGTAGTCAGAAAAAACAACAGGTAATTATCCATTTTCCTTGCTGTTGGCCAGACCACATCTGGAGTAACCTGATGCATTAGGTGGTGATTAAAGGACAAGGCCTACAAAAATATGCTTCCTTTCCATTCACGAGATTGGCAAAAATGACATTTACCCATTGTTACCCCCCGCTTTTTTTTTTTTTTAAAGCAAGGCTATTCTCAAATCCTCTGGTGAGCATGCACATTTATACATCTTCTTTGGAAAGCAACTGACAGTAGCTAACACAATGTAAAGTGATCTGAGGCAAAGACTGCCTAACCTCAGTATCTACTCTTCTCTTTGTTCTCTGTAATTAATCTAACTGTAGCCAAGGCAGTCACGCTTCCAGCTCAAAGACTACACTTTCCAGCTGCCTTAGTTCGGGCTGCAATAACAAGTATCATAGACTAGGTGGCTTTCAACAACAGAAAAACAGAAATTGCTCCCTCACAGTTCTGAAGGTTGTGAAGTCCAAAATCAAAGTGCCAGCCGACTCGATTCCTGGTGAGGATCCTTACCCTGTTTTCAGAAGCATGCCTCTGCACCTCACACAGTAGTGTGTGAGAGACATCATCTCTTTAGTGTCTCTTCTGATAAGGACACCAATCCCACTCATGCGAGCTTTACCAAACTACCTCTCAAAGCCCCACCTCCAGATACCACCACAGTGGTAATTAGGCTTCATATATAAATTCTGGGAGGACACAAATAGTCAGCCCCTAGCACCAGCCTCTCATGAAGCTACAAATGGCCATGAGACTTAAGTTCTGGTCAGTGAGACGTAAGGAGTGTTACGTAGCAACCAGAAAGTTTCCTTAAGGAGGGGACATGCCCTTCAACACTCTCCATTCTGTTTCCTGGAATGTTTATGTGACGACGGCTGCAACTCCAGAAGCCACGTGAGACCCTAAGAACAAGAACTGCTCCCTAGCAACAGCAGAACAGAGTGCTGGAAGATGTGGCAGACTGAAAAAACACCCACAAAGATATAGTCACATCCTAATCACCAAAACCTGTGAATATAACCTTACATGAAAAAGATGGGATTAAGGATTCTGACATGAACAGCTCATCCTACATTATCCTGACAGGCCCTAAATGAGGCAGAGGGAGTTTTGAGAGAGACAGACAGACACAGACACACACACACACACACACACACAGGAAGACAGAGATAGAATGAAGTGATGTGGCTATGGAATGCCAGCAGCCGCAAGAAGCTTAAGAGGCAAGGGACAGATTGTCTCCAAGTTTCCAGAGGGTGTGTGGCCCTGCTGACACCTTGATCTTGGACTTCTGGCCTCCACAGCTGTGAGAAAAATAGACTTCTGCTATTTTAAGGCAGCCAGTTTGTAGGAATTTGTTGCAGCAACCACAGAAAAATAACACAAGTGTCTGATTTCCTAGCAACTTTGTAGAGCTACCGTATCACCCCTGGAGTGCTTATTTCTGGATCTGCCTATACATTAAGAAAAATATAAAAACTGCTACTTTGGTTAAGCCCTTACTTTAGGTTTTCTTTTATATGTATGAAACCTAATGCAGATATCTGATATAAAGAGCATTTGATATATAAATGAAAAACCAAGTCATAAAACTACTACATGATCACCTGTTAGATAAGGAAAACTGTCTAGGAGCTCCACTCTAAGAAGGTGCTCTAATTTTTAAGTAGGTTATGTTCTCCAAATAGCTGGTTTAAGTCATGGGGCAAAATACTTATAGCAAAGTCAGCCAAGGCCAGTGAAACCACAAATGCATCGAGGGTAAAGAAGAAAGTCCTTAAGGAGTTTACGAAAACCAAATCCCAAAGTCAACAGGATCCTAGTAAAATAGCTGAAGATTGAGAAAATAATCAGCAGAAGTTTCTCAAAAGCAACATAACCTACTGCAATGGAACTATCAGCTGGAAAAAAAAGTCAATGGCAACAGGCTTAAAATGAGAAAATCACTGTCATTTACTTAGCAAGCAACAAGTAATTTGTTTTTCAAGTGAGTAACCAAAATTTTGCAGAAAGAGTTTAAAGAGAATCCTTAAGTCAGAACATTAAGACTTTAACAAGCTAATCATATGTAAAAATCTATTAAAGGAAACGTTACCAAAAACAAAGTAAAATTTATTTAACATATAGTACCCTGTATGGGACAGCATTCATCAGGCTGATAAACCATTCACTTTGATATACACCATACATACACAGCAATCACCTGACACATCAAAATATTCCCGAATGTTATGTTTATGTGTACATGCAGCAAACATTTGCAAAGTGTCTATTGTAGGCCAGGCACCAGAGATAAAGAGAGGAACAGCTAAACTCTCTAGCATCAACAGGCTAGCTTAGACAGGCTCAACCAAACAAAATAAAAATTTCTGGGAGCGCCTGGGTGGCTCTGTTGGTTAAGTGCCTGCATTTGGCTCAGGTCATGATCCTGGGATCCTAAGATCTAGCCCCGGGTCAGGCTCCCTGGATCCTGCTTCTCCCTCTCCTCCCTGCTCATGCTGTCTCTCAAATAAATAATAAAATCTTTAAAGAAAAAAAAAATTCTGGGATGCCTAGATGGCTCAGTCAGTTAAGCAGCTGCCTTCGGCTCAGATCATGATCCCAGAGTCCCTGGGATCGAATCCGGCATTGGGCTCCTTGCTTAGCAGGTAGCCTGGTTCTCTCTCTACCTCTGCCTGCCACTGCCTACTTGTGCTCTCTCTCTGACAAATAAATAAATATCTTAAAAAAAATTCTCTATACAAAAAGAGACAAAGGAGAATCCTGGGAAAATATTTAGAGCGCACAAGATAACAGAAACATACTGACATCTATTATCTAAAGATATCTCTAGAATATAGTATGTCTAAAAATATCACTAACTGGCAGTCAATGTTAATAGTGAAGACACATTTTTGAGAAACCCTAAGAAACTATGTGAGTATTTGGGAATATAAAGCTCTAAATTAGCCATCTTTGTTTCAATTGTTAAATGAAGATGGCCTGTAATTATTTTTATACTAACTGACTTCAAATGTAATTTAAAGTTTAATTTTCTGGGCACCTGGGTGGCTCAGTCAGTTAAGCGTCTGCATTCTGCTCAGGTCATGACTTCAGGGTCCTAGGATGGAGCCCCACATCGGGCTCTCTGCTCAGCGGGGAGTCTGCTTCTCCCTCTGTGCTTTCTCTCTCAAATAAATAAATCCTTTAAAAAAGTTGTATTTTCCTGTATTATAACATCAAAAAGTTATTTTTAAGTCTGGGTAAGGAGATATTTATAATACTGATGGTTTTAATAGTTCCAAGAGTTGTAATATTGAGACTGAAGAAACTTTATTCTTTTGAAATTTTAATTGCCAATATAATAAGTATCAATAATACATCCTGCATAAAGAAAAGCTTTTTCAGTCCTTAAATTTTAAGAGTATAAAGGGGTCAGGAGACTAAAAAGCTTAAGAATTTCTATGTTAATGCCTCTGTTCTGTTTAGCCTACATGTAAGATAACAGAGATCATGTAAAGGGTAAGCAGGTTCACACTGCTACAAAGCCATGTATCCTATTCACATCAACTTGTTTTCAGTGACTATTAGTGTCCTATTACAGTAATCCAAGGTACTGATGTTAGAATATGTAAAACAAATCACAATGAAGGTTCGCATACATGTTGTAGAAATCACGAAGTCTTTATCTCCAGATTCATCTATGTCAGTTGGGTGCACCTAGCCCAGACTTTTCATTTGAAGTGACTCTACGCAGTAGGGACAATGACAAGTTCTATTCTAAAAGAGTTGTTCTCTACAGCATTCTAAAACCTTTCTAAGGTGTGATTTTGACTCCATGTGCTTTAATTTCCGTGTAATTTCCAACCTGGGTTCTCGAGCTTCCCTTCTGATTCTAGGGTACAAATATTCTTCTGTTTCTGCTTAAATTAGTCTGGTAGACCTTTCCAAGAGTTATGAACAATGTAGCTCATGTTTTTACTTCTCTTTGCCAACGGTTTCATTAGAATGAGATTACATGTACAGAAATCTTCCAGGAAATAGGGACTCTCCCCCGGTTCAAATCTAACTGTGTAACCTTAAGACTTACATACTTTTTACTTTCTTACATGTAGACAAGGTATATATTGGTCTGTAATTCTAGAACAGGCAGTACTGGGGTGCCTGGCTGGCTCAGATGGAGGAGCATGTAACTCGATCTTTGGGGTTCTGAGTCTGAGCCCAATGGTGGGTGTAGAGATTACGCAAATAAAAAAACTTTAAAAAAGTACGCAGTCTTACTTCCACAATATAATCTGGAAATAGCTATTCTTTTCCAAACTGAAATTCTTTAAGGGTTGATATTCAGCTGTGTGGCAAATACGTTATTTTACTTAACATTATATTACTAAAACTATCCTTTTCACTGGGGAAGGCAGAGCAGACAAACTGAAGGCTCTGAGAAGCCTGGAGGTAGGCATCGCTTGGTGCATCTTCTCAAGGACCAATAGGGCAGCACTACTTCCATCTTTCCACCTACCTACTTTTGACTCTCAATAAACTGAATTGCCAACTCATGGTCACAAGAGGGTGGTGCATCTCTAGTCACTGTTTCTGGTACCCTATTTCAGCAAGAAGGCAGAAAGCACAAAAGACCAGAGAGTACATGCTAGCCTAGTCTATCCATCTTCTAAAAGTTTCCCAGAAGTCTCACTCAGCCACTCCTGTTACATTTCACTAGCCAGCTGAGACGTGCTCCCTGCTGCCCTAATGCATCACTGGCATGTGACTAGAATGTGGGTAGACTCACTGCAAGTGGAATTCCCATTACACCTGAAGGAAATTTTAAATTATTAGTTATCTAATACAGAGTCTGACAAATAGCTCAAAAATGTTTAAAATCACAAATGAAACAACTTTTCAGTTAGCAATAATCGCGCCTCAGATAAACCTCATTGGCTATGATATTGCCACTGCGCAAAGCTGACCAAGTTTAATCCATAAGATAGCTTCCCAGTTTGGTCAGGAAAAAAAATCTACTGAATAGTACAAATCAGTGGAAGGTTCAATTGGAGTTAATGTTGTCTATTTATTACTACTATTATTTTTTAAATCAACACTCAGCTGACGGTTCCAATTCTAAATAGAAATTCTGCTTCATATGCAATCCTTATCATTTACTTTAAATATAAAAATGAAAAGCACCAAAATACAAATATTCTCCAATTCAATTTTTCTTTTAAGGATATATGATTATCTTAAACCAGCACTGATTTTACAAAACCACATGGATGGGTTAAAACAGGATATAGAGGGGCGCCTGGGTGGTACAGTCGGTTAAGCATCTGCCTTTGGGTCAGGTCATGATTCCAGGGTCCTGGGATTGAGCCCCGCATTGGGCTCCCTGCTCAGCAGGAAGCCTGCTTCTCCCTCTCCCAGTCTCACTGCTTGTGTTCCCTCTCTCACTGTGTCTCTCTCTCTGTCAAATAAATAAATAAATAAAATCTTAAAAACAAAACAAAACAAAAAAACAGGATATAGAACATGTATATGTTTCATAGTAATACTCTCTGGGCTTCTAACTACATAGTAGTGAAGAAAGTAGTTCTCAGGCATTGCGATATCCACCCCACCCCCCAAATTTCTATCTCTACTGTAGAGATCCCCTGTTGTTTTGAAACATTTGATTTTTAACTCACACCCTTTCTTCATATTCCTAGCTCACCAAGTGCTCATATTATTTTAAGATCACTTTGGCTTGTCTTCAGGGAGATTATGTGTTAGGATGGCAGAAGTATACAGTTCATCTAATATTTAAAATTCTTAATGTGAAACCCTTTGTGTGTCAGGGGCCCCCTAAAACATCCCCAGGTTTGGTGGTGATTTGCAAAGACCAACAGAACTCAATACAGAATCATACTTACGGTTATTAATTTTTACAACATAAGGATACAAAGTAATATCAGCAAAAGGAAAAGGCACAGGGAAGCAAAGTCCTGAGTATATCAGGGGCAAGCTTCCAAGAGTCCTCTCCCCTGGGTAGGGTGGGGGGGCACCTCAGAGTACACTAAATGCCTTCAGCAATGAGTTCTGACCAGAGTGTGAAATGCTGTCTACCATGGAAAAGTCTACTCATTAGGGACTCAGTGCTCAGGAATTGTAATTGGGAGCCGGTAACATAGGTACTCTCTGCCTAGTATTTACCAGAGGAAAGCATGTGCTCAGCAGAAATCATACCGTTTGTGTAACAGTTTAGGCACACTGAGTCATTCTTAAGAGGGGATGGTGGGAACCTTCCCCAAATTCAAGTTTCCCAGACACTGTCCAAGGGCGACCTTGAAATGAGGCCTTTCTACAGATAGTGGTCTCAGGACTGCTATGTCAACCCTTTTCTGTACACCTTGTGATCCTATATGTAATGGCCATGAGTGATTTTTAATGTTACTTAGCACTGAAACTTTAATTATCTCTAGGATATAAGACCAAGTTTAAACCTGTACAGTGAATGACTGTGGGGATGGTAAATGCGTGGCAGGAGGCTGTTACTGTTGCACGCAATGCTGTATTATGTATCCATTCAAATTTGTTGCCTTCCTCATTCATTTAAGACATATTCTTTCTTGCTGCTATGAACCAAAGCTATCTTAGGAAGAGAACTGAGAAAACAACAATTTGGGAATGACATTCACATAAAATAGGAAAAACGAACTATATTCCCTTCTACCCATGTTTTAGGAACGCAGAATATATAAATGTACTAAGATTTCTTTTAACAGGTGACGTTCTATTTTTGTGCTGGTGTCCATTGCCAGAGCCATAATAATGAAAAGCAACTGAATTTGGTTTTGCCGGAGTCAGTACACAAATTTTCTTTCCCCTCTATATATACATAAATAATCGGCTCTAAATATAAAGTATCTAAAATATTTTATAGGTATTTTTTAAAAAATAAAAAAAATTATTACAGGTAAATTCATCTGAGGAAAGCCACAGAACAGACTGATCTGTTAAACAAGTAAGATTAAATGAAGTTAAAAATCCTACAGACCTAAGTTAATATAAGTAGGGTACCTTTCTTCCTATAGTTAAAGGTGCTTCCATAAATGACATTTGATCTTTTTTTAAATTTTTAAAATTCAAGTACAGTTAACACGCACTATATTAGTTTCACATGTACAACAGAATGACTCAACAATTCTCTACATCTGTGTTTAAGGTATTCGTAATCCCCTTTATCTATTTCATCCTGCCCCCACGACCCCCCAGCCCTTGAGTAACCACCACTTTGTTCTCTGTATTTAAGAGTCTGGTTTTTCATCTATTTTTTTCTTTGTTCATTTGTCTTGCTTTTGAAATTCCACTTGTAAGTGAAATCATATGGTATTTGTTTTCTCTATTTCACTCAGCATTATACCTTCTAGGGCCATTCATGTTATTGCAAATGGCAAGATTTCTTTCTTTTTAATGGCTGAGTAATATCCCACTATGTATGTACCACATCTTCTTTATCCATTCATCTGTAACTGGCCACTGCAGCTGCTTCCATTTTAATAATGCTACAATAAATAAAAGGGTGCACAGATCTTGTTTAATTTGTGTTTGTTTGTTTTTGGGTAAATACTCAGTAGTGAATTACCGGATCACAGGATAATTCTATTTTAATTTTTGAGGAAACTCAAAACTCACCACAGTTTTCCACACGGGTTGCATCAATTTACATTCTCACCAATGGTGCACAAAGTTTCCTTATTCTCTACATACTTGCCAACATTTGCTATTTCTTGTGTTTTTTACTTTAGCCATACAGTTACAAGGTTCTTCCATAAATAATAAATGGACAGCTGCCCCCCCCCCTTTTTTTTAAATGTAAGGAAGCAAACCTTTCCTTTCAGTTCAGAAACAGTCAAGTGTCTGTGTGCAAAGCAATTTCAAGCCTGGAAACATACATAAGAATAAATCATACTCTGTTGAAAGAAAAAAAAAACGAGGTACATGCATGCACGTAAGTCAAAATCTATTACTCAAGGAAAAGTTTTAGAATGTTATACCAATGATCCCATTTTAATAAAAAGAATATACCAAAAATACCCCGTTCCCCAACACATGTTTTTTGCACATCAGGAACAAGGAGTGAAAAAACTGTTTGTCTCTGTGGTAGGAGGGCTGTGGATGGGGAAGGCGGGTGCAATACTGAAGAGCATTTGTGTTCTTGCCCCTACATTTATAAATGTTCAAATTTTTTAAAAGATTTTATCTATTTATTTGACAGACAGAAATCACAAGTAGGCAGAGAGGCAGGCAGAGAGAGAGGAGGAAGCAGGCTCCCTGCTGAGCAGAGAGCCCGATGCAGGGCTCGATCCCAGGACCCTGGGATCACGACCTGAGCAGAAGAAAGACGCTTTAACCCACTGAGCCACCCAGGGGCCCTTTAGAGTATATTACTTTTTAAATCTGAAAAATTAATTTTAAACTTCAAAAAAAAATCCAGATGGCAGTAACTTAATTATAAAAACAATCACAGAGCTATATCCATATAATGGAATTTTACTCAGCCATAAAAAGGAATGAAGTACTGATACATGCTACAACATAGAAGAATCTTAACATTTTATGCCAAGTGAAAGAAGCCAGAGAAGAAAGGCTATATATTGAGTGATTTCATTTATATAAAATGTCTAGAATAGCCAAATCTATAAAGAAAGCAGATTAGTGGTTGCCAAGGAATGAGGGAGGGGAGAATGGAGAGTGACTGCTAATAGGCAGAGTTTCTTTCCCAGGGTGATGAAAATGTGTGAAATACTGTTGTAGCCCAATGGAGTTAGAACAAAATTATTTAGTGGATTTGAATCTTACCCAATCATTTCTCTTTAACATAGACAGTTCTCACTTGGTCTTAGTTTCCATATGCACGAATTTCAGTCACTAAGTTTTAGTTAAACTGGGTCTCCAACAACATGGTTCAAATTTAAGTCACCACAGTATATTTACTGTAATTAAAAAATTTGCTGACATACATATAACTACATAAACAAAAGATGCAGCATCATGATCAATAGCCAATCAATTTTTTTTTTTTAAGATTTTACATATTTGTTTGTCAGAGACACAGCAAGAAGGGAACACAAGCAGGGGAAGTGGAAGAGGAAGAAGCAGGCTTCCTGCCAAGCAGGGAGCCTGATGTGGGGCTCCATCCCAGGACCCCGGGATCATGCCCTGGGCCGAAGGAAGACACTTAACAATTCAGGCACCCCTGAAATAATTTCTTTCAAAATCTTTTAGGGATGGGTCATAGCACATTTGTTATTAGTTTATACCCAGACAGCAAAGTGTTATAGCTGTGTTGCCCCCTTACCTTTTAACAATAAACTCATGTGACGTTTTACAAAAATGGATACTCAAAAGAGGGATTTGGTCAACAATGATGAAACTGCAGCAAAGAAAAGGAAAAGTGGTAAAACTGGAAATGAAATTCAAGTAACAAATATATAGAAGAAATGGCTGACTGTGGGATGTGGATACTGCTGCCCTTGGAGAGACTCTAGATACGCAGCCAGGAAAAACACAGACTAAGTGACATAAATAAGTATGGAAATTTATTGACATACACGAGGAAAAGTGGTTGCAGGGAAAAGAATGAACATATCCCAGAAGAAGTGACACTGGCAAAAATCTCAGTAAAGAAATTCTTAGAGACATAACACTGAAAGCACAAAGGAGAAATCTGATGTTGGAAGCTGATCCAAACTTAAGAAAAAAGGTAAATCAGAATCTTAGAATATTCCTCAAAGTAGCATTTCTCAAAATGCAGTCTGGAACTTCTAGATAACAAGACTTGTGATATCTTTAAAAATGTAGATTTCTGAACCTACAAAGCCTTAATCAGTCTCTGGGGTGGAATTAAGGAACCTGAACTTTTTCTTTTCTTTTTCTTTTTTAAAGATTTTTATTTATTTATTTGACAGAGCTCACAAGTAGGCAGAGAGGCAGGCAGGCTGAGAGAGGCAGGAAGCAGGCTCCCCGCTGAGCAGAGAGCCCGATGCAGGGCTTGATCCCAGGACCCTGAGATCATGACCTGAGCTGAAGGCAGAGGCTTTAACCCACTGAGCCACCCAGGCGCCCCAGGAACCTGAACTTTTTATTTCCTTTCCAAGTGATGTTTATGCACACACAAAGCTTAAGGAAAAGTTGGAACATTTTGACTACACAAAAATGCTAAAATATCCAGTAGAATTTTTTTTAAAGGGAAAGAGTATTTTAAACATTAAATGGCTAACTTTCTGCATTTTCAAAGAGTTTACAGAATCAAGAAAATGTTATGAAATTACAACAAAGAATACACAACTTAATTAGCAGGAAAATATTCTCATATCCTACACACTATGATTCTGATAAATCTACCCAATGTTTTCTTCATTTATTTTGGCATTATTTTTCACTTATTTATTAACTGTCTTGTCACCTAAAATTTGTTACCTAGTAAAAATGTGTGCAGTTAAGAACCTTACCCACAGAGTGGTCTGGCATCTGCTCTTGCCTACTGGGAGGTGACTGCCAGGCCCCAAAAAGTCCTGCTTCATGTGAGTATCTTTGCCAGAGGGCTTTGACCACTGGACAGTCTAACAAGGTGATTTATGATGAGAGCTTTGGGTGACCAGTGTCTGTTCTGCCTCTGAAGGAACTAGAGATTGAAGGTATCAGGCCCTCCTGAACTCTGCCCTACATGTCTCTCCCCTTGGCTGATTTTAATTTGTTATTCTTTCCCTACAATCACGAGTATAACAGCTTTCAGTGAGTTCTGTGTGGGCTTCCTGTGAATTACTGAACTTGAAACCCATTGAACATGCAATTGGTGTCACAACTGAGAGCAGTCCTGGGAACTGTGCCTTCTAATTCCTGCAATACCCTTTCAGATCACAAAAGCAAACCACCTTTATGAGTAATTTGCAACACTTTCCCTGACCACTCTATTAAAAGAGCTTCCTAAGCTCAAGCCCATCACTCTCCCCTATCCTCTGCTTTTTCTTCCTACCAAGAATGACTGTCTGGCACTCTATTAAGTCTGTTTATCATCTGTCTCCTCTTCTGTTCACAGCTGAATTTCTGGCACTTTGAACAGCATCTGGCACACAGGAATACAACTAAAATTCGCTGAATTTATGGTGCAAAAACACAATGACAGCATTTATTCAGTCACTCTTTTCTTTTTTTCCCCTCATTTCCCACAGAGCAAGTGCCTCTCTTGCTACCAAAGCAAAGGCAAGACCACACTGAGCCAATTCTCCTTATTCAGGAATAAATATCACATGGGAAATCTATCAAAGGTTGAAGAAACTTTGTAACTACTTTCCTCTCTATGAAATGGAAAGAGCAAAATTAAAGGATAGCCTACACACTATCTTGGCACATTAAAAAAAAAAAAATCACATGCTGGGGCGCCTGGGTGGCTCAGTGGGTTAAAGCCTCTGCCTTCGGCTTGGGTCATGATCCCAGAGTCCTGGCATTGAGCCCCACATCGGGCTCTCTGCTCCGTAGGGAGCCTGCTTCCTCCTCTCTCTCTGCCGGCCTCTCTGCCTACTTGTGATCTCTGTCCGTCAAACAAATAAATAAAATCTTTAAAAAAAAAATCGCATGCTAAAAAGTCACTTCAAACAAAGTTTCACAGAAGACTGCATGAGTGAGGGGCGCCTGGGTGGCTCAGTTGAGCATCCAACTCTTGGTTTCTTCTCTTGCCATGATCTTAGGATGATGAGATCAAGCCCCACATGGAGGTCCACAACCAGCAAGAAGTTTGAGATTCTCTTTCTCCCTCTGCCCCCTGTCCCCATGCTCTCTTTATTTCTAAATATAAAGAAATAGAATATTTAAAAAAAAAAAAAAAAGACTGAATTGGTCAAGACAGTCTCACCTTCCCATCCCATTCTCAAAATAAGATGACTGTCCTTATATAAAACATTATTTAGCAGATCTTCAATGGAATATTACATACTTCCATTGTACTATATCATAGTGCTATCACAGTACAAGTTAGTTATCTCAGCTTGCACCTCAAGATTACCATTTAATTCTTTTGTGCAAAAGTTATTTCAATCAAATGGCAGTTTGCAAAGCACAGTGACTGTCCCAGACTACAAGAGACAGCAAACCAATTCTAAGCTTGAACTTCCCCATTTCCTAGCTTAATATGATTATTAAAGAAATTGAGATTTGAAAAGTAATGTTATAGAAAGTAGAGACAAGATTTAATCATTAGTAAAGGAATACTGCGAAAGAAAATATGTCTTTAAGCAAGTTAAAGAACCAAGATCAGGTTTACATTTAACTTACATTTACATGAAGAATTATTATAAGGAACTCAGTTCAAAATAACTCAAATTTCCTACTTAATCTAAAGTAAACTCAAATTCTCATACACAATAGATAATCCATTGACTATGATTTTAGAGGTCTCTGACTTTAATGCCATACTTCTTAGACTAAGTTCCGTAAACAGATACAGGGTATATAGTCTAAAACACAGTGATTGTTTTGGCCCTAATTTTATCTTCAAAGTCTGGTATTTGGTTTCCTTTTACCAAAGAAGGATTTCATTCAATACGTCTCTCACAGTATATATTCTGAAGAAAAGATGGTGAAGAAAAAATTTCCGCAGGTCTTCAAATTAGAAGACAAATGCTACCAAAAAACTACTCCACGTGGGAAAAAAAAAAGTATATAATGTAGACTCTTCTTTTTATCTTCCTACAGATACTGTTTCACACATCATGTATAAAGTTGAGAAATGAACTGATTTAATTTTAAAAGTCTGCTCTTGTCATTAACAGTTCATGCTAGTCTAGTTTGCTTCAGTTTCTTTACCTGTCTGCTAAGAGGCTGGCTTAGATACACGTGGAAAACAATTGCTTCAGTCAGCAGAATTGTAATCAGGTCATTTGTGTTACAGTAAGAAAGGAAGCAACTACTTTCTAAATCATGACATTTTAGACTCTGTCAGATAGACCGCCAAAGCTCAAGGGAAATTAAAATGAACTATCTAGTTCATTTTCTAGTACTAGTTAGGCTTTCTGCCTATTAAGACCCTAATTTTTAGCTACAACCTATCAAAGAAAACAGTAATCCAAGAGATTTTTCCTATACACAAAGTCGTTTTTACTAGACTCTAATCTTCATTAAGATGGTTTCAGGCAATCAGGAATTTAAGCAAGCTATTTCACATTAATGAGGTAACTAATATCCTAATGATCTTTCTATCTCAAGGCTGAAGCCACAATCCAGAAAACTATCCATTAGTCTTACATATTATTTATGTATTCATATTCCTACAAAAGGCTCAGAATTTTTCTAAGTAGGTACTTTATAATCATCAGACTAAAGATCTGCATGTACACAAACAGGCTAAATTTCCTATCTACTTAACAGTATCATTACCCAGGTTCTTCAATAAAAATAAAGTTTATCAGGTAAAAGAACCTAAAAAGTTTCTCTTGTTGCAATGCTACCAAGAGTTAAATATAGTTCTAGTCACACAATGTCCTGAACAGCGCCAGACTGGCTCTCCAGGCACACTATCTTTTTAAAATTACTGTACACACTGCTGTTCCAAAATGAATCACAGAAACAGTTTCTCCATACACATAAGTCAAATTTGCAATTAGCTTCAAAAGCAGGACTGCCTTAATTTTTTTTTAAGATTTTATTTTATTTTCTTTTGACAGACAGAGATCACAAGTAAGCAGAGAGGCAGGCAGAGAGAGAGAGAGAGAGAGAGAGAGGGAGGGAGGGAGAAAGCAGGCTCCCTGCTGAGGGGCTCGATCCCAGGACCCTGGGACCATGACCTGAGCCGAAGGCAGAGGCTTTAACCCACTGAGCCACGCAGGCGCCCCAGGACTGCCTTAATTTAGGAGCTAGTTCTCTCAGAAGACGTGTCTTACTATTTTATGTTAACAATTTTTTTCTGCACAGAAATTAACCTCAAAGGACAGACCATCCATACCCATATTTTTTGTAGTTCTTCGCCATTTGGCATTAGAATGGATCTTAGTTTTGCCACTACCTTAAAATAGGGCTTTTATCAGTACCACTTTGGTCTCAATTTCAGCTGACTCCCTCAGTTTTTAAGCAACCCAATTTAGAACAGGAATTTAATTTTGAGAGGAAAAATCACCACCATATAATAGAACTTCCTATAGAGTAATATTTTCAAGAGACTCCAAAAAATCATGTTATTAAAAACAAAACAAAAAAACAACCAATCCAGTCACAAAGAATTAAACAAAAAGAGGATTTGTTTAACTAGGTTTAACATTTTATTTTTCTTTTACATTCTTTCTATATGCCTGCCAGTCCTCATTTTCTGGAAAGAGAGAGGAAGCATTAAGGAGAGAAGGCAAAGAGTTTAAAGTTACTTCACAAAATCTCTACTAATCCTAGTACTTTGTGCTCCAGGTAACAGGGACCACACGAAATACTGCAACTGTATTTTTCAGGGTTCTACAACCTCTATACATAAAACCTCTTTTGAAGTACATTCTCCATAGAGAAGTCATGTCAACACACCTATTTATTTTGCATCTTTCCCCAAAAGAAAATGAGATGACAGATTCAAAACAAAATAAAATGGCTATTGGGGCGCCTGGGTGGCTCAGTGGGTTAAAGCCGCTGCCTTCAGCTCAGGTCATGATCTCAGGGTCCTGGGATTGAGTCCCACATCGGGCTCTCTGCTCGGCAGGGAACCTGCTTCCCTCTCTCTCTCTCTCTCTGCCTGCCTCTCCATCTACTTGTGATCTCTCTCTGTCAAATAAAAATAAAATAAAATAAGAAAAAAATTAAAAAAAAAAAAATAAAATGGCTATTTTTATTTGGCTTTTCCTAAAATAGCTTATTGCTTAGGGGTACTTTACACAGGTATTATTTTAAAATTCACAAGCATCCTAGGCTAAGATAGACAAATAATTACACTTGTCTTACAAAAAAGAAATCAGGTGCAAAGAGACTGGGTGAAGCCAGGGTTTGAATTCAGAGAGCAGACAACCGGAGTTTAAAATATGTAAACATTACACTTGTCAGGAAAAATAATGTTAGGGATAGGGATATAAAATGGAACCAAAGGCTAAAGTAGGAAGATAGACTATATATGCCACCAAGAAATGCCACAGCAACTAGAAGACAGTTGTAAAACTAAGCTCTGCTCAAAAGGGTAGCGAGAAAGGAATACTACGCTTCTCCATTCCACTGGCAACAAGGGGTGGAGGCCAACATAAATGACTGGGGATTTTTCACTTAAAAATTCATGTTTAGGAGCGCCTGGTTGGTCACTTGATTAAATATCCGACTTGGTATGGCTTAGGTCGTGATCTCGGGGTGGTAGGATGGAGCCCTGCATGGGGTTCTGCACTGAGTCTCCCCCACCCCAATCCCGTGCTCTCTCAAATAAATAAATCTTTAAAAAAATAAAAATAAAATAAAATTCCATTTTAGTAGATAAGTACAAAAAAAATTTTTTTTAAAGTGAGGAACACAACAAGCTTAAATACAGACCTATAAGGTCCTAGTGATTGGTAGTCCAATTTATGTAAGAGCTGAAGTACAAATAATCTCTCCTGACAACTACAGAAAGCTTCCTCAAGATTTAAGTGTGACGGAGGGGCACCGGACTGGCTCAATCAGATCTCATTCTTGATCACAGGGTTATGAGTTTGAACCCCACGTTAGGTGTAGAGATTAAATTAATAAAAAATTCATAAAAACAAAAAAAGTTTTAAGTATGACTGAGTAGCAGTACAATGTTCTTCTCTAGGAATGTATCTTGAAATTATTAGAGAGTCAAAGAGAAAAACTGATTCAACACCAACTTTGTCCGAAACTTCAAGTCTACATCTAACTTTCATAGCAAGATTAACAGGTTCAACTAATTTCAAAACTAGGTACTTTAAAACTTAATGTTGACACTAGACCTTGAGAAAGCAATTTAAATTTTAAGACTCATGAAATTACAGGTTATCAAACAAGAAAACCATCAACTTGAAGCTACAAGTAACGTTTGTTTCAGAAAGAAAAAAAAAAAACCACTATTGGCTTGGCAGTTCTATTTAAGAAATTTTCCCGTGTTAACAAAGTGTTATTTAATATATAAAGATCTTAGGTAACATTACACTTGTTAAAAACACTATCCTATCTTAATATTAGGTATTATTCCTCATCCCTAAATTGTAAAATCTTATAAGTGCCCTATTATTTCCTCCTCCAATGCATTTCTGAGGCATTATGACTTCCAAACACAAACGACCAAGAAAGTCTTAAAAATACAAGCAAACCCAACCTTAAGAATAAATCACTTTGTTACTCTCTCATACAGCACCTCTCTACAAAAAAAAAAAATGTGTGAAAATTATTTGGTCCAGATAATAAAAACTGTACGAGAACAATTCTGGACTTGAAAGAGGAAGAGTGAAATCATTCGAGCGGTTAAGAAAACAATGGATACAGAATTCAGAAAGCAGTCCAAGATCACCCAATCCAGAACGTCGGTGAGCAGTACCGTATTACTCTTTCGTGTAGAAAAGAACACCACAACCCCCCAAACCCCAAAACACTTCCCATATAACAGAAATAGAAAAAAAGTTTCTGAAGCGAGCCATCCTGCACCAAAACCACGTACCCCAGGTATCATTCCAAGTAATCACGGTTATCAAACTTAAGACACACCGTCTCGTTTTCGACGATCCGCATATGCTTCCAAGAGTCAGTGCGAAGACTAGTTACCGTCGGTGTAAACCAAAGCCAACCTCTATTTAAAAACCAGTCTGCCATTACACCCACCTCTCTAAAAACAAACGCTTGACACATTCCAAGTTAGTGGCTTTTCAAGGGCCCGATCCACCTGAGAAAACATCTATTAACAAGTTCATTAACACTAACACCAGGTTAACTTTCGGTGCATCTCCAAACAAGAGACTGCATTATATTAATTTGCCGGCATTCTAAAGCGCCGAGATCGCCAGTCCTCGTGGGAAATGTCAGGGTCAGTAAGCCCCAGGAGAGCGTCGGTGACCCCAATAAAATCTAGGGCGTGGATTCCCGGCGCCACGTCTCCCCTCCCATCTACACCGGTCCCTTGGGCCAGTGAAGTGAGCTTCCGGAGGGGGCCGCAGGGTGCGTCCGGAGGGGAGGCAGAGGGGCCCGGGGCGGCCAGCTCCCGAGTCCGGTCCTGGAACGGCCCGTCCCGCCGCCCAGGTGGGCGTCCCAGCACGGAGACACAGCCCCGCGGGGCCCGGGACCGGCTACGCCGGACACAGCGCGGACAGGCCGGGAGGGGAGGGGAGGGGAGGGGAGGGGCCGGGCCGCCGGGGCCGCCCCCACCCGGCCTGGCGCTCCCGCATTTCTCCTCTTTTCTCTCACCTTTTCGCACAGCGTCCGCACTTGATTCTCGTTAAGCTGTTTACACTCGTTCAGCTGCTCGACCCACTGGTCCAGCTCCTTGGTGAACGCCTTGTCGTCCATGGCGGCCCGATCCCCTTGCCCGCCGCCTCCCTCCCCCCTCCCCGCCCCTTCCCACCCCCGCCCCGGGCGCCGCTCCCCTCTCCCGCCGCCGCCGCGGCCGCCAGCTCCCAGCGGGAGAGGAGGGAGCGGGGGAGCGCGGCTGCGGGCCCCTCGCCCCGCCCAAGGCCAGCAGGCAGCTCCCGGCGCGCGGCCTCGAGGAGACCCTCGCCCGCCCGGCTGCGCGCTCCGGGAGTGGGTGAAGGGCGCGGGGAGGTTGGCGGGAGTGCAGCGCGGGACTTCGACGCAGCACCTGCCGGACGCTAACCACTCGCCGCCGCCGCCGCCGCCTCCCGCCTGCCGGCCTCTCCCGGCTCTCTCGCCCCTTCTCTCGCTCTTTCTCTCCCCTCCCTCTGGGTTTCCGTCATCGCCCGGGCATTTCCGCCAGGAACAGGCGAGCAGGAGGCGCCGCCAGGGCTCGGGACGCGAGGAAGGGTGCAGCGCCCCCGTGTGGCTCGGCGGATAAACGGCCCCGGGGGAGGGCGCGGAGGACGGCTCTGTCCCCGGCCTCCCTTCTCTATCTTCCTTTCCTACTTGGGGTCCGGCCTAATATCTCTGGTCGTTCCTTCACAGCCTTTTCTCTGGGAACTTAGACCCACCTTAGTCTCCTGCAGTATTATTTCAGCGCTCTGGGGAGGAACTGGCAACATTGTCTCCCCAGAGTCTAGCGCTCTGCCGTAGCAAACCCTCAATAATATTATTTATTTGGTGTATAAATGAATTCTTTCTAGCCTTATCTCTGCCACTAACTAGCAGTGGACCCTAACATCTCGAAGCCTCCCCTTCTTTCTTTTTTTTTTTTTTTTTTTTTAGGTTTTATTTATTGGAGAGAGAGAGAGAGCACTTGAGAGTAGAGGTAGTGGCAGAGGAAGAAGCAGACCATCTCCCCTCAACCCTGCCTCGGGAGGGGGGCGGTGGGAAGCCTGAACCTGGCTGGATGCCAGAACCCTGAGATCATGACTCCAGCCCAAGTCCCTTGGCCAACTGAGCCCTCCCAGGTCCCCCTCTTTCATGATATTTCTGTATAACAATCTGTGTCCCCTCCAGCTCCAGTGTTCTTTGCTGCATTTTCTGCAGAGCTTACTGAATTCTAATGATTTGCTCAAATGTCTCTTGAGCAACTGCTAATAAACTGCCGCGTCCCTTGTAGATCAGGTGCTAAACAGCCGTACTGACTCTATAGAAGGCACACACTACTGTAGCTCAACGCAGTGAGAAGGCAGTAGGCAAGCCGCCTGATCCTGGCTTTGCCAACTTTGTAACTGTGTCCTTGGGCAATCACCAAATCTCCCCCGACTCAGATTCCTCATCTACTAAAAGGGCTCAGTAAGGCCTACCTTTTCAGGTTATGAAGAAATATTTTGCAAGTGCCTATCCAATAGGACAGCATGCCTTATGCCTTTGGGCAATAGTTGCAGAAAGTTTTCGAAGGTGGGATTTGAGCTGACTTTTGAAACTTCTTCCCAGGCAAAATCTTGAAGTTGAATGAAAAAGAGGAAAAGTTGCAAGGAGGTTTTTTTGGTGCTGTTTTTGTTTGTTTGTTTGTTTTGGTAGAGAACACGTGTGAATGGTCTGCAAAGCTACTTTATCAAGAGAAGTAGGTCATGTGGTGGGAAATGAGGTTGGAAGACATCTTGATATCAAGTGACTTGTAAAACCAAGTGAAGGACAAAACAGGAGCAACAGTAGAGGGAGAGAGAGAAGCAGGCTGCCTGCTGAGCAGAGAGCCTGATGTGGGGGGCTGGATCCCAGCATGCGGGGCTTGATCCCAAGTTGTGGGGCTCAATCCTAGGTTTTGGGGCTGGATCCCAGGACCCTGGGATCATGACCTGAGCCAAAGGCAAACGCTTGACTATCTGACCCACCCAGGTGCCTTTGGTCAAAGAATTTTAAAACCACTGACTACAGCAGATCCTACATGCCTTAAAATTACATGTTAGATTTTGTTCTTATACAACTGACTAGGTTCTTTTAAAATATATAAATGTTGATAATTTTTCTTGATGTAAATGGCTTTGTGTCGTTAAATTATATGAAATATGACTCATTTAAATTTTGTAATGTATTCAGAAAGTTATATGCTGCATTTAAAATTATACATTGTATTGTTCTAAAAAAGATTCTTCTATACCACCATACTTCTCAAAAAATAAACAAACACCTTTACTTCTAGTTTAAAAACTTTCTGATAATTGGAAGGTGAAGTTAGTACTATTGAATTTGACAAAGAGAATTCTGTGTCAGAATCTCCATTAGTAATGATGAAATTAAAATGACAGCGTCAGGGGAACCTGGGTGGTTCAGTTCGTTAAGCACCAGACTCTTGATCTCAGCTTAAGTCTTGATCCCAGGGCTGTGAGTTCCAGCCCTGTGTTGGGCTCCATACTGGGTATGGAGCTAAGAAAGAAAGAAGGAGAGTAAGAGAGAAAGAAAGAAGAGAGAGTGAGAGAGAGAAAGAAAGTCAAATTGGAAATGCTTTATTTGAATTTAAAACTACAAATCACTACAAATAAACTATTAATAAAAAGATCATAGTTCTTTTCATTATGATTTTGACACCATAGTTTTCATTCCAAGCAACACTGGTTCAGTAGAGATTGCTAGTAATCTAGCTAATATTCACTATACAATTCTGTTTGGAGTAAAAAACAAAAATGCCCTGCTTAAAAAATTACATAAGAGTGGTCAGGTGGTGTAATTCTGCAAAAGAGATGTAAATAGAAGTAGCTAAGGGGCTGAACCAGAAAGGTTGTTAAAGGGAGTAAACTTAAAATCCTCTTGCCTAGAACTCATTGTAGGAGATGGAACAGCTGTTTGAAGCCACTAGAAAAATGCAAGAGGCTCAAGACCACATGTTAAGGATAGCTAAGAAGAAAGATAAAAAGAACTTCGGTTCCTTATGGCAAGGCAAAACCAGAATAGCTGCTCTGGACCGCCTACCTCCAGGCTTATTATGAGAGGAAAACCCCCTCTTTGTTTGAGCTTCATTTGCTGGTTTTGTTACATCTACACACAAACCTGACTGATACATTCAGATACTATTCATTATTTGCTTTGACTAAAGGATAGGTGGAAAATAGACTGATTTTTTTTTTTTTTTACAATTAGGTTGAGCAATTTTTCATATTTTTTGACATTTATATCATGTGTGTGAATCAAGTGCTCATTATTTCTTGAGTTTCTCACTTCCTCAGTACTGATTTATAGGCTGCCTGAGATACCCATTTCAAATATTTAGCACAGTGTGTTACTTGGATACAAAAATGTTTAATTTTATTTTTAAGAAAGAAATGTTTTATTTTTAAGACTTTATTTTGTGTTAAATATTTATTTATTTAATTGAGAAAGAGAGAGAGACAGAGAGAGAGAGACAGAGGAGAGAGAGGGAGCACATCGGGGAGGGGGAGAGAGTCTTGGGGTCAATCCCACAACCCTGAGATCATGACCTGAGTGGAAATCAAGAGTCAGATATTAAACTGACTGCATCACCCAGGTGCCCCTTTTATTTATTTTAATTAAAAAAAAATGTAAAGTAATCTCTCCACCCAACATGGGCCTTGACCTCACAACCCTGAGACCCAGAGTCACATGCTCCAATGACTGAGCCATCCAGGTGGCCTCATTATAACCATTTTTAAGCATACAGTTCCATAGCACTAAGTACATTCACAATGTTAAGCAACTCTCCCCACTATCATCTTCAGAACTTTTTCACCACCCCAAGCAGAAACTCTGTAACAATTAAACAATAATCTCATTCCCCCTAATATACCTATACCTTTTTTTGAAAAAAATATTTTATTTATTTATTTATTTGACAGAGAGACATCACAAGTAGGCAGAGAGAGAGGAAGGGAGCTGAGCAGAGAGCCTGACGCGGGGCTCGATCCCAGGACCCTGATATCATGACCCAGGCCGAAGGCAGAGGCTTCAACCCACTGAGCCACCCAGGCACCCCTACCTATACCTTTTTAAAATAATGTTTAGTTATTTGTTTCAGGAAGAGAGTGTGTGTGCACATGGAGGAGGGGCAGAGGGAGAGAGAGAGAGGGGAAGCAGACTTCCCTTGAATGTGGAGTCTGCCAGGAGGCTCTATCTCATGACCCTGAGATCAGGACCTGAGCTGACACCAAGAGTCTTCCGCTTAACAGACTGAGACACCGAGGTGCCCCTACATATACCTTTATGTATTATTTATCATAAGCTTTAGGAGAGCCCTTCCCCTGACAGCTTAGGAACATTTGGTGCTTATTCTAATACTTTTGAGTTATCTGGATTCTTCATCTAACTCTAATTTCCATTGATTCTAAGATACTGTGTTTTATTATATTTTTAAAGATTTATTTATTTGAGAGAGAAAGGGAGCCCGGCATAGGACTTAATACCAGGAGTCAGAGATTAAAGGCATATGTAGTTTTCATAAATATTGACAACTTCCGCTCTGTAGACATTGTGCAACTTAACACTCCCACAAACAGTGTAGCAGAGTGCCTGTTTCCCCACAGTTTCTCCAACAGGGTACATGGTCAGTCTTTTAAATTGTGCCTGTATGATAGGTGAGAAATGGTACCTCGATGTATTTTTAATTTGCATTTGTCCTTGTTTCATTTTTCTCCCAAAGTAGGTTACTATGACTGGCATAATTATGAATAATTCCCTAGGTCTGGAGCAGGGATGTATCTTCTGCTGTTTCAAGGGCTCTCCACGCAGTATCTGAACAAAATCGGGGTTTGGTTAACAGCAAAGAAATACATTTCTAACTAGGGATGACTGTTGAGTAGGCAAAGAACAATCTGCTCACTTATGCAAAGTTCACTTATGCATGTTTTCTCACATGAGCCTTCAAGGAAACTAGATGCAAAAATCTAGTGAGTAATTAAGAAATATGCTAGTACATTTATTAGCGTGGATGCTGACAGAAAACATAGGGAATAAATGTCAAGATTGGATGGGTTAAGGGTGCTGGGGTGGCTCAGTGGGTCAAATGTCTGCCTTTGGCTCCCATCATGATCCCAGGATCCTGGGATGGAGCCCCACGTCCTCTCCTCTCTGCTTGTGCTCTCTCTTGCCATCTGTCTCTCTTTCTCAAATAAATAAGTAAATAAAATCTTTAAAAAGAGAGAGAGAGAGAGAATTGGATGGGTTATTATTTGTTTTAAAAATAAAGAATTATTTAAAAATTAGTGTCGAGGGGGGCTTGGGTGGCTCAGTCAGTTAAGTGTCTTCCTTTGGCTCAGGTCATGATCTCAGGGTCCTGGATCAAGTCCCGCGTCGGGATCCCTGCTCCGTGGAGAGCTTGCTTCTCCATCTCCCTCTGCCTGCTGCTCCCCTTGCTTGTGTTCTCTCATACTCTGTCAAATAAATTAATAATGTCTTTAAAAAAATAAAAATGTTGAGGTAAACTCTGAGTCAAGATCTGAAAGCTATGAAAAACTTGAAATTGGAGGCTGGAGGGGCCTCAAGTAATCAAAAACCCAGAGTACTGGGTACAAATAACCAAACAAGGCCTTAGTTGGAGACAGTCTTGTGAAGGACTCTGAACTTCACTTGAGGGGTCTCTGCTAACACCATGTGGTGTCAGAATTGAAGTAAATTGCAACACACTCATTTAGTGTCATGGAATTAATGACAGAACAGTGCAACACATGAAGTTTTAATCTTAATATATCTTTTGACAGGTGAACTTATGACATTTACAGTCATGGTTACAACTATATTTAGCTTATTGCCATCTTAACACTTTAAAAAAGTTAAAGTTGCCATAGTCACATAGTTTTTTAAGTTCATGGATATAATTTATATCTTTTGATAGTTTGTTATGGAAATTAACTCCTCACTTTCTTTTGGTTCTCAGATGCACAGATATACTTAATCCTCTTATTTTATGGTGTATTGTCAAGAAGTTTGTGCAAAATCCTTGGTTCCTTCTTTCATCTTGGATACAGAACCTCATTTCTCTCCCTTGAGGAGTATCCTTTAATGTATTTCACATATATCCTTAAATTATCCGTGTAATATATACAGTATTATGTCTCAAATGCATATAAATATATTTGTATTGTGCTATGCCTTTATTTCTAACTTCACTAAGTGGTGGCCATTATGGTATTAAGTATTTAGCTTCTAACTTTTTAAAAAAAGATTTTATTTATTTATCTGTCAGGGAGAGAGAGTACACGCAGGAGGGCCACCAAGTGGAGGGAGAAGAAGGCTTCCTGCTGAGCAAGGAACCTGATGCGGGACTTGATCCCAGGACCCTGGGATTATGACCTGAGCCAAAGGCAGATGCTTAACTGACTGAACCACCCAAGTGTCCTTAGTTTCTAACTTTAATGTATAGAAGTATTCCATTGTATGAATTCACAGTAGTTTATCTATTTGCCTAATGACATTACTTACCTTTCTGACTTTTCTTTTGAAATTCTGAGGAGTATGAAGTGGTATTTATTATTTTGCATTTCCCCTCTACTAGTTAGTTTGAATATCTCATTGTACAGTTGTTGGCATTTGGGCATCCTCTTCTGTGATTTGCCTATTCAAATAACAGGAGGCTCAATATTCTTGATTTCCAGGAGTATGTTCTATATGTTCTCTAGTTCTGTGTCAAGTAACTTTTCTCAGTCTGTTGAGAAACCCATTTTATTGTCAAATCCATTTTATTTTCCTTTTTGTGATTTTGGGTCTTAAATCATTTCCTACTCTTTGGTCTACATTTTAGTTTATTAACTCTTGGTATAGGTTTGTTCACTATGAAAAACACGGGTCTAGATGAAGAGATAATAATAAATACCAAACTCAAACTGAGAGACATTGTACAAGTTAATTTATAAATGTGTTGAGGTATAAAAATCAAAGAAAGACTGATGAGACATTCTAAAGAGACCTAGCCATGAAATACAACATGTGGTTCTAACCTGGATCATTTTGCTATAATGCCCATTCCTTGGACAAATGGTGAAGAGTACATGGGGGTCTAAGGATTAGCTGGTAGTTGGTATTGGTGTTAATTTCCTGATTTTGATGACTATACTATGATGTAGGAGAATTTCCTTCTTTGCAGGAAACACACTGAAGTATTCAGGAGTGGTGAGGTATCAACTTACTAACTGACCCTTAAATAGTTCAAGAGTAAACGTTTTCCCAACTTTTCTGTAAGTTTGTGACAGTTTAAAAAACTTGTGTTGGGGTGCCTGGGTGGCTCAGTGGGTTAAGCCTCTGCCTTGGGCTCAGGTCATGATCTTAGGGTCTTGGAATTGAGCCCCGCATCAGGCTTTCTGCTCAGCGGTGAGCCTGCTTCCCTCTCTCTCTCTCTATCTCTCGCTTTCTCTGCCTCTCTGCCTACTTGTGATCTTTGTCAAGTAAATAAATAAAACCTTAAAAAAAAAAAACTTTTGTTTTTCATCAGAATCAGGTAGAAGGTAAAACCACTATCCCTTATCTGAAAACAAGGTCATTCTCCATCAGTTGGAGCCCATTTTCCAATTTTTTAAATGGGAAAAATGATAACACACATGCTAACCCCAAATTTCCAGTTTCCTAAAATTAACAAAAACATGATAAATTATCCATGTACAAATAACAGGCTATCATGTTTGAATGTAAAATGCTTAAAACATAGATTTCTGACCACCAAACAATATGGTTTTTATAAACAGTAGCTTTGTATATTAGTTATCTTCTTGGTCTATCTGCAATTCTCTTCAATGTGCTCTCATCCGGGATGATAACATGCACTAAGAAAACCAAGGGCTACACGTGAAAGATAAATGTGGAAAAAAGCCTTTTGGATAAACATGCAATCATTGAGAAAGTTTCACACTGAGAATTAGCTGTGCTATCGAGATACTTATCCTATTTTTGACACCTGGATCACTTCTAAAAATGTCTCTAAATGGTCTATGCATTTGGAATGTCACAGGCTTTTCTATACATCATGTTGTTAAACATTACATCGAGTTTGTGGAGGGACATATTTTTTCCAATATTAATCTGGCTGAACAAACCATATATTTAAAAAATGTGAATCTTGGGTGTTAAAAGCCAAATAACAGGATTGCGGAAATGACAATTAAAATTCAAAGATATATCATCTCATGTTCAATAGGATGACTACTTCAAAAACAAAAAAACCCCCAAAAAACAGTGGGGCACATGGGTGACTCGGTTAAGCATCAGATTCTTGTCTTAGGAAAAAAAATCTTTAAAAAAAATACAATAGCAAGTGTTGATGAAGATGTGGAAAAACTGAAATCCTCTTGCACTGTTGGTGGGAATGTAAAATAGTGAAGCCACTATGGAAAACATTATGGTAGTTCCTTGAAAAATTAAAAATCACAATGTGAGCATGGAGGTTCCCCCCAAAAGTTGAAAATAGAGCTACCTATGACCCAGCAATTGCACTACTGGGTATTTACCCTAAAGATACAAACATAGTGATCCGAAGGGGCACATGCGCCCAAATGTTTATAGCAGCAATGTCCACAATAGCCAAACTATGGAAAGAATCTAGATGTCCATCAACAGATGAATGGATAAAGAAGATGTGGTGTATATATATACAATGGAATACTATGCAGCCATCAAAAGAAATTAAATCTTGCCATTTGCAACGATGTGGATGGAACTAGAGTGTATCATGCTTAGCAAAATAAGTCAATCAGAGAAAGACAACTATCATATGATCTCCCTGATATGAGGAAGTGGAGATGCAATGTGGGGGATTTGGGGGGTAGGAAAAGAATAAATGAAACAAGATGGGATCGGGAGGGAGACAAACCATAAGAGTCTCTTAATCTCACAAAACAAACTGAAGGTTGCTGGGGGGAGGGGGGTCGGGAGAGGGTGGTGGGGTTATGGACATTGGGGAAGGTATGTGTTATGGTGAGTGCTGTGAAGTGTGTAAACCTGGCGATTCACAGACCTGTACCCCTGGGGCTAATAATACATTATATGTTTATAAAAAAATAAAAAATTTCAGAAAAAAATCACAATGTGTTTCAGCAGTAACACTTCTGGGTATACGTCCAAAATAATGAAAAGCAGTCTTGAAGAGTTATTTGTGGATCAATATCTATAGCAGTATTATTCATAATAGCCAAAAAGGGGAAGCAACACAAATGTTCATGGGATGAATGAATAAACAAATGAGGTATATACATATAGTGGAATACTATGCAGCCTTAAATAGGAAATTGTGACACAGGCTACAACATGAATGGACCGTGAGGCCATTATGCTAAATGAACTAAGTCAATCAAAAAAAAAGACAACTATTGTAGGAATCTATGAGATATCCAGAGGAGTCAAAATCAGAGACAAAGTAGAATGGTGGTTGCCAGGGACTGGAGAGAGGGAAAGGGGAGCTGTTTAATGAGTTTGGAGTTTCAGCTTTGCAGAATGTAGAAGTTCTGGAGATGGGTGGCATTTTCTTCAAAATCGATTCTGTCACCACTTTTTCTCTTCAAATGCTATGCTGAAGCTTATTCTGCTCCATACTCTTTATGAAGAGGCAGGCTCTCTAACTTCCTCCCTCTCTTAAGACCATTTACTTCTGTGGTAATTTCCTGGGCCTATACCCACCTTCTTAACTTTCTCACAGATCAACTATATAAAATTAATGTTTCAAATATGTCATCTATTGAAAATGCATCTATTGAAAATGCACATACAGGGTGCCTGGGTGGCTCAGTGGGTTAAGCCACTGCCTTCAGCTCAGGTCATGATCTCAGGGTCCTGGGATCGAGCCCCGTTTCGGGCTCTCTGCTCAGCAGGGAGTCTGCTTCCCTCTCTCTCTGCCTGCCTCTCTGTCTACTTGTGATCTCTGTCTGTAAAATAAATAAATAAAATCTTTTTAAAAGGAAAAGAAAAGAAAATTCACATACAGCCTGCTGAACCAGCTGTGTTACTTTTGTTATCTTTCACTAATTTTCAGGGCAAAATATTGAGACAGACAAAAAATGAAGTTTTTCTCCCTGCTTTTTGGGTTCTTGATCTAGGAACCTACAATAATGGAAAAAGTTTCTCCTATAATGTCTGGTAAGCACCCATCAAATGGCAAAGTAAGAACAATTTGTTAGTGAATATTTTATCCTGCCCCTTTTAGACGTCAGAATAAAAAAAAATCCAAAAAAGATTTAAGAGTGGGGATGATAATTTATTTTCAAAAAAGACAAAATGAAAATCCATTCCACTCAGTAAAAATATACTCCAAGTTACAAACAGCAAATGTATATTAAGCTTCTTCTGTTGCTCAGCCCAGCAGTGGACATTTGGAAATGAAGTGTCAATGAGGTATTTCTGGCTTGAAAGCAGCTTACAATCTTTGTTAAGAGCAAGCAAGATATCTCACGAAGTGAGATAATAATGTGAGAGATGCTCCCACTTGGTGTTAATAGGTTTTAAAAGAAGACTATATAATCCACCGCACTGGAATCTAGGAATACTTGTAAGAGTAAGGCAACTCTAAGTTGAGTCATGAACAGTCTTTGAGTTATACGTGTTGAAAAGTTGAGAGGTCTTTAGCTAGAGGAGTCACATGTGATCACGACCTAAAGCATTCCACTGACATTATGTGTGTGGGTGTATGCCTTATGGAGAAGTAAAAGGAATACATATCACACCCCATCTCCCATGGAATAATTAAAGTTGATGAAGAGAAACAATAGATTTTATACTCTAGGCAAGGCCTCAATGTAGAATAGTAATTTGGCATTATCCCTTGGCCGAACACTTGGTTTAACACAGGAGTGAAAGGAAGTACCAGCACATCCCATAGAACATATCCCTGGTTGAAGGATTCCTGGTAGGATTCTTTTTTTAAAAATTGTGAAATATACATAACAAAATTTATCACCCTATTTTTCAAGTTTACAGTTCAGTAGTTTAATACTTCATTAATATTCAGACATGGTTTCAAAACACTTGGTTGGGAATCTGTGGACTAGGGGTCATTAACTACCTGATTTAGTAGAACTCCCAACATGAAAAATACATTCACTTCTCAATACAACTAAAATAATCCTAGCCAAGGACTGGAATTATTGGTATGTACACAGCAACTATCTTTTAATCAAACATGCAAAAATATTAAATTATTGTTTTTTGCATATTCTATTATATTCTATAATTCAGATTTTAAAAGATTATATATTAGGTACCATAAATTGATGTCTGGAATTTAAGCAGCAAGTGGCATGTCAAAGAGAAAATTAAGACAGATCTTACATTCTTTTCACACTAACAATACTGGAAACTATTACCTAATGTTCACAAAGATGAGTTGAGGAATAAAAATATTATATGGCCTTCTGAATGAATGCATTATAAAATAAGCAAAGAATGCTTCCCTTTATGGGGCTGATTAAAGATTAGTTTATGCACATGCAGAGAATAGCATACTTTTAGCACATGTCAGATGTTCAATAATTGCCGCCTGAATGTAAGTGTAATCTTCAACCAAATAAGCTCAATTGACTGAACTAGCTTTCTTACAGATGTTCATATTAAAAAAAAAATTGTATCCGTCATAGATATAAGTTATTCTTACCTAATAAAGGAAAATAGATTTTAAAAATGAAAGTAGTTATAAATCTTAGGATATATGCAGTTTCCTGTGACAAATTAGAATGCAGTGTATTATGAGCTTAAGCGTTCCGTAGAATATTTCAAAGAAGGTTTCCTGTAAACACCAGAGAGATTCTTAAATGGTTACAAGATTCAGAAATAAGAAGGTATTAATAAAGCAAGCAGCAGAGCTTACTGCTCAAGAAATAAGGATTTTGGTCTTAGAAAATTTTCCTGTCTTATTCTCTGAGCTCTTTTAATCTTACTTTTATATTGCATTACTAAGCAACCTCTTACTTTCTTGGTTTCATTAACTAGGAATCTGTAGTCACAGATCTTACAACTGTACTCATCAGAATTTGAAAAATGTCTCATAAAAATAATTTAATTTTCTTCCTCCACAATCTATTTCTCAAACTGTATGGACAACTGGAAGTTTATCATGGCACTCAAGCACTGTCAAAATTGTACAAACTGAAATCAAACTATGCCTGTAAAAAAAACTCCTTTAATAGTTTTAAAATACCACATATGCCTGGACATTTTTTCCTCATAAAATTATATCCATCAAAAAAAAGTATGGGAACTTACTCTATTAAAACCTCAGATTACACAAAAAAAATGTTTTGGGGAAAGAAATTACCCCGAAATGACCTCAGTGAAAAGAAATTTTGGATATATATAGAGAGATTTAAAAAAGCATACACCTCAAACAACTTAAAAAGATGATATTCTTTGAAAAATTTTGTCATAGAATTCAAAAAGCCTCTACTGATGACAGATATTGATATCAAAGATGCATGACAGGATACAATCAATCATTCTACAAAATGAGTTAAAATTTTTTTTTTTTTTTAAATTTAGGGCTCCTGGGTGGCTCAGTCCGTTAAGTATCTACTTTTGGCTCAGGTCATGATCCCAGGGTCCTGAGATGGATATGCCAGGCTCCCTGCTCAGTGGGGAATCTACTTGTTCCTCTGCCTCTGCCCCTCTCCCTGCTCATGCTCTTTCTCTCGTGCTGTATCAAATAAAAATTAAAAAAAATTTATTTACAGAGAACATGCGAGCAGTGGGCAGTGGGGAGAAGGGCAGAGGGAGAGGGAGAGAGAGAATCCCAAGCAGACCCTACACGCTGAGAGCAGGGCCCAATGTGGGGCTCCATCTCATGACCCAGAGTTCATGACCTGAGCCTAAAACCAAGAGTCGGATGCTTAACCAACTGAGCCACCCAGACATCCCATTAAAAAAACAATTTTATAAGTCAATCAGAGAAAGACTTTTATCATATGATCTCTCTGATAGGAGGAATTTGAGAGGCAGGGCAGGGGGGTTGTAGGGAGTAGGGAGAGAGAAAAATGAAACAAGATGGGATCGGGAGGGAGACAAACCATAAGAGACTCTTAATCTCAGGAAACAAACTGAGGGTTGCTGGGGGGCTGGGGGCGTAGGGATAGGGTGGCTGGATTATGGACATTGGGGAGGGTGTGTGCTATGGTGAGTTCTGTGAATTGTCTAAGACTGATGATTCACAGACCTGTACCCCTGAAGCAAATAATACATTATATGTTAATAAAAAGCAATTTTAAATATTTTTATATCACATACAGATGTATCTCCAAAAGATTATATATTTAAGTTCACTAAAAAACGGTTTTGGGAATCTCCTCATTGTGAAAATGAGGGGTATAGCCTTGTATGTGGCTAGATCCAGAACTTAGGTTTCACAGGTACTTCTTAAATATATATATATATATATATATAAATGGAAGGCAGAGTGATATAATTAAAACATAAGAAAATATAAGTTAATTTGATTACCTCCCTGATCATCTCAGCTTCTGTATCATCCTGTCATTCTCTGTTCTAATACTTTATTTTGTTTTCCGTATTACATGCATGATGTGAAGGGAATCACTTACATATACATTACTTATCCTCTTGAATGGCATGAGAACTGCATGAATGTAGGGACTCTGGCTGTCCTGTGGAACTCCAGGAAGTAGGGAAGTTTGTAGAGTGGGGGGAAAGGAAGGAAGAAAGGAAGGTGAAGGCAAAACCAAGGTGCAGTGGAAGGAGGGCTCCAAAGTTTATTTAGTTGTCTAATTAAGTCAGTTCTTTGTGGTTTGTTTTTCATGTAGTGGGTATGTGTAAACCAAGGATCAATCATATATTTGTTCATTAGTCAAGAAACACAAAAGGGAAAAAAAACACTGAAACTCAACGGAATTCAGTTTATTCAGGTAACTCTTTAATTCCAAAACAATAATATTTACAAATAACCAGGTTTTTTAAAAAAAATAATGTTTGCTCAAATTTTAATTTTTTCTATTTTTACTTTTGGAACCAAAACACGTATTTGGGGGGGCAGGAAGAAAATGCCCTAGTTTTTCACGTGCTGTTTTGTAGCACAGATTTTAAAATATAGCTGAATATTTAGATAAGGTGTTTTTTCCTTTTTTTTTTTTTTAAGAAATCAAAACTCATGAAATAAAAGTAGCACAAGATAGTATTAACAGAACCTGAATGTTGTTTAAAGAAAGCATTTTTTAAACTTTTAACTTCTGGTTTATCTAACAGAGACATTTTTAATAATAAATTGACCAAATGACTGAGATAGTAATTTTTTGAGTAATAGTATTACTGTTTTATTATCTATTCAGGAGTTCAGATTTTACAGACTAGTTTCAAATAAAACTATAAGGACAAAGCCCTCACTCCACCTTCCTCCCTTGTCCATGTTATTTTAATATTGCTTAAATTCTATAATCTTCAAATCCCTTAGTTTTTTCTTGCAGTTCTCTGCTTGACTTTCCTCTTTTAAAGATCTGTTAGAGAAGAACCTTAAGTACGCTGAATTCCATTGTATTTGGTTGTGAGTAAAGAGTCTTATCCTGGGGGGTTCTTAGTGTTTTTCTAAATTGAAAAATTAGTTTCTACATAAATTTGGCTGAATTATACTCTTTTTGGAGGCCTATGTTAGGTAACACAAAAAATCTGCTAACATAGAAAGTTTGAGAAAACACTAAAGCTCTGTTATTTGGTTTGAGCCAAAGCAAATTTCTTGTCACATCTTTTGGCCTGCTAGTACTTGAGAAAGGTCCATCCAGTTGTATGGGATCTTTCCAGCTGTAATTTTACAGGGTTGGGTGTTGGTGGGCAGAGAGGGTGCTAAACACCAGAGTTACACACTGCAACTCCTGTTGTTCTATTATGATTATTTCTGAGACACTTTTTGCTTTTGTGCAATGTTGGAAAAGGAAAAAAAAAATCACCACAGAATTAAAAAACTTCTATTTGTGCTGCATTATTTAAATTACTAAAATATGACTAAACTAATGGCATAAGCTAAAGAAATTATTCCTTATTATTTGCTACAAAATCAATTTTAAGAAAAGTTTGAATTATGAAATACAATACAATAGAAATAATCTTGTGGAAGAGGGTCCTAGGAAAAGCTATTAAATGTACTTTAATTTCAATACAATGATATTAAACTACTTTAAACATAAAAGTTTTAAAAATCTCTACTCAAAGACAAACACTGGAAATATACAAACCAAATTCCCTATTAAAACGTGTTTTGCAAGTAAAAATTAGAAAATACTGAAATTAAAGGAATTTGTCACATTAGACAAAGAATTATGTAACATATTAAGAATTATAAAATTATTGGTCTGATTGACCAACCCAAGTAAAAACAATATCCTTTAAGTCAAATGGCACAATGCTACTATAAACAATATATCAAAAAATATCAGAGAGAAAAATCTTAAATATTTTACTACTATTGCTTAAGTTTACTCATATTAAATGGTACATTTACTCTCCTTATTCCATTAGGATAATCTGAAAAGAATTTTTATATAACTGTAACATTTGTGATGGAAACATTTCAAAATATAAATTTCAAAATATTGTTAATATTTCTGATGGATATTGAAAATAGCCTACTACCATTCACTAAAATATTGCATGGAAATAATTTTGGTATTTCAGATGTCAGAAATTGATTTCCAATTGCATTATATGATACACTGTTGAATTTAAACATTTTATAAAGAGCTATATGGTTTATATTTCCTACCACATTTACATATATTTAAAAAATGTAAAAATAAAAAGTAACTAAAAAAATATTTGGAAAAACTTGTTAGATTCCCTTTATTTCAGTAGACAGAAGACTTTTTTCAATGTCCTGGCTGAAAAGGTTCTTGTTGCCACGGAACTGAAAGAAAAAAACCACAAAGATTTGAGATAAGTTAATGGTGCTGACTAAGCATAATACATAATAGTATAATGGAAGACCTGAGTTAAGTTAGTACTAAAAATATTAGAATTCAAACTGCACATCTGCCCTTTAATAGCCATGGGATCTTAAAAGTTATTTAAGGATCTCCAAGGAGTACTTGCCTTATCTGTAAGAGAACAATAATCCCTACATGCCTCTCAGGTACTCTGGGAGAGTTAAATGGAGTAAAGGAGGTAATAATGTGCCTCACACACAGGGCTCACCTAGCCCCTTAGTTCCATTTATGGCACTGAACACAAGCATCAAGAGCAAAACATCAAAAATGGGCCACAGGGATTTTCATATGTTTAGAAGGATGTAGTTCCTGAAAGCATGAGAGGTGATCTCTATAGATTATTTGTACTCATAAAAACTAAATGAAGTGCTTACTGCCTCATAATACTTTCAGAGCTACTTCTTAATAATACAGTAAGTAATTGTTTCTTTTCCTTTTATTTTCACTTGACTAATATAAACAAGTAGGTTAACAATTAAAATTAAAATTGAGAATCAAAGCTGGATTTGATTCCAGAGATATCTTTTTGAGCATCACCAACAGCTTAATTATTAAGGATATGAAAAAGCTCAAACTCTGAGAACCTTTATGAAATAATTACATTCAAGATTTCCTATTTCAGAAATGAAAATTTCTAGTTTAATTCATAGGCTTGCTACATCTACTATGCTTGGTGTGTCTATTATTACTGCAAAAGCAGTGTGCCAAATTAATCACAAAGAAAAATCACAAAGGAAAATCACTTCCCCACTTTCACTCCTCTTTCTTTCTCCTCTCCTTTACTGTTTTTCTTCTGTTTTAGGTGAACAATTCCCAGTCCTGTTTAAACTTATTTGGTGGGTCAGGATGGGAAGGGAAAAATGCAGAGATAATTACAGTATCATATAATACTCATATAACTTATCATGTGAGAAAGGCACACAAAAAGTTCTATGGAAGTACAAGAGGACTTGTATGAGAGAACAGTAAGTTCAATGTGGCTTGAATACAAAGGTGGAAGTGGTGGGAGATGAGGCTACATAAACTGTGAAGAACTCTGCATTTCAAGCTAAAGTATTTGAATCTTATCCTATAGGTCATAGAGTGTCAAGTGGCAACTCCAACATAGAGGTCCTGTGATCAGATTTTTTAATAAGAGACAGAGCTATGCTAACAAGCTGCTTCTTATCCAATTCAGACCAAAGAATGAATAAATGAACTCAATTTCTTTCTACTTACTAATTTATGAGAATTTAGAGTTGGGAAAAAACTTTTTATTTTATTATTTTTAAAAGTTTATTTACTTTTATTAATCTCAACACCCAATGTGGGGCTTGAACTTACAACCTTGAGATTAAGAGTCACATGCTCTTCTAAATGAGCCAACCACATGTTCCAGGAAACAACTTTTTAATTTGAAAGACCTTAAAAGATGGTTAAACTGACTTACAGTACATATTACCTATGATGGTAGAATACTGGAGTGTTAATGGATAACCGTAGTTTTTGTCAGATTAATAGTTGTTTTTAAATTTTGCTTTATATTGGTAAATATATATTTCAATTTAATTTTAAAAATCTATGTTCCAGTCATATTTTACAAATAAAGTTGCATTTAAGAGAAAAAATTTCAACTTCTAGTGGCAAATTACCAAGCTGTTCTACTCACTTATGCTCAGATAGTATATTAGAATACCAAGAGAAAGTTTGCTTTATCTGATTGAAGTTTCTTTTCCAACTTGGTTTTTACTCTTTTTCTCCATTTATCAAAATAATGTTATTTTCATAGTAGGAAATCTAGAAAATATTAAGAACTCCCTCTACAATCCCCCAATTTTATTACCCAGAGGCAGACAACTTAAAATGTTGCTGTATTTCATTTCAGTATTTCTAGGCATTCCTTTACTTACACAGGTAAATTTATATAACATAGTTTTAAAAATTATCATTAAGTGGCACCTGGGTGGCTCTGCCTTTGGCTCAGGTCATGATCCCAGAGTCCTGGGATCAAGACCTACACTGGACTCCCTGCTCAGCTGCTGTTCCCCCTGCTTGTGCTCTCTCCCTGTCAAATAAATAAATTTAAAAACTCTTTTAAAAAACCCACAAAGTGGGGTGCCTGGGTGGCTCAGTGAGTTAAGCCTCTGCCTTCAGCTCAGGTCATGATCCCAGAGTCCTGGGATCGAGCCCCACATCAGGCTCTCAGGGAGCCTGCTTCCTCCTCTCTCTCTGCCTGCCTCTCTATTTGCCTCTCTCTGCCTGCCTATTTGTGGTCTCTGTCAAATAAATAAATAAAATCTTAAAAAAAAAAAACCCACAAACTAATTTAAACCGTGTAATTGTTGCATTGTATTTCGCGGTATGAATTACCTATAATTTACTTAACTAGTTCCCAAAGTTGGTTTTTGCTGAAGGACTATTAGTGATACTATCAATTCTTTTTGTTTCAATCTCTGACAACAAGATTCCCATGTGACAACATAATTCACAGATTTGAACAATTCTATGAGCCTGCACAAAAAATGACTACTATAGATGACCTGCTGTAAATTTCATTTACATAAATGTACAAAGAGAGAAAAGTAAAAACTCAATAAAGTGAGCACTAAAACTTATAAAACTTACCATAAGTCCATGGAACTTCTGGAAGCACACCTGAATCAGGAGGGTAAGGGTATACAGGTTGTGGGAATGACTGATGGGGAGCATACTGTGAAAAAACTGGCTGCTGAAAATTGTAAGGAACAGGCATTTGAGATTGAAAATACCCATTCACTGGCAGAAAGTCACTTGCTTGTCGCTCCCCAGCGAAGTAACCAAAATATTGAGAGTATAAAAGATTAGAATGTGAACTTTGAACTGTACTTGCAATTGCAGTCAACATCCCAGGAGGAGGTGGCTGTACTTCATATGTTATCCCACGATATGTCTGGGTAAGGGAACTGCCGCCACTGCTGCTGTAATGGTAAACACACCAAGCGTAGTAAGGATATGAAGTTCCAAATGCATACGCCGAAGAACTACATATTGGAGCACATGCAGACTGTGGAAGTTCATTCCAATATGCTGCAGCATTTTGAGTTAGGACTTTCGGATTTTCATTATTTTGTTGTTCAGAAAAAGAGTATTCTGCTGTTTGATTTACATTAAGGGTTATGTCCTCAGATGCTCCTAGAGGTATAGAACTGGGACTCAAGGTATCCATGTATTTTTCTTTTAACTCAGTTTTTTCAGGCTGTGTTTTATTTACTTGCAGAATAGGAGATTTGTCCTGATTAAATCTGGATTCTGAAGAATTGGTGCATGCAGAATTTTTAATAGAAGAATTTAATATTTCATAATCTTGAAGTTCAAAGACAGTGTCATTTGTTTCTATATTGGCAGGGATGTCCCTAACAAAACGGAAAACAGGCTTTGAGAGCACTGATCCATCAGGCTCAGTTCCTGGTTTTATGTCTGAGGGACAAAATTTCTCTGCAGGATTAGGAAATCTCTGTGAAGGCATCTTGCAGTCTTTTGGAAATACGCCATCTACACTTCTTTGTTCACAAATTGTGAAAGAAGAACAAGCTTTCTTATCAGTTTTTGTTTCAGGAGCACTAAAATTCGCATTGCTTTTCTTCATGCTACTTAAGTTTCCCTGTTGTGCAGTGAGGTCTTTCGAAGTATTAGATGAAATATTAGTTAAGTCTATTCTGTCCTCTGGCTTTGATGTGCAAGTGTCTTTTAAGTTCTTTGAAGGTAAGAGTGAGTCAGGTAGTGATCTTTCCACCTCAATCTTTTTTTGAGATACATGGTTTCTTTTCAGATTGTCAGATGAAGTTGCTCCTATTTCGCGTGGACTTTCGGGATGAGATCTCGTGGTCCTATTAAGTATAACATATACACAAAAACAACTTTAAATATACAGAGTCTCCCAAACGTAATATAAACATGTATTTGAAGTTTTTATTCAGGAGAATTCTTAAAATTTACATTATCTCTATCAGCAGTGTATGTGTAACTTGTTCCCCCAGTTTCATTCCTTGCTTTTTTTTTTTTTTTTTTTAAGATTTTATTTATTTGACGGAGAGGGAGAGATCACAAGTAGGCAGAGAGGCAGACAGAGAGAGAGAGGGAAGCAGGCTCCGGGCTGAGCAGAGAGCCCGATGTGAAGCTCAATCCCAGGACCCTGAGATCATGACCTAAGCCAAAGGTAGAGGCTTAACCCACTGAGCCACTCAGGTGCCCCTCCTCCCACTTTTTAAAAGACTTTTATTTATTTGATAGAGAAAGAGACACACACACACACAGAGAGAGAGAGAGAGAGAGAGAGAGAGAAGGAACACAAGCAGGGGGAGACGGAGAAGCAGGCTTTCTGCATGACCCAAGGTGAAGGCAGACGCTTAACAACTAAGCCACCCAGGCACCCCTACTTCCTTGCTTTGAATTGAGATACTTTTCCTGCAAAATATTACACACTCCGCATTTCAAATGCATTTCCGATACATTTAGAAATATATGTAGTGGGGGCACCTGGGTGGCTCAGTGGGTTAAAGCCTCTGCCTTCAGCTCAGGCCATGATCCCAGGGTCCTGGGATCGAGCCCTGCATTGGGCTCTCCACTCAGTGGGGAGCCTGCTTTCCCCTCCTCTCTCTGCCTGCCTCTCTGACTACTTGTGATCTCTGTCTGTCAAATAAATAAATTAAAAAAAAAAAAAGAAATATATGCAGTGTGGTCAATATTGTAATTATTTTATACACTGGATATTTCCTAACAAAGGCTTTTAGAAGTAGGAAACCACATCCAATTTTTTACTGTAGTTTTGCATTCATACACTTCCAACTTGTTGGTGATCTTCTTTACTTTTAATGGCTATATATAACTGACAAAACTACCATCTGTGCCCTGCCCCTGCCAAAAGATCATCTTCTGTTATTGGGAACTACTAAGATAGCTTTTCCATTCAAGGTTAAGAAGAGGAAACACAGACCTCCAAAATATCATGCCAATTTAATATCCTTGACATTCCTACCTAAATTTAGAGAGTCTCAACCAGGCTGAAGGAAGCATCCACTATGGAAATGTCTAGAGCCAGACTGTTAATATAGGTCTCCAGGATGATTATATTTTTTGGTGTCTCATCAAATTCTCTGAATTACAAGTGGAAAAGAACTTGTTGAAAAGAAAAAAGTAATCATTCCTCCCCAAGCAAAAGAAATTAATCTTTGGCCTGGAATTTGTATATATTTAGTTTCAAACTAAATGCCCCATATTTTACTTAATCCAGCCTCTCTAAAAGGCATTTTAAGCTTTTTTTTTTTAAATTAAAGATTTTATTTATTTATTTGAGAGGGAGAATGAGAGAGAGAGAGAGAAATGAGAGAGCACACAGAGGGAGAAGCAGTTTCCCCACTAGGCAGGGACCCTGATGTAGGACTCGATCCCAGGATGCTGGGATCATGACCTGAGCCAAATACAGACGCTTAATTGACTGAACTACCCAGGTGCCCCTCTAAAAGGCATTTTATTGACAACCAACATCTTCATACAATTCTGTACAATACTTTGACATTTTGCAGAAGGTACAATTTCTGCTTTATCACATTTCTAATGATGTTTCAGTGATATCTCAACCGTATACATTGACAGCTGCTTGTATGGTTACTCTTCTACCCATTCTCTTAGAGAGTATTCTTCCATGAAAATATCACCCCTTATTAACCTTATATTTGGATTAATTCCCCTATGTGAGCAGGAAAGTCTGATTTTCGAGTATCAAATACTACCTATATTTAATTACCAGAACTAAGATGATTGTAAAACTGGTTTATGTTATCCCTTTAAAAGCCTATTCATCTTTGTGTCACTACACAACTATTTAAAGGGTCTGGAAAAGGATTCTAGAAATATAAATAAAATGTATAAAGAAGGGGAACCAAGTAAGACAGAAATTAGAATTCTCATCTTTTTTGTTCTGTATTACCCATTCTCTCATAAAATAGAAAAAATGAAGCTTGTCACAAACTGACAGCTCTGAGAGAGCTGAATGGAATAAGAGATGGTCAATATGTCCAGCGGCACCACTTCATGTCAGATTGAAAAAATATAAATCATGTAGGGAGTTTTTCATAAAAACAATTGAGTTTAAAGATCTAGCCTTTATTTTGAAATCACGTTCCTCCTATATAATGGTGTTAAACATCCCTTAATGAGACAGTAGTATAATACATGTATATTGATGACTAAGTTCCCCCGTAATATAAATTAGCAATTTCTATTTTTTTAACCAATTTTGAAATGTGACTGGTCTGTAGTAGCCACAAGTTTAAAAAACTCAATCTAATCACTTGTCATATTATCTTCTTTTTAGCAAACCAGTTAGTAATGCCCATAAATTCTTTAAACAATGTCTGTCAAATGGAATTTTACTTTTTTATTCTATAAAACACCACTCTTCTCTTACTACTACTTCTACCTCTACTCAGAATCTCCCTATCCTTTAAATTACTGAAAAAAACATTTCACAGGGTATACCTTCAATACTTACAGAATAAACTTTAAATTCCTTAAACCTTAAAGTACTGCCTAATCTGAAACCTTATTCTCCCTTCTAATCTTACTCTTGTCCTCTAAGTTACATGTATATCCAATAGAGGTATATAAATAAATGTGTTAGCACTGTTCCTTAATACGTGTTTAATTTTGTTTTTTCTTCAGATAGGGCTGATGGCAGCTGTTACCTTGGATGCTTGAATGTTGCCTCTTCTCTGTTGATTTCTGTTACATCTTTCATGTCAACCTATGTTTAAAAGTTAAAAAGAAAACCTACATTGGTAATGGCATAAAATACAATATAAATATTATTTTCACATCAGATACAATTTCTTGTTGTGTCATCATCTAAAATGCTTGGTCTAAAACCACATTCATTAATCTTCCCCCTTTCAAAAACCAGTGACTCTGCTAGACTTCCCGTATGTCACAAATGTTTAGAGATACTTTTCTAAAAAGACATTTTGCAGACTTATTTCTATCCCCATATCTTATAACAAATCTTGGAGTCCATTTATAACTGCTCTTTTTGTATATGCTCTTTCTAGTAAACCAGTCATTAAGTCCCATTTTTAAGTAATTGTCAAATAGGGACTTTCATTTCTTATTCTGTAAAATAGCACCCTCAACTAAGCCGTGGATGACATGTTACTTCTAACTGTACTCAGAATCTCTACTCTTTAAATCATTGAAAAAACACATTTCACAGGACATTACCTTCAATACATACAGAATAAAGTTAAACTCCTTGGGCCTATATTTAAGACATCTTATAATCTGAAACAATATTCTTTCCAAAATACCTTAGCTTACTGGTATTGTCCACTAAATTAAATTCTTTTCTAGACTTAGTTTAAAACTAATTTCTCAAATAATGTCAATAAACATTGTGCCTTTGCTCATAATATTTTCCATAAGATACCCCTCTTAATTTAACTTTCATTAGATAACACATTTTCCCAATTTAAGACAAAGCTTTGGTCTGTGCTCTTCATTGAAATTTAAAAAAAAAATTTTTTAAAAAAACTTTTCTTCTAAATATTTATAACACCTTCTTATTATTCTCATTTTACTGTTGGTGTGGCATACACAACTTGTACTCTTACTGGAAGTATGCTTACAAACTGGTTGGTTGTTTTCCTATCAACACAGTGAAATAAATGATTGGTTTCCTGGCCTCCAGAACTAGTTTAATTAACAAATACAATTTCGGTAACCTAAGACAAAATTCCTCCTTTTCTTTTGCATATAGGATTCCCTTTACTTCTGAACTGAGAAATTCTCAAAAAATTTTAAGAGTAGCCTCTGAGTGTAGGTTGTTAGGTTAGTATGGGCTCTGGAGCTAGACTGCTTGGTTTTACATCTGGGGCTTGTCCATTTACTAACTCCGTGACCCTGGGAAAGTTATTTAACCTTTCTGTACTCTGTCTTATGTACAATAATAGTAAATCATAAAGATTTTGTGAAAGATAAAGAAGTTAATATTTGTGCAATTGTTAGAATAGTGCCAGGTACAAAATAAATGTTTTCTATAATTTGTTAAATAAAATGTGTTTATCTAGGACTTCTTGTAACTCCTTCCTAATCACCTATTTAAAAAATCTGTCCTATTCTTTCCATGTGGATAATGGTCAAGAACACAGGCTCCATTAGCCAGCTTTTAATATTTACTACATTAAGTATAGCCTTGTTATATAGAAGCTACTTGATAAATAACTTACATTCACATTGGACTATCCCTTAAGAAGTTATATATATTCCTCCAAGAAATATCTTCTAAATAATTTTTAGTTTAAAAGTAGACATTTGCAAGGTGTTTCTCATATACAGAATCATCATTTTGTAGCTAATAAGAATTATTTTATCCAATTTTTAAAAAAATAACCTCTACACCCATCATGGGGCTTAAACTAATGCCCCCCAAGTCAAGAGTTGCATGCTTCACTGACTTAGCCAGCCAGATATCCCTAATACAATTCTTTACTTAGTAAATTCACATTGCAAGGCAATATACAAAGCATTCTCAATTTTTACCAATCTGCAAACTACCTGTTTCAAGAGTAGATTTGTTCTTAAAAGTAATACTTACATACTTTATGTTTTGAAACATTGGTTACCTTTTGTTTTTTACAGCTGGAAACAGTACTGTTTTTCTCTTGTTCCTGAGAGTCTTCACATTTGTCTACAGTGATAGATCGTTTTTTAGAGGAATTTGAAATATTTTTCATTATGCACTCTGAAATTGAGGGCACTTTCATAAAAGTACTAGATTTACTGATACTCTTCCTAGGTTTCACATGCATATTCATTTTTTCTTTTCTCTTCAGTTGTAAAGTCTTCTTTCTGTTATGTAGCATTTGGCACAGAATAAAGGAAATGGTTAATTCAGCATTTTTAGCACATATTATCTTCATATGTTCAATAGTTTTCATGACTTTCATAATATGAGCCATTTTCCCTAAATCTTTCTGAGGGGCAGCCATTATATTTTTGAGCAGTGTAGAAAACTGATTGTAGTTGTATTCTAACTCTGTCATAGTGCTTCCGTAATTTATGGATGCTATATATGGCACAAAGTCAATATATGTAGAAACGGAATACTTAGACATCTCTAGAAGTTTTTTTATTTCTGAAAGTTCTGCAAGTTCTCTTGAGAGCAAATGAAGAGCGTATGAACAATTAATCCCTTCACTATATTTGTAAATAATATCCAGATCTTTTTTAAGTTCAGAAATAGCAGTCTCTATGACATTCCAAAGGCAATCTGTTGAGTTATCTTTAAGAAATGAAAAAGGAGCCATTTTTTCTTGGCAGCAAACCAACTCAGGAAGAAGTGACAAATCAAACCAAAGCATACCTCGAAACCTCTGTTTGTCTAGTTTCTTTGCCATTGTGTTTTTAAGAAAGTGAACAGTTTCTGAAAGCATGACAATTTCAATATAGGTTTCAATGGCTGCAGGTTTTAAAATTATGGCTCCATGGTTGTGGTTTTTCACCATGTCCAAAACATTTTCTTCTGTGATAAAAATATGATCTATGTTCTCTTCTTGCAGCATCTGAAAGTATTTTTTTAAAATTTCTAGGTGTCCAATACATCTCAAAGTGAGTTCCTCCAATTTCTCAGAGTCTGCAAATCCAGCCTGATCCAATATTTCACTAACACAACAGATATCTGGGTGTGAAAGCAAAGTACTGTTAAACCTACAGTCTTCCATGTTAACTGTAGCTTTGTTTATTAGGTCATCTGACTTTCTGGAAGCAATCTCAGTATTCTCAAGCCCAATGTTGGAAATTTGTTCACTGCTTAAATCTTTAGACAACGTATCATATATATTTTTCAACTTAGAAAAAGCATACTGATTCATTTTGAGTAGCATTTCTTTATCCTTCTTTCCTGAGTATTTTTTGCTGAAAGACTGTCTCCTTTCTTTCCAAACAAGACTTTTTGCAGCATCAAAAAAGATATGTTCCAGACCATAAAGAGATATCTTAATACTTACTGCCTCATTGTTCTTAATAAAATTAACTTTTGAGGAGATCATTTCTATGATAATCCACAAATGATCTTGTTTTCCTGGATAGGAATCAACTTTAGGAGAGTCCCCATACATACCAATCAGCTTTAAAGTACTTTTTCTTAAGGTTTCTAGGTCTCCTAAACTATCTCCAAAGTTAACTCCACAGGTAAATGGAACAGAAAGAGAAAAGTCAAAGCAATCAGAACAATGCTTCATTATTGCTTCACATTCATTAATCTGCCGTTTGTATTTTAAGAATGCATAGTATGAATTGTTTTCCCTTTTGGTTTCTTCAAACAATTCAATTAGCTGATCGTGATAGTTTTGCAACTCACAGAATGCATTATATTTTAACCTTCCTTGAAAAGCAGGATAGAAATTGGATTGTTGTTGAAATCCACGTGGTCTACCAAGCAGCTCACCATACAATGTTTCATCATACCAAAGCAAGCTTCGGAAAGTTGGCTCACCTCCTAAGAGCCTTTTTTTGTTTTCAATGAATTGAATAGTTTCCAGCATCATTTGGAGTTCCACCAAGGAGTCAATAGCACATGGTTTTAATTTGTGTTTGCAATTATTCCACAGGTTTTGTTCTACCAACAGTTCTCTTGAAATCAAGATTTGTTCATGAGAACATTCTTGTTTTCTTTCAAAAGCTTCAACAAATAATGGGAGAATACTTTGACAAGCCTTAGTTTCTTCCTGTAGAATCTGAAAAGATGATGTTTCATCTGCCCTTCTCAAAATTTGAGCTAGCCTAGGTATAAGAGCTGAATGATCAGCTGAGCAGTATTTTTCTTTTAATCCATTCACGTTTGATGCAGGTTTCTTCTCAGTAGAGGATTCAGAGGTTTGAGAGTGCATATGTAAAACAGGCCTATGATTCATTCCTGTAATGTGTGGTTTGGAATTACAAGCTATTTCTGAATGCAATGCAGAGTCAGACTGAGAGTTATTACTAACTTTAACTTCCCCTTCTTTCTCTCTTTTGCTAAGATGATTAGAAACTGTGTTATTCAAAGAGACTACCTCAGTAGTATCTTCAAAGATTTGATGAGAATCAATCACATTATTTTTAATTCTTTTCTCACATAAGTAGGAGGAATCTTCTAAGATCTTATTCTTTTGGTTTTTGTACTTAGTAGCAGTGAATCCTTCAGTCATGGTTTTTATGTGAAGTGAATCTTTTGCCTTTTCTGCATGTTTAACTTTCCACATTTTTCTGTCCTGAATGTCTGTCTTTGCCATACATTTTTTTGAAGAGGAACACTTCATATTACCTTTTAAGAGCAAAGAACTATCATTGGAAAATAGTTTCTTCATTGTTTTTTTCCTACAACTTTTACTTTCTTCGGTTACTAATTTGAGACCCAACTCAGAATTCTCAAGAACACCTGAGTCATTCTCATCTATATGGAAACAATTACTTGAAGACCACTGTTCTGTTTTTAGACACTCCTTTCCACCACATCGTGGCTGACAGTGTGGTACATTAGTGGATGTTGCAAAAGAATCTACAGAAAAAGTTCTCTGTCTATCCAAATAAGATTCTGAAGATTCTCCTTCACTAGCTGTCACTGGAGTGGTTAACAATTGAGGAACACTGTTATACTTTTTGTGGGTTATCAGAGTTGGATTTAATGGGTCCATAAGCATGTCTCCTGCAATAATGCCTGGTTTGGAGCTCTGAGTGGGAGCTGTCCATTCTTCAATAGGAAAGGTTACTTCCAAGTTTCTTTTATAACCAGATAAAATAAGGTTATCTGGTTTATAGATATCAACATTTAAAAAGTGCTTCACATTTGATTCTAAAACTGAAATAACTATGTCAGTTTTTACCTTTGTGTGCGTTATACAAGTTGCATCATAATTTTTGTCTCTGCTAAAACTTACATTATTTTCTTTTATGCAATTTAAAGATACTGAATTACTCTTATTTATTGATTTATTAGTCTCAGAATTACTTTCTTTCATTAGATCCTTAATTTTATTATTTGCTGAATGGTACTCAGGCTTTTCATATTTACTGATGTTAGATAAAAATGTTGTGTCAATTTTGTTTTTTTTAGTTAGTTTATCTGGGCAGGATGGGGAAAACAAAAACCCAGGTTTTCCAGAAAATGGCTGAAGTTCTGATGATCTCAGACTTTTCATACTGCTCTTGTTATAAGCTGAATAACTCGTACTTTGGGGTGTAGAGCACAGGGCTAACTGTGATTCAGGATACTCCTTCTCACAAAATTCTCTCACATGAATAGTGGTGTGACTTCTGGAGACACTGCTAGCTACATTTTCCTTAGAAACGCACTCTGTGATTCTCTCTCTACTTGTTTTGAAAGACTTGTGCTTTGATACATGAGTTAATGATTTACCCACTTCAAATCCCAAAGCTCTTTTCTCTCCTGGCTTGTCATATTTTCTTTTTGACAAAAAATGTTTAGTAGAATAATATCTTCTTTCAGACACAGAGCTATAACCTTGAAGGTCACAACTTTCCCAGAAATTATTGCATATTATTGCATATGATTTTGGTAATGGGCCTTTTCTTTTTTCTCCTACTTTAGCTATAAGTTGCAAAGATGTGTGAACTCTCCTATGAGCTTTTTTTAAGTGAAGAACAGCTCTGTCAAGTTTTCTGGAAAGACGTTTGCTTTTGCATAAAGATGCTTCACTATTTAGAATATCTAGGACACTCCTAATGTGTTTTTCTGACTTTGAAAATGTTTTAATTCGCCCTTGGGATAATGAAGAAAAACATTCAGATGAGTCTTGATCGGTTAGCTTCCTCTTCTTTCCGTAAATTTCATGATGTTTTAAATCCTTATGTGCTGTGTTCTCATTCCTGAAAGGTGTATTTGGCTTTCTTTTACTAATTCTTGATCCTGTGTCCTTTTTACTTCTAGTATCATTACAATCAGTTTTTGAATTTGTCAAGGAACAACTTCTTTCATTACTTAATGCTGTGACATTAGAGGGCTCTGTAAGCAAAGGTCCACTGTTTTGTTTTTCAGAAGCATGATTTCCTTGTGTATTATGATTTGCATCAAGAGAAAGTGAGATTTCAGATTTACTCACTAGTCCTGATTCTTGGCTTGTATTACCAGATTCATTTTCACATGGGTGATGTGAATATTCACCAGAACACTGGGAATAGATTTCAAATTCTGGCAATTTCTCCTCCTCATCCATTTCTGGTTCTTTGGTTTTAGTTATGTTTTTGCAAAAATTATCTTCTAATGCAGGGGATTCAAAAGTGGGAGTGAATCCTGGCATAAATACATTAGTGATTTTCACTTGTAAATCTGGAAGTAAAATTGGATTGAAGAGTTCTTGGTCCTTTTGTGTAGAGGAATAGGAAGAATTACTTTCCTCAGAGTAATGTTGATCATTATTCTCCCTTCCTCTGGAGCTTTTCAAAACTTCCCTCTCCCCATTATTGCTTTCCAACAGACCTTCCCAATCAATACGAGACTTTAAAGCCTCATATGAGGCCCCAAATTCTTCATATAGAGCATTTCTATGGCTAGGAGTATTTGGTTGAATTAGAAAAACATCATCACACAGTTCTGATCCCAATTCAATCTTATTTTCCAATTCACAACTCTGAAGAATGCGGCTGTCACTTACTGACTGAAAAAATGAGTCATGAAATTTATTGTTATCCACATCCATTTCACAATCAGAAACCTTATGTTTTACCAACAGACCAACATCTAGACTCTCAGAAGAACAAGTTTCTTTAATCTGGTATCTTTGGTGATCTTCATGATTTGTGCCTAATGTAGGTACCATATCACCAGTTATCTGTACTGCAGCATTTGAGGCTACATGCACTGAAGATGCTGCAATTTTGGGAAGTGTTGTGGAAGCCAAATGCTCTACACTTCTGCTTGTATTTTGAGAATCTTTCTGTTTTATGGCAGTGATAGTATCTTCACCTTCTAAAAATGTAGTTTCTGTTGATACATGTCTTTTCCCCCAAGTCAAATTAAATGTACAAAATTCTTCAGAACTCAGAATTTCTACATTATTGTAATTTTCATTCTCCCTTCTTTCATCTATAATGGCATAATTTTTGTCTGTACGAAAACCCTGCTTCTCATCTTCATATATATCTAGTCTGTTGTTTTCTGTAGACAAAGCAGTGTCTTCCTCTTTAGCCTCATTTTCATTTTCTTTATCATTGTCTCCTTGTTCTTTAAAATCAGTATTCAGGTGTATATCACTGTACAACTCTGCATTACAGCACAGAGTATGACCTTGACCTTTATTAGCATTTTGAAAAGTTTCTCTGCAGTCTTTTTGCATGTTCTCTAGTGACACTGGATCATTTTCATGGACACATGTATGTTCACCAGCTATGCTACAATCTGAATTGTCATGAGTTGTTTTAATGTCGTGAGATGAAGTAATTCTATCATTTGGCAATTCTTTGTCCTGAGGAATGTCTTTTGCTTCTTGAAGAGCATTTGTCATAATGTTAACACTGTTTTGATTTGGTTTTTCCAATTTTAGTTCCATTAGTTTTTGAGAAATTGCAAAACTTGTATGAATGTTATCTTCATACTCCAAAGAGGGTTGAGAATGTTTTTGTGAAAGGCTCTCCACTCTTGGAGTAAGATTACTTTCTAATTCCAATGCTAGATGATCTAGGTCATATTTATCCTTTGTGGTAAATGCAGAAGATTTTGGTATTTCTAATTCTTGAGTAATTGGTATTTGATCACAATTTTTTCTGAAAGAACAAAGACTCTCATTCTCTTTGTATTCTTGGTGCAAAGAAATGTAATTATCTACTGGTCTGATTTTTGCTTCATTAGTAAAATCATTTTCTTTCCACAAAATTTGCTTTTCTCCATGTTCAGAATTATCCTCTGGACTAGTGAAGTCTCTCATTTTCCCAATATTTTGAAGGTACCCACGTATGCTTTCTTTCTTTTGGAGAGGAAAAACTGTAGACATTTGTTGACCAGTCTGATATACAGTTTCTAAATTAGAAGACCATGATTTCTGAGAGATGTGACTACTGTACCCTTCTGTACAAGTATTCACTGATTCGTGAGAGTTACGTGGTTCACCTTCTTCTTCAATTAAAAGTGAGATGTTGCCTCTCTGCTGGGATCTCTGGACTTTTTCCTCATTGTGTTTTTGGTTCTCAACTTCTGAAACTGCATTTGGCAAACACATTGGGAAGGAAAAATTGTCTTGGCCCTTACACTGTCTTGCCATGGTAATTTTACCGGGAGTTGTATAATCATAGTTCTTAGAGCCCCAGTTCTGAGCCTGTGACTGTGAATCATCAAAAGAAACTTTGAAGCAAGGGGCGTCCAAACAATTAGTAAGAATAGAACGATCACCAGGCACAACTTCAGATGAGAAGGCAGAATTATTTTGCGTAGATGATAGGTGTTCTTCTGAATTAAAATCTAAACTCTTCTCAAGTGGCAAAATCTTATTTAAACCTGTAATATTATTATGTTTTCCTATGCTTTCTTCTCTTTTCATCAGTCTTGGGTCTTTAATGAGTTTTGAAGTAATAACTGTGCTTGAGCCAATATTGTTATGAAGGGGAAAAGCAGCAGAAAGACCACTTAAAACATTTTTAAGCTGTGTCAAATTTAACATGAAGTCCCCATTAACACTTTCTCTGGTATCACTGGGAAAAAATGAAAGACCTGAATCATATATATGTACTTGAGAAGTGTCTCTACATTCTGCTAAATTGTGCTCCATCTGTCCACTGTATGTTTCATGTATAGAAATGTTTCCATTTTGTACGTTTCCGTAGGAATTAGAAATATTTTCGTTGGAAGGATTTATCTCTGAATTTACGGCACTGCAAGAACAGTTCTCCTGAACAAATGGATCTACGGGTTTCCTGAAATGCTCAAAGATGACAGTAGCATCTTTTCCTTTTCCAATTCTTTTGGCCACCGTACAGTTATTCAGAGAGCACGTTCTTTCTGTGGAAATAATTTTAAAAAATAAGAAATAATAGGAAGGAAAAGGGTTTCTACATTGAACTCTTAACATAGGTAAGCTACGTCACTTGTTTTAACTGAAAGTTCACCATGGTTATGATTAAAGTTGGTCTCATCAGAAAAAGCAAAGAGAGAAGAAGAGTGATAAACCAATAAAATAGAAATGATACAACAAAGAACTCTGTCCTAAACTACCCTTACTAAAAAAAATATTTACCATAGAAATTTGAATTCAGACAAATACAAATAAAGAGAAAATTAAAAAAGAATAAAAATATGTTGCTCAAAGACTAGGTATTTCTTATATTAATTTCCTATATTCAGATACTTAATAACAGAATCTACATATTAATAGGCAAAAGTGTCTCCCTTTTATCTACTGTTAACCACCTTCTCTCTCTGTCAGGAGACAACAGAAACAGAAAAAAAAGGGGAATGAAGGGGTAAACAGAGGAGAAAAGAGCAAAAATATTCCATAATATCCTCCTCAAGAGCAAAAGTGAAGCACTACTCTTGCTCTATAGTGAAGTAAGTATACCTGCAAATAATGTATATAAATAAAAATCTGGAAAATGAAAACAAATTTTCTTTTATAATTATTGGAATTTATTCCTACAATTTCATAAAGAACTAAATATAACAAAGGAACCTATAAAAATGCACAGTTACTGAATAAAATGTTTACAAAACATTCATAGATAATACCCAAAATTATATTTATTAAAACATATTAATGATGAGTAATTGATGGTGAGATTTATGAATATATGAAACTATAATCGTATTATTGGGATGTACCATGAGATTCTTTATCACAACATACTGAAAGATAGTTTCGTTGAAGACTTCTAAATTTTACAACCAAGCATAATTATATTTTTTTAATTATAGTAAGCTATAATGGAAATATGACCGTAATAGAGATATAGTTCTTGAGAGTAGAAGATGCAGTGAACAGACAAAAAATGGTGGATCCCTATAGAACTTATACCAAAATAAAATACAATTCATTGAAAAAAAAAAAACCCCATAAAAGTATTAGAAGAAAAGATGGAGAGATAGTTTTATCATCCTGATATAGTAACTGAGTACTTTTTTTTTTTTAAGATTTTATTTATTTAACACAGAGAGAGAGATCACAAGTAGGCAGAGAGGCAGGCAGAGAGAGAGGGGGAAGGAGTCTCCGTGGCGAGCAGAGAGCCTGATGCAGGGCTCGATCCCAGGACCCCAAGATCACAACCTGAGTTAAAGGCAGAGGTCTAACTCACTGAGCCACCCAGGAACCCCAAAACTAAGTAGTTTTTAAGATAAATATCTGGATATCAGAAAACTAGAAATTAAAAAAAGATGAGAATTACATGTAAATTAAATACTTTAACAAGTCAAAACTCATGATAAATAAAACTTGGACAAACTGGTGAAAAGTATTTTCTGAATTAGCAAGCTTAGTACATAATTACACATAGAGTACATAAAGAGTATATAGACATCTTCAAAAGATTAATAGAAAGACAATGCAATAGAAAATTGGGCAAATATATGAACAAGAAAATCACAAAAATTATGAACACAAAAAGATGTCCAATGCCACTAAATAAATAACAAGAGTTTTGGGGCACCTGGGTGGCTCAGTTGTTAAGTGTCTGCCTTTGGCTCAGTCATGATCCCAGGATCCTAGGATCGAGCCCACATCAGGATCCTTGCTCACTGAGGAGCCTGCTTCTCCCTCTTCCACTCCCCTTGCTTGTGCTACCTCTCTTAATGTCAAATTAAAAAAAAAAAAAAACAAGAGTCATAATAAAAAACTTCTTAGATTGGAAAGACCTGAAAGGATAATTAATATCTTGCAGATGTAAAGCACTCTTATACTGTTCATGGGAGTATAAACTGGTACTAATTTTCTAGAAAGTAAACCTAAAGTTTTCAGCAAAATGTAATGTATAATCATCTATACCCAGTAAGTTTACTTTTATGCATTTATTATTCTAATTTACTTGCATAAATACTCAATATATGTACAAGAATTTTTAGAACAATAATCCAGGACAGCTGAAAGCTGGAAACCTAACTATCAATATGAGACAATAAGGTTTCAAGATATACTACAATGACATAGTAATTAAAATAGTATGGTACTCACATAAAGAGACAAATGATTGCAGTTATGAAATGAGTAAGTCATGGGAATAAAAGGCATAGCAAATGAAGCACAGTCAATGATACTGTAATAGTGCTGTATAGTGACAGATGGTAGCTACAGCTGTGAAGAGCATAGTATACTATAGAGAAGTTGGATCACTATGTCGTACGCTTGAAGCTAATGTAACATCATACGTCAACTATACTCAAATAGAACAATTTAATAAATGAAACTGGTTAAATAAATTTGTCCTATCAATAATTATAAAAGTACTATACTTATGTGCTATAACAAATGTCCTAGAAACAATGTTATGCAGCTATTACAAATATTAACATAAATTAATACAAAGCAACATGGGAAAAGAAACCTAACTTGTTTAATGATCTGAATTTCATAAATGTATGGTAAATGCATATTAATATATCCATAATGTTTACTAATAAACTAGTTAATATGGATGACAGGTATGGTTTTTCTGAGTGCCTTATGCACACTAATTCATTTAATCTTCACAACATTCCCAGTTTATTGGTGAGGAAGTGAAGAGTAATTTGCCCAGGATCACAGTTTAGAAGCAGTAGACCCTTAATCAATAGGTTAAATTATTTGCTTAACCTTAATAAGGACACTTTAAGTTTATTCCCATTTTTAGCAATCTCACCAAATAACAAATGAAAAATGGAGAACAAACCCAACATCCTCAATAATGTAAGAACTGTAAGAAAATGAAATTACAATTAACAAAGCAAACTACCAGTTGTGGCGATGGCAATGTTCTTTATCTATGCTATCAAATACAGTACCCAGTAGATACATGTAGTTACTGATTTGATGAGGGATGATGTGAATGAGAAATTAAAATTTTAATTGAATTTTAATTAATTTAAGTTTAAATAGTCATATGTAATTAATGGCTACTGTACTGGATAGCACAGGTCTACAGTACTCTAGAGGGAGATGAATATGCTGATAGCCATCACATGTGGCCTTGACTTTGGGCATAATACAGATATTCCTCAAAATTTATTACCCCAAAAGGCATCAAAGTTTATTGCTTTTTTAAAAATGAGGTATAACTGACATACAATATTATGTTAGCTCCAGGTGTGCAACATAGTGATTTGACACTGAATACACTGCAAACTGATCACCACAATAAGTCTATTTATTATCCATCATTCTTTGATTAAAGTAATTAGCTATAAGTTTGTGGATATGTAGGAGTAGAAGTAAGGAAAATCCTTACTTTATGGTTTCCATTTTAAGACTTCTGGGTGAGGGATAATGTGGAGAGAATGACCAGGGAGAAGATCATCAAGAAAACAGAAAATTGAGCCAACTATACATCAACTAGACCTAGTAGACATTTATAAAACACTTTACCCAACAAAAAATTTCCATTCTTCTTAAGTGCACACAGAACATTCTTTAAGACAGACCACACTATAGGGTCAATAAATTTAAAAGGATAAAGATAGTAAAAATTATATTCTCCAACTACAATGGAATAAAATTTGAAATCAGTAACAGAAAAAAAATGGGAAATTCACATACACAAAGACATTAAGAAACACATTTCTAGAATAAATGAAACAAGATGGGATTGGGAGGGAGACAAACCTTAAGTGACTCTTAATTTCACAAAACAAACTGAGGGTTGCTGGGGGGAGGGGAGTTGGGAGAAGGGGGGTGGGGTTGTGGACATTGGGGAGGGTATGTGCTTTGGTGAGTGCTGTGAAGTGTGTAAACCTGGCGATTCACAGACCTGTACCCCTGGGGATAAAAATATATTATATGTTTATAAAAAATAAAAAATAAAAAACAAACAAAAACAAACAAAACAAAACAAAAAAACAATGTGCCAAATAAGAAATCAAAAGGGAAATTGGAAAATACTTTGAGATGAATGAAAATGAAGGCAAACATACCCAAACTTACAGGATACCGCTCAAACAGTACTTTCAGGGAAATTTATAGCTGTAAAGAAGCAAGATCTCAAATCGATACTCTAGCCTTCCACCTTAAGACACCAGAAAAAGAAGAGCAAACTAAGCCTGAAACAAAAAGGAGGTAAATAAAAATCAGAGAAAAAATTAATAAAATAGAGAAAAGAAAAATAAAAAGATTAATGAAATCAGAAATTGGCTCCTTGAAAAGATCAACAAAACTGACAAACCTTCAGCCGGTCTGACCAAGAAAATAGAGGGAAGACTGAAATAAATAGAAAGACAACTGAAAGAGAAGATATTACTACTGGCTTTACGAAAGGAAAATGGACTACAAAGAAATACTATGAACATTACACCACTAAATTAGATAAGTTAGATGAAATGGATAAATTCCTACAAACACACAAACCACTAAAGCTGATTTAAAAACAAACAGAAAACCTGAACAGAGCTATAATATGTGAAGAAATTGAATTAGTTAAAAACAAAACAAAACAACAAGAACAAAAAACTACTCACACAAAAAAATCCGAATGACTTTTTAAAAATGTTTTAAAAAGATTTTATTTGAGTTAGAGTATGAGCGGTGGGATGGACAGAGGAAGAGGGTGAAGCAGGCTCCTTGCTAAGTGGGCAGCCTGACACGGGGCTCAATCCCAGTTCCCCAAGATCATCACCTGGGCTGAAGTCAAGACACTTAACTGACTGAGCCACCCAGGTGCTTCTGAATGACCCTAACAGTGAGGTCTCCCAAATGTTTAAAGTATTAATATTAATTGTTCACAAACTCTCTCTAAAAAAAAGGGAAAAGGAGGAAAACTTTTCAAACTTATTCTATAAGACCAGTATTGCTCTGATACCAAAGCTAAAGACATCACAAGAAAGCTACAGATCAACGTAACTTACAAATATAAACAAAAAAATTTTCCAAAAAAATTAGTAATAAACCAATTCCACTAACATGTAATAGAAATTACATACCATGACTAAATGGGATTTATCTCAGCAATCCAGTTTACTTAACATCTGAAAATCAGTTAGTGTAATACAGCACAGTAAACAGAGTGAGGACTAAAAATCACATGATCATCCCGATAGATGCAGCAAAAGGATCTGACAAAATCCAATACCTTGTCATGATAAAAACACTCAACAGGGCGCCTGGGTGGCTCAGTGGGGTGAGCCTCTGCCTTCGGCTCAGGTCATGATCTCAGGGTCCTGGGATCGAGTCCCGCATCAGGCTCTCTGCTCAGCAGGGAGCCTGTTTCCTCCTCTCTCTCTCTCTGCCTACTTGTGATCTCTCTGTGTCAAATTAAAAAAAAAAAAAATCTTAAAAAAAAAAAAAACACTCAACAAACTAGGAACAGAAGGGAACTTCTTCAGCATGGCAAGGAACATTGAAAAACTGCATAGCTAACATCATCATACTTACTAGTGAAGGATGAATGCTTGGCCCTAAGTTTAGGAACAAGACAGGATGTCTATCCGCTCTTACCACTTCTATTAAACATTCAACTGGAGGTCAATTAGCTAGTCATGGCAATTAGACAAGAAAAAGAAATAAAAAGCATCCAATTTGGGAAGGAAGAAGTAAAACTAACTCTATTTGTAGGTGACCTGATCTTGTATATAGAAATCTTAAGGAAATCACTAAAAAACAACTAGAACTAATAATGAGATCAGTAAGGTAACAGGATATAAGACCAATACACAAAAATCAACAATATTTCTATATACTTAAATGAAGAACACAGAAATGTGATCGAGAAAACTCTACTTAAAAAAGTATCCAAAAACATAATACTTGGGAGTAAATTTGTTAAAAAAAAAAAGCATAAAACTTAACCTGGAAACCTTTACTTCATATATACTGGGTTGGCTATAAACAAAAAGTCAGATAGTAATATAGGAAGTGGAAAATCTCAACAATCATACACTACTGGTGTGAATGTAAATGGTGCAGCCATTTTGGAAAACAGTTTGGCGTTTCCTCAAACGCTTAACACAGTGTCATCATATGACCCAGCAATTCCACTCCTAGCTATCTACCCAAGAGAAATGAGAACACATGTCTACACCAAAATTTGTTCAAGAATCATACCAGAATTATTCATAATTGCCAAAAGGTGAAAACAACACAAACATCCTTCAACTGATGAATAAATATAGTATAACTAATCAATGTAATATTATTCCATGAAAAAGAATGATTAATATGTCACAACATGAGAGAACCTTGAAAATACTGTTAGGTGGAAGTCATGAGTCATGAAAGGCCATATCACTGCACATATTTATGATTTCCCTTATATGAAAAGCCCAGAATAAGCAAATACAGTTAATCCTTGAACAACAGGGGTTTGAAATGTATGGGTCCACATGGATTCTTTTTAAATTATTGTATTGGAAAATTATTTGGAGATTTGCCACAATTTAAAAAAACCCACAGATGACCCATGTAGCCTAGAGATGCCAATAAAGATTAAGAAAAAGTTGGGTATTATTTTAAGAATACAATATATCAAATATATAAGATACAAGGTAGATGTTAGTCTATGGTCTATGTTCTGGGTAAGGCTTCCATTCAATACAAGGCTATCAGCAGTTAGTTTTTCAGGGAGTCGAAAGTTACACATGGATTTTTTGACTGCAAGAGGGTTGGCACCTTTACTTCCATATTCAAGGCTCAGCTATATAGAGACAGAACTAGATTAGTGACTGCTTAGGGGCAAGGGCCTGTGAGGAAAGGGATATGATACCTTTTCAAGAACACATAGTTTCTTTTTGAGGTGAAAATGATAACACTCAATAAGCTGGCACAGACATTTAAAAAAACATTTATGTGCTAGCAAGGACATAGAGTAATTACGTAACCTGATGCAACTGCTTTTGAAAACTAATTGACATCCTCTTTGGATTAAGTTGCACATTTCTGATGTGGATATATAATATTCTATACAAAAACTATTGCACATATGCATTGAGACAGATAAAGGTTTAAAATAGCAATATTTGTAATAAGAAGAAAACTGGCAACTATCCAAATATCCCCAGAGGAATACTGTGTAATCAACAAATGAAATAACATGTAAATACATATATAAGAATGAAAAAACTACAGGCATACTTATCAGCATAGAAGAATCACACAAACATTAATACTAACCAAAAGGAGTCACAAAAATATATGCATTCTAATTCTAGATACATAAAATAAAAAATAGGTGAAAGCACAACTATTATTCTTACAGATTCATAATGTATTAGAAAATAATACTCGGAAGTTCCAAGACCAAGACAAATGCTACTGAAGCAGAGTAATATATGTATCTTACCAGCCCTCTTAGGAAATCCAGTTGAGAGGAATCTCAAAGATGTCATAAGGTGTCCATTATCTACTTTTTGACCAATAAATTTTACTGTTAATATTGCATATGGAAGACACTGCCTAGGTTTATCTACTGGCTTTGAAAGAACATTGTATTCATAGAAGTATACCTGAAAGATAAAGAAGGGGATAAAAGAACATTTTTGAGCTAATTAGTGTTAGCAGAATTAAATAAGCTCATATTTAAAAAGCTATGTAACTGCATGATGTTACTTACTCACTGGCTTCTATATACAAACCTCTTTTCCCCATCATCAACCTTAGTTTTTGAAATTTATTTATTTTTTAAAAATTTATTTATTTACTTATTTGACAAAGAGACTGTGAGAGAGGGAACAAAAGAAGCAGGAGGAGAGGGAGAGGGAGAAGCAGGTTTCCTGTCGAGAAGGGAGCTCGACGCAGGGCTTGATCCCAGGGCCCCGGGACCATGACCTGAGCTGAAGGCAGATGTTTAACCCACTGAGCCACCCAGGTACCCCTCTAGATTTTTTTAAGTATAAATTTTTCCCCCAACCACATATATTTTACTTGGTAGGATATCAATGTACGGAGCAGCAGAAACAGTCTGTTTTAAACAACCAAGTATTTTTCCACTAAAAGTTCAATGTTTTGCATATGTTATGAACACCTAGTGTTTTAGTTGGAAGAAAAAGTTAATTGCAAAAATAATAATAGTTCAAGGTGCCTGGGTGGCTCGGTGGGTAAAACCTCTGCCTTCAGCTCAGGTCATAATATCCGGATCTGGGATCAAGCCCCACATTGGGCTCTCTGCTTGGTGGGGAACCTAATTCCTCCTCTCTCTCTATCTGCCTCTCTGCCTACTTATGATCTCTCTGTCAAATAAATAAATAAATAAATAAAATCTTTAAAAATATACTCAATACATTTTACATTTGGGAGCATACATGCACTTCTAGAAAATTTATCTTCATTTAATCATATATATGCTGATATTCAGTGTCTATTACATATAATTTAATCTTCTAAAGATGATGAATGGTCTTAGCAATTTATGACAGAAAATCAGTGTTTCACATGTAATGATGAACACATTGTCTTTCTCCAGTTGCAAAGTAGAGAAGATCAACAACATTATTTCAAAATAGCTTGTTATAAAAAAGTTGGCATGTTTTGCAAGCTAGGAATCAATCTATGGAACAACTAAATAAAAGAAACCATCCACTGTATTCTGAACACTAACTAGTTAAATGTAAATTTGGGAACTACTAACATTCCTAGAACATAAATATTAAAGCAGCTTTCACTATTTACTTAAGGTCTTTTTAAAAATAAAGATTTTATTTACTTATTTGACAGAGAGAGAACACAAGCAGGGGGAGAGTAGACAAAGGGAGAGGGAAAAGCAGGCTCCCTTGAGCAGGGAGCCTGACGCAAGGCTTGATCCCAGGACCCGGGATCATGACCTGAGCCTAAGGCAGCCGCTTACCAACTGAGCTACCCAGGCGCCCCTACTTATTTTATTTAAGGTCTTATTATTATTATGAATAAATTAAGATATTTTCATTTAATATTTTGAGAAGATGTTTTTAGTCAGGTATCATACAGTGTGAAGTATGTCACTTCCAAGTAGTCAAATGATCCAAAAAGTTAATATACCGCTGAATTGTAGGCTTGTAACTCAATGGTATCTTTCAGAGAAGGTATGCTTCTGGACATATGGCAATCAAAGTTAGGGGAAGGGTCCAAAGAAACTTTGTTTTTATCCACCGAAGGCTGAATTTTCTTCACTTTCCCAAAGAGAACCTAAAAAGAAAAAAACCCAAAAAGGTCCATAAAAATACAAATACACCAGAACATTTTAAACTCCTATGCTAGAACATAAAGGCTAAATAAATCTTTTTTTAAAGACACAAATAAAAATGGAGAGATAACTCATGTCCCAGATGAATAGGATGACTTATTAATCATGCCAATTCCCTTTCCAAATTAAACTCTAAGGTTATAGTAATTGTAACTAAAATTTTAGAAAATCTATTTGTAGAAATGAATTTTAGTCTAAAAACTTATTTGGAAAACTGAACAAATAAGAAAAGCCCAGAAAATTTTGGAAAAAAAAATTTTTTTAAAGATTTTGAGAGAGAGAGAGAGAGAGACAGAGTGAGAAAGCATGAGAGAGGAGCTCCCCGTGGAGCTGGGAGCCTGATGTGGGATCCAATCCTAGGACTCCAGGATCATCATCTGAGCTGAAGGCAGTTGCTTAACCAACTGAGCAACCCAGGCACCCGAAAAAAATTTTTTTAGAAAAAAAAAAAAAAAAAATGTTGGATCAGATAAGAGAATGATGGAAGAGGGGACGTGACTTGAACTTCCAAGAATGTTTTTGTTTTTTAATCATTAGAGAGAAGGAGAGAGAGAAAGTGATATCAGAGAAGGGGCAGAGAGAGACGAGAGAATCCCAAGCAGACTCTACATCCAGCACAGAGCCTGAGGAAGGACTCCGTATCCCAGGATACCATGATCATTAACTGAGCCAGAATCAAGAGATGGACATTCAGCCAACTGAGCCACTCCAGATCCCCTAAGTGTTTTTTAAAAGGATGGTACTGCCACAAATAAGGCAGAGGGAGAAAATGAACAAAATAAAAAGGCCCAGATAAATACAAGAATCTATAAAAATGTAGTGTAATGTTAAAATTACCATTTGAAATAAGTGAAGCAAAAGCAATAAATGGTATGAGACAACAGATAAAATTAAATTCCCTTCTCAATATATAGAACAAAATAAATGCCAAACAAGTTAAATATTTAAGTAATGCAAATACTGTAGAAAGAAATGTCACTATCTAACCTCAAAGTGAGAATTCTTTTTTTTTTTTTTTAAGATTTTATTTATTTATTTGTCAGAGAGAGAGCGAGCGAGAGCGAGCACAGGCAGACAGAGTGGAAGGCAGAGTCAGAGGGAGAAGCAGGCTCCCTGCGGGGCTCGGAGCCCGATGTGGGACTTGACCCCAGGACGCTGGGATCATGACCTGAGCCGAAGGCAGCTGCTTAACCAACTGAGCCACCCAGGCATCCCGAGAATTCTTTTCTAAGCATATATGCCAAGAACCCATAAACCAAAAACATAAAACTATAAAATATTCCAAAACATTTATTTGTACATCAAAAACAAATGAGTATACTAAAAGACAACCAACCTACTGACTGGGGGGGAGTGGGTGAAATAGGTGAAGGGGATTAAGAGCACCCATCTTTTTTTCGGAGGGGGAGAGGTGTGATGCCCAAATGCAGGGTTGGAACTCATGACCAACTCATGATCAAGACCTAAGCTGAAATTAAGAATCAGATGCCTAACCAACTGAGCCACCAAGGTGCCCCTGAGTACACTTATCTGGATGAACACTGAGTAATATATGGCCCTTATCCATCACTGTATTATACTGAAACTAAAATAACACTTATGTTAACTATACTATAATTAAAATTAAAAAATTTAAAAAATGAAATAAAATAAGACTAAGACGTATCATATACATATAATATTAACATACTAATTTGGATCGGGATGAAGATACTGCACTTTAGGATATACTGAGGAACACTTAGGTGGCTGTGTATGGAAAACAAAACAAGAGGAGCCTTGTGGCTCCGTTGGTTAAGCATCTCCCTTTGGCTCAGGTCATGATCCCAGGGTCTTGAAATCCAGCCTCATATTGGCTCTGTGCTCAATACAGAGTCTGCTTGTTCTTCTTCTCTTCCTTTCACCACCTGTTTGTGCACTCTCTCTAATAAATAAATAAACAAATAAATAAAATCTTGAAATAAAACCATGAACATAATTAACTGATAAAAGTAAGGTGGAAGTACAATAGGACAAGTACACACAGTACTTCTATTACTGCCATTTTTCAATATAATAATACATTCATTCAAAATTAAAATACTAAAATACAATACTAAATATAATGTGGTATCCTGCATTTGGGTCCTGGAAGAGAAAAAAATAGTAGAAAAACAGGCAGAATCCAAATAAAGTCTTAGTTTAGTTAACGGTACTGAACAAATGTTAGCCTTTTCATTTTATTATTTTTATTTTCATACTGAAATAGAACTGACATATACAGTGCTATTTTCTTAATTGTGATGAAAGTGTTATAGCAATGTGAAATGCTAACATTAGGGGGATGGTAAGTGAAATGTATACAGGAACTTTCTGTACTATCTTTGTAACTTTTTTATAAATTTAAATTTATTCCAATATAAAAAGTTTATTTTTAAAAAAAGGAATATTAAGTGACAAAATATAATTGAAAGTATATTCAGAAAAAAGGATATAAATCAGTAACTATTGTTTTTTTTTTTAATTTAAAAAAAATTTTTTTTAAGTAAGCTTCATGTCCAATGTAGGCTTGGAACTCAAAAGCCTAAGATCAAGAATCGCACACTCCACCTGCTGAGCCAGCCAAACACCCCTCACTAAATATCGTTAATAAATATATGCAGAATGTTTAAACTCAGCAGTAACTATGAAAGAAAAAATTGAACCAACGATTACAAACTATTACATAACAAGACCGGCAAAGATTTAAAGGTATAATAAATAAAGTGAGGGTTGTGAGATAACATTCTTACACACTGTGGATAGAAATGTCAATTAAGAGGCGCCTGGATGCCCCAATTGGTTAAGTGTCTGCCTTAAGCGTCTGCTCAAGTCATGATCCCAGCACCCTGCATCGAGCCCCACTTCAAGACCTGCATTGGGCTCCATGCTTGGGGGAAGACTGCTTCTCCATCTCCACCCTGCTTGTGCTCTCTAGCTATCTCTGTCCCTATCTCTGATTCTCAAATAACTAAAATCTTTTAAAAAAAGATTAAAAAACATTTTAAAAAAATGTTATTTAACATAACCTTACTCAGGACAGCTGGACATTACATATCGAAAGCTGTGAAAGTATACATAGCCTTGGCTCCCAATCTGATTTCCTGGTAGGAAATAAACAATTAGTTCTTAGCAAATAGGTGTGTAGAAATACACCTATAAGGATGATCAAATTAATAATTAAAAGTACAAAACAAAAAAACAAATAATTTATATTCCCAAGTTAAAAAATTTGTTATGCAAATTTATGAGAGCTATATAGTAAAATACTATGTAGTCAGTTATTCAAAAGGCTATTAGAGGGGTGTCTGGCTGGCTCAACTGGTAAAGCATGTGACTCGATCTTGGCATTGTAAGTTCAAGCCCCATGTCGGGTGTAAAGATTATACCTAAAAAAAAAGGAAAACCTTAAAAACAAAGCTATTAGAGAAGAATATTTAATACAATGAAAAAAATGTCTTATAATCAATGAAAAAAAGTTATATAGTACACAAAGAATATATTTTAATTACCATTATACACTTTATCTGCATATACAAGCAAGACTATAGATATATAAAAAAATGAACTGTTGTTATTAATGGGCTTTTTGGAACTTCTTGGTATGCAACACATTTTCTAAAATCAGTTTGTATTACTTTTTAATATAAAAATTGTGCCTTACAAATTTGATAATATTTGAAGCCTAAACACATAAGGAATTATTCCAAAGGAAGCACTGGTTTTATATGTACCCATCCTATGTTAAACCTGAGGATCCTGACTACGTAATGCAATTTCAGTAGTCCAGGAAAAGCTACAACTAACCATAAAAGTGTATCTTAACCAGTTAGTTGATGCTTTAAGATTTGGTAAGACTTATTTCTTTTCAATTTTGAGTAATTTTAAACTTTCAGAAGAGTTGGGAAACTAGTTCAGAGGTCCTAGATACTTGTATCCAGTTTTCCCTAAAGTTAAAATCTTATATAAGCATGGCAAAATTATGAGAACTAAGAAACATTGTTATGTTTTAACCCGAAACTAATGTGACATATAATGTATGTCAATTATACTTCAATAAAAAATTAAAGCAAAAAGAAATTAACTTTGTATAATACTATTAACTAAAATAAAGATTAAAAGTTTAGTAACTTTTGCTTAAGCCAGAATTACTATGATCAACGTTTTGGAGGAAAACACTTAAAACGCTCTGGTATTAATTATGGTCTGAACAAAAAAGAGAAAGAAGGTTATTTAAGACAGAAAAAGATGTAAATTGGAAAGACAAAGATGATACAGGCTGTGTTTGCTTACTTGCAGTTTTGTTTTATGCTACATACCCAACTAAAGTCAGAAATAGGGGAAAATTTCAAATGATAATGATGGTGAAAGTAATATATATATACTATTTATTTTATATAATACAACTTAAAAACATAATAATTCATACTGAAAGGAGAATATGTTCAGGTCAATTTAAAGTAACTGAGTATAATATTTAGTAATTGTTTTCTGCTACCTACCTTAAAAATTATAATACTTTCTACAGTAATGCTTCTACTACGAGCGTAATTCAAAGCAATATCAACATGTCTAAATACATAAATTCCAAGAAGAGGATTTCCTAATATCTTCAATGTAGATGTTCTGGTACTTATCCCATTTTGATATATTTCAGCCACATCATTCTGAGGAAGTGCTAAAAAGCAGAAATGTTCTTCAAGTTCTCTGCCATGTCTTCCACTCTCACGCATCTCTGACCTAAAGCAAAACAAACTGTGTGTAGTTAAATGAGAATACTGACAGAATTTTCAAGGTGAAGATAAATATTTCAGTTTGCTACAGTTAGAAAGCAAGACAATTACTGGTAACATTCAGAAACATCACCATTCTATAACAAGCTAGGCTGAAAATCATCTAAGGAAAGAATTCAAGACGTAGATAACTACTCTTCCAGAATTATGAACTACTTTCTGTATAGGGCAGTGATAATAAGGGCTAATATTTCTCAAACGCTACTAAAATACCCAGCATGCTAAGACTTACCCTTTCCAAGCATTTTTGTAAAATTTTTCTGGATTTTCCAAGAATTGATTGCTATCATTATTTTATTGTTATTTTTATAATCATTTTTTTCCCTCATCCTCCTTGCCTCTGTTATACTCATTTTTAAAATGAGGAATATGAAGTTCAGAGAGTATAACTTGCCAAAACAGCAAGGCGACAAGAGTTGGAATTATATATGTGAAATTTTGTTTGCTAAGTTCCAGAGCTCAAGTTCTCACTTACTTGTCTATGGATGAAAGAACGTGCATTTCTTAAATAAATATATAGACACAAATATGATAAATTATTAGGGACATTCTCCATTGTTCAGGGATCCAGACTGCAGCTGGAAGAAATAAACTAGAATTTGATTACAGAGCACTCCTATTACAAAGTCAGAAAATTAAGAATCATCCTCAAAAAAGATTATAATCTGAAGTACATACACTCTTGAAATTTTGACTATGCACCACAAGCACCATTTAACTGGGGGCGCTGGAGTGGCTTGGTTGGTTGAGCGCCTGCCTTTGGCTCAGGTCATCATCCTAGGGTCCTGGGATCAAACCCCTGGATCAGGTTCCTTGCTCAGTGAGGAGTATACCTCTCCCTTTCCATCTGCTCCTTCCCCAGCTCATGTTCTCTCTTGCTCTCAAATAAATTAATCTTTTTTTTTTTTTTTTTTAAAGAACCACTTAACAGTACACACAAAGCAATCTAGAAGTCTTGCTCAGGTGTAGTAGCAGCAACAACTGCCACACTAGGTGATACAGGTCCAATCGCTTGGACAGAGGTGTGCTTCCAAATCATTATCAGCAGTGGAGAACCTCATAACTTAGAGTAAAGTAAGGTGTATACTACAAAAGGAAAATTGTTCTTGAATACCACATTGCTACCAATATTTTTTATTTCCTGGAATACCACTCAGAGTTTGTATTAAGTATACTAAGCACATTAACATGTTGGTATTTATTTTATTTGCATGAATAACTTCCTGTTTATAGTACACAAGGCCACAAACCACATGGCAACAGTTACAAGCAAGAATAACTGATTATAGCATGACTACTTTGTCCCAATTTCTGGAAATGTCAAACTTAACTATCAACTCCACATATCATCATCTTCTGCTCCTGCTTGCAACTTGACATCAGTAGATTCTATGAACCACTAAGATCTCCATGTTGATAGGGTTTAAATATCACAGAAGAATTAGAGTACTTTTTTCTGTTTTCCCAATTTCTCAACTCGTTTTTTCCTAGACTCTGGAAAAGCATTAATTTTCTGAGCGTGCCTAGAAGGAATTCCCATGTGGGAGTACTAACAAGAATAGCACAAAGGATGGGAGGAAGGAAGGAAATGTTCACTGTTGTAAGGTTCTTACACCTCACATGAATATAACATTATGTTAAGGTACACTGTGTAAACCCTAGAGCAGGGCTTCTCAACAGTGTCACATATCATTGACATGTGGGCTAAGTAATTCTTTGTGTTATCTAGACATCTTACTGGCTTTACATTATATTCTCTTAAAGGACTAACTAAAATGTAAAAATAAAACAATAAAAATTTGACCCAGAGCTCTAAAAATCTTTACAAATTAAAGTAGAAAGTATTCCTTGAATTTCAAATTAATAATAATACTGAATATTGTGTTTTCAATCTATGTTTTCATAGTAACATCTCAAAAACTTTTAGGACTAAGTATGATTTAGACAAAAACGAGCAATAAAAAATTACTCTTTAGAAGTTTTTTAAAAATTTTAATTCCACTGTAGTTGATATAGTGTTATATTAGTTTCTGGTATATAATATAATGATTCAAAATTCCATATATTACTCAGTGCTCGTCAAGTTAAGTGTACTCTTGTTCTTCTTTGCTTATTTCACCCACCCCTCCCAACCTCCCCTATAGTAACCATCTGTGTTCTCTTTAGTTGAGTCTGTTTTTTGTCTTTTTTTCTCCTTTGTACTTTTGTCTCTTAAATTTCACATATGAGTGAAATTCTACGGTATTTGTCTTTCTCTGACTGGCTTAGTTCACTTAGCCTAGATCCATGTAGGATGGATCTTTTTCTGACTGGCTTATTTCACTTAACCTAGATCCATCCATGTTATTGCAAATGATAAGATTTCATTCTTTTTTATTGGCTGAATAATATTCCACTATATATATACCTTATCTTCTTTTCTATTGGCTGCTTCGATTATTTGGCTGTATTGCTGTATTGCTGTATTGCTGCAATACATGGGGTACTTAGATTCCTTTGAATTAGTGTTTTTGTATTCTCTGGGTAAATACCTAATAGTGCAATGGCTAGATCATAGGGTTGTTCTATTTTTAACTTTCTGAGGAACCTACATACTGCTTTCCAGAGTGGCTACGTCAGTTTGCATTCCTGCCAACAGTGCAAGAGGGTTCCCCTCTTTCCACATCCTCAACCAATTATCTGTTGCTTCTTGTGTTGATAATTTCAGCCCTCTGACTGGTGTGAGGTGATATCTCATTGTAATTTTGATTTACATTTCTCTGATGATGAGTGATACCGAACATCCTTTCATCTGTCTGTTGGGCATCTGTTGTCTTTGGAGAAATGTCTATTCATGTCTTCTGCCCATTTTTAAATTGGATTATTTTTTGGTGGCTTTAGAAGTTTTATTAAAAGGTTGGTTCTTCAGAGTTATCAGACACTAGGATCTATGTTAACTTATTAAAATGACTGATGCTCTGAGTCTCAAGACTTCCATTTCAGATATCACAGGTAATATGAATTTGAATAGCCTTTTTTTGTAGTGACATGTAAACAAATAAGAATATAAAGACCTAATACATACAAAGTGACCTATTAGTGAGAGAGGAAGCTGAAGAGACTCCATTTTTAGAAAGGTTCCATCTCTGCTGTTGTTCTGCTAGGCCGCATTTACTTTTGTTTGATATTCTGCATCTGAATAAACCAAAGAAGCTATGTTCCCATCCTAAGTGGGAAACAAGAAAGTTAATCATTCTTGTCCTAGGACCCCAAACATGAGGTAACATCTAAGAGTTGGACCCCAAACACATTCCAAGCTATTAGCTGAAAACAAACCTTGGCCAGTGCTGGCATCAATAACCTCTACCTTTATAAAATACACCTATTATTCACTTGTTACTTGCTTCTGACTGGACCTTACCCTGGATTCCTGAGAGAAAACATACCCTTAACCTCTTTCCAATATAATTGCCTAACCCCATGTGATGAGACTCATTTACTCTCTGAACTCCCACATATTCTGTCTGCTACTGTGCCTGTCACTTATGCTATTTAATAAACTCTGTTTTCACTTCCTGGCTTGCATTTATTTTCTCTCCGGCCTGAAGTCAAGGACCCTGCTGGACGGTCCTATGGGAATCTTCTCTGGGTCCGAGGACCCAGCCTTACTGCATTATTACCAAGAAACATTAATGCCAATCAAATTCTGTGCTAACAGGATATTTATATTATCTTAGATATAAAAAACAAATAATAGTTAAGAATAATTTTCAGAAATATTTACTCACATTTTTATGCACTAATACTAATAAGGAGTAAGTGTCACAATCTGTCAGGCCCTGTATCTTATATATACATTAAGCTCTGGAGTGGAAAGTTCTAAATCAACCCAGCATTCAAGTATTAACCTGTAGATATACTCTTGGTTGTGGGTTGGTCATTTTTTTAACTACTATTTTATTAAATGTTAATAAACGTAAAAAACTTAGATAAGAAAATTCATATGGACAGAGAAGTTATGTATAAGTTAACACAGCACAACAAATGAGTGGATAGAATTCTGGATATATTTTGGAAGACCGTGACCTTAGAGAATTGACTGTATGTACAGAGTGCCTAGGTGATTCAGTTGGTTAAGCCATTGCCTTTGGCTCAGGTCATGATGTCAGAATCCTGGGATGGAGTACCGCATCGAGCTCCCAGCTCTGTGGGGAGTCTGCTTCTCCTTCTAACCTTCTCCCGTCTCATGCTCTCTATCTCTGATAAATAAAATCTTAAAAAAAAAAAAAAGAATTGACTGTGTGCTACTATGAAATTTATCTACCTACTGAAATCAACTACAACAAAGTATAAGTGCCTCAGATGGAATGCCCAGATCATAATTACATTATATAGAATAGATTTCTGAGATTTGTATATAATAGGTAGTAAATAATTCTTTGTTGAGTAAATGAAACACTTTCAGTATCATATCTCAAAGTTTAACTGGAAACAAAAGAACTCTATTTAGGTACTTGGGTGTGTAAAGGAGAGAATACAAGTATTCAGCTAAGTATGTCTTTAAGGAAATAGTTAAAGAAAATGAAGTAATTGGCTTTGGACAGCTAGAAAAAGAATTTAATTGTTTTCAAATCCATGAGATGGCTGGTAAGTGACCCATCTCTACCTGGCAGGAAGTAGAATGTGTGAAAAGAAGCATAAACAAGGTAAGAAAAACTGGGATTTAACTAAGTTCACAGAAGTAAATTTCTTTTTTTTCTTCTTAAAAGATTTTATTTATTTGACAGAGAGACAGAGCACAAGCAGGTAGAGTGGGCAGACAGAGGGAGAGAGAGAAGCAGACTCACTGCTGAGTAGAGAGCTGGATTTTGAGCTTGATCCCAGAACCCTGGGATAATGCCCTGAACTGAAGGCAGATGCTTAACCAACTGAGCCACCCAGGCACCCTGTAAATTTCTTTCTTTTTTTTTTTTTTTTTTTTAGGAGTTGGGGAGAGGGAAAATGGGTATGGGGAGGGCAGAGGGAGAGAGAGAATCCCAAGTCCAGAACAGAGGCCAACATGGGGCTTGACCCCACAACCCTAAGCTGAAATCAGGATGGATGTTTAACCAAGTGAGGCACCAGGGCACCCCAGAAGAAGTATATTTTTTTTTTAAGTTTTTTTTTTTTTTTTAAAGATTTTAGTTATTTGACAGACAGAGATCACAAGTAGGCAGAGAGGCAGGAAGAGAAAGAGAGAGGAGGAAGCAGGCTCCCCGCAGAGCAGAGGGCTCGATGTGGGGCTCGATCCCAGGACCCTGAGATCATGACCTGAGCTGAAGGCAGCAGCTTTAACCCACTGAGCCACCCAGGTGCCCCAGAAGTACATTTTTGATTCAAGGGTAGTGACGTCACAAAGATGGTAGAGTAGCAGACCCCACCCTCCGGCCCCCCCCCCCCCCCGCAACAAAGATCAACCATTAGATAGCTACCTATAAACAAAAGCAGCTTTGGGAGAGCTTTGGAGGTCACTTAAGAAACTTCAGCACATGGTGGCATAGAAAGCTAGAGAATAACTGTGCAAAAAGAGAAGGATGAACAGCTTAATTTGCCTATACCATTCCACATATTGAGCAGGCACTGCTCAGTTTCAAGAGGAATTCCCTAGACAGAGAGTTCTTCTCACCAGGAAAGTGAGAGTGAGGTAAGTAGCCAGTTTCCCCAGCCCTTTGGGGGCACTGCATGGAGAATCAAGGATCTGATTTCGCTTTACTCCAAACAGGGAATGGCAAAGCTGAGACACAAAGAGATGGCTAGAACAACGAAAAAAAGCAGAGGCTACCAACAGGAGCTATACAGCAGGAACCACCACTTCCCCACTGACTGCTGAGCAAACATCAGTAGCTTTCACTACTGAAGAAACCAACAGCCACTGTGGCTGTAGCATACCCCTGCTAATAACACTAGCCTCAGACCCACAGGTGTTTACACTTGTTGACACCAGTCACCTTAAGTCTTCCCACCCGCGTTCCACCAGAAGCCCGCCTAAGACTGGCTCCAAGAGTGCAACCCACCAACTTAGATTCTTGTAGCTGACACTCACTAGCATGCAGGTGCTCGGGGCTAGCTCCCCTAGCTGTGTACTTATATGCTGTTGGCTAAATATCTGTCACCAGCCCAAACTGCTGTGTGCACACCATGGCAAGATCCTGCAGCCACATTAGACCACTTCCATACCCAAGACTCCTATAGTGGTATGTGGGCCAGAGCAAGCTCTATCATACGTCACTATCCTGTATCACTAGGTTCACCTGTACCTAGCCACTCCAGCTATGCGCCTGAATACCCTCTGGCCCAATCTCCATCATTAACCTCCATACTGCTATGTGTCCAGGGCAAGATACTGCCAACACAATAATGAACAACAGCCAGGATCCCCACAGCTGCCAGTGCACATGTTCTTGGCTGGCCCTTGCTGCCTACCCTGGCACTCACCACTACACATGTGTTAGCAACTGGACCCTGCCACAACACAGGCACCTGCAAATGAGTGTGTCCATATGACAGATGCTGGCCACTACCACTGCTTACTCTGGTCCCAAGCTGATGGACCAGGAGGAGATGCTGAGAACCCCAACAGCCCTTGCAGCATATGTGAATGCCTAGGAGCACTCACCAAAGACCAGACAACTGCTGATAATGTACAGGCCAAGGCCTGATCCAAGATTTGTCATCCACCCCCTTGACCTGAAGCAACTACATGTCCTACACTTGGCACCCTGCACCAGAGCACACTCTACCATGTCCCCACTTGCAGGTGAAGGTCTATAATTACCGAAGTTCAACATATAAATTCTGGAAGACATGACCACTTCTTCAAATTTATAGACACTTATGCAAAGCTTTAAAGATTATGAAGAATCAGTGAAGTATGACTCCACCAAAGGCATAGATAAACCTCCGGTAACTTGCACAAGGAAATGGATATACTGCTAAGAATTCAAATTACTCTAAACATTCAACATAGTACTGAAATCCTAGTTAGACAAATTGGTAAGAAAAAGAGATAAAAGGGAGAAGCAAATGCAATCTCTGTTTGCAGATGACCCCGATATTACATACAGAAAAATCTAAAGACTCCACCAAAAAAACTCTTAGAACAAATGAATTTAGGAAAGCTGTAGCATACAAAATCAACATATAGAAACATTTTACATGTCTATACTCTAAAGAGAACTACCAGAAAGAGAAATTCAGAAACCATCCCATTTACAATTACATTGAAAAGAATAAAATACCTAGGAATAAATTTAACCAAGGAGGGGAAATACATGTACAACTGAAAACTGACATTTGCTGAAGAAGACACAGATATAAAGAATGTCTGTGCTCATGAGCTGGAAAAATTAACATTTTTTAAAAGGCCACACAACCCAAGGCAATCTACAATTCAATGCAATCCCTACTGAAGTTCCACTGGCATTTTCCATAGAAATGGAATAAATAATCTTAAGCTTATATGGAACCACAAAGACCATGAATAGCCAAAGCAATCTTGAGAGAGAAGAAAGCTGGAAGCACAATGCTCCCTGATTTCAAATTACAGTTTAAAGCTATAAAAACTGGGATGCCTGAGTGACTCAGTGAGTTAAGCATCTGCCTTCAACTCAGGTCACAATCCTAGGGTCCTGTGATTGAGTCCCTCTTCCGGCTCCTCGCTCAAGTGGGGAGCCTGCTTCTCCCTCTGCCTGCCTCTTCCCCTGCTTATGTCCTCTCTCTTTTTCTCTGACAAATAAATAAAATCCTAAAAAAAAAATCTATAAAAAGCAAAACAGCATGGTACTAGCATAAAAACAGACACACATCAATGGAACAGAACAAAGAGCCCGGAAATAAACCCAGGCATATGCAATCAGTTAATTTATGACAAAGAAGCCAAGAATATACAGTGGGAAAAGGACAGTCTCTTCAATAAATGATGTTGGGAAAACTGGACAGTCACATGCAAAAGAGTGAAACTATACCACTTTCTTACACCAGGCATAAAAATTAACTCAAAATGGATTAAAAGATTTAAATATAAGGCCTGAAACAATGATCTCCTGGAAGTAAACAGGCAGTAAACTCCTGTACATTGGTCTTGGCAATGATTTTTTTGGATCTGACCCTAAAAGCAAAGGCAACAAAAGCTAAAATAAGCACATAGGACTGTATCAAACTGAAATACTTCTGCACAGCAAAAAAGAATCAACAAAAGGAAAAGCTGATTTATGGAGTGGGAAAAAATATTTACAAATTGTGTATCTGATAAGGGGTTAATATCCAGAATACATAAGGAATATACAATTCAAAAGCAAAACACCAACAATCTCATTTAAAAATGGCAGAGAACTTTGATTTACATTTTCTAAAGAAAATGCACAAATGGCCACCAAGTACATAACAAGGTGCTTGGCATCACTAATTATCAGGGAAATGCAGATCAAAACACACGATGAGATATCATCTCATACTCGCCAAAATGGCTATTCTCAAAAAGACAAGGTAACGAGTGCTGGTAAGGATGTAGGGAAAAGGGAACACTGGTGCACTGTTAAAAGAAATATAAATTGGTATGCCACTATGGAAAACAGTATGGAAATTTCTGAAAACACTAAAAATAGAACTACTCTATGATCAAATACTCCCACTTCTGGGTATGTATCTGAAGTAGATGAAACTGCTATCTCAAAGAGATATCTGTACCAACCATGTTCATTGCCAGCATTATCTGTAATAGGTAAGACACAGAAACAACCTAAGTATCCATCAACACATGAATCAATAAAGAAAATGTGGTACAGGGATGCTGAGTGGCTCAGTCGATTAAGCAGCTGCCTTCGGCTCAGGTCATGATCCTAGGGTCCTGGGATTCAGTCCCACATCAGGCTCCCTGCTCAGTGGGAAGCCTGCTTTTCCCTCTGCCTGCTGCTCCCTCTGCTTGTACTCTTTCTCTCCCTGTCAAATAAATAAATAAAATCTTAAAAAAAAAAAAAAAAAAGAAAATACACACATACACAGAAACATCATGGAATATTATTCAGCAATAAAAACGAAGGAAATCCTCAGTCTGTGACAAAATGAGTGGACCTTGAGGGCATTGTGTTAAGTCAGAGAGAGACTAATACCATATAGTCTCACTTACATGTGGAATCTAAAAATATCAAATTCATATAAACAGCAGAAGATGGTTGCCAGGCCTAGAGATGGGGGGGAAATGAGGAGATGCTGGTCAAGGATACGAACTTTATATCAATTATAAGATGAGTAAGTTCAGAGGATCTATGGGACAGCATGCTAACTGCAGTTAATAATACTGTATCATCTACTTGAAAGTTGTTCTTAGAGCTTTTGGACGCCTGGGTGGCTCATTTGGTTAAGCCTCTCTCTGCCTTCAGCTCAGGTCATGATCTCAGGGTCAGGTCCCACAGCTGGTTTCTTGCTTGGTGGGGAGCCTGCTTCTCCCTCTGCCTGCTGCTCCCCCTACTTGTGCTTGTGCTCTCAATAAAATCTTAAAAAAATAGAAGTTAGCGTAAAATAAATAGAATAGAGCTTTAATGTTCTCACCATAACAAAACAAAATGGCTAATTATGTGAAATAAAAGATGAATTAACTAATATCGTAGTAAACATTTCATAATATATATATATATATATATATATATATATATATATCATATTTCAATAAAGCTGGAGGGAAAAATTTTTCTAATTCACACAAGAAGTCTGGATAAGGCAGTGTAGTACTTTTCTACTGCTGCTGTAACAAATTCTTACAGACTTAGTGGATTGAAGAAAATCTTTTTTTAAAAAGATCCATTTATTTATTTTAAAGAGGGCAAACTAGGAGAGGGGAAGAGAAAGAGGGAGAATCCTGGAGCACACTTGTGGCTCAGGGGAGCCTGACAAGGGGCTTGATCCCATGATTCTGAGATCCCATGACCTGAGCCCAAACCAGGAAGTTGGCCACTTAGTTGGCCAACTGAGCCACCCAGATGTACCAACAAATCAAGTTTATTATCTTTAAGTTAAGTAGGACATAAGTTAATAAGTCTCAATGGGTTAAAATAATGGTGTCATCTGTATTGTATTCCTGTCTCAGGGTCTGGGGAGGATCTCTTGTTCACAAAATTTAATCATTTGCAGATGGAGGACTAACATCCATTTCCTTTCTAGGCTGCTCCCAAGTTCTAGAAGTTACCTGCATTCCTTGAATCATAACATCTCTCTCCTCCATCTTTAAAGCCAGAAAAAGCAGACTGAATCCCTCTGAAATTTTTCTTCTGTCTCCTCTCTGACCCATTCTTCTGTTGTCCTCTTATATTTCTAAGAGCTCATATCATGAGCCCACTCATTCATATTGGGCCCACTCAGGTAACCAAAGATCATCACCATCTGCCAGTTTGTGATGTCAACCAGATCTGTGGAATCCTTTTTATTATGTAAAGTAACATATTCACAGATTGTAAGAATCAGGATGTGGGCATCTTTGGGGGTACACTATTCTACCTACAGAAGGCAGATTCTGAACTTACTCAGTTCCCCAACAATATTAAGAATTTAAGTTTCTCTTTCTCTGCCTTGATTCTCCACACTGCTGTCCACAGTTTTTATCTTTGTCTAGCTCCTTTAAGTCTTTAAAAGGCTGTCAAACTATCATATGATCTCCCTGATATGAGGAAGTGGTGATGCAACATGGGGGCTTAAGTGGGTACGAGAAGAATAAATGAAAGAAGATGGGATTGGGAGGGAGACAAACCATAAGTGACTCTTAATCTCACAAAACAAACGGAGGGTTGCTGGGGGGAGGGGGTTTAGGAGAAGGGGGTGGTATTATGGACATTGGGGAGGGTATGTGTTTTGGTGAGTGCTGTGAAGTGTGTAAACCTGGTGATTCACAGACCTGTACCCCTGGGGATAAAAATATATGTTTATAAAAAATAAAAAATTATATTAAAAAAAAAAAAAAAAAGGCTGTCAAGCAGCAGCTAGATCCTTGCATGCAGTCCTTAATAGAGACACTGACTTCATCTCAGGATGTCCAGGCAAGTCTCATGCTGGGTTCTAAAGAGCTATACAGACTAGGTTTGTACATCAATAAACCAATAAAAAGAATAAGATAAAGAACAGTTTAAATTATATAAGATGATTTAGAATGGTTAGAGATACTGCAGTCTACTAACTTGGTTACCTTTTATACACGTCCTTCTTCCAACATATATACTTTAAAAAGTATTCATGGCCACACAAAACACGTTCAATCCACCTTGCAGAAAGGGAACCACCCGAAGTGTCATCCAGTCACTGCATCTAACTTCAGATCTACACTGGGAGTAATATGCCTTCATTTCTAACAGGTGTGGATATAGATCTATATAGTTATCATCCATTCTGGCAATATATAGCTACAAGATTAAGTTATCTACACCCAAAAATACACTGTTAAAGGGAAAATAACAGGATAACTACAATTAAATTCAGAAAAGTGAAGAATGACACATTAATGGTATTAAATGGCTGTTAGCAACAGTACATCTCTTTAAAAAGAAGCTAGGATTCTCTACCCTCAAAATTCCAAAGACTAGGTAACCATAGCAAGATCATGTTTAGACAATGGTTGCAGTTAGAACTTTCAGTATCCTGGCAGCAAACCTCTGAAACCTTTGCACCCTCCAAGGCTCTGGATTTGAAATGGCCTTTACCGCACTACAATTTGAAACTATCCATTTCTTCCCCCCCAATTGCATTTAAAATATATCTTTATTGTATAATCCTGAATACTTCCTATTTACCTGGTAGAAAATACTTAAAAGGAGGTATGGGAAAGCTAAAGGCAACAGAATTGTGCTTTGCAGCACGTATTTCCTGTTAAATCTTTTTAAACCCAAATTCAAACTAACTTTGGAAAAGATGAATTCTTTACTTCAAGCTAATCTTATGAAGCTGATCTGTGTGACCAGATCATAAGAAGAAAGGCTCTTTCTTTTTTAAAGGCCTTTTGCGTCCAAGTAGGACAGGGCCAACACACCTTAACATCCTGAATTTCTGTGTAATATCGCCCCAAACCAAAGTCTCATCAAGTAAATATTTGTGCACAAGGTATAAAGGATTATCACCAACTTCTCAAGTTGGCACCCTTATGGCCCAGTCTTCAAGTTAAATCCATAGTGTAGAATCTCTTATTTGCCAGTACCCCTTTCCCAGTATACAATTCATTATCAGCTGGAATGCTGTTGACTTCAAGCACAAAAACTTGCTCAATTTGGCTAAATATAAGTTGACTACTTCTTATTATTATAATTATAAGAAATTCAGAAATCAGGCAGCCTTTATCAGGGTTGATAGATTTCATGGCTCCAGATATCAGTAAGGATCCAAGTTTTTTCCATCTCTTTGTCCTGCTGTCCTCAGCCTTAGGGTCATCCTAACACTAGTCTTTTTATTACTTCACAAGGGTGTTATCAGTAACTTAAACACGCTTCCTTGGTTCACAAACAGGCTTCTCTTTCCTAGAGACCTCCCAAACCAATCCATCTTGAGTGTGTTATTGACCCAAACTGATTTATTTCTGCCCACCCTTGGAACCAATCATTGATAAAGTAAATGAAATTAACCATAGATGGCTCAGACTACATCTGGAGTGAGACATAAACGGAGATATCAAGTACTAATTCAATCACAACATTAAGCCAGGTACTGGCAATCTTTAAAATGATATCCTTTCATGTAAATTTGGAAATTTTTTAAAACAAAAAGGGTCAAATTGATACAAATAAGGCAATGGACTTAAGAATAATTCAGTTTCTCTTTTACCCATTAAGACTAGCTCAATTTTCTTAACTTTTCAAAGCATCTCTCAAAACTCTTAAGAATAATCAGTCCCAGGGAAACTTGGGTGGTTCAGTTGTTAAGTGTCTGCCTTTGGTTTAGGTCATGATCCTGGAATAGAGTCCTGCATCTGGCTCCTTGCTCAGCAGGAAGCTTGCTTATCCCTCTCCTTCTGCCTGCTGGTCCCCTTACTTGTACATGCGCGCGCGCTCTCTCTCTCAAGTAAATAAAATCTTAAAAAAAAAAAAAAAAGTAAATATTTCCTTTGGCTCAGGTCATGATCCTGGAGTCCCAGGATCGAGTCCTGCATTGAAATTCCTGCTCAGTGGGGAGTCTCCTCCTCCCTCTGTCCTCCCCCTTCTCATGCTCTCTCATATAAATAAATAAAATCTTTTAAAAAAAAAAGAGTAATCAGTCCCTCATCTGTGCACCTATATCTCTATTATTTTTTTTAAAGATTTTATTTATTTATTTGGTAAACAGAGAGCACAAGTTGTCAGAGAGGCAGGCAGAGAGAGAGGAGGAAGCAGGCTCCCCGCTGAGCAGAGAGGCCAATGTGGGGCTCGATCCCAGGACCCTGGGATCATGACCTGAGCCGAAGGCAGAAGCTTTAACCCACTGAGCCACCCAGGTGCCCCAGTCACCCAGACGCCCCAACCTATATCTCTATTATAACATTTTATTTTGTATTTGCTTGTATGTCTTTTAAACTAGAATGTGAACTCTTTAAGACAGAAAAAAACACTCATTGATCTTCAAGGGTTATCAAATATGATGTCTGACACAGCAGGTACTGAGATGTTTTAACAACTGATGGAATACACAGATTTTTAGATTTTTAATGCTTTTGCTGATTTCAGACTTAAGAAGTGGTAGATGGAATGCAGATAAGAAATGGAAATTGGTATCCTTTGGAGATACTTGTTTTGCTGAGCCCATAGATATAATAACTCCTCTAAAGAGAATGACAGAAAAGAAAAGCCATGGGGCATCTGGGCAGCTTACTCAGTTGAGCGTCCAACTCTTGGTTTCAGCTCAGGTCATGATCTCAGGGTGGTGAGAGAGAGCCCGGCGCCAGGCTCTGTGCTCAGTGGGGAGTCTGCTTGAGATTCTCTTCCTCTCCCTTTGACCCTCCCACCACTCTCTAAAAAATAAATAAAATCTTGAAAAAAAGGAAGAAGAAACTCACGAAGCAGGTAAATCAGACAAAACAAGTATATGGTAGAAAGACCTATTAAATGAGTATAAAGTACTATGGGAAAAAATGAGTTTGTCTAATTGGACAAGTAACTAAGAAATCAGTATTTGCTGGGTGGTTGTTTATTTGCAATGTTCTAGCCTATTGTGTATTTTTGGGTAATTTTTCTAATTTCTCTAACATCAACAGGTTGTAAATTAAGTGTTGGGCAGGGGAGCATTATGAAAAAGGACAAAATTTTAAAATGCCTAAAAGAACTGAAGTCAAAGAATACCAGGAATTAATTTTTTATTAAACTCTTAATTCAATCTGGAAGTGGCAGGATATATCCAGTCCATTCCACTTTTGCTCAAAATTATTGTTTTTTAGATGACAGAAATGCTGTCAATTACATCTGTCATTTCTACCAATTCAAAGTGACATCAGAGGGTAAGTATGTTTAAGACAAGAGGAATTAATTCTAAAACAAAAAAAAGAAGCCAAAAACATTCTAAAACAAGTTCTAACCCACACTTGGAACTTGTTTTAGAATGTTTTTGGTTTCTTTTTTTTTGTTGTTTTAGATGAAGCTACAGTTAGGTTTTAAGTTAAATGCCAATTAGTGAAGGAGAAAAAAAATCAGAATATGAAGAAGGTAAAATTGTGTTCACATAAGATCTAGATTAATAAATATAAAATGTTTACAATGAGAGCTCTGCATGTGCTTTTCTTCTTTCTTATAAAAACAAAATGGATTATACCTTCCCAAAAAGTATAAGCAGTACCTTTTAAAAAAATTATTAAACTAATTTAACACTCTGTTAACTATACTCAAATAAAAAAAATTTTAGAAGAAAAAGTGGCTCTAGTGGAAGAGCTGGAAATAGCCAGATACGATTCTGCCAAATTATAACAACAGCTAAGTCTCTGAACAGTTGAATCAAGTGAAAAAAGTTATTTTCTGAATACTTTAACTATTTTACATTACACAGGAAGCACAGGGAATTTACAAAATGGGTGCTTAATAAATGTGCTGATGTAAGTTTCTGAAAAATTATCAAGATTAAAAAAATTACAAGTGTCTGAAATCTGTCTACATTAACCTGTAAAACTTATTAATCAAAATCTTACACTTAGCTCTTCACTATTACACAAGGCTATGAGAAGCCAACAAAATAATAATCTCTGTACTTATTTTCTTAGTAATACTTACGAAATTTCTACTCAAATGGTAGAAATTACTAATTCTTATGACTTCATAGAAAAAATAAAAAAACCCAAATCTCAACCTTCTTTAGGTTATAGTAACTTACCTCTTAGAAGTAAAGTTTTTTTCCAACTCCTCATTGTGAACCAGTTTTGTATCCCCAAACCGCCATGATGATTGCAGATCACAGCCTAGATCAAGCTGGCACTGGGTAAGAGTATCATGTATGAAACTATACTCTCTAGTATTGGTGCAACAAGATGACAAGTAAACTAAAGATAAAGAAAAGGGATGTCGTTATTTGACTTTAAAACTACATCTTTGTACATCTACATAATAACATACATAACTATAATATCAAAACCAAAAATTGATATTGGTAAAATCCACATATCTTAAGATTTTACCAGTTTTACAGGCACCTGTGTGTGTAGTTCTGTGAAATTTTGTCCTTTGTGTAGATTCATGGCAACCACCATAATCAAGATACACTAGTGTTTCATCCCACAAAGATCTTCCTTGAGGTGTTTTAGAAATAGAATCATACTGATAACTGTATTCCCTTTTTCTACCTCTAAATCTTGAAAACTACTATTCTCCATCTCTATAAATTTTGTCATTTCAAGAATGTGTTATAAGTAGAATGTTTTAGTTGTGACCTGTGGACATTGACTTTTTTCATTCAGGATAATCCCTTTGAGAACCAACTAAGTTGTTACTACAATAGATGTTTTCTTTTTATTGCTGAGTAAGTACTCTACGATATGGATGTATCACAGTTTAACCACTCACTGGTTATAAACCTAAGTGGTTGTCTATTTTTGGCTATTACAAATAAAGCTTCTATGAACATTTGTGTATAGTTTTTTTGTGTGGATGTACATTTTCATTTCTCTGGGATAAATGCCCCCAAAGTGTAATTGGTGGGTCATTCGGTAGTTCCATGTTTAGGTTTTTTAAAGAAAAAAACTATTGAACTGTTTTTCAAAGAGTGGCTGAGGTATCTGATGTCTACCGGTTATATGACTTATTTTGTTTCTCCATATCTTTGCTAACACTTGGCATTGCTATTCTTTTAATTTCAGCTGTTTTAACAAATGGATAGTGATATCTCATTGTGGTTTCCATTTCCTTAATGGCTATGATGTTGAACATCTTTTTATGTTCTCATTTGCCATCTGTACATCCTCTTTGGTGAAATGTCTGTTCATGCCTTCTTCCTCACTAACTGGATTGTTTTACCACCTTTTTAAGCTTACTAATGAGTTTTGAAAGTACTTTATATGTTCTGGATATGAGTTCTTTTCATATATGTGATTTACAAGTGTTGGCAAGGATGTAGAGAAAAAAGAACCCTTGCGCACTATTGGTGGAAATGAAGTTCTTCAAAAATTAAAAATAGAAATACCATATGATTCAATAATTTCATTACTGAGTTTTCACCCAAAGAAAATGAAAACACAAATGTGAAAAGGTACAAGCACCCCCATGTTTGCTATAGCATTATTTACAGTAGCCAAGATACAGAAGCAGCCGAGGTGTCCAAGAATAGGTGAATGGGTAAAGAAGATGTGATACACACACACACACACACACACACACACACACACACACATATCCATACACAAAATGGAATATTACTCAGCCATTAAAAAGATGAGATCATGCCATTTGCAACAACATGGATGGACCCAGAGGGTATTATGCTAAGTCAGTCAGAGAGAGAAAGACAAATACCATATGATTCCACCTATACGTGGAAAATTAAAAACAAAAAAATGAATAAACAAAAAGTAGAATCAGACCTATACATAGTAAAACTGATGGTTGCCTGAGGAAAATGGGATGGGAGGATGGGCAAAATGGGTAAAGGGAAATGGGAGATACAGGCTTCTAGTTAAGGAATGAATAAATCAGGGGGAGAAAATGTACAGAGTAGGGAACATAGTCAATGGTACTGTAGCAGTGTCGTATGGTAACAGATGGGAGCTATCCTAGTGGTGAGCACAGCATAATGTATAGAATAGCTGAATCACTATGTTGTACATCTGAAAATAATATAACATTGTGTATAAACTATACCCCCCAAACCCAAAAACCCCATTTTCTTCCATTCTAAGTTTTCTTTTCACTTACCTGTCTTTCAGAAAGTAAGTTTTTTAATAGGGATGAAGCCAATTTATCTTTTTTTTTCTTTTTTTTAAAGTTTATTTATTTTAGTGATCTTTATACCTAACATGGAGCTTGAACTCACAACCCCAAGAAGAGTTGCATGCTTTCCCAACTGAGACAGCCAAGGGCTCACCCATGATTGATTTTGAATTATTTTTTGTGTGAGTTAGGGAGAAGTTCCTTTTCTTGCCTATGGATGTTGTCCAGTTGCTCCAGCATCATCTGATGAAAAGACTACTTTTCTTGATTGAATATAACTTTGTAAAAATTAATTGAAAGAAAATCAAATGAGCATATTAATGTGGGTCTATTTCTGGAATCTGTTCTGTTCCATTGATCTATCCCTCTGCCAATGCTGCACTATCTTGATTACTGTAGCTACATAGTAAGCCTTAGTACTGAGCAGAGTAATTACAAACAATTTTTTCTATTTCTAAATTGTTTAAGCTATTTCTAGTTTCCTTGCCTTCTCATGTAAATTTGAAAATAAATTTGTTTATTTAGAAAATGACTTGCCAGGATTTTGAGAAAAACTGCAATAAATCTAAATTCATGGAAAACCAGTATTTTCGTTAGGTTGAGTCTTCTAATCCATAGCACTGAGTCTTCTAATCTAGAAGTACACCTCCCTAATAACAAATCCTCCTTGATTTCTTTCATCAGCATTTGCAGTTTGTTTGTTTTTTTGTGTATCTGAGAGAGTGCCGTACAAGCAGGGTATGGGAGGAGCAGAGAGAGAGGGAGAGAAAGAGAATCTTAGGCTCCATGCACAGGGTGGGGTGGCAGAGGGGAAAGGGGCAGATTGAGAAGGAGAAGCAATATCCCTGCTGAGCAGGGAGCCAGATGTGGGGCTCCATCTCAGGACCCTGGGATCATGACCTGAGCTGAAGGCAGTCGCTTAACCAACTGAACCACCCAGGTGTCCCTTGGGAGTCTGATGTTTAACCAACTGAGCCACCTATGTGCTCTAATATTTGCACTTAAAGCACAAAAACACTATACATGTTTTGTTAGATTTATAAAAATACATTTCAAGTTTTGGGCTATTATAAATGGCATTATGTTTAATATTTTGATTTTCATGTATTCTTAGTTAATATGTATTCAATTAATTTTTCTTTTTTAATTGAAACAGCTGATATACTGTATTATATTAGCTTCAGATATACAACATAGTGATTCAACAATTATATAAAATATTCAATATTTTATTCTTTTTTTACGGCTGAGTAATATTTGTGTGTGTGTGAGTGTACATACACATACCACACCTTCTTCATCCATCCATCCATCCATCCGACACTCAGGTTGGTTCTACAGTTCTTCTATTTTGATCTTGCACCCAGGAAGCTTGATGAACTTATTAGAGAGGTATTTTTTCTTTTTCTTTTTTTTTTTGTAGATTCTTTGGGATTTCCTATGTAGAGCATTATGTGACCTTCAAACAGAAACAATTTTATTTCTTCTTTTCTTATCTCTGTCTTTAAGTTAAATTTATTCCATTTTGCACTGGCTACAATTTCCAGTACTATGTTGCTAAAATAGCAAAAGAGAAGGTTCTTGAAGTCTTCTCTTACAAAGCTTCAGTTGTTCACCTTTTAGTGATGTTAGCTCCATGTATCTTTCCTCCAGTTAAGGAAATTCCCCTGTTGTTATTTTGCTGGGTCTCTATCCTGAGTGTTGAATCTAGTTGAATGCTGAATTTAGCTGAGTGCTTTTTTTGGTAGTAATTAATATGATCATGTAATTCCTCTTTATCCCTCAGATACAGATTCACTTTCAAATATAAAACCAGGCTTGCATCCATGAAATAAAACTCCTTTGGAGGTAGTGAAAAATCATTTTATATACAGTACTGCTGAATTCTTATATTTTGTGTAAGATTTCTGTGCCAGTGTTCATAATGGATATTGGTATGTGTTGTTCCTTTTTTTTTTTTTTTTTTGTATTACATTTGTCTGGTTTTAATACCAGGGTGATAGTGGCTTCATAAAATTATTTTCTATGTTCTGGAAGAGGTTCTGTAGAATTTGTATCAACTCTTTCTGAATTTTCTCCAGTAAAACCATCTGGGCCTAGAGATTTCTTTCCAACAGTGTTTTCAATTATGAATTCAATTTCTGCAATAGTTATAAATAAATAAAGGTGTTTGAATAATCTACTTAGTATTGTGTGAATTTTATTACTTTGACTTTTGACAAACTGGTCCATTTCATCTAAGGTGTCAAGTTTATGTACGTAGATCTGTTCATAATATTTCCTTTTTAACCTCTAAATACCATGGGTCAGAAATGTTATTTCATTTTATTCCTGATAGTGGAATTTGTGGCATTTGTGTCTTCTGTCAGTCTTGCTAAAGGTTTGTCAACTTTTTAATCTTTTCAATCAACCAGATTTTTTGTTTCATTGACTTTCCTCCTTCTGCTTGTTTTGGGTTTGTTATTTTTCTTCTATTTTCTTAAGGTGAAACTGAGATTACTGTTATGAAATCCTTCCTATTTTGTAAATTTAATTCCAGTATAGATTACATACAGTGTTATATTAGTTTCAGGTGTACATATAGTGATCCAACAATTCTATACATTATTTAGTGTTTATAAGTGTGCTTTAAATCCCCTTCACCTATTTTACCCACCCCCCTCCCCCCTCCCCCACTGCTAATCATAAGCTTGCTCTGTATATTGAGAGTCTGGTTTTGGTTTGTACCTTTGTTTTCTTAAATTCAACATTATGATTTTCTTAAATCATATGGTATTTGTCCTTCTCTGACTTATTTTGCTTAGCATTATACTTTCTAGATCCTTCCATGCTGTTGTAAATGGCAAGATTTCATTCTTTTTTATGTCTGATTAATATTCCATTGTGTGTGCATGTGCATATATACCACATCTTCTTATCCATTCATCTAACAGTGGACACTTGGGTTTCTTCCAGAATTTGGCTACTGTGAATAATACTGCAGTAAACATAGAGGTGCATACATCTTTCACATTAGTGTTTTTGTATTCTTTGGGTAAATACCCAGTGGTGATATTACTTGATAATATGAAATCCTTCCTATTTTCTAATGTATTTAGTGTTATAAATTTGTTAGCAATCCTTTAGCTGTGTCCCTCAAATTTGATATGTTACACTTTCATTTTTATTTGATGTACATTTTTATTTCCCTTGAAATCTCATCAGTAGTTGGAAATGTGTTATTTACTTTTCATTTCTTCAGAGACTTACATATTACTTTGTTAATTTCTACTTTGCATATGGTCTAAGAACACATTCTGCAGGACTCCAACTCTTTTAAATATGTTGAGATGTGTTTTGTGGCCCAACATATGTCTATCTAGGTAGGTGTCAAATCAGCATTTGAAAAGAATGTCTACTCTGCTGCTGTTGGGTGAAGTTATGTACAAATGTCAGTTACATTCTGTGGCTTGACAGTATTAAGTTCTTCCATATTTTTGCTGATTTTTTGCCTTTATGTGGGGGTTAAACTCATGGGGCCTGAACTTCACAACCCTGACATAAAGACCTGAGCTGAGATCAACAGATGGATGCTGAATCAACTGAACCACTCAAGTGCCCCAATTGCTGGTTTTCTGTCTCAACAGTTTTATTTTTTTTATTTAAATTCAAGTTACATAACATATACAGTAGTATTGGTTTCAAATGTAGAATCTGGTGATTCATCACTTACTTATAATACACCCAGTGCTCACCCCAACAAATGCCCTCCTTAATGCCCATCACCCATTTAGCCCATTCTCCCACCAGCCCACCCACCTTCAACCCTTAGTTTGTTCTCTATAGTTAAGAGTCTCTTATGGTTTGCCTACCTCCCTGTTTGTATTTTATTTTTCCTTCCCTTCCCCTATGTTCATCTGTCTTATTTCTTAAATTTCACACATAAATGAAATCATAATATTTTACTTTCTCTGATTTATTGTGCTTAGCATAATACACTCCATCTAGTTCCATTCATGTCGTTACAAATGACAAGATTTCATTTTTTTGACTGCTGAGTAATATTCCATTGGAGTGTGTGTGTGTGTGTGTGTGTGTGTACACACACATCACATCTTCTTTACCCATTCATCAGTCAATGAACATTTGGGCTCTTTCCATAATTTGGGTATTGTTGATAATATTGCTATCAACATTGGAATGCATGTTCCCCTTCAAATCAGGATTTTTGTATCCTTTGGATATATACCTAGTAGTGCAAGTTCTGGGTCATAGGAAAGTTCTATTTTTAACTTTTTGAGGAACCTCCATACTGTTTTCCAGAGTGGTTATACCAATTTACATTTCCCTCAACAGTGTAGGAATGTTCCCCTTTCTCTACATCCTTGCCAACATCTGTTGTTTCCTGAGTTGTTCATTTTAGCCATTCTGACAGGTGGTATCTCATTGTCGTTTTGATTTGTATTTCCTTTATGATGAGTGATGTTGAGCATCTTCATGTGTCCGTTAGCCATCTGGATGTCTTCTTTGGAAAAATGTCTACTCATGTTTTCTGCCCATTTCTTAACTGGATTATTTGGTTTTTGGGGGGGGTGTTGAGTTTGCTCAACACAGGTTTGGGGGTGTAAGTTTGCTATAGATAATGGATACTCTTTATCAGATATGTTATTTGCAAATATCTTCTCCCATTCCAAAGGTTATCTTTTAGTTTTATTGATTGGTTCCTTCACTCTGCAGACACTTTTTATCTTGATGACTGATGAGGCTAGGACTTCCAGTATTATATTGAACAACAGTGGTGACAACAAATATCCCTGTCATGTTCCTGACTCTAGAGGAAAAGCTCTCAGACTTTTTTTCCACTGAGGATATTAGCTGTGGGTCTGTCATATATGGCCTTTATGATGTTGAGGTATGTTCCTTCTATCCCAACTTTCTTGAGAGTTTATATAGAGAACGGATGCTGTATTTTGTCAAATGCTCTTTTGGCATCTATCGAGAGGATCATGTTTTTATACTTTCTTTATTAATTTGGTGTATCATGTTGATTTGTAGATTTTGAACCACCTCCACAGCCCAGGAATAAATCCCACTTAATCATGGTGAATAATCCTTTTAATGTACTGTTGGATTCAATTAGCTAGTATCTTGTGGAGAATTTTTTCATCCATGTTCATCAGGAATATTGGTCTGTAATTCTTTTTATTGGGGATTTTGTCTGGTTTTAGTTATACCAATTTTTGAGAGAGGTGCACTAAAGTCTCCAACTACATTTCTTCTTTCAGTTTTAACAATTTTGCTTCATGCATATTGAAGCTCTGTTGTTTGGTGCATACTCATTGAAGTTTGCTATGTCTTCTTGGTAGACTGACCCTTCCATCATTATGCTCTATCTTTGTTCCTAGTAATTTTCTTTCCTCAGAAGTCTACTTTATTGAATAGTAATAAAGCTACTCTCACTTTATTTTGATTGTTTGCATGGCCTATCTTTCAGCTTATCTTTATTTTATTTTATTTTATTTTTAAAAATATTTTATTTATTTATTTGACAGAGATAGATCACAAGTAGATGGAGAGGCAGGCAGAGAGAGAGAGAGAAAGAGAGGAAGCAGGCTCCCTGCTGAGCAGAGAGCCCGATGTGGGACTCCATTCCAGGACCCTGAGATCATGACCTGAGCTGAAGGCAGCGGCTTTAACCCAGAGCCACCCAGGCACCCGCAGCTTATCTTTATTTTATAAAAATGTGTATCACTATATCTGAAATGAATTTATCTACAGTATATATTTGAGTCATGTTTTTAATATATTGTGTCAACTTCTGTTTTTTAATTGGTATATTTAGATCATTGACACCTAATATAACAGATATATTGGGGCTTAAGCTTGCCATCTCTGTTTTTTTTCCCTTCATGGTTCATTCTCTATTTCATTTTCCTGACCATCTACGGGTTGCTTGAACATTTAAAAAATTCATTTTTATCTATATTCATAAAAACTTTTAATTCTGAGGTTAACTGTAGATTCACATGTAGTTGTAATACATAACATAGAGAGAGCCTGTACCCATTCACACAGGTCCCTCCAAAGGTAGTATCTCATTTTATAATTATTTCCTCCAAACTCCTAGAGAATCACATCCCATAATGTTATAATTTTTCTCCAGTTGTCAGATACAATTAGAAAACTCAAGAGGGGGTGCCTACATGTCTTAGTTGGTTAGGCTTTGGCTCAGATCATGATTTTGGGGTCCTTGGATTGACTGTTGCATTGGGCTCCCTGCTTGGTAGGGAGTCTGCTTCTCCCTTTCCATTTCCTCCTGCTGGGGATCTCTCTCTCTTTCTCTCTCAAATAAATAAGAGAAGTCTTAAAAAAAAAAAAAAAAGAAAAGAAAAGAAAAAGAAAACTCAAGAGAAGGATGGCCCCATTAAATGTCCCTATATTTTGACTCTCCCTATTGTTTGTTCTTCATTCCTAATGTTCCCAGATTTTTTATTTTGACCTTTTCTCTTTAGGGAATTTTGTTTAACCATTCTTTCAGGTTAGATCTGCTGATGTAAAATTTTTAGTTTACTTCATCTGACAATGTTTATTTCACTTCTGTTCCCGAAGTGTATTTCTGCTAGAGACAGAATTCTGGGTTGACAGCTCTTTTCTTTCTACACTTGAAAATGTGTCACTTCCTTTGGACTCTATGATTTCTAGTGAGAACTCTTCTGCCATTCAAAAAATTCTTCCCCTATAGGGGCAAGTGGCTGGCTCAGTTGATAGAGTATGTGACTCTTGATCTTGGGGTCATGAACTCAAGCCCCTGCTGGAAGTAGAACTTACTTTAAAAATGTTTTTCTATCCGCCAAGAAGCCTGGGTGGCTCAGTTGGTTGGATGGCTGACCCTTGGTTTTCGACTCAGGTCACGATCTCAGGGTCCTGGGGTTGAACCATGTGTCAGGTTCTCCACTCAAAGAGAAGTCTGCTTGAGGATTTTCTCCCTCTCCCTCTGCCCCTTCCTCTGCATGCTCTCTAAAAAAAAAAAGTCTTAAAAAAGTTGTTTCCCTATAGATATATGGTTGCTCTAGTTGCTTTCGAGATTTTTCTCTCTTTAGTTTTTGGAAATTTGAACATGATGTGCTGTAGCATGGACTTTTTTGGGTTTATCTTATTTATTAAAGCTTATTCGGCCCTTTGACTATATAGGTTTTATGCCATTTTCCAAATTTGGGAGATTTTTAGCCAATATTTCCTCAAATACTTTTCCACACTCTTTCTCTTTTACTTTGGGGACACTGAGGACAAAGATGTTTAATCTTTTGTTATTGTTCCACATGTCCCTGAAGCTCTGCCAATTTTTTTCTATGTTGTTCAGACTGAGTAATGTCTATTGTTATTATCTTCGAATTCACTGACTCTTTCCAATGTCTTCTCAGTTCATCTCTGGAACCCATCCACTGAGTTATTTCAATGATTGTATTTTTCAGTTCCAAAATTTCTACTTGGTTCTTTGTTACATTTTCCATTTCTTTGCTGAGATTTTCTAGTCTTCTTTTGTTTCAAGAGTGTTCATAATTGCTTACTGAAACATTATAGTGGCTGCTTTAAAAGCCTTGTCAGATCATTCCAACTTCTGTTTCATCTGCCTATTGGCATTTGTGGATTATCTCGACTCATTTAAGTTGAGATTTTCCTGGTTGATGGTAAATGAATGATTTCAAAAAATTATATCTTGGTCATTTTGGATGTCAAGAGTAAGATACTCCGGATCATATTTAATCTTGGGTTTTAGCAATCTTCTACTGAAACTGAGCCAGCAGGACAATCTGCCAGTAGGGGAAGGCAGGGGGTAATCGATTCTTTAGTACCAGGTGGGACTGACATCCTGGCTCTCCACAGGGTCTCCAGTGACACTGTGGGGCTGCTTTATTACGTAGAAGTCAATGCTCCTGACTCAGCTTCCATGAACAGAGTGGGAGAGGGATGGGTGCTTTCTAATTGGCAGGTGTGATAGAAGCACAGGCTCCTTAGTTGGTCGTTATTGGCTCTACTCTAAGGGGTGGCTTATTATCATAGAGGAGGGGTAGAAAACCATGGACACTGCAGGGGCAGGGGATGGCAGGGAGGGGAACTTGTTACTGCCACGAAGGGGGGAAAGGTGTAAGTGGAAGTCTAAGTCCTCCACTTAAGCCTGTGCTAACAAAGGTGTGCAGGTTATATTCCACCCCCTAGTTTTTTGTAGAAGTAAGGTATTTATTGTCAACCAGGTTTCTATTTCTCTAGGATGTGCCTTTCCCAGTTCTTGGCAACGGAGAAGAGACTTTTTTGGGGGCTTTCTATGTCTGTTCCAGCTGGCATTCCTGGACTGTTGGCATTGAATCTAAGACATGGAGGAAACAAAAAAATAAAATCTAGAGAACTTACTGCAATGACATTCTTGATTTCCAGGGTTCTTAGCTGGTCCATTTTCTTCTCTAAACTTTTCAAAGTCTTCTAATATTTGTTTTATGATGATATCCAGAATTTTTAACTGTACTTATGAGATATGTCTGTTCCATGAACGTTTGTGTGTATACGTGTGTGTTTAAGGAATTAAAGGAATGACTTAACCAAATTTTATATAGTCAAAATAAGACAAACATAAACTAAGAATCAAAGAAATGCAGTAATAGTTATGAAATAAACCTATTTCTCATAGAGACAGTATATATTACCTTTCCCAGCTGTCCTTCTGATCTTGGGAATAGTGAATTTTTTCAGAGGATTGACTTCTACACCAGTAACTAATAAAGGTTCACCTGTTGAGTTCATTTTCCATAGTGTCTTGTGTTTAGCAATCTCTTTCATTTCCATTTTGTTGGTGGCCTAAAATCAAACCCAAATTATTCAACAAAAGGTCAATAAATACACAAAAGGCAATGGCAGTAAAAAGTTTAAAAATTCTTACATGGAATTAAACATATATTATTGGTCACATTCACAACCGATTCCAATCTCAATTTGCCAGGTTACCGAAAATAAAAAATGAACTAACGACTTTAGCTTTTCTGTAATTTTTTGAATATTTATTTTATAGTTTCTAATAGTTCTTTTCTATGTAATTTATGTAACTATAATTGGATAAACCAAAAGTCTGTGTTCCTAAAAAGCTTAATAACTTCCAATTTTTGTTCACATTTGGTAAAATTCTTGGCAAACAGTCTATTTTTTGAAGTATTTTGCTGACACATTTCTGTGAATAGAATGATATTCTCTAAATCAGAATCTCTGCCTCGGAAGAAACTTACTAAAGTTATAAATTAACTACTGCATGACTATCCCACAATTGCCTAAGCAGTCACCCGTAACCCCACTGGCTATTGTTCCACAGCATCACTCTAAATGGATTAAGACCTAATATATTATCATACTAGTAACAGATTTCTTTTCTTTCCTCCTCCTTTCTCTCCAGCCCTACCTCCCCCACCACCCAACACAATAATTCTTAACCTTTCAAGTAGAACTCATACTAGGTATTGAAGGAGAGTTATGGAGCCTACACACAGAGAAATATATGTAGACATGGATCTTTCATACCATTTCATAATATGGTTCACAGGCCTCCTGACAGCTATCAACTGTTTGGTTCAAACGTAGATCATAATCTACATTAACAGCTGCCAAAATTCTATAGACGGATCACAAAGGAGAAGATTCTACAGAAAGTTCACAAAAGATCTTGCCTTCAATCTCCACTTCACCATTTATGAAAGACAATCTTACAACCTCCCATTCAAACATGGATCAGAATAAGAAATGGAAAAAGAGGACAGAGACCTCTAGAAATACAAGAAAATCAGACTTTTTCTCATCCAGTGTCAATAATAGACACTAGTAGTGTTGCCTCCTAACAAGAATACCCTTCAGATATACTAGCTTGAGCCACAGTGCCTGGCTGGCTCAGTTGGTAGAGCACATGACTCTTGATCTTTGGGTTGTGAGTTTGAGCCCTGTGTTGGAAGGGAAGTATAGCTTATTTAATAACTTAAATTACCAAAAAAACCCCCAAAACCCTCTTCAGTTAAGTATACTATCAGTTAAATAAGAGCCAAGTACTGCAACAATACTCAATATTGCCTTTAGCTACAGTTAAATTCTATTTTCAGTAAAGATGAATACTATCTCAGCTCTGTGGTTTCTTATAAAATATTCCTCTAATAGAATTTATTAATAAAGTAGATCTCTGAAATTCACTGATTTTGTTCCTTAGTGCTTAGAATAATACTTAGCCACAGAGTAAGTTAAAAAGTCTTTTTTTTTTTTTTTTTTAAAGTAAGCCCTATTCCCACCATGGGACTTGAGCTCATAACCCTGAGATCAACAGTCACATACTCTACTGAGTGAGCTAGACAAATGCCCCTCAAGGTAGTTAAGTTAAAAACTATGATGAAAGATGAATATTCAGGGCACAATGGTATTCAATGTTTTTTATTAAATAAGTTGCACCCAGCAATTTTTCAAGTAGGAATAATACTTTTAAACTTCAGCCAAACCAAACAGCCATGTTAAAGTAGTAACAAATCCATATATTCATTCATTCATATATCACAATTCCATAACCATTATATTTATACTATCTTTATATACATATGAAAAATTTTTTCTATTACATACTGCAGAATATATACAATAGTTCTATAACCACTGTCCATGTATTTACATATATCACTTATTTTTATATATGTAAAAATAAAATCAGGAAGTCTGAATTCTGACTATTCATGCTGAGGCTATCCTATTAGGTCCTGGGTTATTCTAGGTGAGCAGTAGAAAGAGAATCATTAGCCATCAGGGAAATCAAAATCAAAACCACACTGAGATACCTCCTTACACCAGTTAGAATGGCAAAAATTAATAAGGCAAGGAAACAACAAATGTTGGAGAGTATGTGGGGAAAGGGGAACTCTCTTACACTGTTGGTGGAAATGCAAGTTGCTACCACACTTTGGAAAACAGTATGGAGGTTCCTCAGAAAGTTAAAAATAGAGCTACCCTCATGACCCAGCAAGTGCACTATTGGGTTATTTACTCCAAGGATACAGATATAGTGAAAAGAAGGCACACATGCACCCCAATGTTCATAGCAGGAATGTACACAATAGCTAAACTGTGGAAGGAGGAGAGATGCCCTTCAACAGATGAACAGATAAAAAAGATGTGGTTCATATGCACAAATGGAATATTACTCAGTCGTCTGAAAGGATGAATACCCACTATTTGCATCAACATGGGTGGAACTGGAGGAGATTATGCTAAGTGAAACAAGTCAAGCAGAGAAAAGCAATTATCATATGGTTTCACTCATATGTGGAACATAAGGAATACTATGGAGGACATTAGGAGAAGAAAGGGAAAACTGAATGGGGGGAAATCAGAAGGGGATACAAACCATGAGACACTATGGACTCCAGGAAACAAGCTGAGGATTTCAGAGGGGAGGAGAGTGGGGGCATGGGTTAGCCTGGTGATGGGTATTAAGGAGGGCACGTGCTGGAATGAGCATAGGGTGTTATATGCAAATAATGAATCATGGAACACAACATCAAAAATTAATGATGTACTTTATGGTGACTAATACAGCATAATAAAAAAAAGAAAGAGAAAAATCAATTTTAAAAATTTCAGGAATAGTTAATGCACAGGGCACAGCACATATTAAGTTCTTAACAGATACTTGAATGAATGAATGAATGAATGAAAGAAGATCAAACAAACCAAAAGCAAAAAGGTTTCCCAACAACTAAAACATCTTTCATATAGGACTTGTATATTATGAGCAGATTTAAGCTAATACATTTAAGGATTATACAAGGGGCGCCTGGGTGGCTTAGTCAGTTAAGCATCTGACTCTTGATTTCAGTTCTGGTCATAATCTCAGGATTGTGAGGTCATAATCTTAAGATTGTGAGATCCAGGCCTCAGTTAAGCTCCATTGCTCAGCACAATGTCTGCCTGAAATTTTCTCTCCCTCTGTCCTCGCCCCTGCTTGTGCTCACTGTCTCTCTAAATGAATAAAAAAAAGTACTATACAAAAAATTCTAAGAAAAACTTACTAAAAGTGATTCAAGAAGGAATTAAAAGAATTCATCATCTTAATACTATTAAGAAGAAATTAAATGAGTAGTTACAAATGATTATGAAAATAAAAATGATATTAATGTATCATAAATAAGCAGAGTACATCCTAGAAACACAAGGGAGATTTAGCAATAGAAATATGTACATTTCATTTACTACATAAACCTTCTGAAAAAGAAAAGTGATTATCTCAATAGATGCAGAAAAGCATCTTATCAAATTCAAAATTCACTTATTTTTTTAAAAAGTTTCGTAAAGAGGAATTGACAGAAACATAATTTGATGAGTATGTACCAAAAATTTATGGCAAATTGCTAAATATCAGAAGCACTACCTTTTAAATCAAGAATAAAACAAGAATGGCTTTGTTTCCCTTATTTCTGCTTCCTTTCAACAGTAGGCTGTTAGGATTTTTTTTGTCTAAGTAAAATTCATTCTTCATCCAACACTTCAAGTTTTCTCCTTCAGGCTGAGACACATTATTTCACTCCCAGAAATTCCCAAATCTTTTTCCTTTCCTCTTTAGCTTGCCTTTATACCTTTTATTTCACAGGGGCAGATGGCAAGAAAGGCAAAAATCATGTTTCTAATTTTGGTTCTACCATTAACTAATAATATTATGACAGGCAAAATGCCTAATTTCTTTGAGACTAATAATAGTATCAATACCTCCCACAGAGGTCTATTTTAAAAGAATATCTGGGGAAGCCTGGGTGGCTCAGTCAGTTAAGTGTCTGCCTTCAGCTCAGGGTTTGATCCCAGGACCTTGGGATCTAGCCCTGCATCGGGTTCCCTGCTCAGTGAGGAGCCTTCTTTTTCCTCTCTCTCTGCCTGTTGCTCCCCTGCTTGTGCTCTCTATAATATTTGTACTGGGTTTCCTAAGACCATCACCAAACGCTGAGGACTTGAAATGCTTGGAAGATTAGAGATTACTGAATAAACCCCAAAGTCTTTTATCTAATTACTATAGGAGTCTTAATAAGAGAATTAGGTATTTCAACTGAAAAACTTCAAGCCCTAGAGTTTCTTTAATAAGTTTTAACTGCTATCACTTATGAAAAGGTTTCCTAACATAAATTAACTGAGAATTCCAGATACACAAAGCATTAATGAGAAAGTTTTTTTCAGTTCTCCTTCAAACTTTTTATATGAGTCAGCTTGTTATTAACTTTAAAATCTTTGAAAGTTTGTTGATCTCTCTTTAACAACAAAAAATGCCTTAGTTTCAGAATTTTCTGGCAAATAATACTGCTCTATTCTAACTTATTTTTACAATTACCTTTTATTTGTGCCAAATACTGATTTTCTATTCATTTTCCATCCCAAAATATACTTGAAAAAAGTCTATTTTAGAATATTACAGTAATTACTGTAATGACGATACGTAATGATCATCAGCAAAGATCGTTCATTCCTCTTCTAGTAGTCTCAGGACAGAGTTCCCGATGAATAAATAAATGATGAATAAGCAACATTCTCAGAACTTTAGTCACAAAAGTAAATTCTGAGTTCTTCTGTAGAATGCTAAAGGGTTCAGACTAAGAATTATTTCTGATAAACAAAAGGTTAAATCAGATCATACATATGATAAACTACATATACACTTAGTGGAATTAAGCCAAGAATCCCTCAGTTAAAACTACACAGTGCAGAGATGAAATATATTTTTGCCCTATTTTTCATTTTACAGATCAGGGATTGGCAAATTATAGCCTACTCTTAGTTTTCATAGGGACTACAAGCTAAATGACAAAAAATCAAGAATAGTGTTTCATGTCACTTAAAAATTACATGAAATTCAAATCTAAGTTTGAATTAAGTTTTACTGGGACATAGCCTCAATCTATCTATCGTCTACAGCTGCTTTACTATTAAAAACCATAGCTGAGTAAATGTGACAAGAGACCCTATGGCCTACAAAGACTAAAATGTTTACTATCTAACCCTTTATAGAAAAGTACACCAACCCATTAGAGATGAAGTAAATATCAAATAACAACTAAATATCAAAGATTTGGGACAATAAAAACTAAGTTTCATGATTTCTGTTTCAAGACTCTCCTATTATCTCTCCAATGAATTCTGAATTTCATCCCGACTCACTTTGCTTCTCTGCCCAAAAGCATTTAAACAAGTTCAAACCTGATCATTTTTAAAACAAAGGAGAAGGGGGATCTGGGTGGTTGAGTCAGTTAAGTGTCCATCTTCAGCTATGTCATGATCCCAGGGTCTGGGGATAAAGCCCCCACTGGGCTCTTTGCTCAGTGGGGAGTCTGCTTCTCCCTCTCCCTCTGCCCCTCATCCCACTTGTGCTCTCTCTCTCTCCCTTAAATAAATAAATAAAATCTTTAAAAATAAAAATAAAATAAAAACAAAGGAGAATCTGCTAGATCACATTTGTCCTTATTTACATCAACTCCCACTCCTTTCTCAATCTATTTCTATTTCCAACTCCACCTCAATAGCGATCTTCAGTCACCGGTGATTTTTCACATCAGTATCTCACTCATTTAAGTACACTTCTGGCTCATAACTTACTTGGCCTTTCTACCTTCAATACTGTTGACTAATCTGTTCCTGAAATAATACTCTTCCCCTGACTTTTGTGACTTCATAATCCTGACTTCAGGTGGTGCTTTCTCAGTCTTTTAATAATTCAACTTTATTTGGTTTTTATTATTAATTAATTTTTACTTATATAAGGGAAATAAGAGAATATTCTCTTCAATTTTTTTTAGTATTTTATCAAGCTAATTTTAGACAACAACAAAAAGAGAATCTTGTGGTTTTAATTTGCATTTCTTTCATTACTAGTGAGGTTATTTTTTTCCTATCACTCGTTCCTATCTTTTTCTCCATTTTTTCTTTTTACAGGTTTTTAAATGATTTGTAAGGACTCTGTGTACAGAGAAATTAGTTTTTGTCATAATAAGTGTTACAATATTTTTGTCTTAATTTATGGCATTTGTTTTCCATAGCAAAATTTTAGTTTTTGCGTAGTTTAATTTCTCATTCTATTATTATACTTTTTATCCTATTACCAGCAGTGTGTGAAGAGTTCTAGTTGTACCATATCCTCACTTCATTTGATACTAGCAGACTAGTATCTGCCAATCTGGTATCTGTCAATGCTATCTCACTATGGTTATTTTGCATCTATTTGATTTTTGATGATACTGAGTATATTTATTGGTCATTTGTTTTCTCAAACTTGTGATATCCTGTTCAAGTTTTTTACCCACTTTTCTATGAAGCTATTTATTCTATAGATTTGCAAAAATTTTTTTCAGATCCTAGCTCTTCACCAATCATACTTGTTGCAAATAACTTTCCCTCTTTTTTGAACTTATTTTTTTACTTTTTTGAACAAAAATATTTAATGTAGTTGAAATTATGAACTTTTCCTTTAGATTTATTTTTGGTTTTGATCAAATTTAAGAAATTATTTTCCCCAAGGTTTATATAATCTTCTCTATTCTCTTCTAAAAGTTGTATAGTTTTGTTTTTTACTTTTAAGTCTTTAAATCACCTGAAATTCATTTTGGTCTGAGGTAAGTAAGAAGGGCTCAATTTTTCCATATCAGTATCAAATCATGCTAGCATTTACTTGAAAATTTTTTCCCTGTTTATCTATGATATCTTTAACATAAATCAACTTTCAATATATGCATGAATTCTAGGCTCTCTGATTTGTTTTACTGGTTGATGTTTTTCTGTATTCCTGCACCAACACCATACCACAGAGTAATTGATATATGTTTGGACAAAACCAAAAGAAAAGAAAAAACAAATCTTGTTCTTCTGAATCATCTTTGCTTTTACATACATGTTTTAAAATGTCTAATAAGAAATCTTGCTTAGGCTTTAATTGAAAATTCACTGAATCTACCACTGATCAAGGACATCATTTTACTAGTCTTCCTGTCTTAAACATGGGCTATCTCCCCACTTATTCATGTCTTTAATATCTTTCAGTAAAGCCTTATTTTTTCCATGAGGGTCTAACCTGTTTTAAAGAGTTTATTCTAAGTTCTTCATAATTTTAGAATTACAACACGTTATCTTTTTAAAAAGTTTTATTTATTCACTGCTAATGTTTAAAATGGCATTCAGGATGATAATAACGACTAACATTAATCTGGTAACACTTATTAGGAATCAGACACTTATCTAAGTGCTTTAGATATATATTGACCCATCTAATCATTATATCCCTATAAGATACCTTTATTATAAATTATGGGAAAAGGTTTAAGTTAAATAATGTGCTCAAAGATACATAGCTAGGAAGTGTTTGTTGAATCTGAAATTCAAAGCAAGGCAGTCTGGCATCAGAGCGAATGCCCTTAACTATTAGGTAAAATGACCTTCACTGAAACTTGTTTCTATGCATTGACTACATAATAACCTTGTTAAGCTCCTATTAATTCTAATAATGTGTCTTCATAAACAACTACAACCTCTCTGATTGATGAAGGGCATATATTAACGATTTTCTGTTTACTTCTTTTTTTTCCAATTACTACACCATTTATTTCTTATGCCTGCCATGCTGGGCAGGCTGCAAGTTCTAACATATGTCAAATATAAATGATAATATCAGGTGCCTTGGTCTTTACCCTGGACTTAGAGGGAATGTTTTAAATCTTCACAACTTAATGACAAATTCTATTTTTTTTTTTTTTAAAGACCTGCTGTATCAGGTTAAATTTTCCTGGGTATAGAATTCTAGACTGATTGCCATTTTCTCTCAGCATTCTTAAGATATTATCCCACTACTTACTACCATCCACTGCTCTTATTAAGAAATCACCTCCAATCTGTCACTCATAAGTAAAGCTTTTTTCTCTGACAACTTTTAAAAATCTTTGTCCCTGGTATTCTGCATTTTCATTATAACATTCTAGTATAAGTATATCAGGGACTTCTTGTATTTAAGGTTTGGTAACTGTAACATTTATATGAAATTCTCGGCAAATTTATCTTTGAATATTGTTGTGGCATTGTTTTATTTCCTTAGAACTTCTAGTTATCTACGTTCAAATTTCTACTTTATTCATGTTTCTTAACCCCTTCTTCATATATTTTATAGCTTTTTCCTAGGTTGCATTCTCAATAAAGTTGATTTAAAATCACTAGTTGACTTAACACACATATACATGCACTTTAAAAAAAGAGTGATATAATACCTGACTTGTATGCTTTAAAATTACCCAGTTTCTAACTGCTGAACCTTGAAAATGGGCTTCATTATAGTATTCTATTTTCATATATGTTAGAAATTTCCATAATAAAATAGAAGAATAAGAGTGTTTTGCTAAATGTGAATAAATTATCTTTAAAAAGATAATATTAGTTGTCTATGGAGAAAGGAACCCTAGGGGATTTAGGAATGGGGAAGAGAGAGATTTTTCAGTTTATGTCTTATTACCTTAATTTTTATCTTCACAAATTTATAAGCTCTTAAAAATGAAAATAATCTGCTCACTATTGTAACAGAAAGTATAAAATATCTAAGAATAAACTTAAGAAATTGCCTGGCTGATAGGAAGACTTCTAAAATACTGAGGGACATAAAGGATTTGCTTAACGATGGAACATGCATAATTTATTCTTGAGGAGGAGTTCTTATTATTGTGAATATGCAAAATCTTTCTAGGTTAAGTCCTTCAAGTTGATTCAATCCTTAGGTTGACAAAAATAATACTAAAGGATATATGGAAAAAGAAAACAATCAAGGAAATTTGAGACAGTAACTAGAGGACAGAAACTGGCACTATTAAATATTATAATTTATTTGATAATTACAGCAATTTTAATTAGCTGGGTATACAATCACTCAATTAAATTTAGGTTTTATTACTAAGAAAGAGGATAGTAAGTAATAGGCAACTTAAAACTATAGTTACTGAGACAAAAACAAAACAAAACAAAACAATGGAACATCACAGGCAGAAAAAACACCAAAAAATCCCCAGGATTTTGAAGATGCTAATATTGATATTTCAAATCAGTGGGGAATCTATATTTAAAGAGTACCTAGCCACATGGAAAACAAAAACACAAAATTTTAAAACTACAATAAAGTATATTTTTTCCATACCTTGCAGATCAGAAAATATTAAAGTCCTGACAATATCAAATGCTACAAAAGGTGCAGAACAACTAGAATTCTCATATATTTCTGGTGATTGTGTAAGCTGGTACAGTCACTTTAGAATAAAATTAGGCATTATCTTGTAAGCTTGAAGATGTGCATTACCTTCTGACCTAACAACTCCATTCTCTAGATATCAAGCATCAATTCACAAAGTGTGATCCAAAAACTTCTGAGGATCCCCAAGAATATTTCAAGGTTTCAGCAAGGTCCTCTTTACAACTATCATCTGTGAGGTCATATTTCTTCATATTCTCCAACCAAAACAACAAAAACTCTGGAAGACTAAATGCAGAAGCAGGTATGAGAATTCACCTGACTTCTATTAAGCCTGATTTGCAATAATGGAAAACAACAGCACTCTACTTTGGGAAAGAGTTACTCTTCATTGAAATATTACTTATATCAACATGTGATGACTGTGTTATTTCTAAATGAAAAATTAATATGTTAAAAATGTCTTGATTTTAATGTGGTACAGTAAACATTAATAGACGTAATCCTCATTAACAAAAGTTCTTTACGTCTTAAATTTGAAGGGTGATGAAAGGGAACCTGTATAAAGAATACATTTGGTTTTGTCCTGTGCAAAGAGCTTCAAAAACCCTTGGAATTTCCTGAAAGAACTGATTTTGTTATGATAAAAGGTGACTCATGGTAGGCCCCTACATAGCTTCAGAATGGGGGCTGATCACCAGAAAGACCATGTATGTGATCAGAGGGTTGGGACTTTCAGTTGCTCCACCTGGGAAAAGGGCAGCAGAATGAGTTGTTATATGTCCAATGATTTAATTAATTGTGCCTCTTAATGGAACCCCAATAAACACTATACACTAAAGCTCAAGGATGCTTATTGATTGGTGAACACACTGATGTGCTGGAAGGGTGATGTTTCTAGACTCCATGGAGAGAGGACATGGAAGCTCTGTGTTCAGGAACCTCCCAGACCCCATTCTATGTATGTCCCTGTAATGATCTGCAATTTTAAGTACAGTGCTTTCCTGAGTTCTGTGTATTGTTCTAGTGAATTACTGAAACTGAAGGGTTTGTGGGAACTCTTGAATTTTTAACTTGGTCACAAGTGTGAAAGGCTTGGGGAACCCACTTGTGATTGGCATCTGAAGTAAGGGCACACTAAGCTCTTAACTTGTGACATTTGCCACTAAACCCAGGTGATTAGGGTTTTGTGTGTGTATGTGTGTTTAGAGAAGGAGTTAGAGACAGTGAATGAGAGAGACAATGAGAGAAAGAAGGGAGGTAGGAGCAGAGGGGGAAAGAGAGAGGGAATCCCAAGCAGGCTCCAGGCCCTGGGCAGAGCCCGACATGGGGCATAATCTCACTACCCTGAGATCACGACCTAAGCCAAAATCAAGACTCAGATGCTTAACTAACTAAGCTACCCAGGCTCTAGTGGTTGGTGTTTGAACTGGATTGCATACACAGCAGTTAGGGTGGAAACAGCAAATTTTAAAACCCACATCTCTAGAAACCATTACCCCAGAGAAGCTCTTGCATATGTATACCTAAAAGCAAGTAGACACATATTGTATGGAGCACTGGGTGTGATGCATAAACAATGAATTTTGGAACACATACACACAAAATTAAATTAAATTTAAAAAAAAAAGAGAGAAACAGATTACAATGAAGCTAAAAAACACAACAGCAAAGATGGAATGGAAGCATATAAAGAGACTGCAGTCAAAAAGGTAAAAAGGGGCGCCTGGGTGGCTCAGTCAATTGAGCATCTGACTCCTGATCTCAGCACAGTTCTTGATCTTGGGGTTGTAGTTTAAGCCCAGAGCTGGGCTCCACAAAGGGCATTTAGGAAAAAAAAAAGGGGGGGGGGTGGGTGTTAAAGAGTGTGTCTGCAACCTAACACAGTGGCCAGTATTGCTTTCTGGTAATGAGTTTTCAAGTGGAAATGAAGCATTATACTGAGGAGACCAAGAGTAGAAAGGTCCAGACCCATGCAAAGGAATGGGGTGGTGACAGAAAACTGGAAGGGGTTATTCCTTCTGATGCCATAATAAACAAATAGAACACTCAGAGAAAAAATAGGAATACTGGAGAATTTTCAAAGCTCTCCAATAGATGAGGCTGAACTAACATAAAGAGCAAGGTCATAATCAAAAAGATAGTGATCTATGTCATGAGAAGAAAAAAAGCTCATACCCAAAAAAACATACAGCATAATGAACACCTAACTACACACGGAATTCAGTAAAAGTCTGTTAAATGGCGGGGTGGGGGAACTGAAGAGGAAAAGTTAAACAGTACATTGTTTTTCATGGACTAGAAGCTTATAACCCGTTGAAGGAACAGAGAATGTCCCCAAATTGCTGTCAGTAAAATCTATTAAGTAATTCTTTTGTTTCACTTACAGAATGTTGTTAACTTTTGTCTATCAATTTGGGTAGCAGCATCTGGCTGAGCATCAGATTTCTTCTGATTTCAGATTCAACATCTATGTAGCCTTATTTGAAACACTTTTCCCATTAGATAAGTATCCAAAAGTTTATATGTCAATACTTTGTGAACACATAATTTATTTTTTATTGTTTTATTTTATGTTTTGAGACAGAGAAAGAGCAGGCATGAGTTGGGGGTGGGGAGATAGGAAGAGAGAGAATCCCAAGCAGGCTCCACAGTCATCGTGGAGCCTTATGTAGGGCTTGATCCCACAACCCCAAGATGATGACCTGAGCCTAAACCAAGAGTTGGATACCCCACTGACTGAGCCACCCAGGTGCTTCTACACTTCATGAACACATACATTTAAAGAAAGTTCAATTTCATCAGTGTAGTGACTCAGGAAATTCTATCTTTAACTGCTTTTCAAGTTCTTGAGGTTTGGCTTAGCAGGAGAGAAGGATGCTGAGAATGCCTAAACATAGAAAAATGATAATCACAAGTTGGTTTAAAAAAAAAAAAAAACTGCCCCTCTGGGGCACCTTAGTGGGTAGAACATGCAGCTCTTGATCTCAGGGTAGTGAGTTTGAGCCCAGTATTGGGTGTAGAGATTGCTTATGTAAAACAAACAAACAAACAAACAAACAAACAAAACCCTGCCCCTTAGTCTTACACACAAAAGGTAGAAATTATTAAATAAAAGATGTTTCTAGAGCATCTCCATCTTCTTCATATAAGATTAATGGAAAACTTAAAATAAAGGAAGCTGGAGTAGTTTTATTATACTTTAAATTTTATTTAAGATGGACATCAAGACTATCTTATTTCTTTTCTGGTCATCTTGTTTATTCTGCCACAGCCAAATTTCAGAATCTTTTAGAAAGAGTACCATGTAAATATCAGCAAATCCTTTTGGAAAAGATGAGCCATCTGTTGAGTCCTACCTTCCCTTGGGGCCATTGCTATGAATCAGACACAAGGGTTTATAGTAACTACACTGTAATTCCAGTAGCTACCTAGACTCACTACAACAAATATTGAGGAAGATTAAAAAAAGAAAGAAGGGCGCCTGGGTGGCTCAGTGGGTTGAGCTGCTGCCTTCGACTGGGGTCATGATCTCAGGGTCCTGGGATCGAGTCCTGCACCGGGCTCTCTGCTCAGCGGGGAGCCTGCTACCTCCTCTCTCTCTCTCTGCCTGCCTCTCTGCCTACTTGTGATCTCTCTCTCTGTCAAATAAATAAATAAATAATCTTAAAAAAAAAAAGAAAGAAAAGAAAAAAGCCAACATAATTCCCAAGAGAATAGCTCTATTCTGTTGATACTTGTTTTACTGAGACGTAGAAGATTTAGACAAGTAGAACCTGTGTGCTTCTGAAAACCAGTGCCCATATCAAACACTTCTCTAGAAAGATATACTGTATCAAAAGAAAAATGTCATACGTTAAAATGAACTATTTAGCTAAACTCCCAGAGATTTATAGTAAAATTATACCAATTTGGACTACTAGGGAAGAATAAAATCTTACTACCTGGGGGTGAATGTAATAAATGTATTATGAAATGTTGACCAAAAAAAATCTGAGAATTATCAAATAAAATTAAGAAAAGCTCTAGACCATTTCCTCACACCACACACAAAAATAGACTCAAAATGGATGAAGGACCTCAATGTGAGAAAGGAATCCATCAAAATCCTTGAGGAGAACACAGACAGCAACCTCTTTGACCTCAGCTGCAGCAACTTCTTCCTAGGAACATCACCAAAGGCAAGGGAAGCAAGGGCAAAAAGGAACTATTGGGACTTCATCAAGATCAAAAGTTTTTGCACAGCAAAGGAAACAGTCAACAAAACCAAAAGATAATTGAAAGAATGGGAGAAGACATTTGCAAACGACGTATCAGATAAAGGGCTAATATCCAAAATCTATAAAGAGCTTAGCAAACTCAACACCCAAAGAACAAATAATCCAATCAAGAAATGGGCAGAGGACATAAACATACATATCTGTAAAGAAGACATCCAGATAGCCAAGACACATGAAAAAGTGCTCCACACCTCACTTGGCATCAGGGAAACACAAATCAAAACCACAATGAGATACCACCTCACACAGGTCAGAATGGCTAAAATTAACAAGTCAGGAAATGGCAGATGCTGGTGAGGATGCAGAGAAAGGGGAACCCTCCTACACTGTTGGTGTGAATGCAAGCTGGTGCAATCACTCTGGAAAACAGCATAGAGGTTCCTCAAAAAGTTTAAAATAGAGCTACCTTACAACCTAGCAATCATTAGGTATTTACCCTAAAGATACAGATGTAGTGATCCAAAGGGGCACGTGCACCTGAACGTTTATAGCAGCAATGTCCACAATAGCCAAACTATGGGAAGAACCTAGATGTCCATCAACAGATGAATGGATAAAGAAGATGTGGTATATATACACAATGGAATACTATGCAGCCATCAAAAGAATGAAATCTTGCCATTTGCGACAACACGGATGGAACTAGAGGGTATTATGCTTAGCGAAATAAACCAATCAGAGAAAGACAACTATCATATGATCTCCCTGATATGAGGAAGTGGAGATGCAACCTGGGGGGTTTGGGGGGTAGGGAAAGAATAAATAAAACAAGATGGGATCGGGAGGGAGACAAACCATAAGAGACTCTTATTGTCACAAAACAAACTGACGGTGACCAGGGGAGGAGGACAGGGAGAGAGTGGTGGGGTTATGGACATTGGGGAGGATATGTGCTATGGTGAGTGCTGTGAAGTGTGTAAACCTGGTGATTCACAGATCTGTACCCCTGGGGCTAATAATACATTATATGTTTATAAAAAATTTTTTTTTTAAAAAGAAAAAAAACTAAGAAAAGCTCTCAGATTTGTTTTGAAGACTTTGCTAAGATTGAACAAGCAATTTTTTCCCCAAATGCAAAAAAGTCAGGAACTGATCACAGCAATTAGTTAAAACATTCACAGAAAAACACCTTAAATTCTCAGGCCCAGTTACAAGTAGCTGAGGCTCACCTGGCTACAGTTAAAAACTCCTGTGACTTAACAATCCAACTTCTCACTTTCCTACCAAATTGTCTTTATGAAATCAGCTTGAAAAAGAATCTTTTCTAAGTATTTATGATACAACTAAGAAAGCACTCTATATAAGAAATCAGCAAACATGGTTTCTTGTCCTGATTCTGTCACTCACTAAATGTGTGCTCTAATGTTACTCTTCTCATCTGTGTTTCACTAAGACCTAAAGCTGTATTGTAAACTATAAAATATTTTGCTTCCTCCTATACCTATCCCTCTTTCTACCACTTTCAGGTTCTATTTGTTTACATTCTTTCTGTGGTTCTACATAGAGGCCTATGCAAGAAATAGTACCATGTATGCAAGTTGATGTCATAAAAGTCTGACAGCTTCACAAGTTAAAGAGCCTTACTAGAAAACTTATTTCCTTAGAGTACTTCTATGATAATGGCACTTTTATTTTTTATTTATTTATTTTTTTTTTTTTTTTTTTTTTTTTTAAGATTTTATTTATTTATTTGTCAGAGAGCGAGCGAGCGAGAGCGAGCACAGGCAGACAGAATGGAAGGCAGAGTCAGAGGGAGAAGCAGGCTCCCTGCGGAGCAAGGAGCCCGATGTGGGACTCGATCCCAGGACGCTGGGATCATGACCTGAGCCGAAGGCAGCTGCTTAACCAACTGAGCCACCCAGGCGTCCCCACTTTTATTTTTTAAATGTCAACAGTTAATCTAATTTCCATCCTCTGAGGTGGTTTTTTTTTTAGAATCAAGCAAATATAATTTAAAACCCATCTGATTAACAGATGGGTGACCAAATGTAACAATTCCATTTTTTGGGTAGTTTTATGGTTTTATTAACACAAATATGACATGCACAAAATACTACTTTTTTTTTTATTTATTTGACAGAAATCACAAGTAGACGGAGAGGCAGGCAGAGAGAGAGAGGAGGAAGCAGGCTCCCTGCCAGAGCAGAGAGCCCGATGCGGGGCTCCATCCCAGGACCCCGAGATCATGACCTGAGCCGAAGGCAGCGGCTTAACCCACTGAGCCACCCATGCGCCCCCACACAATACTACTTTTGATTAAAAATAAAGCAATGCAAAAAATCTGGCTTGAAAATAACTAAGTTTCTTATTGTTTAAGTACTAGTTCAAAGGTAATTTCAAACCTCAAATAACACAAACGTTCTAAGCAATATCTACATATTGGCTTGACTTTCCAATTTAGTTATTCAAAAACTGAATACTTATGCTAAATTAAGGTCAATTTTGTATGGGTCAATATTCTCTACTGGACTATAATTTATCCGTCTTTTGATCTCCAGCATCAATCAGAGATCCTCATAAAATAAGTACCCAATAAATATTTACTGCAAAAGATACTTTAAAAGTATTCCTCCAATGTGTGAAAAAAATACATATTTTTCACATATCTTTTTTATTGCCCAATTATTTATAAGTCAGTTACAAATTAAATTATCAATAGTGGGTTGAAAAAAAGTCAATACAGTACTGTAAATAACAGCAGTAGCAAAATCATTATTTGATACTTACCACTCCTCAATGGTATCGACCATCATACAGTTATGATCAGGATTCAATATATACATGAAAAATGACAAAGGAATACCTACAAAAAAAGAAAAAGGAAGACAAGAAGAGAATTATGGTCAGAAGTACCCTCCAGAATAAGCACTTTATTGTCCCCTTCATTTTTTTTCTCCCGATTTCTGCTTTCCTTTTAGTGCTATTTCATTTGAGGGGAGGAAGGAGTCTTTTTGCCACAAGTCTCAGTGCCTTCTCTATCACACTGTTGCACTTTTCTCCTTCTCCTCTCTCTTCTTTTCTCCACCGCTCATTCTCTCTCTCAAATAAATAAAATCTTTAAACATAATTTAAAATGCCACACATTCTTTAAGAAAAAGTATTTTTTTAATTAGTGAAACATCCGGCAAAACTTTGGACTGACTAGAGTTTTTCTTTTCTCCAAGTGAGCATTCAAGAAAATAAAAAATATATTATCTTTTAAATATTTTATTGATTTACTTAAGAAAGAGAGAGACAGCGCAAATGCACAAGTGGGAGGACAGGGGGAGAAGCAGACTCCCCACTGAGTAGGGAATCTGATGCAGGGCTCGATTCCACAACTCTGAGATGATGACCTGAGCCGAAGGCAGACACTTAACCAACTGAGCCACCTAGGTGCCCTGAAAAAGGTATTTAAAATAGACATAGTAGATTTACTTTTGAAAAGAAAATGTTACTATTACCCGTTTTAAAACTCTGTAAAAACGAAAGAACATGTTACCCTTTACTGCTCTATGTTTTAGTCAAGTGTTTTAATGAAGTGTCATTGTCTAAGCGACCCAAAGAAATAAAAGCAGAGAATATAAAGAAGCAATCAGGAGTAAGTATAATCAAAGTAATAAAGACAAGAGACTGATACATGAAAATAAAATGCCAAATAATTTGGAAACTAAAAATTCTTTTTTAAAAAAGATTTTATTTATTTATTTCACAGAAAGCATGAACACAACCAAGGGGAGCAGTAGGCAGAGGGAGAGGGAGAAGCAGGTTCCAGAGCAGAGTGCCTGACTTGGGGCTCGATCCCAGGACTCTGGAATAGACTTAAGCCAAAGGAAGATGCTTAATCCCCTGAGCTACCCAGACACTTTAGAAACTGAAAATTCTGAGAAATTAATAGTGATTGTCTATCCAGATAAACATATCAATAATAGCATGAAATATTCAGTAATAATTAGGAGGATAATATGTACATTTGGAAATTGATGATTACTGGCATTTCCATGTCTACTATAATTGTAGTAAACTAAAAGATATGTTTAAAGTCAGTATATTAATAATAATCTGATGCAAACATGCAAATTAACACAACCAGAGTGTATAAAAAATATGTATAAGGAAGTAGAAGTTACTAATACTCTTAATTCTATCACGAAAGTTGCTCAAGAAAGGATAATAATACAAAACACTTGCACAGAGCTGTTCCAGACTTTCTGAAATGACAAACAGTGGCAAACCCCTGAAAATAGAGGACTGGCTATGGGAACAGTGAAATTATAGAGCAACACCAACTACAGTTTTAACAAAGAAGGTACGGATTTGGTAAGCCTTTTCATAAATTCATGTGAGACATTCCATTAATAGAAAAAAAAACTGTCTTTTATACCTTTCTCTACAAGAACCTATTGAGTACAGTAATTCTGAATTTAATCTGCAGAGGGATGTACATGTTTGTATGGGTATGGTTGAAAATATGCAAGTGAAGTTTCTTTTTTTCTTTTTTTTAAATATTTTATTTATTTATTTGACAGACAGAGATCACAAGTAGGCAGAGAGGCAGACAGAGAGAGGGGGAGAAGCAGGCTCTCCACTGAGCAGAGAGCCCGATGCGGGGCTCGATCCCAGGACCCCGAGATCATGATCTGAGCCGAAAGCAGAGGCTTTAACCCACTGAGCCACCCAGGCACCCCGTGAAGTTTCTATTAAATATGAAAATTCTAGGGGCACCTGGGTGGCTCAGTGGGTTAAGCCTCTGCCTTCAGCTCAGGTCATGATCTCAGAGTCCTAGGATCCAGCTTTGCATCGGGCTCTCTGCTTAGCAGGGAGCCTGCTTCCCCCTCTGTCTCTGTCTGCCAACTTGTGACCCCTCTTTCTGTCAAATAAATAAAAATAAATAAATATGAAAATTCGATATTCACTGATATATTTTTCAGATATTCTTCTTTAGAACTACCCATTTAGCCAGGAAAAAAAGACTTTTATAAAAGAGTTGGGGGGGAAGTCTCAGTTTCACTTTATTTTAATCTGTTTCAGGAGATGCTAAGAATGGGTATATGTGGGGCACCTGGGTGGCTCAGTGGTTAAGCTGCTGCCTTCAGCTCAGGTCATGATCTCAGGGTCCTGGGATTGAGTCCCGCATCGGGCTCGCTGCTCAGCGGGGAGCCTGTTTCCCTCTCTCTCTCTCTGCCTGCCTCTCTACTTGTGATCTCTCTCTGTCAAATAAATAAATAAAATCTTAAAAAAAAAAAAAAAGAATGGGTATATGTGTAAGAATTAAAGTGACAAGGAGTCAAATCTACAAAGCTGTTGAGTTGTGAGAAAAAACCCCTAAGAAATGTCATTTTTCCCATTCTTTCTGAACTTGTATTAAAGTACAGAAAATACAGAAACAGTTCAGCTTCAGAGGATAAACAAGCAACATGTGTTTGGGTATGGAAGTTAAGTATGCTTGCTATGAATTTGTCAAATTAAAAGTTACTAAGTACAGCATGGGATGTCGGAATAGTGAGCCAATGTTCAATAGACCACAAGAGGACAGGACCTGGAGATAGCACCAGACATGCCTAAAGGGACCAGAGGGGAAGATCAAGGCAGAGTGCAAGCAGAAAGGCAAGACAAGCACATGCCTTTATCAGGGTCTGTGGGTGGAGTGTTTTGTGGTTTCTGGCCCAAGCTGGGTTCATCAATTCAAACCAAAAAAACAAAGAGTTTTGCTAAACTACGCTGGGGGCTTATTAAGTGTGCTTAAGGGAAAAGCAATGGGAGACAGGAGAGATGCTACTGCTGGGGAAGTCATTTCAGAAACTTCCATATGCTTGTGACTCTGATGGCTAGTATCTATGGCATGCATTTGCATGAGGGGGCTAGTGTCAGTTTAAGGCCACCAAAGCTGCCTGGCCAAACAAAATGATTGGTGAGGCCGCAATACCATGGAGTAGCTTAGTTAAAATCAACAAAGCTTGAGATGAAAAGCAGCAGAGAAGCAGAGAAATGATCAGTGTAGCAAGCTTTGGATAAACAATATATTCCTCTCAAATTCTATTATTTAGGTGGCTGAGTTTTGAATCAGTTTTTATTTATGCAGGGCTTGATCCCAGAACCCTGGAATCATGACCTGAGCCGAAGGCAGAGGCTATAACCCACTGAGCCACCAAGGCGCCCCTGAATCAGTTTTTAAAGAAGTCCGAAAAAAGTTTTGTGTTGAAAAAGATTTTAACAGATACCTCTAAAAAATATTATTCAGTAAGTTTGTTACCCAGTTATATATTATACTTTCCAATTATAGATCACTGTCTGCACAAGCACCAGGAACTAACATTCACATTCAGGAAATTACCTATATTTCTGGTCTCAGTGAACCAAAGGCAGTGTTTCTCAAATTGTGGTCCCTAGATAGCAGCATTCATATCACTTGGGAACTTGTTGATTATGCAAATCTGGCCCAATCTACACTTACCGAATCAGAAACTCTATGGGTACCTGGGTGGCTTAGTTGGTTAAGTGTCTGCCTTCAGCTCAGGTCATGATCTCAAGGTCCTGGGATGGAGCCCGGGATTGGGCTCCCGGCTCAGGGTGGAGTCTGCTTGACCCTGTCCCTATGCCCCTCCCTGCTCGTTCTCATTCTCTTTCTCTCTCTCTTTCAAATAAAATCTTTAAAAAAAAAAAAAAAAAAAAAAAAAAAAACAGAAAGAAAAAGAAACTCTAGGAATTAGGCCCAGTAATCTGTGATCTGATAAATTCTGAAGCAAGCTAGGTTTGAAATCTACTGGTAGATAAGAGGAAAATATGCAATCAGCTACATAGAAACTGTTTCTTTTTTTCTCTTCTTTTTGATTTCTAGTATTATCAATCTCTTTCAAACAGTGCCACTATTAGGAGAAAGAAGTGTGCTTAACGGGAAGCCATTTTCAGTCTTAATGCTCCTGCAAAGGAAGAACTCAAGAGAAATGAAAAAAAGAACATGGTTTTCCTTTTTTGGGGTCGGAAAGAAGGCAGGCAACCGATTCATTTAATAAGTTTTCATCAAGCAGCTATGCTGTTACAGGTACTCACCAAAAAGGAAAGATAAGGAAGTAAAAAAAACTCCAATAATTTTAATTTGGGTACCACTCAACGTAATTAACCCAATGTAATTAACAACATAACTGCCTATTCCTGTTGTGCATATAAACAATAATACCACATAAGCAATAAGTAGTAATTGTATGTACACTGAAGCAATGGACTAGCAAAGCAAAAAAATATGGTCTCATTCTTGATGATCTAGGATTAGTGGTTCTCAAACTTTGACATGTATCGGAACCACCTGGAGAGTTTATTGAAACACAGATTATTGGGTCCCACCTCCAGAATTTCTAATTCAGTATGTCTGAACTGAGGCCAAAGAATTTTTTTTCTAATAAATTCCCAGGTGATGCTGATGGTCCAGGGACCATACTCTGATAATCAACAATCCAGATAATCAGGCATCATAAAATTTGGGGCAGGGCACTCCAGGAAAGAAAGATCTAAGAATTACCAGTTCATTTCTCAAGCTCTTTTCATGTACATTTGTTGCTGAGATTTTGTCTGTTGTTTTGAAAGCAAACAGAATAGGGAACAGATGAACTATCTTTTAAACTACGTGGTTTAACTATTTTATCACAACCCATGTTCACTTGTCTGTTGCCTCAGCCAACCTCTAAGAAGGAAGGGTTTCCTAAACTAGAAGCAAAAGTTAGTACTCAGACCCTTCCATGATTTTAATAACTAAGAACTTCTGAATTTTGTTTTAATGTCCTATACTATATGAATGGATTTCTCTAAAAATTTGGGGAAGACTCTCCTCCTAGATACAGGAGGATCCTGTATCTATTTAATTACACATGGTCAAATGAGAGTAAAGTTAAAAGTAATTTATATGCTTTAAAAGACTATCCCAAGAGTCTAGGCTATGGGAAAGAATACTTCTAGTCCAGCTGCTTTCCATCAGGGGAATAATTAAAGTTAAGGGGCCCCCAAGGGTTAGGACTCCCCTGGTTTCTTTCCCTTTGGAGTCTAGGAGCTTTGGTAAAAATAGATCAGGTTCCACAAAGAGGCCAGGGTCATCCTAGCCACACAGAAAGGTAAGAAAATCTTATTAAGTCTTACTAACTCAATCCTCAAGTCCTAGCTCTTCTTTCAACCTTCTCAAGTGCCCAAATTCTGACTGGCTTAAGCAAAACAGAATCACTCTACCATAAAGTAAACTAGCAAAGGATCATTTGCATCCTATCATACAACATGGAAGAAAACCTGGATTACCTATCCTTCTTCTATGTATCAACCTCTTCTATAATTTATAGATGAACACAATGAAAGCTTAATTCTTACTACTTATTGAGCCCAATTATTAAATACAAAGAATGCCTTCCTCCAAGTTAATGTACTGAAAACTACTGAAAAGCAAATGAGATATCATTAAGTCACCACCTTGCCAGCCTAAAGCCACTTCTTTTCTCCCTATGCATATATAAACAGAGACAATTGCCTAGAAATGAGATGTATTGCCAGAAGGGTGTAAAATATGGATATTAATTATGCTACCAGGCTCTGAAAGGTGAAGAGTAGATCAATCAATCAAGTGAACTCCAAACTGAGCATATTCTCTGTGTAGAAGAAAATTACATATAAAAGGAGTTAGGGAATTGTTGTAAAAGGAAAGGCATAAGATTAGTACCTAATCTATTAGCACTATGAGACTTCTAAAAAGGCGTTAGGGAAATACAAAGGAATAATCAGAGGATTAAAGATAATGACATACAATTTTCAAGGGAATTAAACACATGAAGCTCTTGAAGGAGAAAGAATAATAATAAAGAGCTCCTTACTTAATCCTTGTAGAAATTTTATCAGTTATTTTCTCCAACAACAAAGTAATCTTTAAAATTGGTCTTATCTAAGAGCCCACAATATTCATTCTTATTAAGGTATACAGATAATACAGGAAACACTGATAAAATTTCTAACTAGGACTAACCAACACTGAATCAACTTGTCCTCTTGCACTGGATTGTTTTCTAATTAAAAACAGTATTCCTCAGATTGCCCTTTAACTTCAATGAATGGTGCACTGAATCATTCTTGCTATTCAAGGTGTTCTTTTCATTTTAAAATATTAAATTATCTCTCTTTGTTGGTCCAAAGAATTCAACAGCAATGTCCTTTCTACACAACTTGTATAGAAAAGGTAGCCACCAATCATTATTCACCTATTCCAGGTCTGCTGAACCTAAAAAAAGGCATGGCTGAGGCCAGAAAGTTAAAGTAAAATAATTTTTTTAAGATAACTATTTAATATTGGATCATGTATATCTGTAATGGAGTCATACCCAGCACTAATATGCAGTTATAATCCTAAATAAATTTATTCTTCTAATAAAAGAATCAGGGTGTTCCTTTAAAAATTACTTTTTTCATATTTAAGTTAAATTTGAGAAAATAACAACAATAATATCAAGAATGGACTTTAATATAATTTGTCTATTTCTAACATCATATTCATTTTAAGATTCTACCTGACAAGCAGACTTGTCAAAAATTCCATAGAAGTTGGGACGCCTGGGTGGCTCAGTTGGTTAAGCAGCTGCCTTCGGCTCAGGTCATGATCCCAGCGTCCTGGGATCGAGTCCCACATCGGGCTCCTTGCTCGGCAGGGAGCCTGCTTCTCCCTCTGCCTCTGCCTGCCATTCTGTCTGCCTGTGCTTACTTGCTTTCCCTCACCCTCTCTTTGACAAATAAATAAAATATTTTAAAAAAAAATTCCATAGAAGCAGTTTAATAATGCAGTGTCTAATGGGCACCTGGGTGGTTCAGTGGGTTAAGCATCTGACACTTGAAATCAGCTCAGGTCATGATCTCAGGGTCTTGAGACTGAGCCCTGCTTCAAGAGCTCTGCCTACACTACACACTGGGCACAGAGCCTGCTTAGGACACTCTCTCCCTCTGCACACCTCTCCCCCAGCCCTCTCTCTTTCTCATTTCGCCTCCCTCTCTTAAAAAAAGATACTATGCCTGATGGGGACTATACCAAGTAGACAGAGTGGAGACTTCAAAGAAACTTGTAGGCAAGTATTAACGAGTCTCTAGAAGCAAACTAACTAGAACATCATTGATTATAGCACCCTAAGCAGAGAAATAAACTTAGATAATTTTTCTTGGCTTTTCTTATGCTAGTCTTCTGTTAGACTAAAAATCTTAGTACCACTTTTCAGTAGTCCATAAATATAAGGTGAACAAAACAGAACAATTTGCCATTAGCTTTTTTCAGACCTAGAAAATTTTCAGTTATTAATTTTCCAAAAAAAAAAAAAGCATAAGTGGTTCAGATAAACTGTTTTTTAAAAGAAAATTACTTGACTCGTTCATGCCATAGATCAGAGATAATTTGTTTTAAGAGTTTATTTATTTATGTGACAGAGGGAGAGAGAGAGATCACAAGTAGGCAGAGAGGCAGGCAGAGAGAGAAGGGGGAAGCAGGCTCCCTGCTGAGCAGGGAGCCCGATGTGGGGCTTGGTTCCAGGACCCTGGCATCATGACCTGAGCCGAAGGCAGAGGCTTAACCACTGAGCCACCCAGGCGCCCCCAGAGATAAATATTTTTAATGGCAGTTTGGTAAAGCCAAATCACCTAGTTCCAAATCCCGTTCTGCCCCTTTTTTAACTGGGCAACTCCAGACCAGTTAGTTTCCTAATTTCTCTATGCTTCGGTTTCTTCGTATATTAAACTTTGGAAAAGTAACAAATATCTACTCAAGTTAATTCAGTTAATCAATACTCTCCTGCTGTATGATGAACTAAATTAATATGTACAATACATACAACACTAACTTACAGAACACAGTGCTACTAAGTGTTGGCCACTATTATTCGTGTATGTTTAATTACATAGAGAGATATAATTTTTAAATTCTTATAGTTTGGGGCAACTGGGTGGCTCAGTGGGTTCAATTCTTATAGTTTAAAGTTAATCATCTAACATTCATCCTCGTTTTTTCAAATAGCTATTTTATTGACCCTATTCTCTCTTTAGCTTTAAGAGAGAACAAATATATATAAAGTGCATGTATTTGTATGTACTAAATGCCTCATATGAGCAGGCACATAATAAATCTGGAAAAACTACAATACTAAGTTTAGTTGATTGAAATGGTCTTGAAAGATATGCAAAAATAAAAGGTTAGGTTTTTGAGAGAGGAAGATGGATTTGTGGAACTTATCTTTAAAAAAAAAAATAAAATTTGTCCTTTTGCTATTTGTTGAAGTTGCTTCCTATTCCTTGCCTTAAGATGTCATCATATGCAATATACCCCACAGAATATAAAAGATATATAAACCTGGAGGGAGTTCTGCTGGGCAGGGTGGGTCAGTTGGAGAGGGGCAATGCTGTGTGGTTTCATACACATGTGAAAATTAGGAGACAGAACAGACAAGCAAATGGGTCAGGGGAGAGAGTGGTAACCAAGAGACACTCGGGTGTGTAAAGGAATTTGGTGTGGAGCGGGGAATGGGTGATGGGGACTGCTGTGGAGGGCACCGGGTGTTGTGTGGAGTTGTTAATACTATGTTATACACTTGCACTGTGTGTTAGTTAACTGGAATTTGAATAGAAACTTTAAAAAAGTATTAATCCAAGGTCAAAGGGCTTAGACTTTCCTGACCACTATTACAGTATGTAATTCTAACATAGAATTTGTTGATTTTATAAAACCTCTGTCCCTTTTGCATTTGTTCTTTTATATTAATGGCACAGAACTGTGGCAATGCTTTCATCTATTTATATTATGAAATATTTGTTCCTATCTTTATGTATGATAATTCACTTTTTGCTCATAGTTTCTGTTAAGACCTGTCATTAAAATGCTTACATGAACTTGAAATGTCTCGAATAGCTTTTACTTGTAAGCCACAGAGTACAGAACACTGGCCTATCAAAAAAGAGGTTATAACAAGGTGTAGTAACTGTGGACTAATGAAAGCAGCAAAGGATAGGCAGTCAAAAACATAAGTTTGAGTCCTACTTCTGCTAATATCTAGCTATTTCAGTTTATAAAATTGGTAATGTGTTCCTGTAAAACAACCTCGAGTTTATTACTACTATATCTGTTTTGGGGGAGAGGGGCTCACATCTTTCAAAATCTGATGAAGCCATATGTGTTTACCTCAGCAAAACAACACAATCCACAAATTTTTTGCAAACACTCAGAGGCTTCAAGTAACCACTGAAGTCCATGTATCCTCAGTTAAGAACCTCTAGACAAGAAGATTACAATGGTTCCTGCTGATTTAATATAAAAAGTGCCATTTACTCATTCCCCTCCTTTCTCTCTCTCGCTTACACACACACACACACACACACACACACTTCACAGTTTTGCTGCTCTACCTATAAACATACCAGTGCTAACAAGCTTATGCTTATAAAAGTGAAAAAGAAACTTTTACCTTCACTGGAAAAGAGTATTTCCCCCCTTGAGTTGTGGGTGCAGCTTTCACAACCTGTCATTAAAATGACAACCCACCTGTCATTAAAATGCTTACATGAACTTGAAATGTCTCTCTAAATGCTTTTACTTGTAAGTCACACAGTGCAGAAAAAAAGAGATCACAACAAGGTGTAGTAACTGTGGACTAATGAAAGCAGCAAAGGATTGGCTTTTTCTTTTTTTTTTTGGTATCCTGACAAGCTAGATACAACAGTGATTTTTCTCTATCACAATATTGTCCTCCAAATCCTCAATTTGAGTTATAGTAGGTTAAAAAACTTGTCAGAAAAAGTTAATATTTTGGGGCGCCTGGGTGGCTCAGTGGGTTAAGCTGCTGCCTTCGGCTCAGGTCATGATCTCAGGGTCCTGGGATCGAGTCCCGCATCGGGCTCTCTGCTCGGCGGGGAGCCTGCTTCCCTCTCTCTCTCTGCCTGCCTCTCCACCTACTTGTGATTTCTCTCTGTCAAATAAATAAATAAAATCTTTAAAAAAAAAAAAAAAGGAAAAAGTTAATATTTTTATATATCTAGGGTCTAATAAGTACTACCCGAACCATCCAATATGGAAATTATGTTCTGTTAAGGATTTAATTGTTCACATATCTCCACCACCACACTAGTTAAAGCAGTAGCTGCAGCTTTGCCAAAGTCTCAGCTGCTGTAATTAGACACAGGCTCTCAGAAGCAACTATCATTAATTTCAAAGAGCATAATTAGAAAGGCTTTGCATTATGTGGATTATACGTTCCAAGGATATAGAGTTGCTACCGGACTTCAGGGACCATCTTAACAGGCAAAAGTTCTCATTAAAGCAAACATCAAATTTATTCTATACAGGAGTTTAAAATTTTCTGAAGTTTGCTCAGCTTACTATGCAACTTCACTTCACCTTGTAAAATAGAACTATTCCTAAAAAGTCAATTTCTGACAATATAAGTCTACACCTGGACTAATTTCATAAAACGTAAAGTATTACAAAGTAAAAACAAATCAGCCTTAGAATATCACTTATATACAACAACAAAAAATCAATGAATAAAACACTGGTATTCTGAAAATATTTGTTAAAAAAAGTTCCTTTCCGATAATAAAAACAAGTAACAAATATTAATTTTAAAAATGGTAAGAGTTAAAGGAAAACTAATCCCAACTGTGCAACACATTCACTGTTTGCAGTTAATCAGATTCCAACACAAACAACATAACATGTAGGCGCTTCAAATCCTCTAAATCCTTCGTGAAAGCAAAAATATTTAGAAATAAATGGGAGAAAAAACAGGAACACAGGAAAAGCGGACCAAAGTAACACATCTATCAAAAAACATAATTGCCGATTTTCTAAAATTAATCTTCAGGTATTGTGAAAATGATTTTTTTCTCTAATTTAAAAATTCTGCAATCCAGGTACAGTATGTCATCCTTCAGAATAATAAAAAATAACTTTATAAAAGTGCCCTAGTAGGTCATGTACTGAGAGGTTAAAATGTAACCTCCTTTCCACTGAACGACGTATTTTGAATGAAGCCCAAAACCTTTTTAGACTATCTAATAAATACAATTAACTACTTTTAAAACGTGAATTCGATCACCCTTTTCTTAAAGCTTGTACCGTTCTATTCCCTCTATACACTTAACACATAATTGTCAAAAAGCAAACTCAAAAACTTAAATAAGCGAATTATAACTTTGTGTTACTTCCACTTTCTACTTCGAAATAGTCCCACATCCAGCTGTCACCCCAAAAGGCAAACAATGCACTTATGGTGTTGGGGTGCTTTGCATTGCACTTGGACCCCACAATTTTTAAAACTTGAGGGGGAACTGCGCTCTGTTTTAAAGCCCTGGAGTTACAGACAGCCTTCGACCTTTCCGCTTTCTGTAACGTTACTAAGCAGTAGTTTTCCCGGCCACCAGAGCGGCCCTGTACCTACCTCAAGCTGAGCATTCCAAGTAAATTCAATCATCAGTGGAAATGATGGACACTGCCTTAAGAGATCTGAGTAGGGACGGGCTTAGGTAGTGGCTCATACTCAACTACCTGACGGTCAGGAGACTGTTTCTGCACCCACACCACTGTGGGACCCGAAAAGTTTCAATCAGTTCAAAGAGGTGAACCCAAGAAGTCAAGGACTATCAAGGCGAAGCAGCCTCGCAAAACTTCCACTCAGCCCTTACAACGGCCAAAGCGCCACGGACACGCGGCAGGCGCGTAGGTCCGCCCGCCCGCCAGCCCGGTCGGCCGTCGGGGGATGCTCACCTCGGGCTCACCCTGCACGCCCGCCTCCCGAGCCGCCCTCGCCTACCCGAGCGCCCCGATGTCCACCGGCTCCTGCAGCGAGACAGCGGGCGGCCGGCGCCGGCGGACATCGTCCGAGCGCGGGCTCTGCTCCGCCGCGACGCGGCGCGCGGGGAGCCCGGGTGACCCGGGCGGCTCAGCGACCCGCGACGCCGCGAGAGCAGCAGTCACCGGGCGGCGTTCGGCTATCCCCGCCGACACGCTAGTGAGGGGCTGGATCGAGCGCGGGTCCGAAGTTGCGGCCGGAGTGGGCGGCGCCCCGGACGAAGCCCGCCTCCGAGAGCGGCCCCGCCCCGCCCCCCGCCACGAAAGCGCCCCCGGGGGCGCCTGAACCAAGGCTAAGCCAACACTTGACGCGTCCGGCTCCGCGCTGAGGCACGCAGGATTCGCACTGCTCCCTTCGGTCTTCTGGAGACCGAGAATCAAGGAAGCTGGAATCCTGGCCACGTCCAAGCTATAGAGTTCCTCCCCGCCACTACGCTGAGTGTAGATATTACTTAAAAAAAATAAAAATAAAAATAAATTCTTTTAGAAGAAAAATCCCTGAGCTTCGTGATCATTAACATTCTTTCCCTAATTCACCAAGAACCTTGCCAGCTTCTAAACCGCCTCGCCACCACGTTCCCCACAAACCTTAGGCATCCTTGTTCGTCCAGTCAGTTCCTCAAAATCTAAATCTTCACCGTGAAACAAACCTGCTCGCACCTCCCGCCTAGGAAACTTCAGGAACAAAGTCCGCAGGCACGTGCGCACAAGCTCAGGCGCAGAGGCTTCTGGGAAGGGGAGGAGTAGGTCGCTTCTGCGCCTGCGCAGTGGGCGGAGCACGAGGTCTTTTCTGGGGAGTTCTGAAGAGCTGGGGACCGAGGGCTGCTGGGTAGGGATGGATTTCATAGACCAGTTCGGTGTCCTACCGTGAAATGTGTTCAGTGCGTACTTAATCTGCACATAGTAGGCTCTCAACAAACATTTGTTGAATGACTACATGAATGGAATATGCCTGTTACTGGCATTCTTTAGATTCAGTTGGAAGACTGGGTTCTCTTCCCTAAATTGAACAGAATGGGCCCTGCTTAAGGAAGCCTCCTGTCCTCTTCAGTTCTTAGGAAGGGACCATTCTGATACATTTTTAGTTGACTTTATAATTTAAAAATTTTTGGAAAGACTTTTTATGTTCCAGGGGTCATAGCCAACTATCGTAGCTAAGGCTTACTAAACTTATCAAAGCTAGCTAAACTTAACTACAAGTTTGGGGGATCTAAAATAGATTTTTAAGACTCCTTTCATCCAGAAAATTCTTTTGTAACGTGGGTCTTACAGCCCTTTTCAAGGATTCCGTAGACCATAGAACCCAGGTACTCTAGTACAGTAACTTGGATTTAATTCCGCAGTTGAACACCTGAAGCATCTTGCAGTATTTATGGGTAAAGACTTTGGGGCAACGAATCCGAATGATACAACATCTCGTTTTCCAATAGTCGTTTATTATAAGGCAAATTTGAAATGTACTTTAAAACTTGATTGTAGTATATCATGAGACAGATTTTTTTAAAAAATCGGTACACAGCAAATTTTTTTTCCTTCGTTTTAATATGGATGAAAAGGGAGCTTCAGGAATCTGTGAATACACTAAAGCAATATGAAAATGTTTAAATTCAATTTAGTGAGAAAAGGTTCTGTAATTTTTATCAGACTCTCAGATATGTGACTCTACCCAAAGTGGTGAGAACTGCTCTTTGATTATGTGCCTATAAAATGTATTTTTTAAAAAAGATTTTATTATTTATTTGGCAGAGAGAGAGACAGCGAGAAAGGGAAGACAAGCAGTGGAAAGGCAGAGGGAGAAGCAGTCTCTCTGCTGAGCAGGGAGCCTTATGCAAGGCTTGATCCCAGGACACCAGGATTATGACCTGAGCAGGTCAGATCATGACCTGACAGGTCAGTGTCTGAGGAAGACACTTAATGACTGAGCCACCTAGGTGCCCCTATAAAACGTACTTAAAAAATTTTTTTTAACAAAATATTATTGTTACTCTTAATCATTTCTTTTGAGGGGCGCCTGGGTAGCTCAGTTCCTTAAGCAATAGACTCTTGGTTTTGGCTCAGGTCATGATCTCAGAGTCATGAAATGGAGGGTCCCCCCCTCCCTGCACTGGCCCACAAAGTCTGCTAGAGATTCTCTATCCTTTTCCCTCCCACTCTGCTACTCCCACCTAACTCATGAACTCTCTCTATGAAGTAAGTAAATAATGAAAGAAAATACAATATTTTTAAAAAACTTATTTTGATATTAAAAGTTCAAAATTGATCTATTTCTCATTTTCCTCCTCCATTGACCCTTATTCTTCCTTTTCTTTTCTTTTTATTTTTTTTAAGTAATCTCTACACACAGCAAGATACTTGAACTCATGACCCTGAGATCAAGAGTGGCAAGCTCTACCAACTGAGCCAACCAGGTGCCACTTTTATCCATCCTTTTACACTTAAGTATTAGGGTGCCAGGAGCCCCTGGGTGGCTCAGTTGGACTCTTGAGCTCAACTCAGGTCTTAATTTCAGAGTTGTGAGTTCTAGCCCTGCACTGGGCTCTGTGCTGGGCATGAAGCCTACTTAAAAATAAAAATAAAAGAAAAAAAATTAGGGTACATAGCACTTATACTCCTAGGAATTTGCGCCCAAGGGACATGTATAAGAATTTCATACCAACACCATTCATAATAGCCAAATACTGGAAACAACCCAAATACCTATCAACAAAAATGATGGTTTACAACAGACACATGAAAAAGTGTTCAACCTCATTTGGCATCAGAGAAATACAAGTCAAAACCACAAGGAGATACCACTTCACAACAGTCAGAATGGCTAAAATTAATGTCAGGAAATGACAGATGTTGGCGAGGATGCAGAGAAAGGGCAGCCCTCCTACACTGTGGGTGGGAATACAAGCTGGGGCAACCACTCTGGAAAACAGTATGGAGGTTCCTCAAAAAGTAGAAAATAGAGCTACCCTATGACCCAGCAATTGCACTATTGGGTATTTACCCCAAAGAAACAAATGTGATGATCTGAAGGGGCATGTACAGCCAAAAATTTGTAGCAGCAATGTTTACAATAGTCAAACTATGGAAAGAACCTAGATGTCCATCAACAGAAGAATGTTAAAGAAGGTGTCACACACACACACACACACACACACACACGTACACACAGTGGAATACTATGCAGCCATCAAAAACCCCCAAATCTTGCCATTTGCAATGACGTGGGTAGAACTAGAGGATACTGTGCTAAATGAAATAAGTCAATCAGAGAAAGACAATTATCATATGATATCACTGATGTGAGGAATTTGAGAAAGAAGACAGAGAATCATGGGGACAGGAGGGAAAAATGAAACAAGATGAAACCAGAGAAGGAGACAAATCACAAGATTTGTTAATTTTCTTAATCTCAGAAAACAAACTGAGGGTTGGTGGAGGGGGGAGGAGGGATGGAGTAACGGGGTGATGGACACTGGGGAGGGTCTGTGCTATGGGGAGTGCTGTGAATTGTATAAGACTGATGAATCACTGACCTATACCCCTAGGGCAAATAATACATTATATGTTAATTTTTTTAAAGATTTTATTTATCTATTTGACAGATGGAGATCACAAGCAGGCAGAGAAGCAGGCACAGAAAGAAAGGAGGAAGCAGGCTACCTGCCGAGCAGGGAACCCAATGCGGGGCTCCATCCCAGGACCCTGGGATCACAACCCAAGCCAAAGGCAGAGGTTCCAACCCACTGAGCCACCCAGGCGCCCAATATATGTAAATTTTTAAAAAAAGAAGGAAGAAAATTAACATAACCCCTAATTATACCATATATTCTTCTGGACTATTTTCTCTGTATATAAATTTTTTTTTCTCAAAGTAAAAAAAAAGGTGGCATATTCATCTGCTGTCATTTTTAACAACAATGAAAACAACAAACTACTACTTACATGCAATGATATGGAAGAAATACACAATGGTGAGGGAAAGAGATCAGGCAGAAAAAAATACATATTGTGAGTTGCCATTTATATACTGTTCAAAAATAGGCAAAACTAAGTGCACGTTTAGGGATGCATACTTGCATGGTTAACGTGTACAGAAAAGCAAAAAGTGATTTCCAAGAAAGTCAGTGTGTTGCAGGCTTATGGGTGATTTTTATTTTATTCTTTGTGTTTTTCTGTAACTTTAAAATTTCTTACAATGGACATATGTCATCAGTAGGAAAAAATAGATTTTAAAAAAATTGATGTATGTTGACATATATTAGTTACAGATGTAAAACATACTGATTTGACAATTATATGTATTGTGAAATGCTTGCCATTTCTGTTCCCATACAAAATTATTACAATATTATTATTATTTTTTAAAAGATTTTATTTATCTATTTGACAGATGGAGATCACAAGTAGGTAGAGAAGCAGGCAGAGAGAGAGAAAGAAGCAGGCTCCCTGCTGAGCAGAGAGCCCGATGAGAGACTTGATTCCAGGATCATGACCTGAGCTGAAGGCAGAGGCTTTAACCTACTGCCACCCAGGCACCCCTATTACAATATTATTGATTATATTTTCTATGCTGTACTTCTCATCATTGTGATTTATTTTATAAGCAGAATTTTACATCTCTTAATCAACTTCAACTATTTCACCTATCACACTCTTCCCTCCCCTCTGGCAACCACTCGTTTGCTCTCTGTATAAAAACGTCAAAGGTAAAATGTCATGATAAAACTGAGCAAAAGAGCAGTCCCTGGGTGGCTCAGCTGATTGTCTTTCTTCCACTCAGGTCATGATCCCAGGGTTCCCTGCTCAGTGGGGAACCAGCTTCTTCCTCTCCCTCTATTGTTCCCCCTGCTTGTGCTTTCTCTTACTCTTTCTTCTGTTGTTAAACAAATAAATGAAATATTAAAAAAAAAAAAAACTGAGCAAAAGAATTATCTTGTGAGCAGCACTATATAACTACACCAAACCTATGACATCAGTATCTATTTCCTCTATTCTCATTTTTGTTTCCTTTTGAAATTCTGAAAAAAATCTACCATTTATTTTTCATTATCTAAAAAATTAATTTTTGTTTTATTCTTTATTATTTTCTTAGATATACTTCATTTAAAATTAACTTTTTGGTTTGATTACTTTATTTTCATCTTTTTCATATTAAGAAATCATTTGTAAGACTATGAGTCTGCCTTTGAGGTCATACATTGGCATCATCTGGTGAGTTTTTATATTTAGTGTTTTCATTATTGTTATTTTCTAAAGATTTGTATTTACATTTTTAGTTTCCTCTTTCTATCAAGAGTTATTTTGGAAAAGTCTTTTTAATTGCCAAGGAATTTAGATGTATTTTCTGTTCTTATTTCCCAGTTTGATTACAATATAATCAGAAAATGTGATCTGTGCAATTTTGCTTTATTGGGGTTCTTATGTAGCCTGAAATATGTTGATATTTATAAAATTCCCATTGCTGTTTTCTGTAATGCATAAAATTTAACATACACACATTATATCTGTCTTACTACTCATATTATTCAGACTATTTAAATCTTTATTTTTTTCCCTACTTTTAATGTTTTGCCTTCTGACCTTTCCAAGAAATTAGAGAAACGCGCACTCAAAGAAATGTGTTTCTATTAATTTCTCCTCAGATTTACGGCTTTTTCCTTATATATGTAGAGCTATATTATTTAGTACATAAAGCTTTATGATTATATTTTTATGTATATTAGGCCTTTTATCTATATAGGATGAATCTTTAATTTTTTAAGATTTTTTTTTTCAGATAGAGAAAGAGTGAGCGAGAGAGAGCATAAGCAGAGGGCAGAGGGAGAAGCAGACTCTCCATTGAGCAGGGAGCCCCGGGGCTGGATCCCAGGACCCTAGGATCATGACCTGAGTCAAAGGCAGATGCTAAAGCTACTGAGCCACCCAGGTGCCCCATTTTTTAAAGTTTTTATTTTAATTCCTTAGTTAGCATACAGTGTTATATTAGTTTCAGGTGTACAGTATATTGATTGAACACTCCATACAGCACCCGGTGCTCATCACAATTGCACTCCTTAACCCTCATCACCTATTTCATCCATCCCTTGACCCTCTTTATCAGATTTAATTTTTTCCCCCTCCTTCGAATTCTCCTTTAACTGGTACTATTATTGCTACTCCTTCTTTCTTTTCTTTTCTTTTTTTAAAGATAGATTTTATTTATTTATTTGACAGAGATAGAAATCAGTAGGCAGAGAGGCAGGCAGAGAGAGAGGGGGAAGCAGGCTCCCCGCAGAGCAGAGAGCCCGATGAGGGGCTTGATTCCAGGACCCTGAGATCATGACCTGAGCCGAAGGCAGAGGATTTAACCCACTGAGCCACCCATGCACCCCTGCTACTCCTTTTTTCTGTTTGCATTTGCATCCAATTTCTTGACCCAATCTTTTACTCTTCTGTGCCACTTGGTTTACCTGCATTTTAATAAACAATGTGTAATTACATTTTATTCCTTTTTTAGATTTTATTTCATTTTACTTTTTTAAGTAATCTCTACATACACCCAGTGTGAGGCTTGAACTCACAACCCCGAGATCCAGAGTCCCATGCTCTACCAACTAAGCCAGCCAGGGAACGCTGCTTTTTAATTTCTTTTTTAAAATGAGGTGCAAACCCTTTCCAGGTATAACCGCTGAAACCATGAGAGTAGTTACATATGTCATGACTCTTTAGCTTCTACAACTCAAAGCAAGGAAATTTTCTTACATAACCCATTTAACATTGTTACAGTACTATTATCTGACAATATAGTCTGTATTCAAAGTTCCTCATTCATTCCAGTAATGCGTAAATTTTTTTCTAATACAGGAGCCAAGCTAAAACAATGCATTCCATTTAGTTATCATGGCTCTTCAGTCTCCTTAAATGTAGAATGTTTTCTCAGCTTTGGTTTGTATTTCACGACTGACTTTTTTTTTTTTTTTTCCTTAAGATTTTATTTATTTATTTGACAGAGAGATCACAAGTAGGCAGAGAAGCAGGCAGAGAGAGAGGAAGGGAAGCAGGCTCCCTGCTGAGCAGAGAGCCCAACTCGGGGCTTGATCCCAGGACTCTGGGATCATGACCTGAGCTGAAGGCAGAGGCTTAACCCACTGAGCCACCCAGGCGCCCCCCCCCCCCAACGACTGACATTTTTGAGGAGCATTGTGGCCAGTTGTTTTGCAGTGTGTCCTAATTCGAGTTTTCTGTAATTAGAATCAGGTATTTAGTTTTAGCAGGAATGCAACATACCTGATGTTGGTCCTTCTCAGTCTATCACATCAGAAGAATGTTATGTCCAATTGTCCTATGACTGGTGATTTTAACTTTGATCACTCATTTAAGGTGGTTTCTACCAGATCTCTCCACGATAAAGTTACTTATTTCCTTACGATTAATATCATTTGAGACTGTATATACTTTAAGACTGTATACATTTCCTATTCCCCATCAAACTTTCACTTGGTAAATTTAGTATCCATTGAATTTTTTTTTCCAGTCTCAATCAATTTTTACTGTAATGATCACAAAATGATGATTTTTCTAACTCTGGCATTCCTTCCACTTGGCACCGAATTTAATTTCTGTTTCTACCTGCTTCCTTTTTATCACAGTCTACTGATTTATAATCTCATCCTTCATTCCTGGGCTTATCTACATTTTCTGAGTTTTCCAAGTACAAAGATGTTTTTTTAAAATTATGTGTTTCTTCTATTAGTTCTTCTTTCTTTTTGTTAAGGATTTTGTATTTAAATAATCTCTACACCCAACATGGGACTCAAACTTACAACCCTGAAATCAACAGTCAAATGCTCTACCAACTGACCCAGCCAGGTGTTCCTTAGTTTTTCTTTCAGATGTACACACTTCCTTTGAATCTAAAACATTACTTTTTCCTCCTCCTTTTATACTGCAGGATCTGGGTTCCAAATAGAAATACTCAGCTATTTCATTTGTAGAAGGACTTTCCCTTCCTTCTACCCATTGACTGTTGTCTGCTTACTTGCACTAAATACAAATTCCCATATCCTCTCAAACACCACGCTTCCACGCTTTATCCACAAAACTGAGCCTTTTCGTGTTTTGTTAATTGCTGTATCTTCAGACCCCATACTGTGTGCTATGTGTTTGACACATAGTAAATGCTCCATAAATATTTATGAAATGAACGACTGGTTTCAATATATGTATTTGGAATCCTTGAGGATTGCTTTTATGCCCAGAAAAGGTTATTCTAGTGTTCTTAGCTTTTGTAAAATTAATGTGCTTTTTCTTAAGGTTAAACATTTTAAAGCTTGGTTCCTCCTAAAGCTTTTAAATCCACCTTACAAATCCTATTATTTGATTTATAAATGTATTAAAGTATAATAATTGCTTTAAAGGCGTTTGCAGGGCACCTGTGTGGCTCAGTCAGTTAAGGGTCTGACTCTTGATTTCAGCTCAGGTCATGATCTCATGGTTGTGAGATTGAGCCCTGAGTTGGACTCCACGCTGGGGATGTAGCCTGCTTAAGATTCTCTCTCTCCCTCTCCCCTTCCCCCCATGTCTCCCTCTCTGAAAAACTTTTAAACAGGCATTTTCTAAATATTTGGTCCTTTTTATAAATTTAGATAATTGAATTTATTTTTTGAATTCCACTTATAAATTTATTATAGTCAATGCTTTATTTGTATGCATTAGTTGTCCAACCGATGAATTTCCCCAAGTATTCTTAATAATCTCTACACCCAGCATGGGACTCAAACTTACAACCCTGAAATCAACAGTCAAATGCTCTACCAACTGACCCAGCCAGGTGTTCCTTAGTTTTTCTTTCAGATGTACACACTTCCTTTGAATCTAAAACATTACTTTTTCCTCCTCCGATGAATTTCCCCAAGTATTAAATTATTTATAATGCTAAAAGGCTAAGCATGAATATGGTGATACTTGAGATCTTTTAAGTGTTCCAACAGTGTAAGCTTAAGATTTAAGCTTAAAATTATAGTGTAAATAGATTTAGTTATACAATTTCAACTAGATTCCAAAGATTACCCAGACATATTAAAATGCCAAAATTTTCTTAAATATATTTTTAATGGTTTTATTTATTTATTTGTCAGAGATAGAGAGAGAGCACACAAGCGTGGGAGCAGCGAGCAGAGGGAGAAGCAGGCTCCCTGATTGAGCAAGGAGCCAGTTGCAGGACTCCATCTCAGGACCCTAGGATCATGAGCTGAGCTAAAGACAGACATTTAACCGACTGAGCCACCCAAGCATCCTCGTAAATATTTTCATACTTAATTCTAAATCTTTTGGTTCTGAGAGATGCTTTCCTGCAAAAGAAACAATGCTATAAGTATTTTGTATGTCATCTCTTAACTGTGTGCCTGCTTTTATCTGTCAACTCCAACCCTAAGGTAAAAATTACAGAATGTCTGTATAGTTTTGTCAGATGAGGTCTCAAACAGGTGTCATACCAGTTAATAAACCAAAGTAGACTATAAATAGTATTTTCTCTGTAATCTAGTAGTATTTATGCCTTGCACTATTATAACACTTACCACTATATTGCAATCACTGATTTTCTTATGAGTCTCCTCCAATTTTCTGTGAGTCGTTTGAGGAAAAGCACTGTGTTTTCCCCATGTCTGTACCCCTGAAGCTCAACACAGTACTTAAGAAAGTCATATTTGTTAAATGCTTAGTGAACATTTTGGTAAAAGAATTCAGTTTCAATGAACTTGGGCAAATTGTCATTCCATCCAGCAGAGGGCAGCTGTGCACACATTACTGTACAGAGGAATCCCTACATCAGGACTGAACAAACCAGCCTTCTGAACTTGAAAAATTCTATTCCTCCCACACTCTAATTACAGCCGTGCAGGCTACTCCCCCACTCCCACCCCACCTCCGGGCTGTGCCAATACACACAGAATCCAGATCAAAGTTAGTCTGAAGAATTTTTCTTGTTCTGTTGAAAAATCTCAATTAATCCGTCTTTTCTTTAGAAATGCAGAATCTCTTACCTGAAAAAATTTGATTAAAAAACCCCACATGGGAGATCTCTTTTTAAAAACAATAGTGCTTTCATATATTTATAAAGACTTCTTGATATTCTAGGTGTTGTCATTATCCTTTAATATGTTACGTTAATAGGACCATTAAATAAATTATTTCCATATGATTTTTGGCTCATATCATGTACTAAGTTGCCTATTAGAGAGAAAAAGAGAAGTAATCATGTTCATAAAGGGCATTCTGTTTCTAGTATAGTTTTATATAGTATGCGGGGGCGGGGGAGAATGATTCCTCTTGTTTTTTCAAAAGGAAAAAATATACCCACTGAGATGCACTGATTTGATGACAATAAAAAATGGACTATTCTGGTGGGATTGGAACTGTGTAAAGGTCTGTGCAAAACAAAAGTGAATAGTTAGCATGTTGTTTCATTCACCCTTAGCTGTTCTATGAAATACACAGGGGCAGGTTTACCAGGAAGCTAAAGAAATTTAAGTTTCATGATCCTCATTTGCATGACCCCTCCCAAGATCTGGAAAGGAGTTGCTGAAGTGCGGTTTGCATGGCTGTATGCTTTGGTTAAAATTTACCAAAAATTTAAAGATTTATTTATTTGAGAGAGAGGGCAACTGGGGGCAGGGCCAGAGGGAGAGAGTCTAGAGCAGATTTTACACTTCAGTGGTCATGACCTGAGTTGAAATCAAGAGCCAGATGCTTAACCAACTGAGCCACCCAGGTGCCCCTAGAAGATCTTTTAATAGTAGTTTTTAAGACCACAGATTCGGCTTCATTTCCTCTTTTCTACTTCCGTTCTCCTTTGGGGTAGCGTTAAAAGGGCTGTGGGCAAGTTAGGGATGTGACTGTGGGCATCTTGAATTAGCAATACATTTGAGTTTGTCATATAATTTTGTATTTCACTGCCACTTCTGTGTCTAGCATCTATGTTGAGAAGTTGCATCACTAATTAAGTGGATCTTATTATACTCAGCCAATATTTATCAGAATTCCTGTTTGCAGGACAAAAACCTGTAATAGAGTTTCAAACAGCAAGTATATATGTAGGAATGCATATGTTTTTAATATCCCAACTATCAGTTGTAAAATGAAAAAATCATCCAGCCAAAGTGGAAGACTAAATTTTTCCCCTAGTTTCACCTCTGAAAATGGTACTGCAACCTTACATCACAGAAAGAGATATTTAGAGAAAATGAAGACAAAATGTGGAGAGAAAGTATATAGAAGGGGTGTCAGGTAGTTAATAAAATACATTATTTTCCTGCATTTCGTGATGTTCTGATGTTTGTCAACCACTTAAATCTGTACTTTGTTATGATATCTTTTCTTACTCATACCCAATTTTGTGTTCATAATTTTTTATTCTTGTCCTTAAACTTGGGTCCTCAAAACTGTTTAAGATTCAGGACCCCAGGGACGCCTGGGTGGCTCAGTGGGTTGAGGCCTCTGCCTTCAACTCAGGTCATGATCCCAGGGTCCTGGGATCGAGCCTCGCATCGGGCTGTCCGCTCCGCGGAGAGCCTGCTTCCTCCTCTCTCTCTCTCTGCCTACTTCTGATCTCTGTCTGTCAAATAAATAAATAAAATCTTAAAAAAAAAAAAAAAAAGATTCAGGACCCCAAATCCTGGCTCCCATACTGGAAATAGGAATCATCATATTAGGGAAGTAACATTGAGGTTCAGATTAACAACTTACCTGAAGCCACAGAATTTATGGGGTTCAAACTCAGACCTGAAATCCCAAGGTCAGTTTGGAGATCAGTTTGTTTTATCTCTTCGAACTAGCTTGGGTTCATTATGAGCAACATGGTATATGTCTGAAGAATATTTACATGCACACATTTTGAGATTTCATCTTAAATTCATATCCAACAGGCTTAAATTTATATTTCTTTGTAAAAAAAAAAAATAAGGAAATAACAAGTGATGGTAAGGATGTAGAGAACTCAATCCTCCTTCACTGCTGGTGGTAACGTAACATGGTACAGGTGCTATGGAAAATAGTCTGGCAATTCCTCAAAAAGTTAAATATAGTGTTACCATTTGGTCCAGCAATTTCACTGCTAGGTATATACACAAAAGAAGGGAAAACTATATTTACACAAAAATGTGTACACAAATGTTCATAGAAGCATTATTCACAATAGCCCAAAAGTAGAAAACCAAATACCCATTAACTAATAAATACTAAACAAAATGCAGTATATCCAAACAATCGAATATTCCTCAGGCATCAAAAGAAGCGAAGTTCTGATTCCTGCTACAACACGAATGAGCCTGGAAAACATCACACTAAACAAAAGAAGCCATATACAAAAGGTCACATATTGTATAATCCTATTTCTATGAAATGTCCAGTATAGGCAAATGCATAGAGACAGAAAGTAGATTAGTGGTTGCCAGGGGATATGGAGGATGGTGAATGATTGGTACCAGATATGGGTTTCTTTTGGGGGTGATGACAAATATTCTGGAATTACCTACTGGGGCTAGTTGCACAACACAGTGAATATACTAGAGATCACTGACAGTTTAAAAGGGTGACTTTTATGATGTGTGAACTGGATTAATTTAAAAAATAGACAGAAGAAGTTAAATTTCTAGTTAAATTTCTTATTCTGAGGCACGTTATCCTTTTACCTACCAAAGAGATTTATTAAAGTTTTAGCTCAGGATTTCTTTTTCCACAGGGTTGTTTTTTTTGGAAAGAGACCTTTTGGGTGCTGCTAGCTGAGTGATTTTTCTTATCGAGAGTACTAAGCATTTACTTGCCATTTAGAAAACATTTTGTTTTCCTGACTGATTCTCTAATTCCTCGTCTAACCTGTAAGTCACTGGAAATATATTAGACCTGGGGCACCAGGATGGCTCAGTCATTAAGCGTCTGCCTTCAGCTCAGGTCATGATCTCAGGGTCCTGGGTCCTGGGTTCACATCCAGCTCCCTGCTCAGTGGGAACCTGCTTTTTCCTCTCCGTCTGCCTGCTACTCCCCAGCTTGTGCTTTCTCTCTCTGTCAAATAAATCAATAAAATATTTTTAAAAAAGAAATGAATCTATCAGACCTTATATCTATGAAGAAAGAGACTAGAGAAATAAATGTGAGTCTAAGAGAAGGTAACACATGAACTTAGTGGTGTATCCTCTGGTTGGCTCCTCAGGAAAGCATTGCCTAGCTCAGCTGTGGTACAAACTCTTTAAGTTAAAGGTAAAACTCAAAGGTGATCTCACATTGAAACTCTTCAGAAAACAAGTCACTCACAAAATGCCACAGTCATATTTTCTCAGGAGCTATTTCTAATCCTCTCCTAAAGTGCAATTCAGTTTGGGGTGCTTGGTTGAGCGATCAACTCTTGGTTTTGTCTCCGGTCACCATCTTGTTGTGAGCTCCAGTTCCCCGTCCAGCTCCTCACAAACAGAGTTAGCTTCTCCCTCTGCCCTTCTGTCCAGGTCGTGCTCACTGACTCTCTAGTAAATAAATAAATCTGAAAATGAATGAATGAATGAATGAGTACATAAATAAATTTTAAAAATGTAATTCAGTTTGACTAGGCCCAGTTTCTCTCACCTGGAATTTGGATTTTTACCCTTAAACTCAGAATAACATATTCAGATAATTCAGATTTCATTTAACCCCTATCTTTATTGAATGGGTACTTTTATCTCCTCAGAATATTTTTAGTGATAGTAATATTGACTGCTATGACATGGGCACCCATCTGTGAATATATACCATAGATTCAAATAATATATCAGAGATCAAACTCTGTAATTCCATACCATAAAGATCATTGTTAAGATAATATGGATAGGGCCATGCTCATCCCTACATCTGGCCTTGTGGTTCTCAATCCAGGGCAATTTTGCCTTCTACAGGACATGTGGCACCTCACTCTGAACTTGGGTGTTCTTTCTAGAAAGTACTGGTGAAAGTCATCACAACTGGGTATTAGACCTTTATTTTGGGTTTCAGGTTTCTTAATTTACAGTAACCACATCAGGCAAAGAATGTCCTTTTTTTTTTTTTTTCCTTAAGATTTTATTTTAAAGTAATCTCTATACCCAATGTGAGTCTCGAACTCACAACTCAAAAAATGCAAAAAAGACCATTTTCTATATACCTCTATATACCTCAAAAAGGTTCATAGATTTCTAGAAATGTAAAGAAAGTGTAAAGGAAGAGTCATTCTAAAAGAGAGAAGCCAGTAAGGATCAAATTATAATAGCTCAGGTGAAACTTGGAAAGACCCTCTCTATGAATAGAGATGATGGTGGGAATGGCCTCATGAGACTGGTTAAATGTAGTTTTTTAGAATAAATGAAATTGCATAGAGATTAAGGGATCATATTGTCAATAAATAATAAATTCTACAAACTAGAAATCTCTGACCAAAATAATACTAAAAATAGAAGCTATCAATAAAATGAAAAAGATCAGGAGTCACACGCTCCACTGACTGAACCAGCCAAGCACCCCAAGAACTTCCTTTGATGTATTTTTCTATGACTTCAATGAGATTTTGGCAAGGGTGAGAGATAAACACATTTGCTTAGGCCATCAAGTTAATATGGAAATTTTAAATTTCAAAAACATATTGTCAAAATCAATCTTTCAAAATAAAATTTGTACCAGTTTACATTTCTATCAATAGGAGACAAGAGTGCCAATTTCCAATTCCCATGCCAGTTCTGGGCTAAATTGCTCCTTTAGATTTTTCTTAGCTTCATAGATTCAAAATAGCTTCTTTTTCTTTGATTTGTATTTCTCTGATTTTCAGTGAATTTATCTTTTCTTCTGTATAATACCATCTTAGCTTCTGCTTCTGCGAAGTTTGTTAAGTCCACATTCATTGTCCTACTTAAGTGTTTGGTGATTTTTATTGATTTGAAATGTATCTTAATCCTTGATGAGTTAATAACATTTCTGCCATATGTTACATGTATCTTGCTCAGTTTATCATTTGTATTTTATTATTATTTATGGCCTATTTTGCTCTAGAAGTTTAAAAATAAGTTTTGCAATTAAACATGTTAATATTTTCCTTCATGGTTTCCAATTTTAGAGTAATACTTAGAACATTCCCTTGTTTTACTTTTTTTGTTGTTTGTTTCTCTTATTTTTAAAGTAATCTCTATGCCTAATGTGGGACCTGAACTCATGACCTTGAGATCAAGAGTCATATGCTCTACTGACCGAGGCAGCCAGGTTCCCCCCCCCTTTTTTTCTTGAGGTAAATGCATAATTGATAATTTTTTTGCTTATTAATATAAATATTAAACAGCATGGAATTTTCCCTGAATAGGATTTTTTTCCTAAAGATTTTATTTATTTGACAGAGGGAGAGACAGCTAGAGAGGGCACACAAACAGGGGGACTGGAGGAGGGAGAAGCAGGCTTCCCACAGAGCAGGGAGCCCAACATGGGGCTCCATCCCAGGACCCTGGGATCATGACCATGAGCTGAAGGCAGACGCTTAACAACTGAGTTACCCAGGCACTCCTCCATGAACAGGATTTTTAACTATATTCTGAAAGTTTTTATAAATAGTGTGACATAGTTTCTCTATTCTAGTCTGTAATTTCAGAGTTTTTTCAGTTTTATTGTATAATTTGCTTTAATTTCTTCTTTACCTAAGAGTTATTTAGAGGTGTCATTTAACATTTCCAGGCAATTGATTTTTTAAAAAGTTTTCATTTTATTGATAGCTTCTATTTTTAGTGTTATTTTGGTCAGAGATTTCTAGTTTGTAGAATTTATTATTTATTGACAATATGATCCCTTAATCTCTATGCAATTTCATTTATTCTAAAAAACTACATTTAACCAGTCTCATGAGGCCATTCCCACCATCATCTCTATTCATAGAGAGGGTCTTTCCAAGTTTCACCTGAGCTATTATAATCTGATCCTTACTGGCTTGATCTTCCTTTACACTTTCTTTACATTTCTAGAAATCTATGAACCTTTTTGAGGTATATAGAGGTATATAGAAAATGGTCTTTTTTGCATTTGAAGACTCTTATAGGTCCAGACCACAGCTAGATGGGAGATTATGAAGACTTTGAACTAGACCTACAAGGTGGAATGGGCCCTGTGACATGAGGTACAACATGTCCTGCGAGGTGAGGAGGAGGTCCAGACCAACAGGCAGAACAAAGTTTTTCAAAGATCTTGAAAAGCAACAAGACTGATCTCAAGGTGGACCAAAATAAGGTAGGGAGTACTTGAAGAATCGTGTGGAATAAATAAAAGTCAGTTCTTGAGGCAATGGAAATAACAGATTCAAACAGTAAGCGAGAGGGCGACCTGCCTGGCTCAGTTGGTAGAGCATGCAACTCTTGATCTTGGGGTTGTGAGTTTGAGCCCCATGCTGGGCACAGAGCCTAGTTAAAAAAAAAAAAAAAAAGGTAGCCAGAGAGATCAACTCCTGGAATCAACAACTGAGAAGAATTCAGGTCTCCTATCCAAAAAAGATGGCTGACCTAGAAAGGTGACCAAGATTAGAATTAAGGAATATGGAACAAGATAGAAGAATGGTGGTCATGGTTAATTCAGGTTAAGTGTCAGAAGTGTGAAAGTGTAGATGGATGGTATCAAGTCCAGTATTTGGGGATTAGCACTCCTTCAGTGCCTTCCAAAGATTAGAACTGACCCTACTGATAAAGTATCTCCTAGTTTACGGTAGCAGAAAGGAGAGAGATTAGGCATCATTTGACATAACATATGGAAAACCCAATTACCCCGTTAGAAGTCTCCTTCTGTAAATAATGTTATTCAGTGGAACATTACTTTTTTTCAAGTTTTAGCTATAATTGACATATAACACTGTGTAAGTTTAAGTTGTACTGTATAATGATTTGACTTATTGTGAAATGATTACCACAGTAAGTTTAGTAAATATCTGTCATCCATATAGATATAAAAAAAAAGAAAGAAAATGTTTTTTTCCCCCTTGTGATGAGAAGTCTTCAAATTTACTCTGTTTTCAAATATACCATATGACAGCGTTAACTGTAGTCATCATATTGTACATGACATCCCCTAATTTATCTTCTATCTGAAAGTTTGTACCTTTGGAATAACTTCATCCAATTCTTCTATCCTCTACCCCTTGCCTTTGTAAATCTGATTTTTCTTTTATGAGTTTTTTTTTTTTGTTGGTTGGTTCTGGTTTTGTTTTTTGTTTTTGTTTTTGTTTTTTAATGGAAGTTCATCATATTTTTTTTTTAGCCCAGAAATAAAGAGAATAACGCAACTCCATGTATTCATTATCCAGATTCAACAATTATAAGCATTCTGCAATTTTCATTTCATCTCTCTCTTGATCATGATATATTTAAGGAGTGAAATGCACAAATACATAAAGTATCATCCAATTTTTATTCTAGAAGTAACATTCACAGAGAGGAAGAGTGTATTTCTGCGTGCATGCGTGTATGTGTGTGCACACTTGCGTGTGTGTATTTAGTAAAAGATCTAGAAAAAAAACACATCAGGCTTATGTGATTATTCTAGTGTGGCGAGTGAGATGGGTAAGAGTAAAGGTAGGTAGATTTTATTTTAAAATTTTTTTTGTGTGAGGGACAGCATGAGCTGGGGGGTGGGGACAGGGGAGAAAGGGAAGAGAGAGGGAATGAGAGAATCCTAAGCAGGCTCCCTGCCCAGTTCAGTTTTGGGGCTCAATCCCACAACCCTGAGCCAAAATCAAGAGTCAGACGCCCAACTGGCTGAGCCATCCAGGCGTCCCTGGTAGGTGAGATTTTAATTTTTTACTCTATGCTCCTAAAGTTTTCTTTTTTTGAACAACATCATGTATTGCTTTTACAACTAAAATAAGCAGAAAAAAAAATAAAGGAAAGCATTTTACCTAAAGAATCAACAAAATCAGTCGATTATTAACAAAATCAGTCAATATTATTGTCACCATTAACTTTAGTGTTCACAGGAGAAATTTAGTCCAGCATGTATTCATGGCCTTTGTAATATTTTCCTTATTTTACCATATCAGATATCAACAATGTGTTGAGCCAATTTTAATATATATGCTGTCAGTGTAGCCATATGTAGAAAACTTGCAGCAATATTTCCAGAAAAGAAAAAACTAAGCTATCCTGTGACAGCAAAGGCCTGAACAAAATTATGAGGATGGCAAGGAGTTGTTAATAATTGATTTGATCAGTGCAGAATGAGTTGTCACCAGAAGATGAAGAGTGGCCAAATCCTCTGCATTCCATTTACATCAGCTAGGAGGTGAATTCAGGTATGACATGCTCTCTGGAGACTGAGAAGCCCATTACTCACACAATAAACACTGTATCACCGTGGCAAAGCTGCTACCTTGGCAGATACTAATTCTTTCTTGGGTCTCTTCTGTGAACACATGAGGTAACTTTCAAGAAAAGGAGCGGGTTCGTGCATAATATTGAGAAAAACTTGAGGAAGTACAAGTTATGGACTGAATCATGTCCTTCCCTGATTCAGATGAAGCCCTAACCTCTAATGTGGCTTCATTGGAGGTAGAGAATCTAAGGAAGAGGTAAAGGTTAAATGAAGTCATAAGGGTGGGGCCCTAATTTGATAGGACTGGTATCCTCTTTAGAAGGGGAAGAGACACCAGAGATCTCCCTCTCTCTGTGTATGAAAGCACAAAGGAGAGGCCTTGTGAGCACACAGAGAGAAGGCGTCTTGTCTAAAAGCCAGGAAGAGAGGCCTCAGCAGAAACCAATCTTACCAGCACCTTGACTTTGGGCTTCCAATCTCCAGGACTATCAAAAAATAAAATTCTATTGTTTAAGCCATTCAGGCTATGATCTTCTGTTATGACAGCTCTGACAGGCTTAATACAGCGCCCTAGCATCTTTCTCTAAGACTCTTTCATTTAACCAAGATCCCCTGTTGACTTTTTTCAAAGGATTCAAACTTGCAATCTCATCTTTTTTTATTGTCCTCAATCTTTTTCTCTCTCAATCATCCCTTATCATTTTCATATTGCTCAGATTTTATTAAAATAGAGTCTTGTTTTCTTTAGATAAGAAACTGTGGGAAATGCAGTACAATGTGATTTTGTTCTTTGAACTGACTAGTTAAGAAAAATACAGCTCATAACTCTGCTTTAGAATTAAATTTCCAAAATACCTTAATTTCCATACTCATTTTATTATCTCCTTTATGCCCTACATATTAACTTTATTCATCTGAATCCATTTGAAAAATGGTGACCCTCTCTATCAGGCTATCAGGATTTCCATTTCTATTCAAGCAGAGTTGGCAAACTATTATGTTTTTGTGGACGTCAGAAGTAAAGAAGTCTCTCTTATCTCACCATAAGGACAATAGCAACAACAACAAAATGGCAATTACATGAGCTAAAAGATTGTGTTATTCTTTCTGTAGTAAATATCTCTTACTATATATATGTATCAAGTCATCACATTGTACACCTTAAACAATGCAATATGTCAGTTCTAACACCATAAAGTTGGGAAATTTTTTAAAAAAGAATTCCACCTTAATATTTTCAGGATTTCCGCAGGATCCCTGATTTAGATCAATTTAGTTTATTTGAACTGTGCACACACTAATCCTGAAAATTCTTGTAGGTTGGTAATAAACCCAAGTTAGCAGAAAAAAGATCCAGACAAACACGACTCTTAATGATACATAAATGCTGAATACTACCTTTCAGGTAATTAGTTCTTAATCATTACTGGTTGTAAGACCTTTGGTGAGACAATTAGCTTCTAGGTTTGTTTTTTTGTCTGTAGAGAGAAGGTATTCACTGCGATTATTTGTGTTTTTTCCTGAGATGAGTGGTTTGGAGAAAAGTTTGAGAGGCACTGGACAAGATGATCTGTAAGATTCCTTCAAGTTCTAACATTCTTTCTGTCATATGTCATAATTCACAGTCCCAGCTGCATGGCATGCTGGGACGTTCTACCAAGCAGGATCAGGGAGCTAGGATCGGAAAGTGACAGAGCTGTGGAGAAACCCCGGGGGCATTAGCTCAGCCTGAGGGAAAGGTATGCAGTCTCAAACCAGCAAGTTCATGGGGATGTGGCAAACGCTAGGTGACTCTAAGTCAGCATTACTCTCCAAGGGGAAAGTTAGATTCTGACAGCAATGGGCATAGGGTTGTGCGGATGGGTTTCCAGAATTGTAAGTCAGGGAAGACTCAAGGACGAGCAAGAGTTCTGGAACAAAGAGAGTGGAGTAAACTCAGTGAAGGAAATCTGGGTTATATTTACCAAGCTGGGATTCAGGGCCAAGCTTTACTTCCAGTGAGAAAGCTGCTTAGGGATAGAGAACCCTAGTAGACAAACCAGACACACTGGCTGTCTTTGGAAGCCATGAGCATGGGAGTGTATCTGTTTACTTCCTGGAAGTGAAAATTGTAGGCAGGATGCGGCTTCGTGCTTACACAGACTTCCAGGACTTCTCTTCACCTTTGGAATAGCCATTATGTCCATACCCCCACTACTTAACTATTGAGGGGAGCTTCATAAGAAGCTAGCTTTTCATGGGTTTGAAAAATAGGGAGGGCTGATCCTGCCAAGCATAGGACGTGAGTAAGCAGTGGCTGATATTTGGCAAATTGGAAGAGGGAGCAGGCTTCTCTGGGACCATTTCAGAGACTGGGTGTTTGTGCCAAGCTCAGCCTGTTGGTAGTGATGCTATTGGCTAGGAATGCCTGGAGGCCCTCACCTAGGCCCAAGGTGAGACCCCACAGTGAAGGCCAATGTTGTGGCCAGAATAGACTTTGTGGTTCTTGTTCTGATTAAAAGAAACACCTCAGCATCAACTATCAGGGAACTTTGGAAAGGAAAACAAGGTTTATTTCCCCCAGGTCCTGCAGGGACCATGGCAGGCCTGAGGACACAGCGAGAGGTCTCAGGGAGAGAGTGCACGTGGGCTTGCTGTTCTGCTTTTATTGAGGGCCTCTGGTTTTGCTCTTAATTGGTGAATTTTATACATAAGAATGGGAATTAAAGAGTGGAAAAGGGCAAACAAATAGTCAAATGGGTAGCTGATTCAGAGATCTCTAAAACAGAGAAGACTTCAGAGGCAGGTCTGCCTAGCTCTTCAGTCTGGTAGCTGGCAATGTGGTTATTTGAGAAAGCGGTCTGGGAAGTAGATGCCTCCACAGTCAAAAGCTTATGTCAGGCATTTGCACTGCAATCTAAAAGGCTAACTCTCAGGTGCTTACACTTTGTGGAGAGTAGGACCAAATGGTAGAGTCCTATGAAGCTGACTTATTGCATCAGAGAAAACGTTCTATCAATGATGGCAGAACAAAAAAATGAGGTTTTTTTTTTTTTTATCAGTTGTTAGTTGAATTAGAGTTGTCTGAAGATCTAGGAAGGTGCTTTTGAGAGAATTCCTATCAGCCATCAGCAAACCCATCATTCTGCCTCTAAATTTATCTCTAATCCGACCACTTACCCTCACCCCATCTCCAGCCCCCCTGCCATCAACACCTGCCTGGACTGCTGCAGTCACCTCCATCCTAGGCTCCCTTTCTCAGGAAAGGCCTGAGCTTTCTTTGAAAGGCTCACCTGTTTAAATCCTGGCATAAATGAGATCATCTCATTTATTTATTTACATTAATTTTTAAAGATTTTTACTCATTTATTTGAGAGAGAGTGTGAGTGGGGGGAGAAGGACAAGCAGACTCCCTGCTGAATGGGGAGCTCCATCCCAGGACCCCAAGATCATAACCAGAGCCGAAGTCAAATGCTTAACCAAATAAGCCACCTAGGTGCCCGATTTTTATTTCCATTTTTTTAAATATTTTAAAAATTTTTTAAAAATATTTTTATTATTATTTTTTAATTTGACAGAGAGAGAGAGATCACAAGTAGGCAGAGAGGCAGGCAGAGAGAGAGGGGGAAGCAGACTCCCTGCTGAGGAGAAAGCCCGATGTGGGGTTCCATCCCAGGACCCTGAGATCGTGACTGGAGCTGAAGGCAGAGGCTTAACCCACTGAGCCACCCAGGCGCCCTTAAAAATATTTTATTTTTAAGTTATCTCTACACCCAACATAGGGCTTGAACTCACAACCCCAAGACCAAGAATCACCTGCTCTTCCGACTGATCCAGGCAGGTGCCCCAATCTCCTTTTTTATTAATTCAAAGTCTACTGACTTAGGACATTAATTACAATTGCAAAACCATTTCCCCTTTGCCATGTAATACAATATGACCACGGGACTGATATCCCATAGGTCCTGTCTACCCTCAAGGGGAGGGGATTATATAAGGGTATTATGGGTCAATGGCAGCCATCTGAGAATTCTGCCTACCCCAGGGAATAGTACCAGCCTTAACATGATGCTGTGGGGAGCTCTTGAGTATAAATTATATCTCAGAGTTTAAAGCAAGGAAGCTTGACTTGCATATTCTCCCACCGGTCAGTTACTGGTTAAGACCTCTCCAGGGGGTGTAAGCTCCCAGGTATTTTGGGCTCTCAGCAAGTATGGGCAGAGGCTCCAGTAACTCTCAGTCAGTTGTATGAAGAAAGTTGCATATCCAAACCATTAAAAACAAAAAAACACAGAAAATGAGAGAGGTCACACAGAAAGAATTAAGGAATTATAGGGGGTCCAGTAAAATACCAACAGTGGCCCCTACCATCCTCTCATTCTAACACTCAGATCTACTTGAGTCTCTAAGTTCATTCCATCCTGTCTCACCTCCTTCAAGATGGTGGTTGGCCACGTTTCCTGGGTGAAACTTAACAAAAGACCGTTGGTGAAGTCAGCCAAATCCCCATTGGTACTGACAGCTTGGTGGTCATAACTGATATTCATCATCTCCCTCCTCTACCCATTCTCATTTAGCTCCTCCTTAGAAAACATTTCTTCTGGCCACAGAGGGCTTACCTACTGATGTGACCCAGACCTTGATCTTTGCTAGGTCAGTCCCTGGTTCCTAAGCCCCTATGCCATTTCTGCTGCAGTTCCCCTTTTTGAGTTAAACCTGGGCATGGGGACAGCATACCTTGCCCCAGTGGGTCCTCTGAGTGGGACTCAGAGGGCATCCATCCTTCCCCATTCTGTAGCATCAGCCCTATGTTCTCACGATGAACGGGGTCACCTGCCCCTGTCAGTGTAGTAACTCTTCTTTGGCTTTTACTCTAATGGCAAGAACACTGGAAGACCATGTGGCATTATAGCTGCACGTTTATTAGAAGTCTTATATGGTGTCCCATGGCAGAAACATTTCTTCTCTGGCAACCAGGATATGTGGACTACAGAACCTATACCTGTAAAAATAAGAATAAATTCTCCAAATGGGTCTGTCTCCAGCAGTGCCACTTCCATTTCCACTCCTCAGTGTCTGGGCCTGTGTTCTGATTGTGAGGGAAGGCACACAGCACCACATAAAGGCTGTTGGGTGGGGTGCCTGGCTGGCTCAGTCAGTTAAGCGTCTTGATTTGGACTCAGGTCATGGTCTCAGGGTTATGTAATCAAGCCCCATGTTGGGTTCTGTGCTGAGCATAGAGTCTGCTTAAGATTCTCTCTGTCCCTCTCCCTCTGCACAGTCCCCACACCTGCCACCACCCCTCCACTTGCTGCTCTCTCTCCTCCTCTAAAAATAAATAGATTAATAATAATAATAATAATAATAATAATAATAATAATAATAAAAGAAAGGCTTGTGGTTGAAGTTATAACATTCTGAAAGGCGGTGACCTGATCTTATAGGGAGTCATCCCTAAGCTGGTGTCAGAGCTGTATCTTTAAGAGCTTTTTTAAGATCATTCTAACTATCAGCAAGCTGTGCCTACGTGATGCCATCTGTGGTTGGCTCAATGGATCTTAGGACCATTGGTCCTTGCTGTGACTCCTTTGCTCTTAATTGGTTCCCTTTGTATGTAAAGTGAGGCTTTATTAGTGGGATTCCAAGATACTGTGGACAAGGAAATCAAACTTGGAAAATGTGTCAATCGCAGTCAAGAGCAGTCACTTCCCCTTCCTGGGTGGAAGGGATCTGATGTAATTAACTTTCCACCATGACACTGATTGGCCTCCTTTGGGGAAAGTACCATACTGCAGGCTCCGTGTCAGTCCCTGCTAGTGATAGATCAGACACATTTAGCAACTGCATTAGCTAATAAATCAGCCCTGGTGGAGGGGTGTCCATTTGGATAGGCCCTGCATAGCTTCCCTCTTGGCCATCTTTGTGCAGGCACCAAGTGGCTAGTGACAGAAGACTGACATTTTGGGCAAGTCCTCTGTTGTTTAACACAACTTCTGCAATGGATCCACTCTGGTGAGCATACAGGGGATACAGAAATCCTTATACATTGGCCCCCAGGCTGTCATGTCCCCAGTCTTACTCCTTCCAGATCTCTAACTAATCAACTAAATTAATCATCACTGCTATGAGCAGTGGTGAACTAGGGAGACAGAGGCAAAATGGGTCCTCTCCTGTGTAGGTAAGATGGTTGTGTGTTATCAGCAGAGATTTTTCAAACAATAATAAAAATGCCTAAAATTCAGTTTGCTTTTTATTGTCACTGTATAGTGACAATTCTAAACAATGTACGTATTAAACTATCCCTCCATGCTGGGGTGGCATGCCCCCACTGCTCCTTCTCCCAACGATATCTGCCCAACAGTCCATCTAATACCCTCACTCTGGATCATTTCTTTCCATACTTGTAGAGGACCAGACATACCACTACTTGACTCAGCTTCTTAAGAGGATTTCTCCTCACCATTGTCTTCAAGAACACTTTTGCATGGGATGGGCTGTGGTGCAGTCCATTTCATGTGCAGCTTCCTCCAATAAGCTGACCATCCATGAACAATTCCAACCTTGCCAAACATTATAGTAATGAAGTTCCTCTGTTTCTGGTAGTTAAGATCTGCCTCTTGGCCTCTACTATTCCGGAATCCCACCATCCCCATTGTCATTAAGGAAAATGGTTCCATAACAGCATCTGGAACCATCAGCCCTTGGTAATGAAGGACTTCACAACTGAATGTCTCAAGAGTGCTATGTCCCTCTCATTAAAAGTTTCCTTACTGCATAAGTGAAAGGAGTGTTCTTTGGGCCCTTACAAGGAATAGAATGGGTACTTGAGTCTTAAATAATTGATTCACCCTGACATGCTCTTATCTCTGAGCCTTTAAATACCATCCCTAACACTCTGCCAAAGGCATTTCTGGCATCTCTACTTCTTTTAATGTGGGCTATTTCCCCCCATAAACTTCTAAAAGCCAGCTCAACAGCACATTAAAACTGGTTCCATTACCTGGGTATTAAATCCTGAGTGATCTAATAGTGCCTCATATTAAACTTTTCTTTATCCAGGTTAGTATACTGTCCCACACTCAGGTCCAACATCCTCAACAACCATTCCCAGACATGTTAGCCAGGCCTTGAAGCATCTTGAGTAAATACTCTTTGTGGCAAGGCCAGCACCTCTCCAGTCAGGTTGCAGTGAGATTTGTGGCCAGGAGAGGAAGAGTTTGCCACACCTGAGGTCAAGGGCATATTTGGTCTTGAGGAGCACAGGGCATCTGCTTCATTTGAGGACTTATGTAGTCTTTAGGCAAGGAGCAGGCTGCTATCCTCTAGCCAGGGACACTAAGGCCACTTCTGCAGACCCTGAGAGTTCAAAGTCCTCAAGGAGTTTGAGGGGAATGTAAATGCAATTCCCATAATGTCCATGTCACTGATTGAAGAGTTGTAGTGGTACATTTGTCAGTTCTTCCAAGAGATTTTTCTTTTTTTTTTTTTAAGATTTTATTTATTTATTTGACAGAGAGAGAGAGAGAGATCACAAGTAGGCAGAGAGACAGGCAGAGAGGGGAAGCGGGTTCCCTGCTTAACAGAGAGCCCGATGCAGGACTCGATCCCAGAACCCTGAGATCATGACCTGAGCCGAAGGCAGAGGCTTAACCCATTGAGCCACCCAGGCGCCCCCAAGAGATTTTTCTGATTACCTGGGTAGTTGGACTTCTGGAAGAGGAGAGCAAACACAGCAGTTGGACAACAACATAGCCAAACAGGTAGGCCTTTTACACTATTTGTTAAATTGGAGAGATGAGAATTCTTTCTTGTGTGTCTGTATGAGTATGCTTCGTGACTCCTCACTACTAGCAGCTTTCGTCTGGGCACATGCTTGTGTCTCCCATTGTTTAGCTGTCATCAGGATTAATGCGTACACATTCTAATATTAGTGATAATAGTATAAAGGAAGGATGTAGCTATTCTTGTCCTTTGCCTCACTGTAGGATGGACTTCTACACCATGCCTATGTTACAGGGACACAAAGCACGTAGAACAGTGGAATCAATTTGAGCATTAATGAGCACCCATGATATAACGATTTATTAAAAATACTTATTTTGGGAGCGTCTGGGTGGCTCAGTGGGTTAAGCCTCTGCCTTCGGCTCAGGTCATAATCTCAGGGTCCTGGGATCGAGTACCACATCGGGCTGTCTGCTCAGCAGAGAGCCTACTTCCTCCTCTCTCCCTCTCTGCCTGCCTCTCTGCCTACTTGTGATCTCTGTCAAATAAATAAATAAATTCTAAAAAAAATACTTATTTTCAATCATTCAGATGACCGAAATAGATTTCTCAGATATATTTAGTCTTTATCCACAGTTCTTGAAACTGTTTCAGAGCCATAAAGGTGAAATGGATGTCTTGTTATTAGTGAAGGTGACTTTTGGACCCCATCCAAGGCAAGAGGCTGGAGGCCAGGAGGACCAACCATGTGATTAATGGGTTGGAACTTTTAGTCCTCCTATACCCCCAAATTCTGGGAAGGAGAGAGGGCTGGAGGTTGAATCAACCAAAGACCAATAACTTAGTCAATACAACTTTGTAATGAAGCCTCCAAAAAATTCAAGATGACAACTTTTTGGTTCTCTTCAGGGAGTTTCAAGATCAGAATGCTTCCACATGCCACCAAGCCACACCCAAGCTCCATAAAGACAGAAGCTTCTTTGTTCAGGATCTTGCCCTGTGTATCTCTTGGCCTGGCTGTTGATTCATATCCTTTAGAAAACTGGTAAGCATGGTGCCCTGAGTTGTATGAGATGCTTTAGCAAATTAATCAAACCTAAGAAGTGGTTGGAACCTCCAGTCGGTAGGCTGTTGGTCAGAAGCACAGGTAGCATCCTGGAGCTGGTGACTGTATATGATGGAGGACAGGGGGCCTTCTAGTATGTGTGAGCCCTTAATCTGTGGAATCTGACATTATCTCCAGGCAGACAGTGTCAGAAGTGTCTTGGACACTTTGTTGGTGTTCCAGACTTGCTAGGTGTTGTGCATGGAAAGCCCTCCGCCCCCATACACACGTTGAAATTAGGTCCCGGAATTCCAAAAGAGCAGCTGTCTGATTTAAGCCCTGATTTGCAGGCACCTTAGATATCTGCACATACAATTATAGTATTTAAAAAGTTCAACTCTTAGAAATTATCCAGAATGAGAACTTTCAGGTACAGAGCAAGTTTCACCAAGTGACATTCATTTACTTAGCAAACATATACTGCTCTCCTATTGTATGCCAGGCATTTTGTTAGGGGAGAGGCATGTAGTGATGAATAAGTCATAGTCTTTCTCTTTGGTCTTTCATATTAGTCAGGGAAGCACACAAATGTATAGTTACATAATATGAACTCACACATATATCTACATCATATAGTTGTGCTGGGTATAAAACTAAGGGTCTATACAAATTAAAAGAGGTATAGAATAAAGCTGCTAGAGGACATCTTGCTCCAGCCTCAGGAATACTTGGCTAAATTGTGATCAAAAGTTATAAACACAGGAGTTCCTGGGTGGTGCAGTTGAAACCCTAGGTTTCAGCTCTGGTCATGATCAAGGGGTCATGGGATTGAGCCCAGGTTGGGCTCTGTGCTCAGCTCAGAGTCTGCTTGAGATTCTCTCTCCCTCTCTCTGCCCCTCCCCCCTGCTCTTGCTCTCTCAAATAAGTAAATCTTTTAAAAGACTATAAACACGGAAGCCCACAGAGTCACTGATTTTTCTTTTTTCCCAACCAGAGATATGGTGGGAAAAGTATGTTGCATCTGCTTCTGACTTTTTAAATTCTCGATGATTACACAGAGGAGAGGACAACTTAACTATATTGTCTAATAAATGATTAACTTTTGAAGGATTTATTATGACCACCACCAGCAAATGTCTATTTGCTCCCACCATGATAGATGTTATGGTTGCTGGGGTGATAGGGAGCCTAAATGTCATCTCTATTACAAATAATTTCCTGGCCTCTCCAGCTAAAATTTTCCCTGTACATTTTACCTCTTCTTTGGCATTTATCATACTACATATTATAGTTTGTTCTGTCTCTCTAATTCATTGTTTGTTTTTTCCTTAGAGAGGGAAAGAAGAGAGAGGCAGAGAGAGAGGGAGAGAGAGAATCTTAAGCAGGCTCTGAGCCCACATTGGAGCCCAAAGCAGAACCCAAAACAGGGCTTGGTCTCACGAACCCTGAGATCATGACCTGAGCCAGAATCAAGAGTTAGCTACTTAACTGACTGAACCACCCAGGTGCTCCCAGTGTTTGATTTTTAGATGTAGAGGCTGTGTGCCACTTGTTAGCTTACATGAAGGTGGTTTTTTACTCAATGTACATGGATAAGTGAATGAATGAGTGATTGGAATGCCAAGACCTCATAGTGGAGTTGGGGAGATAAATTATGTACACATGAGAAAGTGATTATAATAGTTCAGGTCTAGGTTATCAGTAACATAGTTGGAATAAGGAAATGCTTTGCAGCAATACCTATCAAAATGGGTAGAACTGAAAAAAAAATGAGGGAATATATTGCAGAATAGTGAGTGAATTAACAAATGAATGAAGCATCTATTACATGCAATGCACTGTATCAGAAAGATACGAGTGTCAGGACGGCAGTTAAGGGGCTGCCTTCCTGGTGCCTGGGTGGCTCAGTGGGTTAAGCCTCTGCCTTCAGCTCAGGTCATGATCTCAGGGTCCTGGGATTGAGCCCCTCATTGGGCTCTCTGCTCAGGAGGGAGCCTACTTTCCACCCCCCCACCACCACCTCTCTGCCTACTTATGATCTCTCTTTCTCTGTCAAATAATTAAATAAATAAATAAATTTTTTAAAAAGAGAAGAGTCTGCCTTTGGCTCAGGTCATGAACCCAGGGTCCTGGAACCGAGTCCCGCATTGGACTCCTTGCTCAGTGGGGAGCCTGCTTCTCCCTCTGCCAGCCACTCCTCCTGCTTGTGCTCTCTTGCTCTCTCTCTCTCTCTCAAATAAATAAAATCTTAAAAAAAAAAAAAAAAGAGTGAACAAGACTAATGTAGTCCTGCCCTTTATGAGAGGTGGATACAAAACAAAAGTACACAAATGATTATACAATGGAAATTGCCATAAAACTACAAAGGACTGCAGTGAGGTTGTTCAGCTGAGGGACTGAATTTGGTGCACCTACGTTAGTGGGATGTTTATGCAGAGACCTGCAGAATGAGTTGAAATTATCCAGAAGTCTTGCTTTCCTAGAGCCGCCACAACAAATAACCACAAAGGTGGTGACTTACAACAACAGAAATTTATTCTTTTATGGTTCTGGAGCCCAGAAGTCCAAAATCAAGATGTTGGCAGGAGTGTGCTCCCTGTGAAGTCTCAGAGGAAGACGACTTACTTGCCTCTTCCAGCTTCTCGTGGCTCCTGGAGTTCTACGGCTTGTGGCTCCATCACTCAAATCTCTGCCCCTGTCTTCACAGGGACCTCTTTGGGTTTCTCTGTGTGTATGTGTCACAAACCTCCCTCTGCTTTCTCATAATAACATCAGTCCTCGAATTTAGGGCCCATCCTAAATCCAGGAAGATGTCACCTGGAGATCCTTGACTTAATTACACCCACAAAGGTCTTATTGCCAAATAAGGTCACATTCACAGGTACGGGTTTGGATCTGTCTTTTGCCTGGGGACACAATTCAACCCCCTATATCAGGTGAATGGATATTCGGGAGTGAAGGAAGGACAAAGAGCCTTTTATAGAGAGGAACAGCATGTGTGAAAACTCCACCATTGAAAGTAGCACAATACTTTTATTCAAGGAATAGAAAGGAGGACTTCCTTTTAAGCATACATTGAATAGGTTTGTTTATAGCTGCTTCCTCCCAACGCCCCAATAAAATGACCGAAAATACATTTGAAATAGAAGATTTCACAAGGGTAAAGAGAAACAGAGACAACAATGGACTAGTAAGCACAGAGAGGAGTGACTGATAACTGACAGAACAGAGAAAGCCGAAATCTTACATGTTTGCATAAGGGTGACAAAAAAGGGGAAGCCTGGGTGGCTCAGTTGTTAAGTGGCTGCCTTCAGCTCGGGTCATGATTCCAGGGTTCTGGGATCAAGCCCCCACTCAAACCCTGAGTCTGGGTTCCCCGCTCAGCGGGAGGCCTGTTCCCCCTTGCCCCCCACCCGCCCCCCCACTTGTGTTCCTTTTCTCGCTGTATCTCTCTCTCTCTCTGTGTCAAAAAAATAAAATCTTAAAACAAAAGAAAAAAAAAGGATGACAAAAAAAAAAAGAGAGCCCATTTCCCCCAAATTACAGTAAGGGTCAGTTCCTGGAAGCTCTAGGAACAGTGGAAGGTAAGAGTAAGTGATGGTGCTAAATGATTAACTGAAAGTCTGTATATAAGACAGAGTCCAGGTCCACCGCCCCCCACCACCATAGCTAAGTCTCTGTATTCCTCCTTTCTCTGTAGGGAGAAGCTTTTCTCCAGTCTCTATAGGGCAGCAGAGGTTTATACTCTGGAGAAACTGAATTAGAGAAGTTCCCTGCTTGAGGACTCTAGGCAGCATGGAGGAGAGTCAGGTGTCTGACTGACAGAAAGCAGTATAAGAATTTGCACATTGAGGGCGCCTGGCTGGCTCAGTAGTTAAGTGGTTAAGTGTCGGCCTTTGGCTCAGGTCACCATCTCCAGGTCCCAGGATCGAGCCGCCTGATTAGTGGGAGCCTGCTTCTCCCTCCCCCTCTGCCTGCTTCTCCCTCTGCTGTGCTCTTTCTGTCAAATAAATAAATAAAATCTATAATAATAATAATGTGCACAATTGAAAGTCAGAGCACCCACCACCCCCAACCAATCACCCTTCCCTGTTCATCTTCCAAGATGGTAGCAATCAAGGTTATACCTTCCAGGTAAAAAACAAAAACAGGCAAAAAACTAACAAAACAGCCAACTAAACAAACAAAACCCCCCCCTGCAAGATACTTTTCCAGGGAAACAGAATGATTTCAGAGGAAAGAAGTTACAAAAAGATATTTTTAGGTCCCTTAAATCACCAGGGTCCTTGACTAAATGCCCTACATTGGTCAAACCAGTCTATGCTCTCAAGCCTTAGTCAGCCCTGAGCATCAGCCTTCAGCTTGGGTCATGATCGCAGGGACCGGGGATTGAGCCCCACATCAGACTCCCGGCTTCTCCCTCTCCTCCCCACTCCTGTTCTCACTATCTGTCTCTTTCTATCTCTCTCTGTCTCTCAAATAAAATCTTTAAAAAAATGTTCATTTTAATATGAGTGGACAATTTTGGGTCTCCATACATTGCAAGAAAGTCAGTATTGTGAAATACAGAGATTAGGAAAGTGACTCAGGGGAAACATATTATAAAGAGCAGAAGAAAATCGTTGTAACTATAATATCCTCACAGAAATTGGAGAAGATACTCCATCCACGAAAATATACCCAATTTCTGTTAAAAAAAAAAGAAGAAAAAGCATTTGGAAATTAAAAATATGAGAGATTTTCATGGGTTCCTGGCTGGCTTTGTCAGTAGAGTACGTGGCTCTTGATCTTGGGGTTGTGAGTTTGAGCCTCGCTCTGGGTGTAGAGATTACTCAAAAATAAAATCCTTTAAAAATTTTATAAAAATGAAAACGTTTAGTATAACAGCTGGAAGATAGAGTCAGGAACTCAAAATGTATAACAAAAAGGCAAAGAGACAAACACAGTAAATCTGATGCATAGGCGTTTCAGAAAGAGAAATTAAAAAATATAGGGGAGAGGATTTTCTTTTTTCTTTCTTTCTTTCTTTCTTTCTTTCTTTCTTTCTTTCTTTCTTTCTTTCTTTCTTTCCTTTTAAAGATTTTATTTTTAAGTAATCTCTACATGCAATGTGGGGCTCAAACCCACAACCCTGAGAACTGGAGTCAGACACTCTACAGACTGATCCAGTCAGATGCGTAACCCCCTCTCCGCTTCCTTTTGTTTTTAGAGGAGGTTATTTGCAAATGAAGAATACAAGAACATTTCTCTGAACTAAGTTTCAAGATTGAAACTGTCCTTTAAATTCCCAGGACAATGCATGAAGAAACCCCTACCTGGAGTGTACATATGGAGTTGGTACACACACGTGTTCTCAGTCATTTCTTCTGTCTCTGTCTTTCTAGTCACCCTGGTTGTTCAAAGTTCTTCTTTAGTAGGTCCCTGAAAGGGCCCATGGGAACAACAGGCAAGAAGTCTGAGTTTGTGTGTGTTAATAATTGTCTGCCTCTGCCCCTTTATATTTGAAAGTCGTTTTTGCTGGATATAAAATCCTTGGCTCACATTTTCTTCTCTTGAGTATCTTAAACTATCACTCCATTTTCTTTTAGCCTCAACTGCTGCTGACAAGAGTTTGATGACAGTATAGTTTTCTTTCCTTTATGTCATTTGCTGTTTGTGCCTTGATGCCCAAATAATTTTTTTCTTTCAAGGTCAGTAATTTTATTAGAAGTGTCCTGGGTTGGTGATTTTCAGGTTGACATAAATATGTCTGTGGTATACGCTTTCAACATGTAGTTTTAAGTTTCTTTTTTTTTTTTAAGACAAGATTTCTTGATTTATAGATTTAATATTTGTTTTGTCTAGCTTATTTTACAAGGAGAGATCTTACCTGCTCCTGGAGTGGACAAAACCTTTCTCATGTTCAGATGCTGGTCTAAATTTGACCCATTGCACTTTCCAGTGACTACCTGTTAGCCTCAGGGTTCTCCTGTTTTGCTTCCCTTTGCATTTTTACTGCTTAAACGCAGATAGCACTGCAGATTCTATGACTGCTGTCTTTTGTCTTCACCTGCTTGTTACTTTGGGGCTTGGGAGATATCTCATTACTTAGTTTTTTTGTTTTTGTTTTGCACTATAATTACTCTGTTTTTATGTGAGGATTTGGAGAGTTTCAAACTGCTTCGGCTAATACTGTCTTCCAAGAATCCTCCTCACTGGAATAAGGAAAAACCCTCATATTTGCAGAGGGTCAAGAATTAGAAACATGTTATACTTATTAACAGTAACACGGAAGCAGGAAAGCAGAGAAGAAACGTCTTCAAAACCTTAAGGGGAAAAAAAATTTTTTTTTAAGATTTTATATATTTATTTGAGAGAAATAAAGAGAGAAAGACACTGTGAGAGAGGGAACACAAGTAGGGGGAGTGGGAGAGGGAGAAGCAGGCTTCCTGCTGAATAGGGAGCCCTATGTGGGGCTCAATCCCAGGACTCTGGAATCATGACCTGAGTTGAAAGCAGTGGCTTAACCCACTGAGCCACCCAGGCGCCCCAGGGAAAATATTTTTAACTTAGATTCTCTATGTAGATAAACTATCAAAAAATGGTGACGGGTGAATAAACATGTTCTCAGACAGAAACATTTACCTCACAAGCTCTTTTTCTCAGGAAGGTTCTGCAAGGCATGCATATATATATATATATATATATATATATATATATATATTTTTTTTTTTTTTTTAAGATTTTATTTATTTGTCAGAGAGAGAGAGGGAGAGAGACCGAGCACAGGCAGACAGAATGGCAGGCAGAGGCAGAGGGAGAAGCAGGCTTGGACACTGGAGATCCTGATTCTTGTACCTTTGGACTCCAGGGCCGTCAGCCCTCCCAGTTCCCAGGCCTTCAGTGTTGGACTGAACTGTACCACCAGCTTTCCTGGTCCTTCAGCGTGCAGAGAGCAGATCGTTAGACTTACTTATACACTCTTTGTGTCTTTAGAGTTTTGTGCCACATGCATATATGTTGATAAAAAAAAATAAGCTAAAAAAGAATTTATACAAGGTCACACAGGTAGTAAAGGGCCAAAAAAAGGACTAAATCCACGTGTTCAAAGCTGTAAGGTAGATAAGAGAAGCCTGGGTTTTCTTTCTGTGTAGGACGATAGTGACAGAGAGGGATGAAAGAGCCTTGTGGTCGAATTAAGAATGGACAAGGCAGAGAGCCAAAAGAAGGAGAGTGGACGTCATCCTGCAGATCATGGAAAATTGCCCAAGTGTGATGCAGGCGATAATTTGATCAAAGGAATATTAAAGACTTTATTCCACTCCTCTTTGACTACTGCCCAGAATCCACCGAGTCAGGCTTCAAAGAGGTGAATTAGGAGAAAGAAGTAAGATATAGAATAGAAGCAGACAGCTCATTTAAATCAGCCTCAAAGGGCTCCAGGAGTGATGGGAACACCTGGTCACACAGCAGGTGAGGGAGGGATGGTCACTTGCACAGGAGCTGAGAGGAGCCCCGACACACCACCACGGAGCAATGAGCAGACCAGGGGAGGGCCTGGGAAAAAGTACCGGGAGCACCTCAATCATTCCCGGCTACCCTGTGGATGGATTGCTTTTTCTTGTGGACAAAAAAATTGAGGCAGCTGTGTTCAGATCAGAATTGTTTTTCCCTATTCTGAAAGAATCTAGGATCTAAAAGTTATTGCATTAGCACATGTAAGCCTCGCTGTAATGCAATAATTTGCATTTATATAGCAACATTCATCTAAAGACAGAACTCTGCTTCCCAGCATTAACTCATGAATCCTCACAGCGTCCTTGTGAAGGAGCTGGTGAGCCTGATTATCTCCATTCCACAAATAAGAAAAATGGAGCTGCTTAGAGGGTAATTTGGACGAGAAAAAGTTGGGTCTACGTAGGGAATTAATACTAGAATTAATACAAGCCTCTTGGATATGAGTTATAAATGACGGGTTCAACACAGTTTGGTGTTCAGGTTTCTCAAAAAAAATGTTGATAAATGGATATCTTGCCTCGGTTTTATAATCAACAGAATCTGATTATTATTCAGACTTTATTCACTCCGATGAATAACAAAATTTGTCTCCTGGGATTCAAAGCCATGTTTCTCCCTGACTAACAATTTTATAGCCCAGAGTTCATAGACTCTGTGAAAGGAATCACAAGGTCAAGGGAATAATGAGAGAAAGTCACTTGACTTAATAGGTTATCAGCAATTTGTTTTTAGTTTTTGAACCACCCAAAAGGCAACTTTAAGACGATGATTTGAGGGTGACTGGGTGGCTCAGTGGGTTAAAGCCTCTGCCTTCAGCTCAAGTCATGATCCCAGGTTTCTGGGATCGAGCCCAGCATTGGGCTCTCTGCTCAGCAGGGAGCCTGCTTCCTCCTCTCTCTCTGCCTGCTTCTCTGCCTACTTGTGATCTCTGTCAAATAAATAAAATCTTAAAAAAAAAAAAAAAAGGACAATGATTTGAGTGTAAGTAGTTTCTTCAGAGTGTATCCCAGAAGCCATAGTAGAGGGTTGGAGAAATAAGACAGAAGAGAGGAAAGTCAATCAATGTTCCTTAATGAGCTGGTTATAGCGGTGGCAATGGTCTGTCCTTTAGGAACCCCCTGGAACACCCTGCAGACCATACCTCAGACTTGTCTCACCCAAGAACAAGGAAGATTTTAAATTCACCAACTCCTGCCTATCTTTAGTTGAGGATCATTCCTATGGTACTTGTGGTCTGCTCTGTGCCCAGGCTGAAAGCTCCTGCAGGCAAGAGATGGTAGGAAGCTGTAGTGTAGGTGCCTGATATTAAGCTTTCATTGCCAAGGTATCTATTTCCAGGACACCCATCCTGATTAAATCTATTGCCAGCTGTAGGACACAGTTTACTAGTAACACAACCAGATAAGGAACCAGGCCACCCCACCCCCAACAAATTCCCCTTTTAGAAGGCCCTGGGTGACACGGATCACTGACTGCTTGGGTGACCCCCACTTCTCCCTTCCTGCACCTTAATTCCCACTCTTATGTTTTACATTTGCCAATAAAGAGCAAATCTGAGAAACCCTAGGCACCCTACCCTTGATCCTAACAAAGGCAGAACCCAGGTCCATGTTCCCGTGCTCTCTTCCTGTGCTCATAATAAGAACCACAAAAGGACCAGTCCAGCCACAACATTGGTTCTAGTCAGAAATGGCTGTGGGGGCTGCCACGAGTTGTATGGGCCCAAGTGAATAGTTTAGGCATGCCCAAATTAAATGCCCGAAGCATCACTGTCCCTAGATGGTGACCAACACAACAGAGGCCTTGAACAAGAAGAGATTGCACAATTAAGACAGCTGACGATCTCGGTGGGGGCGCCAAGAGGACAAAATCAAAGCTCTAGCTGTATCTGCTACAACGTTCGACTACTCAACACCTACTGAATACCTACTATGTGCTTGCCACTTTTCTAGGTGTAAGGTTGCAAGATAACGAAGATAGGGTGATTTCTCCGAAGCATAAATTCTCATCAGGAGTTTCTCTTCAGTAGTTCAGATCTGCTTCAAGCTCCTACAATATTACAGGAGATACAGAGAAATTTCTAAGCTTGAGATGGAAAAACATTGAACTGTCTTAATGTATTCTATTCAGTTTGGTTTGACTGAGGGAGTGATTCCCCAGTCTGCTTCGCTGCCTCCCATCTAAGTGACAGGGCTTTGGTTTCATACTAGACCACGGCAGAATCCTCTTGTTTTATGAATTCCCTTTCATCATGTTTCAATTACTTCTTCCCCACTAGGCACAATATCTATTTGTTTGGTTTTCTTTATCCTTCCTAGATTGAATGACAAATATACCTGCTTTCCTCCTGTTAACTTCTTTGCTTGTGTTCCACACCCCCCCCCCCCCACTTTCAACCTGATTCTCCCTTTTAAAATTCTTTCCAAGGACTGTGAGTTCATCTGGGACTTTTCCTTCCTATTCCAGTGCCTGCATAATGACTGCCCCTCGGTGGAAATGTCTGGTCTCCAAATTTACTGAGATTTTAATGTAATGCTGAGATTTTCTGCTCTTTTCTGGTTTCCAAGGTGAAGCTAGGTGAATTTTTCCTTGGGTTAGTAGACAGCGAGAAAAGACAATCCTTGTCTGTTCTGCCTCACAAATGCATCCCAGGTAGCATTTGTGGATTTTTATTTATTTATCTTCATTTGAAAGAGGGAGAGAGAGAGAGAACAACTTAAGCAGGGAGGAGGGGCGGAGGTAGAGGGAGCATCAGAGCCCCTACACCCAGTGCAGACCACCCCCTGTCCCTAGACCCCTCCCCATCCAGGGCAGGGCTCCATCCCCGGGATCAGGACCCAAGAGGAAGGCTTAACCAACTGAGCCACCCAGCTGCCCCACATTAATGGATTTTAAACATGGCTTCAGAAATCAGCCTTCCTTTTCCTGACTATTGTTTGGGCTAATGGAATAATGACAAGATCGTCAGTTGAACACAGGGGCACAGGTGATCTGTTATCTTGACAAAGTGGTATTTCTGCTCACTATTTGATCATGTGGTTATATTTCCAGAAAGTTTTGTGAAGAAGAGAAACAAAAGACTTTGGGGTGGTAGGGGAGGATTCAGGTTATAGTTCCGTTAACTACATGGTTAGGCAGTGAGTGACTGTGATTACCATCGTCCAGCTATCTTCTTGGCCATCCGTGTGCTTGCTGGTCAAGGTCAGACAGGACAAAGCATATGTGTGCCTCCAATGATTATGCAGGGACATAGTCACATGAGCTTGCAGGGTGCTAGCCATTGTGCGCTATCAGCCTACCCAGAGGAGTTCTGAAAGCTGGGAGTTTCATGTTGGAACTGTTGGATTTGGGAGCACTCCCCTATTGTGATAATGAACATTAAGAAAAAACACAGAGGCATATTTACGAAATTCTAGCCTGCAAATGTCAGCTCTTTCTCCCATGGAAACAGTCTGAGAAGGCGATGTAGTGTGAGGCCAAAGACGCAGATTCAATCTATAACTCACAGAATGTTCTGATTTCGGCAGCGCTTGGCAGTCCATTATGCTAATTTCGCGGGGCGGGAAAGGAGAAGGGGAGTGGCCATGCCGTTTGTTTATCACTTCAGACCGCAGTTCTCCAGGAGCGTCTCCAAGTCTTTCAAGCATCTTGGCCAAAAAAGGAAGGGAGAGAGAGAAAGTGGTAGCTAATAGAGAAATGCAGGGTCGAAACCCAGCAAACCGTCCAGGAAGCAACACCTATCCCAACGGGATTTTACCAAATACAGTCAGAAAATTTTGTCTCCACCTTTAGTCTGTAAATGACTCCATTGATTTTTTTTTCTTTTTTTAAAAGATTTTATTCATGTATCTGAGAGAGAGAGGTAGAGAGAGCACAAGTGATGGGGAGGAGGTGAGGTGAAGGGAGAGGGAGAAGCGGGGAGCTCCATCCCAGGACCACGACCTGAGCTGAAGACGCTTAACCCGCGGAGCCACCCAGGTGCCCAGATTTTCATTTTTTGGGCAAACATGTCCCAGTGCCAATTCGGTACCCTTCTTGAACATCTACCTTCTTTGCCTGCCCAACGTCTCTCCTCCTATTTGGTAATAGTACATAATTTTCTTAGGGAGTCACCTCTCCCCCAGCTCCGTTTAGTTGGCTTAGGTGGGGCTTGTTTTCTCTCCTTGCTCTATAGGTGAGAACACATGCCAGGCTTACGTAATTAGAGCATTTCATCCCCCCTAGACAAGGTAACTGGCTCAGGGAATGGCCCTGATCCAAGCCAGACCATGAAATTAGCTCCAGAATTTTTATTGGAACTTTTGGGACAGATCATTCTCTTTCTGCTGTGGTTGCTAAGGTGCTGGGATATAAGCCTGGAGCTGTGGGTAGTCGCTTTTACCATCATCTGGGGAGAACCTGGATGAGAATGAAACTACCACAGAGGAAAGCACAACCAATAGATATAGACAGGAGTTATGATGACAATGAATATTTCAAAGTAGCAATGACTAGAATAAAACAAAATTATCCCTTGACTTTTCAGTTACATGAGCCAATATATTCTTTGTGTCTTTCTTTTTTCTTTTCTTTTCTTTTCTTTTTTTTAGCATAAGCAAATTTGAGTTGCCTTTCTTGTGCTTAAGAACCAAAGAAATCTGGCTCATATAACCTTTAATAGATCAATGGCTTTTTCTTTCCATTGTTTATTTGATTTGTCTATTATTAGTATAAGCTTAGCCTTTTTTATTGTAGTAAAATATACATCACATAAAATTTTCCACTTTAACCATTTTAAAGTCCAGTGATATTAAATACATTCATAATATTGTATAACTATCAACCTATCCATTTAGCTTAACCTGTTTAAAAAATAGCATTTCAGGTAAATTTTCTTCTTTATAATCTGTATCTTAAGAGATCAAGTCAATTTCAATAATGCTGAGTTAAAATCATTATATGAAATTAACTTGTACTGGCAATACCGTGGGGGCCAGAAAATAAGCCGTCCACAAGTCACAGTGGAGCTATTTCCCCCAATTTCATATTGAGTGGACACAGTCTTGCTGCTCCCTGAGTGCCTCTTACTCTAATTATCTTAGTTGAGGCTGCTCTAACAAAATACCATGGACTAAGTGGCTTAAACAACAAACATTAATTTCTCACTGTTCTGGAAGCTGGGTGGTCCCAGATCAAGGTGCCTACTGATTCAGTTCCCAGTGCAGATGGCCGTCTTCTTGCTGTATCCTCACATGGCAGAGAGAGAGAGATTATCTCTCGTGTCTTCTCTTATAGGGGGACTAGTCCCATTCCTGAGGGCTCCACTCTCATGACCTAATTACCTCCCAAAGACCTCATCTCCAAATACCATCACACTGGACATTAGAGCATCAGTGTATGAATTTGGGCAGACCTGTTAGTCCACAGCACTAATATGAGGATTATAGACAGTGCCAGTAAAAGCAAAGCCTTATGAAGTAATGAAAGCAGACTAAGACTCATCATCAGAGACGCTGATGGACGTGTAAATACTATGGGATTCCCACTGGCAAATCAAAACACTCCCAAGTCCTTGGTAGTGTGATTTACCGTGTTCTCACTTTTCTGAGTCTTTTTTTTTTTAATATTTATATATTTATTTGAGAGAGAGAAAGTGAGACAGAGCATGAGCGAGGAGAAGGTCAGAGAGAGAAGCAGACTCCCCGTGGAGCTGAGAGTCCAATGCGGGACTCGATCCCGGGACTCCAGGATCATGACCTGAGCCGAAGGCAGTCATCCAACCAACTGAGCCACTCAGGCGTCCCACACTTTTCTGAGTCTTTACAAAAATAATTTTGAAAGCATTTTAAAACTTGAAAAAAAAAAATTAGAGAAAAGAGAGCACAGGGCACCAAAGTGAATTGGTGATGGGAAGTACACATTAGAATATAGTAAAACAGCCTCTGTGTGTGCGTCTGTATCTGCCTGCAGTGGAGTTGGGTGGGGGTTTGGGGGTGGGGCGGTGCAGAATATAGAGAAAGCTGAAAAAGAAACCGTCTCAGTCTCAACCGGGTAACCAGCGGTGGACTTCACTTAGAATCTGAAGGGGATGTCGGAGGCAATCTTTCATTTCCCATCCTTCAAAAATGCCTGTCTCCTTTGCTCTCTCTACTGTCCCTCTCCATCTCTCTCCTGACACACTTTCTCTCCCACATGTGCCCTTTTCCCTTTCTTCTCCTTTTCCTAAGTCCTGCATGCAATACCACCAGAGGCAACAGCCGGTAACACTTCAGCCTGTCTCCAAAGCCCTTTAGAAATCTAAAATGAGTCCATTTAGGCCAAGAATCTCCTTGATTTTCTGAAAGATTTGCCCTGTTCTCCTGGTTAGCTGCATAGAGTTCAGGAGCCATGTTCACTGGTACACGGGCATGAAATTTCTGTGTAGATTTTAGATCATTGTGTTTTCAGGAGTTCTGCTATTTCAAGCCCTCAGGTATCTTTCATGGAAGATTCAGGAGAAGTGATAATGGTCCCCATCAAGAATTCTTACCACAAGCGGGAGTATGTATTTTCCCCCTAATTCTTTTTTTAAAAAATAGATTTTATTTATTTATTTGACAGAGAGAGAGAGAGAGAAAGAGCACAAGCAGGGGGAATGGCAGGCAGAGCAAACAGAGGGAGAAGCAGGTCCCCCACAGAGCAGGTAGCCCAATGCAGGGCTTGAACTCAGGACCCTAGGATCGTGACCTGAGCCGAAGGCAGCCACTTAACCGGCTGAGACACCCAGGGGCCCCTTTCCCTTCCAATTCTTAAGGACAATAGAAGGCACTAGTGATAAAAGGCAATTGAGAGTGGTTCACCATGATCAAAACAGCTGCCTTGCTTGTTACTCTACATATAATTTTTTTGTCATGTTGGGGTTAGTATGTTGAATCCAGATTTGGTTAATGTGTTGCAGATGTTGTAGAATACACCCCCCCCCCCCATGAATAGAGTGAGAGTTTTCTCTGAAGGAAACAATTTTTCCTGGTGTCATGTATCCAGTTGACCTTAACTCAATAAACCAGAACTTAGAATGTATAATAGGGAATGTATGTCCTCTTTGGGGTCTTGTTCTTGTTGGATTTTACAGAGGGTTTTTCAGGGAGGTGTCCTGGATAAGAAATGCAAAGATGGTGAGTATCTATTTATGTAGATGTCTACTACATGTCTACTTATGTTCCATGGAGTGAAACTCAGTCACTTGACCACAGCGAACTACAAAGTGAGGTTGAGAAATGTAGTTTAGCCATGGAAGAAGAGAATGGCAGGATTGAGTAGTAACTGACCAATCTTTATTGCAAAGTATCACTCGAATATTTTCTACTCCCATTTTCTTTCCTTTTTTTTTTTTTAAAGATTTTATTTTATTTTAAAGATTTTATTTGTTTATTTAGGAGAGACAGAGACAGGGAGGGCACAAGCAGAGGGAGGGGCAGAGGAGAGGGATAAGCAGACTTCACTGAGCGCAAAGCTGGAAGCCCAGTGTGAGGCAGAGGCCCAATCTCAGGACCCTGGATTGTGACCTAAGCTGAAGTCAGAGGCCTAAATGACTGAGCCACACAGACACCCCTAAAGATTTTCTTTTAAAGTAATCTCTACAACAAATATGGGGCCCCAACTCATAACCCTGAGATCAAGGGACACACGCTCTACCGATCAAACCAGCCAGATGCTCCTCTACTTCCATTTTCTTTCTTTTTCCTCCATAACATTTTAAGACTATGTAATATGCTATATATTTCACTTACTTACTTTGTTTACGATCTGTCTCCACTACTACAATTCAGACATATCTGTGATTAAGAAGGTTTGTTCAGGGAGATTTTTTGCTGTTGTGTTTACATCACTTAAAACAGTGCTCTGTAGCTCATAATAAATACTCAAAAATATTTGTTGAATGAATGAACAATATCCAGAACTTTCTTTTTCTAGTTCTTTCCTAAGTAGTTTAATCAATTCTACTTTATTTCTTTTGTGAAGTTATCTTTTATTTATTTATTTATTTATTTATTTATTTATTGAGATTTATTTATTTCTTTTAGAGAGAGCAAGAGAGCAGGGGTGGGGAAGGGCAAAGGGGGAGAGAAAATCTCTAGCAGACTTCCTGCTGAGCACAGACCCCCACCTTCCCCAATGTGGGGCTGGATCCCAGGATCCTGAGAACAGGAACTAAACAGAAATCAAGAGTTGGATGCCTAACTGACTAAGCCACCCAGGTACCCTATGGAGATATCTTTTAGATTGCCTGTGCATCCTTTTCAAAAGATGTCTTTTTATTGGAGCTAAATTTGACTGTAGTTCTTTTCTCCTCTTACTTCTATAAAGAGCCTAGAACGAGATAGTTCTTGCCTCAAGAAATAGACTAGGAGATGGGAAAAGACATTAGCAAGCAAATTGTACCTTTTAGAACGCATTATTTTGCAGTATATTGTGCATTAGTTCTTCCTCTTACTATTCCCAAAAGTATAATATTTTCTCATTTTCCAGCTTTGTCTTAGGTATGTCTAGGGAAATTAAGAATGATGTATATATGTCTAGAGTAATATGGAAGAGATGACTAACTAACAAAATCCATTCTCTGCTTCTTCCATAATAAAAAACTTACACTAGACCACACACAATTGCGTAGTTAGGGACTTCATTTCCTGGTTTCCCTTGCAGTTAGGTATGCCCTATAGCTAAAGTATCCCTGAGCAGTGCACAGAAGTGATCTTTGTGACTTTTCATTTCCTTACAAAAAAAATTCCTAACTTTGAGTAACTGTTCTTTTCTCTTGCCAGTTGCCTGGGAAGAAGAAGATTAGAGTGACCTTGGAAACCACACATTGAGACTGTAGGGCAGCTATTAGCCTGGGTCCCTGAAGGACATTTAGACAGATTTGGTTACCAATGTGGACCAACACTGGGACTGTTGTGAGTGACAGAAATAACCTTCTTAAAATGGCTTATTACTTTTTGATGTCTTGTAACAGCAGATTAATGAGAATTCCCAAAAGAAAATGAGTTTTGAGGTCAAAGCCAAGGGCTCTTTGCCAATATAGCACAATGAGTAAAATCATAGACTTTGGGATCCAACAGACTGGGTTTCATACTGGAATTCTCCACTTACTAGTTCCAACTTACTAGTTAACTGGGAAGTTTTGTTAATCTCTCTGGGCCTATGTTTTCTCTTTTCTTATCTGAGGATAAAAGTAATACTACCTCAGAAGGCTATTGTGGGAATTAAATGAGATAATATATGTGAAGGAGACAGTAAGATTTCAAGAAACAGTAGTGATTGTGATTTTTATTCTGGGGATTCCTTCTCTATTGCCAGCTTTGGGGTACAGAGGTTGGAGTTCATTAGAAAGATGGTGGATTTCCTTGTAAGGCACAAAACAAGCTTTGCTTTTTCTTTTTTTAAAGATTTATTCATCTATTTTAGAGACAGAGATGGGGGGAGGGGTAGAGGGAAAGAGAGAATTCTGAAGCAGGCTCCCTGCTGAGTGCAGGATCAGGTGTGTGGCTCAGTCCCAGGACCCTGAGATCATGATTTAAACTGAAATCAAGGGGCGCCTGGGTGGCTCAGTGGGTTAAAGCCTCTGCCTTCGGCTCAGGTCATGATCCCAGGGTCCTGGGATCGAGACCCCGCGTCAGGCTCTCTGCTTGGCAGGAAGCCTGCTTCCTCCTCTCTCTCTGCCTGCCTCTCTGCCTACTTGTGATCTCTGTCAAATAAATAAAATCTTTAAAAAAAAAAAAAAGTTAGGTGCTTAACTGACTGAGCCACCCAGGTGATCTGAGCTTTGGTTTTTCTAAATAATCATAGGTGGACACTGAATGTTATAATCTCTGACTCTTCCAAATCAGACATTCTCACTTTTCAAAATTGAGGTATAATTCACATACAACAAAGTGAACAAGGCTTAAGTGTATAAATCAATGAGCTTTGAAAAACATATCTATCAGTGTAAGTACCACCCCAGTCAAGATATAGAACATTTCCATCATTCCATAAAGATCCCTTGGGCCTTCTCCAGTCAATTCCATTCCCAGTGGCAACCACTAAGCTGATTTCTATCATCATAGCTTAGTTTTGCCTTCTCTAGAATTTTATATAAATGGAAACATACAGTGTCTGGATTCTTTTAAGCAACTTCATGTTTTTGAGATTCATCCATGATGTTGTGTATATCATGTCAAAGATAAAACTAAATCTGAGACAAAATTAACAAAGACTGTTTATTCATTTACTCTTGGCAAGGAAGCCCATCTGTCATCACTTTTGCTTCAGCAAGGACTGAGATGTATTAGAAAGGAAAATAAGTTTTATGGAGGAAAAAGGGGAAATACTGACATAGTCCCTGGCAGGGAAGTATTCTATTAAGGTGGGATTTAGGGAAGTGGGGAGACTTTCTAATTGGTTTTCATGTATTTGGTAGTCCTTGGTACCCTGCAAGAGGGAACAGTTTGGGGACATTTCAAAAGAGGAGGGAGTGTTCAGTGTTAGATGGAGGGTGTTCTGTGGCCAGCCATTTCCTGGGACAAAAAAAAAAAAAAAAAGTTGGGATCCAGGGTGTTTGTTGTAATTGTCTTTGGGGGAATAGCTGCAATGGCAGGCCACTTCTCAATCAGTAGTTTGGTCCATTCCATTGCTGAATGGTATTATGATCAACATAGCAGACCATTCTATAGTGAACCACAATTCACTTACCCATTGATGAATTCTCTACTAAGAAAGTTCAATATGCATCCAAGTTGTTCAGTTAAGAAGATTCATAGCACAAAGAGATTCTTTAATTTCGAAAAAGTGTTCCATAGACGCTCTTAAATAGGAATGACCCTCGCAGCACTTAGGAAGTAAACTTATTTACATAAAGTCAGTTTACGTGCTTTTTAGTGTAAAGATTTTATTTATATATTGGAGTTCTATTCTAGAAGACCTTTGGTAAAATTCCTTTTTATAGCCCTGAGCTTATTGATACTCATTATACATTCATTTTTCCTCCTCTTTTGGGAAAAAAAAATAGAAATAAAAAACCGACTGTTAACTCATTTTCTTAAGCAAGTCTCGTCAAGATCTGTGTGGAGTCTTCTTGGATAAAAAAATTGCATTATCACCACAAATGGAATGTGTGATGTTTTCAAAGTTCCTATGGGAAATCACTAGTATTTGTACTAATATTAGTATAAACTGAAATTTATTAATATTGTACTAATATTTGAAGTAATAAAAATGCTAATATCAGTATGAAAGGAAAGAGAGGGAACCCATCCACTGAACCCTTATTAACTAAGGTAATAGAAATACAATCAGATGTCACTGTTGCCCCTCTCTTTTGCATCAGAGGATTTTTTTTTTTTTAAGATTTTATTTTTAAACAATCTCTACATCCAACATGGGGCTCAAATTTCCAACCCTGAGATGAATCACATGCTCCGCCAAATGAGCCAGTCAGGCACCCTGAGGTCCAGATGTTTTCTCCCCTTGAAGTAGGGGAAAACCAGTGTAGGTGAGAACCATTGTGTTTGCCTTTTTGTTGAGTGTGGGGAGGGCTCAATCTGATCAAACATATGAAGAAAGGAAGAACTCCCATAAACAGAAGGCTAAAACTGGTATGAAAATACCCGTTTATTTGGTTGCTTAATTCTGTTTTGGTTAGCGAATAAACAGGTGTTTAAAATTATTTTTATTGGTCTCTAAGTCTTTTGGCATTTTAAAACTTTTTCCTATGATTTATTTAAAAGAATCAAGGCCAGAAAAGGGTATCATCTCCGATTTTACCAAGTGCTTAACATGGGTACTAATTTATCTCTTTACTTTTGTCTTTAATAAATCACCACTTCTCCTGAGCAAGTGAAAGAATAATAATTTGCAAGATTGAATTTTCTTCTTAAAAGTCCTCAAGTGGAGTGTTTTTTCTCAGAATTCTTTTTGATACCTACATTGAACATATCTTTCCTTTTTTCTTTCTTAAAATATTTTATTTATTTATTTGGCAGACAGAGATCACAAGTAGGCAGAGAGCCAGGCAGAGAGAGAGAGAGAGAGAGAGGAGGAAGCAGGCTCCCTGCCGAACAGAGAACCCGATGTGGGGCTCGATCCCAGAACCCTGGGACCATAACCCGAGCCGAAGGCAGAGGCTTTAACCCACTGAGCCACCCAGGCGCCCATGAACATATCTTTCTTTAAAAAATAAGAAATCAAGGGACGCCTGGGTGGCTCAGTTGGTTAAGCGGCTGCCTTCGGCTCAGGTCTTGATCCCAGCGTCCTGGGATCGAGTCCCACATGGGGCTCCTTGCTCTGCAGGGAGCCTGCTTCTCCCTCTGACTCTTCCTTCCACTCTGTCTGCCTGTGCTTGCTCTCATTCACTCTCTCTCTGACAAATAAATAAATAAAAGCTTTAAAAAAAAATAAGAAATCAAGATAAAAGTCTTCTGCACAGTGAAGGAAACAATCAACAAAACTAAAGGCAACCTTTGGAATGGGAGGAGATACTCACAAATGACATATCTGATAAAGGGTTAGTATCTAAAATATGTAAAGAACTTACAAAACTCAACATTAAGAAATGCAAGTAATCCAGTTAAAAAATGAGCAAAAGACATGCATAGACATCTTTTTTTCTAAGAAGACATACAGATGGCCCACAGACACATGAAAAGATGCTCAACATCACCAATCACCAGGAAAATACAGATTAAAACTACAATTGGATATCACCTCAAACCTGTCAGAGTGGCTAAAACTGACAACACAGGAAACAACATGTGTTGGTGAGGATGCAGAGAAACAGGTACCTCATGTTTGGGATTAAAATAATCATCATTCACATTGGTCCCTTTTCCCTCTCCCCACCGTGGAGTATTATTTATAAGACGAGTGGCTTTCTTAAAGCTTAAGGAGAGATGGAAGATATTGCTTAGATTTTGTGTGGGAAATCCGTAGAACATACAGGGCAAAGGGCAAAACAGATGTGCTTTATCTTGGTAGAGAAAGTGAATTTTGTTAGAAATCATCCTTTTAAGGTAAAAGTGGGCAGAAACTCAAGCTTGAAGATTTTATTTAATTTTATTTGCAATGAATGAATTTGCTTTGTTCCAACAACTTTCTACAGGGTAATGATGAGAGCAAGAGAGAAAGCCAACGTTAAGCACTTGGCACTGACCTGTTTCTGCTTCTCCCTAACCAGCAGGCTGCTAATGTCCGGAACAAGAAGGGATTACCCTGAAAGAGAAGAGCCATCCCTTGCTGTTTAAGTGACTATACCTGTTGGCAGCAATTTTCTGAAAAAACACTGGCTAGATGGAAAGCAGAGTTTCTCTCCATTGTCTGTTCCTCTGGAATGTCAAAAACAATCAGCTAAAAGGCAGTGGGGGAAAAATCTAACGGACAACTGGTGTTTTGTCTGTACTAGGTTTCATGATATTTTTAACGGATTGACTGCAACGAATTTTTTTTTTTTTTTTTTGCATTGAGTGGAAACAAGTTAAGATTTTAAGATTTACCAACCAACAGACTGTGGTAGCCTGATGATGAGAATGGCAGCAGTGGTGGCTGAAGATATTATTTTTTGAGTGTTTACAATGTGCCATCCATTATTCTGCACATCATTTAATCCCCAATAATCTAATGAAGTAGGCACTATTATTGTCTTCATTATACAATGAGGAAATGTCCAAGATTGTGCTGCTAATGTACAACAGAGCTGGAATGTGAAAAGGGTTGGTGAGCTTTAAAGATGTGTAAAACATGCCAGAGAAGAGCTCAACCTTGCAAAAATTTTACTTGCAAATGCCTACAAAATTACGTGACTTGATATTAAAAGCCCAATAATAATAGACCAAAAATACATTAGATTTAAATAATGTTTTTTCCTGAAAAATCATTTTTTGAAAACTTTTACATCATAGTCACCTCATTTTAAAGGACTGGAAGAGACATTTTTTCCTGCCTGTAAGTTCTTGAAAATTGAATGTAATACCCATCATTCATGTGAACCTTCATACCATGTATAACAGAATTTTGGAGGATAATGTTGATGTGGCTGTGCATGGGAATGAAAAGAAAAAGCAATGTTTGGAATGAGAGTATGAAATAATGTGTCATATAAACCTGAGGAAGCCAACCCACTGTTTTGGTGTTTTACCAATGGATAGGCAGAGGTATTTTATATATGAACATGTATGTTTACATAATGTAGTAGCAGAGATTTTGGGGTTACCTGACAGATACATGAAGAAAAAGGAGGTAAGTGTGAGAAGCCTTTAGAATGTCAAATACAAAGTTACTATGTTGCTCTAGTTCACACACATGACATGTAAAATTGCACTATCATTTTAAAGATACATTATCTCCTTTTTGGAAGGGATTCACCTTTTAAACAGTTGGGTCTCCCTTGTCCCACTTTTCTCTCATAACTCACATACATTATCCAAAATGTATCCAAATTGAGGCTTCAAGACATACAGTCCTTCCACTTCACACTGTCTCCGCTGCTACCCTTGTTCAAGCCACTGTCATCACTTGCCTGGGTCACTCCTAAAGCTTCCTAATGGTTTTCTCTGTTTCCACCTTGCTCTTGGTGGCTTATTTGGTCCTAATAATATATATGTCAGATCACGACCCTCACATGCTTAATACACTCTGGTAACTTCTCATCTCACTCAGAGCAAAAGTCCTTAAGATGGCCTCCACACTACCACAGAATCTGTCTCCTCTACCCCTCTCAACACTCTGATCATATCTATTCTCTTGTTCACTCTGTTCCCACTACCCTGACTTCCCTCCTGTGCCTTCAACTTGCCAGGAATGGCAAGACCTGGAGGTCTTTGCTCTTGTTGCCCCTGTCAGTAATGCTCTTTCCTCTGGGGGCACCTGAGTGGCTGTCAGATAAGCATCTGGCTTCAGTTCAGTTCTTGATCTCAGGGTCCTGGGATGGAGCCCCACGTCGGGCTCTCTGCTCAGTTGGGAGCCTGCTTCTCCCTATTCCTGCTGCTAGTGCTCGCTCTCTCTTGCTATCTCTCTCAAGTAAGTAAATTAAATTGAAAAAATTTTTAAAAAATGCTCTTCCCCCTTATATCCATATGACTCATTGCCTCCCTTCCTTCAAGTTTTTGCATAAATTTAACATATCAGAGAGACCTTCCCCTAAGGATGAGGACTTAGTTCTACCCCTGGAGCACCCTATTCTTCACATTCTGCTTTATTTTTCCTCCATGCTTAGGACCTGTTACAACCCAGCACATTCTTGTTTGTTTATTGTTTGTCTTTCTGCCCTAGAATAGTAAGTTCCTGGGGCAAGACCTTTGTTTGGTTCACTGCTACATCACCAGAACATAATAAACACTCAGTAAATAATTGTCTTTAAAAAGTGAGTGCATGGGGGCGCCTGGGTGGCTCAGTGGATTAAGCCGCTGCCCTTGGCTCAGGTCATGATCTCAGGGTCCTGGGATCGAGTCCCACATCGGGCTCTCTGCTCAGCAGGGAGCCTGCTTCCTCCTCTCTCTGCCTGCCTCTCTGCCTACTTGTGATCTCTCTCTCTGTCAAATAAAATAAAATCTTTAAAAAAAAAAAAAAGTGAATGCATGAGTTAGTCCTCATGGTAGTTCAGGATTGCGAATAGGACAGGAGAGTATCTACACTTTAAAAAATTGGCTTGAAACCAGATTTTCATAACACAAGTTTTGTTTGCATATCACTTATGAAATTTAACATGATTTAAGAAAAGTGATTCTAGGTTTCCAACAGTTTTTTTTAATGAATTGGTGATAAGCAAAGTGATCCAAGAATAGGAGAAAGAGGTATTAACAGTGTGACACAAATCTATGTAAGCTCCATGAGAGCAGAGATTTTCCCATTTTAGTCATTGACACTTCCTAGCACTTTTAGCATATAGTAGGGACTCAATCACAATCGACACATTTTGTATATGTCCTCATTAAAGTTAGTCTTATGGAAGCACATCCCATGCTTGTGGATTGGAAGAATAAATATTGATAAAAATGTCTTACTACCCAAAGCAAGCTCTACATTTAATGTAATCCCTATCAAAATACCAAGAGCATTTTTCACAGAACTAGAACAAACAATCTTAAAATTTGTATGGAACCACGGAAGATCCCAAAGAGCAGGGCACCTGGCTAGCTCAGTTGGTGAGTGGGTGACTCTTGATCTTAAATTAAGGTCATGACTTCAAGCTCTACAATGGGCCTAGAGTTTACTTAAAACAAAAAAAAAATAAAATTCTGAATAGCGAAAGCAATCTTGAAAAAGAAAAGCAAAGCTGGAGGCATCACAACTCCAGACCTCAAATTACCTGACAAAAGTTGTAATAATCAAAACAGTATGGTACTGGCACAAAAACAGACACATAGATCAATGGAACAGAATAGAAAACCCATAAATGAGCCCATAATTATATGGTCAATTAATCTTCAATAAAGAATAGCAATGCGAAAAAGATTGTCTCTTCACCAAATAGTGTTGGGAAAACTGGACTGTAACGTGCAAAAAAGGAATCAGGACCACTTTCTTATACCATATACAAAACCAAATTCAAAATGGATTAAAGACCTACATGTGAGGGCACCTGGGTGGCTCAGTGGGTTGAGCCTCTGCCTTCGGCTCAGGTCATGATCTCAGGGTCCTGGGATCGAGTCCCGCATTGGGCTCTCTGCTTGGCAGGGAGCCTGCTTCCTCCTCTCTCTCTCTGCCTGCCTCTCTGCCTACTTGTGATCTCGCTCTGTCAAATAAATAAATAAAATCTTAAAAAAAAAAAAAGACCTACATGTGAGACCTGAAACCATAAAAAATTCTAGAACCAGGGGCAGTGGGTGGCTCAGTTGGTTAAGCATCTACCTTCGGCTCAGGTCATGATCTCAGGGTCCTGCTCAGTGAGGAGTCTGCTTCTCCCTCTCCCTCTGCCTCTCCCCACACTGTGCTCACTTGCTGTCTTTTGCTCTCTATCTCAAATCAATAAATAAATCTTAAAAAATAATTTAGCATGGACTGATTGTTACTATGTGTTTGTTACTAAGATTAAGCTACAACTAAACAGCTCACATTCTAACCAGAGATTGCCACAGACAGCTAGCCTACACAGATGGTGTTTCTGTGATTACCCGTGCTGTGACCAACTGGTAGTTACTCTATTTCTTAGCAGACTAAAGGTCAACCATGGTCATTTTAATGGTAAAATTAATGATTTGTAAAATAGCATGAAGAAAGTTAGAAATGGGTAATTTTGATGTATTGATTTGTGAGATGTTTTAGAGACACTCCCCATGCTTGCATGTATAAGGAATAAAATCAACAGATTTCTACAGCATGGTTTTCTTCGGTGTGTAATCTTAGGCTCAAAGGATTCTTGCGTTCTGTCCTGGAGAGTCTGCCTAGAGTGGCTAGAGCATCTAGACAAAAGAAACGAGAGAGAGAGGAATGAAAGAAGAAAGAAAAAGGAAGGAAGGGAAGAAAAGAAAAGCAAGCAAGCAGGAATTTCTTTTGAGCTCAGAATAGGAGGTATGAATGGCTTTTGTGCTTGCCTGCTTAGGCAATGGTTAGATGGTGAATGTGTGTGTATTGGCAGAATGTAGTCTGCGGGCTCCTTTCTTCATAGTCAGGCGCCAAGGTTGTGGGGGAGTGCTAATCTTTATTCCAGGCAAACTTCTTAGGTGGCTACTGTCATCTTTCCAAAAGAACATAAGTGTCGTGCATACTAAAGTGGCTGAGATCCGTTTGCAACACCTCACCATTGTGTGATATAAAATACAAGCAATATTAACTTATACAGTAAGTGTCAGTCAGTCCAGTTATTTTAAAATTTATACTACCATAGCTATCAGAGGAGTTTTGAAAATATGAAACATAGGCTTACTTAATTTTTTCTTTGTGATTGGCATCCCTGATATGTTGAAACCTTAACCAAGGCTTAGTTGGCCTCGTATAGAGCCCGGGCAAGTCCACAACAATGTGGCTGTCACTTTAGGCTTCTGCAGAAGCAAAGGCCAGTTGGGCATTTTTGTGCCTGGTGACTTGTGTTCTCTTCCTCCTTGTAAGACGCATCTGACGATAGCAAAGCAGACCAAGGACAGGGAAAGAAGGTGACTGAAAGTCAAAGAAGGTTAGAGCAAAGAACCGTGAAGGGATCTATGAAAAATTGAGAAGAATTAGGGGTGAATTGCTGAAAGGTATTATTGCTGCCTGGTGCCCTAAGGGCAGCTGGCAATAGGCATGATATTTTTCATGTTCCCTTTACACAATGGAAACCCCATGACCTTGCTTTATTTATGAGGCAACTAAATATTCTTACGCTAAAATGAGTTTTCAGACCTCTGTTTGGTATTTGATTAAAGAAGAGCAATCTCTGCGTCAGTTTTCAAGCACCCATTTTCTTGAGCCCTTCAGATTTTTTTCCTTTGTGAATGCATTAAACCAGCATCTTTCCATAATATCTATGAATTTTCAGAAATGGAGAAATATATCACCAAATTTAACAATAAAACATGTCCTATTTTAGTCTTTCTCTTTAATTATCTTTTTCTGAACCTACACAGCTGTCTATCAAAATGTGCAAATTAAAAATCCTGACCTTGACATGATCAAAATAAGATACTTGGTACATAACTGAATTATGTGTTTATCTTTCATATACCCTTTTCATTACCTCACAAAGAATTTATTTGATTTTTAGATATTAAAAAAGCTTTCTTTATAAATGAAGTATTGATTCATGCTACAACACGCATGAGCCTTGATTCCCTTTGTATGAAATGTCCAGGGGCGCCTGGGTGGCTCGGTAAGTGTCTGCCTTTGGCTCAGGTCATGAACCTAAGGTCCTGTGATCAAGCCCCGCATTGGGTTTCTTGCTCAGTGGGAGCCTACTTCTCCCTCTCCCTGTGTCGGCTTCTCTCCTTGCTTATGTTCTCTGTTTCTCTGTCAAATAAATAAATAAAGTCTTTTAAAAAAATTTAAAAATTATATAAAATGTCCAGAATAGGAAAATCAATAGAGACAGAAAGTTAGGGGTTGCCTAGAGCTGGGAAGTGATGAGAGTGGGGGATAGGGGAAAGATGGCATTGACAGCAAATAGGTATGGGGTTTCTTTTATAAGGGAGGAAAATGTCCTAAAATTAGATTGTAGGGCTTTGGTGAGCCACCCTCTTTTATTTCTATATAAGCCTCAGTAAATTTGCATACAGAAGTATATATCACTTCAAGTACTGACATAGCAAAATCACTTGGTTGTATTTGGAGTTAACTTGGTGGTGAGACATACTTCTGTTTATACCGCATCTTTCACAAAGTGGGAGTATGGCCAGCGATTTCAAATCCATACACAGGGTGCAATGTTTTCTCATATAATTAACAAGTGAGAGTTTAAATGACTGATGTTGTGTATCTAGTTTTAGCTTAACTATGAAAATGTCTTTTAAAACCAGGAACTACAAAATAAAGAAAGAAATTATATTTAAATAACAATACTCCATCTGTAGAAAATCAAAGCTGATTACACTAACCCTTCATTTGCTTTGTCCTCATGGCTGAGGACCCCAGCAAGTCAAGAAGGATAAATCTTTGTTAGATTTTTTTTTCTCCTGCTACCAGTTGTGTGATGAATGAATAAATGTACACACACACACAAAGAGATACATTAAAGGAAGTCACTTATGTGAAAGAAAATAACATAGTGTCTAGCATATGGCGGGTGTGTGATAAATAAATGATATAGTAGTTTCTGAATAAGCAGGAGGGGGTGTTTTCTGCTAAAGAGAAAGCAGGCTTCAGCTTGAAGCTCTTCACTAATACATAATTGCTGCAGCTATACGAAGGATTCAGAATATAATTAGTGATTTTTCAGTATTTAGACCTTTGCTTCCTGGGCAGAAGCGAAAGGACAGAACAGAGAAAGCAGATGATCCAATTTTTGTTAGCATCTCCACTTTGTTAGCATGGAGGAAAAAATATCCAATCTGTGTGGTAGGTGTTGGTGTTTTCAATCTTTTACTCTCTGGCCTCCTTTGAGAACTGTGAGGAAATTTAAAAATTTTCACTCTTCTGCTTGGAGACCTACAAATCAAGCAGTTATAGAAGTAGTGTCCTGAGAGACAAGGACATTTTCCAATTTAGCAGCCCTAGCCTTCAAGCTGATTTGAGAGAAGCGTGGAGTGCACGGACACCAAGCCAAAACGCTTTTTTAACAGCAACAATAACAGGAGACGGAGAGATTAGAGAATTCAGAGAAATCATGAAGCACAGCAAGCCACCCCTGCAGTATCATTAAATATCACCATGGTGCTGGTCTTTGTCTGTCTTACTCCTGGCTCCTGAGAGCTCCTGAAACCCTTGACATTTCCTAAGTGGAAAGAGCGTGATAATATGGGTAATAAAGGTGTCTTTGGTTATTCACAACAAGTTCCTTTTTAACCACACCTGAGTTTATGTTAATGATCTGACTTTTGGAAAGCCCCTGTGGCTGGGGGTCGACTGCCAGGGGAACCCACCCTGCCCAGAGAGGCTAGGGATTGAGTTCAATCACTAATAGCCAATGCTTTAATCAATCTTGCCCATGTGAGGAAGTTTCCATAAGACCCTGAAAGGGTGGGGTTCAGAGAGCTTCCGGTATGGTGCATGCATGGAGGTGCTGCAAGAATGGGGTGTCCAGAGAGAGCGTGAAAGGTCTCCACTGCCCCAACCCTTGGCCCTTGTCCTGTTCCCCATATTTGCCCTGAGTATCTATCTCCTCCATGTAGCTATTCTTAAGTTATATACTTTTCACATAAACTGATGATCTGGTAAAACAAAAACAGAACCAACAAAAATATCCCCACAGTGGGAAGCATCTAACAACTTGTGTCTCCAGCCGGGAGTCGGGTCTCTCTAGATCACCTTTAGGGGACTTCCAAGGACAGACACTGGGGCCACAGACTTCCTAAAATCTGGGAATGGCAACATTTATTTTAAGGTTGCATAGAAAAAAATGAGCTGACCTCTGAACAGAGAGTATTGTTTATTTACGAATTCTGTCCTTTCATTTAACTCAATAAATTATAAGCCTCAATCAGGTGCCAGGTCCTGTCTTGGGCACTGGAGATACTCTATTAAACCAAGTCATTAAAACTGATAGTGATGCTAGGAAGGGATGTCATCATGAGAAAGGAAAATATATTAGATTTTAGTTGTTTCTAATCTCTCGCCTCACCTTTGGGAGGAAGAAGCTTATGTTATTACTAGCCTAACTTCGTGTGGATAATGGTTGGAGTGGAACAACAAATAAATGAAGAGCCTGAAGAGCATGGGGAGATCAGTGAGGCTGCATGAGAAAAAAGAAGGCTTTACTAGAAGATGACAAAGAATGGATACGGAAAGGGGAAGTAGCTAGGGAGAGCGAAGAGCTTGTGTAAGTGGAGTTTGCCTGAAACTAATTTTGAAGTTCCTGAAGATGGATGGATTAGGGCTTTTGTGGCAACTTCTGTGAGTATGGAATTATGATGAGGAAAGAGGGCAAAGAAATTTTGTCTGAAAAAATGACTCACTCTTTTGGAATTTTCTTGTTGGGTCATATTTACTTTTTCTAATTTATTTATTTATTTAAAGGTTTTTATTTATTTATTTGACAGAGATCACAAGTAGGCAGAGAGGCAGGCAGAGAGAGAGAGAGAAAGGAGGAAGCAGGCTCTCTGCTCAGGATGCAGGACTCGATCCCAGGACCCTGAGATCATGACCTGAGCCGAAGGCAGCGGCTTAACCCACTGAGCCACCCAGGTACCCTCTAATTTATTTAGAAGTTCATAGTGCATGGTTTCAGAAAAAGTAAGAGTGTACAGTAAAAAGTTCTCCTTCTTAATCTATCGCATTGTTCTGTTTCCTTAAGGCACCAATTGTTCATTGTTCCTGGTATGTCCTTCCAGGAATATTTTCTGTATATGAAAGCAATCATGAGCATATAATATTTTCCCTGTCTTTGTACAAATGGTACCATATTATATACATATGAAAAATATGGACACTCTTCTGATATCAAAATTGTGATTTTGGGAGAAAAGACCCAGTTTGGTACTGAATATAATCAGATAAAGAACCAAAGACTGTGTATTTGCCATGGGTAGGTTCCTCTGGGAAATAGGCTCTGAGACTCTAAGACTTGTGTGTGGGTTGTTCTAGTGACTGATTTTCTTAGGGCCTCTTCCTTGATTACTATTCTCTGGTGGATATGAGTAAGCAATACAAAGATCTCCACACTTCCTGCCTTCTCCCATATGTCCATCCACAAGCTTCTTCCCCAGACCTCCCGATCTTCAGTGTTCTAATCCTTCTCATTTTAAGCTCTTGACCAAACAGTCAACCACATGTCCATGTCCATGAGTCTACACAGTCTTTCCCTGGGCCACTTTCCCTTCACACAAAGTGAATGAAGAGCTCCAAGGGAAGTTCTTCTCAGGGGGGAAGACTTTCCTTCACCCCCCATCTTCAGAGCCGTCCCCGAGTGGACATTTAGTATAGCTGTAGTCCATTTCTGACTTGTACTCACATACTGAGCAGAATCATTCATGAACGAAGTCCTGTCTTTTTCCTTCTCTGTGAGCTGTTCATAAAGGTCCCCCTATGTAGTCCTGGGTGAGCTGTGGGACAGACGATGGTGCCATGGTGGTGAGTGACATGGAACCTGGAGCAGCTGCTTGTGCAGGTTACTTTTGCCCTTTGCCTTTTCTTGTGCTCAATCCCAAATGCGTCACTTCCATTTCAGAATGGAATGTTGCCAAACACACTTGACCTTATAACTGTGTGGGTTTGACAGAACACAGTTCGTGGTAGGCATTTCTGGATACATAGTCACTTGATGTCCAACAGTCAAGTTTTCTGTCTTTTCCATGGAAACTAGTAGCATACCAGAATCTGTTTTTCAAATGATTTATTTAAATTGATTTTTTTTTTTTTTAAGTAAACTCTACTCCCAACATGGCCTTGAATTCCTGGCCCTAGATAAAGAGCTGCATGCTCTATTAACTGAACCAGCTAGGTGTCCCTCAAATGGTTTATAATACCTGCAGCAAATGGCATGATCATACTCCAGAATCCAAGGGATCTGCATTGTGGTTCTCCTTTTTTTTTTTTTTAAAAGACTTTATTTATTTGAGAGAGTATGAGTGATTAGTGCAGGGAAGAGCAGAGGGAGAAGGAGAAGCAGGGAAGCAGGCTCCCAGCTAAGCAGGGAGTCTGATGTGCCAATTGCAGGACCCTGGAATCATGACCTGAGCTGAAGGCAGGTACTTAGCTGACTGAGCCACCCAGGTGCTCTGGTACTGTGACTCTTACATCGGAACTTGCCATAAAATCCATATCGCATCTTTTTCTACCACAGATACCTCTAATGCCATAATGTCTCCTGGGTCAGATGGCAGAGTGACAGAGCTACTTCCAGCCTGGACTTGCTTTAGAGCCCTTTGCTACTCTGGGGCTTACTCAAATTGGGAGACTTCCTTGTTATTTGGTAAAATGGGCCAAACCATATTTCTAAGTGTAGAGTATGGTACTTCCAGAACCTGGAGATCCCTTCTAGGTGTTATGGTTCCACGTTGCTGGCAGGAAGCGTAAAAGATACTAATTTGCTTTTCACTTTGGAGGGGATATCCTCTCATGCCTGAGGCCATTGACCCCAAATTCTTGCTGGTGTGGTGGGGCCTTGAATCTCTACTGGGCTTATTTCCCACTGTTCAGAATGTGTGTCTTAACAAGGCCTTTAACATACTTGCTACTTCTTGCTCATCTGATCCAGTCAACATGATAATGACCCTACAAGGGACCAAGATAATATTTTGCAGAATGTCCAGAAATTCAATTACCTCTGGGCTATATTTTGACAGAGAATGAAATAGTTAACTTAGACCACTGGTAAGACAGTAAATGCATTATGTTGTCTGGCATAAGTCTATGTGAACTTTCTGATAGAGATGACAAAGAATGCATTTGACAGCTGAATGGTCACATACCATATACCAGAGGCAGTGTTAGTGTGCTCCAACAAAGATACCACATCTGACACTTCAGGTGCAATTTGGGCCAGTATGTTGTTGAGTTTGAGTTGACATCTTTCATGATTTAGTTTCAGTAGGAGCCAGATTGGAGAATTAAACACATGTATGATGGGGACCAATAATACCTGTACCACTTAGGTCTTTAAGGGTAGAATTAATTTCGGCCATTCCTCCCTGAAATACGATATTATTTTTGATTTACTATCTTTGCTGAGTTGGGGTAGTTTCAGAGACTTCACTTGCCTTTTACCATTAAAAAAAAAATTTTTTTTATAGGCTCCATGCCCAGTGTGGAACACAACACAGGGCTTAAACTCATGACCCTGAGATAAAGACCTGAGCCAAGATAAAGAGTCAGATGCCCTACTCATTGAGCTACCCAGACACCACTTTAATATATTTTATCCCAAAGATGAAGGAATCAAAATAGGGTATCCTGAGGGAGGAGGAGCAAGACGGTGGATAAGTAGGAGACATAAATATTGTCGGGTCCCAGGATTTCAACTGGATAGTTATCAAACCTTCTGAACACCTACAAAGTCAACAGGATATGGAAGAGAAGAAGAGCAGTAATTCTAGGAACAGAAACCGACAACTTTCTGGAAGGTAGAACATATGGAGAAGTGAATCTGAGGTGACATTTGGGAAGACAGACCTTGGAGGGAGAGGCCGGCTCCTGGCAAGCAGTAGAGCAGAGAGCACAAAATCAGAACTTTTAGAAGTTGGCTACACTGAGGGACATCGCTCCAGAAGCTAAGGGGGGGTGGAGCCCTCACGGGAATAGTGTAGGCCTTTGTGTAGGGTCACAGAAAGACCAGGGGGTGCTTGAGAGTGGCAGAGCTCCCAGGTAACAGAGCACGGAAGCTGACTGTAGAGACAGAGCAGAGGAGTGAGCTCTCAACTTGGGGTTACCTTAAACCATGATCCAAGGCACAGTCTGACCACTTCTCTTCAAGCAGGGACCCCACAAGTGGTAGTTCTGGGGAGACTCACCTTCCTCCCTTTGAGGGAGTGGTGCTGGAGCACTGCAGCAATCTGCTGGGTTTGGAGACTCCAAAAGGGGCCATGCACCAGAGATAGAAATGTTCATTCATGGGCCGGATGAACTTGCAGCTGGAGACCAGGGAGACAGGAATGATTGACTGCTTTTCTCTGAGGGCACACTGAGGAGTAGGGCCCTAAGCTCTTGGCTCCTCCCTGCCAGAGACTGAGAGGCTGCCATCTTCATTCTCCTCCTCCAAAGCTGTACAGGAGGCGTTCAGGGAACCAAAGCTCCTGAGAGCGACTCAAGCAGATGACTTAGCCTGGCCCCTGGCAAGGGCGGTGCAATTCTGCCTTGGGCAAAGACATGAGAATCACTGCAACAGTCCCCTCCCCCAGAAGATCAGCAAGAACATCCAGCCAAGACCAAGTTCACCAATCAATGAGAACTGCAGAATTCCAGAGCTACAGCAAAGTAATACAGAATCCATGGCTTTTTCCCCATGACTCTTTAGTCTTCCAAAGTTAAAACTTGTTTTAATTTTATTTTTTTCTTATTCTATTTAAAAAATTTTTTTCCTCTGTCCTATTTTAACCCTTTTTAACTATTTTATTTTATCAATATCTTTTCAAAAATCTTTTAAAATTTTCATTGTTATAGTCATATTCTATCTCTTCATTGTATTTAATTTCATTAAATACACTTCATTGTATTTAACCTTATTTTTTTGGTATACATATAGTGTTTTTTTTCTTTTTCTCTTTCTTTCTTTTTTTTTTTTTTTACAATTTTGGGGTACAGTTTTTTCTAACAGATCAAAATATACCCTAGATCTAGTGAATGGCTTTGTTCTAGTCTCCAGTTTGATCACATTCTTTCCTTTTTCTTTTTCTCTTTTCAGCCAACTTCTTATCAATTCCTTTTTTAGAATCCTTTTTAATTTTCATCTTTACAGTCATTTTCCATCCCTTCACTGTGTTTATCCTTACTTTTGTATATATGTAAGTTTTTCCTTCTTTAAAACTTTGGGAGTCAATTTCTTCTAACAGACCAAAATATACCCAAAATCAAGTGTGTGGCTCTGTTCTACTCACCAGTCTAATATATATAAAATATTATGATTGATCATATATATATATATATATATATATATATATATATATGTTTTCCTCCTTTCTTCTAGCCCTGGTTTTGGGTCTCTTCTGATTTGGTTAGTGTATATTTTCCTGGGATTGTTGCTAACCTTTTAGTATTTTGTTCTCTCATTCATCTACTCTTATCTGGATAAAATGACAAGGCAGAAAAGCTCACTTCAAAAAAAAGAATTAGAGGAGTACCAATGGCTAGGGACCTAATCAATATGGACATTAAGATGTCAGAACTAGAGTTCAGAATGTTGATTATCAAGATGCTAGCTGGGTTTGAAGAACATATGGAAGATACTTTTTGAAGAAAGTATGGAAGATACTAGAGAATCCCTTTCTGGAGGAATAAAATCCCTTTCTGGAGAAATGAAAGAACTAAAATCTAACCAAGTTGAAATTTAAAAAAGCTATTAATGAGGTGTAATGAAAAATGGAGGCTCTTACCACTAGGATAAATGGGACAGAAGAGAGAATTAGTAATATAGAAGACCAAATGATGGAGAATAAAGATGCTGAGCAAAAGAGAGATAAACAATTACTGGATCATGAGTGAAGAATTTAAGATATAAGTGATACTATAACACAAAACAATATTAGAACAATTGGGATCCCAGAAGAAGAAAAAAGAGAGAGGGGGCAGAAGGTATATTGGAGCAAATTATAGCAAAGAATTTCTCTAATTTAGCAAAGGGAACAAGCATCAAAATCCAGGAGGCATAGAGAACCCTCTCAAAATCAATAAAAATAGGTCAACACCCTGTCATTTAATAGTAAAATGTACAAGTCTCAAAGAAAAAATCCTGAGACAAGGGACAGGACTCAGGACAAGAGGTCTGTACATACAACAGTAGAAATAGTTTGGCAGCAGACCTATCCACAGACAACTGGCAGGCCAGAAAGGACTGGCATGATATAGGCAGAGCATTAGATAAGAAAAATATGCAGCCAAGAATACAATATCCAGATAGGGTGTCATTGAAAATAGGAGAGTTAAAAAGCTTTCAGGACAAACAAAAACTAAAAGAATTTTCAAACACCAAACCAGCCCATAGGAAATATTGAAAGGGGTCCTCTAAGCAAAGAGAGAGCCTAAAAGTAGTAGACCAGAAAGGAACAGAGACAATATACAGTAACAGTCAAACCTTACAGGATATACAATGGCACTGAATTCATATCTCTCAATAGTTACTCTGAATGTAAATGGGCTAAATGCCCTCATCAAAAGACACAGGGTATCAGAATGGATAAAAACCAAGACCCATCAATATGCTGTCTACAAGAAACTAATTTTAGACCCAAAGACACCTCCATATTTAAAGTGAAGGGGTGGAAAACAATTTACTATGCTAATGGACATCAAAAGAAAGCTGGAGTGGCAATCCTTATATCAAATAAATTAGATTTTAAGCTAAAGACTATAATAAGAGATAAAGAAGGACACTATCATACTTAAAGGGTCTAAGGAGATTGAAGTAGTCATCAAAAACCTCCCAACAAACAAGAGCCCAGGGCCAGATGGCTTCTCAGGGGAATTCTACCAAACATTTAAAGAAGAATTAATACCTATTCTCTCTGAAAGTGTTCCAAAAAAAATAGAAATGGAAGGAAAGCTTCCAAATTCATTTTATTAGACCTGAATTACCTTGATCCCCAAACCAACAAGGACCCCATCCTAAAAGAGAATTATAGACCAATATCCTTGATGAACACAGATGCAAATATTCTCACCAAAATACTAGGCAATAGGATCCAACAGTACATTAAAAGGATATTCACCACAACAAGTGGAGTTTATTCCTGGGCTACAGGTTTAGTTCAACATCTGCAAATCAATCAGTGTGATACTTACATTAATAAAGGAAAGAACAAGAACCATATGATACTCTCAAAGATGCTGAAAAAGCATTTGACAAAGTACAACATCTTTTCTTGATCAAAACAGACACATAGATCAACGGAACAGAATAGAGAGCCCAGAAATAAACCCTCAACTCTATGGTCAACTCATCTTCGACAAAGCAGGAAAGAATGTCCAATGGAAAAAAGACAGCCTTTTCAATAAATGGTGCTGGGAAAATTGGACAGCCACATGCAGAAAAATGAAATTGGACCATTTCCTTACACCACACACGAAAATAGACTCAAATGGATGAAGGACCTCAATGTGTGAAAGGAATCCATCAAAATCCTTGAGGAGAACACAGGCAGCAACCTCTTCGACCTCAGCCAAGGAATATCGCCAAAGGCAAGGGAAGCAAGGGCAAAAATGAACTATTGGGATTTCATCAAGATCAAAAGCTTTTGTACAGCAAAGGAAACAGTTAATAAAATCAAAAGACAACTGACAGAATGGGAGAAGATATTTGCAAACGACATAAAGGACTAGTGTCCAAAATCTATAAAGAACTTAGCAAACTCAACACCCAAAGAACAAATAATCCAATCAAGAAATGGGCAGAGGACATGAACAGGCATTTCTGCAAAGAAGATATCTAGATGGCCAACAGACACATGAAAAAGTGCTCCATATCATTGGGCATCAGGGAAATACAAATCAAAACCACAATGAGGTATCACCTCACACCAGTCAGAATGGCTAAAATCAACAAGTCAGGAAATGACAGATGCTGGCGAGGATGCGGAGAAAGGGGAACCCTCCTACACTGTTGGTGGGAATGCAAGCTGGTGCAGCCACTCTGGAAAACAGCATGGAGGTTCCTCAAAATGTTGAAAATAGAACTGCCCTATGACCCAGCAACAGCACTACTGGGTATTTACCCTAAAGATACAAACGTAGTGATCCAAAGGGGCACATGCACCCGAATGTTTATAGCAGCAATGTCCACAATAGCCAAACTATGGAAAGAACCTAGATGTCCATCAACAGATGAATGGATCAAGAAGATGTGGTATATATACACAATGGAATACTATGCAGCCATCAAAAAAAATGAAATCTTGCCATTTGCGACAACATGGATGGAACTAGAGTGTATCATGCTTAGCGAAATAAGTCAGGCGGAGAAAGACAGCTATCATATGATCTCCCTGATATGAGGAAGTGGTGATACAACATGGGGGCTTAAGTGGGTAGAAGAAGAATCAATGAAACAAGATGGAATTGGGAGGGAGACAAACCATAAGTGACTCTTAATCTTACAAAACAAACTGAGGGTTGCTGCAGGGAGGGAGGTTGGGAGAAGGGGGGGGTATGTGCTTTGGTGAGTGCTGTGAAGTGTGTAAACCTGGTGATTCACAGACCTGTACCCTTGGGGATAAAAATATATGTGTATAAAAAATAAAAAATTTAAAAATAAATAAATAAATAAATAGAAATAAAATAAAACTAAATCAACATTAAAAAAAAAAACCTCTTCACAGTGTAGAGAAAGAGGGTACATACCTCAATATCATCAAAGCCATCTATGAAAAACCCATAGTGAATATCATTCCCAATGGGGAAAAACTGAGAGCTTTAATGCTAAGATCAGGAACATGGCAGGGCTGTCCCCTGTCACCACTGCTATTCAACACAGTATTAGAAGTCCTAGCCTCAGCAATCAGGCAATAAAAAGAAATAAAAGGCATCCTGATGGGTAAAGAAGAAGTCAAAGTGAGAACTCTTTGCAGATGATACGATACTTTATGTTGAAAACCCAAAAGACTCTACTCCAAAACTGCTAGAACTCATATAGGAATTCAATAAAGTGTCAAGATATAAAATCAATGCAGAAAAATCCTTTGCATTTCTATACACCAACAGAAAGACAGAAGAAAGAGAAATTAAGGAGTTGACCGCATTTACAATTACACCCCAAACCATAAGATACCTAGGAATAAACCTAACCAAAGAGGTAAAGAATCTGTACTCAGAAAACTATAAAGTACTCATGAAAGAAATTGAGGAAGACACAAAGAAATGAAAAAATGTTCCATGCTCATGGATTGGAAGAACAAATATTGCAAAACTGTTTATGCTATCTAGAGCAATCTATACATTTAACACAATACCTATCAAAATACCATCAACTTGTTTCAAAGAAATGGAACAAATAATCCTAAAATTTATATGGAACCAGAAAAGACTCCAAATAGGAATGTTGAGAAAGAAAACCAAAGTTGGTGGCATCATAATTCCAGACTTCAAGCTCTATTACAAAGTTGTAATCATCAAGATGGTCTGGTACTGGCACAAAAACAGACACAGAGATCAATGGATCAGAATAGAGAGCCCAGAAATAGACCCTCAACTCTAAGGTCAACTAATCTTTGACAAAGCAGGAAAAAATGTCCAATGGGAAAAAGGCAGTTTCTTCAACAAATGATGCTGGAAAAATTAGACAGACACATGCAGAAAAATGAAACTGGACCATTTCCTTACACTACACAGAAAAATAGACTCCAAATGGATGAAAGACCTCCATGTGAGACAGGAATCCATCAAAATCCTTGAGGAGAACACGGGCAGCAACCTCTTGGAAATCGGCTGCAGCAACTTCTTCCTAGAAATATCACCAAAGGCAAGGGAAGCAAGGGCAAAAATGAACTATTGGGACTTCATCAAGATGAAAAGGTTTTGCACAGCAAAGGAAACAGTCAACAAAACCGAAAGACAACCAACAGAATGGGAAAAGATATTTGCAAATGATGTACCAGAGAAAGGGCTAGTATCCAAAATCTATAAAGAACTTATCAAATTCAATATCCAAAGAACAAATAATCCGACTAGGAAATGGGCAGAAGACATGAACAGGCATTTCAACAAAGAAGACATCCAAATAGCCGACAGACCTATGAAAAAGTGCTCAACATTGGGAAATACAAATCACAACCACAGTGAGATATCACCTCACACCAGTAAGAATGGCTAAAATTGACAAGTCAGGAAACAACAGATGTTGGTGAGGATGCCGAGAAAGGGGAACCTTCTTCCACTGTTGGTGGGAATGCAAGCTGGTGCAGCCACTCTGGAAAACCATCTGGAGGTTCCATAAAAATTTGAAAATAGAGCTACCCTACAACCCCAAAATTGTGCTACTGGGTATTTACCCTGAAGATAAAAATGTAGTGATCCAAAGGGACATGGGTACCTGAATTTTTATAGCAGCAATGCTCACAATAGCAAAACTGTGGAAAGAACCTAAATGTTCATCAACAGAAGAATGGATAAAGAAGATGTGGTGTATATATATAAATGGAATACTATGTAGCCATCAAAAATCCCCAAATCTTGCCATTTGCGGCAATGTGGCTGGAACTAGAGGGTATTATGCCAAGAGAAGTAAGTCAATCAGAGAAAAACAATTATCATATGATCTCTGATATGAGGAATTTGAGAGTCAGAGTGGGGGGGTACGGGGGAGAAATGAGGGAAAAAAAGAAACAAGATGGGACTGGGAAGGGAGATAAACCTCAAGAGACTCTTAACCTCGGGAAACTGAGGGTTGATGGAGGGGTGGGTGAAGGACAGGGTGCCTGGGTGATGGACATTGGGGAAGGTATGTACTATGGTGAGTGCTGTGAATTGTGTGAGACTGATGATTCACAAACCTGTAACCATGAAGCAAATAATACATTATATATTAATTTAAAACAAAATTTTTTTAAGTTATAAAAAATGGATAAAGCTAGTCTTTACAGTTAGATGTAGGAAAGTGATAAACTCTGTGGAGGCAATATGAGTCAAGTCAGACTTCGGGAACTCAGGGGGAGTGTCTATCTAGGATGGCTAGTAATGTTTATTTCTTGGCCAGTGTACTAGTTACATAGTTGTTTTCATTTTTTTTTTTTTTTTAGTTGTGTTCATTTTCTTGTAAATTATCAAGCTTAGGACTTCTGTATTTCACATATTTGTTTACTTATTTGTGTATTTTATTTAAATATGCCTTTGTATCTTGTATTTTTCTGTCTGTATGTTACACTTTAAAAATAGAAAAAAAAATTCCTTGAGGAATAGATAAATATGGCTCCTTATAAAAAAAAAAAAAGCCAGCAAAGAAAACAACAAAAAAAGCCAAAATAGGGTGTCCTACTAACTATTAAATATATGTAGTCCTATAATACATATGCATATATGGATATCAATTTTGGCAAGATATAAAATATAAAAAATCAATTATATACAAAATATACAAATATCACTTGTATTTTTATAGACTAGGAATGAACAATAAGAAACTTAAATGCAGTATTATGAAAGTTATGAACTACTTAATAAATTTGAAAAAAAGATGTACAAGCCTTGTACATTTAAAACTACAACTCATGAGAGATATTAAAGAAGAATTTAATAAATGGTTGGAAGACTCAATATTGTTAAAATGTAATTTCTCCCAAAACGGGTATATCGATTGAACACAATCCCATCAAAATCCCAGTAAGCTTTATTGCAGAAATTGAGAAACTGACTCTAAATTCATTTGGAAATGCAGAGAAACTAGAATAGCAAAATTACTTTTTAAAGAATATGTAAATTGAGAAGCGAACACTTCCTGATTTCAAGACTTATTAATCAAGATAGTGTGGTATTGGCACCAAGATAGGCACATATAGTGATGGAACAGAACAGAGATAGAACAGAAATAAACCCATACATAGGTGGATAACTGATTTTTCCACAAAGATGTGAGGGTAAATCAGTGGAAAAGAAGAGCCTTAGCAAAAAATAGTGATTCAACAACTGAATATTCTGTTGTAACACAATGAAATTGGGTTCATATCTTCCAGGATGTACAAAAATGGATCATAGACCTAAATATGATACATAAAATTAGACAACTTCTGAAAGAAAACGTTGAAGAAAATCTTTGTGACCTTGAATTAGGCATAGAGTTCTTTGAAATGGTACAAAAAGCACAATTTATAAGGAAAAAACTGATACATTGAACTTTATCAAAATTAAAAGCTTCTGTTCTTTGAAAGACACTGCTAAGAGAACGAAGACACTAGCCCCAAAATGGGAGAAAATGTTTGCAAATCACATAGCTGATAAAGGACTTGTATAAAGAACTCTGAAAATTAAAACAAGGTAATAGAAAAAATTGGTAAATAGGCAAAGATTTGCAACTTTACTTAAGAGATATGGATAGTAAATAAACATAGGGAAAGACACAATGTCCCTAGGCATTAGGGAAATACAAATTAAAATCACATGAATTACCCTTACATGCCTATTCAAATGGCAAAAATTAGAAAAACTGACCATACCAGGGATTGACAAAGATGTGAAGGAGTGTAAAATGGAACAAACACATTGGAGAACAGTTTGACAGTTTCTTAAAAAGTTAAACCTATACCCACCATGATCTGGTAATTCCATTCCATTGCTAAAGAGAAATGAAAGCAAATGTATATGACAATATCTGAACACAGCTTTTCACAGCGGCTTGATTTTAATAGCCAGATGCTGGAAACAACTCCAATGTCCATCAGGTGATTAATATATTTACAATTATACTATGTCCATACAATGGAACACTATTTAGCAATACAAAGGAATTAATTATTGATACAGACCATTTGGATTCCTTAAAAAAATCATGCTGAGTAAAAGAAGGCAGACAAAAAAAATATAATGTATGAATTAATGATATAAAGTTCTAGAAAATGCAAATTTACCCATATTGATGGAAAGTAGGTCAGTGTTTGCCTGCAGGTAGGGATAAAGATGAGGTTGGGTGTAAGAAGGAAGGAAACTTTGCAGATGATATGTATGTTTATTATTTTGACCATACTGATGGTTTCATGGTTGTAAACATAATCAGAATGTATCAGGTAATATATATCTGAAATGGGTACAGTGTATTATGCCTCAATAAAAGAATTAGAACAAGTATCTCTTTTGTACAAGTAACTTTACTTCTTAAAATATCTGTAAAATGGAATACAGCACTAGTTGAAATTGTAAAAAACTGAGAACAATGCAATGCTCATTATCAGGAGATTAATTAAATAAATTTGATGCCCTGTTGTAATGGACTACTAAATAGCTATTAAAATAATTTTATTAATCTCTATGCCCAGAAAGGTGCCTAACATATTTGAAGTGTAAAAGTAATTTCCTTGGGGCAACTGGGTGGAACAGTTGGTTAAGCATCTGACTCTTGGTTTCAGCTCAGGTCATGATCTCAGGGTCATGTGATTGAGCCCTGCATGGGGCTCCAGGCTTAGTACAGAGTCTGCTTGAGAATCTCTCTCTTTTTCCCTCTGCCCCTCCTGCTGGTGGTCACTCTCTCTCAAAATAAATAAATCATTTTTTAAAAAAGTAATTTGCTTGCTGGTGAGAAGGTATAGCCATTGTAGGCAATAATCCTCAAAAAATTAAACACAGAATTACCCTATGACTCAAATATTCTACTCCTAAGTGTATATATCCAAAAGAACTGAAAACAGGTGTCCACTTAAAAACTTGAATACAAATGTTCATAGCCGCATTGTATATAATAGCCAAGAAGTGGAAATAACTCAAATGTCCATCAACTGATAAACAGACAAACATAAAATGGTATATCCAGACAACAGAACGTAATTCAGGCCTACAAAGGAACAACGCACTGGTACATGTTGCAACATGGATAAGCCTGGAAAACATTAGGCTAAGAATGCTACATCAAAAACTAATGACGTCCTTTATGCTAGCTGATTGAGCATAATAAAAAAAATTAATAAAAAAATAAACTATTTGTTTATTGTTTAAAAACAAACAAACAAACAAACAAAATCTGACTCTTGGTTTCTGTTCAGGTCACGAGATCAAACCCCTCCTTGGGCTCCCCACTCAGCGGGAAGTCTGCTTAGAGTCTCTCCTTCTGCTCTCTCAAATAAATAAATCCTTTAAAATGATATAATATATACATATAACTTGTGATTAAGTAAAATAAAATACTTTTAAATTATTAAATAAATATACTAGCGGTTTTCTCATGAATACATCACATAGGAAATCTTTTAAAAATAATCCTTGGGGCGCCTGGGTGGCTCAGGTGGTTAAGCAACTCTCTTCAGCTCAGGTCATGATCCTGGAGTCCTGGGAGGGAGTCTCGCATCAGGCTACCTGCTCAGCAGGGAGTCAGTTTCTCCCTCTTATCCTCCTCCTTCTCATGCTCTCTCTAGCTTTCAATCTGTCTCTCCAATAAATAAATAAAATCTTTAAAAAAAAATCATTAGTTCCTCAAAAATCACCCTATTATTTACTTTTTGTATAAATTTAGGCTTTTTGTATTGAAAATATTTCTTTCAAAATATAAGATGTGTATAAATACACATGAGATATTTGTACATCAAAATATTTTTAAAACTTCTAAAGTTTTTTATACTCAAAAAAACTTCTGGTTTTTTTTTTTTTTTTAGTATAAATTTGACTACTGAACTTAAGACTATTCACGAATATGGGGCGCCCGGATGCCTCAGTTAGTTAAGCGTCTGACTCTTGATTTCAGCTCGGGTCACAGTTTCAGTGTCCTGGGATCCAGCCATGTGTGGGGTTCTGCTCTTAGCACGGAGTCTGCTTGTCCCTCTCCCTCTGCTCTTCTCCTCCGCTCATGCTCTAAATCTCTCTGATAAATAAATAAAATCTTTTTAAAAAATTTAAAAAGAGTATTCATTCATATTTCAATATTACTTTTAAGTTTATTGCTTATGGTCAGCTCAAACTCCAATTAGGTTAATCTGTCTTCCCCAGTTTTCAGCATAAGGATCAAAATTATCCCTTTCTCGAACTGAGCCAAGTAAGCATTAGCATTTCAACAATGGCTGAGAAAGACTTTTTGTGAACACAAATGCCCCCAGGGGATGGCATGGCCTGGCAACCATGAGCCCATGCCTCCCAGGTCACCTACTGCAGGGAAGATAATTAACCAAAGGCCTCCGCTGCTGTGCTCTGACCTTTATCATTGTATCCATGCTAAGGCTCCATTCCCCTGAACTATTCCCAATGACTTCTCATGGCAGGAATACAAAGAAAGGCAGGTCAATTTTTCAAAGACACAGGAGTCCTCAGAAGGATACCTTTGACTTGAGGACTCCTGTTGGGCTTGCCAAAACTTTCTTAGACCAGTGCTGTTGTCTGAGATGTTCTTTCTCTCCTGCACACGGATGGGATCTGCGTTGGTCTGGTGGATCTCCCAGCTTCCTCCAGCTCCCATTTTCCCTCACCAGCCTTTGCCCCAAGAAATCTCTTACACTTACCTAATTCTATCTTGGCTTTTGATTTTCAGATGACCTGGACTAACACAATGAGTCCCAAAGAATGATCCAAGAAAAGACTGCAATTTGGGACCAACCCACTGATCACTTAGTGGGCAAAGAGGGTGTTAACCTGATTGATAGATGGGGCAAGGACAATCCCTAGTATGAAGTGGTGACTCAAGTGCTACATATTTCATTGATAGTGACCTAGGGAGATGTCCCGCCTGAGGAGGGAATGCTGTTGCAGATGTGATGATTCATGCATTTTAAAGTTATGGTGAGAACAATGTCCTCAAAGACAGCAGAGTTGGCTGATGACTGCTAAGTTGTGTTGATACCAGCAGGATAATGAAAGGCTCAGAGCCATTAATAAGCAGTTAATGGTTAAATGTAAGAACCAGAGGGTCACTTTGGTAGTTTACAAAGAGGACCTTACCTCCATAGTGTGGGAGACAGACACAGTTGAACAGACTGAGAATCAGATAGAATTGCAGAGATTCCTCAGATGTTAGAATGTTCAGCCAAGACAGATCTCTCCTGCCAAGGTCAAGGTGCTGGTTGGGGGACCCTGCGACCCTGAGAGCTAGGATAAGGACATGTAGATGGATGTTCCTGAGTATATTTTCTCTGCAGGTTTCCCTTTCCCACCCCAATGCTGCCACATCCTTTAGGGTTGCAGAGGTGTCCCATCCTTCCTTGACAAGAGCCAGCACTCTGTCCCCCTAGATGATGCTGCAGAGACCTCTCCCGTACAAGGAACACAGGTTCCCCTCTGCAGCCAGCCTCACTTCCTCCCTGTCTGATAACTAAACATTAGTCCCAGCATAGCCTGGGCGGACACATGCTAGGAATGATGAAGAAGAAAAGAAACTGCACACCAGAGAAGCTGCCAGAATTCTCTGGCACATACCAGCAGGAGCCAGAGGCATATACCTTGGACTATATTTTGAGAGTACTTGATAAGGGGCCTGGAATTTAACTTTCTCAGGATCTAAGATTTTCAAAAGCCTCAGGGAATGGGGCAAACTCACTGCTAGGCAGTTCTGAGAGAAGTCTGGAAAGAGCAATGACAACACTCAGTGAAGTGGGAATTTCTGAGTTGTTCTCAGTAGGAAAGGATTCTGCAATGGGCTCAGGCTGCGGTGCAGCCCACATTGCTCATGGATCCCTATGATCAGGGGAAGGAATAACGAGGCTGTGGAAAGCGGGAGCTCCATTATGCATCCTGTGAATATTCAGGCTCCTGCCACTTTGGTGAAGTTTTTAGGGGGTCCGATGATCAGGAGCATGCCAGCATATCTTTTCCAAAGTAAAAGATTCAGGGGTGCATCTTTCATCCCTACAATATAGAGGAAGTTCAGCACCCTGGTTGGCTTTTTGGGGCTCGGAGATAACACATTCCACAGATAGGCATATTACTCTGGCCGGCATACAGGGTGACTTAGAAAACTGCCAGATCTGGGCAGGCCTCAGAGCAGGAAATACTCTGCTGCAGGAACAGCAGTCCTTCTCTTTGGTTCCTACAATTATGCAGACCCTACCTCCTTGGAAGTCTCAGGATTGAGAAGGATGCAGTGAGAAAAGGTAAGAGTTTTTGGCAAACCCCAGTGGAAGAGTCAGAGGACAGGCACCTGCAATTCTCAAATAAGACCAAGCCAAGTGGCAGGGAATTTGAAATTTTTGAGAAACAGATATTGAAGGGTAGGGGTAGGGTATTGGTGGAGATGAGGGTTGTGGACTAGAAACTGCCTATCATTGTTCAGGTTCTGTTGAACCCTGCAAGTCATGAAGTTGGATGGACCCAAGGGTAGTCCACCAAGAGATGGAAATGATACCTGCTAGATCAAGCCTGGGTAGGACCAGGGATTATGAATATATTGTCTGAACAGGTAGCCCGCGGTCCTTATCCTTAGCATCCTTTTTTTTTTTTTTTAAGATTTTTATTTATTTATTTATTTGACAGAGAGAAATCACAAGTAGTCGGAGAGGCAGGCAGAGAGAGAGAGAGGGAAGCAGGTTCCCTGCTGAGCAGAGAGCCCGATGCGGGACTCGATCCCAGGACCGTGAGATCATGACCTGAGCCGAAGGCAGCGGCTTAACCCACTGAGCCACCCAGGCGCCCCATCCTTAGCATCCTTAACAGATGCAGCAACATCCCTCTCTCTCCCATCTCACACCTATGCTCATGTGAAGGTTCGCATAAAGCCAGATGAAGGAGAAAGAGAAAACTTGAGCTTGGCTTATGGATAAGTTACTAGTTATGTGGGTACAAGCTGAAAACGGGTGAGGTGGCCTTAAAAGAGAGTGGACAGGGAAAATCTTTCCAGTGGGCAGAGTTGCAAGCAGTGCACCTTATCGTCAGCTCTATATGGAAGAAATGGCCTGAGGTGAAAGTATTTACAGTTCCTAGACAGTGGTCATTGGCCTGGCTCTCTGGTCAGTGGCCTGAAAGGAAAAAAAAAAACTGGAAGATCAGAACACAAAAGTCTGGGGTAGAGACATTTTATGTAAATGAATGTCCACCAGAAGGCGTCCATCATGGAAGAAGCCCCGAACAAGTAGACAAAAGGACTTGGCCAACGGACATGGGTCAGGTTGCCACTGCCACCTCAGAACTAGCACAGTGGGCACATGAACGGAGCATGTTCATGCAGTAGGAGAGACAGAGACATCCAACCAGGACACCCACTTCCCAGTGAAGGAGGTGGATGGAGTTGGCCTCTGCTATGACTATGACTATCACACCATCCAGAGAAAGTCAGCTCTACAGAAAGCAGAAGGGCCAATGGGAGGCAATACTCTGAAAGCATGGGATGCCAGCCTTCAAGATGCAGTATGTGCACTAAACCAGGGACTCCTGTCTCTGTAGTGCTGTGCACTTAATAGGAAGAGGACATCAATCTGAGAATCAAGGGTGTGGAAGCAGGTGTTGCGTCCGGTATCATCACTACTAATGGCCTACTGGGGGCTGGTGCCTCCTGTCCCCGCAGCTCTGGGCTTTGCAGTCTGGAGGTCCCCAAATGGGGCATATTTTTGGCAAAGGACACAGCCTGTATCCAGTGAACTATAACTTATAGTTGCTGCCAGGGCACTGGGGACTTTTTGTGCCTAGGAATCAGCAGTCACCAATTGGGCGGGGATAATTAGCCCCCACCATTAGGAGGAGATAGTGCTGCTTTCAACAATGGAGGCAGGGGGACGCCTGGGTGGCTCAGTTGGTTGAGCGGCTGCCTTCTGCCCGGGTCATGATCCCAGAGTCCTGGAATCGAGTCCCACATCGGGCTCCTCGCTCGGCAGGGAGCCTGCTTCTCCCTCTGCCTCTGCCTGCCATTCTGTCTGCCTGTGCTCGCTCTCTCTCCCTCTCTCTCTGATAAATAAAATCTTAAAAAAAAAAATAAAAAATAAACAATGGAGGCAGGGAGGAAGGAATGTGTGCACGATCTACTCCCGCAGCTTCTTGGTACTTCCCTGCCCCGTTATAACTTCTAGTGGACTTGGACGGCAACCACAGCCCAAGAAGAGTATGATTATTGAGGAGATCAGATCCCTCAGGAATGAAGGTTTGAGTCCTACCACCAGACAAGTCCTGCCAAGGCAAGTCGTGCTAAGGTGAGGGGTCATTTAGAATGGATGGGGGAGGAGGAAGAGGAGACGTTCTGTTTGTGACCCTGAGAGCTAATGCAGCGTCAGGGGCGGGGCTTGATTCCCTCACTTCTCTTTACTGAATTTTCGCCTTGCGAAGAAAGGCCTGTGAGGACCATGGAGAGAGTGACCCTCCCACTTAGAAGGACATGTAGACCTCAGTCGTGCAAACAGAAACCTGTGGTGGCCCTGAAAAGGCATCTCTCGGACTTCCTCCTTCAGGGCACATAAGTGACCCACAGATGAGCTGCTATCCTCTGCAATCCATCACCAAGTTGGTACTGAGGTTGTGCTTTGCCGTGGTGGCTCTCAGCTTATGACTGAGTGTGGCAGAGGAATTAAGCCAGCCCATACCTGTAAGACGCCGGCTTCCTCGGAAGGGTCACTTTGGCTCAAGGACTGCCCATCATTTAGTTGAAACTTTCTCAGAACTGTACTGAAGTCTAAGAAGTAATTTCCTTTTGCCCTTCTTCCCTCCCTTCCTGGTTTCTTCTGTCTTTTCTTTCCTAGGGTATAGACCTGCATTGCCTTGTGCCGCCTCTATCAACTCCTCCATTTTCCCGCAGTGGCATTTCCTCTAATAACTCTATTTTTCCATCCAATCCCATCTTTGCATCTGCTTCTTGGAGGACCCAGACTTACACAGATGGCTTCTATATGTTCCTGAGATGTCAACGGCAGAGTGTCATATATGCCAACCTTGTGCACTAAGTCTTGTCAACTGGTAATGGCTGCTAGGAGTGCTGAGCTGAAAAAGATTCTAGAGCTGTATCTGGTCCCTCGGAAAGAATTCCATGACCTATTGATATGTTCTGCCTTGTGGGCAAGGGAAGAGGGTTTTAATCCTTCATTAGTTGCTACTGGTGAATTGGGATGTTCCTAAAATCTCCATCAAGAAGGGCTGCAGCCTGAGGGATATCTGTTGTATATGAAACTTTTGTTAATGATGAGTGGTATTATTATAGTGAATGAATAATGCCAAATATGGCTAATTATTACTAATAATGATGACTGCATTAGTAATAATGATTTAATACATAATGACTATGTAATAAATGAATAATGTTAATGCTTAATGATGAATGATAATTATATCATTAAGGAGCCTAAAATGATAAAAATATAATATGTAGTTTAATTATATTGGTAAGCAATAATATTTTCACACTGAAAGATGGAATCAGAAAAAAAGATACAAAACATAAGGGCGTGTTCGTGATTTCCATCTCTGACTGGAATGACTGCTCTGATGAGCTAATGTAATGATTTCTGGTTCCTTATGGAGCCCATCATAACATGATGAGGCTGTTCATTAATATTACTCATTTCCTTTTACCTGATTTTATACTTATCAAGCAACGTCCTGATGTTAATTGGATTTTATAAGTAGACTTTCCTTCCAGAAAGAGAATATGCAACCAGTTGATACAGGTCTTCTAATTTATTTAGCTTTTATTTCCTTCCTCTAAAAATCATTTTAAAAATGATAAAAGTAATACATGCTTATCAATAAATCGTTTAAAGAGTTGTATAAAGCAAAATTTGAAGTCTACTTCTTATACATGGTTTCCTTTCAGTCCTACTCAATGGGAATAACACTCTATTTTTTTGTTGTAAATTAATTTTCTTCCCTGGGTATCTGATGCTCAAGGTGTTTTCTTTATGATCTTGTTTAAAAGAAATCTCTTGTGTATTTACTCAGAATGAACTAGCAAAACTGCATTTTTACATACCCCAAACTGAGGGCCAGTTCTTCCATTAAGTGTTTTTTGTATTTTCATTAGCTGTTTTTTTGTTAAGTCTCTTATGATGGCAAGCATTATGCTCTACAGAAAGTGTAAGCTTTAGGTACTACTCACAGAATATGAGACTAATTTGGGAGAATACGTACAATGCTGTGCTCATGCATTATATGGCTTATGCAATCTTATAAACTACCACTCATTTGTTTTTGCATGAGTTTTCACTGCCCTAACAATAAACTGGAGGATAAGAAAAGTGACTTTAGTCTCAATGTGGTCTCAGAATGCACCCACTTCAATGGTTTAAAAAAATTCATGAAGACAAATCTGAAATGATACAGGTTACAGACTGACTTTTTTTTTTTTTTAATAAGGGCAAGATTATTATTGTTGGCCATTTTCAAATTCAAAGCAATTCCTGATGAGAAAAGTGAGTTCCCTAAGATGAATCAGGTTAGGGTTTTAATGTACATGAAATTTATTTCAAAAGATGTCCCTCAATGGAGAATATCTGGATCTTTATTGAAAGTACTTTCATTCAAAGATTTACAGATGACACCTTGAGCTTAAGATCTTCAAGGGAAATTATTATCTTAGAAACAGAAAATACAACTTACCAAAATAATATTGATAAAACTAAAGACAAACATAATTTTATGTAACTTTTAAAAAGCTTAAATAATTAACTTAAAGAGGGAGAGACTACATTATCTTCATAAATGAACCAAACTTACAAAGTATACTCATTTTATTTAAGGCTGATTTTTTAAGATAATTTCATACAAAAAAAAAACCTGATAAATTTTGTGAGAATAATTTTTTTAGGTGGGACAAACATTACGGTGAACAATAATACATAAAACTGGTGGCTGTAGGTATAAAAATTAGAGATTTTTTCATGTAGATTGAAAAGTAGATATTTTTCCAAAAGCAGTTTTTTCTTTTATCCTTTAATAAAATTAGAATTAATTTTCTTTCAATTAACAGGCAAAATATTACTGTAGAAGTAAAGATATTCTAAAACATTCATAGACTTCCTTATTTTCTCTCTCTTTTTGATGAAAGAAGACCTGAAATTATTTTGTAGCACATTTATTGTTTGCCAGTTTTCATAGAATGGAATGCTGTAAAGATAGCTACAAAAATATACAGTAGAAATATCTTTGGAGAGGTTGTGATTTAGTAAATACTGCATTTGTTCAAGATAGTCTTGGGGATGTTCAAGATAATCATATTGGCTCTATTCTGTGAACTTTATTTTCTGATATTAGAAGTTAGACATGATTCAATAACTATTTGAGGCAAAAGTGCTGCACCTACACTCTTTATAAAATAAAAAACCACAGCAGCATGGGAATGTCATTTCAGTCATTGGACCCATGAGATTAGATGGACAGGTTTGCTCGTCTTCTATTTGAGATCAATGATTGTTGCTTAAGGAGCTTTAATAGATTGATTTTGATCTTTTCCTTTGAAATTTAAGGTTACCCATGGGGTGGACAAGAGACCAAGATTAGAATGCAAATTTGCACACTTCTTTAATATTGACTTCATCTCTAGCTTGGGACAAACAGACCTCTGCCCTCATGAGGATAGCAGCTTCCCTTGTCCTAATTCTGTGATTCTTAGAGCTGATGCTAAAATTAAAAATCCAGTAAGACCATGCCATTCTGGCGTATGGAATCAGTTTGTCTTGGAAAGTTCCAATTTTATTTTATTTTTTTGTCCATGTTTTCATACACGAGAAGTGGAACTTTTACTTTAAATGTCATCATACAGAAATGGCCTTTTCAATGTCATCTGAGCAATAATAAACGTTCTGAAGGCATACTTTTTTCCATGCAAATGTTATCTCATGGTTCAAGTAGATAATAAAACCTTATTAGTAACATACTAAAATAAAGGCACTCAAACAGCACATTTTTGGTTTTTTCAACATACTAATTTCCATGTCTGATGGGTCTAGTTTTTGTAGATCTAACATAAACTTGCTTAAGGGAACTAGGCCAACTGGATTTAAATTCCCATACATACCCCAAAATTTGGGGCACAAATGAAATAATGAAATAAGCACATAGTAAAATCAACTTTTGGTTGATTGAAGGGCCCGGGAGAACTAATCTGCTTTCTGAAGAATAATTAAGAATCCAAAGTAATCACACATAGAAACCAGTTTATTAGATTGTCAGTGATACTTTGAGACAAATTCAAGTTATTTCATTTTACTTTATATAAACAGAGGAAGGGAGAAAAGTTTTAAACTTCAAGCTTTGTTCAGCATGTGTGCAGTTAGCATCCACAAAAGCACCATTGGATATGGAAGAATTAGCACCACAGAATTTTAGGACCTAACTGTTAACATGCATCACTGGAAAACTTGGAACATAAAAACTGAAGTAGTACGTGGTATGGTCTATTATAAACAGTACAAGGCAATTTATGATTTGTTTTCATACAGTACAATACAATCACCAATCAATGAGAACCTTTAAGTACAATACAGGACAAAAACACTTTGTACCCTGTTAACACTAAAACAGTTACAGATTCAAAAAACATGTTTCTTGTGAGAGGCAGTGGGTTGAAACTATACCCTCCTCCTCTTTTGAAATTGAGTTATAGAGTTACATGATCTCTTAAGAAAGTATTTTCAAATCTATGTCTCTCTACCTCAGTGCTGACAGATGCTTTTTTTTTTTTTTTTTTTTTTTTTTTTTTGGAAAACTGAAAGGCTCGATGAATGAGAACCAAATCAAACCCAAACCAAAACCTGGTAAGAGTCAAGAAGTACTCCAGGATGGTGGAAGGTATTCCACTCAAGATCGGTTTGAAAAATGACGCCAATGGTGTTGACACTTGTCTTCCCTTCGGTGGAGGAATGTCAAGTAAAGAAGCCTTGCATTCACGATGAACTTCGGTTCATTTCGTTCACACAATGCCTTTATTCTGAAGTGTAACATAAGAGACTTATTCCTTATTCCTCAACTGTTTTTGTAGTGTCATAGGGCTGTTCCTTATGCTGGATTTGACAACAGTGAAAAGGGTTGATATTCTCTCTGGATTTAGGGAAATTTGAGCTAAAGAAAAAATATTAATTTAAATTTAGCATATATGAAATTTTAAAGGGAGTTTCACTATTTTTACAGTACAAACCCATAATGAATATCACTGAAAACCTTTCTGTTAGAAAGCATGTAACAAACCCTCAATTTTAAGTTGTATGGAGGCCAATTTTGGCATATTAAAAGATACTGTATAGGAAATGTGTAATAGGAACAGATAGATACAGGTATATTCAAATCTCAATGCACTGATGCCAAGGAAAATATATTTTTACTCACCAAGAGAAGAATATACCTTGACGCATCTATGCAGACACATGAATCAATCATGTATCTGCCCAACTTCTAATTCTGGAATAGTGATAACAGGGTCATTTAAGAAAAAGTACTCAATTACAGTATGGCAGCAATTTTATGTTGTATATATTTAACAGCAAAACATTTTTGAAAATAGAATCAATATTATACGGTAAGTTTACAATTCACCATTGCTATAATTGTAATACATGCGTTTATTTGTTTTCCCAGTTAAAAAAAAATCCCACTAGGACCAACATCTTTCAGAACAACAATCTAACATGAAACAAAACCTCCTAAGGAAAATATTCAGCATCACAGAGATTTGAGAAAAGTTTGTTACTCAGCATCACAAAATACTCAATAGATCTACATTTAAGATTGTTCATGCCATGACATTAACACACCTTTGGGTTAATATATTGTATTTTAAAAAGATACCAAGATACAAACCAAAGAACTGACATGGAATTTATTTTTAGTTTCTCCTTGATAAGAGAAGACTGCTGATAAACTTGACTCCTGTCTGTACTGTGTAATGATAACTGCATCTATGAAGCAGCACATTTAGTAAAACACTTAAAACCGGTGATAGAAAAATGGCCACCACAGAGAAAGAACTAAAGATAAGTGTAATCATAAACCAATTTTTTTTTTATTAAGTGAACTTCCCCCAAACAAAAAAGAAAGCAAAGTTTGTTTTCTGTGAAATATTCTTCTGTTAAAAAACATTCTTGGATAAAAGTTATTCTATTTTTTTAAAATATCAGAAAGATGTAAGGATGAATTTCAGAAAAAAGTTAACTTTTGAAAAAAAAAAAAAAAGGATCCTATGCCTTTTCCTCTGAATCAAATCCCTTGTATAAATCAACTATTAATTTTCTGAAGAGGGTACAGCAGCTCTAGAGAGCTGCACATCCACGTTCCTGATTTCAATTTGATAATTTGCCAGGCAGGGCTGACTTGAACATAGAAGAAACAAGACTTGTTTCTTAATGCTTTAGAGTTACATTAAAAAAACCCAAAAAACACCCAAATAAAGAAAATTGAGTTATGACAGGCTGGCTTAATACTTTCGATTGCCCTTATAATTTGACCAACATTTCAACACAAGGTAGAACCAATTAAAGATAAGATTTAAAAAAATAAAAGCTGTCTAAAAATTGCTCAATGAAAAAGCCTCCAAATTTTACATTTTAACCTCAAATGATTGTAGACTTAGACTAACAGTTTTGCTGTTCTCACACACACTTTTGTTTCTCTAGTTTTATTTCTGAATTGTTCATTGGTTCTATCACATAACACAATTTTCTATTAAGTTAAAATAGTTTGAATTATTGTATTATAAGAAGCTTTAGAAAAACACATAAGTAGGATAAATTTATAAAAGGATAAAGAATATTTTATGGGATTTTAGACAAATTCTATACAGACAAATAGCTAGTTCAAGGTAATAAAGTGCCTTCATTTCTAGGTAATTTATTTTTCACTAAAATATTTTAAGGCTTTATAAGAAACTTAACATTATCAGAAGTATGATAGTATACAGGATTATGCTATTAATTAGCATTCTTTCATAGGTCTTATTTCATTTAATCTTTAAATTCATATTAGGTGCTTTTTAATAATCAGCAGCTTAAAATTATAAATCTGAATTATAAATTCTGAATTCATTTTGTGAGGAAAAAGAGGGATGTATAATTTCTCAATGCTGTGATTTGTACTTAAGACTCACATGTGGCTTGTGAACAATTTAGTTTATGTCATAATAGACAACAGGCAATGCTCTCAAAAAATTCAACAGAATATTTATCCCATGGCCAACAGGGCCATCATTTCATTCATTCATATATTCTGTTGTCTCTACATTTAAATGATTGCACAGCCTTAAGTATAAAAGGCCAGAGGAAATCTAAGATAAATTCTTCAAATACAGGCACAATGAATATTTTTTTATTGCAATAGCTTATGCATAATCTGAACTGTATGCCAACATCCAATGTTAAAGCATTTATATTTGTTTTCGGTTTGCTTCTGCTACCCATGGGTGTATCACAGTAAAATACTGGAAACCTAACAGAAGTGTATACAATAGCTATAATCATACAGAATTCTATTTCTTCTTGTCATTTCTCTTTGGAATACATGAGGGTATTTTAAGCAATCTGTGTAGTTAGTTATGTTGACAGCCCCAGATTTTAAGATAAATTATGACTATATGGACATCAACTTACTCAGTTGATTATAACCCATACAAAATAATTAAAATGTTCGAATATTCTTTTTCAGGAGTTTAGCTATTTTTATCAGAAGATTACTAAAGCCAGGCACCAGATTAAATGTCCACGATACCGAAAATGCTTATCTAACTACCACTGGATGATTTTAAAATGCTCCTTAAATTAAAGGTTTTTGAGGTTAGGAGGGAGGAGGAAAGTTAAAATTCATTGAAAAGAATGGTTTAAATGCAATGTTCTACATAATTAGAGAAACAGGAACTACCAGTAGGAAAAAAGTGCCAGTCTTAAAATTGGGTTTGGTTTTCAATCTAAAGCCTAGTAAGAGTAATTCCTGGCGATTAAAAAAAAAAAAAATCAAAATGGCATAAACCTTTATAATTGCACATTCCTTTACCAAAGTGCCACAAGTTACCAAAAAATCTTTTTAAATGCATACAATGCTACTTATCAAAATCTAAGTACACATAAGTTTTACCTTTTTCATAATAGTATAGTATAGTTTCACAAACTTATCATAAATATAACCAGGAAGATGAGTTATAACTTTCTAAAAACAGGAGAGTGTTTTGTTTTTTTTTAAATAACTGTTAGAACCTTTGTCATTATGAAGATTCAAACCCAAGTATAGTGAAAGCATTTCCACAGTATCAAAAACATCATGAGAATTATTTAGGCAAATTTTAATAGTTCTGCCATGCAATGCACAGACACCATAGCTTTTTCTTTTTTTAAAACACTGGTTTAGTTATCCTGTTTTAATCTGACTACATATTCTACTTACTCTCTTTAATCACTGAAGTGACAATATATGGAATAACTGAGTTTTGAAAACAGCATTAAACATTGAGGTTTCTAGCCTTAACTGCTTATTCCCATTAAGCATGGCAAAAAGGTCTGATGCATGGGTTATTAATTTTCATGCTTCTATCTGTTTATTCTAAATGGAAATGTATAGAGATAATATGTAAGGACATGAGCATGTTAAAGACCAGAGCACAGATATGGAGCAAATAAAATAATATGCAACTGTATGGAAATTTTCCATATCATTACATTTGTTAAATTGGGGGAGGACAGTAAAAAATAAGATCTGTTTAGCAAGCAATAATTATATTAATATGCTTTTTAAAAAAAATCAGTGGCACATATATAAGGTAAGATTTTTAATATTTTTGTTGTTTGAATGTGATGAAGTTAAACTACAGAGGTATGTCATTATAAACTGAGACCAAAAAAATTGTTCAGAGGGAAAAAGAGAAGGTAAGATCATGATTCTCAGTGACAGGTCACCTGCATTGTAATATGTGACAGGCTAAACATTGTGTAGTGCCTCATTTAACTAGGGTGAAAGTGATGACAAAAGCATAAAAATGCAAATAATAAAATTAAGATTAGTTCCTAGTCAAGGAACATTCAATGACTATCAAAAAAGAACCCCTTCTTTTTCCTACAGTTCAAGAATCTCCATGTTCAGTGTAAGAATGTGATCATATAAAAGCATTTGAAAGAAATGCCCAATTCAATAAATTCTTCATCTTCTGAGGATGGAGAATGGGATGTCGATGGGTATCCTAGTCCTCTGAGAGTATTAACAAACTTAAAAAAAAAGAGGTAAAATCAGAAAGAATCGGGCATGATAAATCACTGATAACGACTTCCCCAAATCCAATATACAGATAGGTCAATCACAGGAAGGTAGATATTCGTTCTATATAATTTAATGAATCTTCTTGTAGTTTCTGAATATGAAAATATAATCGCTTGTGGGTAACAGTTTTGGGTAGTGGCAAGGTTTAAAAATTGTTAAAGAAATACTTCAAATGAACCCTGAAATGCAGAAGATCCTTAATAGAAGCTGGAGGCAAGTGGAAACCCCATACTCCACGTGGGATTCCTACTATCTTTAATTCCTGCATTATCCAAAGTCATATAAATTGCATAATTCCTCTTGGCAATACACACAGATATTCTCCTGTCTTCGCAAAACCTAGGCAATTGCATTTACCTAACAGCTTTACCCTGGTAGCGGTCCTAGAGTGAGGACAAATACTGGACAAACCTGTAAGAGCCATTCCTACCATATACTTTAATCTTGTTTTCTATTATTCCGCTCTTTTATAGCAGTTTCATTTCCAAAATGCCAAACTGATTATAATAGTTATTTCTCATTCCAGAAGGAGGGCAAAGTTAATAAATGGCTTGTGAAGTGGTGGAACCACACAGGGTTTTCAAGATCCTATGTATCTTCTCTGTTTTGTATGCTGTTATATCTAGCAATGCCCTCTGCTATGTGTCTATACCCCTTGAGGTCAAAGACTCGATCTTGTTGTGTGCTGTATACCTAGATCTAGCAGAATGTTTAGCTCATGCTGAATGCAAAATAAATATCTGTTGATTTGAGGAATGAGAAATAGGACTGAAAAAAATGAAACAAAGTAGCTTAACATACTGCCCCTCACCCTTGACTTCCAAGTGAAAAGCCATGCGTACCCAACTCTTGCTTCTCCACCACAGAAACGTAAGTGGTATTACCTTTCTTACCTAATAGGGTTGTATTACTCACTCTTAAACCTTGATGGCAAAGACCCTCTGGTATGTGTCCTCCAGAATACTGGTGACTCAACTTTTACTGCTACTTCTCCTAAAACTATATTATTCACCTTTTCTTTGGCCAAGTATTTAAATTAAAAGTTATGTTCTGCACACACTGTACTATTCTTAAGCTAATTCAGACATAAAGAATCAAGAAAATCCTCACCCCTGTAATCATCAGCATGACTATGGAGAATATCAGAAGGGACTGAAAAGGCAGACATATTACAGCAAAAAACACTGGGGACCAGAGGTTCTTTAATTTTCTGGAAATTAGGGGCCCCTGGGTGGCTCAGTGGGTTAAAGCCTCTGCCTTCGGCTCAGGACATGATCTCAGAGTCTTGAGATCAAGTCCCGCATCAGGCATCAGGCTCTCTGCTCAGCGGGGAGCCTGCTTCCTCCTCTCTCTCTGCCTGCCTCTCTGACAACTTGTGATCTGTCTGTCAAATAAATAAATAAAATCTTTAAAAAAACATTTTTCTGGAAATTTTGCTTAGGAAGCAAAATCAAGTTTTCATTTGGGTCCTTTCTCTTTCCTTTTTCTTTTTGATAAGTCTAGTTGGGGGTTTATCGATCTTATTAATTCTTTCAAAGAACCAGCCAGCTCCTAGTTTTGTTGATTTGTTCTACTGTTGTTTTTTTTCCCCTCTGTCATTAATTTCTGCTCTAATCTTTATTATTTCTCGTCTCCTGTTGAATTTAGGCTTTATTTGTTGTTCTTTTTCCATCTCCTTTAGGTGTAAGGTTAGATTGTGTACTTGAGACTGTCCTTGTTTCTTGAGAAGAATCTAATTTTTAAAAGCCAGAGGAAAGATGATTTACTATCGGCTTTAATTTTTGCTAAGCTAGGACTTCTCAAAACCCTTCAGGCAGAGTGTACTCCCGGGGAAATCAGGTTTATAATTCTTTATTTCACAACCTAAGACCTCTTTACCCTTCTAACATTAAACTGATATCATTACTCATGCTAAAATGGGAACAAGGGCCATATTCTCATTTTTCCACATGGCAACAAACATTATTGGCAGTTAATTAAAATTAATTACTCCAACTAAAATGATGACAAACTGCTGAGAGAATTCAGGCATACTGCTCAAAAGTAGTTAATCATCTTTACAGTTTAGAACATAGATCCTTGAGGCTTGGTAGGATAGCACAGCAAGTCCTCTGTACAGGTTAAATTATACTAATGGGATTCTTTTGAGGATTTAAATGTAACTCCTTTTTTATATGAACTAAGACTTATGAGAAGTAAGCTTAACTTAAGCCAAATTCTACACTAAGGTAGGTTATATAAGGAAAGTATCATTTCGACATTTCTGGAATTATTAGAATGAAATATGAATGTGGTAAATAAAATAGTTTAGGAACCATAAGGAGAAAAATAAGCATGAGAGGGGAGAAGGAAGGTGTATTTAGTGGAAGGCAGAAAGAAATGAGAAAATCAGTAGATAAGAGGGAGTCACAGGATGGGAATAATCTGAAACATTATTTTCTCAGTTATCTGGCAAAAATTCTAATTTTTTTTGCATGCCTTTTTCCATAGGACTGATAGAAGCACCATGGTATTTTACGGTTATTCTTCTTCTGGCTGAAGAGTTGTATAAACACTGAAAATGACATGCTAACATCCCATAAAGTTAAGAAGGTGCTTATTGTGTGTACTGTTGGTGTGTGAGTTAATGTTCTGCGATTTTGTGGTTCCACAGCTTCTTATTTAAGAATCTTACAGATGGAGATGGTATGGATTGGGAGAAACTAGCCCAGGGCCAGCTTAGTGCTCGCCTTTATGTAGTTAGGTAAAAATTCAGAGTCCTTTTCAGTCAGAATAATGTTCTCTTGAAAAAGACAACAGCAGGGGCACCTGGGTGGCTCAGTGGGTTAGGCCTCTGCCTTTGGCTTGGATCATAGTCTCAGGGTCCTGGGATGGAGCCCTGCATTGGGCTCTCTGCTCGGTGGGGAGCCTGTTTCCCCCTCTCTCTCTGCCTGCCTCTTTGCTTACTTGTTCTCTCTCTTTCTCTCTGTCCAATAAACAAATGAATAAATCTTAAAAAAAAAAAAAAAAAAGGAGAGAGAAGACAACAGCAGATAGTAACAATTCACATCTGCTGGTACACAATTTACTGTGACTCCCTAGAGTCACGATATCATCTTCACTTAAATTTACTATGGCTCCCAAATCTCAATGAATCCTTGCTTAAAATGGCAATTTTTAGGTAAATTCAATTAGAACTTAAAAAAAAACAACAAAAAACACAGAAAAACCCCAAAAATGTAATCTGGAGATGTTGGTTTCATTGTATCTGTTCTCCTTCTATTTGTAAAAATTATGGATCTAAGGGAGTTTGTAATAATAAAACTGAGCTCATAAAGTCTATGTTATACAATTTTAAGAGTGCATAAAAGCTACTGAGCCATCACCACCATATTGATAAACAGTGAAAACATCCCTTCCAGCATGCTTTGATCACGGAGATATCATAAGATGTACTTCCTCACCTGGAGTTATTTCTGACATTGGCTTTCTGAGGTCAAAGCAGACATACAAAGGGAAGGAAACATATAGTAGCAGAGCCGTTGTGGGAGTACTGTCACTGAATATTAATATTAGAGGGTATTTTGTCCCCTCATTCCTGCTGCAGTTTTGCTGTCCTGGCTTTAATGATAGCCATGTGCCATTTAAGATGCTCAGTGAAGATCTAATTATTTCTTGCCTGTTTTTTCTAAAGAATTATCTGCAACAGAAGGAAAGTATTGAAGAACTCTACAACACAGATGATCTCAAAAATATTAGGTTGAGTGAAAGAAGCCAAATGATGAAACTACATGTTCACTTATATACAATTCCAGAACAGACCAAACTAACCTGTAGTCACAGAAATTGGATCAGGGATTGCTTATGGAGGTTTGGATTGGGGAAAGAGTGGCGCTGTTGACTGGAAAGGGAAACAAATTTTCTGGGGTGAGAAAAATGTTCTGTGTCTTGATATCTGTCAAAACTGATTGAATGATATGTTAAGATTTGAGCATTTTACTGTAATTAAATTACACCTTAATAGAAAATATGAAAAAGCATTGCCACTGAACACAATGTTCTTACTGAAGCATTAGTGTAGGATGGAGTTTTTGTTTTCATTTCAGAACTTCTGCCTTCAGACAGTCCCATAAAGAGCAACACATCCTAGAATGGGACCCATGACCAATACTCTACAGAGAATGTGGATTTTATATCAGGGCACTGAACTAAACCAGGTTTAGTTTATTGCTGGGAAGAAAAAAAAAGAAGACAAATTCTTTTATGGACCCAGCTCTAAGAAAGGAGATAAAACATCTTACATTAAAAAATACCCGAGAACAGAAAAGGGTTTTTAAGTTTGATTTATCCTTGTGAAAATACTAATTTATAAAAGCATAAAAAATAGCAATAAAAAACTTGGCTCAAATGCTACTTAACAGTTGATTATGGCAATATGGCTTTCACTCTTTTTTTATTTCCCCAAGGATGAGTGAACACTGGTGGAGAGGAGTAGTATACCACTGGTATCTAAAGAAGACTGAGGAACTTAAAACATTTAGGTGGAAAGAAAGCAAGATTTTATTTATGTTACTTTGGTGCATATTCAAGTGTATCTATTGAATATCACATTTTAAAACCATTTTGAATGCCAGTGTTTGGGGCCCAATTTATGATTACCTCGCCACTTCAATCTAAGGGGCCATATGTTCATCAGCTTTAAAGAGGTTATAATCAGAATAAAAAACCCACAGAAGTCCCAATTTCCTACAGAAATAACCTTATTACACTGACAGTTCTAAAAATAAATAAGTGAAAAAATTCTATTAATTCTGAGAAGAAAGTAGTAATACCCTGAATAGAATTTACCTACAAGTAATGCCAAGGATACATGGGCAGTTAAAACTATAATCAAAAGCCAGATAATTACTTATCCAATTTATTTCTTTTTTAATTCCAATTCAAATCCACCAAGGGTTTATGTTGTTTTAAATCTGCATGTCATACGGCGACACCTAAAACACTTAATTTGACTACTCATCATGATCTCCCCCGAGACTAGACAGGAAAAAATGGAAAAAAAAAAAAAAAAAAGTAACCAATTTCCCTAGCATAATGACTGGCTTCTGACAACTCAGTAAGTATTTTCTGAATAAATGAATGAATGTTTTCCTTTCCCTTGATTATCATTTCTTACCTCACATAGTGGCTTCTTACTGCAAATTAAAAATTCAGTATGATGGAAAAGGAAAAGCATAGACATTGACTTAGTAAAAGAGGGCAGTTGCCCTGAAACCCCTACGCCATGTGTCATTATTGCTGCTCCAGCTTTTGTTGACCTAAAATCGGTAGTCAATGACGGGTAAGATTGGTGGGGGAAATATACCAACCTAAGACAGGACGCAGATCATTGATATCTGCCGTCTGATGACGGGTAAGGATATTCCCCGCCACCGACAACCTAAAACAGGCACGATCCCTGCCATAAAAGAAAAAAGGGGGAGATGTCGGAGGCAGGCCCCTGGCCAGGGCAGCCTCCGCCATTAAAAGATGGCGCCTGGCTAGTTGCCAGGTTAGGATTGCCTCGTGAGACTAAGCGGAATGCCCAAAGAGGAAGTAAACAGCATTGGTTGCTAGCGAAGTTGTTTGTTTAGGTGCACGGCCTGATTCGCTCCCTCCTGTACCCTGCTCGCTGATTGGTCATGTAAGCGTATATAAGTGTGTAGACTTGCGGAAATAAGGAGAGAGAAGATGCATCCGAAAAAAAAAAAAAATAAAAATCACATAAATATAAACCAACACAATTGTGAAAGCGAAACAAGTTGATAGAAGGTAAATTCTATATTGATAGAAGATGAGATTTTTTAGCTATAAAATTTTCCTTTTAAAAACTCAATTAAAGGGGCGCCTGGGTGGCTCAGTGGGTTGGGCCTTTGCCTTCGGCCAGGTCATGATCTCAAGGTCCTGCAATGGAGCCCCGCATCGGGCTCTCTGCTTGGTGAGGAGCCTGCTTCCCCCGCTCTCTCTGCCTGCCTCTCTGTCTACTTGTGATCTCTCTCTCTCTGTGTCAAATAAATAAAATCTTAAAAAAAAAAAACAAACTCAATTAAAGGGGCGCCTGGGTGGTGCGGTTGTTCGGTGTCTGCCTCGAGCTCAGGTCATGATTCCAGAGTCCTGGGATTGAGCCCGGAGTGGGGCTCCCTGCTCAGCCAGGAGTCTTCTCCCTCTGCTGTTCCCCCCGCTTGTGCTCTCTCACTCTCTCTCACTCTCTCAAATAAATAAATAAAATGTTAAAAAATTTTAAAAAATAACTCAATTAAGGGTGCCTGGGGGACTCAGTCATTTGAGTGTCTCACTCTTGATTTTCGCTCATGTCGTGATCTCGGGGCTGTGAGCCTGAACCTCGGATTAGACTGGGTTAGTAAATAAATAAATAAATAAATAAATAAATAAAATCTTTTAAAAACCCAACTAAATCAATGACACTAAAGGACGTTGTTTGCTTTGCTAGATGAACAATAAAAACTTTCATAATTAACAGACTGGATAGTTGTGAAATATTTCACGTAAATCTCTGACATAGAGATTTAAAAGTTCGTCAGTACCAAAGATAAATGGAATATCAAGTGCTAGAAGATAGAAAAAAAATATATAGCTTGAGATTATATGAAATGAGAAAAAGCTCAGAAATCAAGATGACGGTTTGCAGGGGCCTCTTTATGACAGTTGACTGGTACCAGTAACTACATTTACCATCCCGAAACCATGTTTTAAAGCATGTATTAACCATCAAAAAGCTATTTTTTCAGTCAAAAATGACCCACAACCATAATCTTGCAATGCTTTCAACTTTGAAATAAACGATTGTGAAAACCGTTCCAGCTGACAGAAGAAAACAAATATCTTAAGTAAAGCCCATATACTATCTCCCGCTGACTTTCAAGGAAGCAACAGGAAGCAGAATTGGAGTAGCGGAAGGAGCACTTCCTGAAACCTAGTTCAAGTTCTGAAATGACTGGTTAGATGATTATGAACAAGTCACACACTCTCTTTAATATTAATATTTTTCCTATCTGTTTTACTATGAGGGTGTTAAATGACTCCAAAGACTCCTTCAGGCAAAAAAACATTAAAGTGGAGAGCAGATTTAGACAAGAAAATCTTATGTTGTCAAGTCATGAAGTAAAACAGGTGAATATAATCCTTTTAGTAGTGGGGTCATTGATCCCCAAATCATGCAAACTGACGATCATCTTTTTAAAAAAGGAAATAAAGCAGTTCAGATTCTCTCCAGCAACACACATATACTTTGATATCTCCCAGCCTGTGGATGGTTTATTCATTTTCTTGATGGTATCTTTTGATAAAAAGAACACATTAATTTTGATGCAGTATCATATTTTTAATTTTTTTCTTTTATAAAAGTTAGTACCTTTTGTTTCCTGTCCAAGAAAGTTCTGCCTACATAGTTGTGTGCTTTTCTATTTGACTGACAATAGCTTCAGGAGATTATAATGAGTCCAACTCCCTAGCTACTGCTGGGCCTGAGACTTCCTGTGGTAAAAGGAGGTTCCCTTCTAATTTTGCATAATTTTTTTATACTCTCTGGGGAGTTGTTCATGTTATGGGTTGTGAAGAATTAATAATGATGTTATTAGTATTTATCAAATGCTTATTATGTGATAGAAACTTTGCTAACAGCTTCATATATCTTAACATTTAATTTTCTAAAGAGAATCCTGGCTGACTATAGCTTCTGTAAGGTCAAGAAATCTTATCTGTTTGTTGATACATCCTCTGGACCAAGAAAATTGTCCCAGAACAGAGTAATTAATAGGTATAAACTGAATGCTGAATGAATAAATTCACACAGTAAGTCTATAATGTTATATAATTTGCCTACTATTCATAAGAGTGACATAATTTGGACTTGAACCTAGGACTGGCTGACACCAAATTCTGTGTTCTTTATAATTCTGTACTGAGGCCACTAAGACTGCCTGATAACTCTGGGGGAACCCAGAACCTAAAGATACAGCTGAAATTACTGCCATTATTTAAGGGGTGGATGGAATGGTTTAAAGTTATTGTGTTTTATTCCTCTCCTAGCAAAAAGCAAATGTGGAATTTCTTTTAAACATGCCTCCCTTCTTTTTTTTTTTTTTTAAGATTTTATTTATTTATTTGAGAGAGAGACAGTGAAAGAGAGCATGAGAGGGGAGAAGGTGAGAGGGGAGAAGGTCAGAGGGAGAAGCAGACTCTCCGTGGAGCTGGGAGCCTGATGCGGGACTTGATCCCAGGACTCTGGGATCATGATCTGAGCTGAAGGCAGTGGCTTAATCAACAGAGCCACCCAGGCACCCCTCTCCCTTTTTTTTTAAGTTTATTTTTTGAGAGAGCACAAGTGGCTGCAGGGGTAGAGGGAATCTCAAGCAAACTCTGGGCTGAGCTCAGAGCCTAACACAGAGCTCAAGCCCATGACCCTTGAGATCATGACCCCAGTCGAAGCCAAGAGTCCAACCCTCGCTCAATGGACTGAGCAACTCAGGTGCCCCTCTTTTTTTTTTTTTTTTTTTAAGTAGGCTCCATGCCCAGCATGGAGCGCAATGCAGGATTTGAACTCATGACCCCAAGATGAAGACCCAAGCTGAGATCAAGAGTCAGAGACTTAATCAACTGAACCACCCCTAAGCTCCTTCTTGATAATCTTGGCCATATTGATCTTTCTATATTTATAACCATGTGATAACTTGTGCAGATGGAGCCAATATGAAACTTTTATGGCCATGGATATATGGGGTCAGAAAAATGGAATCTGCACATATACTTTAGAGCTCAGCCTGCTAACTCCTCAGTGATGCTGCAAAGCCACTGTTCACTGGGAATGCTAGGAGCAAGGTTATTTATTTAAAGGAATTTCTAGCAACAGACCTTTAACTACAATACTTTTAATGCTATTGAAATTGACTCCTATTGAATATTGATTGAATACAATATAGAGAGCACAATAAAATTTTGTATGAATGAGAATACTTCAGTGCTTTATAATCTTCATTGTTAACAACTATAATCACTGCAGGGACAACAAACAAAAACAACAACAAAACAAAACTATAATCACCATATAATGGTGTAAATGAAGAATATATAGGTTCTTAAGTAAATTTTGTATAAACTTAGAACTTCCCCTTCAAATAGGTTTTGAAAAAAAAAACCCTGCTTCCAACTTATTATGTGGCCATTTACTCTTGCTCATAAGAGTTTAAGAAAAAATTCTCCAGTCGGTTTTTTTAATTATTAACTGACCTGACGGAAAATGAAGTATTTTTATCTCTGAAGTTCTCAAAATAACACTTTTTGAAGGCTACACTGCATTGCAGGAGCCATGATAAGACTTGTGATGATAGGACAGCAAGGGATCTGTATTCTAGTCATTAGGATCAAGTTCTGGAAGGTTCACTAAGGTGGGAGCTCAGGGGACACCTGAGAGGCTCAGTCTGTTGAGCATCTGCCTTTGGCTCAGGTCATGATCCCCAGGTTTTGGGATCAAGTCCCACATCAGGTTCCTTGCTCAGCAGGGACCTTGCTTCTCCCTCTGCCTGCTGCTCCCCCTGCTTGTGCTCTCTCTCTCTCTCTGACAAATAAATAAATAAATAAATAAAAATTTTTTAAAAGGTGGGAGTTCAGGAAATAGACTAAAGAATAGAGATGCCAAAGATTCAATAATTAGAGAAAAAAGGTTGACTTTAGGCAAATATATTGATTACCAATCAATCAATATATTGATTATAAATATATTGATTACCAAAATAATGATTTGATATACCTTCTGCTAGGTTCAAAACCCACAGTATACTGAGTGCAGAACTGAGCCCAAAGATATGATGAAAACAGGAAAATGTTTAGAGCACATTTTTAAAAAACCATTTAAATTGGCTATAAAAACATGTGCTTAATTCACGGAACTAGAACAAATAATTCTGAAATTTGTATGGAACCACAAAAGACTCTGAATAGCCAAAGCGATCTTGAGAAGGAAGAACAAAGCTGGAAGTACTACAATCCCAGATTTCAAGATATACTAGAAAGCTGTAGTAATCAAAACAGTATGGTACTGGCACAAAAACAGACACACAGATCAATGGAATAGAATTGGGAGCCCAGAAATAAACCTGTACTGTTATGGCCAATTAATCTAAACTAAGGGACAGAAAATACAACGAGGAAAAGACAGTCTCTTCAATAAATGGTGTTGGGAAAACTAGACAGATACACACAAAAGAATGAAACTGGACCACTTTCTTACATCATGTACAAAATAACTCAAAATGGATTACAGACTTAAATATAAAACCTGAAATCATGAAATGCCTAGAAGAAAACACATAAAATACTCCTTGACATTGGCCTAAGAAATAGTTTTTTGAATATGTCTTCTTATACAAGGCTGACAAAAGCAAAGAAATGATTTGAACTACATTAAACTAAAACACTTTTGTACAATGAAGGAAACAACCAACAATGAAAAATCATGCTGCTGAATGGGAGAAGACACTTGCAAATGATGTATCTGTGAAGGGATTGATATCTAAAATATATAAATAACTCATACAACTCAATAACAACAACAACAACAACAACAACAAGAAACAAGCTGATTAAAAAATGGGCAGAGGACGTAAACATTTCCCCAAACAAGATATACACAGGACAAGGACAACACAGATGGGTCTGGAGGGTATTATGGTAACTGAAATAGTCATAGAAAGACAAACACAATGTGATTTCACTCATATTCGGAATTTAAAAAACAAATGAACAAAACAAAACAGAAACAGACTCAGATATAGGGAACAAACTGGTGGTGGCCAGAGGGTAAGTGGGGGTGCGGGTTGATGGGCAAAAACATGAAGGGAATTAAGAGGCACAAACTTCCAGTTATAAAATAAAGACATCATGCGGAAGTGATGCACAGCATAGGGAATATAGTCAACAGTATTGTAATAACTTTGTATAGTGACAGATGGTAACCAGACCTATTGTAGTGATCATTTTGTAATGTATAAAAATACCGAATCACTCTCTTATACGCCTGAAACTAATATAATACTGTATGCCAATTTTAACTTTTAAAATAACTATTGAAATTATCCATAATAATATGTGCTTAATTTTATGAAATTTTGATTTTAAGTTTACCATTTAAAATTTCTGTAACATTATTATGAAGGCTGCAATGAGCAGTGGGCTGTTTATAAACCTTAGTATTTTATTAGATCACTAAGTAATCTATAGTAAATCATTTAACCTGCCTGGGCCTGTTTTCTTCATCTGTTAAGTGAGGTCAGAGATAATGAACAAAATCAGTATTTTTATCAGAATGAAATGAGATACAATATGTGAAGGAACTTGGAAAATATGTGAAATTATATGTAAATTATTGTAATTAAAATTCTATATTCTTTTTACATTTAATTTGATTAGAAATTCCAGTTATGGAAAAACTTTCAGGACAAATGAATCTTTTGTATCAGTAACTAACTGAATTTATCCATGAATGGCTCTTCTTTGAAATGCATCTACAGAAAATTGTTCTAGCTTCAGATTTACTAACAGGGTAACAGTAGAATCAGGCTTATTTCATTTGGCTAAGGTATCAGTGAGATTCATAGTTGAGCTCATTGATGGTTTGCTATAAATCCAGACATATGGAGAGAAAAGGAGTTTGTGAAGATATTGTTAAGTGCGAAGAGAGTGAAATAAAATTAAAGTGCAGGGAGGGCAAATATATGATATGATGTCACTACTCCTCGCCTTCCTCAGTCTCTCCCCCACTCAATCCCCCATGCACACACAGAAACCACAGTAGTCTTCCATGATGAGCCTGCAAGGGGCTTCACAATCATCTCCAGCTTAGAGTTTAGGAAATCATTACCACTTGAATACAGTAGTCACATGAAGATGTCCCATGAGATGAAACAGAATCATTATTTTCATCCTAGGACATCAAAAGAGATTTGGAACGGAGAAGACAGAATCATTATTTAAAACAGTATTGTTGTGGCTCTCTAAATTTGCATCAGTGAAATACACTTTGATCATTATAACATAGGTAGATAATTATATCATATTCAAATTAAGTAATGTAGGTAAGTAAATCATATTTAAAGGGAAAATAACATTCAGCATTTTATAATCGCTAGCTTCAAACACACCTCTCACATATACCAACGCAGTGTCTGGTATGCTGTGGATAATCAGATGAGTATCTGTTGAATGAAAAAAGTTTGATTAGGTTCCAAAAGCTGATTTGAATCAAGTAACTTTAGACATGGCATACTTAAAGTTAATGGGAGTGGATATTTTTCTTTTGTAAATTATTTTATCTCCAGTCCCTAGCATAAAGCCTGGCACAGAGTGGCCACTCGACATCCACTGAGTGAATAGAACAGGATCACTGATCTATTAAGCAAGGGAAAGAATTTTCTGAAGTAAAATTTAGGATAGGCAGGAAACAAAAGATCCCATATTCTACGCGTCTTAATTTGTTGAGTCAATCCTTGAAATAAAATGACATGGTATTTCTTATCGGGTTTTAAAATTACCACTTTCATTCCCACTTGGCATCATTTTGATTTGTCTATGAAGTTCTGTAATCCTGAAGCAAGATTTCAAAGCAAAACAGGAAGGAGAACAGTTGTGATTATGTGCAGAAAGATGATGGAAGTAATCAGCACAGTGCTAGGTGTGGAGGGGAACAGAAAAAAGGAAGAAACAGTCTCTGGTTTTAAACTTAATAAAAAAGGGGATTGGACAAATGAGACAGAGGGAACCGTCCACTGAAACTCTTTTCTAAAGCAACCATCGCTAAGTATGAAGGATACTGAGGAGGACAGGATGGACCATAAACGTCAGAAGAAAGAAAGAGCATCTGGGGAGAAATGAGGGAAGGCCAAACAAGGAAGCCGAAGGTACCTGGAAGAGAAGTTTCACTGACCCCAGGAATATAGATATTGAAAGGTTCCTATCATCTATTGTGATCCAATTCCCACAACTAATGAATAAGCAAGAGATTAAATGACTGGCCAGGCTCAGCTACAAGGCAGGGAACCCAGGCTTCTCACAGAGCGTCATTACCTCCATTGGGTACCAAGCCTTCTGTTCCGTACCACACCCACTACCCACCAGGAGGGAAAAAGAACTTAGAATTCTTAAAATTCCATGAATGCTTGAAACAATAGTTTGAATAATGCACAATACATTTTAGGGGGCTTTATTAATTATAGCACGAATACAGTGAGTAATTTGGCATCACATTCATTTTGTAGTTATTTTGTAACAAAATAATTACGATGAATCATTTAGAATTAAATTATTGAAAATCTGATGTAAGAATCGAACTCTATTTCCCTAAGATTGATTTTTTTCCAACATAAACTGTAAAAAAATTTCTATCAAATAAAACATAGATCTTATGTAATATTTCTAAAGTCAGAAGCAACTCACTTTAATGTGCACTGCGTGAATCCCGGCTTGGTATGTCATTAAGTGTAATTTTTTTTTTTTAAATCATTCAAACAGCAAATGGTGATTAACAAACCAAATTGCACGTAGTAACCTGATGACTCAAAGGATTCCTTAAATAGGAGTACAGTTTAATAGCACACAAAGAACAAGAATGCAAACTAGCTTTAGTTATTATAAATCAAATGGGCATTCTTTATTGTAAGTAAATTTAAAATTATAATTGATGAAGTATGTAATTATCAAAAAGGCTCAGGACTTGGGGAATTTTCAGCCTGAAGTTTTTACTGTATTAAAGAGTCTTCTGGGCAAAATACTAGTGCCAAGCTTATGTTAGCGACTACGGAGGAGAGGTTAAGTTCTAGGTGGCTGGCAGTGTGTGCCCTGAGGATTGCATGGCTAGCATTCGATGAATTTATGTGGTTTAGGTGTGATAATGGTGTGCAATGAGGAAAGATCTTAAATAGTGATGGGGCACTGGAAAGGAAAAAGAGTATTGCTTAGTAGATCACTGAATTGGATGCACTACAACTCTTTTCACTAAATATTTTCAACTCAAAAATTGTTCCTCTTATTGAGAAAACATTTCTAATTCTTTAATGGAGTTCAAAGGAATAATGAGATTCAATATTAAAGAATTTTCTTTGAAGTAAATATTATCAGTATGTTGCAGGAGATCATTAAAGCAATAGCTGGGTGCTACCAAAATTATGAAATTACTTAAAATTGTTCTAAATAAATAACATTTGTCTGAAAAAATCATATACATTCATATTATGGATTGTTAAATTCATAAGATGAAGAAAGCTTCAGTTACCATTATCCAAGAATCACTATCAACTAGTTTTTGTGTTAGTTTCAAGATAACTTAGGCCAAGAAAAGGTACATATTTTTCTATGTCAAAATCATGAGCATAATACTCAAAATTATAGCATTTCTGTTTATTTAGATGAAGATTGCTTGTAGGATTTAATGCTTTACTAACTTCTTCAAAAATAAAACTTTTTTAACTTCTTGAAAAATTTTAATAACAGAGGCAGAGAAATTAAAAAAAAGCTTTTGAGAAGTAAGAGTATTAAGAATGTTTCTTGGGTTTGGGTATTTCTTACTGCCAAAGATTTTGAAAAGAGTGCTTGAAACACTCCATTTGCAGAAAATGTATTTTTATTTGTGCCTATTTCCTCCCTAATTATATTTATTTTTAAGGGGGAGGGGCAGAGGGTGAGAGAGAATCTTAAGCAGGCTCCATGCCCAGGGTGGAGCCCAACCTGGGGATTGATTTCAGGACCCTGATATCATGACCTGAGTGGAAATCAAGAGTTGGGCACTTAACCAACTGAGCCACCTAGGTGTCTACAAATTATATTTCTAATAAAGCTGCTTAAAAGTAAGGTTTCATATTGGACTCAGCAAAGACTTTGAAAGCATTTAATGAACAATAACTCTGCGAAGTTCCAGACAAATTTCCAATCTACTACATAAATAACGAGGAACCAATTCTAGAATATACATAGGAAAAATCTACAGAAATTCGATGATTTAAGCTTAACTGCCCTGGCAATTCTAACCTCACACCTTAAACAAACAAACAAACATACAAGAAGTATCCCTCTAGAATTCCCTAGGTCTCATGAGGAATAAAGTTTCCCTTTCCTTGTAACTCAGAGGAACGCTTCCAGGACCAGATGTATTTCATTTGCAGTCACCCAAAGATTATAAGGATCACTTAATATAAGCACAATTGCTTTGTGATTATACATCTTTTTTTTTTTTTTTTTGAGAAGGCCCCACCCCCAGTGTGGAGCCTAATGTAGGGCTTGAAGTCACAACTCTGAGATAAGACCTTAGCTGAGATCAAGAGCTGGAGGCTTAACTGACTGAGCCACCCAGTTGCCCTGCAAATGTGAATCTTTTCACAAGTGAGAACTATAACAACACCGGTTGTAAAGATATACTTGGAGAGCTAAGTAGCAATAACTATAAACCCTTTATTGATAGGAGAAAGCAGATATGAGAAGAAAGTAGTCTGGTGGTTGCCATGGGATGGGGCAGAGGGATAGGGGATTATTCAATGGGCTTAGAGTTTCAGTTTTGCAAGATGAAAAAGTTTTGGATGTTGGTTGTACAACGAGGTGAATATACTTCACACTAATGAACTGCATATTTAGAAATGGCTAAGATGGTAACTTTTATGTTTTTTTAAATTTTTTAATCACAATAAAAAAAAAAAGTGTTGAACTATACCAGAAAAGTGAGGTATTCAGATTGACTAAGGATATTTTTTGTACTCCCAGTACATTGTGAGTTTCTATCAAAAAAAAAAAAAAAAAAAAAAAGAGAGAGAGAGAAAAGTCATTCGAGACTTAGAAGGTCAACTTGTGAGAAAGTGAAAGACCAACCACTTATGGACTTGACTCAGGCTGGAAAGACAGAATATTTTGGTTTTGAAATCTTGAATTTTGCAAAGTAACCAATGGTTACTTGTCAAATAGTTTGAATTTGAGCATAGGAGGTGGGGGGAGAAATTAGCATTCCCAGTGATCATTGCCCAGAAAGCTAGACAATATAATAAAAAGTCCTAGATTAAATACTTGGATTTATGTGTTTAGCCTCTCTATGTTTAAAGTGAGCGCTAGATATTACTTGTTGGTAGGATAACAAAAAAAAAAAAAATCGTTTTGGCTGATGGTATTAAAATCTAAACAACGCCAGCTGAAAAGATGATATGGAAGAAGGAATGCAAGTCTAAGGCCATGCATGACAAAGAATGGCCTCCACACCATTCAGAAAGAGCAGGACAAAAAAATGCCAGTTTCTGAACCCCACTCTGGACCAATCAAATCAGAATTACTGGGGGTGGGGACCAGAATCTACATGTTTAATAAATATACTACGTACACGAGTGTTTGAGAATGACTGGACTAAATTTTAAAAGGAGAAACTGCTGTCATTTTAATGGAGGTTAGAACTCATTAGAGGCAAATACACAGTTTAATGTTTAAGGGTATTCTTGATGACACCATCATGGCCATGATTCTTTGAGCTCCTTAGAGGCACATCCGAGAGTCTCTGTTGTTTTAAAGGAGGGATTATTGGATTAAAACAATCTCTTTGAAATATTAGAAGAGATATTCTTAAGTGAGTCAAATGGTAGTCTGTGTTGCAAGAACCAGCTGCCTGGCTAAGCTTGAAATGTTTAGAGCTATAATGAGAACTTTTATAGCTCTAAAGCAGGGATGACAAATAGCAAATATTTGGCATGAATGTTGTTCTTCTCTCTTTCCCTATAGATGCAGATTTCACATTCTCAACATACCACTTTAGGGCAGCCAATCAACTGTAGTAACGAACAAGATGAAACCAATTTGTCAGTACTGCTCTGGGGGCATGGAGGTGGTGTGGGGTGGGGGAAGACTGGTTTCCCTTTAAAATTTTATACACACACACGCACACACACGTGTAATATTCATGCAGTGTAAAATTCACTTAGCTAAATACTTAGAAATGTGTAATGCAGATATAGCTTATAGACTTTGGTGTAATACATTTTGACTTACTCAGCAGTCTCTCTAAAAGGCATTATTATTTGTCCACCGAAATATGCAAATGTTGTTATATCATGAGAAAGCGCAAGATGCCTGAAAGAAGGAAAAGAAAAAGTGGACCCTGCAAGTGAGAACGGAGTTCCGTATCGGTTCATACAAGATCCCTGAATTTAGATATTATTGCCACAGCCACCCTTTTGCCTTTTTTAAAGCCTTGAAACTCTCTGGGAGAGAATCACATATATTATTTGCAGCAATAATCAACCTACTTGGAATCTTGTTCTCTGATATGGAAACCTTAAGATGAAATAGCGAACCAGGTTGTTTTCTTTCCATCTTAAATCAGTGTGCAAGAAAAAATAGAGAAGGAGAATATTACTTAATTGCTTCAATCTTTAAACAAATTTAATTTAGACTTTTACAGAGACAAACTTTGATAATATCCGATGATTTGGGTTTCTAATTTACTGTACTATCACTTACGTCTTTCCAAATAAACCTGTAGCAGGTACTTTTGAAAAAGCAACGTAAGTACTATGTTCATTCCTTCAAATGGTTGTTTCTGAAAAATATGATTAAAAGTGCAAAATTTCTTATGAAAATCATAAAAAAATCGACCTAATTTTGTAGGGCAAATCTCATGAAGTCTATCTTAACTAATTCATTTAATTAGTACAGCTCATAAATATCTGAAAGTTTATCTTATATTGTGTTGCAGTAACAAGGGGAGGGAGGATATGATTATTTTTTCTTAACGTGTTTTCAGAATAACGCTAGAAATACCGAAATCCTAATTCTTTATCTAACTTGATCATTAATAGAAGACCTGAATACAAAAGTTCTAAGAATTCTCAAAATCCTGTCTCTCAGAGTTGAAAAGAATATTCAAGGTAATAACAATCCATTTTTTCTGATTTATTAATTCCCTTTACACATCCTAAATTAATTGCTTGTCTATTCTCTGCCTTAAAAAATTTCAGAAACAGGGAAACAGCACTAGTTCTTGAAGTCTGCCCTCAGGTTGAGCTGAAATTTCCTATAAATTTCCATTCTGCCTGAAATTTCCCCAGATTATAATTGTAAGACTTAAAATTTTGAAATCTAAAACTTAAATTGTAGCTATAATGCAAACAGGACAGAGAATTTTTTTTAAAAGTTATTAATATTGCCTGTAATGATCTTTTTGACTTGGTGCCTATCTCTGTTATGTTGATCTTTTTCACAACTGGGAAATCATTGTTTTCGAGCACTAATCATTGAAGGTGTAGTAGTTGGAAAGAGAAGTTAATGAACTTGCAGAACTGCCAAATGTATATGTATGAATGATCTAGTATTTCTGATAAAATATGATCCACTAGAATGACAGCTATTAAGGTTATATCATACATATTAATTATATAGATTTATATACAAAATATAATTTCATTAATTTTGATCAACACATTAATTATGGAATGTCCACAGGTTAGCAAACATAGTATTAATTATTTTTAAGTATGTTAGTTATGTTTTCAAATATGCTCAACAAGCATCCAGGGGAAGTATCTCTCGATTTAAATCAATGGGTCCCACTGTTAATTTGAAAAATGATCATAAATACATTACAGTACATATATAGTTCCTCTTTCCTACACATATAGATAAGACACAGGAAGATGGTGAAACATATGTTTTTAAAAGAAATTAGTATATTTATTATCATTTATATATCTTAAGAAACAATCAGCATTTTGAACTTCAGCTTTTATTTTCTGTTTACCTGGCCTACTTTAGTAATTATGAACCATTTGAGCTACATGACATATGTCACAAAATGGAAAATTGAGGGACTGAACTAATCCTAGGGTCCCTTTAAGACTTAATATTTAATATTCACTAACACTTGTATTAATAACTGTTGAGTATAGAAATCACTTACTTTCCTTTTTACTAAGATTTATATATCAGTTATTTAACAAATTAAAAATATGCTTCAGTCTTCATAAATTTGAATGCTAAACTTTTCATATAAGAATTCATAATTGTGGGCGCCTGGGTGGCTCAGTGGTTTAGGCTGCTGCCTTCGGCTCAGGTCATGATCTCAGGGTCCTGGGATCGAGTCCCGAATCGGGCTCTCTGCTCAGCAGGGAGCCTGCTTCTCTCTCTCTCTGCCTGCCTCTCCATCTACTTGTGATTTCTCTCTGTCAAATAAATGAATAAAATCTTTAAAAAAAAAAAAAAAAGAATTCATAATTGTTAATCCCTACCAGAATTATCTCAAAAGTGCTGTCAAAAAATCAGATAGAAGTTATAAAATGTAATGAAAGGATAAAAAGAGAAGAAAATGGTTTTTATCTAACGTCTAGGCAATTTATAAAAAATATTGTTTTAGATTTGTAAATTTTTCAAGACAGAATGAATAGCTCTGAGTCTTCTACCAACCAAGATGCTGTAGTTATTTTGACCACATTTCTCTTTCACGGTCTTTTGTAGCTAAGGTAAAATCACATCAACGTAGAGCAGTGGTTCTTAAAGTGGGGCCCCCATTTTAGCAGCATCAGATCACTTGGGAATGTGTCAGAAATGCAAATTTTTGGTCCTCTCCTCACCATCCCAGACATACAGACCATAAACTCAGGAAGTGGGGCCAGCAATCTTGCGTGTTAATGAACCCTCTGAGTGATTCTTAATCACAGCAAAATTTGAAAACCACTGGCCTGGAGTCATGGAGAAAATGTGTATCTGTAAATAGGGTAGTCATACCAGTTTATTCTGCTGTGGATAAGGATAAGAGGAGGAAAATTGGTAATGAAATATGGAAATAAGTAGAGTGGTATAGGAAGAATAAGATGGTAAAAGGAGTTGCAAGAAAAAATAAACTTTTCCCTAATATTGATAAGACTTATATCCAAATCAATTCAACACGACCATTTGGTTTTGGTTCATGAAAATGAAATTGTAGATCCATGGTAAATAGTAATTTGTCTCCTCTCTGCCCTTAAGGATTAAATTGGGATGATCCATCTATATTCTCATCATTTGATCTCTTTTCAAAATTATTGACATAGTTGGTTGAGATTAGAGGTTCAATGTCAAAACTATACTAAAGATCAAATAAACTGCATTTATTAGTACTGAACTTTAATGAACTAGATGAACCCTTCAATAAGGAGTGTCTCCTGCTGGTACTAGCAGCATACATAGGTAATAGTTTTGGATAAAATAATTCCTGGTAATCTGAGGCAGATTTACCAATGATGTTCCAGGATAGATTGTGCTTTATTAATCAGGGGGCTTACATTTTGGAGGAAGTCTTCAAGATACTTTGGCTTAATTGAATGAGCACAATCTTTTGGCGTGGTGTCAACTTGGGTTCAAATATATTAGTTCTGAAATACTAATATTTCATCTGAAATACTGAATCAGTTTCAAAAATCTCCAGAAAATCATATTAAAAAGGGGATAGTAATAGGGTTGTTAGAATGATTAGAATAGTTACAAGGGTTCAGCAATGCCTAATATATGGTAGGTGTTCAATAAGTAATAGTTGTTAGTACTAATAAATCTTGATCGACTCTTCCTTTTGTCACCACCTTCTCTTTAAAAATGGTCATGGTGCAATTTTTCTAGAGGCTAAACTCATTTCTGAAATTACCTGTCAATCATGCTAGTCAAATTATTTCCTGTAGATTCACTGTGTACTGAAAGTTAGATTAACTGACCTTTCAGTCCATATCTTCCCAAGTGAAATGTTATTATTCATCCTAAATTACTGTAAAGGAATATGGCAAGAGTGTTGAGAATAATTGAGTGAAGTAGTAGCTCTTCTTTCTTAGTCTACAGATCTAGTTCATAAGGCAATTTCTTTAGCCTTCTCTATTGTGTTTCAACTGTCACTTAAACAAATAGGATGGAGTGGGGTCATGGGGGTAGTGGGAGAAATTAGTGTTCTTACCCACTTCCAACAGGGTACAGTGCATCAGAGGGAGAAAAAGAAGGGAGGAAGATTAAGAGTGGTGGAATTTTAGAACTCTATTTCTATATATGTTTATAGTATGGCTTACCCTTTCTGGAGAAAAGCAATAGATAAAATTCCGTAATAAATTCAACTGAACTTTCTAACTATTTTATCCTATTGAGATTCTAGACTGTCAACCATTGGTATAAATCACATTGCTAGTCTGAAAAACTTAGAAATAAAATACAGCAGCTTCTGAAGCAAATGATAAGGACTTTTTTTTTTTTTTTTTAAATTTAGGTGTCTTGTACATATCCTTTTTTTCTAAATTATTATCTTATGGTTCTGCTGTTTTATTTAATGGGTACTTCTGGCCCTTGCGTGTGTTCTTTTGGTAAAGTTGCTCAGAATGTTTGAAATGGGAAGCTAAGGACAATTTCTACAAAATGGCAAGGGCAAATTATCACAAAACTAAATGATTCTCTCATATCCCACTTAGATTTCAAGCAACATTGAAGAAGAAACAATATAGCAATAAAATGTATCTGTTGTTTTGAGAAGAGGGGGGAGAAAAACATTTCTACAACAGCCAATTCACTCTATAGAATTTGACCGACCAGATTGCTAGTGTGAAACGGGCTAAAGGCTGGTTTAGTATATGGAATATGCCTGTAATGAAATTTTATGTGCACAGATATTTTGAAATTAATAAAATATGTATGTGTACACACGCTTCAAAATACACTTTGGTTATTCGAAAGCACTGTCTTTGATAAATAAATGGGCACCAAAAAGATTAGTCCAGTAGGAGAGGTCTCTCTTTTTTACCTTTGCTCTATTGAGAGTGGTGGTAGCGTACTGTCCACTGGAGGACCGGGGCACCTAATAAATGCATCTGGGGCAAAAAAAACCCTTGTGTGTTTTTTTCTTCCCCTTCAATCATCAACCTTGGTAGTTTCTCAAGGCTAAAAACAAAACAAACTCATTATGATGTTTTATCTTTGTACACCCTAGTAATTACAGGTCCTCTAAAGTAGAACCCTACTGTTCACGGTTCAGTGCCCTTCCTGATTTCCTTTGTTAAACATGATTATTGTAACATACTATGTTCAACAGACCAAGGAAATAGGGGTCAAGGGTAGTACTTCCTTCTCAGGGGCCCCTGCAGTGATAGTAGCAGTGTATCATTTAGCAATGTAATTTAAGGTTATTTCAGGTACAATGACATTTCAGGAAGTGATGTTATTTTTAAAATTCTTTTGCCATGTAGAATATAAGAAATTATTAGAGTATATAGAAACAAGTGATGCTTCCAAAGGATAAGACCTCATATAGATAACAAAAATATTTCCATAAAAAAATTAAAGCATAGGATAGTTATGTAGATAGTGCATAACAATTTGATCTTAGAAAGGACTAGGAACAAAATTTCATTTTGTGTGGCTAAAGAAGTACATACATGTGATAAAAAACCGCCACGTCTGCATGTTCTTTGGGTATCATCACAGACTGCTGCATTTTTACAGCTGTTTTTAATATAGAGAGAGACTGTCTTACATTTTCCAATTCTGGTACTCTCTTATTTTTTTCTTTCACACTCCATTGATACAGAATTTTAGAAGTTTAGAGTAGGAGGGAAGTAGCTTCCAACCTGATCTTGTTCATTTTTTTTTTTTAAGTCTTTATTTTATTTTGAGAGAGAGTAAGCAGGAGCGGGGAGATTGTTGGGGAACCAGGGAGAGAGAGGGAGAGAATCTCAAGCAGACTCTGAGCTGAGTGCAGAAGCCTACACAGTGCTTGATCTCATGACCTTGTCATGATTTGAGCTGAAACCAAGAGTCAGATGCTTACAGGATTGAGCAACCCAGAAGCCCCTTGCTCATGTTTCATAAGCGGAAGCCTTCCTACTGAAGGAAATGGTTTACTGAGAGGCCATCCACTGGCAGAATTAGGTCTTTTTATTCTTTCTCAAGTCATTTTTTATTTATTTTTTTAATTTAATTTTTTCAGTGTTCCAAGATTCATTGTTCATGCACCACACCCAGTGCTCCAAGTAATACGTGCCCTCCTTATCTTTTAAAGGTTAAATAAATAGGGGTTTGGTTTTGAGAATTTCTTATTTCTCCCATTTCAGTTATACTGATTTCCCTCGTTATAGGCAAATTAAATAATGAGTCACTACCTTTCTCTTCTCTCTTACTTGTACATTTGCTACCTCTACACAACAGCCTCATCAAATCCACAAGTAATAAATAAAATCCTGAAAAGTATGTATTATGCAACTGAGCCATTTTCTCTAAGAAAATTAAGATACTAAATATTTCTAACATCGGCATCTCAAAAGAAATTGTCTTTAATCAGATCAAATAAAGCAAACAGGTTTATATAATCATTTTGATAAATCATTTGATAAAGACAAAACCGCACAAAAGCGTTTTTCTCCCCCCCATCTTACACTTTGAGCAACTCTAACTTTTAACTACTATGAACATTTTTCTTAGGGATTACTTTTCCTGTTCTTTACCCATACTATTTCCTGGGAAGGATGAAAACTTTGAATAAAATAACACAGAAACTAAGTATACAAGGAGGAAAAAATGAGAGAACAAGCAACTCCTATTTAGTCTTAGAAATAAGTCAACAACAGAAGTAACTGTATATTCCATTTAAATGAGTATTTTCTTTATATTCACATTGCGAACTAACTTCACTATAGCAGCACTAATTTCATTATGAGCCAGTTTTTACTCACTGGTAAATATCACTGGCCTCAATAAGAATAAGCAATTTCTCACCAAGGATGTTCAAAAGAAGATAAAAAGTTTGGAAAACATAATTTACCAGAAAGGACTAACATGGGAAACCCCTTGATTACGTATGGGAAGTTCCTAACTTTTTAGCCTGAATTTAAGCAAAATTCATTCCTGCAGGAGAATTTACCTCCCTTTTGACCCCTTTCTTTAAATAAGAAACAAAACATAAAAACCATTTTAAGCCTTAACAAGTAAATATCTGGAGATTTTTACCAATGTTATAGATTCTGCAAAGGATGATGAGTTATTCATCGTTAAAAGAACTCTTTTATGCTTTAAAAATATATGTTTAAGAAGATTCTGTCTTCTAAGAACAACTCTGTCATTTTACAAACAGAAAATCATGCAACCAATTATGGAGATATTATTTTAAAGTTTAAACCAATGCTTGAATTTTTTTAAGCCTCTTAAAATTTTTGTAAAATTTACAGAAACAAATCCATTAAAAAAATTCCTCCTCAATCCTCATATATCTTAAGGTATTTCTAATAGTACTGGATTTTTTACTCTGGTTGATTTGATTTATAACTAGATAGTATCCTTCAGGGTTCCAGTACAGGACTTCCTCTGTGTCATATAATTTTTTCTTGGTGGTTATTAGAAAGGTGACTTTAAAATACATGCCTGATATGAATGAAAAGAGAATAATGATCTTTTTGGGATTGGGGGATTTGAAAAACTATTAAAGCACTATGCTAACTTCATTTTAAAAAATAATATACCATTTTATAATCTTCTAGCGGAGAATGGAGATGGTTTAGTTGTATTTGAAACCTCATAGCCCCAAAGTTTTCATCTCTCTCCAAATCATCATAGTACCCCTTCTGGTCCCAAGGACCAGAGTCCTTCTGTGGGGGAATCAATGCTTTAAACAATCAGGACTAGTGTTACCCTTTTATGTAGGGCTGGATTTGACTAAGTTGCTAAAGGCATTATTTATTAATAACCTTATCATCATAAAGATAAAGCTCATGTTAACAAATCAAAAGATTTCAACAGTCATAGCATAAACTTCCACTATAGTTCTAGTGCTCATTTGCTCTCATAATGGCAAGGTCTTTGGATAAAAATGAGATATCAGAGTTAGTAAAACTTGACTAAAAGTGATAATTTGTTAAAGCTTTTAAATACGGTTTTTTTTCATTGGAGAACACAGTTAAGATAAAATAACACTTGGTAAAATAGCTTAATATCCTGCCAGTCCTGAACCTTATTACTTCAGGAAAATGACCAATACTCTTCTATGGGAAGGAAGATGGGAAGACAGGAGGGACAAGGTGGTTAGGGACAGGGAAGGGAAATTAAATATTTATACATTTTAAATTAATATATACATATATTTGCATTTAAGTAAATATCAAGGGGATTCATTCAAAATTTCCTTGAGGTTCCCTTGGTAATAATACAGTTCAAATTAAGTGCTATGTTAACTAGATCAAGTATGGTATCTGAATAAAAGGGAAAAAAATTCATTTAAAATGACAGATCTAAAATTGATATTACTAGGTACAGGATAGTGTATATATTTTCATTTGGATGTGCAAAAAGAATATATGTATATACACATATGCTTGTATATTCAGAGTAACTCTAGAAGGATACACAAGAAATTGGTTAACATTGGCTATTTTTCATTAACTGTAGCATTTAAATTTGTACTATATATATGTTTTCCCTATTCAAAAATATTGGTTAAAAAGCCACTACTAAAATTAATTTTAACAATCATGTCAAATTAAGAAAAAAAGACTAATTTTTTTACAATATACAAGAAAATGTACTAATGCATATATTGTTTTCCCAAGATCCACCTACCTAAATTTTGTTATATTTACTTTCTGATAGTAATTGTGATCTAAAAACTCAAATTTTGCATGACCTTAGCTTGGAAAAAAAACATTTTCCTGTACCTCATTGCTACAGCACTGTGGACTATGGATTGTCTCACCAGCATGCTAACATCCTTATTCTCTTCCGATGGGTTAGCCATTAGCCACCATATCTCTGAGAAATTCAAGAAATCTTTAAGAAAACTTCAGAAGGACTTTAAGAACCTTATTTGGCAGTGATAAATATTGTACCTGTATTATTTTGTTGGCATAGAATCAATTTTAACTTCTCTTTGTGGTTTACTTTAGATTTTATCCTGCCAAAGATGTTTGGTGTTTTGGTAAAGACAGACTTCAAACTATGTGGTGACTAAGCCAAGCCCTTACATAAAGCGTGGAATAGGATTTTATAAATAGTTCCAATGAAAGGCATTTTGAAATAAGCAGGGGAAAAATATCTCACACTTATAAAAGTTATTTTCAGAACACCATTAAAAGTTCAAATTAAGTCCTAATCACTTAAGTATTAAAATAAACCATATGACAAAATCTAAAGGAGTGATAGTACATACATCAACTTTCAATGGTAGCTGCTTATTAAAAATGAGTGACTGAGGGTGTATTCCAATTTCATCCTCTTCAAATTGTGCAGCTCAGATAAATGTTTATTTTACTGAAAATATTTGCAAAATTACAATATAAATACATGAATATATTAAGATAGAATGACTATATATAATGTATTCTTATCCATATATATAAAATGAATGCAGTAAATATAGCATATTCTCAATGAATTATTAGTACACAGTGTTTCTTAGTAAAGTACATACAACCTATTATTAAGCAACAATTATCTAGTTTTCAAATGTACATCTCAGGAAGTTTTTAGGATGAAAGGATATGCTAAATCTCCCAATACCCTTTTTGGTTGGTGAAAGTTAGTTCTGCAAATTTTGAAATAATACTACGTTTATTTTAGCGATGGTTCTTAGGCTCTTTGCATGTTCTTAATTTGAAACTTTATTTCTTTAGTCTGGGTGTTTTCTTAATGACGCCATGTCAGCCAACCATACTTTTAATTCTAATACAGTATAATGTACTGTCTTTTCATTAGTCATTTTAACACACATCAACAATGAAACAGAATTATTAAAAATTTTTTTTTGTCTGCACAAATTCCCAAAATTAACTTTCAGGGTATTATGAGGAGTCTCAACTAGATATAGTCTCAACTGTAATACTAAGCTGGGCTAGAAATATGTTTTTTTTTTTTTTTATTGATTTTAGGTCTTAAGAATACAAATATGAACTCTACTTTAAAAGTGTTTGTTAAATGTATTGGGACTTGTTTCAAAAGCATCTTCTATCCTCCTCCATTACACTGATTTAATGGAAACTTGTTATTATAGCAGTTCCAACACAAACATCTGCATGCAAGAGATCACCCTACAGATTCTAACTACATAGTTATTGAAACACATCCCACCTGTCAAGTGGCATAAATGTACATCTTCTATATACAAAAGGTAAAGTGCATTATTAAATTAGTGAACTGACAGATTGTCTGCCTGGACCATATAGCTTTCAAATAGACAAATGTGAAATTCTCCCATTAGAACCAATTATTTCAAGAGGTTCCAACTAGCTTTTCCACCCTGTCGTTTATTTTTTGGCCATGCTCTTTAGTGCAAATAAGCTTGTGTTTGACTCAAGTTTAAGGGACATGGCAGTTTGGGGCTTTAACAAGGAAAATTATAAAATGTGGCAGAACTTTTAATACTTTTATAATACATTGCATCTTTTGCATATAAGCAACAGATTAGTGTTGCTTTCAATTGCTAGGAGCACACTGCCAACCGTTATGAGGAACCCGTTTCCAAATCTCATACTATTAGCTTATATTATTACAGTTTTGAGTCTATACCACATTATACTTGGGTTATTATGTGCAAACATCATCAGTGTTTTAGAATTATACAGTGAACTAGTAATTTTGGTTACTAACTTGAATGCTCACTTTTTGACTTCTAACATCCAGTTGCCTTAAGAGTTTAATATCCTCAAGGCTGAGATCCTATTATTTTGAAGAATACCATGTACACTTGCAGCTTCATTTATGTTACAAATGACAATAAATAAAATGCATATTGCACAGATAAAAATAGTAGCTTATTTTATAAGATACATGGCAATACATGTCCTAATACCAGAGTTTTGAACTGGATCTTATTTGATTATGGCTAATGAATAATTGGGAATTTTAAGTATCAAAAAATCATAACATTTCATTTTTCAATGAATACATATAAAAAAGTGAAACAAAAGGACTGGCAGAAGGCTTAGTGATTCTAATTTATATTCAGTTGCCGGTATATATGCATCTACCAATCTATAGCTTTGAGATGGTAATAACTTTGAAGTATACATACAAGGTAGAAGATTTGGCTACTTAACTAATTCTTGACTTAAATAATTAATGCAAAATTAATATTTATATACAATGAATTAAAGATATTTATCTTTAAGTCTGACATAGTATTGTGTATATGTATATATATACACACATATGTATATATATAGACATAAACACGCAAATCTTATCAGACTAAAACCAAAACAGAAATCATGTAGATTTAATGGATATAAATATTTTAGGAGGGAAGGTTTTAAGAAAGAGTATATAGTCATAGCAATAGTGATAGGAACACTCGAATACTGGAACATTCATCACTCCAGTTTGCCAAAATCTGACAGGTTGATAATTATTAGTAGGCACTATGATGGGCAGCAATAACAATCAGTAGTACAGTAATTCAAGTGCACATCACTCCTTCATATACCAAGAACTACTTTTTATCAAGTCTACAATAGTTATTTTACAGTTAGGACTGTTTAAAGATCCTTGCTACTTTTAGAGTCTCAACACCCACCATGTGCTATTAACTCTAGTACTAACATTATCTTCTAACCTTCAGTTGTTCCATAGTAATCCAGATGGTCCACAATTATAATGAACTAATGAGATTCCTTCATACTACTTGAGGAAATGTGAAATACAATCTGAAAACCAATACCAGTGTATATATCTGGGTTACTGATTGCTTGTTTTGAAATAAGATAAGCCAGAAATATTCTTATTTTAACTCACAAAGTTCTCTTAGTGACCTTACTTAAATGGATTTGGGGACAAACTGCTGAAGGAAAAAATGATTAAAATAATTTTGAACTACTTATAGCATATAAAAGGAGAGCTACATTCTGATCTCAATCCATGCAGCCAGCTCTCATCAATGAGAGCTATATTTGGGGGTTGAAATCAGTGTCTGGCTCTTAAAGATGATTATATGGACTTATTGTGTGGGAGGTGAATAAAGCCAAGATAAAAGACAATAATTTCAATCAGAATAAAATGCAGCTCAACAGATAAAATTCCAGTCAGTTAATACACGGTGGGTTGGTACACATATACACTATAACCACTTGTTTAAAAATTGCTTAGGTGTTGAAAAATTGCTGTGGCACTTCCTGGAAAGTAATTTTTAATACAGGTAAATGGGTAAGTCTTGTGTAAAGTAAACCTTATTTTTAAGTATCATAAAGAGCACCTTGGAAAATGCCTGAATTTTCCTTTCAAATATGTTTATAACCAATCCTTAAATAATTTTCCCAGGCTGAAAATTTATATTCTAAATGCTTTTTAGAAAAAGATTTTTTTTTTCTTTCTGGAATTAAAATACCTGTAAAAGCCAGGTTTATATTGGAAGTGTTGACACGGTTTTAAGGGTAGCAATTGCAAAAGTGCTACTAAAATGTATTATTACAGATGTATTTTTGTATCAGTTAACTGGTGCACCAACCCCTCTGAAATAGTGCTAAAGAAGAAGCATAAAATACAACACCTTGAGTCCATGATATATTTTGGGAAAAAACCTCGCACAACCTTCAAATTAGCATGAAAGGCTAAAACACCAAGATTTCCATAGCAAAGCCATAGGATGAAGCCTCCCACTCAACAGTGACATAAAAGTAATTCCTCAAACTTTGGAAAGTCAATAAAAATATAGGGTATAGTGAATAGAGGTAAAGATGGGATTACAACTAGTTTAGAATAACCAATTAAAACTCTCCCACGGCTTTGATATGGCAACGATCAACTGCAGGGTTACCACAAAATTTGAAATTATAGAATACTATCATAACTGTAAGATTTAATTCTTTTCATGGTACTTTTGATATTCAGTCATCCAGTGAACAACTAATATATTTCTACATGTACTTTTATAAAGAAATATATTTATACTATACTTGAGGTCAATTTCTGTTTCTGTGGTAACTGCCCTACAGGTAAGCTTAGCAGCTTTTAAAGAAGTAGGGATGGAATACTTTTTCGGGGAACTTGTTAAATAGAAATTCACACTTCCGTATTAAGTATATGTGTATTTTCTCGGGATCATGTCATAGTGCAATGTAAATCTTAGTTATGGTATTTAGAAGGTCAGAATATCACATTTTGTGCTGATTTGCATACTTCAATAGTCTGGAGCAGGTGAAGCAGCTGAACTACTTAGCTCTGGGAAGGTTGGAATTCCCTTAAGAATTATAATATTCTGTGTATAACATGAGAATCAGACTCCTTGAAGTATAAACTACCAGAGGTATTACTAATAACAAAGGGCCAAAAAAAGAGGAAAAACTTCTTCAAATGATTATGGATCAGTACTTTTAGCCAATTTATGATTTTAAATTTTGCCTGATGGAGTTCAATTTCACTCTAGTCGAGGCATTCTTGTTCTTCACCACTGGCCCTTCTGCCATCCATTCTCTTTTCTTTATGGCTGTTGCAAATTTTCCTCATCTCTTCTTCATACTTGATAAAATTCTCCCCAAACCTTGTCCAAGCTTTGAATGGAACAGTAATAGTATTACGGTAAGGTGGCCTCACCTCACTTACCTTCAGGAAAATTCCATATTTATTAGAGCCCACATCAAAGTAGAACCTTTTATTGTCCACTCTGAAAGAAGTCCCCTCTGGGAGTTCAAGTGGGTCATCATCTCCACCTCTTCGTTCTTCTATGTCGCCTTCGCCATAGTCTTCAATGAGCTGAACCAAGGCATCACGAAACTCAATCATTCCTTGTGCTGGGAGCACAATAGTCTGCTCTTGGCCCAAACTGTGACCAAAATAACCTATCATGCCAGTCCCTCGCATCATGGTTTGTCTAATTCTTAAGAAGCGACCCCGTTGATTTTCCTTTAGGTCTAGATAATACTTCCTATTGTCCCTCTCTATGTAGTCTGTTTTGAGGACACTATGAGGGTGCTCTTCGGACCCTACAGAGACAGGTGGGGAGGGTGCCGAGTGCTTCTGTCTCCTCCTGGAGGCTTGATCTTTGCCGTGGCCATGCTCTTGCCGGTGGCCTTTCAGGCCCAGGTGGGCGTAATGCTCGATGAAGTCCCCTAGACAGTCCTTCAGCTCCGCTGCCACAGACAGGGACAGAGTCAGTTTACTCTTTCTGATATTGTCCTGCCGGCCTCTCCCTATCCAGACTTCGGCTATCTTTAGGAACCGGCCCCGGGAGCTTTGCTTTACGTCTAGGTAAAACCTCTTTTTCTGGATGTCCACTCGTTTGGAGGCCAGCTCCTGGATTTCGGCTGCGCCCCCAGCCTGATTAGGGGTGGCTGAAGCCGCGTAGTGGGGGTAGTGGGAGTGCTGGGCCTGGGGATAGAGTCTACTCTTGCTTAGGCCAGAGCCCCCTACATTCTTGCCGCCGCGGCCGCGGCCGCCGCCGCCTCCCCTTCGCCTGGCTCTTTCCATCTTCAGCTGCAAGTGACAAACAGACACACGGGTGGGGTGGGGGAGGGGTGTTGAGAACAATCGCAGACGCCCCTCGGCCTGCGCTGCCCCCGCCTCCGCCCGGGACCCCCACTCCGGGCCGCGGTGCACGGCGCCCGCAGCCGCAGAGCCCCGGCTCCCGCCTCTGCCCGACCGTCGGCGGCGAGAGGCGGCGTCTCCCGGCTCTGCACCGCGCACATAGCATCCCTCCGCCGCCCCGGCCTCCCGCTCGCCGCCGGGCCGCCAGCCTCGGGCTGCGCAGCCCCGGGGACCCCAGTCAGCCAACACTCACATCGACACTGCCATCACCGCCGCTACCGATGCCCTTCACGACCGCCGCCACCGCCGCCAGCTCTCGGCCCCTCTGCTGCAGCCGCCGCAGCCGCTGCCCCCCGCCAGCTCCCCCGCCGCCGCTCGCACCGTCCCCCGCCGGAGCAGCCGGGCAGGGGCATCGCCTGCGGCGCCCGCCGCCGCCGCCCCTCCTGCGGCCGCTGCGGGGGCCGCCGCCTCTCTTCGGGCACCGGCCCGATACCCGCCGGGAGGGGAGGGGGGGTGGCGGCAGGGGGCGGGCCGTGGACCCCGCCTCCTCCAGCAGAGCCTGCTGAAGGGAAGGTCTCGCGCTCTTCCTGCGGGCGCGCCGAGACCGAAGCCCAGCGCGCGGGGACGGAGCGTAAGTGCGAGGTGACGGGACAGGTGTGAAGATGGGAATGAGGACGGGGGGTGGCGAGTGTGTTCAGACTTCTCCAGGTTCCGCCGGGACGCAGGACTCCGGCGGCCCACCGGCGCCCGCACAGAGACTACACCTCCCGGAGTACTCTGCGGCAGCGAGGGGCTTTGCGCATGCGCGCCGCGTAGCCAGCTGGGCTGGGTGTCCGGGCTGCAGCGCCCCAGGAGCGGAGGACGGCGACGGGGCGGGGCGTCCGCCTTGCAGAGCTGATGTGTGTTGGGGGCGCCGTGACGCAGCGGCGTGCGCTCCGCAGCGCGGGAATAAAGTGTGTCCAACTGCTACCTGTCCTGGATTCCAGGCCCTGCTGTTGTGGCACTTCCCGAGTCATCCAGCTGAAAGAGGAGGCCGGTTGAACTGTCTCTTCTCCGGGTAACGTGTCCTCTCCACCCCGTTGGAGCTAGCTCCAGACCCCGGGTTTTCGATCATTCCAGCCTTCTCCGGCGTTGGAGGTGCCCGGTCCCGCAGACCCGGCCTCTGGACAGCGTGTGGGAGGTGCGTTAGAAATGGGTGTCCTCTGCCCCTTCCCACTTCCGGAGCAGACAGGCAAAGGGCACCCCCCGCCACCTGCCGCTGGCCTGCCCAGAGCTTCCCTCCCTCCTCTTGTGCCACCGGTTGCCTGTTGTGGGGCCTTAGGATTGTGCCCTTCGGATCCAGCCTTTACTCCTGCAGAAGTGGAGCCACTCCATTTATACAGCAGAGTCAAGGGGAGATAAACTGTTGTGTGTAATTTAGCAAATTAAGTTGGTTTTCTTGAGTTTAAATCGTTTAATCCGTATTCCTCCCCCCACCCCCGGCTGAATTTGAGTAGTTTTCTGGATAGATTTGAGTATGTTAAAATACCAGTCCCTATGGTATGAAATCCTTAGGATGCTTATTTAGCGGTCTTTAAGTCATGGTACTTCAGGTTTTGTATCATTTGGCACGTTACTTTTAGGGATATTGGGATGGATAGGGCGCCCTTAAATTTATTTTTATTTTTGTTTTTAATTAATTAAAAAATATTTGTGTGTTTGCATCTGGCTTCTTTCAGTCAGTATAATGCTTTCAGGGTTCATCCATGTTGTACCATGTAGGAACTTAATTACTTTTTATGGCTGAATAATATTCCATTGTGTGATTATGCTATGTTTTATCTAATTATCTGTTGATGGACACTGGATTTTTTTTCCACTTTTGGCTGTTGTGAGTGATTCTGCATTGGACATTACAGATATCTGCTTGAGTTCCTGTTTCATTTCTTTTGGGATATACCTAGGAGTGGACTTGCTGGATCATATGATAATTCTGTTTAGCTTGTTGAGGAACTAACTGCACAGCCACATTGGTGGCTCTGTTTTATATTCAACCAGCGATGTTGCAAGGATTCCAATTTCTCCATATCTTCTCCAAATAATTTTCTTCCTCTTTTTTTTTTTTTAAGATTTTATCTATTTGACAGAGAGAGCGAGAGAGCATGAGCTGAGCGGTGGGGCAAAGGGGGAGGGAGAAGCAGACTCTCCACTGAGTAGGGAGCCTGATGTGGGCCTTGATCCCAGGATCCCGAGATCCAGACATGGGCTGAAGGCAGAAGCTTAATTGACTGAGCCACCCAGGCACCCCTCCGTTAGTTGGTATCTTTACATTTTGTTTTTCAGCAATGTTTTGGCAGTGTACAAGTTTTTCACCTCCTTGGATAAATTTGTGCCAGTATTTTATTCTTTTAGATGCTATTATAAATGAAATTACTTTCATAATTTTCTTTCAGATTGTTCATTGCTGGTATATAAAACACAACTGACTTTTGTGTGTTGATCATGTATCCTCCAACTTTGCTAAATTTTCTTACTAGATCTAGTAAGTTTCTTGTGGATTTTTTGGGATTTTTGTATGTAGCATCATGTCATCTGTGAATAGAGTTTTACTTCATTTCCAGTTTGAATGCTTTTTATTTATTTGTTTTTCATGTCTAATTTTTCTGGCCAGAATTTTCAACACAGTGTTGAATAGCAGCAGTGAAAGTGAGTATCCCTGTCTTGCTTTTTAAAAATAATTCTGAATTTTTTTTTTAAAAAAGATTTTCTTATTTATTTATTTGAGAGAGAGAGCAAGCAATTAAACGGGGAGAAGCAGACTCCCGATGAGCAGGGAGCCCAATGCAGGGCTCGATCCCAGGACTCTGGGATCATGACTTGAGCTGAAGGTAGATGCTTAACCGCCTGAGCCACTCAGGTGCCCTCCAAATAATTCTATTTTATATCAAAGAATGGTTGATATATAATAGTAAATTAATTTCAGTGGTATAGCATCGTGACTCAACAATCATACACATTTTGATATGCTCACTAGTCTTGTCTTGCTCTTAGAGTGAAAACTTCAGTCTTTCACCATGAATATATTAGCTGTGCGTTTTTTATAAATGCCCTTTATCATTTTGAGGAAGTTCCTTCCACTCCCAGTTTTCTGAGTCTCTTTTATTATGAGAGGGTGTTGGATTTTTCAGATGCCTTTTTTGTGTTAATTGAGAAGATTATGTGGTATTTTTCTCTCATTCTGTTAAAGGGATACATTACATTGATTGATTTTATGTTGAACCAGTCTTGTGTTCCTAGCATAAATCTCACTTGGTTATGGTGTATCATTCTTTAAGTTGAATTATCTTTCAACAGAATCATTTTAGCTACTATTTTGGGAATAGATTGTAGAGGCAGGGAGAGAAGAAGTAATGTGGTTTGAACCAAGATTTTAGTTGCAAAGGTGGTGATAGAAGGTAGGTACAGCTTTATTTTGAAGGTAAAATTTTTGCTGATAGATTGGATGTGAAGTGTGAAAGAAAGAGTCAAGGATGACTAAGGTTTTTGGCCTGAGTAATCAGAAGGATGAAGGTGTATTTACTGAGAACTCTAACGTATAAAAGGAGCAGTTTGGGGAAGTTTTTATACATATTGATATGATATGCCCATTAGGAATCAAGTATATAGTAAGTAATTGGATATACAAGTTTGAAGTTCAGTGCAGTGGGCCAGGCTGTTTAGAGATGTTTGGAAGTCATCAGTGTGCTGTAGATTATTTTAAAGCCATCAGGTTGTGATTTTCAAGGAAGTAAATGTAAAGAGAAGAGAATGAAAAGTTCTGTAACCTGAATCTAGAATGCCGTGATGTTTAGAGATTGGGGAAGTAAGGAAGGACCAGCAAAAGATACTGAGTAAGGGGATACCTGGGTGGCTAAGTCAGTTGGGTGTCTGCCTTTGGCTCAGGTCATGATCCCGGCGTCCTGGGATCCTGGGATGCAGCCCTGCCTTGGACTCCCTGCTAGGTGGGGAGTCCACTTCTCTCTCCTCTTCTGCCTTCCACTCCCCCTGCTTGTACACTCTATCAAGTAAATGGATAGAATCTTAAAAAAAAAAAAGATACTGAGCAGGAATTCTTACTGATGTAGGTAGAGAATCCAGAATTGTCACAGAAGTTTAATAAAGTGTTTTATGAAGGTGGGTGTGACTGATTGTGTCATATGTTGCTGATGTATTGAGCCAAATGATGACTGAGAATTGACTGTAGGATTTGGTGACACGAAAGTCATTGGTACCTTGGTATGAGCCCTTTTGGTGGGATGAGTGGTTATAGTGAGTTTAGGAGACAGTGGAAGAAATGAAAATGGGATTGATGGTACAGGTGACTCTTTTGAGTAGTTTTTCTATAACAAGGGGGAAAAGAATGGAGTAGTTAGCTAAGAGTGTGTTTTAAAAATGGAAGAAATCGCAGTATGTGTATATACTGATGGGACTTTGGGACTTTTCTGGGAGACAAGTAGAGAGAGAAAAATTGGTGATGCATGAGAGAGGTGAAAAATGCCCTTGAGTATGGAATCTAGTGCACACAGGGAGGGGCTAGATTTAGGAGCACAGATAGCTCATGGGATACGTGTGTGTGTGTGTGTGTGTGTGTGTGTGTATGCACGTGCACTATACTGATACCTATATCGATTTTGATATCGATGTGTATATATATTTCTCAGCCTCCTTAGTAGCATGGGCTAGTTCCCAATTCCTTATTGTGAGAGATATATACTATAATGTGTGTATGTTGTATGTATTGTGTATTACATATACTATATGTTATTATATATTATCTATATTATACACACACAAACACACACACACACACGTAATCTGCAGTTGGCAAACTGGAAATGTAGGAGAGCTGAAGGCATAGTTTTAGTCCAAGTCTGAAGGCCTGAGAACCAGGAGAGCTAGTAGTACGTATTTCATTCCAAGTCTGATTCTGAAGATGAAAGACTAATAACCTAGATTGAATATGTTCAAGCAGAGAGTGAATTTTTCTTACTCAGCCTTTTTATTCTATTTAGGCCTTCAACAGATTGGACGAGGCTCACCCAGGAAGACCAATCTGCCATATGTAACCTGCTAATTCAAATGCTAATCTCATCGAGAAGCACTCTGACAGACATGCCCCGAATAATGGTTAACTGAAAACCTGGGCACATTGTGGCCCATTCAAGTTGACACAATAAAATTAACCATCATGGCAGAGTATATGGGTATAGATACAATTATGTGACTAAACTACAGGATACGGACCTGTGGAAGTTCTTTTTAAATTGTTTTTCTTTTCAGTGAAATCTGAAGCAAGGTGTGAGCTGAGAATGAGGATGGGGAGGAGATGTGTTGGGTTTAAGCAGAGAGGAAAAGGTATGAAGGTGAGGATGGTAAATAGGTAAGTGAAAAGTTGTAGACTTGCTAGGAAGTTGGAGGGTGCACTTGAGGATGGTGGTCATAAATTTAAGGTGAGACCAGTCAACATGGTTGTGTTTTTCACAGGCTGCATTCATTTAGCTGCATTGGTATAGACACAGAGTAGGCAGAGAATTTTTCTTATTCAGGGGCAGAGTTTTGATAGAGAAACATGAAGCCAGAGATGGGCAGCGAAGTTAAGGAGTATGAAAGAAGTGGTTGTATTAAACCACTTTATATAGTGGTTAAATTTTGCAATTTAAACTGGTCAAGGGGGAAGTAAGGACTACTTGGTGAGGAGAGTGAAAAGGTAGCAGGACCATTAGATTTTAGGTCCTAGTTGAGTCAGAGGATTGTTTGAATTTAATTTCTAGAGGGAATGAACTTGAAAAATAGGAGATGTTGATTGGGGTCAATGAGATGCTTAGAATTGAGATTATAGAGGGATTCAGTCATTGGTAATGACATGGCATCCCCATGGGAACAAATGAGTAAAGCAGGGCGTGGGCAAGGTAATTGGAGAACTAGTCAGAAAACTGAGAGGCACTATCTTCTTTGGAAATTTTGCATCAAAGATTGTAAGCCCTTGGACAAGTAGAGGGGAAAAAAAGGTGGGATGTAGATGTAAATGACCATAATACTGATGTTGATGGTGATGATAATGGCCCATTAACATGCAACTCAGATATCACCAACTTGAACTCTACCCAACCTGAAAAGTTAGATGTGAAATTACATATGGGTATATTACAACTCATAGTCAACCCATAAGCCCTTCATGGACTTCTTTTCTTTGACCCAAGTGTTCTTACAAGAGTGGCAGGTGACATATGGCATCTTTTCTTAGTTGTCAGTTTGAAATCTTTCACCAAAGGCTTATTATAGTGCAGCTTCTGTAGAAATTTTATTCTGCTTTCTGTGTAGTCTTCTTTGGCTTGTCTTCTCTCTCAGGATTGTGAATAATTTATTGGTGAGAAGGCAGGCAGAGAAGTAGGAGTTTTCTGTGACTTAGTAATTTCATATCTAGGAATCTATCCTATAGAAATAATAATGTGAATGCCTAAAGATATACATAAGGGTGTTCATTGACTGCTTTTGGTGATAAAATTTGTAAGCCACCTGTCATCAATAGGGAATAGTTAAATAAATTATGGTAGATAGAGAAAATGGAATTCTATATAGTCTTGAAAAAAATCAGTTCAAAAAGTAGCATTGAGTTTTACTTATTCCATCCCATCAGCAGAGATGTTTTAATTGCAAATATTGAGAAACCCACGTCAAGTTGACTTTAGCAATGAAAGGTTACTGGCCTGCTTAATTGATACACCCTGAAATAGAGTGGCCTGCAGGCAAGTGCAGTCAGGGCTCTACTTTTCTGGCCATGCCTGACCCTCTTCTACAAAGAAGGCAGGAAAGTGTTTTACCTTCGGGGTGATTTCTTTTATAGTTGTAAGATGGCTGTGTGCATCCATCCTGGTAATATATGTAGTAGTAGCAAAAGCATCTCTTCCCATACCATGGAAAGAGACTCCTGAGGATCACTTTGGATCTTATAGTTAGACAATGGATAGAGACAGAGAACTGAGACCTAGGTTGTAATTCCTGCCCCTGAGTCAGTTGTGTGGCAGGTGGAATAGGACTTCCCCCCCTGACCTTAAAACAGTTGGGTTTCATTCCTGGTACTGGTGATGGGGTCATTCTCTTCGAAAGTGCTTTGCTATTAAACACTAGGGGGGGTGGTTGGGATGGACTAAATGGGTTTGTTACCCTCTTTTCTAGTATTAGGATAATCAGCCTAGTTTTGCCCCTCTCATTCTTGATTTTACTAAAACTGTGAGAATTTATCTTCAGGATCCCAGATTGGAAAACTATAAATCATTATTGATTTCATTATTTACAGAGGCTCTTTTACTCTCAGATTGCAAGAAAGAGGTAGACTGGAGGGAGGAGGAAGGACGGGAGAGAGAGAGAGATGCTTTTTGAGAAACAAACTATAGAATGTTCAAACTCTCCATTCGCATACCTGACTTCAGTTTCATTCTTTTCCCTGTAGGGGCCCCCATTAACTGATATGTATCCTCCTGGATTGTTCTTTGCATTTATATGTACACAGAATGTCATTTTGTATTTTGAAATTTAAATGGTAACTACTGTTGACACTTAGCTTTTCCTGTTTGACTTAGCACAAGTTATAGAACTTGTCATCTGAATACATGTAGTTCTGTTTTCTCACTAACTGCTTATTATGCCATCTTATGGCTATGTTATTGTTTACTTAACTATTAATTTTACCTTACTAATTGCTTCTTGTATTTTTGCTATTACAGATTGATGTAATGAACATCCTTTGCATATATCTTGGTCCATGTGTGCGTGTATTTCCATAGGATAGATACCATTGGTGGCTTGAAGGGTATGCAGTTTAAAATGCTGATAACTTCTACGAAATGTCTTTGAAAATGGTAAGGCCAGTTTTTCTTCTCTTGCAAATATATTATATATGACTAATCTTTTAAATTTTTGCTGATAATAATATATCAGGATTATAGACAGTTTTGTTGGCCTCATTCATTGAATACTTTGTTCTTTCTGAAAATGAGAAATGGGACACCTGGGTGCCTCAGTTGGTTGAACTTCTGCCTTTGGCTCAGGTCAGGATCCCCCAAGATCCTCTGATCAAGTCCCAGATCCTGCTCCTTGCTCAGCAGGCAGCCTGCTTCTCCCTTGGCCTACCACTCCCTTTGCTAATGCACTTTCTCTGACAAATTAATAAAATCTTAAAAAAAAAATAAAGATGGCAAATGCCTTTAATGTATATAAAATTTCTGTATTTACATGGATCTGTTTCTGGACATGGTATATTTTATTCCCTTGTTTTATATCTCTTTTTATACCAATTCCACATGATTGTAATTACTATTGTTTTGTACCATTTCCTATTTAGAGTGAGCTTCTCCTTATTGGTCTTATTTTTCAAAAAATATTTGCTACTTCTGAGGATTTTCTCTTCCTAGAGAACTTTAATATAAATCTGTGTGATTTGATGAAAAATCATGTTGACATTTTTTTCTTGGTATTGCTTCTTGAGCATATTGATGTAATTAACATAATTTTGAGACTAACTGTCCAGGAGCTCAGTGTGTCCTATCTACCCCTTTTTGGACATCTTAGTAGACTTTTCTAGTTGTCTTTAATTGGGTCTCATATATTTTATGTTAGGTTTATTTCTCAGTAAATTGTCATTTTTGCTGTTACTGAGTTCAAATATAAATTATATTTTCTAATTGGTTCTTGCTCATATACAGAAAAGTACTTAATTTGGTACACTTATTGTGAATCCGGTCAGAGTATTTGTTCCTTTTAATTGAAGGGGTAAATTACCTGCCATAGAGATACAGGGGAACATTATTTATTTTAGGAGACTTTAGTTTTTGTTCTTGTTTTTTTTAAATAGGCTTCATGCTTAATATGGGGCTTGAACTCATAACCCTGAAATCAAGAGTTGCATGCTCTACCAACTGAGCCACTCAGGTGCCCTGAGACTTTAGCTCTTTGGTAAAAGTTATGCTTATCTCTTATAAAAGCTGGTTAGTAGTAGTAGTCAGCATTTTCTTTCTTTCTTTCTTTTTTTTTTTTTGAGAAAATGCTTAATTTTATGGGAGAATTAAGAAAGAGGGTGGTTTTTTTTTTTTAAATAATTTCTTTATGGGAAAATAAGCAATTGGACTAATTTCATATTCTCCCCAAAATAAGTGAAACCAGTGAGACCTTCTCTCCTGAGCCTACTTCAAACCTTTGTTTCTTTCAGACTTTCAGGTTCTTATCTCTGCATTTTATGATCTCTTCCATCTTTTGTCTGATAGGCCGGTTTTTCAGAGGAAAGCATAGAGTCACCCTCTCTTTAGGGTCTTTGAAGCCAAGAAGACAGAGGGATCGGACCTTCCTAGGGTGTGGTAGCAATAATAGAAGCCATTGAACAAAATACTGAAGCTCTTACGCTTCTTCTAGAAATTTTGACATGCAGCATGGGTCATCACCTACTGGAACCTTACCTGCTTTTGCTGTTCATTCATAAACTGAAGTCTCTGAAGGGGCGTGTGGCTCAGTCAGTTAGGTGTCCAGCTCTTGGTGTCGGCTCAGGTCATGATCTTGTGGGTGGTGAGAGTGAGCCCCTCATTGAACTCTGTGCTTAGTGGAGAGTCTGCTTGAAGATTCTCTCCCTCTGCCCCCCCTCCATCTCTCTCTCTCCCCTAAATAAGTAAATAATATTTTTTTTAAAAATGAAGGCATTGAAGTACAGTGGAAAGACAGTTGGACGGAAGATAACTTTTGCCTTCTAGGAGGTGTGTAATCACAAAATTGCTGATATTTCCTTTTATTCAATTTATGTACACTCACCCTGTCTTAAGAGATAGGTTCTTAGAAAAGATTTTCGTTGGATAAAATTAAGGTTGCTTTTGGAATTGTATATTAATTTCCCAATTTCTTTTTTACCCAGTCTCCATTTTTATTTTTATTTTTCACTCTTCCTCTGATATTTACTGATCTTGTTGTAAAATTTATGCATTTTTCTGGGGCCCCTGGTCGACTCACTCAGTTAAGTACCTGACTCCTCATTTTGGCTTGAGTCATGATCTTCGGGTTGTGGGATCCAGCCCTGTGTTGGGCTCCATGCAGGGTTTGAAACCTACTTGGGTTTCTCTCTCTCTCTCTCTCTCTTGTCCTTCCCTACCCCTCCAAAAAAAATAAATAAAATTCATGCATTTTTTTTTCTTTCTATGTGGCAGTGCTGCATTTCAACCCAGTGCAGAGCTTTGCATCCTGAAGTTAAATTTTACTCCCATTTAGTTGTTACAAGTTTCTGTTAAATTGCTATTTACTGTTACTTTTGATTTGTACTCTGATTTTTTTTTTTAAAGATTTTATTTATTTATTTGACAGACAGAGATCACAAGTAGGCAGAGAGGCAGGCAGAGAGAGAGAGAGGAGGAAGCAGCAGGCTCCCTGCTGAGCAGAGAGCCTGATGCAGGGCTCTGTCCTATTACTCTGGGATCATGACCTGAGCCGAAGGCAGAGGCTTTAACCCACTGAGCCACCCAGGTGCCCCTGTACTCTGATTTTTAAAGGTTTTGAAACTATATACCAAGTTACGAAACTTTTGTTATTGTATGCTTTGTGTGGCTATTTTAGCTTTATTTTAAGATGAGAGATTAAAGGGAAGGATTAATGACACAATTTAATTTTCATTTATATTTGTGTATTACTTAGAATGTAGGAACAGAAAACTTCTTTCAGACTTAAAAAAATGAGGAAATTTATTATTAAAATGTAACTTGAAGCCTGAGGCAGGACTCACTAGTAGACTGATTTTGTCTGTTGACTATGGCTCCATTCTCATCATTGCCTTCTTCTGTATGTTGTATATATGGCTTTCTCATCAAGCTGACTTCCATTTTAGTGGCAAAAAGGGTGTAGAAGGCCCAGACTTCACATTGTCAAGCAGAGGGCATCTCTTTCCATTGCAAGATAGTATTTTTTTAGAGGAACCCTCCTCTTTGTGTCTCATTGGCCTGAATTAAGTTGCGTATTTTAGGGGTACCTGGCTACCCCTAAATCAAGTCAGAAGAGCATGTGACTCTTGATTTCAGGGTCATGAACTCAGGCCCCACGTCAGGTGTGGAGATTACTTAAAAAAAAAGTTGTATATTTTATTCTTTTTTTTCTTTAAAAATGTATTTGTTTGAGAGAGAGAGAGAGGGAGAGAGCGCGCGCCCGCACATACACACATAAGCTGGGGGAGCAGCTGTGGGAGAAGGAGAAGTGGGCTCCCCTTGGAGCAGGGAGCCTGATGTGGGGCTCAATCCCAGGACCCTAGAATCATGACCCAAGCTGAAGGCCGACGCCCAACCAACTGAGCCACCCAGGTGCCCCTGTATATTTTATTCTTTTCTTTTATTTTCTGAAAAGATTTTATTTATTTGACAGAGAGGTAGAGAGAGAGCACAAGCAGGCAGAGTGGCAGGCAGAGGGAGAGGGAGAAGCAGGCTTCCCGCCTAGCAAGGAGCCTGATGCGGGGCTCGATCCCAGGACCCTGAGATCATTACCTGAGCTGAAGGCAGAGGCTTAACCCACTGAGCCACCCAGGCGCCCCTGTATATTTTATTCTTAAAACCAAATTTGGGGGAATGCCCTGAGTTTAACCTGAGTTTCTGAATCATCACTGTGTCAAAGGGAATGGGATTACTTGTAGATCACTTGGGTTTACCATGGGAGCTGGGAGTGAGGGCAGCTTTCCTGAAGCATGCTGCCTTTGTGGTAAATCACTGGTCTGTTCTAAATTAAATTTACGGCCATAAAAAGGGTGTTGGGTGAAATGGATGGTGGGTGGGCAACCATCAATGTACCCTTGATAATGAGTCCTATACAATTTCATCTCAGGCCATGTGAAGTAACAGTAATAAATATAAAAGAAAAAATAGGCAGCCTAAAAGCAAATTTTAAATTGACTTACTCGAAAACTTTCTCTACTGTTTCCCAGTTTATAATGGTTGATTTCAGCTGACTGGCTGTAGCTACTTACAGAACAGAGGAAATTCACTAAAAATAATGAATTATTCAGTTGGATAGTGAAATTCAGTTATAAAGCATTTCACTGAGCTATGGATTCAGTTCAGGTCAAGTTGTGTTCCTGGTTTATGGGCAGTGTGGCTTCTCACAGTGACACAGCATAGAGAGAGGCATTTATCTTTTTTCCCTGTTGCTAGTGTTTTAATGGCATTTTATTATATTTATTTGATTGGTTTCATTTATACTTTATTTCAATTGACTTTATTAATATAAATTTTTATTTATACTTTATTCATATCAATCATATATAATACTTGGTAGTTAGGAACATTTGGTGATATCTATAATAAATAATCTCAAAAAAAACCCCCATCCTATTACTTTTCAAATTTCAGTTACTTACTATCCAAACCAAATGCTCTAGGTGAGGGGTTGCTGGGTAGTTCAGTGGATTAAGACTCGGCCTTCTGCTCAGGTCCTGATCTCCGGTTCTGGATCCAGCCCTGCGTGGGGGTTTCTGCTCAGCAGGGAGCCTGCTCCCCCGCCCCCACCTCTGCCTGCCTCTCTGCCTACTTGTAATCTCTGTTTGTCAAATAAATAAAATATTTTTAAAAAATCCTCTAAGTAGTTTTATTAAGCTTTTCTAATTTGCTTGCCTGGGTTATTTGGGAAGAAATTAAGATTACCAGAAATCGGGACGCCTGGGTGGCTCAGTTGGTTAAGCAGCTGCCTTCAGCTCAGGTCATGATCCCAGCATCCTGGGATCGAGTCCCACATTGGGCTCCTTGCTCAGCAGGGAGCCTGCTTCTCCCTCTGCCTCTGCCTGCCATTCTGTCTGCCTGTGCTCTCTCTCTTTCCCTCTCTCTCTCTGATAAAAAAATAAAATTTAAAAAAAAAAAAAAAAAGATTACCAGAAATCTAGCAACAGTTTAATGAAAATCTTAAAAGCCTCTTTAATTAGGGATTTAATGAGGGCTTTGTCACGGATTCTTTGGTTCTTCTTTGTTTTCCTCTACCCCCTCCTATTCCTGTTAGTACATTGAAGATGAAAGAATTCTCAAAAACAATGCAGAAGAATACCTTATAAATTATATTTTCTACAATAAGTTATAGTTTGTGTGTGTGTGTATAAACTAGTTGCTAATAAAAAAAAAGTAGTTGCTAGTATATTGGTAAGTGTAGATAAACTTAAAGGGTGAGGTTATATTTTCAGAAAATACATAATAAATTAAAAGAAAGCAAACCCAGAATTTTTTGAAGTACAGTTGACATGTTACTAGTTTCAGGTGTGCAACATAATGATTTGACACTTAAAATGAACCCTTGAACAATATGGGTTTGAATTGAATGTGTCCACTTGTGCATGAATGTTTTTCAGTCACAGTACTATAAATGTATTTTCTTTTCTTTACGATTTTCTTTCTCTCTCTCTTTTTTTTTTTTTTTAAGATTTTATTTGTTTGACAGAGATAGAGGGAGACAGTGAGAGAGGGAACACAAGCAGGGGGAGTGGGAGAGGAAGAAGCAGGTTTCCTACTGAGCAGGGAGCCTGATGCGAGACTCAATCCCAGGACCCTGAGATCATGGACCCTAGCGGAAAGCAGAGTCTTAACCCACTGAGCCACCCAGGCGCCCTGAAAATATACATATTAATTGTTTATAAAATCAGTAAGACTGCCCACCAAAGTTGGCTATTAATAGTTAAATTTTGGGGAGTCAAAAATTATTGGTGGATTTTTGACTATGTGGTGGGTTGGTGCCCATAACCTCTATGTTGTTCAAGGGTCAACTGTATATACAGAATGAAATGTTCACCATGATAAGTATGGTTACCATCTGTTGCCATACAAAGTTGTTACAGTATTAACTATATTCCCTATGCTGTACTTTTCATCTTCTTGACTTAATTATTTTATAACTGAAAGTTTGTACCTCTTAATCCCCATTGTCCATTTTGGCTGTTCCTGAACCCCCCTCCCTTCTGGCAACCACCATTTTGTTTTTTGTGTTTCTGAGTCTTATTTTGGTTTTGTTTGTTCATTTGTTTTGTTTCTCAAATTTCACATATAAGGGAAATCATATAGGATTTGTCTCTCTGACTTATTTCACCTAGCAAAATATTCGCCAGGGCCATCCGTTTTGTCACAGGTAGTGAGATCTCGTTCTTTTTTTTTTTTTTGGCTGAATAGTATTCCATTGTATACTGTATCTTCTTTGTCCATTCCCCCATAGGTGGACATTTAGGTTGCTTCCCTATCTTGGTTGTTGTATATCATGCTGCAATAAACGTTATATACAATAAAATGCTCTAGGTGGTTTTGAATTAGTGTTTTCATTTTGGTGGGGGGTAAATACCTAGCAGTGAAATTACTGGATTGTTTGGTATACCTATTTTTAATTTTTTGAGGAACCTCTATACTGTTTTCTGTGGTGGCTATACCAATGTACATTTCCATCAACAGCACTCAAGGGTTTGCTTTTCTTTATATCCTTGCTAACATTTTTTACTTCTTGTCTTTTTGGCAGTAGTCATTCCGACATATGTAAGGTAGTATCTCAAATTTTGATTTGAATTTCCAGGATGATTACTGATGTTGAGCATATTTTCATGTGTCTGTTAGCCATTTGTATGTCTTCTTTGGAAAAATGTCTATTCTGGTCCTCTGCCCATTTTTAAAATCAGACTTTTTTGTATGATTTCTTTATATATTTTGAATATTAATCTTTTATTGGATATATCATTTGCAAATATCTTGCTCTGTTGCCTTTTTAGTAGGTTGCCTTTTTGTTTTGTTGGTTGTTTCCTTTTACTGTGTAAAAGCTTTTTGTTTGATGCAGTCCTAATTGTTTTTTGGTTTTGTTTTCTTTTGTTTTGTTTTCTGCTTTTGTTGCCCTGCCTGAGAAGTCAGATCCCAAAAATATTGCTACAACTGATGTCCAAAAGTTAACTGCCTGTTTTCTATTAGAAGTTTTATGCAAACCCAGAATTTTTAAAGTTCAGTGCATTGTTGATTAAATTTGAAAGACTTCATGACTAGAATTTGCCTCTTAGTAAAAAGAACATAATTGTATAGGTGAAACTCAAAGAATCTAACCAAAATTAGGGCATAGATAACCAAATTGAACTACTGAAACATTTAAGTTGCTTTGGTTTTATAAGCTGTGTTAGGTTTTTGCTTTTTTTTTTTTTAAATACTTATTTATTCCATCTTATAAATCATTGACACTTTCTTTTTTAATTCATTCTTATTACTTTCTACATACACAGAAAGTTAGATGAGTATATGATTATTACTGTTGTAATTTAGATTGTATTTGGAAACTTCCTAAATACAGTTTGTAGAGTATAGTTACAGATGAAAAAAAAGTGGATTCATGTTGAAATCCATTGCTCCTTGGGTCAGGTCTGATGGGTAAGAATGAAGTCTTCTTGGATAAATGAATCCATTTTCTCTGTTTGAACTTATCATTTAAAAGAACATTCTACTGCTGAAGCACTTCAGTGCTTAATTTTTGATAAATTTATAAACTTTGTCTAGTTGGTGTGAATTTGGTTGTCTTTCCTTGATTCCTCTCTGTACACTAAAGAGAGGGAGGTATAATAGTAGTAAAAGATCTATCATTTTTATTGTAACTGAACTCAGAGGGTTCGCTCCTTGAGGTACATTAAATTGAACACAGTGCCTGGGTGGCTTGGTCAGTTAAGCGTTAAACTCTTGGTTTCAGCTCAGGTCTTGATCTCAGGGTCCTATGATTGAGCCCAGTATCAGGCTACATGCTCAGCAGGGAGTCTGCTGGAGGATTATCTCCCTCTCCGTCTGCTCCTCAGCCTCTCCTACTCTCTCTCTCTAATAAATACGTAAATCTTTAAAAAAAAAAATGAACACAACACAAGGAAGTATTGAAAGCAAAGAACTCTTTATTACCTCATACAGTAAGAGAGAGGGGGATTGCTCTCAAAGTACTGTCTCCCTGTGGGGTTGGTATAGGAAGGTTTTATTCAGTGTATTTGGGGGCGGAGGGAGGGAGCTTGTATATACATCAAGGAACTTACACATATTCTGTTACCTAGGCACTTCAGTTCAACTGTTTATGCCTAGCATGTCAGCGTTCTAGTGCATCCATAGTATGTTGAAAAAAGGGGGAAAAACTCCCCCGTAGAAGGGTATCTTCAGGGGCGCCTGGGTGGCTCAGTGGGTTAAGCCTCTGCCTTTGGCTCAGGTCATGATCCCAGGGTCCTGGGATGGAGCCTCGCATAAGGCTCTTTGCTCAACAGGGAGCCTGCTTCCTCCTCTCTCTCTGCCTCCCTCTCTGCCTACTTGTGATCTCTGTCAAATAAATAAATAAAATCTTAAAAAAAAAAAAAGAGAAGGATATCTTCATATTATAATGAGTTAAGGATAACTTCAAGACAACTTGGGGCTTCTGCTCAGGTCCTCAACCAGTCCAAGATGGCTCACACTGTCTCACGTAAGAAGCTATATGGTGAAACACCTAGCAAGGGGCTATTAGCTGAAACCGTCTGGCTGGGTATCTTATTGGTCCAACTGCTGGTTCTGTAAAACAAAACACATTCCTTCCCTGCTTTTGTCTCTTCCCCTTCTCCCTTCTGCTGATAGCTTTCAGGCCTCTGATTTGAGTAACTTTCTGTTACATCCTAGCTAACACTCTCAATATACCAACTTACTATAACTGTAGATTAAAAGATGTGACATCCTGCTTATCACTGTTTATATTAATGCAGTAAGGCAAGTAATATATTTATTTATTTATTTTTTAAAGATCTTATTTATTTATTTGACAGAGAGAAAGACAGTGAGAGAGGGAACACAAGCAGGGAGAGTGGGAGAGGGAGAAGCAAGTTTCCCACTGAGCAGGGAGCCCGATGCGGGGCTCCATCCCAGGATCCTGGGGTCAGGACCTTAGCTAAAGGCAGATGCTTAATGACTGAGCTACCCAGGCCCCCTGGTAATATAATATTTAATAATAATGTAATATAGGAACCCTGGGTGGTTCAGTCAGTTAAGCGTTTGCCTTCAGCTGGGATCATGATCCCAGGGTCCTGGAATCAAGCTCCCCTCAGGACTCCTGTTCAGTGAGGAGTCTGATTCTTTCTGTCCCTCTTCTCCTCCCCCCTGCTCATGCTCTCTCTCTCTCTCGGTGTCAAATAAATAAATAAATAAAATCTTTAAAAAAATAATATAATAAAACAAGTAATATAGTAGGAATTTAACCCCATTTTACAGATGAGGAAATGAAAATAGAAAAGTAAAGTGACTTGTCCAAGATCACATGGATACCAAGTAGCAAAGCGTCAAAGTACAATTTTCCAAAATATTAAAGACTGGTTCTCATACAAATACAGAATGAACATATGTCACATTATTTAGCTCATTAATGAGGGAACCAGCAGGAGATAAATTTGTTTCAAAGAGGAACAAAGATATAGTGGATTAGGGTTCTCCAGAAAAACAAAACCAGTAGGATATATATATAGAAGTACAGAAAGAGATTGATTGTGGGGGATTGGCTCATGCAATTGTGGAGGCCGAAACTCCACAATTTGCTGTTCCAAGCTGGAGGTCCAGGAAATCCAGTGATGTAATTGTGGTCCAAACCTGAAGGCCTACAAAGCAGAGGACCGAGTAGTCTAGTTCTCCTCCTAGTATGACAGTCCAAGAACTGAGGAGTGCTGATGTGGGAGGGCAAGAGAGGATGGATGTTTCAGCTTGAATGGAGACACAATTTGCCCTCTGTCTGCCTTTTAATTTTTTTGAGACTCTGCAGATTGGATGATGCCCTTATTGGTGAGGGCAGTCTTCTGTACAAAGTCTACCTATTTAAACGCTGATTTTCTCTGATAACGCCCTCCCAGACACACCTAGAAATAGTGTTTGACTAGCTTTGGGTGGGTAACCCCCTAGTTAGGTTGACACATAAAACTGACCGGTACATATACATATTGGAGAAAGAATTTTGGAATAAAATTGCTGGGTTAGATACAAAAACCATCCCTACAGAGCAGTAAAAAGCATAGCCTTTGAGATTATTTTTTCTACTGGGCAGAATTCAGTTGTATCTTTACTAGACAAAAATTTGCAAGTTAACAAGTAACTTCACAGAGCCTCAGTTTTTAACAGTAGTAAATAGCGAGTCATATAAAGGTCTGTTCTCTAATGAAGTCTTCTTTGATTAAGATTGTGCTCCTTTATGTCATTGAAAGGACATACTGCCTCTCTTTGTCTTTTAAATTTTGGATAGTTTTTCTTGATACAAAGCAACATGAGAATATGAGTTTTCTGACTCTAAGTACAGATTTCTTTCCATTCTACTTCCCTACCTCTTCATAGCATAATTTTTACCATTAGAGTAGTCTGTAACTTCTGCAAAATTAGCTACTCTTTGTTACTAGTTTTCCTATTTGACACATTTTCCTTTGTTATACAGCGATGGTGATAGTTTTCTTCCTTAGAGGAATATTGTGAAACTCAATGGATATTTCAAAATTTGCATAAATACCAAAAGTGAGAAATTAAAATTATAGCTTATGTACTAAAACTACACTTTTATGACATTTTGTTAGCAAATTTCAGAGTCACTGTAAACATTCTTGATTTTTAACTAAATAATCAGAATTTATAAAACTGTATTTGATCAGGGTACCTGGGTGGCTCAGTGGGTTAAAGCCTCTGCCTTTGGCTCAGGACATGACCTCAGGGTCTTGGGATTGAGCCCCGCATCAAGCTCTCTGCTCAGCAGGGAGCCTGCTTCCCCCGCCCGCTGGCCTCTCTGCCTACTTGTGTGCTCACGCTTTCTCTCTCTTTCTTTTTCTCTTTCTCTCTCTCTCTGTGTCAAATAAATAAATAAATAAATCTTAGAAAAACCCCAAAAAAGTATTTGATCAGATTAGTCTTTATGTATTTTGAAAAAAATAGAGGTGAACCATTTTAAGTAGTAGGAGAAAATTTATTCATGTTAAACAAGATAATTGCCTAACAGTTAAATATTTCACTACTTACTAATAATTTCTTCCTGGCCCTGAAAACCAGTGGGTTTTTTATTTTTTTATGCTTTTTAAGAAGGTTGGGATATTTTATTCAGTTTAGCCCTCAAGCAATTAGGCAAGTCAGTTACCATGGTAACAGTAGGTATTAGTTTCCTTACCTCAATTAAAGGTATTTATTTATTTATTTATTTGAGAGGGAGAACCAGTGTGGAGAAGGGGGCAGAGGGGCAGAGGGGCGGAGGAGGGAGAGAATATTAAGCAGACTATGTCTAGTGGCAAGCCTGTCTCAGGGCTCCATTCCAGGAGCCATGAGATTCTGACCTGAACTGAAACCAACAGGGCTGAGACTTAACCCACTGAGTCTCCCAGACACCCCAGTTTTAGTTAAAGGTTTTAGGAGCAAAGACATCTCTGAGCTAATCTAGTGAAACCCAGCTTCTATGGAACAGGAGTTATTTTGTCCATTCTTTAGAAGAGGATACCATTTCAAGTAGAAAAATATGCTCTTGAGATGAGTTTCTACTCTGATAGAGTGAAGTAGAGTAGGATCTAAAAGCTAGGTAATTCAAAAGCTATCCCTTCTTAGTTAATATGGGATACAGTTGGTCTTAATTCCTGTATTTGGTCAAACTTAAATCTTGAATCTTACTGATGTGTTTCTTTTGCTATGGACTAAAAGGCACTAAAAGTGCCTGCAGTAGACAGTGTTCCCTCTAATGGATGTCAGATAAAATCTTTTAAGATAAACTTTTTTCAAAACCTAATTCCTAGTTTTAGGAGATAATCTCTTAACATTTAATCGGGTAATATTACTAACCCTGAGTAGTAAGTCTACCCATTCAGGTATCATGAAGTCCATTTTGCAAGTAATATATCAAAAAGGTTTTACTAAGAAGTTTTATTATTATTAGGTATTTTTTATCTTATTAACTGTTTTATCACTGTATTATGGTGATTAAAAAAAACTGTAGTTTTTAATGCCAGTAGCATTGGACATTTTACAGTCCTAGACCATTTTGTCTGTTCTGTAGCAGGAGTTGGCAAACTTGTGGTGGGTCCCATTTGACTTGCTGCTTGTTTTTGTACTTGGAGTTAAATGGTTTTTATATTTTTAAATGGCTAAGAAATCAAAAGGAAAAATTTTGCAAAATTTGCATAAATCTAGATTTCATTGTCTATAAAGTCTTATTGGAACATTGCCATGCTTATTTAAGTATTATTTATGACATTTGCGCCACAATGTCTGACTTGATAGTTCCAAACAGAGACAATCTGCCATGAGCATTAGAATATTTACTGTCTGGCTTTTTAGAGAAAGAATTTGCTAACTCTTGCTCTAGAGTATAAAAAATGTAGCTTTGATTGTTCATTAAAAAAAAAAAAACCAAACAAAATCAACCTTTCTCCCTTTTTTTAGCATACTTTCCTCCTGATTGCTAAAAGTAACACATGTTCTTACAGAAAATTTGAAACATATAGAAAAGTATAAAGAAGAAAATAAAAAGCCATCTGCAGTTGTGGGCTAACCACTAATATTTTGGTATACATTACTCCACATTTAAAAATATAGAATATGTATGTGTATATATGTAAATGTTTGCCTATATATGTGTATGTATACAAATGTTTTTTTCTATAGAATATATATACACACATACAAATATACACATTTTTATTATGTAAAATTAGAGTCTAACTTGGTTTTTCACTTGATAAATTACAAGTATGTTTTTAATGGCTACATAGTGCTCTGCTTTATGGATGTAACAATTTATTATTTAACTTAACATTGTTGGATATTTCACTGTTTTCAACTCTTTATCACTATAAATATTGTATATGACATTTTATATCTTAAATACTACCATATATGACAAGAATGACTATCCTTGTATATAAATCTTTCTGAGGAATGCTTTTTTTTTTTTTTTTGTAAGATTAATTCTTAAAAATGAAACTCTGTGTAAAACTAGAGAATTATTTTGAGGGAAATGTTGGTAGTGCATGAAAATACTTTCTTGGCCCACCTTCATGAAATAGATGGCTTATCTTTCATTTAGCTTCAGCTCTGGTTAAACATAATAATTTTCACACTAGGCCATCAAACCAGCCCTTAAATAACTTGACTGCCAAAGCATATAGTTGATACTATAGTAGATGGACTGAAGGAACTGGGCCTGTGCTTCACTGTGGCTTCATCGTTTATACTCACAATTTGGCAGCTTGGGAAAGTAGATTTCTTGTGTGCCTGCTCCTAGCATTATTATCGGAGTCATTGAGGAAAGTGGAGTAATGCTCCGGTCTAGTGCGAGTTGACACAGTAGACTCAGAGATGCATAAAAAGAGATGTCCTCCATTCTTAGGGGAATTCACTTGCTACTGCTCTAATTAAGTAGCTGTTCCAGTCAACCGCTCTGTGTCCTGTGGATGCTTCTTTAAAGGAACTGCCATTTGTTAGCATATTCCTAGTTTTTTTGCCATCACTAACTCCACAGTGTTTCTATAGAAATGTACCCAAGTATTTCACTCAATGATTTGGAAGTGGACATTGACATTAACAATTACTATGGGTACCCACACCAGCTGCTAGTACTGCTCTGTCTGTGGCAGAAGTTGTAAATTGAAAGGACTGCAGGCCAAATTTTGGCCTGTGGAGGGGTCTTGGATACTGGTATTAAATGGAACATTGCATGGTGCAGTTTTTTCATATCAGGAAAAATTGGAAGGCCTGGGAACACTGACTGGGGCCATATTCACTACTGGCAAGAGTTAGCTGGAGCAAAGTTAGTGGCTTCTAGTTTGTGCTGTAGCATGGTGATGTGGGTTATAAGGCAAGATTTTGATGGCTGCATATTTTTTATATTTTTCAAACATAGAAGCATTTTATGAAACATTCAAAGATTTATAATAGGTGAAATCATATTTGAACATTATTCTATATGGTGATCCTTTTGTAAACTACTTAGGTAACTTTTTTTTTTTTTAAAGATTTCATTTATTTATTTGACAGAGAGATCACAGGTAGACAGAGAGGCAGGCAGAGAGAGAGAGGGGAGCAGGCTCCCTGCTGAGCAGAGAGCCCGATGCGGGACTCGATCCCAGGACCTCGAGATCATGACTTGAGCTGAAGGCAGTGGCTTAACCCACTGAGCCACCCAGGCGCCCCTACTTAGGTAACTTCTAAAGAAAGGATTCACAGCAGCCATACTGAGTTTCGAGTTGGGGGGCGGGGAGGAAAATACTTCATTATAAAGTAAAAAACCTAGTGGTAATAGAAGAAAAGGGAAATCTATGCATAAATGAGGGCAATAGTAAGCAGTAAAGGAGAATAAGGAAGAATTACATCCAGTTGGGCTCTTACAGTGTCCAACCTCATTAGCTGGGGAAGCCCTGTGGAGACAGCCAGGCTGGGGTCCAGATTGAGAGGCCTGAGTGGAGCGTCTTCCTCTCAGGTGAGACTTCCAACTGACCATCCCTATAAGGGTGGTATTTATAGGGCAAATGACCGGGTGTGAAGTTAAGCATTTGTTTGCCTCTGCAGTTAGGAGCGAGCAGCATTTCTGTGTTATCATGGCTTTACATCTTCAAGGAGCCTGGGCCATGTGTGCTGGCCTCTCATTTTGGATTCTCTTCTTGGGGCCCTCCCAGGTTGGAGCTAGAGGAGACGCAAGGCAAAGTTTACAGCTCTTGGTGTCTAGACCAGAAGGGCCAGTTCTGACCTGGAGGCTAGCTGATGTCAGCTAACCAGGCTCCTGAGATTATTTAGTAGCACACTTTTTTTTTTTCAGTAGCACAAGTCTTATAAGCCGCCTTATTTAACCTCCCTGCCACCGTGCAGGCCTGGGTGGTCTGTCATGCCGGTCAAGTCACAGGAACTCCTATCCACAATACAGTAACCTGGATGGTTGTGCATAGGAAACATGGTCAGACAAGGTTGTTCTGTGGCTGTATTATGTAGCCCTTCCGCCTGACTTTCCTGTTAAATAATTTACTATCTAATTATTATTTTCATTTTGTATGTGTATATTATTTAATAATTGGGAAAGTTATATGTGTTTACATAAGCTCGTTCTTTCTTTCTTTCTTTCTTTCAAGTAGGCACCATGTGGGGCTTGTACTCAAAATCCTGAGATCAAGACCTAACCTGAGATTACGAGTCAGATGCTTAACTGACTGGGCCACCCAGGCACCCCAAAATTCTTTCATTTTTGTCTTAATTTTCATAATTATTTTACTGCTAACAGAAAAGAGCATGATTGTTAGCGAATTCTTATCAGTATTTTCTAACAGAAAACAATGAATTTTGTTTATTTTCTTGCTTGTTATGTAACTTTTAATTATTTATTTATTATGGCCTTTTGATGTGACGATTTGTCAAACCCTGATTATGATAGAATTTCACAATATGTTTGTTTTTAGAATTTACATTTAGAATTTATATATAGTGCTTATATCTAAAAATAATCAATAATTGAACATAATACAATTCCATTGATTTTAACAAGGGAAATATAGGCCTTTGTAACTTCAGAACCTCATTTAAAAAGATTTTGATTACAAGTGTATTTTGCTTACTTTAAACATTTAAATTATTAACGAACTGAAAATATTTCAGCACACTGTTTTTTGTTTAGTCTTTTTCATTAAAGAAGTTTTTTGGGATAAGGTTTGTTAAAAAAAAAAAAAAGTAAGAGTTTAGACAGACTAAAAAATTGACAAGCATTTCCCAAGGAATGAAGGACTTAAAATATTTCAAGCACTTTATTTTTTAAGTATTTTATATTCAAATAAATTTAAGTTCTACAGATATTTATTTTCCCACTATAATCTCTAATTTATTGGTAAAAGTTGTAAAGTCATCTGATCTGTGAGTTAAATATAACACTAAATATTTCATCAATAATTAGGCTCTAAAGTAAAGAATTATCTCAATTTTATGATGTTTCCATAATTCTTTATAGGCTAAATCAAATGAAATAAGGGTGTCAAAATACTCTGGTACCTTTTCATAAAACAGCTATTTTACTAAAAAAAAGTATGAACTTTTGAAATCATCTTTGAACACAAAATAAAATTCTTTTTAAAAAATTTTTATTTATTTATTTGAGAGAGAGAGAGCATGAGCTGGCTGGGGAGAGGCAGAAGGAGAGGGAGAAGGAGAAGCAAACTCCCCACTGAGCAAGGAGCCATATTCAGGACTCCTTCTCAGAAACCTGGGACCAGGACCTAAGCTGAAGATAGACGCTTAACCCACTGAGCCACCCAGGTGCCTGTAAAACAAAATTCTTTTTTTTTTTTTTTTTTTAAAGATTTTATTTATTTATTTGACAGACAGAGATCACAAATAAGCAGAGAGGCAGGCAGAGAGAGAGAGAAAGGGAAGCAGGCTCCCTGTGGAGCAGAGAGCCCGATGCGGGGCTCGATCCCAGGACGCTGAGATCATGACCTGAGCCGAAGGCAGCGGCTTAACCCACTGAGCCACCCAGGCGCCCCAAAACAAAATTCTTTTAAGAGGTTGTGATCATCAGATTGAGCTCAAGAAACCAGATACAGGATTGCTCAGTTAGTAAAGCCTATATTTCACTAGTTTGCCGAATTTGCTCTTTATTTTCCTGCCTGTATGGAACACTGTGTTTGGGATCCGTAGGCAAAGGAAATGAAAAAGTTGCCATTTTCAATTACTTTGTTAGAAGGTATGTTCAAGATTTGTCAAAGACTTAGAAGAAGACAGTACTAATTCAGAAGATTATCTAATGAAAAGGTGTTCATTGTAGATATGAATCCATAAATGTTGATAATGGGCCTCAGAAAGCTATAGGAATCCTTGAAGAAAAATGCTTGAAAGAACATTATTTCCTTGGCAAAGAAGCTTCAAAACTGAAGTATTCAAAGAAAATATCTTGAAACATACAAGATATTATGGAAACAGTGGAAGTTTGGGACTGGTAATAACTGGGGTTTAGGCTGTACATTTAGTTCAATATATTTAAAAAACCCTTGATAGTCTAAGTAATAACTTGTCTTGTTCACAGAGAAGGTCCTGTATATTAAAAATTGCCTGTAGTTCTGAGCTCACATTAAATGAAGTCATAAAAATGGTGAACCTAATGAAGTCTAAGCTACTGTAGTACCTTCTTTTCAGCTTTAGGTGAAGAAATATGGTTGGCTATTTCAGTAATGAAGTGTATTGACAGTCTAAAGGAAGATTTATATGCTAAAAGAAAATTTCAAGTTATTCCATATGAGTGGTTCTTACTTTACAGATTTGTTGAAGTATACTTATCGGTTTCAATAAACAGTATTCTTTAACGGACATTTTGAGCACCTGAATTAATTTGAAAGTGCAGCGATTATGTGGAAAAATATATTAACATGCACTTACAAAGTTTATGGATTCAGAGTAATAATTCATCTTTGGGAGAATGAAGTTAAAATAGTTTTAGAAGTGACATATAATTGGTATCATTTCAATCCCAAGAATGAATTAATAATACTTGAGCAAATTCAGCACACTATATTGAAATACTTGTTATAAAAAATTCATTTGTATTCAAATTTATTTATATCATCAGAAGGAATTAACATAGTTTTCAACAGAAGAAAAGGAGAAGCTGTTAGATTTAAGAAGAGGTCGAGTTGTTGGAATACTGGTTAATTGTTAAAAAGTTTTCAGCCTTTTAGAGTAAAGCCTGCTCTTCTGCCATTTGTTACTAATTGTTCTAATAAAGCTTCCTTGTGATGGTGACTATATAGAATATTAAGAAAATGTTAAAATGTTTTAATCAGGAGTTGTATGTAGTCATTTTAAGTTGTATGTAGTCATTTTAAGCCAAATATGCAAAAGTTATATTCAACCAAACAACTTAGTTTCTTGTTTAAAAAGTTTAATTTTACAATGAAGATATGCAGTTTTTACAAAATGTCATATGCACACTCTCAGATCGCCTTTCCAGTATGCTATAAAAATATTTTCGTTTTCTGAATGTGCCAAGTTGAGGAATGTTGTAGACTCCTGGTATAGACCTTCATTTATAAATGAAGTGGGCACTGAGAATCATCATGTATTTGAGAAAAATCAATAGCTATCAAGCTTGCTTAGTTGAGTAGTTGACCCTTGATAAAAAATAATTTCTAGGGGTGCCTGGGTGGCTCAGTCAATAAAGCTTCTGCCTTCCCAGGGTCCCGGGATCCAGTCCAGGGTAGGGCTCCCTGTTCAATGGGGAGCCTGCTTCTCCTTCTGTCTCTGCTAGTCTCCTTGTTTATAGTCTCTCTGTCACATAAATAAAATCTTTAAAAAATAATTTCTAAACAAAGAAACCCTCAAAGTCTTTATAAGTATTATCAATAGATTCAGCAGGAAATGTGTTAATAAAAGAACCAAAGAGAAAAAACAAGCAAAAAACAAACAAAAAAACCCCCTGAAGAGGATTGATGGAGGGAGGTGGGTGGGGGAGGGGATAAGTGGGTGACGGGTATTAGGAGGACACTTGTTAAGATGAGCACTGGGTGTTGTAGGTAAGTGATGAATCACTAAATTCTACTCCTGATACCAATATTACACAATATCTTAACTAACTAGAATTTAAATAAAAAATTGAAAAAGAAAAATAGGAAATTGAATGTGGTTGAAAAGGAAAATAGCAGGATAAGAAAGGAACTGAAACATAATTCCCTAAATAAAATACTCAGTAGAATTACTGTGGTAGAACAAATATGGCTGGTATTTGTTGAGTGAACTGAACAACTAGTCCAGGGATGCCTGCTTCATCTTTCCTGTCTTAGAACATTTCCAGAGGAGTTGTACTGATGAGCTCAGTGTGTTGGTGGTCTAGGTCTTGAGATTACAATTTAGAAGACCTGTTAATAGAGAAATTGCTTCCTAATACTTCATTGGAAAACTTAACAGTTTTTGTCCTGTTTTCAGGTTCCTGAGGGACCCTAAGAGCAGATGACTGCTGATGATAAACAGAATTTATAGGCAAAGGAAAATAATGGTCCAACTAAGGAAGCCAGCATCAGTGGAAAGAAGACCAAAGAACACCCAGAATAGGAGACTTTTATTGAAAGAGATATTTGAACTAGATTATAAACTTTACAAAAGAAAGAAATAACAAGCATATTTAGAGAGACTCAACTAGAGCATAAGGAAACTTTCTGGAACTAACAATCAAGATCTTAACATTATAAAAATTCAGTAGACAAACTGAAAAGGGCTATCACCATTGGGAGTGAAATTAGCATCTTAGAAGTCAAGTGTAAGGAGTGTCTTATAATACATAGAACAAAATTCAAGAAATGGTAGTCAGGAAGGAAAAAATAGAGTCTAGGAGAAGAAATTCAGGCAGGAAGAAATTCATCAGCATGTGAATAAATATAGAAGGAGAAAAGGGAAGAGATAGTGGCAATTAATAACTAAACTAGAAATAGGGGTATATTAGTTTGCTGCAGGTGCCACAGTTAAGTGATGCATACTCCATGATTAAACAGAAATTTATTGTCTCATCGTTTTGGAGGCCAGAAGTCTGAAATCAAATTGTTAGTGGAGTTGTTTTCTTTTCAGGGCTGTGGGGGAAGGATCTGTTTTAGACCTCTTCGTGGCTTGTAAATGGCTCTTTCTCTATGTGTTCCTTCACAACATCTTCTCTTAGTGCATGCCTGAGACATCTCTGTGTCCATATTTCCCCTTTTCGTAAGGCTACCACTCGGTTTGGATTAGAGACCACTGTAATGACCTTGTTTAAATTTGATTACTTCTGTAATGACTTTTTCCAAATAAAGAGTCACATGCTGAAGTACTGGAGATTAGGACTTTGACACTTCTTCATTTTTTTTTGAGGAGGGATGCAATTCAACCCATATTGAGGGGAAAGTTTTCTGATCTTAAGAAAAAGACTTGGAAAGGAGCCCTTTCCAAGGACTCACTGATCCCAAGGAGAATAGAATTTACACTTAGGCTCCTTAAAATCTAAAAATCCTTGAAAGTCTTTCAAGTTCCCAGATGGGAAATAGGTGACTCACAATAGAAAAAGCATCAGAGAAACAATGAATTTCTTACTTGCAGCATCAAAAGGTAGAAGACAGTAAGAGAAGAGCTACAGACAACTGAGGGACTGTTTTACTCAGCCAACAAACACATCATTTTATCTGTTGAAGAAATACATTTTCACATATGCAGGGAATCAGAGTTTATTACTTTCATATTCTACCTGATGAAAATAATTTAGAGTTCTCTAAACAAACAGTTGAGTTAGAACAAGAGGGATAAGATGAAGGGAAGAGGAAACTATAGTAAACAATATATTTCTTATTTGAATTTATAAATACATTTATATTACAATAGATGATGGAATTTATAAAATAAATATTTGGAAAATAGTAAGGATTGTTGAAATAGAAGAGCAGTACTAAGAAGACTGACAGGCTGTAGCCAAAACCATATCAGCAGAAAACAGTAATTAGAAGGGTGGGAAGGACAGTGCAAATGTAGGATCAGGATGGGGAAGGGATATTGTTGTAGTATTTTGCTGAGACTATGGTAATAGTATGGTAATATGGTAATAGTTGGATAATAGTAATGGTCGGATGGAAAAAAATTGACATTTTGTCATTGATAATGGAAAAAGAGAATGGATGGTAATTTTAATCAATCAGGAAAAATGAAAAAAAAGGTAAGAAAACTGAAGAAAGTAAGGTAAATATTAATCAAAGTAAAATGAGAGAGAAAACTCATGTTCTTATACTAAATGCAAATGAGATGAATTACCCTATTGAGAGACATGTTCAATGGGATTATTCAAAACAAAAAATTGAAAAATAAAAAATAATAAAAATCTCAGTTGTATAATGTTTAAAGGTAGCCTTTAAAAAAGTGATCAAGACTGAAAAGTAGCCGGTAATGGTGGGTAGACAGGCAGAATGATTCCAGGAAAGTCCAAACCAATGCAAATCAAAGTATATTACAAATCTTATTTGACTTAGGACTTTCCAGATGGACCATCGAAAGTTGAAAATGTATTTCATACCTAGCCTCCCAAACATCATAGCTTAGCCTAGCTGACCATAAATGTCCTCAGAACACTTAAGTTGGTCTACAGTTGGCTAAAATCATCTGACAGAAAGACTATTTTATAATAAAGTATTGAGCATCTCATGTAGTTTATTAGATGTTATACTGAAAGTGAAAACCAGAATGGTTGCATGGTTTCGGAACGGTTGCCAGGAGCTGTGGCTCCAGGCTGCTGCCCAGCCTCACCACAGAAGGTTGTACCACATAGGACGAGCACAAGAAAAGATCCAAGTTCAAAATCTGTGGTTGCTAGTGAATGTGCATTGCTTTTGCACTATTGTAAGGTTGAAAAATCCCAAGTGAAACCATTGTTAGGGACCATCTGTATTTATTCAAAGTGGAATTTAAGATCTTTTAATGGTACAAGATGAAGTGTTATGAAATGATAAGAGTCTGGGTTTTAGAAAAAGACATGTCAAAGTTGTTTATACTCAACAACACAACAGCTAAATATATAAATGAAAAATTCTATCATCCAATGACTTGGATCCCTTCCGAGAGTAACCTTTATCTGATCAAATCCTCATGTATCTTGAAGAATTTCCTTGTTGCAAATTATTCTACAACCTTAATTTTCTGTGTGCTTTTTCTAAGTAAATTTGACGAAGATGTTAGGTCCATAAACAAGTTTGCTTTCAAATTCTTTGCCTGGAAGCATCTAGACAGAATTTTGTGTGTGAAAGAGAATATTTTACATCTGAAAACTAAGCATTTCAAATTAAAATGATTTTAGTGTTATAGGTGGCTTCAGGGAAGAGTTACTGAAGTTTATTTCTGTTTTGGCAGTGTGAATGAATTACGTAAAAAAATTCTAAGATTTTATAGTGTTTTTATAGAGTTGTCTATTATTTGCAGAAACCACAATTTTCTGGCGGTTTTGCAAATTATCTACTTTGTGTATAGCCAAAACTTGTTTTCCAGCTTCATAAAAATAATATTTTAAGATCAAGAACAGAGCATATATAAAAAGTACACTTTGGGATCAAATTTTAACTCTCCTGTTAAGAGTTTTGAATTTGTGACACATATAAACATATTAATAACTACTCATATTTGTAAAATGTTTTATAAGATGACTATAAAAACATATATTTTACATATATTATCTTACCAATACAATGTAAATGGTAGCACCCAAACTTGAGTTGTCCATTCTGATTCAGTGAATCATAGATCTTACCCAACGCCAAACTTTGCTAATGACTCAAAGAATACAAGCAAGCACCAAGTGCAGATGGCATATTCTTTTTTTGGAGGATCCCCAGACTGTCAGACACGGATTCCAAAAATGTCCTTTTCTTTTGCAATAGGACATGTTATGGTTTTAGATTAACAGAATAGTTTTGAGCAATGTGGGCAAAAAAAAAAAAAAAAAAAATTGCACAAAGGAGGTTGTGTTGGTTTTGGAATGCCTCTATTTTATATTGTTTTAATGACACAGCTTCCTTGACTACTCCCCATTTGTCAGCCATAAATTAATAAATCCTGATTCCAGGCTCATTTGTGATGAGCAGTCAAGATAGTTGAGCTGTATCTTGTGAATAGCATTTTTTAGATAGGTACTCTTTGTACTTTTCTGCTAGTAAATATCATTGTAGTTTTACAAGGCTACCATCTGGTTTGAGATGGTGAGTGTTATTACTGGGATCCCTGGTTGAGGTCTTTCATTTCTTCTCTCTCAGTAAGGAGAGTAAATTACTAGCCTGTTTTTAACCCCTTCCTTCCCAATGCATAAGAGTGGTAGAGTTGGTTTTATACAGAAAATTTTGCTAGAGTAATCTTTTAAAAATTTCCTTAAAAATTTTTCCTTCATAAATTATCAGTATTCTCAGTTTGGGGGCTTTCTGCTTGAGAAAATGAGCAATTAAAATGGATACCTGCTGCTACTGTGTAATTTCTTCTGGGTTTATATTGCTAACTATCAATAGGGATAACAGATCATCCTAAATCATAAGTAGTTGCTGTGATTATTTCATAGTAACATGTTTCATCATAAGAATCTTCAGCTATATATTTAAAACTGCTGCTCCTTTACTAGCAATTTGAGATAATAGGAACTAAGATTGGAGTTGGAAAGATTTTATGAAGAAATTAAAACTGCTTCAATTTAGTGTGTTAGGTCACGCTAGGGTATGGATCCATTTGCCATTAACAAAAAGAGTTTGGAGGCGCCTGGGTGGCTTGGTGGGTTAAAGCCTCTGCCTTCGGCTCAGGTCGTGATCCCAGGGTCCTGGGATCGAGCCCCGCATTGGGCTCCCCGCTCACCAGGGAGCCTGCTTCCTCCTCTCTCTGACTGCCTCTCTGCCTCTTTGTGATCTCTGTCTGTCAAATAAATAAATAAAATCTTAAAAAAAAAAAAAAAGCAGACAAACAAAAAAAAAAGAGTTTGTCATGGTTGTCCTATTCATTGTGTTTTCTATAACCATTTTTTACGTGTGGTTTACATTGAGAAGAGCCCTCAGAGCTAGTAACAGATTTTTAAAAATATCCTCTGCGAAACTCTTATTCTTAGGGAAACTTGTTCACTTACTAGGCCAAGAGCTTAATAAAAGAAAACCCTTAATATAGAAAAGCTGTTCTCTGTCTAAAAATTCATTTTTCAAGTAGACTTGTGAACAAGTCCAACAGTTTGCTGAGTTTCCTTAGATCTTAGGACAGATGATAAGAAAATTAAAGATGTCAAAATCTGTAAGAATTTACACACTCAAGGATTGTCATTGGTGATGAGATAAAGATTATTCTTTGAAAGGAGCAAAGTCATAAAATGATAGGATTTTGAAACTACTAGAACCTTAGAACTCAATTAAATTGGCTCACTTATTTTAAAAAGAAGAAATACTACTGAGTATATAATTATTAGATCCAGCATGTTATATCTGTGTCCTTTTGTTTTGCAATTCTAGCTCTTAAAACCTATACGTGGGCCAAATGCTGTAACTTTAAATTTGCATGTTTGATTCCTCAGTTATCGTATCCACAGGACTCTTTCTGAGTTTTGTTTTGGTTTTTCTTTTTTTTTTTTTCAAAGATTGCACTGTATTTATTCACAGAGTAATTGTTTTTTGGATTTTGCAACTGGAGCCTATTAAAGATGAATGAAAAAAAGTTGGAAACAACTCCACAGCAGCGGAAACTTCCTGAATGGATGTCTGGGCAGAATGAGACCTGTCCTGCAGTAGAAGGAAAGGTATGCAGTTCACCAGTTATTAGTTAATGGAAAATTTAGTGTACATTTGACTATAAAATCAGTCAGTCTTCACTTGTAAACTTCAGGTCACCATTTAAGTTAGAATAGCTGTTGTGCAGTTGAATCCCAACTTAGTCATTTATTGGGTGAATGGGACTAAATTTTAATGGGGTTTACAAAATGGGATTTCTTACTCTGTATTTTACCTTTATTCTTGCTGTGTAGGGTTGACCTTATTAGTCTGTTCTAATTTAGGCAATTTAGAAAGGTATTTACTTTGGTGAATTTTTGTGGGTAAGGATGTTTAAGTTTTCATAGATACAAGATCTACCAGCCATTCTTCAGCAACTTAAGGCAACATTATTACATCTAGAATGCTAATATAATTACAGAAAAAAATTAATACTATAAGTGCTCTTATGAAAATAGGAGTAGAAGTTTGTAAATAACTTTTTAGAAAAATAATTTTATAGTGGATAGTTTATTTTTGCTACATTGTCCTCATGACTTCATTAGTCTGTAAAACATTAGTTGATAGAACTTGGAACCATAATTTGAATGCTCCATTGAACTGTATTTTTTCCGTAAATATCTCTTATTCAATGTGAACTTTATTTGTGCCTTTTTGAAATTTTATTTAACTCAAGGCATCTGTTCAGAAGAGTGTTTTCGAAGATGACCTCCCTTTCTTAGAATACACTGGATCAATTGTTTATAGTTATGAAGCTAGTGATTGTTCTTTTCTATCAGAAGATATTAGGTAAGAGATTTGAATTTTCTAGTTTCATTTGAATTTGAACCCTTAGAAGATAACTATTATGACAATATTTGTAAGTAGATTGAATTTAACAGTTAATGTGTAATCATTTCTACATGTAGAATATCATTTGACAAGTTCTAATTTTATGTTAAAAAATCTTAAAATCACTGGATTAAATGTGTAATGTACATGTTGTTCATAATCCTTTCTATTAGCTAATTTTTTGTTACTTTCAGTACTTAAATACTTAAACACATTGTTTATTTCACCAATGTAGGGCAAAAAAAAAAAATGTAAGAATTATTCAACCTCCAAATGTCCCTTTTATATTTCATTAAAAATAGCAAATTAGGGGGCGCCTGGGTGGCTCAGTGGGTTAAGCCGCTGCCTTCGGCTCGGGTCATGATCTCGGGGTCCTGGGATCGAGTCCCGCATCGGGCTCTCTGCTCAGTGGGGAGCCTGCTTCCCCCTCTCTCTCTGCCTGCCTCTCCATCTACTTGTGATTTCTCTCTGTCAAAAAAAAAAAAAAAAAAAAAATAGCAAATTAGTAGCGAATAGTGGTTGTGATCAGCTCTGTTGGGTTTAGTTTGCAGCAGTTATAGCAAATGATTCCTAAGAAGAACATTAGAAATGACTGTTAGTATTTTTTTAAATTGCACTGTTAAATTAGGATTATGCAATAATGCAATCCAAGGCTCTTAAAGCATTTTACAAGGAGAAGAAGAAGGAAGGAATTCATTCAGATCTTCTTTGAAGTTATTATACCTATTTGTTTTTTTTAAACTGTTGTACATTGCAATGGTTAAAAGATACAGAGCTAAGTTAAGCTATTATGATCTCTAGAAATGAATTCTAGAAATAGTATTCAAGTGCCCTCACTCCCAGTTAACTGGCCCTGCTATTGGGTCTCTTTATATAGAACAAAATTTGTCTCACAGAGAAGGTAAAATCTGTCACTTATGATTATATATTAACTCTACCATCTTACCTTTGTCAGGGCCATAGCATGTCATATGTAAAAGCAATAAGCATAAGTGATTTGAGGAATGTAGTTCCGATGAATTCTGTGTGCATTATGATAGGCAGGCTTTTCTTTCTTACCCCCCACTGTCTGGCTTAAAGATTTTTGCTATCACAGGTTTTCAGCAATTTGATTATGATGTCTCTTTGTGTAGTGTGGTTTGTCTTCATCCTGCTTGGGGGTTCATTGACCTTTTCAGACCTGTGGGTTTCTAGTCTCAACAGATTTAAAAAATTTCTTTAGTACCCCCATCCTGTTATTCTTTTCTCTTCTCTAGAAGTTCTATTTGTTTCTTTTTAGGAAGTATCTTCCAGTTTGGCTCTCATATTCATGTTTTCTTTTAAATATTTGAACATATTCAGCATATTTATAGTGGTGGTTTCAGTGTGCTTGTCTATTAATTCCATTATTTTACTGATTTTTTTCTATGAAATGATGTTTATCCTGGTTAGGGGTCGCATTTTCTATTTTTTCCTAATGCCAGCAGTTTTGATTGGACATTGTGATTTTACCTTGCTGAATGTTGGGTTTGCTTGTTTTTCTTCAAAGAAAAGAGCTTCACTCTGTCAGGAAGTTAAGTTACCTGAAGATCAGCTTTTACCTTTTGAGCCATTATTTTTAAGATTTATTAGGGCAGGTTGATAGGCGTCTTTCCTCTGGGAGTAATTTAGCCCTATAATAATAAGGTGTGGGCCTCATGGAGTCTTTGCTGACTGCCCCAGGCAATCAAGACTCTATAAGGCCACTTTTCAGAACTTTAATGCCTCTTCCCTACATGTAAGTAAGCCCTAGGAATTGTTCATGTGATGGTTCCCTGGTTGGTCTTTGTTCAGCCTCTTTCTTGCCTAGCTCCCACCTCTCCAGAAACAACTTCTAGCTCCCTCAGCCTCTCTGGCTGGGAACCCTGTCTCCCTAACTCAGTGCTCTGCTTTGACTTCTCCCTGTTCTGTTGTCTGGAAAGTGTTCCAGGTAGAAAGTGGGGGCAGCGGTAGGGCTCCCCCATGGTTTTCTTTCCCTCAGAGAGCACAGTCCTGTATTGCCTATTGTTCAGTGTCTGTACCTATTTTGTCCAATTTTCTGTTTGTTCATACAGGAAAGATATGTCTTATCATCTTGGCGCAAAACAGAAATTGAGATTCTTTTGTGATATATATTTTTAATTTTTAAAAATTATAAAATAGGCAAATATAAACAGAAACAGAAAATAATATAACAAAACCCTCACTTTAGCAAATCTTAATATCCATTTTCTTTAAATCTTTATTAAGAAGTGTTGTGGTAAAATACAGCTAAATCCCCAGGTATGTCCATTCTCATTCTCCCCTCTGCAGCCCTCTGAGATAACTTCTAGCATGAGTTCAGTGTTTAACATTCCCTCACATGTTTTTTATTATATCTATACTTTTATACCCTCAAATACCATATGCTGTTATATTGCCCATTTAAAAACTTTAAAAAATACTATCAAACTATATGTATATTCTGCCACTTGTGTTTTCCACTCAACATTTTATGTTTTTTTGAGAATTTTTCCTTTTTTGGTATATGTAGTTCTATTTTAATTTTTATATAATATTTAATTGTTTCCATATGCCACAATTTGTCCATTCTTTTGTTGATGGAAATACAGTTTGTTTCCATTTTTGCCAGAAAGAACAGTATTACAATGAACATTCTTTTTTTTTTTAAAGCAAATTATTATTTTTTTTAAAGATTTGGAGAGAGTGAGTGAACGTGAGAGAGCATACATGGGAAGCAAGTATGAGTGGGGGGAGGGGCAAAGGAAGAGGAGAGAGAAACCTCAGGCAGACCCCCTGATGAGCACAGAGCCTGATGCAGGGCCAGACCTAGGATGCTGAGATCATGACCTGAGCTGAAATCAAGAGTTGGATGCCTAACCAACTGGGCCACCCAGGTGCCCCTGCAGTGAACATTCTTAAACATCTGTCGGGCTGTACGCATCTGAGAGTTTGATATATTTACGAGAAAAAACTTATGGGTCATAGTGTTTATACATCTTCAACAAAATATTATCAAAGCCTTTTTTAAAAGGATTTTACCAATTTACATTCACCAGTGTTTGAGCAGGTAGGTATCTTTCTCAGTACTTGATACTGTGCTCCTTTTCCTCCTCTTCCTGCTCCCCCTCCTCCTCTTCCTCCTTTTTACTGGATTATCTGTTTTTTCTTTTTTTCTTACCAACTTTTCAAGGAATTTTTAATATTTTCTGGCTGTTCATTATCAGGTGTTTATATCATAGATATCTTCTACCATATATGACTTGTCTTTTAATTTTTGGAATGCAGAAGTTATACAGAAGGTAATATACTAATGTAGTTCATCTGTACTATATTTTTTCCCTTTAGCACGGATCTGAGTACTGGAGGTGTGGTAGGATTTGACATGGAATGGCCACCAGCGTACAGTAAAGGGAAACAGAGCAGAGTTGCACTGATTCAGTTATGTGTGTCAGAGAGCAAATGTTATTTGTTTCATATTTCTTCTATGTCAGGTTAGTATCTCTTTGTTTCATTTTTATATGGTTGATAGTTGTATTATGTCAACCTTATGCCTACAAAAGTAAGCTTTTGAATTAGCTCGTGCTTTTCTCATCATTTATTGAGGTATTCATGTTCCACCTGATTCATTCATATCCCTGTTTTATTTATTTTTACAACATCTTCATCAGGTATTGTTATTATTCCTGGTTTAGATAGTAGAGAAGTGAAGTTTAGAGGGGCTCAATGATCAGGAATATACTGTTAATGTTAGCAGAAAAATTGGTTAAACCAGTTGTTTTTCTTGTCATTTATCAGTGAGGACTTTGCTTTAGGTAAGAAAAGAAATGCTCAGGGTGGCAGCACCTGGGTGGCTCAGTTGGTTAAGCATCTGCCTTTGGCTTGAGTCATGTTCTCAGGGATCTGGGATTGAACCCCTCCATCGGGCTCTCTGATTAGCAGGGAGTCTGCTTCTCCTTCTCCCTCTGTACTCTCTCAAATAAATAAATAAAATCTTAAAAAAAAAAAGGAATACTTTTTTAGGTGAATGTATTTCTGAATTTAATCTTAACATAAACATAAATTTAAATATAAACATAGCATGTGTAAGAAGTAGAAAATAAATCAGTAATACTTGATAGAACCTATTGAAATAATAATAAAATGTTACAGTTTTTCCTCAGGGATTAAAGATGTTGCTTGAAAATGAAGCAATTAAAAAAGCAGGTGTAGGAATCAAAGGTGATCAGCGGAAGCTTCTATGTGACTTTGACATTGATTTGAAGAATCTTGTGGAGCTGACAGATGTTGCCAATGAAAAGGTAGACATAAGGCATGTACTTGTTGTGATGAGCCCTGGGTGTTGTGTGGAAGTGTTGAATTACCATGTCGGGACACCCGAAGCTAATATTACACTATTTGGAAAATTTATTAAGGACTAACTCTGCCATATATTTTGGTATAACATTTCTGGCTTTATTTGTGGCATGGGCATTTGCTGGTATTTAGAAATATCTGAAAATAGCAAGAAATAATTTTTTGCAGTATTGATTTTTCTTTACTTCCAGCTGAAATGTACAGAAATCTGGAGCCTGAATGGTTTGGTTAAACATCTCTTTGGCAAACAGCTTCTGAAAGACAGGTCTATCCGCTGTAGCAATTGGAATGACTTTCCTCTCACTGAGGATCAGAAGCTATATGCAGCCACTGATGCATATGTATGTATCAAAGATCTCTAAACTATGATGTGTTTTTTAAACTTATAATAAATTACTTTAGAAAAATTTTGTTGTAATTGTTGTACAAACTCAAATATTTTAAATTAGGTTGGCATTAAAAATGCTTAAGAAGACAGTGAAACTGATAATTCCCAATATTAATTGGCAAGTACCGATCAATGGATTATTCACTGCTAGTAGTTTTTATTGTCATGATGCCAAAATAATGTCTAATTTCTATGTAATCAATGTAATCTCTCTGAAAACATGGGTAGCTAATAAACACAGGCTGAGCAAACACAAATGATATTGATGATGTATTTGATTTATAAGCAACTCAGAATAAAAATAATTATAGTTCCTATATTGAGACTGGCATTATTTCTTATATTTACATTTAAAATATGCTAAAAATTTAGGAAAATTACCTCCAAATTTAGCTTTCCACTGCTGTTATTCACTTGTATTTTCATATTTACATATTCATACATACTGAAATTTGGGCTTAATGTATAGCATTATTTATTTCTCAGTTTTGTTTTTTGCTAGGAAATACATTTTATGTCCCTGTGGATTTCTTTTTCCTTAATTTATACTTTCAATTGTAAATGAATATCTTGCTGTTTCCCTTTTCACATCTATTTTTAGGCCTGGAAACTCCTTTTTTTCAAAACAAAAAAATTCAATCTTGTCAGGAAATAGGGTGATAATTTTCCTTTGCATTCTGTTAAAAAAAATTTTAGAACTTGTTGAGAACTTGTGCAAGTTCTGTAATATTTTTATTCATGAAAAATCAGTGTGATTTGGTTGTTCCTGTTAACAGTGCCTGAAAGGAGGGCTGTTCATTAAGCCGACATTCACAGCTGATTTAATGAGATACAGGGGAGTAGATACGTGTCGCCAAAACAGACTTCTCGTACTTGATTGTATTTTGTTGGAGTCCCACTTATAAGTTATTTGATTTGGATAACTCCTTAGAATATTGAATATTAAAAGATAAGAATGTAAAACTTTTAAGGCACAGGTAGCTTATTTTACCCACTCTCAAAATTGGTATGGTGATTTAATGAAGACATAGATCTTTGTGTAACATAATAAGTTGAATGCAGCCTTTTGGGTGCTTTGGGAGTCACTGTTGATTTTTCTAAAGATGGGACATAAAGCCTTATTTTGGTTACCTTTAGCAAACTCTTTTCACTTTTCTGATTTTTTTTTTAATAGGCTGGTCTCATCATTTATCAAAAATTAGAGATTTTAGGTGATGCTGTGCAAAGGTTTGCTATAAATAAAAAAGGTATGTGGTGCTCTAAAAATACAAGATAAAATTTGAATTTACTCTCTTGTGAGGTTTATCTCCAAAAGTCAATATTCACGCATGTGCAAACTGTTTAGTATTACAACTCCTTGAGTGTCTGAACCATGTTGACATTGGGGTGTGAGATCTCTGTGGCCCAAGATTGGAGTTTCAGGCATGTTACTCGTGGCAGAGGAGGACTTACTACTGCTTTGTCACATAGCTTTTCATTAGGCTTCTTTGGTTGGGGCTTTGTGGGTTTGAAAACATTAGTGACACAACCAGTTATCTCCCAGTCTGGAGATTATTACATCCTTGCTATAAATATTTAAAATGTACAAGTTACTTTATAGTGTCCTGGTTTAAATTTCTAATTTTTTCTAGGGTAAGATAATTGCTGTTTTCCTCCAAAAAGTATGGCCACTTTGTTCCACTTCCATGCTTTTCTCATATGCCTCAATAGGTCAGTGATAGCTACACACTCTACACAGTAGAGTGAAAGAGCATGGGCTCTTCCTGTGACAGAAATCAAAGGGGAATCCCTGCCATGTGACTTGAGATTTACATGTTTCCCCGTGCTTGGAGTATAGATGATAGCCCCATATCTAGTGCATAGAATAGTGAGCACTAAGGAACAGACTATTTTGAGCACCTGTATTGATCTATATAGAGTTGTTATTCCTATTCTTATAGCTTGTTTTGGAGATTTTAAATAATTGTGTTTGTTAAGAGGTTAATTAAATTAGTGGTTTTGCTAAATAAGTTTAAAGATAAGGCGTGACCTCCTCATATAAAATTATGTTGTACCCTTTTTGATTACCATTAAGAAGGGATTCATGTCCTTTGTAATAGACCCTCCTTGTTTACCTAGTAAGGTAGAAGACTCCTTAGGCTTTCTTTCTTTCCCTGGAAAGTCACTTCTGTTGAGAGCTTACTGACTCTCTATAACCAAAGGTACTGTGGCTAGAAATTATCTTGCTTAAATTGAGTAGATGATATGTTTTTGAAGCTAATCTGGAGAACAGTATAAAACTTACTGAAGTCATAACAGAAGTCAACTCAACAGAGGGATTCATGGTTTTCTGAATCTGTGGTCTGCAATATTACTTCTAGGGCTATACTTACAATTTTGTCTCTGATTAAAATGCTTCTAAGGAAATGTTTAAGGTATTTCTCACTAAAGGACCATATGTTTATAAGTCGCTACAAGAAGTCCTGGTATCTGTGTACCTGTCATTTCAGTACTGCATTGTTTGACACACACTTTTATTCTTTATTGCATTATATGTGTGAATATATTTTGACATCTGAAGTGAGGTACATTGACTAGGATCCTAAGTGAATTGTGACAAAGATTACCACTCTTCTTTTTTTTTTCCCCTCCCTCCCTTCCTCCCTTCCTGTTAGGAAGCCAGAGGTATCAGCCTCACTGTTGTTTAATTTCCCTGGTGTATTTATACATGATGTATTCAGATGTCCACTTTTAGTTATAAAATTGTGTTTTTTCTTCTTACTAAAGAATTAAAGTGGATTATAACATCAGGAAGTAAAAGGATATTCACACATTGTTTCTTCTTGTTAAAATATTAGCTTACTCCAGGATGGTAGCTAATAAACGCTGAACAATATAGTAGATAAAAATACATTTACTCATTTATTAAAAATTGTTGAGGACTTTATGATAGGGGATACAGTAATGAACAAGATACTCATGATCTGCTTCCCAAGAGGGAAATCTACAGGTTTGTAGGGGATATAGAGATGAACAAAGGAGGCATGGCTATAGGGAGATGAGTCTCATGATGTGGGAAAATAAGGCACTGTGGTTAGCACATAGGAGAACCATCTGATGCATATTTGGAAGTATTGCAGTATTTTCTGGAGGAAGTGATGTTTAAGGTGAGACCTGAAATAGGAACAAGAGTTAGGTAGTGGAAGAATAAAGGAAAAGTGTCATAGGCACAGGAAACAGCCGGCATAAAAAGAGATCATAGGATCGATAGGCAACTGAAAGTAGTTCAGCGTGGTGAACTGTTAAATATGATGGAGTGCAGGACAGAGACGCAGAATAAGGAGAGCAGATAGGCTATGTTTACATGAGTTTAATTTCTTCCTAAGAGGTATTAGGGGGTTTAAACACAGGAGTGACATGGATTATATTAAAAGAAAAAGAAAAAAGGAATAACTTGGGCTGTAGAGTAGAAAATGGATTGTAACAGGGCAAGGGTTACAGTGGGAAGGCTCGTTAGGAGGCCGTGAGAGCAATCCAAGGGAGAGGCGGTGGTTACCCGGCTTGGATGGTTGTATTGAGAATGGAGAGAAGGGGATAGATTCAAAATTCATTTAATAGAGCAGTAGAGTCAGCAGAATTTGGTGTGATGATGAGAGCCATGTGTCAAGGATCATTCCTGTGTTGCTACCACAAACAATGGGTGAAAACCATTGACGAAAAGGAACAAGCTTTGGAGCTGAGGGGTCACTGTTGATTTTAGAGATGTTAATGGAAGGAGGGCTGTCAGAAAGGTGGAGGGGGCCAGGTGGGACTCCGATATCCAGGTGGTAGCTCAGAGGACAGCTTTAGTTAGAGTAAAGAACTGGGACAAAGAATTTTGAGGAACTCTTAGTATTTTGTCTTTGCATGGTGGAAGGGATGACAAAGGAGTTGTCTACCACTGGCATAGAAGGAAATTAGGAGATATGGTGTGCAGAAAGCCAAGTGAAGAGGCATGCTTTACGTGGGAGTTATCAACCTGTTATAAGTCCTGCTGAGTTTGAGAAACTGAGGATTTAGAATTAATCATTAGTTTTGGCAATGCAACAATCATTTGTAACCTTTGACTCCAGCAGCTTTGGTGTACTAGGTGACAGAAGAGTGTTCTCTGGGGTAGAGTGGTTATTTGGGGCATGTGCTATGAAAACGGAAAAGGGTTGGGGCACCTGGGTGGTTCAGTCATTAAGCATCTGCCTTCAACTCAGGTCATGATCCCAGGATCCTGGGTTAGAGTCTGCATTGGGCTTTCTGTTTGGCATGCTTTGTGTTCCTTCTCTTGCTGTGTCTCTATCAAGTAAATAAAATCTTAAAAAAAAAAAAAAGAAAAAAAGAAGGGTCACAGGCTTTGGGAACATGGAGGTGCTATAAGCAGAGCAAGAGGGGAGTAGTGGGGTGGTGTGAGTAGAAGTCATACTAACATGACTAGAGAAGTTACTAGATCCAAGGAATGTGAGGAAGCATGTATAAACAACTTCTTTTTTAGAAGATTTGTTTGTGAGGGGATATTCATTCATGCATATGACATATTTGTTGGATGTTTATTATGAATCAACACAGTTTCAGTTGTGGGGGAAAGTGCCCTTAACACAGGAGACCAAGCATCTTCACTTCATTTCACAGAATGCGCGAAGGAGCCACATGAATATCTGAGGGAAGAATGTAACAGGCATTCCTTATTTGAGGAACAGTGAGGCGAACTGAGCCGAAATGAGTAAGGGTCAGAGTGGGAAGAAATGAGGCTAGAAAAGGAGCTTGGGCCAGATGGACCATTTAGGGCCTTAGGGGTGACTATGGCTTCATATTTTATTAATCACAATAAATACAAAGTAGAGTGATGGGAAACCCTTAGAGAGTTTGGAGCAGGAAAATGACATGATTAAATTTTAATTTAAAAGGGTTTTTTTTTTTTTTGGGGGGGGGGCTGCTATAAAAGAGCAAGTGTTTAGGCAAGGAAGTCTGTTAGGCTACTCTAGTAGTCCAAGCAGGAGATGACAATTGTTTGGATTAGGCTGGTAGCAGTAGAGATGGTAAGAAGTGGTAGAATGTGTATATGCTTTGAAGGTATAAATTGTGAAGGATTTGCCAATGAATTCTCCGTAGGGGAAAGATCCAGAGACTGAGAGGACAATAAACATATTTTGGTTGGATCAGCTGAGTTAATGGAAGGATCAGTTATGGTGGAAAGGTTATGGGAAAGGGGGATTGGGTGAGAAAAATCTAGATTTCAGTTTTGGATATGCTAAATTTTAGGTGCTTATTGATATTCAGGCAGATATCACAGTTGGAAATGTGATTCTGGAGATCAGGGATAAGGTTGAGATTGGAGATGTAACTTTGGGAAACATCAAGATACAGATGGCAGTTAAAGCGGAAGGAGATGAGATGAAAGAGGCAGTGACTGGAATAAAGAACAGAGGAGGTCCACATATTGATATCGAGGGCATACTGACATTTAGAGATCAGGGAGAGGAGGAAAGTGCAGTGGAGAAGGTCTAAGAAGAGGTGGTGGTGGAAGACAGAGTGTCAAGATGTGTTGTGTCCAGAAGCCACAGAAAGAACGTATTTTAAGGAGAAAGGAATTATCAGCTCTTTCAAATAGCTGAGAATCTGAAGGAGATGAGGAACTAGACCTGACAATTAGATTTGACAGCGTGGAGGTCACGGGATAATCTTTCCCAAAGCAGCCATGCTGTGCTGGTTGGGGTAAAGGCTTAGGGGAAAGTGGGAGTAGAAAATTTGGGACCATATGTGTGGACAACTCTTTCATGGAATTTTGCTGTAAATAAGAGTAGTTCCATGAGTACAGACTAATTAGCAGATTGGGGGGGGGTGAGATAGTTTCCTTTTTCTATTTTCTTAGTGTGATGAAGGGTGAAGTTGTTCCTTGAGCAAAAGGAGGAGAAAGCAGATGTTAGAGGCTTGGAGAGAAAGAAAGAGGTATGAAATATTCATCTTGATAGTAGAAAAGTGGGAAATACAGAATATTTAGCAGTCTACCGAGAGTTCCTTTGAGATCTGTGTCATGGATTTAAAGCGAGCTGAGTCATCTTGGCTGTGTTTTATCTTCAGTTATAGTCAGCTGTGTGAATATAGGCATCAAGTAGGTAAAAGAGCTGGGTTTAATTAGAGTAGGGGTTTTCCTAGGTAAAAAGTATCATGGAGGGAGGAAGGAGCAAAAGAGGTCAAAGTCCTACAAGGGGATGATTATTATAATATGGGCAAGAAAGGAAAAAAAGACTTGGTGGGGAGTGGGAGTGGGAAGAATAAGGTGTATGGAAAAGGTGCTGCGATCAGTGGATTCGATTCTGAAAGTGTGAAAGCATAGTTGCGTTGGGGAGGGCATCCTGGAAGGCAAGCCAGCATGCTGGTGTTCCAAGGGCGGGTGGAATGCTTACCATTGAAGTTTGGAAGTAGTGACTTTATTGGCATTTATAAGGTCAAATGTCTAGGAATGGGTGGCTGAGGTCAGTTGAGGAAAAGATTGTTGGAAATGGAAGGATCAAAGCACTGAAAAGGCCACAATTTTAGGTGGAATTATCACAGGAGTAGCAGTGAAGGGAAAGACTGTGAACCAGGCAGTGAAATCTTCAGTGAATGAAAGATGTGATTTTGAGGTCGAAGTATGCAGCAATCAGGAATAGCAGATGGGACTTGTCACATGCTTCAGCGGAGCTGGACTTTTGAGGACAAGAGAAAATGGTGATGAGCTCTAAGGAACTCTAAGCAGGAGAAGGGTTCGAGGAAGGCAGGCAGGCGTGGTGTTGATGGAGAAGGATGTGCCAGACAGAATGAAGTTGAGAGTTTGGAAGATGATCGCTGATTAGAAAGGTTTGCATTTTATTTTGGTCATGATTGATGAGAAGGGAAGTGAGGCTTGGCTGTTGGCTCAGGTTATGTTTACTGAACTATGTTTCGTAAGTAAGAGCCTGCAGAAATCTGTTCTGATTTTGAGATAGTGTAGATGGTTTCAGTTTCTCATTTCTGCCTTCCTCAGTCTAGATTGCTAACCGCTGGTTGTAATGTGTATGAATGTAGATCATTTGGAATTTATTCTAAAATTCAAGTAGCAAAAATCTGAAAGGGAAGTAAAGTGACTGAGGTGACATGGAGGTAGAATAAAGAAATTCCCTTTGCTGGAATTTGCTTAAGGAAAGAAAATGAAAATGGAACCCTAACACTGTTTAAATAAATGACTAAATAAATCCCTCTGCTTTGTGGTTTGAAAATTAACATTGATTCTTTTTGTCCAGAGGAGGAAATGCTACCTAGTGATGTGAAGAAACAACTGACATCAATCTCTGGGAATATGATGGATCTGGCTAAGCATCTCCCTGACACTTGGAAAAAAGTGGAAGATCCGCAGAGGTTAAATATTACCTGTTTTTATCAATTCTGTTTGTTCTTACTTCACATTCCTATTTATAAAGAATTACTGTTTGTTAAGGTAGACTCAGAAATTTTTTATTTAAATTCCATCTAGTTAACGTATACTATAGTATTAGTTTCAGGGGTAGAATTTAGTGACTCATCAGTTGCATATAACACTCAGTGCTCATTACATCATGTTCCCTCCTTAATGCCCATCACCAAACTACTCCATCCCCCCACTTAACATCCCCTCCAGCAATCTTCAGTTTGTTTGCTGTAGTTAAGAGTCTCTTATGGTTTGCTTCCCTCTCTGTTTTTGTCTTATTTTATTTTTCTTTCCTTCCCCTATGTTCATCTGTTTTGTTTCTTAAATTCCATAGGTGGGTAAAATCACCTGGTATTTGTCTTTCTTTGACTGAATTATTTTGCTTAGCATAATACCTTCTAGTTCCATCCAGGTCGTTGCAAGTGGCAAGATTTCATTCATTTTTTTTTAAAGATTTTTAAAACTTTTTATTTGAGAGAGAGGGAATGAACAGGGGGAACGACAGGCAGAGGGAGAGGGAGAAGTAGTTTTCCTGCAGAACAGGGAGCCCAACTTAGAACTTGATCCCAGGACACTAGGATCAGGACCTGAGACGCAGACAGACCCCCTACTCCACACCCAGGTGCTCCTAAAGATTTCATTCTTTTTGATGGCTGAGTAATATTCCTGTGTGTGTGTGTGTGTGTGTGTGTGTGTGTATACACACCACATATTTATCCATTCATACATATATATGTGGATATATACCTCATCGTGTGTGTGTGTGTACCACATCTTTATCCATTCATAATGTATGTATGTGGATATATACCACATCTTGTGTGTGTGTGTGTGTGTGTGTGTGTGTACCACATCCTTATCCATTCATAGATATATGTGTGGATATATACCACATCTTTATCTACTCATAAATCAGTGGACATCTGGGCTCTTTCCATATTTTGGTTATTGTGGACATTGCTGCTATAAACATTGGGGTGCAGATGCTCCTTTGAATCCTTATGTTTGTATCCTTTGGATAAATACCTAGTAGTGCAACTGCTTGGTCATAGGGTACTTCTATTTTTAACTTTTTGACCAATCTCCATATTGTTTTCAGAGTGGCTGCACCAGTTTGCATTTCTGCTAGTAGTGTAAGAGGGTTCCCCTTTTTCCACAACCTTGCCAACATCTGTCATCTCCTGAGTTGTTTGTTTTAGCCATTCTGTCAGGTGTGAAATGCTATCTCAGTGTGGTTTTGATTTGTATTTCCCTGATGCCAAGTGCTGTTGAGCATCTTTTCATGTGTCTCTTGGCCATTTGTATGTCTTCTTTGGAGAAATGTCTGTTCATGTCTTCTGCCCATTTCTTGCCTGGATTTTTTTTTTTTTTTTTTTTTTTTTTTTTTTGTGGGGGGGATGTTGGGACTGCTAAATTCTTTATATATTTTGGATATTAGCCCTTTGTCTGATAAGTCAATATCTTCTCCCATTCCATAGATTGCCTTTTAGTTTTGACTGTTTCCTTTGCTGCACAAAAGCTTTTATCCTGATGAAGTCCTAATAGTTCATATTTGCTTTTGTTTCCCTTACATTTGGAGACCTGTCTAAGCAAGAAGTTTCTGTGGCCAAGGTCGAAGAGGTTGTTGCCTGAATTCTTTTTTAGGATTTCTATGTCCTATGTCCAATGATGGATTCCATGTCACATTTAGGTTTTTCATCCATTTTGAGTTTATTTTTGTATGTGGTATAAGAAAGTGGTCCAGTTTTATTCTTCTGCAATTTTCCCAACACCGTTTGTTGAAGAGACTGTCTTTTTTCCATTGAATGTTCTTTCCTGTTTTGTCGAAGATTAGTTGACCATATAGTTTTGGGTCCATATCTGGGCTCTCTGTTCTGTTCTGTTGATCTACATGTCTGTTTTTGTGCCAGCGTCATACTGTCTTAATGATTACAGCTTTGTAATAGAGCATAAAGTCCAGAATTGTGATGTCTCCAGCCTTGGTTTTCTTTTCCATCATTACTCTGGCTGTTTAGGGTCTTTTCTGGTTCCATACAAATTTTAGAATTGTTTGTTCCAGCTCTGAAAAATGTTGATGGTCTTTTGATAGGGATTGCATTTAATGTGTAGATTGTTTTGGGTGGTGTAGACATTTAACAATATTTGTTCTTTTAATCCATGAGCTGGAACATTTTTCCATTTCTTTTTGTCTTCCTCAGTTTCTTTTGCAAGCATTGTATAGTTTTCAGAGTACAGATCTTTTAGCTCTTTGGTTAGGTTTGTTTCTAGGTATCCTATGGTTTTTGGTGCAATTGTAAGTGGGATTGATTCCTTGCTTTCTCTTTCTTCTGCCTCGTTGTTAGTGTATAGAAATGCAACTGAGTTCTATGGATTGATTTTATATCCTGTGACTTTGCTGAATTCCTCTATCAGTTCTAGCAGTTTTTGGGTGGAGTCTTTAGAGTTTTCTACATAGGGTATCATTTTGTCTGCAGGGAGTGAAAGTTTGACTTCTTCTTTGTTGATTTGAATCCCTTTTATTTCTTTTTATTGTCTGATTGCTGAGGCTGGGACTTGCAGTACTATGTTAAATAATAGTAGTGAGAGTAGACATCCCTGTCATGTGCCTGACTTTATTGGAAAAGCTCTGTTTTTCCCCCATTGTGGATGATATATGCTGTGGGTTTTCTGTATATGACTTTCATGATATTGGGGTATGTTTCCTCTATCCCTACATGGAGGAGGTTTTTAAATCAAGAAAGGATGTTGTATTTTGTCAAATGCTTTTTCTGCATCTATTGAGAGAATCATATAGTTCTTCTTTCTTTCATCAATGTGGTATATCACATCAATTGATTTGCACATATTCAACCACCCCTGCAGCCAAGGAGTAAATCCTGTTAATGTACTGTGGGACCTATTGGCTAATATCTTGGTGAGAATTTTTGCATCTGTGTTCATCATGGATATTGGCTGCAAATCTCCTTTCTAGTGGGGTCTTTGTCTGATTTTGGGATCATGGTAGTGCTGGCCTTACGAAATGAGTTTGTAAGTTTTTGTCCATTTCTCTTTTTTTTTGAAACAGTTTCAGAAAAATAGGTATTAAATCTTCTTTAAATGTTTGGTAGATCTCCTCTCGGAAGACATTTGGCCCTGGACTTTTTGTTCAGAGATTTTTGATTACTGATTCAATTTTCTTTCTGGTTATAGGTTTATTCAGGTTTTCTATTTCTTCTGTGTCAGTCTTAGTAGTTTATAAGTTTCTAGGAATTTATCCATATCTTCCAGATTGTCTAATTTGTTGGCGTATAATTGCTCATAATATTCTCTTATAATTGTTTGTATTTCTTCGGTGTTGGTTATGAGCTCTCCTCCTTCATTCATAATTTTAATTTGGGTCCTTTCTCTTTTATATTTGATAAGGCTGGCTAGGGGTTTATCAGTCTTATTGATTCTTTTAAAGAACCAGCTCCTAGTTTTGTTCATGTGGTCTACTATGTTTTTGATTTCTCTATCACTGATTTCTGCTTTGATCTTTATTCTTTCTGTTTTCCTGCTGGATTTAGGCTTTAGGTGTAAGGTTAGGTTGTGTATTTGAGACTTTGTTTCTTGAAAAGGGTCTATATTGCTATATTTTTCCCTCTTAGGGCTGCCTTTGCTGCATCCTAAAGGTTTTGAACTGTTTTCATTTTCATTTGCTTCCATGTATTTTTAAAATTCTTTAATTTGCTGTTTGACCCATTCATTCTTTAGTAGGATGTTCTTTAACCTCCATGTATTTGTGGTCCTTCCAAATTTCTTTTTGTAGCTGAATTCAAGTTTCATAGCTTGTGGTTAAAAATATGCATGATATGATCTCAGTGTTTTTGTACTGGTTGAGATCTGATTTGTGACCCAGGATGTGATCTCTTCTGGAGAATGTTCATGTACACTGGAAAAGAATGTGTGTTCTGGTGCTTTAGGATGAAATGCACTATATATATCTGTTAAGTCCATCTCTCCCAGTGTGTCATTCAAAGCTCTTGTTTCCTTGTTTATCTTTTACTTTGATGATTTGTCCTTTGCTGTGAGCAGATTATTAATGTTCCCTACAATTATTGTATAATTATCAGTGAGTTTTTGAAATTTTGTTAGGTTTATATAATTGGATGCTCCCAAGTTAGGGGCATAAATATTTACAATTATTAGATCTTCTTGTTGAATGGACCCCTTTATTATGATGTAGTGCCCTTCTTCATCTCTTATTACAGTCTTTAGTTCAAAATCTAGTTTTTGTGGGACGCCTGGGTGGTTCAGTTGGTTAAGCAGCTAGCTTCGGCTCAGGTCATGATCCCAGGGTCCTGGGATTGAGTCCCACATCGGGCTCCTTGCTTGGCAGGGAGCCTGCTTCTCCCTCTGCCTCTGCCTGCCTCTCTGTCTGCCTGTGCTCACTCGCTCTCTCTCCCTCTGTCTCTGACAAATAAATAAATAAAATCTTTAAAAAAAAAATCTAGTTTTTGTGACATAAAAATGGCCTTCCGGCTTTCTTTTGATTTCCATTAGCATGATAAATGGTTCTCCACCTCCTTACTTCCTTTTTTTTTCCGTACTCCCTCATTTTCAATTTAGTGGTGTTTTGGGATCTAAAATGAGTTTCTTATAGGCAGCATATTGATGGAACTTATTTTTTTTATCCATTCTGATACCCCATATCTTTTGATAGGAGCATTTAGTGCATTTACATTCAGAATAATTATCAAAAGATATAAATTTATTTAGTTAATTAATTTTTTAAAAGAAGATTTTATTTATTTATTTGATAGAGACATAGAACACAAGTAGGCAGAGTGGAAGACAGAGGGAGAGGGAGAAGCAGACTCTCCACTGAGCAGAGAGCCTGATGTGGGGCTCTATCCCAGGACCCTGGGATAATGACCTGAACCGATGGCAGCCACTTAACCGACTGAGCCACTCAGGTGCCTCAAAAGATATAAATTTAGTGCCATTGTATTACCTGTAAAGTTGTTGTTCCTATATATTGTCTCTGTACCTTTTGGTCTTTGTTACTTTTTGGCTCTCTCTCTGCTCAAAGGATCCCCTTTAATTTTTCTTGCAGGACTGGTTTAGTGTTCACAAATTCCTTTAGTTTTTGTTTGTCCTGGAAACTCTTTGTCTCTCCTATTCTGAATGACAGCCTTGCTGGATGAAGTATTCTTGGCTTCATATTCTTCCCATTTAGCACATAGAATATGTTATGCCAGTCCTTTCTGGCCTGCAAGGTCTGTGTGGACAAGTCTGCTGTCAGCCTCATGTGCGTTGACAGACAGAAATTTGCTTCAACACATGCCCACAGCCTGATCTATAAATTTGAGAAATATTTTTCCAGTGTGTTAAATTGCCCATCAAGAAGTTTAAGGCTTTTCTATCTGCTTCGTAGGATGTTTCATGAAACAAGGCAAAATAAAATTCAGATGTCCACAGAAAGGAAAGTACTTTAGATTCAAAATTGTCTTTTTCTTTTGTTTACAGGCATCTCTCATTTAATTATATTCATAGTTTGGTCACCTAAAATATATACATACAAATAATTTTTATATTGAATAGCTTCTTTTTTCATGTTTTTATCTGATTATTAAATAGGAATTTTATATAATCACTAGGCTGTTAGAACAGGAGGAATTCAGATTTTAAATGCCATTTTATGTCTGAAACCCTACATAATTTGAGATATTTGGATTAATAGACATTGGATTATCAGTGCCTGTAGCCAACTCTGGAACCAGGACTTTCCCTAGCCCTAACTGCTGAATGACTTCTTCCAATACCAGGAATGCTCTTGAACAGTGAATGATTACAATGTAGTTATATATTGAGGCAAAAATACTTTGTAGAATGTCAAGTGGTTAGTTGAAATAGAATTCTGATTCTGACAAAATGCAGTATTAGTGTATTTTTTTAGATGAGATTTGTGATAAATTTTGCTTCTGATATTTCAAAATATGATACAGAGATTTAGCTCTTTTTCAAAGTCCCTTTTCGTCCTAGCTATTTGTTTTAGTAGTTTTAATGTAACTGAGAATTTCTGAAAGACATAACTGTCAAATGGGGATGGGTAACAATTAAGCCATTTTGTATTCAATTTCACATTTTTTCTCTATGAAAGAAAAATAATTACTGTTTACGTGATGTTTACATGTATTTCAGAATTTGTTCTAGCAGTTAAACTATCTATTGAATGTAAATTATATCTCCTTTAATGCTTTGCTTTGTAATAACAAAGCTAAGATAGGTTTTCTTAAAACTTGAGAATGGGAAATACTTGATTCATTTTAGTAAAGAAAGATCTTGTCAAGTTTATGTCAATTAAGAACTAGTTAAATTTCTTATTTCAGGTTCTTTGTAAGAGGTCTACAGTAATGCCTAACTTACACCTCAGAACCAGAGAGGAACAAAAAGACCTCTGCATGCTAAAATACATGTCATAATCGTGAATTCAAACTCATATTTAACTGTATTTCCAGTGGAGTACATGAGGGCACATTCAGAGCTTATTTTCTTCTCATTTATAGATACAGTTCGACAAACTTAGCTATCCAGTTAAAATGAAAACAAGGTATTGATAAGAAATGTTATGCACATGACCATAGCTGGCAGTTACAGCTGGCAGTCTGTGAAGGAGTAGACAAAAGTAGAAAAATTACAATTGAGAACTTTAAAATAGAGTAGTTTGAGTTTTGTTACAGAAGGGAACAGCTTTATGCTTCAGTGGCCCTGGAAGCTATTGGATTGTACAATACTACTTACTCACTGATTTAAATTCATTACACATCTGTTGTATTGCTGTCATGTACTTAACATTCTGTTGCGTGTTGAGGCTTTCTGTAGGCTACTAATATGCATAATAACAATCCTAGGAAAGAAGGAAATGTATATTATGTCTTACTGAAGACATCGTTTGATATTTGTTGGAGTAAATAGTTATCTTATATGGGACATGCCATTCTCTGATGTTAGCACAGAATAAAGAAGCCCTTACAGTCTTTATCAATCTGTATGTCACTGTCTCTATGTTTATGTATTACAACATTCCCATGCATTTAACGATTAAATAGTGTCACATATCTGTTCCTACTAAAGTATTTATGTAAGTTCTTATATTTGAATAACTGTGTATAATACTGACTATTCTTTATAAGATTTGAAAATTTTAGAATGTGAGAATTAGTGAGTTTTTAGATTTTGAATTTAATTTTGATTTTGTTTTTATTTATATTGATGTAGACTTGGCACTTTAAGCTTGAGCCCAACTTTGGTGCTATTTTTAGCATGGAAGAAAATCATGAAACAACTCAACATTTTTGATAGTTTTGTTACATAAATGACCAGATTTTTATTTGAATCGTCAATATAAAACTTTAAAAGTCATATTGGATTTTATTAAGTATTCTTTTCAATACAGAAGAATTAGAAAAGCTAATCAAAAGTGTTAATTAAATAGGAAAAATGTCTCTTTTCTTTTATTCTCTCCTCTCCGTCGAACTTATACTTTTATAAAGTAATTAAAAATTGCTTTAATAAACCCTATAACCAGCAGATAGTATGCCTTATTTTACACTCTAGCAGTGGTTTTCCTTTGCAGTTAACCAGGTTTGTTATAAATAGCTGTTTTTTTTTTTTTTTTGGTCAGAGAGAGTGAGCACAGGCAGACAGAGTGGCAGGCAGAGGCAGAGGGAGAAGCAGGCTTCCTGCTGAGCAAGGAGCCCGATGTGGGACTCGATCCCAGGATGCCGGGATCATGACCTGAGCTGAAGGCAACTGCTTAACCAACTGAGCCAACCAGGCGTCCCTAAATAGCTGTATAAAGTCACTTAGTTAGGGGTGCCTGGGTAGCTCAGTTAGATAAGCATCTGCTTTTGGCTCAGGTCATGATTTCAGGGTCCTGGGATCCAGCCCTGCATCAGGCTCCCTGCTCAGCAGGGAGTCTGCTTCTCCCTCTTCCTTTGCCCTTCCCCCTGCTCCTGCTTGTCTGTCTTGCTCATGCTCTCTTTCTCAAATAAATAAATAAATAAATCTTAAAAAAAAAATAAAGTCACTTAGTTAAAATGTTATATTAGCAATTATAACTAAGGAGTTAAGAAATTCGTATTTATTGATGTACAACTTTTCCATATTTTCTTACCTTTTACAGTTTTGCACTGATGGGAAGTTTTTTGTTCAATTTATTTTCTGTTCCAAAGAATATATGTCGGGTTTTGTGATTATTGAACATGCACAACAACATCATTTTCGAATTATAACATAAAAACCCTTATATTTTACAGTTGGAACAAGTAATTGATTGGCAAATTGAGTCATTTAGTTAAAACGTGGGATCATAAAAATTTTCTTCTAACTTAATATATTAGTGCTTATTTGTGTCCCAATGTTTTGATATTCATCATGGTTTCTTCATTAAATATAGGACTACTCTTTGGAATTCTGCAGAGTGGTTCTTGTTTAAAGCACACTCATTATGTATCATCAGCAATTTCTAGTTTTAGTTTCTTTAAAATGGAGTGGAAACAAGACACTTGAAAGAATCTGATGGCATAGTCTTAGGAGTGTTTTAGATTTTTTCTCCTCTTATAGTTGTTTTGACTATAGTTAATCAGACAGAACTTTTTTTAAAAAAGGTAATTGCTGGGGCGCCTGGGTGGCTCAGTGGGTTAAGCCTCTGCCTTTGGCTTGGGTCATGATCTTAGGGTCCTGGGATCAAGCCCCACATCTGGCTCTCTGCTCAGCAGGGAGCCTGCTTTCCCCTCTCTCTCTGCCTGCCTCTCTGCCTACTTGTGATCTCTCTCTGTCAAATAAATAAATAAAATAAAATAAAATTTAAAAAAGGAAATTGCTGTGTCTTTTAACATGTTCAGTGTAAATTTTTTTTTTTGTGGTCATGTGTCATTGATTCGACATATTTAATTAGATCAATTACCATAAAAAGTATATCTGGTATAAAGAATTAGTTTGGGACTAAACACTACTGACAATTAGGAAGCATACAAGTCAACATGCTTATAAGCATATATGCTTAGTAAGTATATAAGTTGAATGCAGAAGTACCTTGCTGTACTAGGGAGTAGCCAACAGCTGTAAGCATATTTGGTTATTAGGGAATGAAGAATAACTGTAATCCAGTGTGTCCTTTAAATGAAGGTCAATTTAGAAAGCTTGTACTTACAAAAAAGCATTACAACTGTGCTGGTAGTTATTGAAGTTAAAGTTGAATTACCCTCTCTTAATTTTTTTAGGATTTCTGTATTATTACGTGATATTTCAGAAAATCTGTATTCATTGAGGAAGATGATACTTGGTTCTGCCGAGACTGTTCAGTTATTACCATTGGAAGATCCAGCTGCTGACAGAGTACAACAGAAACAAATTAGAAAACAGAAAATTTTTACTGAAGTTGAAGATGATCTATGGGACACAACACTTGATAACTTAATTATACATGATGAAGGAAATGTACTTCGAAATGAAGTGAAACAAGAAGAAGATGGGCTTGAAACTGGATTAGAAGAAGGCAATAAGTTGAAAGAGAACAAAGAAAGAATTTGTTTGATGTCGTTAGATATTACAGAACGTGACCTCCAAATTTTGGAACAGCAGGCTCAGGAAAAATTTCATAATGAGACTTGCAAATCTCCTGAGGTACTAAAAAAATAGAAAACAATTTTTATTCATTAGTAGGGGTTGGCTGATTTTTTTCTGTGAAAGGGCAGATAGTAAACATTTAGACTATGCAGATCAATTACATGTTTTCTGGTATTACATTTCAATTCTGTCTAAAAATTTAGTGTGAAAGCAACTATAGACAAGTGCAAATAAATGAGCTTGTTTGTATTTTGATGAAACTTTATTTATTTATTTTAAAGATTTTATTTATTTATTTGACAGAGATCACATGTAGGCAGAGAGGCAGGCAGAGAGAGAGAGAGAGAGAGAGAGAGAGAGAGAGAGGAGGAAGCAGTCTCCCCGCTGAGCAGAGAGCCTGATGCCGGGCCCGATCCCAGGACCCTGAGATCATGACTGGCAGAGGCTTTAACCCACTGAGCCACCCAGGTGCACCTTGATGAAACTTTATTAACAAAAACAAAAAGTGGGCTGAATTTGGCTTGTGAGTTATAGTTTGCTGTTTTTGACTTAGTGTAATAAGCACAACTTAATGGTCTTATAATGGAAGGATTTAAAACGCCAGTACACATTTGTTGTATTTTAGTATTTCTCCTTATTTTTATGTAATAGATATAGATAAAAATAAACAATAGATAAAGATGTAATAGATAAAGATGGCTTTTTTGGATTTCCCATATTTCTACTAGTTAACGCTTCCAAACTTGATTTTTGGGAGTAGTTATATTTCCCTATACAAGATTTTCTTTGCTTACTTATTGTGAGAGTGTTTCTGATAAACTAGTGTTTTTACTCGACACTAACCTTTAGTGTTATCTGGAAAGTCAGTGACCTACGTTTTTTTCTTAATAGATTGTTGTGAAACATTTTATATTATCTGTCAGCTTCATATTTAGATTTCTAGTATGTTCTGAGTAGTTTAATTTGTGAGGTTGTTTTTCTCCTGGCTAAGTTAAGGATGTTTTTTGAAATACTGAAGTTGTATTAGAGAAGAAATCTGTATTTTTTTTTATTGTAAAGACACATTATAAAATGAGGTATCATGTAGCTGTATTTTTTATCTCACTTGTTTTTCATTAGTTTCGGAAATTACCTATGATGCCCGTATTTGGTAGAATTTTGTACATTTTATTTTGTAATAACTAAGTTTATAGTTTTTAAAATTAAATTTGAAAGTCATTTAATAGGGCTGTTTCCCTCTTCAGTTTTCTAATGTCAGTCAAAAGTCTCAGTAGTTGAGAAATTCTGTTTGGTAACTATATTAGAAATCACGTCTACCAATATATAAATGCATTTAAAAAAATGATTTTCAGACTGTTCTCATACCAACCACTTTTTTTTTTTTTTTTTTTTTTTCATACCAACCACTTTTAAAACAGATTCCCCTTTTAGGAAATATCATTTGCTAATGTCTGCATCACGCTTTAGCTTTTTGAAAATTTCTTATTAGGTATACATTTTAAGACAGTATTTTTTGTATCATAATATAGAATTATGACCAGGATTTCATGATCTGTCATCTTTTATCCCAATTCTTGCCATTTTTATTTTGTGATAATTAGCAGTTTTTTTCTTTACTTATTAAAGATCCTATTTTAAAAGTAAAAAATTTTTTTCTTTTTTTATAAAGCTTATTTTAACATCCTTTTTTTTTTTTAAAGATTTTTTTTATTTATTTGACAGAGATCACAAGTAGGCAGAGAGAGAGAGAGAGAAAGAGAGAGGAAGGGAAGCAGGCTCCCTGCTGAGCAGAGAACCTGATGCGGGGCTCGATCCCAGGACCCTGGGATCATGACCTAAGCTGAAGACAGAGGCTTTTAACCCACTGAGCCACCAACGCGTCCCTTAACATCCTTTTTTAAGGGGCACCTGGGTTGCTCAGTCAGTTAAGTGTCTGACTCTTGATTTCAGCTCAGGTCATGATCTCAGTGTTGTGAGATCAGGCCCCTCATTGGGGCAAGGAGCCTGCTTAAGATTCTTTCTCCTTCTGCCCTTCCAGGCCCCTCAAATAAATAAATAAATAAATAGATAAAAATAAAATACTTTTAAAGACTGGTTTTTGCAGATAAATTATGACTATGCTTCCTTTTCCTACTTTCAACTTAAATATTAGACTTTTGGGGTCCTTCTACATTTCTTTTATTCAGGGGTCCCATGCTGTTGGACACTTGCTTCCTGGGGATTCCCAAATTATTATAAAGTTTTCTCATATCCAAACATTGACAACAGCTGTATAAATAACTTATCTGACACTATTTTTCAAGTATTTGTAGAAGCCGTTTGTAAAATAATGATTTATTTAAAGGTATTGTTATAGTCATAGGAGCTTTTTGTGATCTTCTAAAAATGAGTGGATATAAAAGAACCAACTATCTTACAATAGAATAGAAATTTTCAACACAGTAAAGAGGTTCTTGTGCTTAAGTTGGGACACATAGTTTGATATTGTTTAACTATTTTTGAACTTAGCACTTGTACTCTGTCTTAGATTGTGGGCTTTATATCAAGTCTGTCTCTCTTGTCTATCTTTCCAATTACATTTCTTTCTTTCTCTTTTTTTTTGATTCTTTGTTTCTGTTTATTCTCCTTTTTCTTCTTCCTTACTACCCTTTCTTCCTATCTATGCCTCATATAACCACGTAAATAGGTATTATAAATTTATCTAGTAGGCAAGAAGAGGAAGTAGTCTACAGATATCTAGTGTATAGGAACTTTATTTTGTAGAAAACAGGGTATGAGGCCAATTATATTGGAAAATTAATGTTCAAAATATTTTTTAAAACATTTATCTTCTAAGGATAAAGAAGAGGATCTATCTTATGTAATTGAAAGTGATGAAGATTTAGAAATGGAGATGATTAAGGTATGTTTGAAATTATGAAAATTTACTTCCTGTTCTTTCAAAAAGGACAATTATGTAAAATATTACCTAGTTCTAAATGTCCCCCCACAATGAGATTACTATCATTTATATAACCATTAGATTTTATTTTCCGTTTATTTATTTCCGTTTATTTATTGTTTCCGTTTCATATTTGTTTACATCTTTATATGGCCTATGAATGTTTTAGTAGTAGTATACTAATTCTTACATATTATAAAACATATTCTTGTCAGGTCACTTCTTTTAATCTCTTCCTGGAATGTTGGTAGTGATTTTTCCCTCCTCTATTGAAATAGGTTTCTTTCTCTTCCCATCCATGTGTATCCCCTTTTATTTGGGAGTTCTGTTGGTATACATTCAATATTATTCTTTACTTCTTTTGGCTTTAGTTACTATGGATATATTATATATCATTTTCTAATGTTTTAAATTATTTCATTTTCCATTAATTTATTATCAAAGTTGAAAATATTATTTTGTAATTATAAATTTTCTTTTCTATTTTTTTTTTTTAAAGATTTTTATTTATTTGACAGACAGACCACAAGTAGGCAGAGAGGCAGGCAGAAAGAGAGAGGAGGAGGAGGCAGGCTCCCTGCTGAGCAGAGAGCCCGATGTGAGGCTCGATCCCAGGACCCTGGGATCATGACCTGAGCCGAAGGCAGAGGCTTGAACCACTGAGCCACCCAGGCGCCCCTGTAATTATAAATTTTCTACCACTATACCCAACCTCCAGTTTCTTTGTCAGGAATGAACCAGGGATGAACCAGGGATGGACAATAAGAAAATCTTAAATTTCAGATTAATTGAAAATTAAGAAAAACACAAAAGTTCATTGTTATTCATGCTTTTTATTCCTCATCTTTAGATTGATGTGAAATTTTTGTTCTTTTTTTAACGAAATGAGATTAGGTTCCTTATTCTTTGTTATGAACTGGAATAGTAGGTAGTGATTAGGAATCATAGTCCTAATATGATTAGGAATATAGTGATTAGGAGTCACTAAGTAGTGAATAGGAATATGAGCCTGAATTTAGATGTGGGTTTAAATCCCAGCGTCTCCATTTATTTGCTCTGTGACTTTGGGCATGTTTCTTAGTCTTTTCAATACTCAGTTAATAGCTGTTATTATTTAAGGTGTTATTTGTGAAGAGCTTGTTCAGAGCCTGGCATTTCCCAAGTGTTTAATAAATATTAGCTAATAGTAATAATAGGACATAAATACTAAATCATATTCTATGATTAACCATTTCTCTGAGGAGTGCTGTTCAAGTAGCACATGTAGAGGACACTTGCAGACTTCCACAAACTTAAATTGTATATTGAACCTCTTAGAAGGCAATCTGGATGCCCATATGAGAGAACTTTATTTTCAAAATGCTTTTCTAAGTATATTTGTTGACTTGAATAAAAAATCAGAAACAGAATCACTCTTTTTCTTTCCCAGGCCTGAAATGAATACACTTTTTAGAAAACTATGAAAGTTAAGTTTATTAAATGGAAGGTTTAATAAAAAGAGAAAATGAGAACTGTGGTTTAATAATCCTTCTGTCTCTTTTCAGTAAAAAACTGTACAGATGAAACAATTTTGAAATATCCTAATGTTTTTTAAACAGATAATCTTCATTTAGGGGAGAAAATCCAATATTGTCAAGCCAAAATAAAGAGCAACTTTATTCACATTTGTAATATTCCATTCTTAAAATTTGCATCTTTTATTGTTTTCATAATTCACATAAACGTATTCACATAATTCACAGAAACACATTTATTGTTTGCTTACTGTTTAAATCTTATGCTGACACATGATAGGAGAAACTCCTTACAAAAATATCAGTAAAACTCACATGTACCTCTTGGCAGTTGAAAACACTGAAGTATGATAAAGGAAAAAAAGTTCTAAATTCAAATTTTATTCAAAATTTTGATAACTTGCCCCACAGGCAGTTTATGATATGCTATTAACGAACCCTGTTTATGCTGGAAGTATTCCATCTTTGGCCTTATGCCTTAGAAACCATTCTTGAACACATATTTAAACTAGAGCACACATGTTCTTTTGTGGTATTGGTTGCACATCTGCCAGCTTTGAACAAAATTGTAGGTTCTGTTAATAATACTTCTTTTGTGTTGGGTGAAAAGATGCGACACTGTCAATGGTTTTGCTTTTAAGATTGCTTTTAAACTTTCAGTCTTTAGAAAACCTAAATACTGGCACGGCAGATCCAGTTCATTCAAAATGCAGAGACATGGAAAGAAATCCGGATGTTCCTTTTGAAGATGACGAAGATGAGATTGAAGCTATTGAAGAAGAAGAGGAGGGTGCAGGTAAGTGCTGGAACATGTTTGAAACGACTCACCTCTCCTACCTACTGCTGCCTCGAATTTAGGATCTAGTTTTTAAACATTTTGGAGGCAAGGATTTTGTGGCGTGTAATTAATGAGGTCCTAAAACCTTGTCATTAGCTGCTTTGGTGTTTGGTCTTTATAAAGCAACAGTCTTACCATTTATGAAAGTAGAGGGATAGAAGCATTGTGGTATTTGGTGCACTTGGTGACGTGAAACTTTTCTTCCTGAATTTTGTATTTTTTCAAAATAGTAGAAAATCATTATTAAGAATAATTACTTAATAAAACATTATTGTTAAAGGCATAGATACATGCTGTTTGTTTTTTAGGAACTTATTCCTTCAAACAAATGGCACAATGTCAGGCAGCAAAATGGACTGATTTTCATACTGTGTATGCTAACTATAGTTAGGAATCCATGAAATGAACCTCTTATTATTTAAGTGTAAGTGACAATATTTGTTATGGCAAACCACGGGGTCTTCTCATAAAGTAGAACACTCCTCAAGAGCTATATTTGTCAATGTTACAAGTGTGGGAAAATTAAAATAGATATTGTAGGTGGAAAGTACACGAAAATGTTAAAGAAAATGTTACTCTGTTTTCTTATATTAAATGAAGGCATAACATCTCAAATCAATTTAGCTCTCTATTTAGAATTGTTAAAAGCTGAGAAATCTAATAATGAATGTTCATTTGTTTGTAGATGAGTGGTCTTGATTCTTTGCTTTGCTCTGCCTTGGCCACTCATGAACTGTTCAACCTGCGTAGAAAATAAAAATTAGTTGAATAAAATCAATGTAACTCCATTGTTCTATGCCTTTAGAGTTGTAGTCAAGGATTTGGTGGACAGCTAACTAAAATGAAGATGTAATTTTATCTGTGGATTTCTTTGTGGTAGTAATGTAATTTCTGATTACTATTAATTTAAAGTTGGATGTATTAAGAAATTTGCATTGGTATGTCGCTTGCCATGGTTGGGTTTGAATGTTAGGTTTTAGCACTATAGCAAACTAGCAAATTCTAAAACGTTCTCTTCCAGTGTTGACAAAGTGTGAATCATTTTGTAGTAGAAGCACAAAATTATAATCCTTAGTATTAGGTAATAATCAAAGTAACTAAAATCATGACTGGTATCCAGAGGACTGAATTAGTTGGATTTAAAAGACAGGAAACAGTGATGTCTGGTACTTATCACTGTATTCTTTAAAAGAAGTCGATGAAATAAAACTTGCATTCCCTATCACTTGTATTATAACATAAATGACTATTTCATCTTATTTTAAGACCATTCATTACCAGGACCTAATGCAAGCCAAATTAATTTCCTCAAGATCTATTTTGGCCATTCCAGTTTTAAGCCGTGAGTATAATTTCAGTTAATTAAATTGCATATTTACAATTTTCTTCACAAAGGAAAAATAGTAAATAACCCATCTGTTTAATAGTAATAGCAAAACTTTACTGTAGTTTATACATTCTACACTGCATTTCCTGTAAGTGACTAAAATAACTACAAAGTTATTTTAAAATAATATTTATTTAAAATTTGTATCTACAAATTATATTTATGAGAGGAAAGTGATTTTCTTTACCATAGAGAGTTCTGTATAGATACTAGTTTAAACACATTAATAAATTAATCTTAACTTAATGTTGACTTGTTTTTCATTAAGTATCTGTGTTGTCTATTTCATACAACTTACTGTACAAAGCATGCTGAGATAATAGAAATTCATGAGATAACAGTTTGAAGAATAGTGATAATCTTATCAGTTTTAATATATTCAAATGTATTTATGTCTAAAGGGGCACATTTATAAGTATTAAAATAAGGTGAATAAAAATGAGGTGAAGAACAAGTAATTTTGAATAAAACTAATAAGAATGTTAAAACCTAGACTGCATTTTTTCTTATTCTGCAAATTTAAAATTTAACCCATGGAAACATTTCTTTCTTCTTGGATCTTAATTTTTTTTTTAAATTAAACTATGTCCTACATAGAGAAAAGTGCACATAAATGTATAGATCAATGACCTTTTACAAGCACCCAGTGTAACCAGGACTCACATAAGGAAAAAAATGGGTCATTATCAGCACATCAGAAGATCACCTTTACTATTGATTTTTCCCTCAACATTTTATTAAAAAAATTTTCAAATGTACAGGAAAGTTGAAAGAATTTTTTTTACTATGAATACCTGTATATTCAACATTTTAGTATACTTGCTTTATCATTATATCCATCTATCACCTCTCTATCCATTCCTTAATCTACCTAATTTAAAAAATGCATCTCAGGGTAGATTGGACATCATTATTTATCTCTCTAAGTACTTCAGTGTATAAATCATTTACTGTAGTTAAATATTTATGGTGTAATCTTTTGATGGAAAATTTACATGCAAGAAGATGGTCAAACCTTAAATGTGCATATGGAACATTACAGTAACTCTAGAAAGTTCCCTCATGTCCCTTTTCAGGCAATCCTGGCCTCTGGAGCATTTCTTTAATTAATTAATTAATTAATTAATTAGAGAAAGCATGTGCACACACATATGAGAGAGAGAGGGTGCGTGCACTTTCTTGCGCATGCAAGTGCCCGAAGGGGCAGAGGGAGAGGGAGAGAGAATGTTAAACAGGTTCCATGCCCAGCATAGAGCCCAATATGGGGCTCCATTTCACAACCCTGACATCATGACCTGAGTCAAAATCAAGAGTTTGATGCTTAACTGACTGAGCCATCCAGTTGTCCCTCTTTTTATTTTAATCAGTAAATTTATGTCTATATATTGAAGCTCAAAAATGTAAAAGAAATTCTATTAGAGGGGTGCCTGGGTGGGTCATTCTGTTAAGCTTATGACTCTTGGTTTTGGCTCCAGTTGTGATCTCAAGTGGTGAGCTCGAGCCCCTTGATGGCCTGTGCTCAGCATGGAGTGTGCTTGAGATTCTCTCCCTCTCTCTCTACTTGCTCACGTGCATGCTCTCTCTAAAATAAAACAAATAAATACAATCTAAAATAAAATAAATAGGGCACCTGTGTGGCTCAGTGGGTTGAGGCCTCTGCCTTCAGCTTGGATCATGGTCCCAGGGTCCTGGTATCAAGCCCCACGTTGGGCTCTCTGCTCGGTAAGGAGCCTGCTTCCCCCTCTCTCTCTGCCTGCCTCTCTGCCTACTTGTGATCTCTGTCTGTCAAATAAAAAGTAATCTTTAAAAAAATAAAATGAAATATATACATACAGTCTTTAAGAAAAAGAAACTCTGTTAGAGGTAGTGAAAAATTTAAATGTTTTTCCACTTGTCCTTGGGTTTCTTGTTAGTAAAACAAAATAGCCTTTTTGCTTTTTACCCTCCAGGGTTCAGTGGAAGGTGATTCATTCTGTTTTGGAAGAAAGGAGAGATAATGTTGTTGTGATGGCAACTGGTAAGTTGTACATAAGCGATAACTTAGTCCTCTAAAATATAAAACTTAAAGGTTTTTAAATGTGTGATCTTTTATTACACTCTCAAAATATAAATACAAATGCAAATGGTATAAAATACAGAAGAGAGTGATCTGAGATTAGATGCTCAAATTTATGCAGAAATTAGCTCTTAGGAGGATAGCATGTTAGTAGGGACCGTTCATCTCACACAAGTACATTGTAGGAAGAAAGTACCAAGGCTTTATTTTTATTTTTATCAGTGTATTATTTTTGTTTCCAGGATATGGAAAGAGTTTGTGCTTCCAGTACCCTGCTGTGTATTCAGGCAGGATAGGCCTTGTCATCTCTCCTCTTATTTCTTTGATGGAAGACCAAGTCCTCCAGCTTAAGTAAGTAAGGTTTTCTTCCTCCCCCCTTCCTTCCTTCCATTTTTACGTCATCACTCACCCAATGTGGGGCTTGAGCTTACAACCCCAAGATGAAGAGCTGCAGGCTCTATCCACTCAGCCAGCCAGATGCCCTGGTAATGTTTTCATTGCTACATTATCACCCTTTTTTTCTTTCATGAGGGAAACATGTGACCTATCATGTATGTTAAAATCTAGTTCCCAGTAACACATTTCTGTGAATGTTGCTCTTTCTTTTTTAGTGATAAATGACTCTTTGGTGGAAGAACTTATCTTCTTTCTTGAGTTCTTTATAATCCAAGGCTACCAGATGGTCTCAATAAAAATTTTTGTAACCGCAAACTCTAAGTCAGTTTATGTCCATATCTCAAAATTCTTTTCTCTTTAGTTACCCTTGCTCTTTAGCTTGGTATAAAGTATATATATGGAAGTATAATTTTTAGTTACAGAAAAATTTTAAACCTCTTTAATGTGAGCTTGCAATTTTTCTGAAAAACCTGCCCTGACAACCTGCTTTCTTTTTCCTTTTTTAAAAATATTTTATTTATTTGACAGAGAGAGAGAGCGAGAGAGAGAGTGCACGCACGCACGCACAAGCAGGGGTGGAGCAGAGGGAGAGGGAGAAACAGGTTCCCCACTGAGCAGGAAGCCCGAAGTGGGGCTCAATCCCAGGAACCTGGGATCATGACCTGAGCCAAAGGCAGACACTTAACCAAGTGAGCCACCCAGGTGCCCCAACAACCTTCTTTCTAATACTGCCTTTGGAGGAATTTGTTTATCAAATTAGTGAGGTACAAAAAGAGTGAGGATTACAAAGAAGAGGACTGTTCATTGTATTTCCTTAGTCCTTAACAATGAAGTTGATCTATGTAGTATGTACATGGCTCCAAGAATACTTGTTTTTCTTCTTATAGAATGTCCAACATTCCAGCTTGTTTTCTGGGATCAGCACAGTCAAAAAATGTTCTAGAAGATATTAAATCGTGAGTAATTTATATGGTTTCTGATGTATGTGAGAATTTTATACAAAATTGTATATAAAAATATATAATTTATTTAAAATTTTATATAAAAATTTTTAATTTGTGGATAAAATGTTCATGATTTAAAAATATACTTTGTTTTTATAGTACATTTATAGAATTGTTCAATTTAAAAATCTTTCAAACTTAAATCTATTATTTTTAGTTCTTGGACTGTGAAGTTAGCATTGTCATATTGTTTTAAAATTTTGGTTTTGAACAAGAATTAGGAGAGTAGGTATCTCCTTTTACAGAGGAGCAAATTGAGGCCCAGAGAAAATAATTTGCTTAAAGTCATTAGATGAGTTAATGGCTGAGCGGGGACTGGATTCTAGATCTCTTGCCCCACCAGTCCTAAATGGCTTAATTCCTAATAAGGATGAAATTTCGAACATACACAAAAATTTGTGTGTATTTATATAGATTAACATGTATTTTGTTAGTAAACACACATATATACATGTATTTATTGTTTTGATAAATTCATACAAATATATCACCCAAACCCCTATCAGGGTATAGAGTATTACTCTTGCTCCAGAAGCTTGTACATGTCGCTTCCCAGTCTGTCCTTCTTTCTCCATTTTAAGGCAGACTACTGTCTTTTTTTCCTACCATACTTTTGCCTGTTTTAGAACTTCATATAAATGGAGTCATACAATATGAACTTTTCTGTAAGACTTCTTTCATTCAGCAAAAGGTTTTGAGAATATTTCATGTTGTATGTGTCCGTGGTTTTTTAAAAATATATCAGAGTGCTATGTCATTGTATGAAAATACGATAGTTTGTTTTTTTCATTTCCTCATCAGGAGATGCCTAAGCTGTTTGTAGTTTAGGGCTATTAATGATAAAGCTGCTATGAACATTCTTATAAGTTTTTTTGAATGTTTTCTTTCTCTTTCAACATCTTAAATTACCTTTATTGAGGTATAATTGACATACAATAATTTTTACATACTTAATATATCTAATTTGATGAGTTTGGCATATAAACACCCACAAAACCATCATCACAGTCCAGATGATGCACGTACATCTGTCATCCTCAAAGTATGCTCATTTCTTTTGTAATCCATCCCCCTCTCTTTTTCCTACCTTCTTTACCCCACTCACCAGGTAACTATGAATCTGTTTTCTGCCCCTCTAGGTTAGCTTGCATTTCCTCAAATTGTACATAAACAGAATTAGTCCTATAATATGTGCTCTTGTTTTGTCTGGTGTAGATCACACAGCATAATTACTTTGAGATTCATCCATCTTGTTACATGTATCAATAGTTCGTTCCTTTTCTTTAATTGGTGAATACATTACTTCATATGGAGGCAGAGGCTTTAACCCACTGAGCCACCCAGGTGCCTCTGTCCTTATAGTTATTATTACTATATTACACTGAAGAAACTGAGGCACACTAAAGATAAGTACTTAGCTAAGATCACTTAGCTTATAAGAAGTTGAATTGAGACTCAAACCTTGGGCAGTTTGACATCAGAGCTTGTTATTTATACTGTTTTTTAATGTGAATTAGAATATTGAATAATTTCATGAGATTAAAAGCATATCTATTTTGTTCCTAATTCCTAATGAAAGCGCCATGCCTACCATGCAGTAGATGAAATATTTTGAAGTCTTTTTATAAGGGAAATTAATTTTCATTCTATTTTACTTTATGTTTTCACTTGGTAGAATGAAAAGGAGACTATATATTTTTAATGCCCTACTAACCTCTATTACAAACATTGTCTTAGTTAGGATTCTGTCTGCCCAGAACAGAAAAAAGTCAAGCTAGCTTAAGCAAATACTGAATTTTGTATTAAGGATATAGGAATGTCTCGTGGATCACAGTGAACACAAGTTATCTACCCCTTAGGAAGAGACTTGGAATTGGGTATCAAGAATACAATAAGGCTTTCTTTTATTTATAGCCTGTGTGTGTCTTCCTTATTCTTCTGAGGAAATGAGCATTTTCCACTTTTCTAGTCACAAGATGGAGAAGACCACTCTGCAGCAACTTTTTTCAAATATTACAGGTCTTGCCATTGGCAGGGACTGATTGGTTGTTTCTTGGTCAGACCCCCAAAATCTAGGACAGAGACTAATTGATTTGACATCGATACAGTTGCTAACCCTGTCCCAAGAAGATGTATTTAGGCAAGAGAACAAAATACACAGGAGAAACATGGGTGCTATGGGCTTAATCATGGGGAGGGAGTCAGTGGGAGGGTGATGGCTTGTAGTTCTCCAAGAAGGAGGGTGCTATGTGGGTGGTTTGCCAGCACATAAATGACTTACCCTAGACTTGATTGTTTAACTCAAACACTATAGTTTTGGGGCTAGACTGTTGGAAATTAGAACATAGCTTCTAATGTCACCTTAGTGCTGAGTACCCCCTGAGAGCCACTTTTCATTTTGCTTTGTTGAAGTAGTCAGAGGACTAATATGTGTGAATATGATACATACATAGAATGTTTGTTTAGTTTTAAGTGGTGTAATGTATCATTTAAAACTTTGTCAGGTGTTACGGTTTTAAGTTGTAGTTCACTAGATGATTGTTTCCTTTAGTATAGTATATTTCCTTTCCTGTTTCTTTTTTGTTTGCTTATTTTTACAGAGGCAAATACCGCATTGTATACCTAACTCCAGAATTCTGTTCAGGTAACTTGAGCCTACTCCAGCAACTTCAGGCTAATATTGGTAAGTGGTACTATAGGATCTTTTTGTAAGTACTGACTTAATTGAGTTATCCTTTAAAGTTAAATATGTGGTTGGATATTGGATTTCACTTCTTTTAAAGTTGATTTCAGACAGTATTTCCTCCAGGAAGTCTCTAACTTTCCAACTTGATGTCTTTCCAATTTTATTCCGTAGTACCTAAAAGTCCTTCTGCTGTAGAAATCAGGTTCCTGTGGGGCACCTGGGTGGCTCAGTGGGTTAAAGCCTCTGCCTTCAGCTCAGGTCATGATCCCAGGGTCCTGGGATCGAGCCCCACATCGGGCTTTCTGCTCAGCAGGGAGCCTGCTTCCCTTCCTCTCTCTCTGCCTGCCTCTCTGCTTACTTGTGATCTCTCTGTCACACAAATTAATAAATAAAGTCTTAAAAAAAAAAAAAAGAAATCAGGTTCCTGTATTATAAATTGCGTGTTTATATATCTCTTTTCTTTCACTGGACTATAAACTTTTTGAGGAAAAAAAATGCCCTAATGTAGTACCTGGCACATAGCAGGGATAGCAGGGATTTACATGTATTATTGAATAAATGTTGAATCTTAAATTCTGTAAAATGATAATTTCTTTTTTCTGTATTCTGAATCTAAATTAAATCACAGTAGTGGTTCTCCACCATTGTTCGTGATAATCATTTTAACAACTTTAGAAAAATATAGTGTCCTCCAACCTTGAAAATTCTGATTCAACATGCCTGGGGTGGGCCCCTGGCACCTATAGTTTTTCATGAGTGAATCTGATATGTAGTTAGGGTTGGAAAACATACTACCTTTGATTATTTCCCACTATTGAGTATGGTTTTAAAAAGATAGTAAGTCAGAGCTTATTTCCTAGAAAATGTGAATACAGAATTAATCCATAGCTGGTTCCCTTTTTGTACTTCAAAAATTTTTGTCTTTTTTTTCCTTCATGATGGCTAGACTAAGCTACCCACAAATTGCAGTCATAGGTACTGTTATTTGAAACATTCAGTTGAACCAACCAGTTTTAGTTTCCTAATATTATATGATCTCATTGTATAATTATATATTACAATATTCTGGGTAGGTTAATTTTCAACATGGCAACATCTCATTTAATTGTTGCTTAGTAGCATATAACTCTAGGTATGCATTTAATAATTTTTGTAACAATAAAATGAAAACAAATTTGTTAATTTTTGGTATATATTAAGTACGAACAAAAGAATCAGAGCAGAAGTTAACATTTGATTAAATACATTATCAGTGATGTGTTATCAATTTCTTATCCCTTATTGGCATATATATTTTTGTCTTTAATGGAAGACAAATTTGGTGTGTCTCTTATAAGATTGTATGAAGTTCGTAATGATATTTTACTTTGGATTAAGCCTAAATACCCTAGATATATGTATTTTATGGCTTTATATCAAAAGTTAGGATTTGTGTCCTTGGTAAGCTGGATATGTTTTGTTCCATTTTAATACTTGCTTTGTTTCTGGGGTGGGGTTAATTAATTGTTAGCTTAAGTATTTACTTAGATCCTTTGACAGCTAGTTCTAATTTCTATTTTTATTTTTTGTAATGGATTAAATTATGAACACTGCCATCATTAGGAATACTCTGCATAGGATGGATGAACATCCTTTTTTTGGGGGTTTGACTCTCAATGTTGAGCAAAAAGGGATAAATTCTTTTTGAAATATTTTTTTCTTCGGCTTTTATTTGTAGGAAGTTGTAAAATGCTTGCAAAAATGAATCTACTCAGAATACTATTTGTATGGTAGTCTGACATTTAGCTAATCAGATTTATGCTTTTTATGTTACATTATTTAAGTAATATGAGTATATAACAGAAGCAGCAAACATAATTTTATATGGAGACTCCTTAAAAGCAAAGACACTTATAATTGTCTTTTGACTTTAGAAATAAGGCTTGAGTGGCAGATATGCCAAAATGAAGTATGCATAGGACTTGGGCAGACACTTGGACTTGCAAATTTAAAGTAAAGTTAGCAAAAGCTCCATTTGATGCTAAGGGACAAAGTTCAGCTTCATTAAGAGGTAGGTAGTTAAACTTGTAATTTTTAGCAGGGTTTTAAAATAAAAGAGAAGCCATCATGTTTGTTTTAACCCAATTTAAAATTTGGGTCATTTAGTTTCTAAAGCCAAAATTAGTGGTAACATTGAATTTTTCCCAGCTATGCAGCAGCAGCCAGAGAATTTTGTTGCTAATCAGCCTGTATTCATATTTAGTAGGTTTATTTATTTATTTATTTATTTTTGCTTTCTCTTTCATCTCTATTGTATTTTGTAATCTCAGTGAATTATAATTGTTTGTTTGCTTGTCTGTCTCCTCTTTTGGAATTCGGAGCTTCTCAAGGTTATAGAGTACATCTTATTAATGTTTTCCTAGAGAGAAGTGTTTGGATCATAGTAGGCATTTAATGACTCTAATAATAATTGTTTGGTGTTTTGTTTTGTTTTTATTGAGTTGCCTTTTTTGCCAGGTCCTATCTTAGTATTTTATTTGTATTTGATACCTAAATTAATCTTTAGAGTGACTAAAAAATGTTAGGTACTACTATATTTACCTTTTATTTGTGGGAAACTGACACTTGGAAGCTTAAGTAACTTGCTTAAGGTAATACAATGTTGGTGGTGGAGCCAGGTTGTCTGACTCTAGAGCACATATTCATCATCACCCCCCTAATGGCAGAAAGTCATTAATATTCAATTATCAAGTAATGATCATCTCCATTAATGGAAAAATTATTTTTGTCTCAAGTATTAATTTGATAATACAGGGCAAAAGTGCTACTGTCATTACTTTGGACATTTTAATGGACTGTTATACAATAAAGCCCTTTTCTGAAATGCATTACTATACACTATTGATTCTGTTTCAGTGTGGGTGTATGGTATGGGGGCAGAGTGGGGGGGTTGATCGGGGAAGAAAGAATGAGTTCTGTTCCTTCTTACCTACTTGTACATACCGAGTTTTAGTTCTTACCATTTTACATTAGAAAATGCAGCTATCATCCTGTCTTCCAATACTGGCATTCCAGAGGAACTCTCGGTAGTCTGATATGTGATGGTCATGGACAGTGATGATGCACCTCATCTCAGTAGGAATGTACTCTTTAATCTCTTTTGGTAACTAATTCATGAGATAAAATTGAAAGTATTACCAAAGGGGAAAAAGAAAACCAGCTGTTCTTTTTTAAGGCATTGTCATTGCAAATGGTTCATGAGTGATTGTTTTGAGGGCATTGTAGTAGTAAGTAATTCATTTCTTTGAGGAATAATGATGAAAGCTGAAATCTAATAAATAATGTTGTTTGAATAATATATAAATGTTTCCTTTTATCCATACACCTTTACCCATATATCTCCCATCCTCTGTTCTCATGATGATTATTTTGGTGTTACCCGATGTCATTTACGCTTATATTTTTATATGAAGCATATACTTTGATTGGAATAATTTTTTCTCCTTTCTGTAGTATTTATATATTCTAAGTGGAGGTGATATAGATTTAGATGAATTTATGACTTTTTTTTTGAACTTTATTTCCCCCATTTTTATGTTTTTCACTTTTGTAGGTATCACTCTTATTGCTGTGGATGAGGCTCACTGTATTTCTGAATGGGGACATGACTTTAGAATTTCATTCCGAACTTTGGGCTCCTTAAAGGCGATACTCCCATCAGTAAGTTTGTCAAGTGCAACGTCTTGAAATGATGTTCTTATCAAAGGAGAGTCCAGGATTGGGGAATTGCTAGAAGGCTGAAGACTTCTCTATGAAAGGGCAAATAGGTTGTGAAAGCAGGGGAAGGACTTTTTAAAAACTCTAATTTTGGCTTTCTTCTAAGGTTGGCATGTAATTTATTGAGGTATACTATAAAGCAGGGGGTGGAAAACCTTTTCTGAAAGAACCAGGTAATAAATATTTTAGGCTTTATAGGCCACGTATGGTCTCTGTCACATTTTTCTTTGTTTTTTTTCTCACTACCTTTTAAAAATGTAAAACTGTTGTCTTGTGGGCAGTAACAAAACCGTCTATGGACCAACTTTGACCTGTAGAAGACAGACTCGACTTTAGAACCATGTTTAGATTCCATGCTTTCTCAGTTGAGCTCTTATGTGTGTGTCCTTTTACTCTCGGATGCTGTGAAAGCATGGTTACCTCTTCTTACATCATATTGAAAACATGAGAAATGAACTATTCTGGAGAGGTTTTAATAAAGCTTTTAGTACCAGAATTCTACTTTCTTCCCTAATCATAAAGAATAGCGGATTTCTACATGAGTATTCTACATGAATGGCATGTTTTATATGAGCACCTTATAAATTCACATTAATGGCAACCATTTTATTTTTTGAAAAACTATGGAGTCATAGGCAGTTTTAAAAAAAATAATGTACAGAGACTCTGTGTACCTTTTAGTTTCCCCAATGTACAATATCAAAACTAGGAATATGACATTGATATGGTCTTTATAGTTCTTTTATTTTTAAATTAAAAGTTTATTTATTTATTTGAGAGAGAAAGAGGGGTCATGAGTGGGGGGATGAGAGAGGGAACGAATCCCAAACAGACTCCCTGCTGAGCATGGAGCCCTATGAGGGGCTTGATCCCTCAACCCTGAGATCACGACCTGAGCTGAAATCGAGAGCCAGATGCTTAACTGACTGGGCCATTCAGGCGCTCCTTCACAGATTACCCTTATTTTTTTGGTTTTATAAGTACGTGTGTTTGTGTTATCTATAGTTTTATCCCGTGTGTAGATTAGTGCAACTACCACTGCATTCAAGGTACAAAATTGCTCCATGAGCATCAGGTTCCTGGAGCTGCTGTCCTTTTCCAGACACGCCCACCTCTCCTTCCACCCTTCACCCTAACTTTTGGTGACCACTGATCTCCATCTTCATAATTTTATTTTGAGAATATTGTATAAATGGAATCATACAGTATGTCACTTTTTGGAATTGGCTTTTTTTCACTTAGCATAATTCCCTTGAGATCCATCCAAGTTGGGAGTGTAAGTCAAGTTTGTTGCTTTGTATTGCTGCAGCTTGTTTAACCACAGCTTGTTTAACCATTTACTTGTTGAGGAACTTTTGTGTAGTTTCTACTTTGGGGCTATTATGAACAGTGCTGCTGTGATATTTGTGTACAACCCAAAGGTCCTTCAGTTGGTGAGACAACGTGACCATAAGTTTTAATTTCTCTAGGGTAGATGCCCAGGAATACAATTGCTGGTGCTATAGTTAGTGCATGTTTAATTTTTTAAGGAACTGCCAAACTATTTTGGCTATACCATTTTACATTCCTGCCAGCAATGTCTGAATGACTCCATTTCTCTTCATCCTTGCCAACATTTGATGTTACCAGTATTTTTTATGTTAGCCATTTTGATTAAGTGTGGAGTGTTATCCTGTTTTGTGTATATGTGTGTGTGTGTTTAAGATTTTATTTATTTATTCAAGAGAGAGCATGAGAAAAGGGAAGAGAAGAGGGACAGGGGTGTGGGGGAAGGAATCTCAAGCAGACTCTGTTGCATGAGGAGCCCGACACCTGAGCCGAAACCAAGAGTTGGATGCTCCACCGACTGAACCACCCAAGTGCCTATATCCTGTTTTTTTTTTTTTTTTAAGATTTTATTTACGTATTTGAGAGAGACAGAGACAGATAGTGAGAGAGAGCACAAGTAGGGATGAGAGGGAGAAGCAGGCTCCCCACTGAGCAGGGAGCCCAACCTGCGGCTGGATCCCAGGACCCTGAGATGAAAACAGATGTTTAACATACTGAGCTACTCAGGTGCCCCTATCCTGTTGTTTTTACTTTGCATTTCTCTAATGGCTAATGATAACATTTTTTCATGTACTAATTACCTCTTTTGTGAAATGCCTGATCTAATCGGAATTTTTTTTTAAACTATTGAAAGTGTTTTATTATAACTATGAATCTTTAGTCAGATATGTGGTTTATATATATTTTCTTTCAATTTGTAGCTGCCTTTTCATTGTCTTTACGGCGTCTTTCGCATGGCAGAGATTTTTAATTTTATGAAGTCCAGTTTATCACTTGCAACTTTTGTTATACTCTTCACCTAACTCTAGGTCCTGAAGATTTTCTTTTATGATTTTTCCCAAAATTTTAATAGTTTTATGTTTTACACTTAAGTCCAGGATTCATATTGAATAAATTTTGTTTAAGGTGTGAGGTTTATATTGAGGTTATTTATTTATTTATTTATTTATTTATTTTGTCTATAATGTCCAGTTACTCCAAGCAATTCTTGCTTTTGACACTGCTAAAAATCACTTTGGTATATGTGGGTGAATCCGTTTCTTGGTTCTCTAGTCTATTGTATTAGTTTTGAATGAATAAACAAGGTTGATTTATGTTTAGGTTTTCCTGTTAATAGTGAAGCTATCATTTCCTCTGAGCTCAAGATTTAACAGTAGTACGAGTAAACTAAGAAAAAGCATTCGAGATTGTTATTCTTTTGGTAAATTATCTAGTTCATTTCCATTGCATATTGATTATGCTTACAGGTAGCAAAATTGAGAGTTTGGTTTTTTTTTTTTTTTTTGGTAGCTCTTTTCATAGAGATGTGGTTAGAGCAGACTAAATAAAACAAACCAACACAAAAAACTTGAATGTACCAATTAACAAGTATATACTGAATCAAACTAGACTGAATTGAACACCAGTTATGGGACTGACCCTGTTCGATGCTTTCATTTTGGTTAAGCCTCACAAAAAGCCAGCAAGATTATTATCTCTGTTACCTTCACTAGGATAGCACATTATCTTGGTTCTCCTCCTTCCTTCCTGTCACTTCATTCTGAGATTCCTCTGCTTGTTTAATCTCATCTCCGCACTTTTAACATTAGGATGCCTGAAACTGAAGTCTTTTGACCTGTTCTCTTTCCTATCTGCACTTAAGCCCCTGGTCATTTCGTCTAACATATGGTTTGAATACCATCTATATGTCAACAACTCCCAAATTTATATCCCCACCCTCAGTCGATATCAGCAACGTATGAGTGATCCAGTTTCTCTGCCTCCTTGCTAGCATTTGGTAATACACACACACATACATACACACATAAATGTAACTGACTACTTGGCATCTTTCTACTTAAATGCTTAATAGGCAATTCAGACTTAACCTAGCCCTGTGGCTTTCTGATTTTCTCTCCATCCCAAACGTGCTCTTCCCTCAGTTTCCCCCATGTCATTTAATACAGATCATCCTTCTGGTGCTCAGGCCAAATATGTTCAGTTCTTCTCTTTTTCTTACACTCCATCCCACATTTAAACAGTGAGGAACTCTTTTGAGGTCTTCAGATTATATACCGAATCTAATACTTTCTCTCTCGATCCCTGTCACTGCCCTGGCACAAGCCATCATGCCCTTGCGGGTGCGTTATTGAAGCAGCCTCCTCGTCGGTCTCCCTGTTCTCACTCTTGCCCTCCTTCAGTCTCAGTACAGCATCCAGAGTGATCCTTTTGGAATAATAAGCCAGATAGGTCATGTCTTCTGCTGAAAATCCTCTAGCAGTGACCATTTCACTCTAAATAATGACAGAAGCCATGACAAAGGTCTTATGTGATCTGGTCTTTGGTTTTGTCTTTGACTCCATTCTCTACTGCTTGTCTCCTCATTCGCTGGTTCTAGCCACACTGTTCTCCTTGACATTCTTCAGACACGGAGCATGCTCCTACAGTAGGGCTTTGTTCCCACTCTTCCGTCTCTCTGAATACTTATTTTTTAAATTTTTTAAAATTTTTTAAAAAAATTTTATTTATTTTTCAGAGAGAGAGTGTGTGTATGTGAAAGAGCATAAGCACGGGGGAGCAGCGGGCAAAGGGAGAAGCATGCTCTCCGTTGACCAGAGAGCCTGATGTGGGGCTCGATCCCAGGACCGTAGGATCATGACCTGAGCCGAAGGCAAAGTCTTAACTGACTGAGCCACCCAGGCATCCTGAATACTTATTTTTTAAAAAGATTTATTTATTAGAGAGGGTGAGAGAGAGAGAGAGGGCGCATGCGCACGTGCCTGTGTGCAAGTCTGAGGGAAAGGCAGAGGGAGAAAATCTTCAAGCATATTCCCTGCTGAGTGTGGAGCCCAGTGACATGGGGCTCAGTCTCAGGACCCATGAGATCATGACCTGAGCTTGAAGCAAGAAGTTGGCCGCTTACCTAGCTGAGCCACCCAGGTGCCCTTCCCTGAATACTTTTCCCATGGGATGATCCCTTACTTCTCTCAAGTTTTTACTGAAGTATTACTTTTTCATTTATGCCTCTTGGGCCACCTTATTAAAAATTTCAAATTAATTTCCCCCTCTAACATTCGATATACCTCATATTCCTTTGTTATTTTTTAATAGCACTTATCACTGTTTAACTTACCATATCAAATTTTGTCTCTTGTCTGTGGGTCCCTACTAGAATGTTCTCTATGGGGGACAGGTTTTTGATGGTTTTGTTCATATAATCTAGAACAAGACTGGGCACATAATGGGAGCTCCGTAAGTACTTGGGTAAATGAATAAATGAATTCCGACGAGAAAGCAAAGAATCAGAGATGTCACTTTCCCAGCGGGGACTGGTAGAGGTGGGCCATAGCTTCACACTGGAACACAGTGCTGGTATCTCAAGCAAGTGATGAGAAATAAGTATAAAACATAGTTTCTGCCCTGAAGTAGCTCATGGTGCAGTAAAGGAATTTAGATTCATACCTGTAAAGGTAGAAGCAAAAGTATCAAACAGTAAATGGTATGTGGAACACAGTATATGGTGTGTGAAACAGTACAAATAATAAAGAAAGGTTAATAGTACACGTAATAGAGAAACAAGATATTTGTATGGTGAAAGTCAGGAGGCTCAGTGTGCCTCAAGGACTGCTTTCCATTAATTTAGAATGGTTTTAAAGTAAGCTTTTGGAAAATAGGAAGATTGCTTTCTGTAATCCTTTCTGAGGCCTTTGATTCTAAGAGGATTGTGTTAGAGGAGTTTTAAATATTTTATGCAGCTCTTAAACACTTTTCAGTGGTGAATTAAATCTTTTATTATGTCTGGCTTTGAACTCTATTGGATCATTTTCATTTCTTGCAATGACTCAGTATAGCCCAGGGTGTTTGTCAAGCAATGGCTGAGAAAACCTTTTCCCCCTAGTGTTTTCATGGGTCCTGTTGATTAGCTAAGTGGTGAGAAATGCCACCTGGTGGTTGTAGGACTCTTATTTTCCTCACTGTTCTCAGTGCTTTTCTCCTCTTTCCAGTTGCGATTACACTGGGACAACTGTTGCAGCTTCATACCATATGATTTCAGTAAGTTTAAAAATAGCAAAGAAATCACTAAACCACTTGGCATAAAGATTCGCATTTGGAGAGAATCAGACAAAGTGAGTTTCAGAAAGAGCAGCGATGCAGAAAGCTCTGTATCAGTCTTAAGATTCTGTAAAATTCTAGTAAAATGTACTGTGATATCCATGAGACATGTTGATTCTTTCCATTCCTCCCTCCCCAGTCCTTTCCCATAGATAGCATATGTAGACACTCCTTGAATAATGTGAATGCTAACTTCTTGAAATGAGTGAACGAATGAATGAAGCATGATATTATGTAGTACAGAGTTAGAATTAGCAACATGACCCAAATTTAGAAGCAGATGGAACAGTTACAGTTCTCTGTAATTCCACAACTAGAAAACAGAATAAAGTAAGGGCATATATTAAACTTAAAGGAACAATGGTTATTTATATTCACTTCAGAAATGAAGAGAATCTTTTATAAGTCTGTGGTGCCTTATGACGTTTAAAACTTATAAACTAGAGTGAAGCCTGGTGGATGCTGCACCATTGAAGCCTGTGATTAAACCATTCCTAAATTTATAGTCACAAGGTTAATTTATGGTTTTTGCTTCTTTTAACAAAACTTGGTACTTATTTCCAAAGAGACTGAATTTTCCTACTTAAAGAGTAAGAGTTTGATGAATTAAGAACTTGATGTAACTAAGTGATGCTATAAGTTTATTGTCCAAATCAGTTTGCTCTTGAAAGTTAGAGACTGCAAGGTGTCAGTATTTCTGCTGTGAGGACAGGATAAACTAGGAGTGTCCCTGGAAACCAGGATGTGTGATCATCTTTCTCCTAGCCGGCCTGTGCGTTACATCCAGGCTTCACTCTAGTTTATAAGTTTTAAACGTCATAAGGCACCACAGACTTATAAAAGATTCTCTTCATTTCTGAAGTGAATATAAATAACCATTGTTCCTTTAAGTTTAATATATGCCCTTACTTTATTCTGTTTTCTAGTTGTGGAAGCAGCATTCTTAACTGCAAACTTCCAGAATGTTGGGAGTGAAAGACTGCATTTATGTTGATTTTTCACTGCTTACAGGTCATGGACTTAGGGAGTTTCTAATGGTAAAGTGGGAGTTTTTAAGTTACAAGAGAGTCTAACATCACGTAACCCTCTACATCTCATATTTTAGTGAAGAAAACTGAGGCTAAAAGGAGCCCTTGCCAAAGTCAGTGGCAAATCTGGGAGTGATGCCCATGCCTCTGGAATTCTTGTATAGAATTATTTTCAGTGGTTGTGATAACAACATCAATAATAGTTAATGCTTTTTTAATTTAAAGATTTTATATATTTATTTGAGAAAGAGAGAGTGTACAAGTGGGGAGGGACAGGGAGAGGGAGAGAGAATCTGAAGTAGTGCATCTGGTGGGGGGCTTCATCTCACAACGCTGAGATCATGACCTGAGCCAAAACCAAGAGTCCCATGCTTAACTGACCGAGCCCCCCAGGCGCCCCAATAGTTGAAACTTTTCGAGTACTTACGGTGTACCATGCATCATGCTCAGCATGTTACACATTGTGTCATCATTCGGTCTTCGCCATGACTTCATGAGATTGCTGTAATCGTTATCACTTTACATATGAGGAAACCAAAGCTAAGAGTGAAATCACAAGCTCAAAATCTCACATCTACTTAGTGACAAAGGTGGGTTTTGAACTCAGGCATCTGACTTTAAGCCAGTTATTTTTCACTACCATTCTGCTATTTTGCCTGGTTTTTAAAAAGATTTTTATTTTCTATTAACATAAAATGTATTATTAGCCCCAGGGGTACAGGTCTGTGAATCACCAGGTTTACACACTTTACAGCATTGCCTGATTTTTTAAATTAATTTCTTTAAAAGGTATCCTGTTTCATGTTTATTTTATTTTTGTAAGTACATTGCCTATCCACTCATACATTATACTGCTTAGAAAAACAAGCCAAACCCTCTTGCTCTTTGTATCCTGAAAACCTTGGTTTTTCTCTGCATATGCAGTTAAACAAGGATGTTGTTAATGCATTTATTTATAAATTGTTTGAGTAAAGCACTTAGAGTGGTTAAAAAAAAATGTTTTTGTGAGGGTGAGTATGTGCATGTCCTAAGAGCTTCTAATGTTTAAACTTTCTGTGTGTACGTATGTATATATATACCTGTGTGTATGTGTGTGTATATATATATGTGTGTGTGTGTGTGTGTGTGTGTGTGTGTGTATATATATATATATATATATATAAGCTTTTTTTTTTTTTTAAGATTTTTATTTATTTATTTGACAGAGAGAAATCACAGGTAGGCAGAGAGGCAGGCAGAGAGAGAGAGAGGAGGAAGCAGGCTCCCTGCTGAGCAGAGAGCCCGATGCGGGACTCGATCCCTGGACCCTGAGATCATGACCTGACCCCAAGGTAGCGGCTTAACCCACTGAGCCACCCAGGCGCCCCTGTATAAGCTTTTTTAGATAAACCAACTTCTTTGTTAATTGGTCTCTTTATAAGTTGTTAGTTAGGCATTCTCTTAATTCAGAGAACAGTCTGATTGAAAGCCAGAAATCAATGAAGTTAATTTGGGAGTTTCATTTTTAAATAATGAAATTAAAATTTTTAAAATTTATTTAAATTGGGGTGCCTGGCTGGCTCAGGCTTGGATGTCTGCCTTCGCTTGGGTCATGATCCCAGGGTTCTGAGATTGAGCCCTGCCTTCTGAGATTGAGCTCTGCTTGGCAGGGAGCCTGCTTCTTTCCCTCTCTCACTCCCCCTCTTGTGTTCCCTCTCTCACTGTGTCACTCTTTCTGTCATATAAATAAATAAAATCTTTAAAAAAAAATAGGTCCTGGGTTCTACCCCCACATAGGGCTCCTTGCTTAGTGGGAAGCCTGCTTCTCCCTCTCCTACTTCCCCTCTTGTGTTCACTCTCTCATTGTCTTTCTCTCTGTCAAGTAAATTAATAAAAAATCTTTTTAAAAAAAAAATATTTAAATAATATTTAGCAATTTAAGTAAGTGCCCAGAATATGAAAGGATAGAATGTAAAAATGCCAATTACCTGGTCACATTGGTTCTGATACCTTTTTTTTCCATTTTAAAAAACCTACTGCAGGGGCGCCTGGGTGGCTCAGTGGGCTAAAGCCTCTGCCTTCGGCTTAGGTCAAGATCCCAGGGTCCTGGGATCAAGCCCCACATCGGGCTCACCACTTGGCGGGGAGCCTGCTTTCCCCTCTCTCTCTCTGCCTGCCTCTGTGCCTACTTGCGATCCCTGTCTGTCAAATAAATAAATAAAATCTTAAAAAAAAAAAAAACCTACTGCAAACCTAACTTTTTTACATGAGCTTTGAGATAATTTTTAATTCAGTAAAGCCATATTGATTGTAAAACTAGTTTATAGTGTTAGCAAATTGTATCTTGTTTTCCAAATTCTATAATTGCTTTTTGTATAGTTGTATCTAAATTTTCACTTCCATGGAAGATAATTGCTTAGACTGATTTATGAGGTAGGTACAGGGCATCTGGAGAGCTATTTTATGAGGATGTCATTTACTTTACTTGTAATAGACCACAAAAAGTATTTTAAGAAAGTGTATTCTTGGACATAGAATAGCTAATGATTTAGGAACAACTTGAAGACTTAGTCCTTTTTTTTCTGAATATAAGATAATAACTTGGGGCACCTGGGTGGCTCAGTGGGTTAAGGCCTCTGCCTTCGGCTCAGGTCATGATCCCAGGGTCCTGGGATCGGGCCCCACATCGGGTTCTCTGCTCCACGGGGAGCCTACATCCTCCTCTCTCTGTCTGCCTCTCTGCCTACTACTTGTGATTTCTGTCTGTCAAATAAATAAAGTATTTTAAAAAAAAGATAATAACTTAATTTATTATAATTCCCCATGATAATAGGAGCACAAATAATGAATCAAGTTTCATGGGAGGTATGTCATTATCTAGTTTAGAATTTCTGAATGATTACATATTCCTGTTTTTCCTAGTAGCTGCCGTGTCTCCTGTTTTGGCTGCTAATTCAGTTAAGAAGTCTTTGCTAGACTGAAAATAGAACATGACTTGGTTGCTTAAGGAATCAGTTAATAATGGATGTTTTGTGTTATACATTCTTATGTATAGTATGCCATGATTAACTTAGTAAACTTGACAGAGGTTATCAGGTTATTAAGAGCTTTGCTTCTACATCTGAGAAGCCATAAACCGGTATCTTTAATACAGAAGACAAAAAAAGACTTAACTGCTTAGTATTGTTAGATTTTCAGTGAATGAAAAGGTTTATAATTTGAGAATTATAGATTAATAAAAAATAAGGCATGCCATATCCCTCATTTATATCAGCACTATTACTAATTAGATTGCTAATAAGTAGGGAGATTGTATTTAGAAATCTTATGGATTTAGTGTTTTATTTAAACTCTTTCTGATTTTTAAAAAGTAAGTGTATTCCAGGGTACATGGGTGGCTCAGCTGGTTAAGCATCTGACTCCAGCTTTTGGCCCAGATCATGATCTTAATGGCTAATAGATCAAACCCTGCCTTGGATCTGCGCTGGGCAAGGAGCCCGCTTGAAGTTCTCTCTCCCAGTGTCCCTCTGCCCAACCCCTTCTGGCGTGTTCGCTTTCTCTCTTTCTCAAAAAAAAAAAAAGTATTCCAAAGGTGAGAAACAAGTAAATAGGAAGTTTTCTTTTTCTTCTTTGAAAAAGAGTACTTTTAAAGTTGCATTTTAAACTTTATTCCTCTTATAATTGTCATCCAGTCTGTTTGTAAGAAGGCAGTAGAAATGTTGGGAATTAATGAGCGTTCTACTTTTTAAAAAATCAGTTTCATTTCATTCAGGTTCCGATTGTTGCACTTACTGCCACTGCAAGTTCTTCAATCCGGGAAGACATTGTGCGCTGCTTAAACCTGAAGAATCCTCAGATTACCTGTACTGGTTTTGATCGACCAAACTTGTATTTAGAAGTTGGGCGAAAAACAGGAAACATCGTTCAGGATCTTGTCCAATTTCTTATCCGAAAGACAAAGTGAGGATGTCATGTCGATAAATTTTGGTTAACTATTTCCTTATTTTTTCTTTGTTTTATGATCGTTTTTGTTTATTTATTTATTACTTCCTTCTAATGCATATTTAACATATTTCACATTTTGCTTAGCTTTGGTTCAAGTCAAGTGTGATGTTATATAATCAAGACAACAACTGAGAAAGTAGCTTAATTTTGAAGGCAGAAAATAATTCTGGTATTTTGGTACTTCATGTTGCTTGAACAGGATGTACACCTTTTTTTTTTTTTTTTTTTTAAAGTAAACTTTACGCCCAACATGGGGCTTGAGCTCACAATCCTGAGATCAAGAGTCGCATATCCTACTTACTGAGCCAGCCAGGCATCCCTACACTTTTAATAATTGACAAGTATGGGACGCCTGGGTGGCTCAGTGGGTTAAAGCCTCTGCCTTCGGCTCGGCTCATGGTCCCAGGGTTCTGGGATCGAGCCCCTAGTCGGGCGCTCTGCTCAGCAGGGAGCCTGTGTCCTCTCTCTCTCTGCCTGCCTCTCTGCCTACTTGTGATCTCTGTCAAATAAATAAATAAAATCTTAAAAAAAAAAAAACAGTTGGCAAGTGAACAGTAAAAACAACTGAGTCTTTTAACTGAATTTTCTTTAGCTCACTAATTATATGACTAATTATATGACTAATTGAGTATTAGGGAATTTTAAAAGTCATCTTAATAATAAACATTTTTGAGCCCTTGTTATGTGCCAAGGACTATCCTAGGTACTTTATATAAATGATCTGGTAATTCTTATAACTCTTAGTAAGCTACATACTATTTTCTTTATTTTATTTTATTTTATTTTATTTTATTTTATTTTATTTTATTTTATTTTATTTTATTTTATTCATTTATTTGAGAGTGAGAGAGAGTATGAGAGGAGAGAAGTCAGTGGGAGAAACAGACTCCCTGGCAAGCTGAGAGCCCAATGTGGGACTCAATCCCGGGACTCCAGGATCATGACCTGAGCCAAAGGCAGTTGCAACCAACTGAGCCACCCAGGCGCCCCCATACTATTTTCATTTTACTGAAGAAGAAGCTGTCTCTAGTACTTTTTTCTGTTTCTTTTGTTTGGACACATTTTATATGTATACTAAGAAGCTTTCCTTTGTTTTATCTCCCTGATCTGTCTTCTTGGTGAAAAGCTTATAACTGTCATGTTACGAAATGTGTTTTTAAATCAGAGTACATGAAAATAGGGTGCTTGGGTGGCTCAATTGGTTTAAGTGACTGCCTTCGACTCAGGGCATGGTCCTGGAGTCCCAGGATTGAGTCCCACATCAGGCTCCCTTCTCTCTCATTCCTCTTTCTCAAATAAGTAAATAAATAAAATCTTAAAAAAAAAAAAATGAATACACGTGAATAATGTTTGACCTACCAGCACAAACACAAAACAAGTCTGGGCAAATAGTTTAAATAACATCAAAAGTATTTTCCTGAAGGACTCCTGGGGTTCTTTGGGATGACTTTAAATGTAGGATCTTCTATTGGCATAATTGTACTATATTCAGATTAAAACAAGAAAGTAATGGGGGTGCCTGGCTGACTCTGACGGTAGAGTATTTGACTCTTGATCTTGGGATTTTGAGTTTGAGCCTCTCATCGGGTGTTAAGACTACTTAAAAACAAAATCTTAAAAAAATAAAAAATAAAACAAGAAAGTAATGGCTGTATTGAGTACTTGCACAGCTCTGATGATCTCTCTGAAGTGAGTACTCATTGTACTTCACTTCCCTTTATCCTAATCTTTGATCCTTTTCCGTCCATATTATTTTCAATTTCTGTGACTTTCCCCTAATAACCTTCTCCTTTTTGAAACTGTTTACCTTTTTGTGTGTGTGACATTACGACATTTTATCTTTTCTGACTATATTGTCCTTTTATGTTTTCTTCTCACCATTTTTCATGTTAATTATACTAGTGGGGGTCTCTTAGCCTAGACTGTTATCATGTCCCTGACGAGACCTCCCTCCTCCTCAGTGTTCCTTGCATTCTAGACACAGTTGTCAGATTCATCATCTGAAAGCACAGCCCTGAGTCTTGGCATTCCTCTCTGGTGCCTCCCTCTTTCCTGTGGACTAACAGCAAGACTCCTTAGTCTAACATCCAAGACCATCTGAGATTTTTATATTTGTGACAGTGGTTTTTCCGAGATCAAAGCAAGAAAGATTTTGCACCCATTTTCAGTCCTCCAGGAGTTATGGTAGCACCAACCACTGCGAGTCAGAATGCTTCCCGTAGACTTTAGGCAAATAGAAATTTTCCCCTTAACAAGCAATAATTAGATGAAGGGTAGTTAAGACTTCAGAGTGTTGCCTTTTCTTTCTGTTTCTTCTCTTTATTTAATTTTGCCATTTTTTCCCTATTCATTGGGCCAACTGTTTGTTAAATTCCGACCTTATTTGTTTTCTATACTCATGATACATTGAAATTGAATAGGCAAGCCTCTCTCATCCATCTAATTTGGTGGTTAGGTGAAGATAGATTTCTTTCCTTGCAGGAAATTGTTGGGAGGAAATAACAATGTTTAGTAAACCACTTGGTGAAGTAATGAATCCTTTTGTAATAGAGATAAAATTTTATTCCTCTGATTTCTGTACTAAGTTTAAATGTTCGTGTATTTTCTACTTTTTTTAAATGTAAAACTTGATACATGGTCTTAATATCAATTTGAACACTACAGAAATATGTCAGGTAAGAATACTTAGATCTTCCAGTTCTGTTCTTCATTTATCACTGTTCATAAATGATCACTATTTGGGCATTGAGCTTTATACCCTTCTTTTCTCTAACTGTGCTGTGCAGATATGCACTTCCAGTTTTTATTGTTAACTTTATGCAGGAGTAGTCATGGAGTAATTCCATATTTTAGACAGTATTTTCCTTTGATTTGAAGTGTCTTTGCTAAGATACAGGTTAAAATCTCTGGTTATGAGAGATAGATGCGTTTCCTCTTTCTCCCTTTAGTTCTATCAATTTTTGTTTCATGTGTTAAAGCTCTGTTAATTGGGGGCGCCTGGGTGGCTCATTGGGTTAAGGCCTCTGCCTTCGGCTCACTTCATGATCCCAGGGCCCTGGGATTGAGCCCTACGTCAGGCTCTCTGCTCTTTGGGGAGCTTGCTTCTTCCTCTCTCTCTGCCTGCCTCTCTGACTACTTGTGATTTCTGTCTGTCCAATAAATAAATAAAATCTTTAAAAAAACAAAAAAAAGCTCTGTTAATTGGTACAGACATATTTAGGATTTTTATATCTTCAGTACATGGAAACTTTTATCATTATTAAGAAAAAGCATTTTTGCTATCTTTCTGCATAATGTGATTTTTTAAAATTAGGGTCCTAATATGTAGGATATTACAATGTTCACATTTTAGCAAAAATTTTTCTTCTTTGAGAAATGTTTTTAAAATGATGATAGTTTTGTGAGGGGCGCCGGGGCGGGCTCCGTCAGTTTAAGCTCTGACTCTTGGTTTTAGCTGTGGTCATGGTCTCATGGGTTGTGGTGTCCAGCCCTCTGTCAGCCTCTGGGCTCAGCAGGGAGTCTCTCCCTCTGTCCCTCCCACCACTTGTTCTCTCTTTTTCTCTTGCTCAAATACATAAATCTTAAAAAAAAAATGATAGTTTTGTGTATTAAAATCTTTGTAATTTTTCTCTTTTATTTTACTGCTGGACATTTTGTTATGGAAGCCCATTTGGTCACTGTAAAAAATTGCTTTGAGTAGATGATTCAGTAAAACTTGTGGAGTCAAATTATTGCCTATTTTTTCCCCTCTATTTAAGTTTTCAATGACTTTTGCCATAAGTCCTTCTTAAAGGTTTTTAGATACAGTAATTTTTTATTGCTTGCTTAATATGTCATAGTATGAATGTACATAATGATGAACATTTACTTTTCACTAATACAGTTCTGTTGTGAATATTTGTGTATATGTGTCTTTTGGCAGATATTTGTAAAATAAATTCCTAAAGTTGAAATTATATCAGAATATATGCATTAAAAATTAAAATTTTTCCCAAATCTAAAATAATACAGTTTTAATATTGGTTAAGTTGGCATAAATGAATATATTCATGTAAATGAATATATTGAGGCATTAAATAAATGTTCTTTGGAAACCAACCTTTGCATTTTTAATAAATAAGCACAGGATTCTAAAACAGACTTTCGAACAGATGTTGTCTGTAGTAGTCCCAAGATTACTAGTAAATGCTTCTTTGAACTATAAAAATGATCTTTAATATTACAAAAAGTTACTGTTTTTCTAGTAAACATACATAGAAACTCAATTTTTTGATGATGAGAAAGAGTAAGACTATTCTCCTATGTAAATATTCACTTACCTTTCTTATGTAAATGAAGACTAATCCTTCATCTAGTGCCTTGCATTCTAAAAGTATGGAAATTGAATTTCCAGTAGCTTGTTAAGTTTTTATCAAGGTTTTTGCTTAAATAAACTTGTCTCTGGTTTTAACTTTAATTTGAACAAAAGATGAGTCTAAGGTGTTTGGGATTTAATATAATTCATTTCCACATTTGACTTTCCACATTTTTATGTAATTAAATGTATCATTGTTTTCTATATGCTTTCTTTTTATAGTGTTTTACTGAAAAGAAAATTAATTAAAATTTAACAAATGAAATTTAAAGTTTTAAAAAGAAAGGGGAAATTAAATAAGGTAATCTCAAACTGAGATTATTTATATATATATTTATATATTTATATGTTTTTATTCTTTTGTTTGTGTGTGTTTGTTTATTTGATTTTAGTACCACCTGGGAATTTGAGGGTCCAACTATCATCTATTGTCCTTCCAGAAAAATGACAGAACAAGTTACAGCTGAACTTAAGAAACTGAACTTAGCCTGTGGAACATACCATGCAGGCTTGAGTGTTAAATCAAGGAGAGAGGTTCATCATAGTTTCATGAGAGATGAAATTCAGGTATGAAGATCCATCATCATTACTCTCTATTCCCCATGGAAACCGATGTTTCTCTAATATTTATTTCCCATATCTTTAGCTTCTATCTTGTTTATGTTGAGTGTAAAGAAGTTTCTTTCTGGGCGCCTGGGTGGCTCAGTGGGTTAAGCCACTGCCTTCGGCTCAGGTCATGATCTCAGGGTCCTGGGATTGAGTCCCGCATCGGGTCTCTGCTCAGCAGGGAGTCTGCTTCCTCCTCTCTCTCTCTCTGCCTGCCTCTCTGCCTACTTGTGATTTCTCTCTGTCAAATAAATAAATAAAATCTTTAAAAAAAAAAAAAAGAAGAAGTTTCTTTCAAAGGGAATTAATGTATAATATGGTGACAGGTGAACAGACCATTGCAGGTGAGTACATAGAGCAGGCTGCACATAGTGCTTAGGTACATAGAGGAAGAAATGCTCGCTGTTAAGGTAGCTTCTGTTGTGATGATCCAACCAGGAAGAAGCAGTTTGAGCATAGAATCTGAACAAGTAAGTGGAAGTGTGTCGAGTATGTGAGGCAAGTGCGTGATAAGGGCAAAGGGCTTGGTTATGGAATTCCCAGGAAAGGGACTAGCATTTGCAAAGACACTGTGGTAGGAAAGTGCATACTGGGTTTAGGAAACTGGAAATAGTTTGAAATGGTTGGAGAGAAAGAGAGTATGGAATAGGATTGGTTCAAAGTACAGGTTGAAGAGGCAGGGAAGAACTGTTAGAGACTCACAGGAAAAAAGTTGAATGGGTTGGTTCGCCAGGTTATGGAGAAGGGCCTTAAAATTTGCAAAGAGGCAGGCTGGGATTGATGTAATGTGTCTGTAGTTTTTCTAGACCACTGTAGCCTTAGAATTTTTAATTTAAATTTTCATTTAATTCTTTAATTCATTTTTATCTGATAGGTAAGACAAATCGAAGTGGATTAATTCTTGTCAAAGTTGATGTGAGGGAAAAAGAGATCCAAGAGGCTTCCATTATCCCAAGACAGCCCCTGGGGGTATTCTATAATTCTCAGAGCTCCACAGAATAGCGTTTGAAAACCATTATGACAGACTAATGTGTGTTTTTGAGCAAGATCATAGTATCATAAAAACATTAGATTAGCAGCTCTAAGCAGGATTGATTTGAAGAGGAAAGACTGAAGGAAGAAAGGGAATCAGTGAAGTCACTGTGAAGTGTTCTAGCTGAGATTGCTGTAATGATTGAAATAATGTAATAATTCCAATCTGAAGTGATTGGAATCCTGGTTTAGTGAGTGTCATGCAGAATATTTAGGAGGACTTAAATTCAGACCATGTTGGAAGGTTTACAACTTCATGCTGTCAGTATCCTATCCCAAGTTTGTTAATGCAAGCCTGTGGACTAGGCCTCCTCTGAAGTTGAGACGTGAACTTAACTTCTGCTTTGCATTTTCTGCTCTGAAGGTCTTCCATTTCCTTTCTGTCCAGTTCTGTAGTTGGTAATGATCCTCAAACCAACATTGTTCAAACAACTTACCCCAAGTATGGTTCATATGCACTGTAAAGTTCACTATGCACTATCATGCTATAATGCTTACTTCCCTAAAAGCATTCTTTTTATTTCTCTTCTTTCTAAAGATAGGAACAGTTATCACAACTGCTTAGAATAGAGTTACCTAAATTCTAAAATGTTTATACTTTTATTATCTCAGGAGTTTGAAAATTATCAGATAAAATTTATTGGTTGTTGCTTACTGAATCTTAACAATTGATGTTTGAGCCATTAACTGATCAATGATTTCTTTCATCTTGATTTATTATTAATTACTCATTTAGGTAGAAGCATCTCTTACAGATATGAGAGATTATAAACTTTCTCTGTTATATTGTGAGGGGAGACTTTGTTGGATGCATCTGGTTTTGCTACCCACGTTCAGCTTCAGTGAAACACTGATGCTTTGAAATATGGCTTTAAAAACCTCACAGTGATCACCAGTTATACCTGATACCTATAAAGGTGTTATATGTATGTGCCACAGTATTTTCCCTTTCTGTGGCAGGATGCCAAAAAGTTTTATGCACATTAGGAAAATTAATAAATTAGTACTGATTCTGTCACCCTAGCGACATTAGGGGTCCTGTTGTATCTGACAACTGGCCTCAATGTACTCCTTTTTTGCTATTATAATAAATTGTAAGCTTCACATTTGCATCAAGAGTCCTCAGACACCTCCTGAAGATGATAAAAATACATTTCCTCATCTATATAGAATAGTCTGGTGCTCGTGGAATTGATTACTTGCCATTGAGTATTTATTGAGTGCCTACTAAATGCATATATGCATAGAATTCTAGATGTTCACTCTACTGTCTTTCTGAAGTTGATTTATACTTCGGTGTGGGCCTGAAAGTAGAGCTCACTTCCTAAGCTCTTCATATCTTGAGTCGACTGATAAGTAGAATCTTACTATTTTCTATTTTATAATTTTAGAAAAAAATTTTTTTTTACTGTTCTTAACCAAATCTAACCATATTCAGATATAGATTAGCATTTTTAGACTGTGACCATTCATTCTTACTTTTAGTCTTGATTTTGTTACATGTTCTTTTATATTTCATTTGCTTTCTTAAGGTCTCAGATTCTTTTCTTTCTGAGATGAGTCTGTGAATAAATTACTTGATAAAATACTTTCTTTTCAATGGAGAGTTAATAATGGTATTTTGAACATCATGTCTGTAGAAGAGGGTGAAAAACAGTGTCATAAATGTGCCTGACTGGCTCAGTCACTAGAGCATGTGACTCTTGATCCCGGAGTTGTAGATACCAAGCCCCATGTCAGGTGTAGAGATTACTTAAAAATAAAATCTTAAAAAAAAAAAAAACAAACCAGGATCATATGGTGAAAATTAGATCTTCAAAGTTCTCACCACACACACATATACTACGTACACACTTACAAATGCTAACTATGGGAGGTAATGGATGTGGTAAGTAACTTTATGTGATGGATGTGATAAGTAACTTTATAGTAATCATTTCACAGTGTATATGTGTATCAAATTATCAGATTATGCATCTTAAATTTACACAGTGTTAATATGTCAACTAAGCTGGAAGAAAATTGAATCAAATACATTTTTAAAGACCTTAAAATTATTGTGTTGCTTATTCACTTTCAAATTCAGCAAAATGGCCTAGATTTATTCACTCAAAGCTTTTTCTTTTAAGATTTTATTTTTAAGTAATCTCTACATCCATTTTCAGGCTTGAACTCAAAACCCCAAGATTAAGAGTCAGTGCTTTACCAACTGAGCAGCCAGGCACCCCTTAAAGCTTTTTCTTAATAAATTTCTATTTCAAAGTTTTTTTTCCCTTCACTTTTCTTATATTTCCTTTTATCTATTTAGTATTTTCTTTTTCTTTCTTCCTCTCTGCCCCCTTCTTTCTGTCTTTCTTATATTCTTGGTCCATCTTAATAGATTTTTGTAATAGTACTTTAACTTTTATTGGTTATACAGGCACAATTTAAAATACTAGCTACTTCTGCAGTGTTTACAATGGGAACATAAGCGCCTCCTTTCTTCCCCACTTCTGTCTCCTATTTTCATCTCTCTTAGTTTATTCTTTTGCTGTTCACCACTAGATTGTGCAGTGATTTGCTTTTACTGTTACTACTTAGTTTTTATTTATTAGATTTTTAAAATTTATTATTAGTTTTCATTTATTAGATGTAGGCATCGTCTATTGACTTCCCACTATGAGGAGTGAGTTTATCTCCCTTTCATACCCCTTCCTGCCCTTCTGCTTACACTGTTCATGTATTTCTAACCCCCATTCCTCCCAACATTAACATAATTTGGTTAGATCGATACATATATATTTCTGTGTAAATGTTTTTTTATCTCTAAGCCATGCAGAAAATTATAGTTACTTTTATTGCACATCTTCTTTTACTGTTAATACTTTTAAAATTTTTTTAGTTTTTCTTTATGTTCTTATCACTCATTCTTCCCTAAAACTTCTCCCAATGATGTAAATATCATTTCAGTATGCTCATATATGTTAGGAATCTTTTAAAGTTGCAGAGATAAATTCATGTTCCATTTTACCATCTTTAATGAGAAGTTTCCTTCCATCTGGAATAATGCTAGAAAATATTTAGATACTTTAGATATTTAGATACGTGGTAAGGACTCTTGAAACTTCATAATAACATGAAGTCCCTTTTAATATAGTAAGTATTTTAAGAATCTATTTTGTGTCTTTTACTAACTCATAGGTGTTCAGGGAGACCACTTTAGTTGCTACTTTTTATAGGGAGGAAATAGAAATCCCATTTTAGGGTTACCAATCTCTAATTCATAAATTGGGCAGATAATCTTTTGATCTGTAAGTGTTGATTGAAATTATATTAAATTCAGTTTCATGCCAGGGACTTTAGTTAATGAGCTAATTATTACTCTTGCCAAAAGGTAAAGATTTCAGCTTTTGGTTCTGCTACATACTTGTCAAACTGTGTTGTTATTTATTCTCAGTGTGTTATAGCTACCATAGCTTTTGGAATGGGCATTAATAAAGCCGACATTCGCAAAGTCATTCATTATGGTGCTCCTAAAGAAATGGAATCGTATTACCAGGAGATTGGGAGAGCTGGCCGTGATGGGCTTCAGAGTTCTTGTCATGTACTGTGGGCTCCAGCAGACATTAACTTAAACAGGTAAAACCATTTATTGCTTTTACTTTTGCAGATTTCTTTCTTTCCATATAAGCTTTGAAAGTATTTTGAAGCTGCATCCAAAATTCCAAGTAATGTGTATAAATGCATTTAAAACCAACAAAACAGAGGACATGTAAGAACCTTTGTGGTTAAGTGTTGCCACCCAGAGATGACCTGATTTCAGCTATACCTCATCTAGTGTGAAGAATTAACTCAATCAGGACTATACTGGGAATGGAACATGGATCCTATGGGAGCTTTCCTAATATTGTGCATGGACAAACTTTTTCTCCCCAGGTCCTCTCGAGTTTTGATATGTCTGCAGCCATAGTTTTCTTCAGATAGCATTTATTTTGTTATTGGTTCTTTTTTCCTGTGCTACAATGGTTCTCATTCCAAGTGAATTTTGCTATTTGACTCTCTTTACTATTTGTTTCTTTTGTTAGTTCTGTGAAAACATGCAGCTCTCCTTGATTGTGTGTGAATACTCATGTTGCACTATAGCTAGCCATTCATTGTACTGATTGACAGCCATGAAAAACATTAAGTGTTCAGTTAAATGTAGGAAGATCGTTCTACTTAAACATGAAGCAAGTCTTTTATTGGTACTTGTGTTCTATGAGATGTATACTGGAATGGAAAACTTCATCTTGCAAAAATTTCAGGGGCAGGGTTTAGCAACTGATGCCCTCATCCATAGGAGGATAAAATCTCAGGGAAAAAAACCCTATATATGGTAATTGATGTGGCTGTTAAGATGAGGTATTTTCAAAATTCACATCCATGTTGCTGAATAAATTGAGCTCTTGCATGGACATATTAGCTTGTATTATTAAAATGATGAGAGTACCTATCCAATAGAGTTTTTATTTTTATTCATCATTCAGCAGTGTTTTGTTCTGAGTGCCTGCTATGTTTTAAGCATTATGATCTATGCTGGGGATACAGTGATAAATAAAAACAGATATGGTGCCTGCTCTCAGCTCTCAGAGAATATAATGGAATTGGCAGATCTTAATCACAGATTCTGTGATTCTGTATGTACATGCAGAGTATGTATCCACAACTCTAGATACATAGAATTCATTGTGTTTGACAATTTCAATAACCAAAAGAGTTTTTAGAAGGGATTATGCAAATCTTTGTAAAAATTACAGCTGTGTTAGGTACTTTGAAGGACAGTTGAATTGTAAGTAAGAATACACTAGATTGCATATTTACCAAGTTAAAAAGTTCAGGTTAAGTCTTCCTTCAAGAAGTGATAGGGTGAGTTATGAAAGAAGAACAGGGATTAATTAGATAAAAACGTTTGGTGTAAATTTTAAGCTCTTTAAAGAATAGTGATAGCTTTTATTTCTTAACACAGAGTTAATAAGACCATCCCCTTAAACAGAACAATTATTGTTTTTCTTTTGACGGTTGCCTATGTAAAAGCTTTTTATAAACTAAAATAACTGGGATAGAGAACAGGTCTATCTGATACTATTAAATTTGGGGTTGTTTCAAACATATGTTGATTCTTACCAATTCTCATTTATTTATATATTGTACTAGAGGTGCTGAACACTTAACAGCCGGAGTTTTATACTATGACTATGCAAGTTCATCAGTAGATATAGTTGCTATTTATTTGGGTCTCAAAAGATACTTTATTTTTTTTATTATTTTTTTAAATTTATTTTCAGTGTTCCAGAATTCATTGTTTATGCACCACACCCAGTGCTCCATGCAATATGTGACCTCTACAAAACCCACCACCAGGCTCACCCAACTTCCCACTCCCCTCCCTGCCAAAACCCTCAGTTAGTTCCTCAGAGTGCACAGTCTCTCACGGTTTGTCTCCCCCTCCAATTTCCCCCAACTCCCTTCTCCTCTCCATCTCTCCATGTCCTTTGTGTTATTCCTTATGCTCCAGAAATAGTGAAGCCATATGATAATTGACTTTCTCTGCTTGACTTATTTCACTCAGCATAATCTCTTGGAGTCTTATCCATGTTGATACAAAAGTTGGGTATTCATCCTTTCTGATGGAGCCATAATACTTCATAGTATATATGGACCATATCTTCTTTATCCATTTGTTTGTTGAAGGCATCTTGGTTTCAAAAGATATTTTAAATGGTTATCTCTTTAAGATTTCACAGAAGTAATAGTGGTTAGTAATCAAATAATGGTGCCAGAAAACCCATACTTGAATTTTAGTAAAGACAGGTTGTTTTTGCATCCATCCTAAGGGAAATACTAAACCTACAGGGTTAATCATGATAAAAGAGAATTCAGTGAGGATTTAGGACAGATCTGTGTCATTCTTGGGACCGATCTCTTCTATTGAAAGAAACAAAGTTTGAGAATAAATGGAGTTTCTTGTTCTCAGTCGAAAGATTACTGTAATTCATAAAACTTTTAAAGTGTATCTTATACTAGAATGCTATGATTGAGAAAAGAAACTTGTCCATTCATCAGTGTAAATATGTAATTTTTTATTTCTTATTGCAGAAGCAGTACCATTGGCAACATCTCAATGTCTGCATTGGTTATTAAACAGTCAAACCCAATATTATTGTAAACTTTTTAAAAAGGGAATAATTTGCAGGTTAATTTCAATTTAATAATTCTTCCATCTGGTTCCAACTGATTTGTATTTATGGGTTGCTTTTAGAATTTTTTTTTCTTTTCAACTTATTTTTATTCTGTAGAATATTTTACTTTAATAGTCCCCAAAGTAAAATAAATATTTACCAAATTTGCTTTTAGAGACTTGTAATTTTATTTTTCCAGATTTGTTACTGACACTGATAATGAAAAGTTAAATGTAGGTCATCTGAACCAAATACAAGGGAGGCTATAGTACTTAGAGTGTAGGTGTTTTTTTCTTTGTCCTTCCTGAGGAGAAAGAGGTGAGCTAAACAAATAAATAAAGCAAAAAAATAACTATAGTTGGTCCTTGAACAAACAGCATGAGGGTTAGGAGTGCTGATTCCTCCAGGTAATCAAAAATCTACATATAACTTTTGACTCTTCCAAAACTTAACTATCAATAGCCTACTGTTGACTTGGAGCTTTATGGGTAACATAAACAGTAGATTAGCACTTACTTCATATGCTATATCTATTATATACTGTATTCTTACCATAAATAAACTAGAGAAAAGAAAATTCCATTTTAAAAAATCATAAGAGAAAATGCATTTATAGTACACTACTGTATTTATTAAAAAATTCACGTGTAAGTGGACCGATGCAGTTTAAACTTGTGTTGTTTAATGGTCAACTGGAATTTTTAGGGGATGGGCTAGGAAGAATGAGATTATGGGGAACTAGAGTCAATAGTTGGAAGAGATTTGGGGGTAAATTATACAGAAAGGCATGTTGGTTGGTGGTGTCAAATCATAAGAATATTTTTGAATAAGTGATCATTTGTATGTTCAGACTTTCCAGAAGTCATTTAACTGGATACCCTGTTGGTGTCATCTTTGAGAATTGTACGGAGGTATTTTTATCAGTCAGAAGTTTGAATAGTCATAATATTAGTGAGGTCCATTTTGATGAGGATCAGCATTATCAATTAGAGCTTACATGCAAACATTGTTTTCTTTTGAAATATCTGAAATCTACGCAACTCAGACTTCTATTTATTCTTGAAAGAATTCTTGGAAAGATGTGCATCATCTTCTGATATCTGATATTCATGGAATTTCTTCACAGTAAACTAGAATTAACTTTTTAAAGACAAACATGTCTAGTGCTAACAATTTTAAAGTAAATTCAGTATTATAGAAAAATAAGTTATAATTGTTCGAGGAAGAATTTAATTCTGGTGTTTTATTAGTGTCCCAAAATAGACTATAGTACAAAGGGATAGTTTTAGGGGGGATGAGAAATCCTCTGAAGAGCAAATAGGGATTAAGGCTAATATTTGGATTTGAACCTCTTTCAATATGTTTTAGTTTGTCAGATAAAATAAAATAAACAATAACCTTTTGCTGGGAAAATGTAAAAATCCATATATTGTGGGAATATTGCCAAAAAGCATGTAGAATATAAATCAAAAATGAAAAATTTTAGGGTTTATAATAATTTTTTCAAAGGCAGCTAAAAAATTGATGCTTGAATATAGATATAGAATTTTTCAAAAGTAGAATTTTTTCAAAAGTAATTTTCATAGAAGTTAGAAAAAGGCTTGCCTCTTAGGGGCATTGACTTGACTAGAAAGGGACATATAACTTTCTGGGATGATAGAAATTTGTTTTTATCTTGATAGAAGTGTAGATGGTATAGGTTGTGAAGAGTAAACAGTAATAAATGTAAAAATAACAAAATCACTAATGCAATTTTATATATTCCTGTGATATTTGTAATTGACAGGCATCGCCTTAGTGAGATTCCCAATGAAAAGTTTCGATTATACAAATTAAAGATGATGGCAAAGATGGAAAAATATCTTCATTCCAGAAGGTGTAGGCGAAAGTAGGTATTATTTGTTTTATATTAATTAATAACAGATTTAGGAATGATGCTCTTTTAAGAAAAAGTTTTGCAAAATAATTAGAAATATTAGAAACCATATCTTGTTGGTATTACATATGTGCTGAATTTTTAAGGTAACTTTCTTTGTGCCTCAGTAAACTGAAGCCAGATAATGAGATCCCAGGTGAATCAATTAGTGATGATTTCACCTCATTATTTTAAGCAATGATTTTAACATATATGGTTTTGTTCTTTTATTTAATTTTAAATTTTCTCTTGGGTAGACTCATCTTGTCTCATTTTGAAGACAAACAACTACGAAAGGCCTCCGTGGGTATTATGGGAACTGAAAAATGCTGTGATAATTGCAGGTCCAGGTAAAGATATTTTTCTTCTGGATGGAGATTCTAAAAGTCTTTGTTTCTCTTCCTTCTCAAATATATATATTTTTAAGTAGGCTTCATGGCCAACAGGTGGCTTAAACTCATGACCCTGAGATCAAGACTCTGAGATCAAGGGTCAGATGCTCCATTGACTGAGCCACCCAGTGGCCCCTCAAATAATTTTCAATTGAGTTTTTGTTGAATGATATATATTACAGTTTTAAAAAACAAAATAATTTATTTAAATGTAGGACAAAGCAAGCAATATTATTTTGCTTTACAAATAGATAAATAAATAGATAAATGGTGGACCTAAATCTAAATGTATCAATAATTATATTAAGTGTAAATGGTCCAAAATCACCACTTAAAGGCAGACGTTGTTAGAATTGGCTTAAAAATACAACTGAGCCTGGCTGGCTCAGTCAGAGAAGAATGTGACTCTTGATCTTGGCGTCATGAGTTTGAGTATAGAGATTATTTAAAAATAAATAAGTAAACTTGGGGGAAGAAAATGACCCAAATATATGCTGACCATAAGAAATCCACAAGTGTAATTATACAGGTAGATTAAAAATAAAAGGATAACAACTATATACCATGAAAACACTAGTCAAAAGACAGCTGGGTTGTTATTTTAATATCAGACAGTGGAGACTTTGGAGAAAGAATATTACCGGGCATAAGGAAAGACATTACATGATGGTAAAAGGGTCAGTTTACCAATGAATCATAGTTCACCAGAGATACACACACACATACATACACACAGAGATTGATTTTAAGGAATTGGCTGATGGCAGTTGTGGGGGTTGGCAAGGCTGAAATTTGTAGGATAAGCTGGCAGGCTGGAAAGTCAGGCAGAATTTCTGTGTTAATATTTTTGAGTATAGTTCCTTGTTGTCCAACAAACCTCAGTCTTTGCTCTTTAAGGCCTTCATTTGATTGGATGAGACTTAACATTATCAGGTAATCTCCTTTTCTTAAAGTCAGCTGATTGGAGGTGGTAATCCTATCTACAAAATATTTATAACATCATCTAGTGTTTGACCAAACAACTGGGCACCCTAGCCTCGCCAAGTTGACACATCAAGTTCACCATCATATTCAAGAGCACATAACCCTAAATGTGTATATACTTAACAAAAGAACAGACAGAATTGAAAGGAGAAATACAGAAATCCATAATTATAGTTAATGATTTCAACATCTCTTAGTAATTAATGGAACTAATAGACAGAAAATCAGTAAGAAGATAGAAATGAACAGGACTGCCAACAAACTGGATCTAATTAACTTTTATAGAAACTCCACCCAACAACGGTGGAGTAAACATTCTTCCCAGGTACTGATGGAATGTTCACAAATGTGGATTATATTTTGGGTCATAAAACAAACCTTAATACATTTAAAAGAATTCGGCTCATATGGAATGTGTTTTCTGACCTTAAAGGAATTAAACTAGAAACCAATAACAGAAAGATAGCAGGAAAGCCTCCAAACACTCAAAGATTAAATAGCACAGTACTAAGTAACCCATGTGCCAAAGAGGAGGCCTCAAGGTCAACTGGAAGATATTTTGAACTGAATGAAATGAACATATAAAATGTATGGGATGCGGCTAAAGAAATACTGAGAGAAATTTAGAGCATTAAATACTTAGAAGAAAAGAAAAGTTTCAAAGCTGTAATTAAGCTTCCACCTTAATAACAAATAAGAGCAAAATAAACCAAAAGGAAGCAGAAGGAAGGAAATAAAGAGAAGAGCATAAGTGAAATGAAATAGAAAACAAAAACAAAAGAGAAAAACCAAAGAATTCAAAAGCGCATTCTTTGAAAAGGTCAATAAAATGGATAGAAACTTCTCACAAGAAAAAAAAGGGAATACAGAGATTACCAATATGAGGAATGAAAGTAATTTCATTACAGGCCCAACCGACGTTAAGAGAGTCATAAAGAAACACTGTGAATAATTCAGTGCATGTACATCCAGTAATTTAGAGGAAACAGACCCAATTCCTTGATAACTTCAAACTGACAAAATTCGCCTACAACGAAATAGATAACTCGGATAGTTGTACGACTGTTAAAGAAATTAGAGCTGTTAAAAACCTCTGGAATAAAATTTCCTAGCCCAAATGGTTTGAATGGCAAATTTTACCAAACTTTTAAAGGAAGAAATAATACCAATTTTACAGTACAGTCCCATTTATATGGTAATCTCGCAAAAGTAAGACTATATTCGGGATGGAGAAAAGATCAGTGGTTTCCAGAGGTGAGAGGGAGGTGGAGGTTATGATTACAAAGGGCTAGCATAAGGGAGTGTTTACTCTGATGAATTTGTTGTGTGTCCTCATTGTGATAGTAGCTGATTATGGTTGTTTGATGAATCTATGCATATGAATCAATAGATGTATTTAAATTAGTAGAACTTTACATATGCATAGATGCACAGTCAATTTAACTGTATATTAATTGAAAAATAAAAACAAATTGTATGACTAGTTGAGTTAACCATAGGTACCTAGGCATGGTAGCTGTGTAACTATTAGACAAAGAAGTAATTATTAGGGAGGAAGATGATCTCTGTGGTGACAAAAAGTTTTTTCTGCAAAAGGACAGAATTGTTCTATGCACCAAACCCCAAACCCTACAAATACATGAAGCACAAACCAACAGCCGGAAGAAATCAACAAATCCACCATTAAAGTAGAAGAGTTTGATATAATTTTTGGTTATTGGTAGGTTAAACAACCCAGAAATGAGTAAGCTGTAGAAAATTTGGTCAACATAGTAACAAGTTTGATTTATCACACACTTGCTATTTAGAACTCTTATACTAAGCATTTAGAACAGTGTATTGCAAACATTTTCACTTCATGATCCACAAAACTAGTGATAATACCACTATAGCACACTAGGCTATTTACTACTCAGGTCCAGATTCTGTCCAGAACTGTGGTTAACTCTGTAGCATCCCTATAATCCATTCACAGCACATTAGCTGGGAAGCCCTGAATTAGAGACTGCACTTCTCAAACATACATGGAACATTGATAAAAATTTGCCTCCGTGTTAGAACAGGGGGCTGGCAAACTATGGCTTGTATACTAAACCCACTTTGCTGCCTGTTTTTATGGATGAAGTTTTCTTGGAAAACAACATACCCTTTTGTTTATATGTTGTCTGTGGCTGTTTTTGCAGAGTTGAATGCCCAGTAGCTGTGACACAAAGATAGTATGGCCCACAAAACCTAAACTGTTTACTATCTAACCCTTTATAAAAAGCTTTCTGTCCCTTATACTAGATTGCAGTGTCTTGGAAGTTTTCAGTGTATTGGTATTAAACACACCACTTCATCTGATCAGAATGCAATTGAATTAGAAGAAAATAAGAGGATGGGGCACCTGGGTGGCTCAGTGGCTTAAGGCCTCTGCCTTCAGCTCAGGTCATGATCCCAGGGTCCTGGGATCAAGCCCCACATCGGGCTCTCTGCCCAGCAGGGAGCCTGCTTCCTTTCCTTTCTCTCTGCCTGCCTTTCAGCCTATTGTGATCTCTGTCTGTCAAATAAATAAATAAAAAAAATAATTTTTAAAAAAAGAAGAAGAAAATAAGAGGATAAAATTCTCATTCACTTGGACATTAAAAATAAATAACACTTTTAACTTACTCATAAATCAAAGAAGGAATCAGACGAAATTAAAACATTTTTAGAACTTTAGTAATGATTACAATATTATACATTAAAACTTGGGAGATACGGCAGAGGTGGCACTTTGTGAGAATCTGATAGCTAAATATTCATACTACAAAAGAAAAATAATGAGCTAAGTTTCCTACTAAAGAAGCTAGAATAGGAGAATAAACCTAAATGTAGTCTTTCCCCCAAAACATATTATAGCTGGAATATTGACTGTATTCCTACTGCTGTTTCAAAGCTATTTGTTCTAAAGAAAGCTATTGAATTAGATAGTTGAACTGTATTAGTTGATTTTGTCTAAGGAGTCCTTTTGTTCTCAAGCAGCTTTAAAGAATTCTTGGGGCTCCTGAGTGGCTCAGTGGATCAAGCCTCTGCCTTTGGCTCAGGTCATGATCTCAGGGTCCTGGGATTGAGGCCCCCATCAGGCTCCCTGGTCACCAGGGAGCCTGCTTCCCCTCCTAGACCTGCCTCTCTGCCTACTTGTAATCTCTTTCAAATGAATAAATAAAATCTTAAAAAAAAATTCTCATTTGCATTAATGATAATTCTAAATCTACCTGAAGGATGGCTTAGGAATGTAACTTCCAAGTGGACTTAAATGAGGTGCACTTTATCTTTGTGTCATATTTTATAGACATCGGAGTTTAAGCTAATAATTTATTGCATAGGAGATTTGGTTTTTAAGTTAACAACTTTGGTTTTTTTTGCAAAAATTTTTTTCTCTCATTACAACCTAACCCAAAAGCCCAGTATTTATATAATCATTCGAGTGGAGCTTTTCAAGCTGTACTTCTGAATTCTGCTTGCTTGAACCTCACTAATCTTCCATTTATGTTCTAAGATACTTCCCATGAAATTTGGGTTCCAAGGTTCTAGGGTTGAGAACCATCAATATAACATACAAAGCTATAATTATGGTTTATATTTCATGGTTTATATACTTCACATGGTCTTGGCTGTAATGAACTTTGTTAGCTTATGATTCGGTTGGCATATTTGAGATTTTTTTTTACTTAGCTAATTGTTAAACGGAATCTTTTTCTTTCTAAAGGTACATGTCTTAGCTAAACTTTCTATTATACTGTTACTTAGATTGGATCATTGCTGTGCCATTGATGACTCAGATGAGACATCAAAGGACTTTGGTCCACAAGCATTCCAGCTATTATCTGCTGTAGAAATCTTAGGAGAAAAGTTTGGAATTGGACTTCCGATTTTATTTCTCCAAGGATCTGTAAGTATACCTGTAAATCACCTTCATAATTCTTCTTGCACTTCTGTTACACTTTTCTTCAGAAGTTTGTCTTGGGATGGCAGCTTTGGCTTTAGATGAGTTATTGGAAGTCAGCCCTATGAAGCTCCAGTCAAACACAACATTCATTACTATTGACAAAACCTGCATGTTATCACATGTACTGCTGTTTTCATATTTCAAGTTGATGTTCAGCTTTGCAGCTCATTCTAGAAGCATTGTATTAGCTTATTAGATTACAGTTGGATAAATCCTTAAACTGGTCTTTCTTAGGATAATCAAGAAAAGTTAGCTTTCATTGTATCAGGAGACAGAACAAAAGTATCTCTTTGGGTGCCCTGAAAAGTAGTAAATTCTTTGAGCAAAACTTTAATTTCAGTGATTATTTGTAAATATCTAAGTTCAGTAACAATATTTGGAGGTATACTTTTTCTTTTTACATCTTTTCTGTTTCTCATCTCAGGTATTTAAAATTCCAAGTTTTTTTTGTTTGTTTGTTTCGTTTTTGGCTTTACTATTGAATAAATAGCGATAGTCAATTCAGCTACTTTTTTTTTTGTTTTAGTGATTAGCATGCCAGAATTATGCTAACATTTGCAAGTACACTATGAGTAAGTCATGACCCTTAACAGTCAGTAGTCCTTTTGTTCATATGATTTTATTCCTGGTTTAGAGTTCTGTAAAGCAAAGCCAAGTGTCATGCATTGCTATTAGTTGAGTAAAACCAAGTTGGAGGTAGAATCCTTCACAAATATGTATATTTATTAAAAATATACTTAAAAGTAGAGATTAATATTCTCAGTTTACATGGAATTTTAAAAAATAATTTAAGTAAGCATTTATTTGTTAAATACTTGAATGCTTCATGTAAATCTTTATTTTTTGAGTTTTTATCTTGTTTAGAAAGGGACATGTTAAATTATTTGTGAAATATTTTAAATGAAATATTGAAAACATGTGAACTTTTCAGATAGTGATGGTTTTAGATTCTACATGGAGTTTGAAATATTATGTTTTTATTTTTTGTTATTTTTTCCCTAGCCCCGCTCTAATTTTGTTTTTAAATCACCAGTTTGATTAGAAATTTAATAAGTGTTGTCACTGTTTATTATTTAAGTAGTGTTCCAAGTTAAGGAACTTGTTTTTAGCTGCTATGAGTGCTACTATTTTTTTTTTGTTTTTTTGCTAGTATCTTTTTTTATTAAAGAATTTAAGTTACAAGAGATAGATTAAGCTTAATTGGGATCTATGAAAGTTTCTTCTGTCTCTGTCATCTTCAAAATCTGTGTATCCCAGTTGAATGTGTAATTTATAAAAATTATCCTTGTTTTAATTTGGATTAAGCCAGCAGTATCCAGTATCAACAAATAAGTGTAAGTGGGCTCCTACACAAACTTGAACTGGCCACAAGAGGGATCAGATTTCACCTATTATTTGAAAACCAAGTCAGACTGCTTATACTGACAGTCTCTTCTGGGAGTCTTTAAATTAAGAAGTTTATTCTTTGTGAAATTTTATACTACCCTTGCTAGATAAAGGTATAAAACTTTTCAAAAAAGTACCACTTAACAAAAATTTGTGGACATTATCTACAAGGAAAAATAAGGTAATTTTTTTTCCCCTTCCTTTCAGTGATCTTGGTATCTATTGGGATATTGTTTTAAAAATTATAATTATGATTCCTTTAGGAATTTAGTAAATCGTCCACCTTAACTAATTTAGGTAAAATTTATAGCTTTGTAGATAATTTTGATCTGCAAGATGATAAATATATTAAACTGAAAACCTTTAGAGTTTTAAAGAGATAATAGTTTTATATATATATATATATGTATATATATATATATATATAAGAAATATAATTTAAGCAGCATGTGATTCTCATTTCTTACACAAGATTTTTCTAAATAGTATAAACAGTTGTACAGCCCATCCACGTATTTGTAAATGGAGTTTAAAACTTTGTTTTTAAATAGTACAAGTTTAATTAGAAATTAAATACTAGAAATGTTGCCTAAGAGACTTTGTTTTAGCTGTCTAAATAGCTCATTACATAAATATTTTTAAACACCCTGTATGAATAAGTTTCTGTTTTCGAATCTATACAGTTATTATAGTACTGTGTTTCTGTTTTCGAATCTATACTGTTTCTGTTTTCGAATCGAAAACAGAAGCAGTATAGATTCGAAAACAGAAACACAGTACTTAATTTGCATAACCAGGACATTAAGTGAAACCTCATTCCTGATCATATTATCAAAGTGCTGAGCCTTGTCATGGCTCCAGAATTAGGTAATACTTCTGATAAAAGATGCTTTGACTACAGGCAGCCACAAGAAAACTACTGGTGGTTTTAACACCCCTTATAATTTTCAAAGTATTGAACAGGAGAGGGTTATCAATTTAATTTTCTGGATAAGCTATTTTGTCTGAGAACAGGAGAGGGTTATCAATTTAATTTTCTGGATAAGCTATTTTGTCTGATTGAAATATATTCCTAGAGATAATTTTTTAAAATTTTTTAATTTTATTTTGCATTTAGAATAAAAGCCCTGGAAGTGACGTTGTTAAGCCCTGAAGTGGCAGCTCCAAGCTTCTTTGGCTTGTAGGAGTTGGGAAAGAGGCAAAAAAAGTTAAAATGCAGGCAGAAACTGTGGGCTTGTTTTACGCTTTAAGAACTTAGAGATTTAAAACTCGAGAGAGCTCATACCTATTTTTTTCCACTCGTTCTTAAACCTCTTTTTTGTGTATGTGTGCGTAAGGCACTGTGTTTTGTAGGGAATCCAAAAACCAAAACTCATCCTCTAGTATGAAAGGTGTTACTTGGGAAAAAATAGTATAGTGTAGCATTGAAAGAGATAAAAGACGTAGGAATAGACATGGGTTCTGGAGAGAGTGCTTGTTCACAGCCGGCAAGTTAGAGCAGTCTTTGTGATGCTGTCAGTATTGCTGGAGCTTTCTTTTTTTGTGGGAGATAATAGTAGAGTTTGGCATTCAGACATGAGATGAGGAAAGAAAGATGGAGGGGAGTGTGGCATTCCCAGCAGCAAGATTACCTTACACAACGATTGTGATCTTTAAAGAAGTTACTTCAGACAGGTGGCAGATTTGTGTGTTATTGTTGGTTTTTTTCCTCTATCAGATAAAGGTTCAGACTTTGCTTTTATCAGAAAGTGATACTTTGGGTCATGGATTCTAGCCAGTCTGCTCTTTTTGTTCACACACTATCCATAGTTAGTGGGTTTCCATATTGCTTGATACCAGTTTGGTGCTCCTTATTTTCCCAACCTGATTTTTAAAAGAAAAGAATGAGATAATTTCCCTTTTTGAGTGTGTCCCATAGAAGTGTAGACTCCTAGAGCAAAAAAACCCTATTTATTCCTCTTGCCTTATTTGACAGTGGTTGATACTGAATCCCTGAAATTTAGAGGACCTCCCTGAGTCACATTATTTTGTGCCAGAATCAGGATGAGCAAGCAGCTTTCCTGACTACTGTTCTAGTGCCTTTTCTATTCATTATGCTGTTCACATGCAGTTTTACATTTTTATTTTTAGATTAAATGATCTGGAGATACTAGAATGAATGCAGTTGGTACAGGATGTGTCTGTAAAATGTGCCTTCCTTAAAAATCAATGCCCAAATCCCTGTGTTCTCTATAGCAGCTTTCTGGGCACGGTGATTGCCATGGAAACAAGACAATGTGAATTTATTCACACAGTATATAGTATTTGCAATGATTGATCATGAGGGGAAGGACAATTACTCCCTGCTGATTAGGAAAAAATCTTATTGCTTCATACTGGTGAATGTGTTCATTCCCTTCAGGTTTTGTCGGTTTTGTTTTTTTTTTCTTATGAAAGGAAAGGCTAGAAGAATAATTTTAGTGTTGAGATTGCTAGTAAGTGCTAGTTAGGCAATTTAATACCTATGGTCTTACTAGTTTGCAAGCAGTAGAATCTCCTGCTGCAAGGATAAGCCCCTAGTAGATGTAGAGTACCATTACCAGTGTTACAAGGAAATCTGACTAGATACTAGGTAGTGATTTTTCTTTCTTTCTTTCTTTCTTTTTTTTTTTTTTTTAGGTATTTACTTATTTATTAGAGAAAGTGCACACATGCATGTGCTTATGTGGGAGGGAAGGGCAGAGGGAGAAGGAGAGAATCTTAAGCAGGCTCCACACGCAGCTCCAAGGCTTAGTCTCATGACCCTAAGATCATGACCTGAGCAGAAATCAGGAGTCGATACTTAGCCAACTGAGCCACCTAGGTGTCCCTATAATGGTTTTTCTTTTAGATTAGGGAATTTAGGTTGAGTTAAAGGATCAACTGTTAACTAATCAGAAGAAAGATAATGTTACTGAGTCAGGCTCTGTCTTGGTTACTCAGTCTTTACAACATGTCCAAGAGATAGAAGGTGTTGTTAATACTTGGGTAGCGGCTGAGGAACTAGAAGCCCAGGTAAGTTAAGTAACTTGCCTGGTAAAAAGGTAGAAAGTATTCCTGGGACTTGAATCCAGGTAGTCTTGCTGTAATAACTACAAACAATGTGTGTGTGTGTGTGTGTGTGTGTGTGTGTGTGTGTGTGTAGATATGTGGGGGATGAATATGTGGTATCTCTGTTGTATATGTATGTATTGCATATGTATATTTCTGTGTGTATTCACATGATATAATAATGAAAGTTTCAAACTAGTACTCTGGAGGCCCGTGTTCTACTCCTAGTTCTAGGACCTTAGGGTACCGCTTAACTCTTTGAGCCTCTAACTATTTATTAGCAATATGAGTAAAAAATAACCATGTGGATCAAAGAACTCCAGTGTTCTAGCTCTGAAATTCTCTGATGTTTGAGTTTAAGCATTCTTTTCAAGTCATTTGACTTAGGTAGGGAAAAGGGTACCATGTTGTACCTGGGTGTTTCTATTTCTCTAAATCTTGTTCTGATAAAATTTTGGTAAATATAATCACCATGATACTAAAGCTCATTACTTATCTATCGTAATAAAAAGAATTCTATTTCTATTTTTAAGGTAAGTAGAATGCATGTTATAGACTCTTTAACCTGTCAGAAGCCGATGGGTATTAAGCTCAGTTTCTAGGCACTGAAGTGTCTCTGATGGGAATTTGTTCCACTTTAATCTAACATCAGCCTAGGTTTCCTTCATGTGTTGACAGAGAGAGAGAGAGAGAGAGACAGGGCAAACAGAAGTCGGGGGAGTGGGAGAAGGAGAAGCAGGGTCCCAGCTGAGCAGGGAACCCGATGCAGGGCTCAGTCCCAGGACTCTGGGATCATGATCTGAGCCAAAGACAGACACTCACCTGATTGAGCCACCCAGGCCTCCCAGGGTTCTTTCACTTTTATTCACATGTTTCAATGTTCCAGAATGATAAACTGGTAGCTGTAACAATTTTCATCAGTTGAATAAAACCAGTACATTCATAATAGAGAACCTTCTAGTACTTGAGTTATGTCTGCTGTCTATGAGTTGTTTTGACTTTGACCCCTGGATTTTTATATGCATTGATTATTAAGCCTTCATGGAATATAGGTAAAATGTAAAAATGTTGAATGACGGGCTGTGCCTGTTTCAAAAATTTTAGATTGCATTTAATATTGAAATTTTTAGAATAACCTCTTGACATAGTCAAGGGATTACTCTTTTTGAAATCTAAATATAACCTAAAATACAGAATTTATATTTGCTCATAATCACTCTAAATAATTTAAACAGAAAGCTGTGTATTACTGGGTATTAAAAAACTTATAGATTGTACTGTAAAATAATCGATTATGAGACCTGCTGCCTCTTCTGTGACAAGAAGCTGTCAGTCTGGGAAGCTGCCGCTATAGCACCAGACCCCACAGTGCACCGAACAGGGAGCTCTAACAGCCAGGGAGGTTCCCCTTCTTGTTCTGGTGACCACCTGTACTTGCTATAATCTGTATCCAAAAAGTATATGCCTCTGGAGACTTAGGATGCTAGTAATCGTATGCTGGGTTCTTGGCTAACACTTTCTCATAAAAAGCGAACACCTCCACAATCACGTGTCCCTGCAAGAACAGCTGCAGAGTAGCCCGACCTCATCTCCTGCTTAGAGATGTCACGCAAAAATGCCTCTTAAGTCATACCCAGAACTCTGGCGGAAAGGGATTTTGAGAAACAATATTTATAACTTTGCAGATACTTCAGTGAAAGAGGGTACAGTGGTTGAGGGTTAGAATGATCCTTGAAAGACCATCTGACGTATTCACCGCAAGTACATTAGACAGGAGCAACTTTCCATAAAGCATTATTTTCATAAAATACTATAGACTTCTAAAGGCAGTTCTTGCATGTGTAGGGCAAGTAGAGGAGGTAGTAAGAGAGCACAGTGAATGGAAAAGTACTTTACAGAGAGTGAAGGTGGGGGAAGTCCCCTCCGTCAGAGGGCAGGAGAGTTACATAGGAGACTCTGCACGTGGCAGACCATCTTCCCCAACATTGCCAGAATGCGATGGCCTGTGCAGAATCTCCTACTGGAATCCTCTCATCACTTAGGAAAAAAAAAAGAATCTCAAAAACAGTTCCTGTGTAGCATGCACTTGTTTTCCCTGGGGTTTCTTTGTAAAGTAGCTAAATCAGAAATGATTAAGTAAACTTTGTAGTACCTCGTGAACAAAAGTACAGTGAATGCAGCCACGCTGTGGGGACTGAATTGTTGCAGTGCGCTCACTGATGACTAGCTGTGGGGTCCCCCTGCCTTTTAACACCCCTGCTTCTAGTCTTGAGTTATAGCTTATGAGTACTGTTTTCAGGGGCGCCTGGGTGGCTCAGTGGGTTAAAGCCTCTGCCTTTGGCTCGGGTCATGATCCCAGGGTCCTGGGATCAAGCCCCGCTTGGGGCTCTTCGCTCAGTGGGGAGCCTGCTTCCCTTCCTCTCTCTGCCTGCCTCTCTGCCTACTTGTGGATCTCTGTCAAATAAATAAATAAATGAAATCTTAAAAAAAAAAACAATGAGTACTGTTTTCAGACAGTAATGTGTGTTGATAAAAGGCCTAAATAGCCTAGGTTAAATATGCCAAACATATCCAATCCTGTGCATTGGAAAACGTGTATCAAATTATCTGCCATTATTTTACACAGGAAAGCAACACTTTTGATTATATATTTATTTATTACTTAAGTGCTCAGAAAAAGCAGGATGGGCATTAAATTTTGTAGGTATTTAAAGCTGAAATTTAGTGTTAAATCCAAAAAGTGAATAGGCAGTTCCATTTTACTTATCCTGTTTAAGTGAAAAAAGCATTTTTAGACACTGATTTTATTCCTAATTTCAGAGTTCCCAGCGTCTTCCAGATCAGTATCGCAGACACAATTTATTTGGCAGTGGCAAGAATCAGACAGAGAGTTGGTGGAAGGCTTTGTCCCACCAGCTCATGGCTGAGGGATTCTTGGTAGAAGTTTCTGGGAAGCGCAGATTTGTAAGGATTTGCACTCTTACAGAAAAGGTAAGCAATGTAGAAGACTACCTGTTTGATTTAATTTTTCTCACTATGTATTAAAAGATTCTTCTTGTGTTCAATAGGGCAGATGTTGGCTTCATGAAGCCGGTACAGAGTCTCCTAAGAAACTTATCCTCCAAGCTAGTGAAGAATTGTGTCCGAGGGTATTTCTTCTACCAAGGTTCATTTTTCATTTTTTCTTAACTTCTGTATTTTTGTTGTTGAAATGTCAGATCATACCAATTCACAGGCTCCCCAAAGATAAAGTGAGTAAAGATTGCTTTGCATACATCTTTTAACTAGTTTGAAATTGGGAGTTAGTGGGTGAAAGATAAATCATAGATCATTTTCTTGATTGATAAGAAGTAGTTGAGTATTATAGTATTTAGAAAGCTCTTTTTCCATTGATTAAAGAAACAGCACTGAGGTCAATGTTGAAGCATCCATTTATCAAATTGTCTTTTTTTTTTTTTTTTAAGATTTTATTTATTTATTTGGCAGAGAGAGAGAGATCACAAGTAGGCAGAAAGGCAGGTAGAGAGAGAGGGTGAAGCAGGCGGGAGCCTGATGTGGGGCTCGATCCCAGGACCCTGAGATCATGATCTGAGTCGAAGGCAGAGGCTTAACCCACTGAGCCACCCAGGCACCCCTCAAATTTTCTTCTTATGTTAGAAGGTGGGAAGGGAATATACTTGTTGCCTTCTTTTTTGTATCTTTACATGTTGTTGATCATTTATGGGTTTTTTCCTTTTTTAAAAAATTGAGATATAATTGACATATAACATTTTGTAAGTTTGACGTGTACAACGTGTTAGTGTGATAGATTTATATAATGTCATATGATTACTACAGTGGTTTAGCTAAAACCTCTATCTTGTGACATAATTATCATTTCTGTGTTGAATACAACTCTTCGTCACAACTTTGAAGTTTATAATATAATATTGTTGATGGTAATCCCTATAGTGTGCATTATATTATCAATTTTTCTTTTAAAGTCAAAAAGCTCTAAAGAGCTTTAAACTTAAATTTTAAAGAGCTTAAAATGCACTTTTGGAGCTTGTCCTCAAAAAAAATTAATTTAAAGAAATCTCAGTTTGGGGACTCCTGGGTGGCTCAGTCATGTAAGCCTCTGCCTTTGGCTCAGGTCATGATCCCAGGGTCCTGGAATCGAGTCCCACATTGGGCTCAGCTTCTGCTCAGCTTCTCCCTCTGCCTGACACTCCCCTTGCTTGTGTTCTCTCTGACTCTCTCTCTCTCGCTGACAAGTAAATAAATAAAATCTTTTTAAAAAATTAAAAAATAAATAAAAAAAAATTTCAGTTTTGAAACAGTAGACTCTCATCTGTCTTTGTGAGACCAGATGCATTATGATATTAGATAATTGAGTAACCATATTTCAGCATTTGAGATAATTTGATTTTATTATTTTTTCAGTTCTAAAACTGTACCACCCGGCGTTGAACAGGGTTCCTATAATCAAGTACCAACTGAGTCAACGACAGACAAGAAGGTTGGTTTGTTTAAAGAGGTGGTTCCTACTGATTTCCTTCGAAATGCCATATGTAATAAAACATAAACTTTGGAAAGAGTAGTGATGTGAACAGAATAAAAGATGCAGGATGTGATTTCTGGGACTAATAGGATAGTTAAAAATACTTGAGAAAGTGACTTATTTTAATTTTTTTAAAACCTGTTTTATAACTCATTTGGCCTGGAGTTTTTTTTGTTTTGTTTTGTTTTTTACAAAGTACAATACTTAAAACTAAGAGAAATAATAAGCCTGATTCCTAAGTGTTCTCATGAAAGCTATATGTATATTCACTCACACATGCACACATTCTTTCTTGCTTTGTTTTTGGATCTTAGATAACAGTTACAGGTTAAAGAACCACAGGCAGACTTAAACTAATTGGAACACTGGAGTAACAGGAAAATGTGCTGAATTAATTTTTTGTCAGAGTTTTTCTGTTTTATTCAAGTATGCAGAATTTAACTGAATCATTTTATAAGTTGGGCCTCTACTGTGCCTCAAATAATTACTCTGATTATGTATTCTCTATAGATTTGGGAGAAATAGGACATTACATTTCCAACTGCCTTTAGAATCCTAGAAATTGATAATCCAAGAGCTATTTTCAGGTGATGAGTTTTATTTGGTAACTTGGTTAATCAGAGGAAAAGTTGTCATCGTGAGGTTTTTGTATATTATTATTATTATTATTTTTTGCATTTGAAAGTTTTGAAACTTCTGATTTTTTGTAATGAATCTTTATATGTTTAAAAGCAGCTTAACTTGGAGAAGATGTATTCTTATAAAGCAACTGATAAAATTTCTTCTGGGAGAAACATTCCTAAAAAAAGGTACAGAGTTCAAAATGTTTATTTTCTGTGTTAACTATATTGACACCTTTTTTCTTTCTTTCCTAGAGAAAGGTCTGTCAGATGTTGGACTGTTTCATTGGTAGAAGGAAGTTAAAGTTAAAGTATAAGCCTATCATAATTATTATGTGGATAAAATTATTATATATAATATATAAATTATAATTATTAAATAAGACCTATAAAATGATAGTATTAATACTAATTTAATAGCTAATACTTCTTGGGTATTATTATTTGCCAAGCCATACGCTACATGCTAAGTATTTTATTTGTAACATCTCATTTAATTATTACAACAATCTGTAAGTTGGCTACTATTATTTATTCCCATTTTAAAGTTGAAGATACCAAGGGTTAAGGAGTTAACTGTTCAGTCACGTATGGCAGATCTGACTTTCAAATCTATATTTGTCCACCTTTAGCTTCTTTTTTTTTTTAAGTTTTTTTTTTTAATTTTTATTTTTTTATTTATTTGACAGACAGAGACCACAGGCAGGCAGAGAGGCAGGCAGAGGGGGAGAGAGGAGGAAGCAGGCTCCCCGCTGAGCAGAGAGCCTGACTCGGGGCTCGATCCCAGGACCCTGGGGTAATGACCTGAGCTGAAGGCAGAGTCTTAACCCACCGAGCCACCCAGGCGCCCCCAACCTTTAGCTTCTAAACACTCACTACATATGTATAAAATATATATTCCAAGGCCATATAAAATATATGTTATGAAAACATAAAATGGTAGATATTAGAGTTGGTAGAAATAGTGAATGGACCTATTACACTTTGGAGCTTAGTATTTGACTTGCTGACTTAATGAAAGTGTGGAGAATGTACAGAATTAGAGAAGGTCTAAAGATGGAGAGTTTGAAAAACTTGTCAGGACTTATATACAGATTATTGAATGGACTTTGTTTATATACATATCAGGTGAACGGAAGTTAATGTGCTCTGATGCTGTTACTTTCTGGTGGATTCCTCACTTAGATAATACTACTTTCGATCTGACAGAAATATGTACCCTAATACCAGTCTCTCACTCAAAACACTTTATTTTTGTTTAGATATGGGCTAATTAATTACAGTGTGTAAACAAAAGGGTTAAGGAGTATATAAAACAAGATATCCATTCAGTATGCTGAAGTATTTCTTCATTTAAACATTTGTTTCATTTTTGGTAAACATTTTTGTGCCTGGTATTACTCTTCGCATTGGAATTTGGTAGGGAAAATAGAGACATAGTCCCTGGACTTCCCAGGGTTTATACTCTAGTTGGATATATGGGTAGGGGAACATGAAATTACAATCTAGAGTTGTAATACTTTGGAAACACACTTGGAAATGACACTTGAGACTTTAGGTAGAAGTTAAATGACATGAGCATAAGTTCTCTGAGCAGAGGATTGGCCCACTTTTTAAAACCGGAAAGCAAGAGAGGGTGTGATATGATCAAGGAACTCAACAGTCCTAGCAGTTACCTAGTAGAGGGAAGTAGAGGGGTGGCGAAAATTTAAGACTGAAGAATTAAATAGGGCCCAGAATATCCAGTTCCTGTCCAGCCCTCAACTTGATCATAAAAGCAGAGGAGTTGTTGGGAGCTAAGGAAGGATTTTTCAGTAGGACAGTGACATCAAATTTACGATTGAGAACAGAGGTTGCCATTTCCATCAAGGATCAGATAGTAAACAATTTAGGCTCTGAGGGCTATGTGGTCTCTGTCTAACTTTACTCTTGTAGCCTTAAAGGAGCCATAGTTGATATGTAAAGAAAGGGTGGCTTGTATTCCAATAAAACTTTATTTATGGACCCTGAAATTTGAATTTCATATAATTTCCACATGTCACAAAATGTTCTTTTGATTTTTTTTTGACTGTTTAAAAATGTAAGAAACCATTCTTAGCTTACAAGCCTTATCAGAACAGATGGGTTTGTCCCGTGCACCCTAGTGTGCCGACCCTTGATCCATGACTCTGGCCATAGAGGGATTGGAAGGCAGGAGGATCAGAGTGTAGAGACACAATAAGGAGGCTATTGCAAGAGAGGGTGGGAACTTAGACAAGGGAAATGGCAGTGGGCATGGAAAGAGAAAGGACTAGAAGATATTTAGGAGTTAGAATTGTTAGGACTAAGTGATTGAAAACAGAGGTGGGCTTAAGAAAGTGGAGAGCTTGAACATGACACTTAAGTTTGTGTCTGATTGCAGGTGAGAGTGTTGTCATTCCCTTCGCTGGTAACATAAGAGGAGCACAGGTTTGAGAAGTTGGGTATTTAGGGGATGAGGAGTTTAGTAAAAGACATACTGGGTTTGACATACCTGTGGAGTGGCCCAGAAATTAATTTTAATATATGGGTTTAGTGTATAGGAGCAAGAAAGATGCTTACATATCAATAACTATTATTTTAAAGTTCATTTGAATTTTCATTAAAATAATTCATGTACATGGTTTTAAAAGTCAGTTGGTACTTAATGGCATATAACAAAGCAAGCCAGTTCACATCCTTCCCAAATCCACTTTGCTCTGTTCTGTAGAAGTGGTTATCCTCTAAACTTTCAGCTGGGCTTGCAGATATTTGCCTGCATTTTTTATTTTAAGGTGGAGCAGGGGTAAGGGGAGAGGGAGAGAGCATCTCAAGCAGACTTCCTGCTGAGCATGGAGCCTGTCCTGGCACTCAACCTCATGACCCTCAGATCATGACCTGAGCCAAAATCAAGAGTCAGATGCCTAACAAACTGAGCCACCCAGGTTCCCCTGCCTCCATATTTCTAAGTGACATTCTTAGATTTTTATTTTTGGACCTATCAGTTTTAGAAGTTTTTTTATTGACCTATAATGGTAGATTGTAGCTTATCTTCCACATGGCCTTCCCTCATTTCCCTTCCTTAACTTCCTCCCTTGACCAAAACAGAATTACATTTCAAGTTGTGGCTGTATTAACAATTTGTTTTTACGTTATGATACTTACACAGATGTTGTATACTACTAAGCCAGTCTGTGTGGCTATGGCATGACTACTTTAATTTTCCTTGTTGTTAGTAATTGTCTTTTTTGTTTTCTTGGCTTGGTTTTTAGTGTTTTTATTACTCATTTTCCCCCCTTGTTTTCAATTTCTTTTTGTTGGTGTGTACTCTTTTGGATTCCTTGACTTTATATTCCCCTCCATCTAGTAAGATTCTAATTTTAGTTATTAAAATCTTAATTTCTAAGAACTATTTCTTGTTCTGTTTCTTCTTTAACATGGTAGTCTTTTCTTGTTTCATGCGTAGAACATCTCCACTTTTTATTCCCCCCACAAAGATTGATTGATTGATTGATTCATTGATTACAGAGGGGCAGAGGAGAGGGAGAGGGAGAGTGAGAGAGAAGCTAGCAGATTTCTGTGCTCAGTGCAGAGCCCCATGTAGGGCTTGATTCCATGACCCTGAGATCACAACCTGAGCCAAAACCAAGAGTCGGACACTTAACCGACTGTGTCACCCAGGTGCCCCCAACATCTCCACTTTTTCACGATATTCATTATAGTAATTTTGGGCTTTTCTTCTGTGCACTTGTAATAGTATTCATAGGCAAAACATTTATTATTGTTTTCCATGTATATTTCTCCTTCAGGGCTATATTGCCCATATTTTGCCAATATATATGATAATAAAATTTATTTGTAAAATAATTTAAAATACCGTTTTGTAAGCAGTATGTTAGTATAAAGACTTTTATAAATACTATTATAAAGGGTAATATAATTTTATTATTTAAAACAAATTTATAATTATCTTGAATAACCTGATATTACTAATTCTTTGAACTGGTGTTTTTTTTCCTCTAGTTTAAATCTGCTTATTTTAGCGATAGGATTTGATAATTGTGAAAATCTTACTATAAACATTTGTTAAATATCAAACATGTTCGCCCTTTCCTTACCAAAAAAGGGCTTTATTTAAATTGGGCATCTTTTATATAAGCTATTCCATGCAATTTCATTTTTATATCTTTTTGTCTTTAGAAATAATTTATCAATGGGAAATGTTCTTTGTAGAAATTGGTTTTCTGTCTAGTTTGCTGCCTTACTCCTTCCATGTTGTTTGCTAATTGCATGCTTTTTATCTTTCTTTTGTGGAATCAAAAGACAAATCCCCTTTGGTTTAGTTTTGTTTGATTTTGAAGAAAACCGTGAACAGTTTGATTAGTCCCATGCTAATGTTCCTTACCAACCAAAAATTAGTGATGTCACAGTAAAGAATCATAGATTATATCTCTCTTGGACAAAAAAGTTATCTTCAGTATAGATAAGGAAGGAGTATTTTAAAGAATTTGGTTGAGGATGAGGATGGGGCAAAGGCTGTTTTTGAGTATACTACATTTTGATGAATTCAAATTACAGTTTTAACTTTACTATTATAATGAATGCATTTGATTGAAATTGCTTAAAATCTAGGCTGCCATATAAGTCACAATTATTTTACTGGTGTTATGAAAAATAAATGTTACTGTTGACTTGCAACAATATTCTCATTTTGGGGGTGAAATAAAAAGTGAACATGGAGAAAGAAAAGCCTTTACTATTTATTTTCTTTTACATATTTTAGCTTCATGGTGCATTCACCAGGAAAACCTCACAAGTCCTCAGAACCTGTTATTTCAGCTCAAGAGCAGGAGACTGAGGTACGGCTTTTGTGAAAAAGCAGTGCTTGAAAGGATTATATGCATGCTTAAAATTTTGTTGCCAGCATTTTAAAAGTTGTTCTTGAGCTTGAGTCTGAGACATAGTTAATTCTTCATCCTGAGGGAAAATGTAATAGCTGGAACTCTAAAAATAAAGGACTGGATTTTTCTCAGTACATTAAAAAACAACAACAAATGTTCCGTTGTTTCTTTGTTCTTCGTTCAGACTGTGTTGTACGGCAAACTGGTTGAAGCCAGGCAGAAACAAGCCAGTAAAATGGATGCCCCTCCAGCTATTCTGGCAACAAATAAGATACTACTGGATATGGCCAAAATGAGGTATGTGTTCTAACTTATTTTCTCCTAACATAATAGATTTGTAATGTAGATTGTTTAGTGACAGTACGACTTGGGGTCCAGCTGTCTTGTCTGTGAGGTGACTCCCCAGTCTCCCATGCTGCGCACCATCTCTCCACTGAGCTGTAGTCTTATGTTTCAACATGAATGAAAACCGTTTTCAGCCATCACATTCAGTGTATATGAAATCTAACTCACTATCCGCAACCCTCCGTGCATGCATTTTGTGCAGCTACCAAAACTCTTCTCTCTCTTTTTGTTGTCAGTTCCTACCTTTATGTTCTCAATGACACATGTTTAAAATGCCTGGTGTTATTTTCACTCCTCTAACGTGGATCCCCGTCTTAGTCCTACTTAAATAGTTGTGAGACTTTTTCACTAAAGAGTTCCTCGTGCATCTGTGTATGCTGTCCTCTCTCTTCTTTGTGACACCCTGTTAGTTCAGACCATCGCCCCTGGGCTGTTGCAGAAACCTCTTAACTAGTAAATCTTTCCTTCATCTCTCCGTCTCTGTTTCATCTGGTACATGAGACCAAATCAGTCTTTCTTTCTCATGTCCTATTTCTGCCTAACTAGTTCCTAACTGTCTTAACTTCTTTAGCTTGTAATTCAGAGCCCTGAATTTAAAGCCATTTATGGACTTAAACATGCTTTTTCATCCATGTCACAGAATTTCGAGTGGTTTATCCAACCGCATGTTGAAGATCCCCTTTCAAATTCCATGTATTTGTTTACAGTGTTGCTTCTGCCTTGTCGTTTCCTTGATTTCCCAAAACTCCTGCTAGGAAATCCTTCAAGATTTTCTCCATAAGTCTTTCATGCTCTTAGCAGCAAAGGAGTTCCTTTCCCCTGAATTCATAAAAGACTTTAAAATGTAAATTTAGAAGATGCTTCTGTGACACATCTCACATAATGCTTTATTTTTTGTTATTATTGGTATACGTGCTTGTATCTTCCAGATTGTAAATTCTGAATAAAGACACTGTTTTCCTCATTATTTTGTGTCTTCCAAAGCACCTGGCACAATGCCTAATAAAGATGAGGTGATCAATAAGTATTTAGAAGAAATTATTTCCAAAGAACAGTTTTTGAAGGACACCTGAGTGGCTCAGTGGGTTAAGCTTCTGCCTGCTGCTCTCCCTGCTTGTGCTCTCTCTCTCTCTCTCTCTGACAAATAAAGAAATAAATAAAATCTTTCCAAAAAATTTCTATCTTTAAAAGAAAAAAAGCAGTTGCCTGATAATTGTATTCTCCCTTTTTCTTTGTTGAATTTTATTTATTTATTTGTGAGAGAGAGAGCACACACAAGCAGGGGAAGCAGCAGACAGAGGGAGAAGCAGGCTCCCTGCTGAGCAAGGAGCCTGATATGAGACTCTATCCCTGGATCCTGGGATCATGACCTGGGCCAAAGGCAGATGCTTAACCAACTGAGCATCCAGGCATCCCAATTGTATTCATCTTTTATACTTTCTTTTAAAAAATTGTTTTTGTCATTAAGTTTTATCCAAAAGATGTTACTTTAGTGTAGGAATTTTAATAATATAGTGCTTATATTTTAAAATAATTATTTTATTAAAAGTGAGTATTCAAAAACCACATTTTAATATTTTGTGAAGATAATTTAAAGGAAAATGAGTAATGATTAGATTGGCAGATTTTTAGAAAGTAGACATTATACAATCTCTTGGATTTTGGACACAATAAGAAATACTGAGTTAAAAGCCTAAAGTAGTTAGCAAGTTTATTATTACAGGTAAATAGTTTGTATATAATGAATGAGATTTTCTTTTGTATTTCTTAGCCTCTTGGTTATCCTCAGAGCCTCATAGTTTTTTTTAATATCTGTAAAAATAGTAATAGTGATAAGATCAGTAATAGAGTAGAACATTAGCCTGTTTCTTCATGCTAATGGCCTGTTTGCCAGTTAGTACTGTGTTTTTGTGGTGATAATGGTGGTGGTGTTTTTATTCAAAAACTGCTAAAATAAAAATCTTTAAATGGTGGAAAGCAAAGAGAAACATCATTACTTGTATTACACATTGTTTTTGGTTAATGGAAAAATATACATTTATTAAGTATTAATATGAAGCTAAACATCAGCTATGTTGCTGGAGTGATGATGTTTTAGTGGTTTCTTGACTTCTTAATTTTTTTAAATGACAGACCTACTACATTTGAAAATGTGAAAAGGATCGATGGTGTGTCTGAAGGCAAAGCTAATATGTTGACCCCTCTGTTGGAAGTCATCAAAGATTTCTGTCAAATAAATAGCATTCAGGTAAAATACTGTGGTTTGCAGGAATTGTGAGAGAATGAACATTTTTTGATGATTTAAAAAACACCTTTCAAAAACATTTTCTCCCTTTACAGTTGACCCTTGGACAATGTGGGAGGTTAGGGACACTGACCCCCACACCATCAAAAATCCATGTATAATTTTTGACTCCCCCAAAACTTAACCATTAATAGTTTACTATTGACTAAAAGCCTTACTGAGAACACATATAGTTGATTAACACATATTTTGTATGTTGTATGTCTTATTTACTGTATTCTTTGGTTGTTGTTGTTTTTTAAGATTTTATTTATTTATTTGGGAGAGAGAGAGCCCGAGAGCACAAGCAGGGATGGGGGGAAGGGCAGAGAGAGGAGAAGCCAACTTCCTACTGAGCGGACAGCCCGACTCTAGGCTCAAACCCAGGACCCTGAGATCATTACCTGAGCTGAAGACAGGTGCTTAAAAGACTGAGCCACACCGATGCCCCAAATACTATTTTCTTGTAATAAAGTAAGGTAGAGAAAAAAAAAAGTTATTAAGAAAATCATAAGGGAGGAATGCCTGGGCGGGTCAGTTGGTTAAGTGTCCGCTCCCGGCATCATCTCAGGGTCATGAGATCTAGCCCTGCGTTGGGCTTGACGCTCAGCCAGGAATCAGCTTGAGAATCTCTCTCTCCCTCTCACTCTGCCTTTCTCCCATGCTCGTGCATACGCTCTCCTTCTCTCTCCCTTTCAAATACATAAATAAATCTTAAAAAAAAATCATAAGGGGTTGACGAAGGGAAGGTGGGCAGGGGATGGGTTAAATGGGTGACGGGTATTAAGGAGGGCACTTTTGTGGAGCGCTGGGTGTTGTAGGTAAGTGATTAATCACTAAATTCTACTCCTGAAACCAATATTACACTATATGTTAAGTAACTAGAATTTAAATAAAAACTTGAAACGAAACAAATTATAGGGAAGAGAAAATATGTTTTAGCACTGTGCTGTATTTATTGAAAAAGTCTGCATCTAAGTGGACCTGGCCGCTTCACACTATCTTGTTCAAGGGTCAGCTGTGTTTTCATTTCTACACTGGACACTTAGAAAATCGATTCAGATTACTCCTGTAGTAAATCACCTACAAAAACATGTTACCTAATTTTTAAGATGATGCTTAAGTAGTTGTCCAGGCTGCTCATGTCTTTCTGTTCTGTTGAGTGATTTTGCTTTTCAATTTGAAAAAGTACTGTGTTTTAGGTTGATAAATTATTTTACTTTCAGATGGAGATAGAAATTAAAGCTGCAAAGTTATCCTTGCTATCACTTGGCATGGAGCCCAGCCACTTTCTTTTCTGTTTTGTTTATTTTATTCCCTAATTACCCTCTCCTACCAGTCATGCTGTCCTTTGATATTAAGTAGAATACATGTTCTTCTCTTCAGTCTTAATAGCATTTTCTTCCTATTCTTTTATTACTCTTTGTTCTACCATAAATGGCCATTTCCACAAGGATCCTTTGGGTTTCTTTCTTTAAACCCCACATTCAGACTCTATTAACTTTGTGTACTCTGACATAGGAGTAAGGCATTGTGAGGTAGTAGAAAGTCTACTAAACTCAGAATCAGGGAATTAGGAACTTAATTCTCCCATGGTCTACCTGTTGAAGCCGAATGTGTTCTTTTTTTTTTTTATAAACATATATTTTTATCCCCAGGGGTACAGGTCTGTGAATCACCAGGTTTACACACTTCACAGCACTCACCAAAGCACATACCCTCCCCAATGTCCATAATCCCACCCCCTTCTCCCAAACCCCCTCCCCCCAGCAACCCTCAGTTTGTTTTGTGAGATTAAGAGTCACTTATGGTTTGTCTCCCTTCCAATCCCATCTTGTTTCAAAAGATTTATTTGACAAGCCAGGGGAGGAACACAGGAAGAAGGAGAAGCAGACTTCCTGCTCCACAGGAGGCTGGGGGAGTGGTATGAGGCTCCATCCCATGATGCTGAGATCATGAACTGAGCTGAAGGTAGATGCTTAACTGACTGAGCCACCCAGGCACCCCCCCCCTTTTTTTTTTAAAGAGTTTATTTATTAGAGAGAATGAGGAGGGGAGGGACAGAAGGAAAAGGACAAGCAGACTCCCCATTGAGCAGGGAGCCTGACTCTGTATGTGTTCTTTAACATCTTTAGGTTTCCATTTCCTGACTACACAATGGAAAGGATACTTTCCTTCCCCATATTAAGGAAACAGTAGATTAATTAGAAAGACAAAAGATAGGAATGCCTGGGTGGCTCAATCATTTAAGCATCTGACTCTTAAGATTTTGGCTCTGATCATGATCTTGGAGTCCTGGGTTCTGCACTCAGCAGGGTGTCTGCTTCTCTCTCTCTCTCTCTCTCTCACTCCTTTTGCCCCTTCCTCTGCTCACACACACACTGTCTCTCAAATAAATAAATAAATCTTAACAAAAAAAAGAAAGACAAAAGATAAGGGGTGGGTATAAAAAGTTGGAAGCATTAAAAGTATGGAAGGCAGTATTAAGAGGTTGTTTTCGCTTCTAAGAATCTCCTGTAAGCGTTGGACACGTACATTTGGATCCCCCTTTAAAAATCTGATATGTCTTGTCACAGAATAGTTGTGTTTTGGGGAGTAGATTTGCATTATCCTTCTCTGTGAGCTTGTTTTTATGTATACATGTGTGCAAATATGAATGTAAGTGGTTACATTGGAATGCAAATTTATTAATTTATCATGAGAATTGTAACTGAGAAGTTTCACCAGACATCTTCCCCTCTCCTATTGAATAAGAAGGTATATGGGAAGCCAGCTTATCTGACAGTCGCTTAGAAAGCCTGGAATATCACAAGGGGAATTCTGATAGTGTTAGAGTAGTCTGTCACATCAAGGCAGATTAGGCATTGTCCTACATTACTTGCCAGGGAAACTGTTACATTCAAATCTAGTTAGCCAAGATGTCTTGTCATCTGAACAGTGCTTGGCTAGGTATTGCCTGCTTTGGTCCTTCTGCCTTTCCTATTTATGTTTCCACTGATTTCCTACTTATGTTTCCATTGATCACTCTTTGTTCATATAATCTTTTATCTACACAGAGCATGATTTGATTAGACTTTTGCTTAATTAGAATAGCCCTTCCTTCTTGAGATTACTGCCCTCATAGTACTTTGCTTAGTGTTTTGAATGTTCCTAAACCCTTTAGCCTCACATTTACAGATGACATCATGATTTTGTCCTATAAGTACTAAAACCTTCATGGATTTGCCAGTATAATTCACAGTGGTCACATTTCTAAGACCTTGGTATCGGGGTAGCCCATTGTTGCCTCCAGCTATAGCCTATACCGATAGACTGAGGAATCGGGCTAATGGGGTCTGATATTAAGCATGCCTAGCAATTTAAGGCCAGATTTGACATTGTTAAGGTCTCAGATAGAAACACTTCATTTAATAAAAAATATTCTTCCTTGAAAATCTAGAGGTGCCTAGAAACAACTTGTGGTATCGTCTAGCTTCTTTGTTCCCCAAATTGCATTGTCCCAGGTATCTGAACTAATCTACAGACTCACTTGTTCATTTAGGGTAGAAATGGACTGCTGTGGGTTACAATACGCCAAGTTCTGTTGGATTTAATTCTTTTAAATTGGCGCTTCTGTTTTGAAAAGTAAAGTTGGCATGGGGAAAACTATTCTTAATCCATGCGAATCATACATCATATAATTCTATCATAACTCTCACTTGGTCTTTACATATTTTCAGGCTCTTAAAAAATTCCACTATTGCTCTATTAATCTCATTTTTCAATCCTTTGTCTGCTTTTTCTCTTTTAAACGTTTCCTAAGGAACCGTATTTAAGAATTTACATAATGCTTCAAGCTTAGAGCCACAGTTTGTATGTATCTTTTTAAACTATATGTATATAGTAGTAATGTATTTACTTACAAAATGTTAGAATTTGTGACTATGGTATCAAAATTTGAATATTAATTTGGTTTATTCATTCATTCAGTGGTCACTTCCAGAGATTAAGGGACTAATTTAGAGTCAGAGTGGTCAACATTATAGTTCATTTTTTATTCCCTCTTTCTTGGCTAAAGGAGAGACTAGAAATTTCTAGCTTTATAACCATGTTTACTATTACATATATCTTATTTAAAAACTTACTCCCTCCATCCTTATTTTACCTTTTTAGATCAATATGTAAAAACGAAAACAAAACCCTTTTTCAGCTCTTCATATAAAGGGAATTTTTGATCATTCCTTTGAAGTTTTGTGGGGTTTTTTTCCCCTCATGCCTAATGATCATACTGATGCTTTATCGTTATATTGATATTATTATTGATCATTTGTGTTACATTTAAAATTTTGTAGACCGACCTCTTTTCAAGGACAAAACCTCAGGAAGAACAAAGGAACAGTGTGGTGGCAAAAAATGAAGCATGCTCCCTTTCACAGCCTATGGCCATCACGTATTACTTATTCCAAGAAAAGAAGATGTCTTTGGTTAGTATTTTAGTTTCAAGTTAACAGGTTTTCAAATTTATCTAAACGTGTTCTTATCAGCTTTTCAAATAGTAAAATTGTGACTTGGGTTAAATTTCTTCTAATCTTGCAGTATTTTATATTGTTTCATTTTACATTTAATCTTAGACTAGAATGTCATTTTCTTTTTCTGCCAAACCTACCTTTGTCAATTAATTAAAAAGAATAAGTGTACTTTGACCATGGTTACTTTGTAGAGGTTGTATCAGAGGTTCTGCTGAACATATTTACAGCTTAGGGATATTAGAGCAGTTGTATTTTAAGACTGTTTTTTTTTAAACTGGGATTAATAGTTTAAAAACTTTTAGCATATGTACTGATAAGAAATAATCTCCAAGATATATTAAGGAAAAGGAAGATGGATAGCAGTGTGAAAAGCATAAATGAAGTGAGTGTATATATGCATGCTTATATATTAACATATTTTTGTGTATGTATACAAAAATGCGTAAACTGTCTTTGGAAGGATGTCCAAGAAGCTGGAAATAAGTTTTTAAAAAACAGCTTGCTTTTCATTCTAGATCCTCTACTATTATTTTCTATTTTAAACCATGCCTGATTGGTCTTTGAAAAAAATCTTAATTACTGTGAAAAATGGCCACACTTAATGTTTCTTCACTGTTCTGGCCTCAGTCCTTAAGGCTGTTGAGGTTTCTTTAAATATACAAAATGAAGAGTATAACTTAGTGGAATAGGGACAGAATTAGGCTTCCAGCTCAGTTTAACTAATTTGAATTCCTATCCTCTCTGTCATTAAATTGATTTGGAAAAGGCTATATGGTCCCGTGCCTGCTTTTCATGTTCTCTGTGTCTGTATTCGCTAGGCTATATTATACTTCTTATTCTGGTTAAAATCCAGTATAAGTAAGAGAAACAGTTTATAGCTTGTCTTCATCACTTAATAGATGTTCTAATTAAACAGTCAGATTCCTGAAATTAAAAGTACAAAAGCCATTATAGAAGAAACCCAACAATTCCATTGTACTATTTTTGAAGTGAATTGCATGATAAATAGAAATTTTAAGTTCAGTTTCTTATTTAAATAGTAACTTACATGTGTTAAATATGCTTATAAATACATAATTTGACCACATATATAGTATAACTGAATACTAAGAAAATTTGTTGTAGCCTCCAAATTTTCTGAATAAAGTACATTCTAATACTCAGCCCTGATACATGATTTTGATGAAGTCCCAGAACCTTAAGTCAGGTTCGGTGTGGTGAGGAGGTTCGGAGCCGACGACTAAAGAAAGAATTCTTAAGACGTCATTGGTGCAAAATGGTGGTTTATTAAAGCACGGGGACAGAACCCGTGGGCAGGAAGAGCTGCTGCCCCGGGTTGTGAAGGTGGGCATGTTATATACCCCACGGTTGGGGGGAGGTGGTGAAGGAATGGGGGATTTCGACAGAGTTCTCACATGCTAGGGAGGGTCTACAAGGTGCCGGGGGGGAGTCTTTGCCATTATGGCTTGATTAATGTCGTCTTTAGGTCAAGCACTAACATCAAGATAATGGGGGATTCTTGGTGGGGCATTATGATCTGGCTATCATTTACATTCCTTTCTACCCCAGTCTCCTCCAGTTTATGGTGGGAGGGGGACATTAGGGCTTCAGGAACCAAGAGTTATTCGCCTCTGGAAATTTGTGCTATTGATAAGGTAACCTCCCTGTTCAGGTCTCTAGGACATCTTGTAGGGCAAGGGAGATTCCTGTTCTGCAGGATTGTGATCCCTGCAAGTTAACTATTTATCATTTTATGGCAGTCAGGGCTGCCTGAGGAATGCTACACATATGGAGGGGAGCGGGTGAAGAGGGGGTGCAAGGCGCCAGCTTTTGCTTTGTCCTCAGCCAGCCTCCTGCTCCCTCATCAGTTTCATGTATTGTATTATATATTCATGATTAAAAATATAGAGTGGTATATTTTCATTGATATCTTTTGCTATTTTTTTTGTATATTATTGTGTAATATCATGGTATAATTATCTGTTCCTCCCAGGGGCTGAGAGGGTCTGTGCCAGTTAACCACAAAATTAAACATGCCTAAGGACTAATTAATCAGGAGCAATAATACAATTAGTTCTAGGTAATTTGATGCCTGGTATCAAATAACCCTGATATTATGCACACATGGTGCAGACCATGTAGTAGAAAAAGGTAGACATTTAATGAGGTAACTTAAAACCTACCTTTGAAGGCTGAAAATACTGCTTTAAATGCTCCGTTCTGTGAAAGTACAGCCTTCACATAAATACAGTCCAAATTCAGACTTCCAAGATGCATTAAAAGAAGGTATCATGAAATAATCTAGAGCTGCATAAACTTTCTGAGTATTTAAAAGAATGTTTTATCAAATGTACGTCTTAAATGGATTTGGAGTTACTTTTGTTTAAAAAGCTACATAAAATATGTAACGCTATCCTAAATTTAAAACAATTCATGTTAAGTTTAATGCTAGGCAAAAAACGACAGCTCTTGATAAATTGTGGTTATTATTTTATGAATAGAGCCAATATAAAACACCCTATTAAAGTTTTCTCAAGAACCGTTTATAGAATGCATCCGGAGCCTTGCACTATCACTAAGCATTTTAGGATTTGTCTTCTTGGATATTCACATAACTAAAGTACCATGTGTTAGTTCAATTATACAGAATATTGGTTACAATTTATGATATTTTCAGAAGGCTGTGGCAGTTATTAGATTTACACAGAATGATTAGTCTCTGCCACTAATGGGTTTTTGAAGTGAACAATTACAGAGGGATGAGGATTGAGTTCTTAGTTAAAGCTGGAGGATTTTGTTTTATTCACTGTAGTAAGTATAAAAGGTAGAACATGTAGAGATCTGTAACATGGGTAGTTTTAAAGAAATAGTGAAAATGAAAATTTTAAGTGAAGGTTCAGTGCATTATTTCTTGGTGAACATTGACTACCTGAAGGTTTTGGACATTTTATTTACATATGGTACATTGCAAACTCTTAAGACCTTGCTGGTGGTTTTGCTCCTGTTTCTCTAGATAAGTATAGCCAAGGAGAGGGCTATGCCTGTCACAACGGTTGGGATGCACTTAACCCAAGCACTGAAAGCTGGCTGCCCACTTGATATGGAACGAGCAGGCCTGACTCTAGAGGTTCAGAAGATTATCGCTGATGTTATCCGAAACCCTCCCATCAACTCAGGTGATGCTCTGACCCTCTATGACTCGAGTCATTAGTAAACAAGCAACCCACTCGCATTTTTCACTTTACCAACATTAACCCCTTATGCTACAAGGGAAACTTTACTTTTGTAATGCTTTTTCTGTTGTTTTTGAAAAACAGTCTTTCTTCCCATTATCAGAGGAAAGTCTGAGTCTGAGAAATTCCTGTATTCCTTTGCAGCTTTAAATTATGACTTCTGCTCCCATCCCCAAACTGGGCTTTCATCCTTTTCTAACTTCTACCTCATCTCTTGGTAAAAACACATTTTTTTTTCCATATTCATTTCTCATAGCTTACTGATTTCTCATTTTCCCCTAAATCTTACAGATTCCTTGTCATTGGCCCACGTAAGTAATCTTTCTAAGCAGTGCAATCAGTGGTCTCAGTCGCTGTGGTGTTGAAGGGATGGTCCTTGGTCTCTTGGCCCCTTGTAGAAGGGCTTCCAGTTGTCCCTTTGCTGCAGAGTGTCAGCTGTGCTCGTGGAGACTGAGCACAGTTGCCTGCCCTGCAGAAAGTTTTAGATTATCTCTTTTTTTACAGAATTAAGGATTAGGTACCTCAGAGGATTTTTTCCCCATAATGTACAAACTAGATGTGTTTTAACTCAGTATATTTTCAGACTCTTAGGACAGAACATACTGACTCTTAGGACAGTAGACATACAGAAAGCCTTATCTCAGGAACTGCAATGCAAATACTTAAATTTTTATTAACTTGAATTCTTGGGAACAACTAGGTGGTCCCCCCAGAAATCTAGAAATAAGGGAAATAAGATCACGCTCTGAAAGTACAGTCAATACTGTACTAAATTGGTCAGAACAAAATTATTAAAGTCACCTTAAAGACAGCATTGGGCATCTGCGTGCTCCCTAGGGAGTTGGGTCATCCCTTAGGGGACTGACTTGATTTTCGCTCAAGTCTTGATCTCAGGGTCATGAACCTGAGCCCCAAGTTGGGCTCTGTGCTCAGCACAGAGTGTGCTTCAGATTTTCTCTCCCTTTGCTTTTGCCCCTCTTCCTGCTTGTACTGTCTCTCTAAATAAATAAACTCTTTAAAAAACATATTTAAAAAGACAGCATTAATTCTGAACTCCAGAAAGACTTGACTGAAGTGTAAAGAAAGAACACCTTCATGTGTTGCATTGGTCAACTATGGAAGCACAGGAGAAAGACAGGGACAAATCTGGGCAGTCGTCATCTAAATTATTCTCAGGGAACTAAAATTTTTCTCCCTTTTTTTTCTTAAAACATTATTTACTTATTTATTCACATTTCTCTTTCTTTCTTTCTTTCTCTCTTTCTTTCTTTCTTTCTTTCTTTCTTTCTTTCTTTCTTTCTTTCTCTTCCTTTCTTTCTTTCTTTTTAAGATTTTTATTTATTTATTTGACAGAGAGAGACATAGTGAGAGAGGGAACACAAGCAGGGGGAGTGGGAGAGGGAGAAGCAGGCTTCCTGCTGAGCAGAGAGCCCAATGTGGGGCTCAATCCCAGGATCCTGAGATCATAACCTGAGCTGAAGGCAGATGCCTAACGATTGAGCCACCCAGATGCCCTGTTATTATTATTATTATTGTTGTTACTATTTTAAAGTAATCTCTCTGCACAATCTCTCTGTGAGGCTCAAACTCACAACTCAAGAATCCCATGCTCTCCTAACTCAGCCAGCCAGGTCCCCTAAAATTTTTTCTTTGTATTATACCATATTAAAGTTGTACTGCTGATTATTTACAAGAAGGAAATATGCAATTTCTAATCCTGGCCAACAAGACTTCAAGTATACTGAGGGCCTGTTGATAAGTTATGCCAAGATCTTATTTGAGGAAAATAACAACTAATTCTGCTTCTATATCACTTCCTCACTTTCTGGTTACAATTTGATTTTTCATGTAGGTCTATCTATAGTGAAAGTATGCACTAGTCATGCTAATCTGGGTACTTATCTATGTGAAATTATAAACCCATTATTGTAAATCAGTGAATCTGTGAACATGGTTAATGTGGATTCATTAAGGTAAAGTTGGGTTTCTAAATCTGAAAACCTTAGGGCCATATCTTGGACTGCGATAAAACATCCAAGGTAACTTAGCTCTGAGTCCTCCTACAAGAAAGCTAAGCAGCTATCCTGGTCCCATTCCAGTGTAACTCCAGCAGCCATCTAACTAGAAATTAAGGCAGAGAAAGGAAAGCAGTAATTATTCTATAGAGTTAGAATTGTGATCATATAAAACCCCTCTTTCTCCAATGCAAAGTAAAATAGTATTTTAGAGAAGGTAAAAAAAACTCAGATATCATCTTAATTTTAATACATTTGGTGTTTTTTTATGTATGTATGTATGTATGTATGTATGTATAATCTCTCCGGACATAAAGAAATGTATGTGTCTTTTGATGAGCTGTTGGATAGTAGGCCGTATTATCTGAGTTTGTGCAGCTTTTTTTCTTTTTTCGTTTTCCCCTTGTGACTATTATTGACGGTCTGTTGTAAATCCTGAGTACTGATGGGTGTGTTAGCCTGGTCAGTAAGAGCAAAGGCTCTGGTAACAGCTGATTCACTTCGACATAGGCTGCACCACTTCAAAGCCATGTGACTTTGGGTGAATGGCCCAGTGTCCCTAAGCTTCAGTTTCCTTATCTCTAAAACAGGGCAAGATAATGTTGCCTCTTCTTACAGAACTGTGAGAAATAATTAGATACTGACTGACAGAACGCTCTGGCACCTATAAATATTTCGTAGATGGTGATGGTGGCAGTGATGGTGATTATAACGATATGAATGAAGAAGTAAATGGTAAGATCTTATAGCTTCTTAAAAATACCCTCCAGGGGGCCTGGGTGGCTCAGTGGGTTAAAGCCTCCGCCTTCAGCTCAGGTGATGATCCCAGGGTCCTGGGATCGAGCCCCACATCGGACTCTGCTCAGTGGGGAACCTGCTTCCTCCTCTCTCTGCCTGCCTCTCTGCCTACCTGTGATGTTTGTCAAATAAATAAAATCATTTAAAAAAACCCCTCTAAATATGATTGCTTTTATACTCTATCCTTTTTAGTAGCTAATTAAGAAAATAAGTTAATAAAAAAGTGTACAAGAAGTAAGATTTTAGGAGCGCCTGGGTGGCTCAGTGGGTTAAGCCTCTGCCTTCGGCTCAGGTCATGATCCCAGGGTCCTGGGATCGAGCCCCCTCATCATGCTCTCTGCTCAGTGGGGAGCAAAGATTTTGTTTACTTATTTGAGAGAGACAGTGAGAGAGAACATGAGAGAGGAGATGGTCTGAGGGAGAAGCAGACTCCCTGTGGAGCTGGGAGCCCGATGTGGGACTTTATCCTAGGACTCTGGGATCATGACCTGAGCTGAAGGCAGATGCTTAACCAACTGAGCCACCCAGGCACCCTAAAACTGAACTTTATAGAATCTTAAGACTTTAAGGTTTAATTCAGGCTGGTTATAATTACCTTTTTTTTTTTTTTCAAGTACTGAAGAATTCTTGGGCAAATATTATTGAGTGACATAAAATAGATGTTCTAATTTCAGTTCATTATTGGCAGGTGAAAATGGTAGAGGAGGATTTAAGATTCTGTTATTTACCCAATTACTGACAACATTTATTTTATTTGGCTATGGTGAAGAATCCAGGTATTGCTAAGTTGCTTTCCAAATCATATAGTTGTAAAGTTAGGATTTTAGATTTGGGAAGGAAATTGGAAATCATTAAATTTTCACTTTACGAATCCCGCCCTGTTTTAGAGAGAGGAATTTGAGGCCTAGAGAGAGTTGCAAATTGTTAAAAGATTAATGACTGAGCAAGTTTTTCTTTTTACTATACCATGTTAAAGTGTACTGCCAACTATTTAAAGAAAGAAATATGCAAGTTCTTTTTTGGTTTAAGGTTTTATTTATTTAGAGTGAAAGAGAGCAAGAGAGAGCGAGCACCGAGTGAGCAAGGCAGGGGTTGGGGAGCAGAGCGAGAGACAATTCCACTTTGACTCCGAGCTCATGGGGAACCCAAGGTGGGGCTTAATCCCAGAACCCTGAGATCATGACCTGAGCTGAAATCAAGAATTCGTTAGACACCCTGAAGTATGCAGTTTCTAATCCTGATACAAGATTTGGGTTTATAAACTTCTAATTGATAGGTAAAATAGATATACTTAATTATATTCAGTTTAACATATTTTATGTATAGTGCCTTTAAATATTCTCTATCTAGTCTCCTCTAAATTTTGATTTTAGCAATTTTAATTTCTGACATTAGACAACTTTTTTAAATTAAAAATTATTAAAGCCAGGGTACCTGGGTGGCTCAGTCATTAAGCATATGCCTTCAGCTCAGGTCATGATCCCAGAGTCCTGGGATCAAGTCCCACATCAGGCTGTCTGCTCAGCAGGGAGTCTGCTTCTCCCTCTACTTCTGTTCTCTCAGATAAATAAAATCTTTAAAAAAAATTAAAGTCAAACAATATATAAATGTGAATATAAAATTGCACATAGAATTGCACAGCCTGATTCAACAAATATCTGACAGAAGAGAAGCATCTGTAATCAATAGTGACTAAAACAGTATTTAAAACATTTATGTTTACCATTATATACTGAATATAGCAAATAAATTTTCATTTAGGGATAAGTACTAAATTGATTTTAAAGAAAGGAGAACACTTTTAAATTCATCTTTCTGTCAGTATACTGTATATAGGTTATACAATACAATATGAAAAAATATATTATTGTAATTTACTTCCAAAGCAAAAATTGATAAAGTTAAGATTATGGGAACTCAATTTTCTTTTGATTATACACTTATGGTATGTAAGACAACAGTTTTTTTTTTTTTACATTTATTTTTTTATTTTTTATAAACATATATTTTTATCCCCAGGGGTACAGGTCTGTGAATCACCAGGTTTACACACTTCACAGCACTCACCAAAGCACATACCCTCCCCAATGTCCATAATCCCACCCCCTTCTCCCAAACCCCCTCCCCCCAGCAACCCTCAGTTTGTTTTGTGAGATTAAGAGTCACTTATGGTTTGTCTCCCTCCCAATCCCATCTTGTTTCATTGATTCTTCTCCTACCCACTTAAGCCCCCATGTTGCATCACCACTTCCTCATATCAGGGAGATCATATGATAGTTGTCTTTCTCTGCTTGACTTATTTTGCTAAGCATGATACGCTCTAGTTCCATCCATGTTGTCGCAAATGGCAAGATTTCATTTCTTTTGATGGCTGCATAGTATTCCATTGTGTATATATACCACATCTTCTTGATCCATTCATCTGTTGATGGACATCTAGGTTCTTTCCATAGTTTGGCTATTGTGGACATTGCTGCTATAAACATGCAGGTGCACGTGCCCCTTTGGATCACTACGTTTGTATCTTTAGGGTAAATACCCAATAGTGCAATTGCTGGGTCATAGGGCAGTTCTATTTTCAACATTTTGAGGAACCTCTATGCTGTTTTCCAGAGTGGCTGCACCAGCTTGCATTCCCACCAACAGTGTAGGAGGGTTCCCCTTTCTCCGCATCCTCGCCAGCATCTGTCATTTCCTGACTTGTTGATTTTAGCCATTCTGACTGGTGTGAGGTGATATCTCATTGTGGTTTTGATTTGTATTTCCCTGATGCCAAGTGATATGGAGCACTTTTTCATGTGTCTGTTGGCCATCTGGATGTCTTCTTTGCAGAAATGTCTGTTCATGTCCTCTGCCCATTTCTTGATTGGATTATTTATTCTTTGGGTGTTGAGTTTGCTAAGTTCTTTATAGATTCTGGACACTAGTCCTTTATCTGATATGTCGTTTGCAAATACCTTCTCCCATTCTGTCAGTTGTCTTTTGATTTTGTTCACTGTTTCCTTTGCTGTGCAAAAGCTTTTGATCTTGATGAAATCCCAATAGTTCATTTTTGCCCTTGCTTCCCTTGCCTTTGGCGTTGTTCCTAGGAAGATGTTGCTGCGGCTGAGGTCGAAGAGGTTGCTGCCTGTGTTCTCTTCAAGGATTTTGATGGATTCCTTTCTCACATTGAGGTCCTTCATCCATTTTGAGTCTATTTTTGTGTGTGGTGTAAGGAAATTGTCCAATTTCATTTTTCTACATGTGGCTGTCCAGTTTTCCCAGCACCATTTATTGAAGAGGCTGTCTTTTTTCCATTGGACATTTTTTCCTGCTTTGTCGAAGATTAGTTGACCATAGAGTTGAGGGTCTATTTCTGGGCTCTCTATTCTGTTCCATTGATCTATGTGTCTGTTTTTGTGCCAGTACCATGCTGTCTTGATGATGACAGCTTTGTAATAGAGCTTGAAGTCCAGAATTGTGATGCCACCAACGTTGGCTTTCTTTTTCAATAACCCTTTGGCTATTCGAGGTCTTTTCTGGTTCCATATAAATTTTAGCATTATTTGTTCCATTTCTTTGAAAAAGATGGATGGTACTTTGATAGGAATTGCATTAAATGTGTAGATTGCTTTAGGTAGCATAGACATTTTCACAATATTTATTCTTCCAATCCAGGAGCATGGGACATTTTTCCATTTCTTTGTGTCTTCCTCAATTTCTTTCATGAGTACTTTATAGTTTTCTGAGTATATACTAAGACAACAGTTTTTGATGTGAAACTTTACTTTTGAATTCTTGTTTTTCCTTGATAAAATACTGTTTGTTCTCCTATTTGAGAAAACATTGTGCAGATGGGGGCTTCTGGGTGCCTCAGCGGGTCAAGCCTCTGCCTTTGGCTCAGGTCATGATCTTGGGGTCCTGGGATGGAGCCCTGTATCAGGCTCTCTGCTCAGCAGGAAGCCTGCTTCCCCCTCTCTCTCCACCTGCCTCTCTGCCTACTTGTGGTCTCTCTCTATAAATAAATAAAATCTCTCTCTCTTATAAATAAAATTTTAAAAAGAACAAGAAAAGAAAAAAATGCAGATGGACTTACTACATTAATGATTCAGGTATGTTTTTTTTTTAATTTAATTGTAGCTCTGTCACATATTTTGGTATTTAAATGAACAAGTTTGATTGGCACTTAAATTTTTCAAAATTCTGAATTGAGAATTCTCTATGTTTTGTTATGGCATAATATACCTGAAAATAGAGTAATTCTGAGTTGAGAAATCATATGTATTATTTCATGCTGTCTTATTTGCTAAGTATCTTTTGTCCTTGTAATTTAATATTTAAAGGAATTCTATAACATTTTAATCTTTTAGTTTATCCATACTTATGTAATTTTAAGCTTCTTTTATGGAGTTGAAATTCTAACTATGCTTAAGAATAAATTAAAGCATTTAATGAGGTGTCTAGGTAATATTTTGAATAATTTCATTCTTCCATTCTTTATGTGCATGTAACTGGAAAATTAAGGGTGGCTTCTAAGGGACCTGACACAAAAATAGGAGTAATATGATCTCTTTTAAAGCACTGGAGTGCAGCCGGTGTTCATTATTCTCCCAATAGAAATTTTCAGCACTTACTTGCCTGGAAAGTTAGGACACAATCAGATGTATCTTTAATGCTAGATGCCCCTTTTTTGCATAAGCATATTGTAGGATGACTTTAAGGTACAAATGTAGAGGATTTACAGAAATGTGTAAATGAATATATGGATTTTCTAGTTATATCTAGAAATTACATTCAGATTATAACATAATATACAATAACTTTGTATATTTGTTAAATCACTAACAGTGGTTTAAAACCATAAATAAATGATACATCATAGTTTTATGAAAAAAGGACATTCTAATTTTAGAAACAGATTTGTTTTGATGGAATAAAGTATCTCATTTTTCCTTTCAAAATAATTCATTGATCCTATGATGCTATGATAGTTCAAGATTATTGAACTATGTTTCCAAAAATTGTCTTATAAAATGTACATTTACAGTGTGATGAAATAAAGGGTGCATAGTTTATTTATCTAATGTTTAAATACCCATTAAAGAAAATGAATTTAATATAATGTAATTGTGTTAATTGGCTAGAGTACAGGAAAATTTGTATGGTGATACAAACCATATATGCGATGTTTGTGATACAAACCATATATGCGATTTTATTTTATTTTTAAATTAAAACAAATTCTTTTACTGAAATATAGTTGACATACAACATTACATTAGTTTCAGATGTACAGCAGAGATTCACCAAGTCTATATGTTATCCACAGTTTGTAATTTTAAATTTTCTACTAGCCACTTTAAAAAAGTCGAAAAAAAAATAGGGCACCTGGGTAGCTGTCATTTAAGCCTCCATTTCTTGGTTTTGGCTCAAGTCATGATCTTAGGGCCCTGGGATTGAGCCCTGTGTCAGCCCCACGCTAAGAATAGAGTCCGTTTAAGATTCTCTCTCTCCATCTCCCCCTGTCTCCATTAATCTCAAGTGCCTGATTGCTCTCTCTCCCTGAATAAAAATAAGTTTGAAAATCTAAAAAAAAAAAAAAGTTTAAAAAATGGAATTAAAGGGGCGCCTGGGTGGCTCAGTGGGTTAAGCCGCTGCCTTCGGCTCAGGTCATGATCTCGGGGTGCTGGGATCGAGTCCCGCATCGGGCTCTCTGCTCAGCAGGGAGCCTGCTTCCCTCTCTCTCTCTCTCTGCCTGCCTCTCTGTCTACTTGTGATTTCTCTCTGTCAAATAAATAAATAAAATCTTTGAAAAAAAAAATGGAATTAAAAAAACAAAAATAAACATGTAATTAATTCTAATTATATAATTTAATTAACCAAGTATATTAAAATGTTATCATTTAACATATAATCAATATAGAATTATTAAGAGATATTTGTGTGTTTTTTGTACTAAGCCTTTGAAATCAGGAATGTGTTTTGCATTTTTAGCATATCTCAATTCTGATGCTAAATTTTAATTGAAAATACTTGATTTGTATTTACCTTTCATAAACTTTACATTTGAATAAAGTAGATACTCTGTGTTCCAAACATCTTAAAATCTTTCCAATAATTAAATCAAATATCAGTTGTTTTTTTTTTTTTTTCAAGTATCACCTTTTAAATTTAATTTCAGATTGATGAATTGAGTTTCTTAACCATCCTAGCCACATTTGAGGAGCTTGTCAGCTACAGGTTGTTAGTGCTCATTGTAGCAGAAGCACAATTACAGAGGTAGTTTGGAAATACCCATGAAAACACAAAATGTGTTTAACCTTTGAACGAGCAATCCCACTTCTAAGAATCTAGAGATATGGAAAAAATGTGTAATATAATATTCTTTGGGTCATTTTGTTTTCAAAGAAAAATTGAAGACAAATAAAAGGGAACTCAAAGTAAGTTTGGATAGACAATACAAAAGAAGATGCCTCAGTCATTAAGAAATTAATGAAGTAGTAAAATTGGCCAAATTTCTGTGGTATTTGGATGGCATAATGACTGAAGGACAAATGGAATTTTAGTTGGTCAATAGACATAGTAGTCATATTGCTAATTTTATTACATTTAGAGGTAAAATCTTATTTTCTAAGATTTTGATTAGGATCAGTTTTATATCTTAACACTTTAAAGTAACAGAGTACAGGCTAAATATATACCCCATGGTCCTAGTTTCTGTTAGCTGGGTAACCACCTCTTGCTGGCATGTTTTTTGTTTTTTGTTTTTTGTTTTTTAAGATTTTATTTGTAGGAATGTCTGAGTGGCTGGCTCAGGATGATAAGGGTCTTTTTTGCTCAGGTCATGACCCCAGGGTCCTGGGATTAAGTCCCTGTATCAGGCTCCTTGCTCAGTGGGGAGCCTGCTTCTCCCTCTGCCTGCCTCTCCCCCTGCTTGTTCTCTCTCTGACAAACAAAATCTTTAAAAAAAAAATTAATTTATTTTATAGTGCATTGGAGAGAGCACAGGCAGGAAGAGACAGAGGGAAAGAGAGAAGCAGACTCCCTAATGAGGGAGGCCCAAGTGGGGCTTGATCCCAGGACCCTGAGCCACCCAGACACCACCTGTTGATTTTTTTTGTTTTTGTTTTTTAAACTTAACTGCAGGGGTTCTTTTTTGTTGTTGTTGTTGTTGTTTTTGAAGTTCAAGAGTAGCAAGATAAGATCTTTGGAAGAAAGGAAAATGTAAATCTTGAAAAATTGAATTGGGTGTCAGAAATGTTTGATACCAGTTTTATAATTACATGAAGATGGGTGAAACTGAGCTGCTTAGTTTTATGATACTCTAGGGCATTCCAGATGAATGTGTTGTTGAAAGTGTTTGAAACATAAGTAGTAGTCTGTAGGAGATTGCTAAATAATTTGTAAAAGGTGTGAAGACACAGTCTGAATTGGTTCTGTTGAGTTAAAAAAAAGTAAAAATTCCTTGATTGTGAAAATAAGTGATTTTTTCCCAAAAAAACTCATTTCGTTATATGCATTTTAAATAATTGATATGTTTTGTTAAGCTACAATAGCCATTGAAAGGGTCTTTTTTTTATTAGCATCTGATTTACAAGTACGATTAGCTTCTATTTTAAGAATAAGTTCTCTTAGAAAAATAATTGTAGGGACACCTGGGTGGCTCAATGGGTTAAGCCTCTGCCTTCCACTCAGGTCATGATCTCAGGGTCCTGGGATTGAGCCCCACATTGGGCTTTCTGCTTGGCAGGGAGCCTGCTTACTCCTCTTTCTCTGCCTGCCTCTCTGCCTGCTTGTGATCTCTCTGTCTCTGTCAAGTAAATACATAAAATCTTAAAAAAAAAAAATTGTAATAGATATTTGGAATTTGAAGTGTAATTCCTTTAGAAACAATTCTGTGAAGGTTGGTTTTGGTTCTCAGGTCACCTCACAAGAAGCAGTTTGAAACATTATTTATACAGAGTCAATGGCATTGACCTGACTTTAAGTCTTAGAAGCAAGGCAGCAGGTGGTAAGAGATGAGGGGAGAATATGCTTTACTTCATTTTGGTTTGTAGGGCTATAGGCATTCTAAAAAGAAACTTTTTTTTTTAAAGATTTTATTTATTTATTTGATAGAGATCACAAGTAGGCAGAGAGATAGGCAGAGAGGTGGTGGGGGGACAGGAAGCAGGCTCCCTGCTGAGCAGAGAGCCTGATGTGGGGCTCGAACCCAGAGCCCTGAGACCATGACCTGCGCCGAAGGCAGAGGCTTTAACCCACTGAGCCACCCAGGCACCCAGAGAAACATTTTCTTTGGACACCTTCCTCCTTCCTTTCTACAAAGCATTTCACTCTTTCCAGCTCATAGGTTTCTAAAATGTTCTGTGTAATTTATTTTCAACTCTTGTTTTTTTTCATCCTTTACAGATATAAATGAAGTTAAACTAATTAGAAAGCTGGTTCCTGAAAACATTGACACGTACCTTATCCACATGGCACTTGAGATCCTGGGAAAAGACTGTGACAACAGACTGTTAGACCAGCTTTCATGTACTTCCAACAGAAAGAGATATTTCCCCAACTCTGAAGAGAGCTGTTCAAGTTCTAAGAGAAGCAGGGAAGAAGTAGGCGCTAATACCAAGGTGTTAATTATATGTAGAATTTTCATACATTGTCGGTTGGTTCGATTTACATATTCTAACACTAAAATGCTGTATTTTTTAAACTGTTATAAATTCCGATATAAGGTTACTTTTTAAAATCTGTGCTCTATTTCCTTTGTTTTTCATAAATCTTATCTGAGAAAAGTGATTTTTTTTAAACAACAGAAAAAGGGAAATGTAGCTCATCTATTTAGCTTTTTGTGTGGAATGTCATCTGAAATTTTACTTCTACCTCATACCGATTTTACATATATATATATGCATATATATATATATATGTATATATATATATAGGAAATCCTTTTGCTTTCATAGACATACTATTGGCTTTGAACTTATGGCAGTTTATGTAGTTTATGAAAATGAAAACAAATTCCATTATAAATACCCCCGAAACTAGTTTGTCTATCATTCTATCTCCTCCTGCTTTGTTCTTGTCATGCTGAATCTCTTAGATACAAGGAAAATTGTTGCCCATGGTCCTGCGCATATACCATACATATTTCTGAGAAAGACCATGAATTTAGTCTTATTTAGTATTATTTTAGTTTTATTAAAATGCTTTGGAAATTATTGCTCTATATGTTGTATGAGAACTAGTTTTTGATGATGATTCTATTAAATGATTGTATAAATTTGAAAATTTAACCTTTGTTACCTTCCAGGTCTAAAATTTTATGATTCTGTGATAAAAGTTGTGAAAACTAGTGATTTACTAAAAAACTATTTTAGTTTCTAGATCATAAATTGAGCATGGTAGTAGGTGTTTTCTCATATAGTGCATTGGGGATTCCATTCCAGTTTCAAGATAGTCTTTATAGATTTCCAAGAATTAAACCCATTTTCTCAATAGCTTAAAAATAAGAAGAGCTTTATATTCTTGTACTTCAGTTAGGCTTGTATACAGACATGTCATAGATAACCTAATTGGAATTCTTTACATTATTTAGTCAGTTGAAGTAGCTGTGGGAAGGATATTAAAGAAAATAATGTTGGGTGGTAGTAGTGAAATTTGGCCTCTATTCCCAGCCTTTTATTTCTGAAATCTATACCAGATGCCTAAAACCTTGTTTTTCCCAGTGAAGGAAATATCAGTGAAGGAAAAGGTGAAACTTGTTATTTTTTCCTGATTATTGGTGCACATTTTATATGAATTATTATTTTAGTCACATATTAGCGTTTGGCTTTTCCCTTATTGAAATAATATCAGATGCTGACAACAGAGTGGGGAGATTTTGGTGGTGATGGGTGGATGGGTAGAAGTCATGCTGAGCCTACTGGATTTACCAACCCCCCCCCCCCCCATTTAGGAGAACAAGGATATTGGGGACAGGAAGTAGATTAAGAGATGAATGAGCCAGCCTAAGTATTTTTCTTTCATCTGACTCCCAAGTACAGAAGGCTTCTTCGAATACTGTAGAATCTGTTGGAGGACTGGTTTCAGATCTTTCCTGTTAACATTCATCTTCTCTGCTGACCTGGATTATATCTCTTAATTTGTTTCATTGGATGAATATGAGGCTTCTGATAAAGAATAATGTCAAAACAAATTCTTTGTATTTGTTGGTGCATTGTTAGTTTTACGTCTATTGCGATTACTCAAGATAGAAGCTCCATCATGCCTTTTTAATGAAGAAAGATTCTGTCTTGATATTGGTAGTTCTGATCCAAAATATGCAGGTACACAGTGGATTATTTGAGTGCATCTTTTTTTTATTTTTTAATTTCTGGAAAGTCTTCTTAAATTTTACTTCTTAGAATTTGTCCCATTGCTTTATATTTCTTCTTCAGGGACTTCGACTATATGTTAGGTCTTCTTTCCTAGCTGCAATATTTGTCACTTTCCATGAATTCTTTCTAGCTTTCCATTTCTCCTTAATTTAAAATTTTCTTCTTCATCTTCTTCTTTTCCACTCCTATTTCTCTGGACAGACTCTGTTATGTTTATTGTTATGTTCCTCCTACTTTAGTATTCACTTCTTTACATTTTTCCTTTTGCTTCTAATTCTTAACTAAACTTTTCTCCTCCATTTTGAATTTTTCTGATTTTGATTTATGGTGTTCTTTCATGTTTTGAATAATTTTCTTAATGTTTTTCAACTCATTTAAGAGGTTACAGTTTTATTCTATATCTTTGCAACTCTTCTGGTGTCTCATTTGATCTTATACTTTCCTGTTGTTCATTTTCACATGAAATTAGTTTTCCTGCACTTTCAAAAGAAAGCATGTTTCAAGGTAGTTTTTCTCAAGTTCACAGAGCTCTCCCTTCTGGTATTTTGTGTAATTTTTCAAAATATGGAAACTTAGTTTATGAGATATACTCTTTTGTCACTCTTCCCTTTGTCTCTGTTTTACTTGAACTGCTAATTCGATTTCACTCCAGTAGTTCTCCCAGAAGGCATTGTGGTAGCTGGTCAGGAGCGTTCACAGGAACCAGTTGCGTTAGCCATCGAAGACACAATTTATAAGTCATTTGCTGTTGGGTTAGGCAAGAAGCCCTCTCACTTTCAGTTGCTGTTTTCCCATTAATCTATCATGGTTTCTGATGTCTATCTGTAGGCTACTTTGTGGTTCTTCTTTTCTTGGGCACCTCACTGCTTTCCTCTGCTTTCTGTTTTAGGTAAGTGGTACTCTGCAGCTCTTATGGCTACTGGTGATTTCTCCTCACATGCTCAGTGTTTGGATTTCCTTGGGATACCTTTAAACTTAGTTTTATTGTAAATGTAGATTATGAGTTCAGAGTTTTCCTGTCAATTCTGTTTTAATGGTGGGCTTCAGAGAGATTAAAACACTATGCTGCTGCTTCCACCATCTTCCCAGAACCCTCTTCCCCAAATCACCTTTTTCCTCTTTATTTTTCTTTACTGCCTAAGAGAGAATGTATGCGATATTTTCTACCCTGCCACTAAGTTTCATTATAAATTAAAATGTACAATATTATTTATAAACTGTTTTGAGATACTCAGAAAAAAATGCCTTATGAATAATATTATAATTATTATTATTAAAATTCAATACTTCAGAACAATTAGGATTTTCTAAAACTTTGCTTTTTTAGGCATAGTTTTGTTTTGTATTGTTCTCTAAGAAAATAGTGCATGCTGTAACTTTTTTGTGTTCTATAATAATGTTAAAGGTTGATCGAAAACATCCTTGTGATTTTTCACCAAAATATGAAAGTCACAAAAATTCCCTAAGACTTTGGGAATTTCTTGGAATCAGCCAGCCAGCGATTTAAAAACAGATTTATTTACGGATTCTCATTTCTCAATTAAGATTAAATTAATAAAGTAGTTTTAGTGATAACTGCATCCAACTTGATAATTACTATTTTTAGATTTGTCTTAGTGTAGATGAAATTAAATGTGAATATAACATATATTTCGCTGTTTGCTTACATATATATGCTCACATATACTCAATAAACGAGTTAATGTTTTGTATTTTCAATTTAATGATATTTGTTAATAGAATTTGGGGTATCAGAAAACCCCCCTGAAAATCTAACTATGGTTTTTGGGAATTTTGGTTGACTACTAAAGAAGAAAGTAATCACTGAAAGGCATTGTTTCTGTTAGGTAACTCAGTTCTCATAATTAAAGTCTCTCCAAAAACTTATTGTTGAGACTCAAAAGATACAGCACTTTTCTTCTTTCTCAGTGAAACAGATCATTATTATAATAGTGTGGTAAATACTGAAGGTCATATTCTGTAGAAATATTACAGAAGATAGAACATTTTCAGTGACATTAGCTACTAATTAATGAATACCAAGACTAAATCAGGATGTGTTTTGATAGCTTGCATATATTCTCATTTGACCCTCCAGGTAATCCAAAGATGTTATGTACTGTTATTCTCATTTTCTGTGTGAAGAAACGGAGGCTGAAATAACATTCATAAGGCCATACATTTAGCAAGTGACTCAATTGGAGCTCAAACCTAATTCTGTCTTGGTTGGCAGTCCCTATTTATTCCATGGTATTCAGCTACAAGACTTAGTGTTTTTTCCTCTGTTCTGTTCCTGTGCAGATGTCATGCTCTGTTTTGCTTTTTGGTTTTGTTACCATGTTAACTTCTTTCCTTCCTCCAGATGCACGCAGGTGTTCTAACTATAATTGCAAGCAACTGTAGGCTGCAAGGGATTATGTTAGTAAGATCTTAAGGGAAGGGGTGCCTGGGTGACTCAGTGGGTTAAACTTCTGCCTTCTGCTCAGGTCATGATCCCAGGGTCCTGGGATCGAGCCCCGCATCGGGCTCTCTGCTCAGCAGGGAGCCTGTTTCCTCCTCTCTCTCTACCTGCTTCTCTGCCTACTTGTGATCTCTGTTTGTCAAATAAATAAAATTTTTAAAAAAAAATCTTAATGGAAGAATAAATATTTCTGGACCAATTTTATCTCTGCCCAAATACCTTTAGTCTGTGGCATTATATATCGCCAGTATTTATTAGTTCTGAGTCAAATATCATCTCATACAGTCTATGTAAATGTAATCTGTTCTCCTGGATTTTTCTTCCCTGTGAGGAAATTTGCTATCCTTAGCCTGTTTTTTTTCTGTAGCTTTTACTAAAGTGTGAGTAGCTCTTTCTTCTTCATTGGATTTCTTTAATTAAGCCAAAACAGCTAATAGGGTTTTTTAACCTTTTCTAAATATATGTATTCATAGTTTTCTGTGAAGGATCTTTTACTTTTTTCCCCACTCTTAAATCTTTTGAAACCATTTTTAAACATAGAAAATGTAACAAAACATAGCAGGTAATTGATGAACCATATATACAGTTTTCATTCTGGAAATTGAATAAATTGTGCCTTTTTACCTTCAACTAACAGACACATTATAACTTAGATTGAGGTCACCTTATCATAAAGTCCTTCAGATAGTTCCAATAACTAAATTAACTGCTGGATTCCAAGGTATGCTTACTTTGGAATGATTTGTCTGTCTTGTGGGTTTGAGGCTCTTGTCAAACTGAGATAACAATAATTACTACCAGTTTATGCTTATGGAGCATAACTCAAAATTGTTTTATCTTTTTCAAGTTGCAGATCACATAATACACAACTGCTGCCTTTGGGTTCCTAAATTTTTTTTTTTTCAGGGACTTTTAACTTAGGGTCTCGAGGCTTCATTTGGTGCCTAAGTCTCCTAAAATTGTGCAATTATTACATATGTGTACATTCAGAAGTTGGTTGACTATATGTAACAATACGAATTGTTGTTTTTAGCAGATTTCAAAAAACTCTTTGAAACAAAATTTTTTTTCATTTATTTCAGTGACTGTTTTTTGGGTATCTGTTATGTCCCAGCAACTCTGCAAGGCACTGATAGTGTTTGAATCGCTCTGCTAGTCAGTCAACCTTTGGAGACATAGAAGTACACATGCTTTTTCAAACACCTAATGTGATTCTGTGTATGGCTGTATCTGTGTGTATGTGTGGGTGTCTATATGTGCGTGTGCACCTGAGCAGATGCCTTCCTCCGAACATTAAATTAACCATTTTGGTCAGCCCAAACCAAGTACACATGAGACAAAAATCTAAAATAATATCTAGTTCTTTCCTTTTCAAATGTGTATGTACACTTGAGTGCCCAAGAACAGATAACAAGATGGCAGGAAATTGCCTGAAGAAATGATATAGCGATTTTTGTCTTTTATTTACTTTTTGATCTAGAAATAAATTCTGTGGCTCTCACTAGTTTGTTTTACTCTACAAGGGAAGGTAGGGGGTATATATACAGTAACCTATGTTACTTTTTACAACCGACACATTTTCAACATTAACATATTTTCTTTTTCTGTTTTTTTCCTATAGCCTGCCTCTGTAACCTCAAAGAGAAAATTACCTGAGTGGTTTGCCAAAGGCAGAGAGACTTCAGCTGACACCAGCCAGAAATCAATGGCCAGAACAAAAAAGAAAGGTCTTTTTAGTTAAACTGGTAATTGCCAGAGGAATTGTGTGTGTCTTACTGTATTAGAAGAGGGGAACTGTGTTTCATTTCTGAAAATAGTGGCAAGGAGTACTTCAGTTAACAAATTATTCTAATCTCAAAAGTAAGACTGACTCATATGTTGAACAGCTAACATCTTAAACCAGCCTTGTGCAGTTTACTAAAGTTGAGTCTTCTGAGAGCCTGAGTGAGTAATCGTAGAATAGAATAAATACATTAATCTCCTTTACACTTGCTCTAAGAAACCGTTACTGCTCTGTTTCTTAATCTCTTTATTTCAGCAGTATGTTTAAGGGGTGCAGATTTGATATAAATAACAGACTGGTGGTTGTAGGATGATTACGTGTGTGATAGAAAATCTTCATATATTACCAGCTTGCTTTCTTGTGAACGAAGGAAGCATAGTTATTTTTACAATGTCCTTACCATCTTTATAAGAAGCTCTTACACACATTGATAAATGGTATTAGTGGAACAGACCAGTGAAAATGAAACATTCTGGGTTCCATGCATGTAGAGAAAAATAATGTAGCAAAAGAGACCAACTTCACTAGGCAACCATGCACTTTGTATTTTGTATGCTATTTCTATTATCTTTCAAGTACTAAATTCCTTCATATTGAATATTACAAAATATATATGTTATATATGCATTATATATATATGTGTGTGTGTGTGTATATATATTTTTTTTAACTTTTACTTACTTAATTACCTTGAGCACTTTCAGTTTTTGAGGATGTTGGAGTTTGAGTGTAATACCTTTTTATGTAGCACATGTGACTTCGCTATCGAAACCCATACTCTGATGCTGAGTTTGGTAAACCATGGTTAATATCACTTTAACCAGTTCACCTTACGGCCTTTAGCTGATGTTTTTGTAACAAAAATCACTATTAATAAAGAAGAGATATTGTAGGAGAACTAGGAAATCTGGAGAGATGAAAAGAAGAAAATAAAAATCAGTGGTGGTTGTACCCAGCAGATCATCAGTTAACCACTTCTTTGTATCCTGCTAAGCCTCTGTATTCACTGCTTTTCTTAGTTTGATACATGAATAATAAATGAATGTGTTTTCTTTGTAAAACATTTAAGTTAAAACACAAAAGATCTCTGTATTCCCATTTTCCTGCATCTCATTACCATTCCCTTTCCAGAAAGTAACTCCTATTAAATACGAGACTTATAGTTCTCTCGTCATTCCTTATGCATTTATATGCCTTGCATATATATCTACACATACATTCCTGCTTTTTAAAGTGAGTTAGATCATGCTGTATGCAACTTTCTGCAACAAACTCTTTTCACTTAATATGTCATGAAGAACTTCCCATGTCAGTATATATATTGGTCTGTCTCATTCTTTTTTACAGCTACCTACCATTCTATATGTTGAATATATTATATTTTATATAATCACGTTCATATTGGTGATTTTTGTCTTTTTTTCTACTTTAGATTATTTCTAGAAGTAGAATTAGAGAATGAAATTTATATTTCACTGAATATATTATGAATATTTTTTTCTATGTCATTAAATTGTTTTCCACAGAATCTTTTTTGGTGGCTTTTTATAGTACAGTGATTCTCAAAGTGTGGTCTGCAGACTTTTAGGGGTTTTTGAGACTCCTTCAGGGAATTTGCAAAGGAAAACTATTTTCATAATACCAAGACGTGATTTGCCTTTTGTCCTATGTTTTTTCCACTGAGGGTGCAAAGCAGTCGTGAGTAAAACCACTGGTACTTAAGTGCAAATCAAGACAGTGACACCAGATTGCTGGTTTTATTAATTCTCAGTCCTCAAACACATCTTCTCAATCTTTTATGTGATGAAATGGCAAGTGTGTATAAAACACTTCTGCTCTGTACCAAAGTGTGATGGTTGTCTCCAGGAAAAACTCTTGTTTGAATGGTGAACTGAATTAATTCTTTTTCCATGGACTACCATTTCTGACTGAAAAGAATGACTGATAGAAAACTATGATTGGTTATTGAGACTTGGGCATTTGGTGGATATTTTCTCAAAATTGAATCAAGTCATCCTGTCACTTCAGGGAAAACTGATGGTTATTTCTTGGCAATGATAAAATTTGAGATTTCTGGCAGAATTTATAGTTTTGGAAAACTTGTGTCTGCTGCCAGGAGTTTGAAAGCTTCCAATATTATAAAGGCTTCTCTAATGAGATATTATTCATACGATTAACAAAATTTTTAGAAGATCTGCATAACTCAGTGAACTCCATTATTTTCTAGGTGACTAATACGTGATCTTATAAAATCATGCATGAGTAAAAGAGTCATCCAAACCACAAAGTGGCCCAATGGATTTTAATGTAGCGGAGTATGAAAACATTTATTTATATGGTTTCAGATTGTACACTGCAGCCAGTCTTTAAGAAACTACAGGTGTCCAGTTGTGGTATAGTTTCAAAGAAGAGTGCCTATAATTATCTGGAAAAGCTATTAAAATACTCTTAATTAAGGTCACACTTTCTCCACACACGTCAACCAAAAGACCATATATTGAATATAGGAGCAGATTGAATGAAGAAGCAGATCTGAGACTCCAGCCACTTCTGTGAAGCCAGACAATGCTATTCTTCTATTTTGTGGGGGATATTTTTGTAAAATTTATTTATGTTATCATATACTGGATTTACTGCTGGTTTTTTTTAATTAATAAACATTTCTTAAACATTTCTCAGTTTTATTTGTAAAATGTTAAATAATGATATATTTAATGCACATTAATGCAAAATCTCTTTTGGGTCCTTAATAATTTTTAAGAATATAAATGAAACTTGAGATATAGTAGATTGAGATCTGCTGACATAGTATTTTATTATATAGATATACTATGAATTATTTAGCTGATTTCCTGTTGTTGCACATTAAATCACATCCAGTTTTCTGCTCTTTTAAAGCTCTGCTTTGAACAGTCTTAAAATGAAATATGTTATAATCTCATGCCAAATAGCCAGAGGGAGAGAGTTATTATTTTTTGTCTTGGTTATAATTTTGTATGGACTTTTGGCCTTTTAGCTACATGGCTCTTGATTTATGTTTGAGTTAGCTCCAAGGAGAAAAATTACAATCTGGATATGGGATTGGCACCAATGACTTCATGTAAGCCACTCTTTGGCCACAGTATTTGGATCTGGCTAAATTACTCCAATGACAGTGAATCCTGGGACTTTTTATGGTAATGCTGGCACAAATATGTTCTCTTTACCCTTGCTGATACTAATGAAGAAGCATGAACCTTGGGAACGTTGGAGCAATTTTAGGACCCTGAGGAGTCATCGTTTAGTGAAGCCCGGTGCTGAGGTAGGCAGAGTAGAAACCGCAGGAAATCAGGTTCTTGGTGATATTGTCCTGCTACTAGTTCGTGCCTTTCCTGAAGTCAGACATATCTTTGAATATTTCATATACATGGGCATTAAATTCCCCTTACTTAGGCCAAACCTGTTTGAATAAGGGTTTTTTGTTCGTTTTTAACTTACAGTGTTGTGCACTTGTCACCACAGTACAGTCATGTCATTGATAGACACCCCCAACAACAGACACAAAAGATAATGATGTTTTTTGAATGGTGAAGGATGTGGGAAGCTCATAGAGCTAGTGCCCCAAAGTATGCGACAAAGCAGCTTGCTCCTTGGTGGAGGGGCAGACTTCCTAAATCTCCAGGTGCCCCATTTCGCCTGCATTCCCTGTAGAACTTCCATATCCATATCCCTCTCCCCTGTCCAGCTCCCAACCACTCCCTACTAAGAGGGTGAGCTCCCTAGCACTCCCTTCCGCCGGGGCGTGCTCCCTATCACTGTCTACCACCAGAGGGCGTTGGGGAGGCTCTGCTGTATTCAGCCTTGTCACCAGGTGCAAGTGTCTAGTACCAAATGACTCAGTACAGCACAACGTACTAAGAACTGATGAACTGGGCTTTACTTTCCCGGGTGTATTATCATTCCTCAGTCGTGTCAGTTTGCCTCAGGTTCGTTCTCAAAAATAAGGAGTTTCTTTTAAGGTTTTTGTATTATGCTTTGTCCTCCACAAAGTAGTGATGATGATCTCTTGTGTGGTCATTTAGAATTCTGACTATGGAGTCAGACAATGCCTTGATGGTTATTTAGAATTTAAGAACAAAAGCAAAACAAAAAACCACAAGTCTCTGGTGCTACCAGATAGAGTAAGCAAAGAATGTAGGATTCTTCATGTTCAGAGAGGTTGCTATAGAAGTAACTAAGAACATGAAAGATCCAATGGCATGACGGTTAAGTCATTTTAGAGCTAACTAGACATTAATCTGTCTTATGGGAAGCAAAAAAAAAAAAAAAAGCAAAACCAACAAAAACACTGAAGAGGGTTCACTACAGTCATGAGAGGAACTGCAAACTTCAGGATCTCAGCGACCTGAAAAGGTGCCACATAGTTTTTTGGGGTAAGGCAACCCAAAAATCATTTGGGGTAACATACAGACATCCTTAGGTAAATGTGTTTAAACGTTGGAGGAAATTATAAACAAGTAGAATATGAAGTAAATTAAACCTTTGGTGGTAGTATTTTAGGGTTAAGGAATAAGAGGTCTATATTTGATAGTGTAAGCATCTGAAATGCTCAGGAAAATTTAGCTTTTAGAATAACAGATTATTCTTGTGGTTCCATTTAAATATGTATCATTGAAAAATTAGCATATGCTTGTTCTTTTAAAGCTGAAATCCTACCAAGTTTGAAACATTATTGGAATATCTAATAAAGATTAAAAAACATGTTATTGCATAGAATTCTATCACCAACAAATTTCATTTGTGAGAGAAAGAAAAAAGATCTAACATTATGCTTACTATTACTACTAAGATTCATATTAATATTAGTATCCATTAAACCCAGAGCTTTCATTATTTTTCAGAAAATTTATGAAACTTCTGCTTTACATCCAGCTTCATTTTCTAACTCGATTTAAAAGGATTAATGAGAAGTGTGTACTCATTTATTCAATACTTCTTCATTCAGTAAACGTTTGCATTCATAGGCTGCAAGACAATAGACTGGCCTTATAAAGAAGGAACAAATAGAAGAAGGAAACACAACATGGATCCCATGCTTAAGAGAGGGGAAGAGTTATGCTGTGAAGAATTAACAAAAAAGCATATCACAAAAGTATTTTCTTGCAGCAAACAAAACATTTTAAAGAAGATACATCACATACTCTTAAGATATTGAAAAAATGACCAATGTGGAAGAAAAAAAGAGACCATGAATCATTAAGCTAATCATTTATTACGCATTTGCTGTGTACCACACCCTGGGCAGTTACCCTTCCGCAGAACATGAAGAGTTAGAATCCTGTATTTGCCTACGTGTATTTGCTTACCTTGGTGTAGACAGAATATAAAAGCGGGGAAAAGAAGATCACAAGATGTGAACACGTAACCAAGGAAAACTGGCCCTGGTACTACTTCTCCATTCTCTCCTCCATGAAAGATCAGTATTGGGTGAGAGGGAGAACTTAGTTTGCAAGAGAACACAGCCTGTGGAGGGCAACAAACTACCAACTAATGCACCCCGGGAGAGAGCTGGCATTTGGGTATCTGCCAACGTGCTGAACAACTGCCAGTCAATTAGAGAAGCAATCAGAATTGAAAAGGAATGAGCAATTCTGCTAGTCAGTTATGGGATTGTGTTTTTCCTCCACTTCCTCCCTCCCCCAACTCCAAAGGGTAAGGATGCAGAGGAGGGAGGTGATTTAGGGGAGACCGCTGCGGCCATCCGTCTAGCATGAGCTGGGGTCGGGGTGAAAGGAAGGAGAACAGTGACTCGTATGTGTGACTGAGGATGGAAAACTGAACTGAGAGCATTCCAACATCCCCAAAGGGATGCAAAACCCCCGAATTTGGCTGAAATAGAAAGTGAGCCGCTATGTCAAGGAAGGAGATTTGACACTCCGTGGCAATTAGAAAAAGTAGAAGTTTATGCTTCTACCCCAGCCTGTCCGCCCATTATGTGGTCGTAGGAGCGTAAAGAAGTTGTGGGCTGAGACGCTCCTAATGATTAACATTTATTATTTCGGGGGAGTGGAAGGGCCAGATGTTTCCATTTTTATAATCTCTGTTTTAAATATTGCTTTTAAAATTAAAACTGAACTCCCATCCCTAAGATCACATCGGAGATTACAGACTCTTCAGAGTACCATCCTTACGGTTTCAGTTGCATTTTGGTTAAAAAAAAAAAAAAATTTCCTCCTCATCTGCAAAGAAAAATACATACAGAAAACTGTTAGAGCTTCACCAAACTACTCGACAATATATAGGTCTTCAGAGACCGCCGTTACAGATAACATGGGAGCAAAATGTTGAATGGCCACTGATGTTAAAAGACGGGGGAATCTTGTAAATACACATTCATACCCAGTTTCTCTTTAAAGCAAAATTGGTTGTGGACCTGTCAGCGAAACTGGTTGTTCACAGATCACCGAGAACGGTGATACTCTACTGAAACAGTCCAGCATGGACTCAAGTGGGGTCACCCCTGGGAAACCTCGTGAGCAGTAACAGGCCTCTTGCGGAGAGCAGTGCCTGGAAGATGCCGTCTTTCTTCAGAACAGGAGATTGGGAACTGAGCAGACAAAGGGATGCTGCTGCGGCCACTGTGAGCTCTTAACACTGTTTAGAGGCAGGAAGTTGCTCCTGGTGAGGACGGGAAGGGGAGACCCCAACCTCGCTCACCCCCTCCTACTCCCCTTTTTGTTTTCCTTGTTTCTTCTTGGCAGACCCACAGTTGAGGCCCTGTGCTCTGAATGTCAAGGTCACCCTTGACTCCGTTTCCAATGTTGCCACTCAATATGAGACACCAGTCTGGTGGGGGCTTGAGGGTCTGAAATTTAGAAATGAGGTCAACTGTAGGTTTTTCTTCAAGTCTCTGGGGGAGCTTAGGATTATGTAGAAAGATGGTCTCTAGTTAGATTTCTTATCAGTCAGCTTTGGGATGTAATAATCTCTGCTAAGTTCCAGAAAGCGCTCTCCACCGGCTCTCCTGCTTCTGCCTTCCGTGGGAGCCTCATCACACACGGGGCTCTCCTGTTTCAGCAGTAGAGTTGCAGGGCGGGGAATGAAACTGGGAAAGAGGCCCCTACTTGCACCGTTGCCGCAGAACGTAGGGAAGGCTATCTCGGAAGGCGCTTGGACAGTCTGGGGCTGACTTAAAAGAAGGAAGTCGCCGTGCTCCCTTCGTTCCCAAGAGAGTAAGGGGGAAGGTGAGAGTGTGTGCCACCAATGCTGTTCTGCACCTCAGTAGGGGAAGTGACCTTCTCAGCTGAGGCTTCCTAGTCACAATTAAATTTAAGTTCTACATTTTTCTTTATTTTACAGATTTTGTAAGATTATGCCAAACCTCCACAGGAAATGAGAAAAATAGCACTTTTATCAAAACATTAACATGCACATAAGTGTAATAAAAATGGCTTTTTGGTGTAATAATCATTGTTAATGACCAGTATGCAGGAAAAAAAAAATATATATATATATATATGTATATATATATGAAACTAAAGTAGGAAGGCATCCCGGGTGAAGGCAGACCAGTATGTTTGCTTCCACCCTGTCCCAGTTTAACTTCCATCTGCCGCTCTTGCTGGCTAGGACCAGCAGGTGAGCAAGGTCTTAGAGCCCTGGCTGGTGACCGATACCTGGGTCAGGGAAAGCTAGGACAAAGATAGGATTGTGGAGGATCCCAGGGAGATGCCTGGACCTCAGAGGGAAGGTTGGTTTGGGTTTTCTGGGATGTGTCAGATCTTTTGGACTCCCAAAGAACTCAGGAGAAACTAAGCAAGGAGACCAAATTCTTTTCATTCCCCAAGTGGGAGAACTCTGTGAGATTGAGGGGTCAGGGGCTTATCCTGTTGCTTTGACAGCTTTCTGATGACCTGCCTCCTGCTAGACTCCTTGGCAGCTGAGTCTTCATGAGAAGACATCCCTTGCCTGTCTGTGCAGGTGAGGAATCCTTGGGATCAGGGGTCATGCTTATCTGGAGGAGCCCATACCTTCTCCTCTTTTCTAAACTATATTCCCAGTACATTGGATCCCAGAGTGTTTGGCCTGAACATTCCTGAGCCCGCAGGGGCCTCTGGCCTTGGTTCACTCTGTGGTATGCTCCTTCCTGGCCTGAAGAATGGGCAAAAAATGGCTATTTGTAGGGACTCTGGACAAGGCTTGGATGTCCAGGCTGAGTGTTCACACGTCTGCACAGGAGCTCTTTGTGGTGCAGAAAAGAGCCACGGGCCGATAGAGTGGGGTGTGTCCATGAGCACCAATAGCCCAATTTCCCTTTATAACTTCCTCTGGACGTTAGTAGTTCACTAAAGTCCATAGTGCTGCCACTTACTAGCTGTGTGACTTTGCATAAATTGCTTTGATACTTCCAGCTCATTTAGACATTTTGTAACACTAAGAGAAGTAGCTGAGATTAAACTCAGTGCATGTAGATCATTGAACAATGCCTGGCACACTTGACTGCGGTTCACCTAGTTGTAGCTGTAGAAATTTCTAAGGGAAAAGACAAACTCTGTGGTTGGGTGTCCCAAGGAGGCGACCTATCTCCTTAGACATTACTTGGTCACTACTTGTGAAATCACCATGGTCCAGTGTGTGCCCCTCATTGTTCTCCCTCAGAAATTCGGGGTGTCCCCACCCTAAAGTGGATCCTTCTTTCAAAGGTAGATTCAGACTCTCTTTTTCCAAGTTGACAGAGATGGAAGTAAATATTCAACAAATTCTATGGAGTACCTACTGTGTGCCTGACACTGTCCCAGGTGCTAGGGACACAACAATGACAAAACAGAAGAAGGAAAATGTTGCATGGTGATAAGCATTAGAAGGACAAAGCAGAGAAGGTGGTGGGGAGTGTTGCAAAGTGGGTCACAGAAGGACTTGCTGAGAAATGAACTCTGGAATTAGCATGGATTTGCCAGCTTTCACCATGACCTTGAGCAAGTCAATCCTCTATAAGTCTCATTTATCAACACCATTTTATAGAAGAGGAAACAAGCTTAGTTGGAGAATTACAAGTACAGGATTTAGCACAGTTCTTAGTACACTGTGGGAATAATGCTATCTCACCCTTTACGTAGAGGAAGGCTACAGGGAAGTATATTCTAATCAGAAGGTTGCCTTGTAGTTTGGTCAGAGACAGTGGTTAGGTAATTTTGATATTTAAAGGCACCAGGTAGATTTCCTGATGTACTAAAGTAATTGTTATTTTTCATTTAACATTTTCATTTAACAAAGGATACGATGGCATGGGCATCCCCGAAGCCTTTAAGAAAGTAACTGGAATAATAAAACATTTGGAAGTTGATGAGATATTCTGGTTCATGAACTGGCTTTCTATTAAGACCCAGTCTCAACATTTCTGAAAATAAATTTCTTCTAATTTCCTCAACGGCTCCTTGTAGCTGATTAAGGATAGAGATAGTTAAGCTGGGGATTGCTGAAACATGCAAGTAAGCCTTAGAGAAGTTATGGGACTTGATAAGGCCCAAGAGCCTCTTTGTCTTAAGTTCTAATAGGGGCAGTTTAGTACTTTCATTGACTCACTTAAATTTCTTACCGTTCAAGCATCCACCAAGAATCATCAGTTTCTTTCTCTCTTTTGCTCCTGTGGCTCATCATTTTCACACTGGGAGGGAGAGGACTCTTGGCCTCGCTGGTGCAAGAGCACCACCTACTGGTCAATTTCGGTAATTTCAGGTTATATGGTGCGCCGGTGAAGTCTGATCATTTGCTTCCGTTTTGGCTTCAGCTGCGTGGCTAATGTGTCAAGATTTGGAAGGAAAGAGAGAGGCATTTACTCCGGGCCATTTTTTATGAGCTACAGAGAAGCTGGATTCTGTTCATTCATTTATAGAGCAGCAGGAATTTGAATTAAGCCTGTTCATCAGTTTCTATGTGCAGGACATACTAGGATTTACTTCTCTGCTCCCAACTGGAAATCTTCCGTGGACCTGGATGAAGATTCAGAAGATTCTTTGGTTCCCCACAGTCCAGAAAGGACTGAAGATTCTTTGGTTCCCCACTGTGGTTCCCCACAGTCCAGAAAGGAGCTTTTAAAACTTTCTTCTCATCTACCGTAACACCCCAGTGTAGAGAATTCAACCCCTGGCTTCATAGAACGAGAACAATGCTTAGTTTTCATTTAACAAATGTGATGATGATGTCTCATCTCCAAACCTAGATCCCAAGTGTCTTGAAGAGGGGATAGCACTTCTGTAAAGAGCATCTCAGAAGCCTACGGTAAGTACTGTACTGCTTATCATCCTAGACGACACCCACCTTCAGGCCACCCATTCCCAGTTGGGATAACCGAAATCTCAGGATGATCCTGTGTTGTGGGCTGAGTTGTGTCCCCCCACACTTGGATGTTGGAGTCCTAACCCCTCCTTTCCCCCAGCAACTCAGACTGTGACTGTACTTGAAAGTAGGGTCTTTCAAGAGGTAATTCAGTTAAAGGACGACATTATGGGGGCCCGATCCAATATGACCGGTGTCCTTCTGGGAAGCAGATATTTGGGCAAAGAGACACCCAGAGAGGGAAGACCATGTGGGGACCCACGGAGAAGGAGGTCAGCAAGCCAACCCTGATGACCAACACCTCTGTCTGAGACTTCCAGCCTCTAGAAGGGTGAGAAAATACGTTTCTGCTGTTGACGCCAGCCAGGCTGTGGTGTTTGGTCATGGAGTCTTAGCAAATGAAAACACCCTGAGTTCCTGGGTCGCTCAACCTCATCCTGAGAAAATGGACTGTTAGACAGGCTTTCTCTGTGCGATGTTTTCCACTCACACACTCAACTTGTTGGGGCCAGAGGTTTTCCAGGGTGGGGATGCAAGCCTCAGCCGATTTCTTCCCTTTTTAGACCTCATATGGGAGCTGGTGAGCTCATCCTGAACAATGGAGAGGGGAATGGAAGAGAATCAGCTAGAAGTAAGCTCCTTGACGTTTGAAGATGTCCTGTCTGGATTTTTTTCTGCTCTAAGAACCTTAGCTGGAAATGCAAGGCCTTTTGCACTTGGCACTAACTTCCCTTATGTTCAACTTAGCAGTGAAGTTGCAAATATAGCATATGTTCATCAAAAACAATAGAAATACAATGAGGAAAATGAATTCTTACAGTCCAGCCACTCAGAGTTAACCACAGTTTCCATCAGGAGTTTGCTTTCTCATTCATTTATAGGTTTTGACATTTTGTCATGCACCCATCATTTTTAATGGCTAATGGAGTTCTAGTGTATGATTTACCTGCTTTATGTAACTAACCCCCTATTTTTCCATACTTAGAATATTTCTAGTTTTGCTGATATAAACAATGCTTCAATGGACATCTTTTAAAATACTTCTAAAAAATGAAAATCCTTTGGTATAAATTCCTGGATGTAGACTTGTAGGGTCAAAACTCCCCCATTTTAGGGCTTTGATACATATTACTAAATTGTCTTATTGTCTTTCAGAAATTGCTCGTTCTCTCACCCTTTCCAGGACTATTCTTTTTTTTTTTTTTTGTATTTCTGCCTAACTGATAGGACAAAAGTTGTTTCACCACTGTATATATTTTGAATTTCTTTTATTATTAATGAAGATCAAACATTACTTCATGGGTTTTCTTTGGCAATTTGTATTTTTTATTTATCCAATAAAAATTTTGTGGGGCACCTGGGTGGCTCAATGGGTTAAAGCCTCTGCCTTCCGCTCAGGTCATGATCCCAGAATCCTAGCTAGGATCCAGCCCTGCATTGGGCTCTGCTCAGCGGGGCGCCTGCTTCGTCCTCTCTCTCTGCCTGCCTCTCTGCCTACCTGTGTTCTCTATCAAATAAATAAATAAAATCTAAAAAAAAATTTTTTTTTTGCCTTAAAAAAAAAACCTTATAGGGGTGCCTGGGTGGCTCAGTCCGTTAAGCATGTGATCTCTTGGTTTTGGCTCACGTCCTGATCTCAGGGTTGTGAGATCGAGCCCTGAGTTGGGGTCCCCTGAGTGTGGAGCCTGCTAAGAATCTCTCTCTCTCCCTCTGTCCCTCCCCGTCCCATTCACATGCTCTCTTTCTTAAAAAAAAAAAAAAAAAAGCAACTTATAAAATCATAAAAACATCTTAATCAGTGAAGTATTTAACTTTTTCTCTGTTGTACCTATTTAATAATTTTTCCCAGGTTGTCCTTTACCTTTTTGAGGGGGAGTCATTTACCTCTTAATTGTATCCATGATATATTTTTTATAAACAAAATGAAGACATATATATTATAAAATTTTATTAAGCTCCATTTAGAAATATTTAAAAATAAAATTCTATTTAGAATTTATTTTGGAGTAAGGAGAGTGAGATTAGAGAGTTTTCTAATGTTTGGTCAGTTGCCTCATGACCAATTACTGAACAACTAATGCTTTCATGGTATTACCTACTGAATGCTTAGAAATTAGATCTCTTTTGGTCTATTATGTTCCATTGTTCTATCAATTGCTGTGCCAGTGCTATGCTATATTAAATATTGCGACTCTAATAAATTAATATCTACTATGGAATCATTCCTTACCATTTTCAAAAATTTCTTGGCTACTCTAAGTTTGTTCATCTAAATGAGTTTAGAATTACTTTAAGTTGCAAAAAAAATTTTTTTTTGTTTTTGATTATTATTGGATTAACTTCATAATTTGGAAGGGAACTACAACATTATAAAAATTTGCATATAAGGAATACAGCTTATTTCTTGATTTTCTTAAATTTCTTTTATGCCTCTCAAGAAAACTTTGCTGTTTGGGGCACCTGGGTGGCTCAGTGGATTAAGCCTCTGCCTTCAGCTCGGGTCATGATCCCAGGGTCGTGGGATCGAGCCCCACATCAGGCTCTCTGCTCTGTGGGGAGCCTGCTTCCTCCTCTCTCTCTCTGCCTGTCTCTCGCGGACTTGTGATCTCTGTCTGTCAAATAAATAAATAAAATAAATCTTAAAAAAAAAAAAAAGAAAAGAAAACTTTGCTGTTTTCTTTGTCTAGGTTCTATATATATCATGTCTCTTGAGTTTATACCTAGGTAATTTTTGTTGTTCTTGTTTGTGTATGATGAATAGAAACTTTTTTAAAAAAAGATTTTATTTATTTGAGAAACAGAGAAAGAGAGAGAGAGAGAGCACAAATGGTGAGGGGGCAGAGAGAAAGGGAGAAGCAGATCATGACGGGGCTCAATCCTAGGATCATAACCTGAGCCAAAGGCAGACGCTCAACTGACTGAGCCACCACCTCGGTGTCCTGAATAGAAACTTTTCCCAGTTGTTATGGTAGGACTAATAATATTTTTTGAGCGAGCACTGTTAGTTTTATAAATTTTTCATTGTGTCTTTATGACTTTCCAGAGATTAACATATCATAGCTCAGATTAGCATTTCATGTGCCAAAAAAATGATTTATCTTCTTGTGTGTTATGAATATCTCTTAATTCTTCTGTTTTTCTAAATGCTTTGAAAGAACATCGACAACAATGTTGAGTAATTGTGGTAAAATCAAGTATTCTTGTCTTGCTTCTGATAATAATTTTGTTTTATCATTGATTATATTTAATAGTGATTTCTGATAATTTTTACTATTTCCAGGAAATTTCCTTCTATTTATAAGCTTTTAATTTTTTTCCAGGATGGATATTTTATTTATTGGACACTTTTATTGACATCTGTCCAAATAATTTATATACTTTCTTTTTCACATTGGGTTTGTAAATATGATTGATTATATACAGATTTTTCTAGTATTTCAGAATTCTTATTTTTCTGGTAGTGATGAATTATTTAAATTAGAGCCATAATTAATATATTCATATCTTACTTTGTGTTATGTTCGTAGTGTGATTCATTATTTCTTTCCTTTTTCCCTTCTCTTTCTTATCTCCTTCTTTCCTTTCTTCCTTTCTTCCTTCCTTCCTTTCATCTTTCCTTCAATAGGTTTCAGTATATGGTTGTCCCAGCTTCATTAAAAAGTTGAGTTTTTCTTTAGTTATATATTTTTTACCATTTTTATTGTTTTAAAAAAAGTTTAACTTAATTTCTGAGTCAATTGTAGTAATTTATATCTGTATAGAAATTATAAATAGTAATTTATATCTGTATAGAAATTATTATTATAGAAATTATTGTTTGATCAAAGTCATCACATTTATCACTGAAAAATTATACATGCCTTACAAGTAAGAAAATTTCCTCTTTATTCGTGACTGTATTTAATTTCTAATGCATTATATTTTCACTTTCTCCCTTTTTTTCTTGGTTAGAGGTTTATGTCTCTTATTTTTTTTTTAATTGGTCTTTTCAAAAAATAGACTTGGTATTTATTTATCAATTGTAATTCTTTTTAATTTTGTAATTAATTGATTTCTGTTTTACCATAACTCATCTCTATTTCCTTCTCTTACTTGGGTAATTTTGTGGTCTTTTTAAAATAGTTTCCTCAATTTATTTCTTTATTTTTATTAAAAAAGTAATAATAAAAATGAAATCCCAGGGGCACCTGACTGGCTCAGTCAGTTGAGCACCTGCCTTTAGCTCAGGTCATGATCTCAGGGTCTTGGGATCAAGCCGCACATTAGGCTCTCTGTTTCGCAGACAGCCTGCTTCCCCCTCTCTCTCTCTGCCTGGCTCTCTGCCTTATGATCTCTCTCTCTCTTTGTCAAATAAATAAATAAAATCTTAAAAAAAAAAAAAACACCAAATCTTAACTCTAGCACTTTGGGGTTATTTTATATACTTTTTAAAAATTATATAAAGTTTCATATATTATTATATGATAATAATAAAAATTGGTATGGGTGGCATTTTAATTCTTATTTCCTCTTATATCCAAGGATTACTAAGGAGACTGATTTTAAATTTGCAGGGTGTTTGATGTTTTAAATGTCTATCTTCTTTATTTCTCATTTTATGAGTATAACCAGCGCTGCTAGTATCTGCTAATATGTTTTCTTCCATTTTTCTCTAGAAACTGAACTTGGGTTTTGCTGAGGGCAGCAATGTATCCAGCTAAAATGACTCAATTTCTGGTCTACCTGACAGCTAGTTCCGGCATAGCAAGATGTCCCAAGTTCCTGGAGACAGAGTCGCTTCGGGAACAAAAAGGCAGACTTCACCAGGAGAATCCCTTTTGCTTCTTTGCCCCTTTCCCTTCCTTCTCACTGAAGGAAAGTTCCTCACTGCAATGCAGTGAGGAAATGCAGATCTGAAATGCAGATCTGGTGTTTGGAGGTACAGCAAAAGACAAGCCTAACAAGGAACTCCCACATGCTAAGAACGACAGAGAAGAAAGAAAGAATCTGGGTCCCTGATGGCATTGCTGACAAGTTGCACAAGCTTGGGACTTCTGGGTAGGTAAGTTCCCGTAACAACCTATGGCAGTGATGGTTGTGTTTCCTGTAGTGGGCACCTGGACACGTTGCTGATAGACATCCCAACTTAAGTCAGAGAACATAGCTTGCCAGAAGTCTACTTTCCTGTAACTCTGCTACGTTAACTGCTAGGACAGATAGACGGCCTAATGGAGATCATAGTGTCCCGTCATCCTTGTTTAGGGATGAGCATGGAACTTGGTTCTGACCAATGAGACAATGGGGGAAGTCTGTTGGGTTAGGAGTGTTTTTGGATAAGGTTTCTTTGCTTCAAAAAGTGGATTGCAAGGAGAAAGCCCCCATCCCACCTTTTTTTGATGCAGACGTTGGTATGTGGGGATGTGAGGCCTAGAGCTGTTGAAGCCATCTGGTTGACGGGAGGGGGTTAGCTGACAGCCTCTGAGACAGGGGAATACAGAGAGGGAGAGGGTTTGGATCTTGCTGCCCTACCTTGGGATATCTTTTCTGTGAATCAGTCAACTTCCTTATTGCTTATACTACTTTTGTGGGGTTTTCTATGGCTTGTGGCCAAGACATCCTTTCTGACATATAGCTGCTGACTGTCTACTTCATTCTCTCGTTCCGCAATTCTCACCACAAGTGTGTCCATGTTTCTGAATCTTTTATTGCCATTAGCAACATCATTTTCATCAGCACCAGCAACAACATCCGCAGTAATATTATTAGGTGTTTTCTAAGTGCCAAGCCCTGAGTCACATGCATTGCATATAAATTATTTATTTATTTCTCTTTCTTTTTCCCTTTCTTTCTTTCTTTTTTTTTTTTTTTTAAGATTTTATTTATTTTATTTGACAGAGAGAGAGATCACAAGGAGGCAGAGAGGCAGGCAGAGAGAGAGAAGGAAGCAGGCTCCCTGCTGAGCAGAGAGCCTGATGTGGGGCTCAACCCCAGGACCTTGGGATCATGACCTGAGCTGAAGGCAGAGGCTTAACCCACTGAGCCACCCAGGTGCCCCCCCTCCTCTTTCTTTCTTTCTTTCTTTCTTTCTTTCTTTCTTTCTTTCTTTCTTTCTTTCTTTCTTTCTTTCTCATGGGACTTAAACTCATAACCCCAGGATTAAGCCCTGAGCTGAGATTAAGAGTTGGACACTTGACCAACGGAGCCTCCTAGGTGCCCCCATTACATACATTTTTTTCATTTAAATCATACAACAATCCTATGACTCAGATACTATTACTATTGATTCTACTTTATAGATGGGGGAAAAAGTCTTTAAAAGGCTACATAATTCTGTAGGTTGCCGATTTAGGCAGAGCCAGGATTTGGATCCGGACTTGAGGGGCTTCTAGACTTGGCTGAACCCTTGTGATACTGTCCTGCACATTCTTTTCTTTCTTTCATCTCCACTTTCTTCTGAGTTTATCAAATTAGACTAACAATCTTCTCCATTCTTCCCTGACCTTGGATTTCCCCCATTTCTTCGATACAACATCCTTCTGAATTATAGTGATAATACAATATATTTCAAAGGTTACTATATGTTTCTTGCAAGAAAATCTTATCATAAAGGGACATGTACTTCCCATACCTCATGCTAGTGCATTTCTTTTATTTTTACTTTTCTAAAGATTTACTTATTTATGTTAGAAAGAGAGAGAGAGACAGAAAGAGAAAGTATTCATGTGACTGGGGGAGAGGCAGACGGATCAAACCCCCAAATAGATTCCCTGGGCTTGATCCCACCACCTAGAGACTATGACCTGAGCTGACACCAAGAGTCAGAAGCTCAACTGACTGAGCCACCCAGGTGTCCCATGTTTACTTCTTTTCGATGAGTCTGGTGATTTCTCTCTGTAGCTTAATCTCATAGGCAAAATTTCCTGTAATTTCCAGTGTTAGAATTGGAGATCCAGAAATGCTATGCGTCTCTGTTTTAATCTTTCAGTCCCAGGAAAAGGGGAAAGAGGACTACCTAATGAATTGATAAGAAAAGACATTGCTGTTTGGCTCTGCACCTGTTTTCAGGCAGGAGAATGGGCTGGAGTCCAGGGAAGGTGAAAAGGTGAACAATGGTTCAGTTCTAGGATAATTTTCCTACCAATGGAACCGCTAGACAGTCAACTAATAACTGTTTAAAAGGCAATTTTTAAAATGTACAACATGGTCTAATCCTTTATAAATAAAGAAATATGGGTGAAATGGGTAAAGGTGGTCGAAAGTATAAACTTCCAATTATAGAATAAATAAGTCCTGGGGATGGAATGATACAGTGTACAGCATGAAGAGCAGATGACCAAAAAAAGGAGAAAGGGGAAAAAAAAATAAAAAGAAAGAGAGAAAGAAAAGGAAAGACTATTTCTCTTATTAGCAGGACTTGGCTCTGCCTGCAGAAAGGATACTTCCCACTATTGAGCTGAAGTGTATTGGTCCAATTTTGTCTTTTTCATGAGTGCTGAGACATTCACATGGACGTCACCAGATTTTAGCATCTGTTTTATCAACCAACAGTATTAAATATGATTTAACTATGTTAGTGTATAGTCTTCTGAGGATGGAAAGGCTTTTTGCATTTTTTTTCAAAGTCCTCCTCCCGTAGGCTCCATCCCAGGTGTCTGTTGGTCACCCTCCTCGCACCTACTTTCCTCCAGATTAACTTCAAATGGCAAGATTATGGCTGCGGTAGTGATGGTGGCAGGATTGGAGAAGGATGGGGGAAGGGAGGTCCACACTAGAGCGAGATCAACAAAATGGAGATCCAGGGTATCAATGAGCAGCTGGTTCCTGATTAAGCACTAGGCATAATAAGAGTAAACAAAATCTGAAGTCCTTAGTTTTCCCTCATGACCATCAATTCCCAGAAATGCCCTGGGTTCCCACTGTAATTTTCTAATCAATGAGATGAACTCTGCCCTTCAAAAATGACATGATCAGATTATCATAGCCTGCCTGATTAATCCTGCTCTGCACTGTGGCAGGTCTCCTCTAGAATTCCTGTGCCAGGATCCCAGACTGCTAATCCATCAATAAGTCTGCTCAGAGTTCTGTCGAGTGAGCCAGGATATTGATTTAAAAATAAAATAATGTACTGCCTGGCTTTGATGATATTAAAAAGTTAACTAATTTCTCAAGGGTATGTCATTTCAATATCACATAATAAAGAAAAGTGCCTTGCAGTTTTAGAGATGAGTGATTGTAGAACCTACCAATTAGCTTCCTTCCAAAAGTTCAATTCCTCTAATGGGAGAGAACTTATTTAATTCAGATGGCTCTAATCTTGACTTTTTTGTGATAAAATGCCCTAGATATATTAAGAAGCCACGAGTTTAATGGGCATTTTCTTAAACTGTGTAAATATCTGGGATGAGAAATAGAAGTTAAGTCATCTTTTTTTTTTTTTTTTAAGATTTTATTTATTTATTTAACCGACAGAGATCACAAGTAGGCAGAGAGGCAGGCAGAGAGAGAGGAGGAAGCAGGCTCCCTGCCTAGTAGGGAGCCCGATGTGGGGCTCGATCCCAAGACCCTGAGATCATGACCTGAGCCGAAGGCAGAGGCTTAACCCACTGAGCCACCTAGGATCCCCGAAGTTGAGTCATCTTTATATATATATTTTTCCCGTGATCAGTGCTCACTAGGTGGGTGTGAATATGGATGTGTGTTCATTTACATGACTCTACAAATACCTTTAAATCAAACTCCTGAGACAAAATGAATCAACCATGAATGCCAAACTTCAGCCACTCAGGTTACTTTTTTGAATAATTAATTGAATTGTACCTCCATAAGAACTTCTTAAACCCCGAGATAAACTAACTTGAAACAAAAAGTTCTGAGTTTGATTTTATGTGCATTTCTTCCTTTTTTGTTTACATATCCTTTCCTTTTCCATTTACCTTTCTCTTCTCCCTCTCCTTGGCTTTCTTCAACTTTTCCTCTATTTACAAGTGAAACTAACTATCCATATTTATTTCTGCTATGTTCATCTACTCATTTAATTATTTATTCATTCAATTGGTCTTTCTTGGATATGCTATTGGACTGGACCAGGTACTGGGAGTTTAGGGATATGCAAAATTCAGTTCCTAACCAACAAATACATACATAATTTTGATTGGTGCAATGAAGTGGAGAAATATGTTGCATATCTTCTTTGGTGAGTTTTCCCTGCAGATCATTGGCTTCTTTTTAAAATTAGGTTGTTCATTTTCACATTGTTGAATTTTATGAGTTTTGTGTATATTTTGGAAAACAGTCTTTCGTCAGATGTCTTTGCAAATACTTCTCTAAGTCTGGGGCTTATCTTCTCATTCTCTTGACTATGTCTTTTGCAGAGCAGAATTTTTAAATTTTAATGAAGTACAACTTAGCAGTTATTTTTTTCATGGATGGCAATTTTGGCGTTACACTAAAAAGTCATCATCCGGGGCACCTGAGTGGCTGAGTTGGTTAAGCAGCTGTCTTAGGCTCCGATCATGATCCCAGGGTCCTGGGACCAAGCCGCCATCAGACTTCCTGCTCAGTGGTAAGCCTACTTCCCCCTCTCTTTCCCACTTGTGCTCCCTCTCACTATCTTTGTCTCTCTCTCAAATAAATAGATAAATAAACAAATAAAATCTTAAGAAAATAAATAAAAACCATCATCAAGCCCATAGAAGATTTTTTTCTATGTTATCTTCTAGGAGTTTTACAGTTCTGTGTTTTACATTTAGGTTTATAATCCATTTGGGATTAATTTTGTGAGGGGTATAAAGTCTGTGGCTAGATTCATTTATTTGCATGTATATGTTCAGTCATTTCAGTGCTATTGGTTGAAAAGATGACCTTTTCTCCATTGTATTGTCTTTGCTCCTTTGTCAAAGATAAGTTGACTATTTATTTGGGTCTACTTCTGGGCTCTCTATTCTGTTGCATTGATGTATTTGCCTGTTATTTCACCAGTACAACACTGTCTTGATTGATTTGTCTTTATATGGTGTTAAGTTGTATTGAAGCTTTATAGTGAGTTTTCAAGTCAGGTAGCATGGGTACTCCAACTTTTTATCTTTCAATATTGTATTGGCTAATCTGTGTCTTTTGCCTTTCCATACACAATTTAGAATCAACTTGTCCGTATTAACAAAGTAAATTTCTGGGATATTGATTGGGATTGCACTGAATTCATAAAGCAAATTGGAAACAATCAATATCTTGACAATATTGAGTCTTTCTATTCATGAATATGGAACATCACTTCATTTATTTAGTTTTTTAGATTGAAGTATAGTTGATATACAATTATATTGATTTCAGGTATACAATGTAGTGCTTCAACAATTATGTACATTATGAAATGCTCACCATAAGTGTAGTTACTATGTGACACCATAGAAAATTATTGCAGTATTACTGACTAGATAGTATGCAACATTGACTATGCTATACTTTTCATCCTCATGATTTACTTATTTTATAACTGGAAATTTGTACTTCTTAATACACTTCACCTATTTTGCCCATCCTCCCCTGACCCTTGTCAACTATTGGTTTGTTTTTTGTATTTATGAGTCTGTTTCTATTTTTCTTGTTAGTTGGTTTGTTGGTTTGTTTGTTTGTGTTTAGATTCCACTTATAAGTGAAATCATATGGTATTCGTCATTCTCTGTCTGACTGGTTTTGCTTAGCATAATACCTTAGGGTCCATTCATGTTGTCAGAAATGGCAGGATTTCATTCATTTTTTGGGTGAGTAATATTTCATTATACATCTATACAACATCTTCTTTATCCATTCATCTATCAGAGGACATTTTGTTGCTTCCATATCTTAGCTATTGTGAATAAAACTGGAATAAACATAGTGTGCATATATCTTTTTGAATTACTGTTTTCATTTCTTTTGGAGATAAATACTCAGAAGTGGGATTATTGGATTGTATTCCTATTTTTAATTTTTTGAGAAACCTCTATACTGTTTTCCATAGTGGCTGCATCAATTTATATTCCCACCAACAGTGCACAAGTGTTCTCTTTCCTCCACATTCTTGCCAACACTTGTTATTTCTTATCTTTTTGGTAAGAACAATTCTGATTGGTATGAAGTGGTATCTTATTGAATTTCATTTCCTTGATGATTAGTGATATTGAACATTTTTTCATGTGTCTTTTGACCATCTGCATGTCTTCTTTGGAAAAATGTATTTTGATTTCTCTTTTGTTCATCTTTTAATCTGATTGTTTCTTTGGTGCTGAGTTATATGAGTTCTTTAAATATTTTGGTGACTAGCCACTTGTCAGTCAAATAATTTGCAAATATCCTCTCCCATATAGTAAGATGCCTGTTTGTTTTGTTGATGTCTTCTTTGCTTTGCAAAAGCTTTTTAGTTTAATGCAGTCCCAGCTGTTTTTGCTTTTGTTTCTCTTGCCAGAGAAGACACATCCAGAAAAATATGTGAAGGCCATGCCCAAGATGCTATGTTTTATTTTAAAGAGTTTTATGGTTTCAGGTCTTACATTGGTCCTTAATCCATTTTGAATTTATTTTTATGTGTGGTGTAAGATAGTGTACCAATTTCATTCTTTTGCATGAAGCTGTCCAATTTTCCCAGCATTATTTATTAGAGACTGTCTTTTCTTCATTGTATATTTTGTCTCCTTTGTCGTAGATTAATTGACCATATAAGTGTGGGTTTATTTATAGACACTATTCTGTTCTATTAGTTTATGTGTCTGTTTTTTGTACCAATATCATATAAACTTGATTACTGTATGTAGCTTTGTAGTATAATTTGAAATCGAGGAACATGATACTACCAGCTTTGTTCTTCTTTCTCAGGATTGCTTTGGTGTCTTTTTTAGTTCTATATAACTTTTAGGGTTACTTGGTTTTAGTTCTGTGAAAATACTATTGGGATTTTGATACAGGTTACATTGAATCTGTAGATTGCTCTGGGTATTTTGCACATATTTAGTTCTTCTTTGATTTCTTTCATCATAGTTTATAATTTTCCTTACATAGATTTTGTACATACTTGTTAGATTTATATCTATGTATTTCATTTTTTTGCATGCTAATGTAAATTATTTCAAATTCCACTATTTTTTCAATGCTGGTCTATAGGAAAGTGGTAGGTTTCTGTACGTTAATCTTGTACCTTGCAATCTTGCTATGACCTCTGATGGGTTCCAAGAATGGTTTTTTTGGGTTTTGTTTTGTCCTTTCTTTTGGATTTTTTGTATAGACAATTATTTCATTCACAAACAAAGACAGTTTTATTTCTTTCTCCCCAATCTGTATACCTTTTATTTTCTTTTCTTATTTTATTGCATTAGGTAGAATTTACAGTAAGATATTGGAAAGGAGTTGTGCAGAGACATTCTTGACTTATTCCTGATCTTAGTAGAAGAGCTTCTAGTTTCTCACAATTAAGCAAAATGTTAATTGTAGGTTTTTTATATGGATGTTATTTATCAAGTTGAGAAGTTCCTCTCTATTCCTAGTTGCTGAAAGTTATATCACGTATGGGTGTTGGGTTTTGTCAAATGTTTTTCCTGTATCTATTGATATGATCATGTGATTTTTCTTCTTTAGCCTTTCTTCTTTTTTTAAAAGATTTTATTTATTTGACAGAGAGAGAGATCACAGGGAGGTAAAAAGGGAGGGGGAGGCAGGCCCCCAACCGAGCAGGGAGCCTGATGCAGGGCTTCATCCCAGGACCCTGAGATCAAGACCCAAGCCGAAGACAGAGGCTTAACCCACTGAGCCACCCAGGTGCCCCTCTACTTTAGCTTTTTTATGTGATGGATTACAGTAACTGATTCTCAAATATTGAGCCAGCCTTGCATACCTGGAATAAATTTCACTTGGCACTCATGTATAATTCTTTTCATGCATTGTTGAATTTGATTTGCTAATATGTTATTGAGGATTTTTGAAACAATGTTCATGAGATATTGGTCTGTAGCCTTGTAATGTCTTTGTGTGGTTTTGGTATATTAGGGTAATGCTAATCCCATAGAATAAGTTAGGAAGTATCCCCTGCATTTCTATTTTCTGGAAGAGATTGTAGAGAACTGATAAAATTCCAGAGAACTGGAATAATTTCTTCCTTTGAATGTATAGAATTCATGGATAAACCCATCTGGGCCTTAAATGTCTTTGAAAATTCATGCTATAGTTTACCAGGTTCCTGGTATGACAAGTGACTTTTTAAATTGTCTCCTAAAAAAAAGAAACACTCATGCATCACTAGTGGGAATGCAAACGGGTGCAGCCACTGTGGAAAGTGGCATGGAGGTTCTTCAAAAAATCAAAATTAGAATTACCATATGATTAACTAGTAGTAATTAGTAGTAATTCCACTACTGGATATTTACCCCCCAAATATAAAAACACTAATTCAGAAAGATATATGTATCCCTGTGTTTATTGCAGCATTATTTACAATGACTGAAATATGGAAACAATCCAGGTGTCCATCTACAGATGAATGGATGAAAAGAGGTGGTATATCTATATACAATGGAGTATTACTCAGACATCAAAAAGAATGAAATCTTGCCATCTGCAACAACATGGATGGGTCTAGAGGGTGTAATGCTAAGCAAAATAAGTTAGTCAGAAAAAGACAAACACCATATGAATTCACACATGTGTGGAATTTAAGAAACAAAACAAATGAACAAAGAAAATCAGAGACAAAAAAAACCCCAGATTCTTAAACATAGAGGACAAACTGGTGGTTATCAGAGAAGAGGTAGGTGGGGCATCGGTGAAATAGGTGAGGGGGATTAAGAGTATATTTACGGTGATAAACGTTGAGTAATGTATAGAATTGTTGAATCTCTGTATTGTACACCTAAAACCGATATAACACCTATGTTGATTATACTGGAATTAGAAAATTGTCTTCTGAACATGGATATTATATTACGAGACTCAGAATGCTATTTAATTTTCTTTTTACCAGGCTGTCCCCCTATTGAAGTGTAGCTGGAAGACCAGGTAGATGCGTTAAGCTTTCTTCCTGGGGTCCCCCCGATACCACTCCAGAAAGAGTGAAGCACTGATTTACATTGCTTCCTTCCAGAAAGGTAGGGTGGAAGTTCAGATTTCTCCTTGGTCCTCACTGATACCTTCCTGGTCAAAGGGGGACACTGACTTTTACCGCCCTATTGTTTCCAAGTGGGATTTTTACTTCAACTCCCTACTAGGCCCTCCTGCCACCAGGGAGAGGAATAAGGTGAGTGGAGTGTTGACTAACCCACCTGACATGATTTCAGTTTCTCTAGTTTGTTGGGCAAGGATGGAGGCCATGGTTCTCACTGGGTCCTGAAGATACTGGGGGTGGGAGAGTGGGAACTTTGCATGGCATCATTCAAGTCTTATTACTGTCAGGTGGGGTTGAAGGCAAAACTGCCCTGGACCCAGCTGGCACTCTCCTGGCGGGTGCAGGCGGGGGTGGGGTGGGTCGAGGCATCATTTGCTTCATCTAGGGGTTGATGAAAGATCACCTCCTTATTTGGCCCAACTGACACCAACACCACTTCATGCCTGTTTCAGAAAGGTGGAGTAGTGGTGGGAGGGACGATGGACTCCCTGCCTGTCCCCTTCAGCCCACAGGGAGATAGGGATGGCTGTAGGTTTTCCTTTTGGTGTTTGGCTGGAATTCAGCAGGTATTACCAAAAAGATTTTCTATTGTTAGCTCACCTTTTCCTCAGTCCTTTGGCTAGGAGGACCTTTCTTGAGCTTTACTGTTCCTGCTGGTGATCTCAGGTTGGAGGCTTTTCTGCACTGTGTCAGGGATTTAAGTGTGCCAACAAAGAAACCCAAGGTGGTGGTCAGTTTTATGTGTTAACTTGGCTGGTTCAAGGGATGCCTAGGTAGCTGGTAAAACAACTTTTCTGAGTGTGTCTATTAGATTTTTTCTGGGAGAGATTAGCATTTGAACAGGTAGATTGAGTAAAGTAGATTGTGCTCCCCACTGTGGGTGGACCATCATCCAATCCACCAAGGGCCTGAATAGAACAAAAAGGAAGAAGAGTGAATTTGCTCTCTGCTTGACCCGGAACATCCATCTTCTCTTCCCTTGCACATTGGTGCTCCTAGTTCTCAGGTTCAGACTCTCAGGTTCAGACTCTGCAGAGCAGGATTTATACCGTTGGGTCTCTGGTTCTCAGGCCTTTTGGTTTGGACTGGAACTACACCACTGGACTTTCTGGGTCAGTGTCTTGCAGATGGTATATTGTGTGACTTCTCAACTTCCATAATCACGTAAGATAGCCCTTCATAATAAATCTCGTTCTGTGTAAATCTGTATATATACCCTCCATTCTATTGCTCTGTAGAGCCTTGATAATGCATCCAGGGGGCTTACCACTGTCTTTTCTTAAGTCTTGAGATCCCTGGGCATTCCACTTTTTTCTTTCCATTTTTTAGGGTTTCCCAATGCTTTTTGGTTGTATCCAGAGCTTTTAAGTTAAAAGCAAAACCACAGGTAAGAAGGAACTACTGTAATTTGGAATTATTCTAAGATAAGTTGTCAATATACGCATTGAATAAACTTTTATTGAATTTTAACTGACTTTTGTACTGTAAGAAATTCATTACAATATTTAAATTTATAAATCTTGTTAAAGATTATTAGTGCCCAGGTCTCATTTTTCCCCCCTTAAATGTATTTGGTGAACTTTAGGTTCCAGTTGCTATATATGTGTAATTTTCTTCAAATCAAGCCTGGACCAAAGAAACTTTTGCTTTTCCAAATATTTAGACTTATTTATTCCAAATATTTAAACTGTATTGTTCTAATTGTATATTGTGATGGAGAAATACTTGATAGGCCTTGATTTATTTATTTAAAAAAATTCTATTCACAATATTGTTTGTGTTAGAACTTTTGGGGAAGATACAGACTTTTATCTGGGCTGTTCCCACCAGTCACAAGGATCTGAAAAGCATTGCTTTTCTCTGGGGGAGAGAATATTCCTGTAGACCTTTGCTCCTCGTTAGGGAGAATGATTAAAACACAAGCAGAGAGCACTTGGTTGTGCCTAGAACCAACAGCCTTGCCTTGGTTATGCTGTTGTATGGGTACCATGGTCCTTTCTGGCTCCTGTGATATTCTGTTTCTTCAACTCCATTTGTACCTTTGGGTATCTTAACAGAAGAAGCAAATCAGCTACATGGGGGAAATCAGACTGGCCCCACCCCTCCCCCAGCTCCCCAGTGTTCAAAGTCAGAGGACAGTGGAAAATGTCTACAAATTCTGGGGGAAAGTAATTCTGACCCAAGAATATTATAGCCAGTGAAGATGTCCTTCAGCTAAAGATTGCTGGTCCCTATTGCCTAATATAAAGCACATAAAAGTTATAATACTCATTTAAATTTCTTAGCCAAATGGATCTAGAAAAATAAGAGCTGAATTAAAATAAAAATGTAAGAATAGAGACACTGATAAAATGTGAAATACATTAAATCCATTTAAACATAGATCTCATACTAAAGCTTTTAAGAATCATGGTTACAGAATATAAAGTCAATGATATAAATCTGAACAGCATAAAATAATAATGTCAATAAGAAAAATCAAGGAGTTGGGAGAAGGAATATGGGAGAACGTGTTCTTTCATTAGGTAATTATGTCTAAAATTGAAGCATGTAAGCAAAAACAAAAACAAAAACAAAAAAAAAACCTAATGACTGAAAACTTTCTTGAATGTTTTTTTCTTATCCTTAGAAGGGTCTTTTAAGAAACGGTGTCTCCTGTGAAGAAAGAACACTGAGTCAATGTTCATAATTTTCCTTCAGTTAAACTCAAGTGAAATTAAATTCAATACATTTTATTAAAAGTGGTATGATCCCATTTAAGTAGATGTCATTTATTCTATTTACCTGTTTATCTGTCTTCTCTCCATTCATTCGTCCATCCATTGACACCTGTGCACAAACAAATGCACCTTTTGGAAGAGGGTTGAGTGAGGATACCCATCTTCTTCCCTTCCCTTCTCTTCCTTTCCTTTTTCCCCTTCCCTTCCCTCTTCTCATCTCCTTTATAAAAGATTTTATTTATTTATTTGAGAGAGAGAGAGAGAGAGAGAGAGAGAGAGCACAGGACCCAAGGGTGGCGGATGCGGTGGGGAGGAAGGAGCAGAGGAACTGAGACAGGCAGGCTCCGGGCTTGGCATGGAACCTGTTTTGGGGCTTGATCCCAAGGCCCAGAGATCATGACCTGAGCCAAAATCAAGAGTCCAGTGGTCAACTGACTGAGCCACCCAGGTGTCCTGAGAGGGTTCGTTTCTAAACTTAACTTGCAAGGGAATCTATGGGGCCAGCTGGACAGCTTTGAAACGTGTTCTCCACAGCTGGGAGACATGGAGGACCGGGGTCTGACAGCTGTATAGGAATCCAGAGCGTGCTAGAGAGACTAATAGCTGGTCTGGTGGCAGAGCCAGGAGAGGCACTTGGTGTGCTGGGAGCAGCCTGGTATCCTAGAGTTTGTCAGGGTAGCGCATGTGCGATTAGGACACATGTGGACCAAGTGGAGGGGAGACCTGGTCTGGGGTCTTTTGAGAGCCTGCCCCAGAGGGCTGACTGGCAGAGTGAGGGAAACTCAGCCCTGAGAGGGCGGTACCCATCTGGATGCGCATGAGTTGTTAACAGTCTGTTGGGTCATGGAAACTTCAGGGAACGTTTAAGAGCTCATGGAAAGCACTACTACAATCCATGTGGTGTTACCAGCCAGATCCATCTGGGAATACTAACCAGTCGAGCAAGAAGCCTTGCTGCCTTGCTGCCACCTGCTTCAACCCAGGAAGGTTCTGAAACTATAGCTTCCCCCTGGGGAAGGAGGCGAGCTTGAAGAGAGCAGAGGGTGAAGAACCACACACTGCTTTCCCCACTTCCGAATGGAAGCCAGCAAAGTTAATGTAACACTAAATTAAGTTCTGGAACGTTCACTGTTCTGTGGGACTTGTTATCTTAATTTTTGATTTGCACTATTTTACGGCTGAAAGTGACTGCAGGATATTTTGTTTTCTTCCAGGAGTTCAGAAGAGTCATTGCACCTGCACTCAGCCAGCCTTGCCACGGGGGTTCCAGGGCTTTCAGGTTGCTTTGCTTCAGAATGCCCTCCAACGACTGAAACTCTGCCATCTCTTCAAGGCCTAGTTCCAATGTCGCTTCCACCATGAAGCCTTCACGGATCTACTCAAACAGAAACTTTTGCTGACTCCTCTATACTCTCTTAGCACCTTAGTTATGTAATTGGTTTGGCACAGCATAAACCCCATGTAGAATTTCACCAAAGTCTATTTTGAGTAAAACTGGGATAATTTGCTAACACTAGTGCCAACCAATTCTCTCTTTCTCATCTATGTTAGTCTCTCTGTGCTCCTGGGAAAAATAGAAAAATACCACTTCAAAACTTGATGGAAAAGAAAATTAAATTCTTGGCCCTGGGGCCTCTGAAATCGTGCACCATCATCTCCATCGCAGCAAGATCCACACTCTGTAAGACTGGCATTTAGGAAACAGGAGCAGAGCTGAAGTGACTATTTTTTATTTAGCCTTCCTTCCTGTGACAGACTGCAATGCATCAGTTTTTTTCTGCATTTTCTGTGGAGCTTTGCCTTCCTGTGATATGGTACTTTGCTCTAGTCTGAGAGCCCCTTCCTGCCAAGTGGTGTCTCCCCTGGCAGATACATAATACCAGGGGATACATAATACCGCACAAAATGGAACAAGTTATAGAAACAGGTCATATAAAATTTCAGAACCTTGTTGAAGTGGAGAAGTCACTACAATGGAGACACCATGACTCTGAAATCCAAGGGTCCCAGAGTGTTGATGAGACTGGGGTTGGGCTTAGTATAGTGTGTTATGGTGGCTGGGGAATGACAGCCTAAGTGAGCCTATTTTTTATGTCTCAGGTACTAACAACAATACTATCATCTAACACTAAATAAAAAGAAGTAGGATATGCCACATTTAGAGATGATGATGTCATCCCTGGCTGAGACTGACTCGGTCAGTCTCAACAGACTCGGTCAGACTGACCGCCCCACCCCCAGTAAAAACTTAGAGCATATTCTTGGCTCCATGGTTCAACCTTACGAATTTCTTCGAAGACATTTCCGGTTTAAATACATGCAAAAAAATTCTAATAGCTTCCAAAAAGGAAGGAGGATCTTCTAATACCAAAATAAAAAACAAAACCAAAGACAAAATGAAAAAAACCTCTCCAGAAGTGACCTCAGTGGACAGTTTGGCTAAATAAGTGATAGTTAAGTGATTGCCAAATACCTATGACATGTCTTAGTACTTTTTTTTTTTAATATTTTATTTATTTGACAGAGAGAGATCACAAGTAGGCAGAGAGGCAGGCAGAGAGAGAGAGAAAGGAGAGAGGAGGAAGCAGGCTCCCTGTCGAGCAGAGAGCCCAATGCGGGACTCCATCCCAGGACCCTGAGACCATGACCTGAGCTGAAGGCAGAGGATTAACCCACTGAGCCACCCAGGCACCCCTGTCTTAGTACTTTTTTTAAAAAAAGATTTTTTACTTGTTTATTTGAGAGAGAGAGAGAGAGCACAAGCAGAGGGTGGGGTGGGAGAGAAGGAGGGGGGAAGGGGCAGAGGAAGGGGGGAAGAGGGAGAGGGGAGGCGCAGAAGGAGAGGAAGAAGCAGAGCAGGACCCTGGGATCATCACCTGAGCTGAAGGCAGAGGCTTAACTGACTGAGCCACCCAGGCATCCCCTCTTAGTAACTTTGAATCATTTTCTAGGCTTTTATAGGCTGAATGCCAAACAATAAAACTAAGGGGAAAAAATAAACTTATTGCATAACACAAGGGTTATACTTTCTAACATCTTCTACTGTGAATACGGTTTACGCTACTTGAGTTTTAGCTAAATCTGTGTAAAGATGACTTTTTAAAAAATTAATTTGGGAATTAGCTATATTTAAGTCAAAAAAACAAGTTTCCAAAACCTGCCTTAACCCGTGAAGAGTTGAGCTGTGTCTGAGACAGCAGGAGATCTGGAGTCCTGAATGGTTTGGTCAGAGACCTGTGAAAAAGAAGAAAGATCCAAATCTCAAAGCAGTACACTTTCAGAATAAAGTTGTGCTTAACTTTCTGACGGGATCATTCAGTGCAACGCGGAGAAGGATTTTCTATTAGGGTTTTTAGAAAAATCTAAGAGATGCATTTATTGGGCCCTTCAACATTTTGGAAAGCCATGTTTTCTCCCACAAGTGGTATAGTCTTGCAGAGGCGAAACATTTTGAGAAAATGTTCCTATATATGAATTTTCAAAGCTATTTTCTGAACTGTTAAGCATTTTTGTTTTGCGTTGAGCACTTTGTTATAAAAGAGCAAATCACTTGGAAAACAGATGATTTCTTTTTGTAGTCCTGCATTTAGTGCGAATTGAAAAGACAGCTTTCAGCGTTCACGACTCAGGTAATATCCTGGCTTCATCTCTCACCCATTTTCCTTATTCTTGGGGAGGGCTTACTACATTGCATGATTTGTGTCTTTCTGTAGAGTATTTGTTAAAACTGACAGGAAGGAAATGTTCTGAAGCTTTACTGTGTTCTCCTCTAGGACATGCGGGGGGGTAGAATAATGTTTTTTTCTCCAAACATAAGACCAGCCTTGGTAGGTGGGAAGATGGACATATGATCTCTACCAGGAAATTACTTGCAATGCCAAATTAATCTTAGAATCATGAGGATGAAAGAATGTTGAAGTGTCTCCTAATCTGCCTCCAGTGGTTCGGTAGGACACTATGTAAGTAGCCTCCCCCTTCTTAGTCTTAGTTTGCTTCTTCTTTTTTCCTTTTCCCCTTTCTCCTCCTCATTGACATCTGTCTACTCTCTTCTTCCATGTTGTTGCTCCATCCCCGCCTCCTCATGGAACTTTTCAATCTCTTTCCAGATCACCCTTGAGTTCAAGGGAGAGACCCCTGGCTCAGAGGTTACAAGATTTCTACCTGGAGCAAGTAGGAATAAGTCCAAAGGAATTTATGGATTAACCCATGCTCTGGTCTTATTGCAGCTCAGGAATCAAATCTCATGTACTTATATGAATGTTATTAGGAAATCCCAGTGTGTGGTGTGAATGAGGATCAGGCGGGGACCCAAGGCATCTTTGGAAGAAGTTCCTCTGCCACCCCCACCATCCCTGACATTTCTGGGTATGTATTTCTATTAGTGTACTTATCCAGAAGGTTGTCAATCAGCCTTCAGGATTTGTCCTTTATTGGCTCAACAGTTTCCATCTTAGTGCAGCCAAATGTAGCACTTCTAGGAATTAGCCCTCAAAACCACCCTCCACCTTTTTTTAAATTGTTAATGGTTTCTGAAGAGTAATTTCTTAGAGCTGCTCTCTCTTAGAATGATATTTCCAGTACCTAAACATGCTGCACAGTGATTCCCCTTTATGGGGGATGCACTCATTCTCCTAGATGCTGGGAGTGTTGCTAGGAGACAGTGAAGACTCTGAAGGGTCATCCCAACGCCACTGAGTCCCATGGTTGTGACTGAGACCTTGGTTGAGACTGTATCATAGCTCAGCTTCTCTCTGCTCAGTTCTGCTCGCCTCTCCCCCACTTCCTCAGGGATTGAGTTCAAGAGCTTTCTCTGATAAGCCTACTGTACACTCATCTCTGCTTCCAGGAACCCAACTATAAAACGTCTCCTTCTCCAGTCTTTAAAGGGAAGAAAATTGCAAACAAAAACTAAAAACCAAAAATTATCTCGTAAGTTATTAATGTAACAATACTTTATAAATCTTCTTTAGTTGGGCCACAAAAACAAGTAGGTAGGACCCCAAACAACTGGGTAGAAGTACAGAGATTTGAACTTCTTCACCAAAAAGAATTTTCTGGAATGGACCCAACACTAAGATAGCAACATTTGAGACAGCTACCTTCAGGGCTGAGAGCACACCCTGGAAAGATTGCCTTAGTTTGAATTCTTGCTCTACCATTTACTGTGTCTCTATGTCACATTCCCCTCATTTGTAAAATGAGTATAATAGTACTTACCCTCTGTTGTGAGAGACTGAATATACAAATGAACAGTGGCCAAATCATACATAAGAATAGAACTCTGACCCATGATCCAAAGGCCCAGGAAACCGACCCATTTTCTATAGGAAACAGCCCAGGAAGCCACCTACTATCTACAGGTCAGACTTGTGGGAAAGCAGACCACTCTTTCTAGCAAATAATGCAGGAATCCAGACAATAGTCCTCATAACAGTTGGTGAAAACAGCCAGGACTTGATTAATAACTGACAGCTTCCCTAGTTTTTGTGTGTTCCTAGCTTAGGACCAACAAGAAAAAGCCAAATACATCCCTGCTTCCAGTTAGTTTTCCTACAGCTTCCTCATGCCAACAACCTCCAGCCATGGTATACTTGAGGCTGTCCCCTTTTCCCACTATGAAGCTTTCCTACTCCTCTGCCTTCAAGTTTCTGCCAAATGCAAGTGATAGGGGCTGACTCCCTTGATATATATGGCAAGATCTGACAAAATAGCCTCCGCTTCCCATTTGGGTGGTCTTTACGCCACAGTTATTGTGGAGAGGCAACAGACGCCTGATTTGTATGACCTTCTGTCATAGATCCCAGCCTTCAACCAAGTGCAGTGCCCAGTGGTCCCTTCTGTCTTGCTGCTGGAGGCTTGTTGAGTCCATGACATGACATGGTCAGTCAATGCAGAGTCTGCTCTACTGTTGAGTTCCTTGACTATTCTCAGTTTGGTCCTAGGTTTTGTTACTGGTTCCCATTTTGGGGGCGTCATTGGTAGAGACAAGCCATTCCTTTTCATCATCCCTTTTTGCAATCCTTTGCATTGTTGTTTTGTGTTATGCTGTCTCAGAGCCTTAGACAAGGAGAATCATAGGGTAGGACATAGGCCCTGTAAGCCTGTTTGAATCTGCCTCACAGACTTCGTGGTTCTGAGTGGGCTAGCATCCATTTGGACAAGCTTTGTTGTGAATCACCAATAAAACTGGAGGAGGTTTTCCTTACATGTTAGATTGGTTTGGCTTTCATGCTGAGAGATCAATATTTGGTTTTCTGCCTGGAATGGGGTGGAAGAGCAGATGATCAGGTCTGCTTTCAGAGGCAGCCAGTCTTAGGCTGGGAACCCATGACACAAGGCGCACAAGCATTACCTTCCTTCCAACCATTGCCACATCTCCTGGGTTGTCTAAGTCTAAATCCTCTCCTCTGCCAGGAAAAATGCCTGCATCTTACCCAGACTCTCATTACCTCCTAATTTTCATGCCTGTCTTTCTCAATGGCATAACTTCACCAAGAACGATGTGAGTCTCTACTGGTGACTCAGGGGAACATTTGGACTCTATGACTCCTCCCAATTCTACACCACCCTAAACACCCTGAATCCTGTCCTGCACCTGCCAGAAGAAGGGGAGCCTCATGATCATCTTGCCTTGGGGGGAACTTTCTGTACCTCATTAAGGTTTATTAGAGACTCTTATTGAAAAAAATTAACCTAATATATATTTTTAAAGATTTTATTTATTTATTTGAGAGAGAAGGAGTGAGCACTCATGAGCAGGCAGAGGGAGAGAAAGAAGGGGAGAGGCAGACTTCCTGTTGAGCAGGAAGCCCAATGCTGGGCTTGATCCTAGGACCCTGGGATCATGCCCTGAGCTGAGGGCTGATGTTTTTAACCAACTTAGCCACCCAGGTGCCCCAGTGCTAACCTAATATCATTTGCTGATGAATTATAATTCAAACTGAAATTTGAAGTTATCAAGTGGGATATACAAGCACTCATCTAAGAATACAGTCTTTGACCTGAGGTAAAATTGGCCCAGACTGAAAGAATTTATTGCACTCACTGGAGCTTGTCAACTACCCAAAGATCAGAGAGCAAACATATGTACTAATAGCAGGCATGCTGTTGTAGAATTACATGACTTTGAGATGTTTTGGAAACAAAGAGGGTTTCTCATCTCTGCTGGAATACCTATTACAAATAGCAAGTTAAAGAACTTCAAGATGCATTCCCATATTCCAGGTGGATATGGAACAAGTGGCAATTATACAGGTTGGAACCCATATACACAGATAATATGGAAGTTAATGGAAATGTTCTAGTAGGAGATCACTATACCAAGTAAGCTGCTTTAACCAAAATTATGATCCTAACTAAAACCTTTAAAGGATAACTATCTTGAGGGAGTCAAAGAGGCCATTATAAAATATCAGCCTGTAGTCCCTGATTTTGAAAAGGAGGATTAGAAAAAAAGTCTGGTTGTACCCTTCACTCAGATAATCTCTTGTGTTCTCAAATGGCTGCTTGGTAGCGCCAAATGATTTTAAATGGATATTAGCTAAGATTTCCATGAAACTTTTCATCATAGATGAGGGAAATTGATTAGTGTCTTCAATCAACATTGATACAGAAACTTTAAAAAATATGACATAGAGTATTTCTGGGTCATGTGTCATATATCATATGTCATATGTCAACAACATAATCCTGGGAATATTGCAAATGTGGAACACAGTTAGGAATCAAAACCTCAGGGTCCCTTAGAACACCTTCAGATGGATTTTATCCAACTTTATTCTCTGCGGTATTTGAATATGTTTTAGTTATTATATGTCTATTTCCAGAAAGGGTTGAGGCATTTTCTTGCCAAAAAGTTATAGTCCTGGGGCACGTGGGTGGCTCAGTGGGTTGAGCCTCTGCCTTCAGCTCAGGTCATGGTCTCGGGGTCCTGGGATCGAGCACCGCACTGGGCTTCCTGCTCAGCGGGGAGCCTGCTTCCCTCTCTCTGCCTGCCTTTCTGCCTGCTTGTGATCTCTCTTTGTCAAATAAGTAAATAAAATATATTTTTTTAATTTTTTATTTTTTATAAACACATAATATATTTTTATCTCCAGGGGTACAGGTCTGTGAATCGCCAGGTTTACACACTTCACAGCACTCACCAAAGCACATACCCTCCCCAATGTCCACAACCCCACCCCCTTTCTCTCCACCCCCTCCCCCCAGCAACCCTCAGTTTGTTTTGTGAGATTAAGAGTCACTTATGGTTTGTCTCCCTCCCAATCCCATCTTGTTTCATTGATTCTTCTCCTACCCTCTTAACCCCCCATGTTTCATCTCCACATCCTCATATCAGGGAGATCATATGATAGCTGTCTTTCTCCGCTTGACTAAATAAAATATTTTTTTAAAAAATTATAGTCCTTACAGTTGTTAAAAAGCCACTGGATTTTGAGTTTCCAACTTAAGGCATTCATATTTTCATATCAAGTGACTGGGGTACACATTTTTGGGAACCATTGTAAAAGAAATCTGCAAGGCATTACCCCTTGTCCAAAAACTACACTGTCCTTACCACTGATAGTATCAATCTGAAAAGATTAAAAGGGCCAATGGTATCCTTAAAATCAGTGAAACTTTTAGAAACCCTTTAGCTCTCTTGGCCAGAAGTATTCCCATCAGTCCTTATGGCCATGCAGTCTACTCTCTCAGGATCACATTTGTTATTCACTGATGAATTAGTAATTGGAAAATCTGTATATTTAGATTTCACCGTGAATACTGGGCTTTGCCCTACTGCATGTGGACATGGCAAAATATTGCAAGAGATTCATGTCCTATACCAGGTTCTCTCACCAATAGGTTAAAGCCACCTTTCCCACAACATTTTCCTGATAGTCTGAAGTAGTCTTTCCATGATTTTTAACCAGGAGATTCACTACTGGAAGAAACCTTGGAGAAAAACTATTCTTGAGACTTGTTGGAAGGGACCCTATAAGCACCATTAACAACAAAGACAGCAGTGAAACTCCAGGGAGTTAATATTTGGGTCCATGTTTTACAACTGAAACAGAAATTCAGAACTCTGCACAATTGGAAGTCTACTCCAATAGGGTAAGTCAAAATGAGTATTCAAGAAACAGTTGAATTTTAGAAATAGACAGCTGATCCAACATCTTTAGAACAAACAGAAGACAATGGATATTGGGTAGCTTCTGCCCAAGAGGTTGGATCAAGACCCTTATCTAATTCATATTTTATTTACCTGCTTGATTATAATAATTACTCTTTTATATAGGCCTTTTGGTCTTTTCCTTTCATAATAACCCTTTCTTTCCTTCTTCCTCATTATTATAATTGTTAGGTCAGGACATACTCATACTGACACCATTCTTAGATTAAACAAACAGTAAACATTGCTCTAAATCTTACTGACTCCTGGATATGCTGTCCATCACCAGACCCCATGATAAAACCTCTGTACAATTCTGATTTCATCACATGAGACCATAGGGATTTACAGCTGATAGCATTTCTACTTGTACCTACGTGGACAACTGACCTTAAATTAACATGTGACTTTGCTAATATTTATTTGCCCCGGATAAAGAACTAGTCATTACAACCTATCAGTCAGACCCTAGGTGATTCTAAATTTGAATTCAGCAAACTTCATAGGGCAATGGACCAAATACTTATAATCTGGAAGAGACTCATAGGGATCCAAGTATGTGACTCAACTAATGGAAGGTCTTGGTTCCAAGCTTATGTCCTGAATGTTTCATTTTTTCCCCTATATATCCATGTGCCTCTACTGGATACTGCTTCCTTTGTTGCTAGGACACCTGGTCTTGTTTGTCTTTAGACTAGTACCTCATACACTTTAGGAATAGTATTCTGACACTTGTCTGTAACAAAGATCCAAACTCTCAGAGTCACCAAGTTTGGACTCAGATCTTCATGACACCTCCAAAATGAGGTCACTCGATTATTCAGGCATACTATCTTGGGGAGTTACTGACTCATTGTTTAGATTAGAACAATCAGAGCAGTGTTCCCATTGGTGGAAATCACACAAATAGAAAAGACTGTCAGTAAACCTATCACTAAGTCTAGCAGAAGTCATTAAAGACACCATCTCTGCCCAAAATAGAATAGATCAGTCTCAACTCATTGGCATGTGTCATGATGAGTGATTGCATTGCTCTAGGTTTCTTGTTTAACAGTCATAGTGATGTCTGTGTCATTGCTAATATTTTTTGTTGTACTTTGATCAATGAAACATTACCTTGAGGGAAAAAACATTTGGCTTTCTATGTTTGATCCTATGGCCTATGGGATTTGTTTTCTTGGACTCGATTGAGCAATTGGAATTCCTGGTTTTGAAGCAGCTTATAGGGACTATTAATTGTTCTTGCCTTTGTCATAGTGGTCATGATGCTGGTCCACTCCATTCCATCCAGACTCTTAAATGCTTCCATGAAGCTTCTCTCTCACAGATGATCACCATGATATAATAACAAAAAAGGTCAAGAAGATCTTGTAATACAGTTGACTGTGAAGGCAAATCAACAGTTGGAGTAATGAAGAGACTTGTGGTGACTGAGGGGGTTTACCAGGAGTAGGTATGATTCCAGTTTAGTTTTAATAAGTGGCTCTGACACTTCTTTTCACTTTCTGCCATATCACTGTGCTATGATATTAGTGGAAGTGGGGGTTCTGATTTTGTTCCCTATGGTCTACATAGCAGAAAATCTGGCTTAATTAGAAGTGTAGGGCTGTGTACAGACACTGCTGGAAATGGAGGAGGATGCCTGTAGTGGCTGACATGGGGGCTCTGGTAGACTGGCCTTGGTTTTACATTATCATGGATCCTAAGAAAGTGGACAGTGGGGTCAAAGTGTTCCTAGATGGTCCAGATTAGGCTTCTAGGGTCCTCTTAATTTCCCTGGGTCCCAAGTTCCTTAGTTCTGATAACCTACATCACCAAGGAGAGTAAATCTTAGTACCATTCTGGAGTTTAGGGTCCTGTCCTGGGTCTCAGAGTATGTATGGTGGTCCTGAGCTATACTTGGGCTTATTTTCCCAAAACTACCTATCAGAAGATAGGAGCCTTCTTCCAAAGAGCCTGGCCTATTGCCAATAATCTTGGTTTAATGTTACCCCTAGACTATGTTTGGCTTTGGCACCACTATTTTCATAAGAAAGGGAATAGACCTAGTGGATTTAGTTACACACTGGTTGTAGGAGAACTTAATGTCTGTCTGTCTTTCTTTTCTTTTCTTTTTTTTCTTTCTTCTTTTTTTTTTTTTTTTTTTTTAGGAGGAGGAGGACTTCATGTCTTACACAAACAACCCAACAGTAGAACAGTTGGAATCAAGGTTAGACTCTGATGTGAAGGCATTAGGACTTGGTCTTTGGTCTGTGTGGTCAACAAGATGGCTCTTTGGGAAAGAGAGACCAATCCTTCATTGAAGGGAGATTAATTGATATTGAAGAAAAGAACTTTAATAGTATCTTAACATGTAATAGTTGAAGCAAGAGAGAGCATGGGGAGCAAATTTCTAATGGGAGAGGGATTGGAAGGAGGTATTTAGAAGTAGCTTAGAAGAGTGACAGGTTGGCTTGAAAGCTGCAGAATCAGGGCTGGAGTTTGACAGTGAGAAGGCTAGGGCTCCAAGATGTAGCCAAATGTCTCTGAGAACCACCATCCATTGGGAATGAGCCTTCCTCAGAGAGACCTATTGGAGTGTCTACTGATATAGAATCAGCTTGTAGAAGTGATTCCTTAAAAGAAAGCTTTGTGGCAAATTAGAAGAGACATTTTTTTTCTTATCTTTTATTTTTAAAATTTCTTTTCAGTGTACTAGAATTCACTGTTTATGTACCACACCCAGTGTTCCATGCAATACGTGCCCTCCGAAATACCTACCACCAGACTCACCCAACTTCCCACCCCCTGCCCCTTCAAAACCCTCAGATTGTTTTTCAGAGTCCACAGTTTCTCATGATTCATCTCCCCCTCCAATTTTCCCCAACTCCTTTCTCCTCTCCTTCTCTCCATGTCCTCCGTGTTATTTATTATGCTCCACAAATAAGGAAAACCATATGATATTTGACTCTCTCTGCTTGACTTATTTCACTCAGCATAATCTCTTCTAGTCCCATTCATGTTGATATAAAAGTTGGGTATTCATCCTTTCTGATAGAGGCATAATACTCCACAGTGTATATGGACAACATCTTCCTTATCCATTCATCCATTGAAGAGAATCTTGGTTCTTTCCACAGTTTGACCACTGTGGCCATTGCTGCTATGAACATTGGGGTACAGATGGCCTAGAAGAGACATTTTAAGAGAAAAGAAACTGCAATGACAGCTGACAGCAAAGTTGGAGACAGAAGGACTATTTAATATAACAGGTGACTCTGAGTCATCAAGAATGCCTAAGAATAGCAGGCAAAACATTGGGAAGGTATGTAAACTCTGTACTAAAGTTGTTTATGTCTATTTAGAAAGATATTTCAGAATCAGGTGTATATTCATTAGGGTTCTCCAGAGAAACAGAAAGAGAAATACATATATACATATATGTTATATATATAACATGTATATATTTTATATATATAAAGAAAGATAAATATATATATGAATATATATATTTCAGGAATATATATTTAGAATATATATATTCAGAAACATATATATGTATTCAGAATGAAACATGAATAGATGAATATATATATATATTTATCTATCTACCCATCCATCTATTCATTCATTCATTCATTCATTCATTCATCCTAGGAATTGGTTCATGCAGTTACAGAGACCACTAAGTCCCAGAGTCTGCCATCTGCAAGCTGGAGAACAAGGAAAGTTGGTGTAGTTAAAGGACCTGAGGACTGGAGTCACCAAGGGTGTTTAAGTCTTGGAGACCTAAGGCCTGAGACCAGAAGCTCTGATATCAGTGGGCAGAAGATGGATGGCCTAGTTCAAGAAGAAAAAAAGGAATTCTCATTTCCTTTGTCTTTTTGTTCCATTTGGGCCTCCACTGATTGGATGTTGCCTACCCACATTGGTGAGGACAGATCTCTTTTCTCAGTCTACTGATTGAAATGCTAGTCTCTTCCATAAAAGCCTTGCAGACATACCCAGAAATAATATTTTATCAGCTACCTGGGCACTGATGCCCGTCAAATTGACCCATAAAATTTACCATCATAAATTGGTTTATAACAAATCTGTGCTGATCAAGATTCGTTAAATGGGGTATTATAAAGGATATGGTAGAGCTGCTTATTACATCTGTCAAAGCGAGCTGCTGTCACAGTGTCACTAACAGTTCAGTGTAAATCATCCTATGAGGACTTAAATGATGTGGCCCTGGTATTTAGTTCTTTGATTGTCAGGAAAGAACGGTCTTTTTATTGTCAAACAATTACCCATAAAATCATGCTTTGAAACTGCTTTTGATCAGAACTGGATGGCAAAATTGTGGGATTATACTCCTTCAGGAAGTCTGGATGGATGGTATTCTGTATTAGGTAGTTGATTTGGGTGTAGCCAAATGTCATCGGTAGAAAACTATTCAGATTTTCTTTCATGAATGAGGCACAGGTTTGATTTTATTTTACTTATTTGATTTTGTTTTTATAAAATAAAAAAGCAGGAGTGTTTCTAACACAAAACAAATGGGTTAATGAATTCTAAGTTTTTATACAAGAAAGCATGGTCATAAAATCCTTAGGCTTCCCAATATAAGCAGAAGGAAAAAAAGGCATTGAAATTTGGTAGTATTAGTTCTGGGTGAATCTTTCAGGTTAACCAAAGAGACACACAGTGTGGGATTTCTAGGCAGTTAAGAATTAGACTACATTTACCAAAACCTCAGATTTTGAATTTGAATAGTTCATCTTGAATAATACCTTCAGAGTGGATGTAATTAGTTAATGGAACCAGGTACATGTTATTGCTACTCCTGGTCTGTGGTGGTAAAGCCCCACAAGTCACCAGGGGAATATTCCTTTTTCTTTCCATTTTTAAGAGCCAGAGGTGTTTGTAGTGATGTTTTAACATCTGAAACAAAATAAAAGTCATAAGACCTGAATTTATTGTTTATTAAAGGAAATCTTTATGAATCAAAGGATTACTCTTTAAAAAAAGACTGTACTTCTCCTGTTAAAACTGTTGGACTAATTGTAAGGATTGGGTTCCACCATTAGAAATGGTTGTTTAATAATTTTTAAGGAGGGTACTCTTTCTTTGGCATTCTATTATAATATTTATAAAATAAAGAGCAATGAAACAGTATATAAAGTAGAATATTTGACAAGGCCCTGTTCCTTCTCACCCTAATTGTTGTTTTTGACCCTTTAATCACTCCTTTTGTTATTTACCTCATATTTCTTTCTTTTTTTAAGCTTTATTTATTTATTTGGGAGAGAGCAAGCGAGCATGCATGTGTGCATGTGCATGACAGTGGGGGGAGGGGCAGGAGAGAATTTCAAGCAGACTCCCTGCTGAGCGCAGAGCCTCATGTGGGACTCCAACCCACAATGCTGAGATTATCAACTGAGCTGAAATCAAGAGCTGGACGCTTAACCAACTGAGCCACTCAGGCACCCCTTTATTGTCATATTTCTAAATAGCATATTTATATCACTATTTATTGACTCCTCCCTCCCCCAAATTTCCACTTGTTAGATGAGTACTTGAGTCTGCTTCTCTCTCTGACCTTCTCTTCGCTCATGATCTCTCTCACTGTCTCTCTCTCAAATAAATAAATAAATAATCTTTAAAAAAAAATTAAAAAAAAAAACTTTTATACCTCCCACCCCTCCACACCTATAACATCCCATCCTAATAGTATCACATACATGATAAATCAGTGTTTAAGTTTATTTTGACTGTGTACATATCCACAGATGAGCATGCAGTTTACTTTTTAAAAAAGATTATTTATTTATTTATTTGACAGAAAGATAGAGAGAGAGAGAGACAGATAGAGGTCACAAGTAGGCAGAGAGGCAGGCAGACTTGGTGACTTTCTGTAGCCCTGAGTTGTGCCCCAATCTGAATAGATTCTCTCCAAGAGGTTTTCTGAATATTGGTTTCCTTTTTTTTACTATCATTCTAGAAATTCTTTTTGTCTCTTTCTTGTGTTGGACCACATGCCTTCCTCTTTCTTGGTGTATTCCTATACTTGGTAAGCACATTCTTTAAAAACGTCTAGAAAAAGGGTTCATGTCAGGTTAGTTTTTTAAAATTCTGCATGTCTGAACATGTTTTCATTCTACTCATATACTTCAGTAGTTTCAACTATGTGTTAATCTGTTCATGACACCGTAACAGAATACCACAGACTGGCTGGCTTAAACATGGACATTTATTTTCTCACAGTTCTGGAAGCTAGAAGTCTGAGATCAAGGTTCCAGCTGATTCTGTTTTTGGTGAGAACCTTCCTCGCTCGCAGACGTGGATCTCCTCACTATGTCCTCGTCTGGTCTTTGTTAAATACGGAAAGAGACCAAGAGAGCTCTCCAGTGTCCTTTCTTGTAAGGACACTAATCCTTTCAGATCAGTCCCCCTGGTGACCTCATTTAACCTTAATTACTTCCTTAGAGTCTCTATCTCTAAATACAGTTACATTGGGGTAAGAGCTTTAACATATGAATTTTGAGGGTTCACACACCTTTAGTCCATAGCAAACTATATATATGTTTTTTCTACATCAGAAATATTTCTGGGGTGCCTGGGTGGCTCGGTGGGTTAAAGCCTCTGCCTTCGGCTCAGGTCAGGGTCTCGGGGTCCTGATAGAGCCCTGGCTATGCTAATCCAGTGCTGATCCCTATGCTAATCCCCTGCTTTCCCCCCTCTCTCTGCCTGCCTCTCTGCCTACTTGTGATCCCTCTGTCAACTAAATTTAAATTTTTGTTTGTTTGTTTGTTTGTTTGTTTTGTTAGGTCAGGGCACCTGGGTGACTCAGTTGTTAAGCGTCTGCCTTGTGCTCATGTCATGATCCCAGATTCCTGGATCTCAGAAGTCTTGCGTCAGGCTCGAGTCTTAGCTAAATGTCTGCTTGTCCCTCTCCCTCTGCCTCTGAGCATCTTTCTTTCTCAAATAAATAAAATCTTAAAAAAAAAAAAAAAAAGAAAGAAATCCTTTTTCCTAACAATTTTGAGGACAATTTTCCATTATCTTCTAGCCTCCAGTGTTGTTGAGAAGTCTGAAATCATTTTTTTAGCTATTCTTTTTTTAAGACTTATTTAAACATTTGAGAAAGAGAGAGAAAGACAGAAGCGCGGACTCCACACTCAGGGTGGAGTCCAACCCAGGGCTCAATCTCACTACCCTGAGATCACAACTTGAGTTGAAAGCCAGGAATTGGACTGCAGCATCCAGGCACCCCTGAAATCATTTTCATTACTGAACTGTTTTTCTTTCTGGAAGCTTTTAAGATCTTCTCATTATGGCTAGGCTTCTGAAATGTCCTGATGATGTGTTTTGTGTGTTTTCTCATTCACTGTGTTGGGTACTTAGTAGATATTTTCAATTGAGAATATTAAAAAATTTTTTTTTAAATTCTATTTATGGTTATTCCCATATTAAAAAATATTTAAAAAATTTTTTTCTTAAATAATTTCTTCTCTCTTTCTTAAAAAGAGATTATGTTTTTCTGATTTAGATCTGATCTGTTCATTTTCTTACTAAATTTTATTTCCTGTATCATTTCTTTTTATTTTTATTCCCAATATGTCTTTTGAATTTTGGGATTTGTGTATATAGCTGTGACTCAAGGCAGTGTAGGTATATGGTTCTTACTACCACAGGAAGGCAATCACTTCTGATTGTATTTAATAAGAATGAAAAAAATTGCTAAGTGCACAGGGGCTATGCTAATCCAGTGCTGATGCCACATCTGAATTGCCTAGTGATTGGCATCACTATTTGCTACTGTTTGTGAGAATCTATTTATCTTTATGCTCTATCTGGCTTTTGCGTTGGGCAAACACAAATGTTAAATGGTGTGTTAAGAATACCATCCTTTCAAAATTGGGATGCCTGGGTGTCTCAGTGGGTTGGGCCACTGCCTTGGGCTTGGGTTGTGATCCCGGGGTCCTGGGATTGAGTCCTACATGGGGCTCCTTGCTCACCGGGGAGCCTGCTTTGCTCTCTGCCTCTGCCTGCATTTGTTCTCTCTCTCTGACAAATGAATAATAATAAAAAAAAAAGTGAATACCATCCTGTCAAAATTGATAGAAACAGAAAGAAGAATGGGGGTTGTCGGGAACTGGGGAGAAGGGAAAATGGAGAATTTTTTTAATTGGTATAGAGTTTTAGTTTTGCAAGATGAAAAGGTTTTGGAGATCTTTTACGCGAGAATGTGAATACACTTAACACTCCTCAGCTGTACACTTAAAGATCGTTAAGATGTAAATTATGTTATATGTTGTTGTTTTTTTTTAACCACAGTTTTTGAAAAAGTAAAACAAACCAACCCATGAATCATCATCTCTGCATCTCTCAAATACTTAATGGTGGTGGTACTGATTGCTGCAGTTACCTCAGGGATGTTGCATTGTGTGTGGTTTACTATCTTGGAAAGGGCTGAGGTAGTTCCAGAGGCTTCCATTCTGCCCTGCCTACCCAAATAGCCCTTATATCAAAGGCCAGGGAACCAAGATAGAGATTCTACCAGTTACTAAATATATCTATTCCCACTCTACATTCTGGGATAAGGGGAATAACCATAAACAGAATGGGTCTCTCATCCCATTTGGACCCACTGGGTGATCCATTTGGGCCAAGACTCCATTTATCTCCTGACCTGAAGCCTCCACTCTGGTAGACCACAGTGGATATTGGATCTCTGGGGAATAGGGTCGCTTCAGAGCAGAATCTAGTAACTCCAAAATATTGGTGTTTCACCTTCCAGTGTCTAGTTATTCTCTTAACTGGCTGTTGACACCTCTGGGAAAGCCTTGAAGGATGATTTATGGATAGATATCTGTGACTGCATTACAGGATCTTTCTCAAAGTTCTTGCTCAGTCAAGGAGTTCTGGATCTGTGAACTTATTTAGGGGTGGGAACTAGGTAAGAGGCTGTGAACGGCTCACTATAGCAATTAGAGTTAGGCGTCTGCCCAGCAGACCTGGAATTTTTCCACCTCTACATGCCAAGCAGCATCTTTTGTAGGCTGCTCAACCACTTTATTTCTGGGATTTCATGATCAATTAGATGATGATCTGACAGAGTCCTGTGAGTCTAGACCTTCTGCTGACAACCTGGTCCTTATGGCTTATTGTGGCATTTGTGTCTACCTTGTCTGTGGTGATGAGGGCTACTGCCTTTCGTCTCTATTTGGGGATCCCATTATTTCCGCTGAAAGCAGGGAGTGTAGTTCCCTTGTGGCATCGCTCCCTGTTGTTGGTAGAGGACAGCTGCCACAGAGCTTTTCAAAGTGGCTAGTTATCATCCTTCCTCACCAATAATACCTTCCCCTCTCATTAATAAATATCTTAATTTCCTAATGTCTTCATGGAGGGAGTGTCCTCAGTTCCTTCTAGAAGGTAAGATTAGGTTAGAAGTGGCTGAGCAGGTTGGTTAAAATAGACCTGGTCCAACATTTTCATCTTGTTGAGATTTTGGATTTCTTCTTCTACTTGTAAGCCAGAGAATTTGGGGGATTTTAACCTCATTGACTGCTTGTTCCTGTTGAGTCCAGACTTTAATTAACCAGTCCAGTCGAGTGTTAACACCACTCCTGGGTGCTAAAGCCAATTTATTCAATTCTAATTCCTGCATAAGTGTACTCATGCCAACAAATCCGTCCAATGAAGCTTTATGTTTCAGTTTCTCTGGTGTCACACTCTTCAAGTCACTTGTGTACGTGCTTTTCAGAATCTTGTGATAGATGTTTCACTCCTTTGGCTTGGCTCTGTTACCAACGGGACTCCTATGATGAACTTGGAGACAAGAAAGTGTTGATGGGCCGGCTCCTGAGGAGAATATGCATCCATTTTTGAAGCAACTACTTCAGGTATGGCCATTGAAATATGTTTCTCCCCCAGAAGGCTGCATCCCTCAGGTGGAGAGTAGGGAAGGGTGGGCTCCACTTTTAAGGAAGGTTCAGAAGGATCTAGGGTTTCAAAGTTTTCAGCCTCATTTCTGACTGCTCAAAATGACCCCTTGCACATCTCAGGTTTTCACTTCTTCACCACCAGCCAATACCTTTATGTTGGTGAAGAGACATGGTGGAGGTGTTGCAACTTATATCCTGTAAAATTAGGCCTGCTCTTGTACCTTAGCCATATCTTTTATGTTATGGTAAGATAAGGGACTCATTAAATTCTGCCATAGAATCTTCCTGATTTTCCACCAGTGTTTTGAGCTAGAAGGTCACAAACTCTAATTTTTTGTTTTCTGCGTATATGTTCTCTAGTGCTGTCAGAAGCCAGCTGGCCCAACAATCTTTATAATCAACCTCTCCAAATTTTGATTAGGACAAGTATTATCATAGCAGTGATATGTCCCAGACATAGCCTTTCTCAGCAACTTGCCTTCTACCTGTAGTATATCCCATTCCCTGTAAAGTTTGAGTAATTGTGATGCCTGCCAACTGTGCCATGGATTACTTGAATCTATTTTGTCTTAACAGAAAAGTTATCTGGGCACTTTTCAGGTCATGGAATTCCATTCTAAAGTATTTTCCATAGGATCACTCTAGCACCAATTACTACATCAGTCAGCATCCTGTCAGAAAACAAGTGGTACACTCAAAGTAGTCATTTTGAGGAAGAAATGATAAGGAACTATTTATAAAAGTATAGGTAAGGTTTAAGGAGACCAATGGAGGATAATGTAGTACTGTGGGTTAGTGATTGTGGGGAGCTGATACCACTCTGAAAAGGCAAGGGGCAGAAGTGGTCACTGGAATCTGGAGAGGGAAGATCTGTTGAGAAAGTTTTGGATAAAGGTTGTGGCCTTTGGGAGGAAGAGGCAGTCAGTCTACTCAATGCAAACCAGAGGGAGAGAATTGATGGGGAAGGTAGAGAATAAATTTTCAAACCTCTTTTCCTTCTTTCCTCTGGTCCTTTCCCAATGCCTTCCCTTGGCCAAATCCAAATGGAAGTCAACAAGCAAAATATCCCCCTGATATAACATCTTCCAGTAAACCTCCTTGGGGTCACAAGGAAGGGAGAAAGGTTGACATGAAAGAGGGCAAAGAGCAGATACTCAGCTTAGGGACTAACCCTAACATAGTCTAAAATACTGGGTTACCTGGAGGAAATAGTCAAGTTTCTCTCAGATCTGTGATATGTGTATACTATTCGGTATTATCTGGTGTTTTCTATTTAGGTTCATATATGTCTCTTAAAAGAACGTCCTATTAGAAAGTGGTGGTCCCATTTCTTGAGGGTTCCAGATAAAACCTCATTTATTCACTTTTATTATGGAAATAATTAACTCCCAATGTAAAAATAATCTTTCATTCTTCCAAATATTAAAAAAAAATCACAATTAAAAGGAATTACTTCAATTTTATAACCCAGGAGCTTCTTAGTGTTCAAGAACAAAAATTCAACTGAGCAACTTTTAAAGATCTAATTGGATTTATTAATTGATTCTAGCAAGCTCCAGAGGGCTACAGGAAAAGGAAAGGTTTTTAAAGGTGGAGAGGGAGAAGGAAAATGGAAATTACTAGCAAAGAATCCATTGTTTTAGGTAAGGTTGCCCTCCTAATCGGATCACAGGGGTGTATCAGTGAATTTCCTAGTGCTGACCAGGAAGTCCACATGCTGGCTAGTTAAAGGTGACATACCTATGGGATCAAAACTACTTAATACTTAGGTATTAATAAGTCTTGGTTTATTGACTTGAGGCTGAAAGACCCGCGGATCCCCTTACCCAAGAATCCAACACTGCCACTGGATGCAATCAGCAAGAGGTTCTTTATTGTTATGCAGGCGCCTGCGGGTGGTCAGCAGCTCCTGCTAGCTGAGCACCCCCGGCTGGGGTGGTGCCGGGTTTTTATAGACAGGTACAAACAAGTTTTGGGTGGGGCGCAACTGATTGGTTGACAGTTAGAACTTTTGAAAAAGGCATACGTGGAGTTTGCTGATTGGCTTTGGGGACCCGCGTGTGCGCGCGAAGAGAGAGGCGGGAAGGGGGAACAAGCTGATTGGTTCTGAGGGCCCGCGCGCGGGAGGAGAGAGGCAGGGAGGGGGAACAAGAAGGGGGAAGGTAGGAATGCCATCATGGCCTCTTCTATTATTTCTATAAGCCAAGCAGTTACAGAAGGGCAAAAGAGCGATTAATAAGCAATTAATAACCTAATTTATGCCTAAAAGCCAGCGGTTCACAGAAAAGCAAACAAGCGGTTAGTTATCCTATCTATCTTCTAGGGGAGGGGTCTTTCAACAAGCGGTTAGTTATCCTATCTATCTTCTAGGGGAGGGGTCTTTCAAGGCTTTAACCTAAGTGATGCCATTTTGGACATGTCGGTTTTTTGTTGTTGTTTGGTTTGGTTTTAGTTTTAACATCAGTTAGGAGGTGATGGGGTTAGAGAGAAGAGACACATTTTAAAGATATTAAAATGCTTTGATTGTTAGGCTTTTGAGACTGGATTGAGGGAAGCTGACTGTAATGGTGCCCAGCTTCTCCCTGGGAAGAGTGGTTGTATGGTAGTGGTTTAGCAAGAGGGAATGCTGGAGGTGTTGGAGAACTGGGTTGAGAGATATCAGTTGTGTCTAGGCTGTGTTTAGAGGTACTTCTGGGACATGCAGGTCATACTGTGGAGAAAGGCTTTGTGATGCAGAGGGGGAGATTTGGGGAATTCAGGAGAGTTCCAATCTAGAGATGCAGATTCGGGTTTGGGGTTGTTCCCATGACTTGGATAGAGGTGGTGATGATTCCAACTAATTCTTTTTGGAAACTTTCTAGCAATAAGACAGACCAGAAAAATCATGAATCTCAGGGGAGGGGAGGTAATGTTCTACTGCTCAGGAGCCTAAAGGGCTTGGAAAATTATACTTTGGGAGGATACCAGGGGCACATTCAAATGGCTCAGTTTTGTCTTGGGCTGGCTCAGATGGTGGTTCCTGAATAAATGAAGTCTCAGGGGCACTGAGCTGCCCCCCAGCCGGGTTCAGAGTGACTCATTCTCTGTGACAGCTGGGTGTTGAGGAAGTGCTGGCCACCTGCCTCCCTCCAGGGCTGTAATTAGCCCAGGCTTTTCTGCCTTTTGTCATGTTAAATGGTGCCTGCCTGGGCCTAACTTCCAGGAGGCTTGCACTTAATCTGCAAGAGAAAAGAAAGGGTGACTCACTCCCCTTTTCCAGGCTGCTCTTACAAAACTCAAGCTTTCTTCAGGGGACCCCAGGGGAACACCTCCAGGATCAGTATGAAATTTATCTTTATTTCTGAATTACTCCTTTCAAACTAGTTCCCATTTCCTGGGGAGAAGCAGCCCTCTGCCTGCTTAGTACTTGATTTTGGGGGGTCCTATATGGATTTCTCCTGTTTGCTAGGGCTCTCTTAGATCTTGGTAAGTAGCCAAGCTTTACATCTTTCAAACTCACCAATTGTTAGATAGACTGTTTACATCAATCCACCCTCCAAATGCTCTCAGGGTAATGGCCATGAGGAACGGAATGAGAAGAGAATCTGTCTGTAGAACAAACATCCATTTTAGTGCCCACTCAAGGTCACCAGAAGGTTCACTTCCCAAGGGCTTTGTGACTTATCTTTCCATGGATGTACACTTTGGTCTCTGAGTTGATTTACTAGAAGAGCTTTCACCAGATGTGATGCTGAAAGGCCATCTGCTCCAAGGTTTAACATGCTCTGTGCCTCATGGAAATGGAATTTGTGATCTGTAACAATACTCGGTTTGAGGTCACCTTCAACTACCCTGTGTATAGTTTCAGAGCAGCTGAACAGTGAAAGCAATAGCTCTGTCCCTTAGGAGGTGATCTAAAATAGCTTTAAAGGACCTTTACAATGAAAAAGGCTTAAGTTGGACAAACTTCCTAAGGGGCTTCTTTTTCAGAGGCCATGGAAAGAAATGAGTGGGGAATCCAGAACCTTCCTTTTTTAGCTTCTTGTAGCAAGAAGGTGGTGCTCTATCCTTCAGGCCATTGGCAACTTTCCTGTGCCTCAGAAGGGCTGGCGTTTCTGCTGGTAGAGTGTTACTATGATAGATCGTCCAGAGGAAGGTCCTGTTGTAAGTTTAGTTGCAAGAAGTAGAGTTTCGGGTGCCTGGGTGGCTCAGTGGGTTAAGCCGCTGCTTTCGGCTCAGGTCATGATCTCAGGGTCCTGGGATCGAGTCCCGCATCGGGCTCTCTGCTCAGCAGGGAGCCTGCTTCCTCTCTCTCTCTGCCTGCCTCTCTGCCTACTTGTGATCTCTCTCTGTCAAATAAATAAATAAAATATTAAAAAAAAAAAAAGAAGTAGAGTTTCTATGTTTTCTTGTACCCCAATTCCTCAATATTTTCTCTGAAATGACTGTCAGCATTGGCAGATGATAGAATTGGATTTTCCTTTGTTGTCAGAAACTCTGGTTCATGATTAGCCACTATTTTTTTTTTTTAAGGTAATAAAAGCAGACTTGAATTTAATAAAATATCTGAAAAAAACACAAAAATTTGCCAAAGGTGTAAATTAGGGGCATGACTATATCCTAAATTATGGGTCTCTGTTTTTTTTAAAAAAGTTTCTCTTGTGAGACTACCTAAAAGAGCTTAGTTATTTGAAATTTAATTTACACATATTCAGATATATCTAACATATAGACAAAGAGTTACTTCAGTTTTAATACTCAGCTTGTTAAGCTTGCTTTTAAGCTTAAAAAAAAAAACTGGTCCAACTATTTGTTGATTGTGATGGGGGAGCTAAGGGTATCAATATTCTAACTTCATTATTTTATGCCCAATCCTTTGATGTATAAAATGCAAGGTTTTTTGTTTTTTGGGTTTTTTTTTTGGTAAGATTTTTATTTATTTGAGAGAGAGAGAGAGAGAGAGAGAGATAGCATGAGTGGGGGTAGGGAGGATAGGGGGTTTGGGCAGGGTAAAGGGAGAAGCAGATTCCCTGCTGAGCAGGGAGCCCAACTCAGGGCTTGATCCCAGGACCCCAAGATCATGACCTAAGCCAAAGGCAGATGCTTAACAAACTGGTGATCCTAAAATGCAAGTTTTATGTTAACTAACTTGTTAGCTTAGAAGTTGTAAATGAAATTACTTTTCCTAGGTTCCTCCTACCATAATATTTCAAACTATGGTGCTTTTTTCATAAGCAGTCTGAAGGATCCAACTTCTGGTATGTGGTTGACTTACCAGGCGGCAGCTGGTTGTAAAGCACTGGGTGTATTCAGCCTGATCTGCACTGGGTGAGGGCAAGCCTGTGGAGATCTGCAAATCAGTCATGGAACACATGGATAGAACCCAGTTGCATGAAGGCACCTGGCAGAACAGAGATGATGGTTGTCTTTCTCATCTCATGGCAGTCCCTTCTCTGCAACTAAATGAGAAATAAGGGAAGTGCTAAGTTTGTGGCTGGATCTGCTCTTGGGGAGAAGCTGGTACAGGATTACTCCTCTGCGTATTTTGGCTATCCCCACATGGTTGTGTGACTCTTGACAGCTTGTTCCTCTCGGAGCTATCAGAGTGTCTTCAACATTTTCCCTTTTCCTGGTTCCCAGGGCAAGCTTCAACATCAAGACTCCCTTCTAACTTGTGTCCCTTAGATCTGACTTCATCTCCCCATGGAGGGAAGACTTTATGTCCGTCTTGGAGTTCCCATTAGAGTCCTAGAAAAACTCAGAAAGGAGTTTAAAGCTAATGGAAATCTCTTCTCTTGAGAAATGTTGGTTGTAAGAAGTTCTCTAGGACAATGTGTTGAAGAGACATTGATTACGTGGAAAAATATAGTCTGATTTATTGACGAAGAAGAGAGAACTCACTGACTTGAGTATTCAGTGAAGTTTAAAAAAAAAAAGCACTCAGCACTCAGTGTACCCAGTATTGTAAAAAGAAATAGAATAAATAACATCTGAAAACAGATTGTGCATTTACCAGAAGCTAAAATATTGGCATAGTGTAACTATGTAGATGAAATTGTTGGTGGGATCTAAATATTTTGCAGCTGTGTGTATATGTGACTATGCAGACATGTGTGTCTGTGTGATTATGCATGGTGAATGAGGTGGGTAGGGTTTAGCCTATGGGTTAAAAAAAAAAAAAAGCCATTGGATTTTCTCCCTGAGAAATTGTGGATGTGTTGAGGAACTGATTTATTTTTCACTTCTTGGTCATTATGCATAACTTTTCTTCCAACTCGATCCAGTTTCTTTTTGCTATTCTTATAGAGAATTAAGGTTTAATTTCTGATCTGAACTGGTGGGTAAATGGGTCATTAACCCTGCACTTTTAGAGGGTCAGGCCCACCAACCACCCCAACAGCTCTTCTCCCTTACAGTCCCTTTGATGTTTTGAACCAACAGTGCGCTCACATTGAAATGCAGTGATACCTGATCATCTATTGAAGGTGAGAATATTCTCATAAAGGTAGCAGGGTCTGAAAGTCTAAGGAAGCAGAGATCAGTCTGAGGAACTCTCTAGAATTCGTGCTGCTCATTTATGGTATACCAAGACTCCAGACGCACAAAGGCACCCACCCTGGGCTGAAATGTTGAGGGTAGTGATGGGATCCAAGTCAACAGTGAGACCCAACAATGTGCAGGAACTTGAGACACAGACAGTTTCAAAAGAATGATTGAAAAAAAAGCAAAAAAAAAAAAAAGGAAAAGCCTCGGCTAATAGTAGCTTCTTGGAACATATGGGAAGTGAAACAATCAGTTTAGCTCCTTGCTTTCTGCAGGATCAAGGCTGACCCTTGGCAGACTGGTGATGGCGATGGAGATGGGCCAGGTCTGGGGTCACCTCCCAGGGTAAGCCTCCTGCCTCTTGAAAACTCTGAACCCCTAGGGGGTCAGGATGCCTGTGGGGTGCTCAGGATTCTATTGATGGTGTAATTGAGACAAGATTCATGCCCCGATATTTCCTACTTCAAACTCAAAATTTACATATGGAATGACATATCTATTTTAAAAGTCTGCTAAGTAATCTATGATGGGACAACCAGTAAGTTAATTATTTTAATGTTAATTGCTTAATTATTTACATTCTTCCTGTAAGTATAATATCTCAGCACAGTCAAAATGCACACTTCATCTTAAAAAGACTTGAAGATAATTCTTAAGGCAACATGGAGCTAGAAGAGATGTTGTTGCAGATGGGTTAAATTCAATCTTCCCATTTTACGAGCAAGGCAAGAGAGGCCCCTGAATGGAAACCACCCTACAGTGTCATACAACCACTTATTGCTTGGACAGAAACCAAACCATGGTCTTTTGACTCTGCATCATGTGTGGCGAGAATCAGAGCCATGACAGAATACAAGTGAGGAATTTTTGTGATTTTTGTTAGGGGGTGTAAAGGTACTCCCCAAATCAGAAGCCCTCCCTATATGTAGGACACTGGATCTGGTAATAAAAGACTGGGAAGGTATTGATCCTGACTTAGAGGAGGAACAGTACAAATATGCTTCAGAGAGAAACCACAATCCTAGGGAATATTCTCACGTGTGGAGCATAGGATTATCTCCTGAAAAACTGAGTCTCATACAACCTCATATATTTCCCTTAATTTCTGTTACCTCTGCATTTTACAACTAGTTAATATCAAATGTTATAAATTCAAGGGTCCTCAAAGTATTCTTGTTGCCTCCTTTTTTCCCCCTGAGGCAGAGAATAAATTAATTTAAATTACTCTAAACCCTAAAGCTCAGAAGAAAATTGAAGGACCTCTACCTGGAATACATGTTCCTCTAAGAGCCAGGTTGTCCCAAAATGTAAGGAGGAATAAAATTGGGAAAGTCAGAATTTAGGCTTGACCTCTGAATAGGAACACTTGAGAAGTAAAAAGAAAATGAAGAAAGTGTTGTTAATTGAGGTGAAAGAAGAAAGGAGTTTCATTAGGAGAAAGACTGAGATTTTTTTTTTTTTTAAGATTTTGTTTATTTGTTTAATAGGGAGAGAGATCACAAGTAGGCAGAGAGAGGAGGAAGCAGGCTCCCTTTCCAGCAGAGAGCCTGATGTGAGACTCAATCTCATGACCCCAAGATCATGACCTGAGCTAAAGGCAGAGGCTTAACCCACTGAGACACCCAGGCACCTGGGGAGAGACTGAGATCTTAATGATCAAGTCAGACTGATAGGAAGTATGTGGAATCTGTGTTCTTTTTGGGACTGGGCTTGGGAAAGGGGGATCTTATGATGGTCAATAAATCATTGGGCTGTGTGAGGAGCACGGATTTATAATTATAATGTCCAGTCTTCCCTGTCCGATTCTGAACCGGCTAAGTGTAAAGATGCCAGGATCACAAAGCTCAAAGGCAAGTGGGCGTTACAAGCCTTTAAAATACACGGAACGGATGATGGTGGGCAAAGGGCATTTCAGGGAATATCTGGAGACTTGGAGGGACCAGCTTGTATATTTCCCTATTTTGCCACGTTGGAGGAGCTCTTGGGGAGGACATGACCGCTGGTCGACCCGGGGCTGGTCCCTTTTAATCTTTGGCTCCTCCCTCCTTCCTGGGCTTTAGGAATGTACAATCCTGCGACCATCCCCACAGCTGGAGGCATTTTCAAGGACACAGCCCTGAGACACTCAGGTGTCGTTAAGATCTTCTAGGTAAGTTCCCTAGTTGATCATACTTGTCACCTGCCAGTGGAGTGGTCTGCCTTTCTTCGGTCTCTCCCTGCCCTCCATGTATGGGGACATGGGGTTGGGGGTGGGGGGGGTTCACATTTCCCCCGGGAAGCTCCAGCCAGCATATTGGGAGACGGGGTGTCTCGAATGCCTTTCGGGGAGAGGGTGCAGTATGCATAGAGAATTGTTTTTCCAAGGAAAGAGGGTATCACAATTGCCTTTTTGATGATATATTTCTCCTAATGTGCTTCTGGATTGTTTTAAATACCGGGTTTTGAGGCGAATATTTTGTTTGGAGTACTGTGGTAGGAGCTGGTCATTTGTGTTTTTGACAGTTTGTGCCTGGGGTGCTGATGCTTGGTTTCTTATTTTTCCTGTTTACTCTAACTCTTTGCACACGTGGTTTCAGGGAGGGATTTGGGTTTTGTTAATAGAGCTTGGGAGGTGATACAGGAGCCCATTCTGTGACACTTAGGCTGTGGTTCCCAACGCAGGGGCCTGACTCCACCCAGGCCTCGATTCTCTTTTGGTTTGGAACAAATCTGGGGAGTAATTTTTTTTTCAGCGATACCGTACATGAGGGTTTTGTTTCCAGAGTCCAATTTCTCTCTGGACACCTACTATTTGAGGGGGTTCATCTTGTCTCAATTTGGTGCCTATGTATATTGCTGCTGAAGGATCTGGGGATTTAAGAATGTCGCCTGTGCTCCTTGCACACATTTTTGGGAAGCTCTTTTAGTGCAGCTGGGCATAATGTGAGATGGGAACTAGGTAGGGAGTGAATTTTGGCTCAGGGAGCAGGCTGGCCTGGAAGTTCATTTAGTAGATGTTCAGTTTCGGGCATCTCTGAGACTTCAGGTACGAAAATCTCATCCACATGAGCCCAGAGAAGATACTTAAAAGAGCCAGGTGAGGGCAGAGAGGTCTCATGAAAGCGGCAGCAATCTGCCAGATATCCTGTAGGTCTGCTTCCCTGAGAGAGCCGTGTTCCTAACTCGTATGGACTTGGTTATTCCAGCACTGAAGTCAAAGAGGAAGGACTGTGTGTGTGTGTATGAGAGAGTGAGAGAGAGAGGGAGAGTGAGCTAAGCAGCTGTTACTGGTGAAGGGAAGGCTTCTCCATTATTATTCTTGGCTATTGTGAAGGGAATATCCCCCACACCCCCATGACTTTTGCTTTCAGGGAAAGCCTAACCTGTTGGTTGGATCCCGCTTCTCGGTCAGGAGGGGGTCAAATCGACCAGAGGTCACTGCTCCTGTCTGGTGTGGTTTCTTGTCCCACTGCTTATGAGAAGCATAAGGCCCTGGGCTTCCCTTTAGGCGCCATGCTTCTCAGCCTCACATTTTGGATCCCCTCTCCTGGGCTTCGCCCTGACTTTTCAGACTTCTTTTTGTAACAGAAAATGGCTGTCAGAGATTGTGGGGAGGTGATTTTTAAAAGTCACAATTTGGTTCAGGTGAAGGGCTCTTGCATTACTATTATATTTGTCTTTCTTCTTTCACCTGGAGGGAGAGGGGTTGACTGGCTGTTACTTTTGTTCTTAGAGCTAGCCCTGAGCAGTTTCCTCCCCCAAAGCTATTGTACACAAGTTGCAAGAAGAGAAAGGAACAGAAGATGAAATATACTTTACGTTTCTTGTATCTTTTGCTCTTTGAGAAGTCATGCATACTTGTTATTCTGTAATATTGAGGAAAAAAGAGGAAGCTCAGCTTTAAGTGACCCAAATGAGAAAACTTAGTATTTCCTCTCATTACTCTCATCAGCTTGATGTAAAAGGGAGTCAGGTAGCTTTACTGTTGGGTATAAGGGGGCAGTTCTTACCCTTGGGCTTGATGGTGGACCAGCCTCACTGGTTCTTCATAAGATGGGTGGGAGTTCAGGTATTTGAAGAAAAAGGAAGAATCCTTACCAGCAGAAGTCTTGTGATAAGCAGCTCTTGTGATACTTGATTATTACTTAATAATAATTTGAGTAGATATTAATCATTTAAGTAGTAGATTTGGATTCTGCCCACAAACCCCCTCTCCATCTGTTTTCTATCCCTCTCCTAAGTAGAAAGTCCAAGGAAAACCCACTTTAGGTTTCAAGTGACTGTTTTTCACAGGCAGTGTCTCGTCTTGGAGACGGAAGTTGTAATTAGCAGTCACTATGCCAGACTGTTCAATGGAAAGCAAGTGGTCCTATCCTGTAATTGCCCAAGTGCCCTATGGGGTGTGTGTCTCTGCAATTTCTGTAATTAGCCACTGGGTGGCGAGCTGAGTTCACAGAAACCCAAATCGGCCCAGGAGAGGTTTCTTTTTCTAACATTGTTAACAAAAGGAAGACTTACTGCAGCCAAGTGTAGAAATGAGGGGATAGAAACTTTCAAAAAAAGTATTTTATTGAATAATCAATTTGGGCATTTACTGCTTTATGTGTGCCTTACAAAAGCTTATTGCTTTTTTTATTCTCTATTCCTCCACACTTGATTTGAGAAAGCAATCAATAAAGATTAATTTAGACAACCAGGTGCCACCATGACACAGTGATCAAATTCTATTCCTTAACTAGACAAGATGCTTTTCATTCAAAGGCCATAAATACCTAATGTACCCCTTAGTCCTTGCTATGGCAGAATTGTGTCCTCTTTCCTCGGGCCTCTCATCACTGTAACTGTATTTGGAGCTTTTAGGAGGTAATTAAGGTCTTAAGGGTGGGGGCCCTAATCCAAAATGACTGTTGGTCTTAAGAGAATTTAACGATTCAGAATTATTTTAATGATCAGGAGTACTGGGGATTTGAAGAAGCCCTAAGACAGAAGAAGAATAGAACATCTTTCTCATTATTCCCAGTGGTCTCAAAACCACCCCCCGACCCTAGAACTGACGTTTTCTATATATTATATATATGCTAGTGTATAAATTTTCATTTAGGAAATTATATCCAGTTGCACAGAGCCAGAGAACAGTTGACAGTCTATGACAAAACTTCTAGAGTTGTCTTTGCCAATTTCCTCCTGTTTGCTAAAGTTGCTTACCTGGGGAGGACACCAGCAAATCTGCGAGTTGGAATGAGACTTAATAAAAGTCCCTATTTCTAGAAAGTGAAAGTATTGTCTTAAATCCATCCCAAGGTGTCAAAGATGGCTCCTTTTACCAGCAGATGTTTCAGGGAGGTCGAGTGGGGGTGGTGGGAATAAAGAAGAGGGGAAAGGGGCCGAAAATATGTAGAGACAGGAGAGGGGAAATAAGACAGTTTTCCCAGTGTAACTAATGAGGTTCAGATCTGCTCAGAAGACTCCAGATTCTGTGGTTTTTTGCTCACTTACAAAAGGGATGCACTTCAATATGGAAATCCCTATTCAACCTTTGATCAGAATTTGAGGTCCAGTTTTGACACTTCGGCTTTTGGACAAAGTGCTTTCTGATCCTTTTTCCCTAGTCTGTGAAACAGAGCTAATGTGTGCCCATGGAGCTATGTGGAGGCCTGGCTGCAAGGATGCCTGTGAAGCCTCTAGCTTGTGCGGCTCAGAGCGGATGCTTGGGGTTATTGGGTGGGGCTTTACCATCGTAGCTAAGGGTATCGCCTTTGGAGGCAGACAGCCTGGCCTGAGTCCAGCTTGGCCACTGGCAAGCTAGGCTGTGGGAATCGGATACAAGTGTCTTCATCTGAGAGCTGAAGATATGTTTACTTCCTAGGGTGCAGATAAGACCACATACGTCAGGTTCTGTGTAGTCAAGGTGACTTAGTAGGAGCTCAGTGAGCAGCTACTAGTCCTGGCTCCCATTAGACTTGGACACTTGACTTGGCACTTGGGGGAAAACGTGGATGGAAGCTGCAGGAGCTCTCTCCTGCGCACGCCTCTGCCCTTGCTTCTCACGCTGTCCTCCTCGGACTTAGATCTGATCATGCACTCATGTATTTATGTGTCAATAGCTAGCGCAATGATTTATCAAATCCTGGGACTCCTTTTGATAAATGTGGGAAAAAAAAAAAAAAAGCAACCTTCCTACTCCTTTTCAGATTTTGCTTTCTTGCCCCTCTGTCCATCCCCCTCCTCCCATCTGGTCATGGCTTACAGGGGAAAATCTCCCATCTGGAGCTTTACCATTGCCCAAGGCAGAACTTCCCAGTGCTGGACTAGTGCCCTTGTGGCCTCTGGTGGCCAGTAGGGGTGGCAAGAAAATGATCCTCTTAGCTAGGTGGGGAGCAATCCATCCCTCTTCTTATTTCCTGGTGAGGTCTCCTCTTAATCCTGTGAGTTCCCTTTCAAACACCCCTTCTTTGGGATCCCTTTCCTAACCATAGCTCTTGTGGTTGGCAGAATTCCAAGGTGACCCTCAGTGGCCCATGCTCTGGTGTGTGGTTCCCGGTGCTGAGCAGACCCATGAAGCTGATGAGATACTGCTCCTGTGATCACGTTACATTGTACAGCAAAGGTAAAGGGATTTTGCAGATGTAATTTAGGTCCCTAATGAGTCAATTTTTGAGTTAATCAAAAGGGAGATTATTCTGGGTGGGCCTGGCCTGATCAGGTGGCCTTTAAAAATGACAAGCAGTGGCAGGCATTGTCCTGCTGGCTTTGAAGGAGCAAACGAACCTGCTGGGAGCTGCTTGAGCAGTGCAGAGACAGCGGGAAGGTGAAGGAGAATCTGGTGAGAGGAACGTGCAACATTTTCAGAAGGGAGGAGCCCACTGCTTCGGAGAGGTAAGTTAAGACAATGGCTGAGAAATAGACATTTTATTACCTGGCAAGCAGGTGGCAGGGTGTATTCTGTGGAATGGCATGGACAAAATCAGGTTGCAGGGTTGTGGACAGTGAAGGCAAGATGAGAGGTAGATAAAGCAAGCACTAGGTAAGCATCTGAAGCAGCTGTTCTGAGAAAGGAGAGTCAGAGGGCAGTAGTAGAGGGAGTCCTGGGATCACAGTATGGTTTTCATAATGGGACATGCGGAGGAATGTAGATGCTACTGGGAAGGACAAAACAGAGTGAGAAAGAGGAGAGAGGAAGGCACTTCCTGGCATGATGTTCCCAAAGAGAGAATCCTGAACAAAGAGGGAGAAATTTTCCCTGGGCAGGAGTGGGCTGGCTTTTTCCACTGTCTTTGGAAGGAAAGCTGTGTTAGGTTTAGGTTTGCAGATGATTTTGGAAGGAAGGGGGAGTGATTGATGGGGTAGGGCAGAAAGAAGAAGCAGATTTAGAGATGACCTTGACTTTCTCTGTGAAATAGGTAGCAGAGTCATCCACTCCTAATGAGATGGTAAGTGTGTGGTTTGTGGATCTTTAAAATTTGATTATAACGTACATACAGAAAAGTACAAAAGTCATAATTCTACTGACCAGTAACTTATTACAGGGTGAAACCCACCATGTAACCATCACCCATTTAAAGACCTAGAGTGTTACAGTGCCCCGGAAGCCCTTCCCATGCTCCACCCCCAGAACAATAAACGCTTCCTAAAGGAATCACCACTCTGCCATCTAACACTGTACATTAATTTTGTCTTTTTTTTTTTTTAAAGATTTTATTTATTTCTTTGACAGACAGAGATCACAAGTAGGCAGAGAGGCAGGTAGAGAGAGAGAGTAGAAAGCAGGCTCCCCGCTGAGCAGAGAGCCTGATGCAGGGCTCCATCCCAGGATGCAGGGATCATGACCTGAGCTGAAGGCAGAGGCTTTAACCCACTGAGCCACCCAGGCACCCTAAATTTTATCTTTTTAAAAAATACTGTGTCTGACTGGAATTATATGTTATATATTGTTTTATACCGGTTTCTTATACTCCTATTTGCAAGGTTCATCCATGTTGTTCAGTATAGAAGTAATTCATTACTTTGCCTTGCTGTATAGTATTCCATTTAGGAATATATCACAGTTTGTCTTTTCTAATGTTGATAGACATTGAGACTGTCTTGGCTATCACAAATAGGGCTTTTATGTAAAGACATGGTACATATATTTTTTAAAGTTTTGTTTATTTATTTGAGAGAGAATACATGCAGGGGGAGGGGCAGAGGGGGAAGCAGACTTACCACTAAGTAGGGAACCTGATGTGGGGCTCAATTCCAGGACCTGAGATCATGACCTGAGCCAAAGGCAGATGCTTAACTGACTAAGCCACCCAGGCACCCCCATACTGCATATTTTTTGGTGTCCATATAATGCAATTGTGTTTTATAGAAATACAGGAGTGGAATTACTGTATATTGGGTTACACATATGTTCAACTTTCACAAATACTACCTGGGAAGGAAAGATCTGGCAGCAATCCTGCAATCCTTTTTCTTCCTTTAGTGAGGATACCTGGGAAAGAAAAAATGACCCAGCTGAACACTCTTGTAAATGTGCTATTGAAAGACTTGCTGGCAAATACATGGATATATTTAATAGTGTGAGTCCTTATCTATGGAATGCTTTTTAGCTGGATGTACTGGAATAGTTTGGGTTGTTTATTTTTTTTAAATAAACCTGGTGTATGGGTCCTTAAGTGTTAGGACTCAAGAAAATAGTATTGAAGCTGCGGAATCATCAGAATATAAAAGTAGGTTTTCACAACTGACATTAGGTCCCATTTGTTTATGTGATGGCCAAGTGCATTGCTCACAGCTTCCTAACATGACAGGGAAAGAATGTGGACGGTGGGGTGGGTGATCAGCAATCTCTCCTTGCTTTGCCTGTGGTTCACAGTTACCAGTATCCTTGTAATCGTTTGTTGACACAAGGGAAGCTCTTGGAAGCTTCTGAGTCTGATTTGACTGTCTGATTTTTTGTGCTATCTCACTACCAAACAATATTCTACATGACTGCTCCAATTACGCTTCCGGCAGCAGTGTAGGAGAATTCCTGTTGGTTCCATTCTTGCTAACACATGACACTGTCTTTTTATTTTAAACGTTCTGGAGTGTGTAAGTCCTTTGACTTTTTTTTTTTTTTTTCCAAATTGCCTCGACTCTTTTTTCATATCTATCTTAATTACAAAAGCACCTTGTCAATTTCTACAACAAATCTGCCTAAATTTTGACCGAGATAGTATTAAATTCATACACAAATGTGGAAGAAAGGTCATGTTTTCAATATTTAGTCTTGTGGGTTGAATTGTATGCCCCTAAAAGTTATGTCGAAGTCCTAACCCCAATACCTATGAATATGACCTCATTTGGAAATGAGACTTTGTGGATGTCATCAACTTAAAGTGAGGCCAGACTTGATCAGGGTGGGCCCTAAGTTCAATGACTGTATCCTATGATATCATAGTTGATTTTTAGACCTCTTTCTTTCCAGATATATATTCGCTAAAGACTATAAATTCCCTTCTAAGTACAGATTTGGCTGTACTGCATATTTTTCAGTATGTTTGCATCTTCATTTTCATTGGCTGATTTGCCATTTCTTCTTTGACCCACATAATTTTGAAATATTTAATTTGAAAAATATCAATAATTTCTTGTTGTAGCTCTAAGTTGAGTGCTAGTTGAATTTTGCTGTGGTAAGAGAACATATTCTAAGTGGATCATTTATTTATTTATTTTTTAAAAGTGATTTTGGTCCTTTGGAGTTTATTGATACTTGCTCTGTGACCCAACATGTGGTTTAATTTGGTAAATATTCTCTATACACTTGGAAAACATGTCATTGCAGCCACTAGGGTCAGTGTTTTATATAGGTAGATCAACTTGTGTTTTTCAAGTTTTTTTGATCTTTAACTGATTTGTTGCTGTTGTTGTTCTGCTTGTTCTATCAACTATTGAGAAAGGTATGTTAAACTCTCTTAGTATCTTTGTGAGTTTGCCTATTTCTTCTTTTAGTTCTGCCAATGTTTCCTTTATTTCTAGGTTATATTATCATGTGTGCACAGATTTAAAATTGTTATAAATTCCTGCTAAAATGGAACTTTTATCATTATGAAATATCATTCCTCTTCTAGGATAATGCTTCTTGCCAAAAAGTTTACTTTGTTTGATACTAGTGTATGCACACAACCTCTTTGGGTTAGTAATTGCATAGTACATCTTTTCTCAGTTTTTATTTCTAGGCCCTTTATATTTAAGGTGTGCCTTTTATAAAGAATACAGAATTAAGTTTAAGTTTTGTTTTTTAGATCTACTAATGTCTGTCTCTTAATTGGACTGTATAGTCAGGCTAAACTTACTGTAATTACTTAAATATTTTTCTTTAAATCTATTATAGGATTGTTCTACATTTTTCCAGTCCATTCTGAGTTCTTTTCTCTCTCTCAGTCTCTGTTCCTCTTTTGTAGACCTGCTAGTACTAAGGTTTCTTGGTTTTTGTTTGTTTGGAAATGGCTTTATAGAATTTTTACCTTTAAATGTATTTTTACTGTGTATAGAATTTTAAAGTATTTTGAGGGTATTAGTCCATCATCTTTTGGCTTTCATTATTTCCTTTGAGAAGTTTTTGCAAGTCTTATTGTTTGTATTTTGAAAGTAATCTTTAATTTTTTTCTATTGGATGTTTTGCAAATTTTTTTATACCTTTGATTTTTAGCAGTTTAGTTCAGTAAGTAAACCAGATGCATCATACTCTGATATACTCAGATATGATTTTTTAAAAATACTTTATTTATCTATTCATTCACTTATTTATTTAGAGAGAGCAAGTAGGGGGAAGGGCTAAGGAAGAGGGAAAGGGAGCATCTCCAACGGTCTCCCCACTGAGCATGGAGACTGACATAGGGCTTAATCTTAGAACCCTGAGATCACGACCTGAGCTGAAGTTGAGTTATATGTTCAATGGACTGAGCCACCCCAGCACATCCAGATATTATTTTCTTGGTATTTATCCAACTTGGAGTTTGTAGTACCTTTTTGATCTGGGGATTGATATCTTTCATTATTTTTGGAAAATTTATAGCAGTATTACTCCAATGATTCCTTTATTCCCATTCTCTTTTTCCTTCTTTTTTTTTTTTTTTTTCTAGAAGCCCAATTACATGTGCAACATATTTTTTTATTGTACTCCTTTGGCTTCTTAAACATTTTAGATTTTCCTTTTTTTCCCCTCTCTTGTGATTCATTCTGGATATTCCCTTTTTACAAAAATCTATTTTTTTAAAGATTTTATTTATTTATTTGACAGACAGAGATCACAAGCAGGCAGAGAGGCAGACAGAGAGAAAGGAAGCGAAGCAGGCTCCCTGCTGAACAGAGAGCCAAATGCGGGGCTTTATCCCAGGACCCCAAAATGATGACCTGAGCCAAAGGAAGAAGCTTTAACCCACTGAGCCACCCAGGTGCCCCACAAAAGCCTATTTTTAAGGGCAGTTTTAGGTTCACAGAAAAATTGAGTGGAAGGCACAGAGATTTCCCATATATCCCTTTGCACCTGGGAATGCATTGGCCACCCCCATGACCAGCATCTCCCTTAGAGTGGTACATTCGTTGCAGTTGATGAACTTCCAATGACCCATCATTATCACCTGAAATCTGTAGTTCACCTTGGGGTTCACTCTTGACGTGTGGGTTTGGACAAATGTATAATGATGTATGTTCATCCTTATAGTATCATGAAAAGTATTTTCATTGCCCTAAAAATCCCGTGTTCCACCCATTATTCTTTACTCTCATCCCATTCTCTAGCAGCCACTAATCATTTTCCTGTCTCCACAGTTTTGCCTCTTCCAGAATGTCCTATAGTTTGTATAGTGTATATATATGCAGCCTTTTTAGATTGTCATCTTTCACTAGGTAATATGCATTTAAGTTACCTGCATGTTTTTACATGGCTCGATTGCTAACTTCTTTGTACCACTGAATATTCCATTGTCTGTTTGTGCCAAATTTTATCTGTTCTCCTACTGGAGAACATTTTGTTGCTTCCAAGTTTTGGCAATTATGAATGAACTGCTGTAAACATACATGAGCAGGTTTTTATGTGTACGTAAGTTTTTAATTCCTTCAAACAAATACCCAGGAGCACAATTGCTGGATTGTATGGTAAGAGTATGTTTGGTTTTTAAGAAACCACCAAATGGTCTTCCAAAGTGGCTGTACCATTTTGCATTCCCATCTGCTGTTCCACATCCTTGCCAGCATTTGATGTTGTCAGTGATTCAGATTTTAGCCATTTTGTTAAAGTGTGTAGTCATACCTCATTGTTTTAATTTGCATTTCCCTGGTGGTATATGTGGATTATTTTTTCATATGCTTATTTGCTATCTGTGTATGTGTGAATATAAACAAGCAAACAGATGAATAAATAAAATTTGAGAGGTGCTGTTAAGCTCTTTGGCCCATTTTTAAATTGAGTTGTTGTTTTCTTACTGTTAAGTTTTAAAAATTCTTTCTGTATTTTGGATAGGAGTCCTTTATCAGATGTATCTTTTGTAAATGTTTTCTCCCAGTCTGTGGCTTCTCATTTTCTTGCCAGTGTCTTTCATGGAGCACAAGATTTTTGTTTTGTTTTGTTCTTTTTAAAATTTTAATGATGTTCAGCTCATTAATTACTTCTTTCATGGATCATACCTTTGGTGTTACATCGAAGTCCTTAACCCCATATCCAAGGTTATCTAGGTTTTCTCCTATGTTATCTTCTAGGGGTTTGTAGTTTTGAATTTAACATTTAGGTACACAATCCATTTTAAGTAAATTTTTATGAAGGGTATAAAGTCTATGTATAGATTCATTTATTTGTATGTGGATGACTAGTTGTTCCAGCACCCATTCCAGCACTTTCTTTTCTCCATTGTATTGCCTTTGCTATGTTCTAAAAAGATCAGTTGATTATATTTTTGTGGGTCAACTTCTGGGCTCTCTATTCTATTCCATTGATCAATTTAAAAAATTCGTTTGTTAATACCACACTTTCGTGATTACTGTAGCTTTATAGTAAATTTTGACATTGGGTAACATCAGTTCTTCAGTTTTGTTCTTCTCCAGTATTGACTCTTCTGGGCCTTTTTTCTCTCCATATAAACCTTAAAATCAGTTTGTCTAGTCCACAAAATAACTTGTTGAGATTTTGTTTGGGATTGTGTTGAATCTGTGGACAAAGCTGGGAAGAACTGATGATACTGAGTCTTCCTATCTACTGGGTATTTTATTTTGAATTTTCTTTTTGTCATTACTGCTATAGTAAGTTGATTAATACTGTGTTTTCCAGTTTCTGAATTTCTATTGGATTTTTAAAAATCATTTTTAGATGTGAAATTTTCCATCTTGATTTTTATATTGACAGTATGAGTCAAAGGTGTTTTAAATTTTGTGTCTGACAAGTTTAATATCTGGATTTCCTATGGGTCTGTTTTTTTACCTTTAATTTTCAGACAATTCTTACCTTTTTGATGTCTGATAATTTTTGATTGAATGTTGTACATAGTATATGAAAAATTATAAAAAGAAGTTGAGGCTGTGGACAATGTTCTCTTTCTCCAGTGATGATTTTCTTTTGCTTCAAAGGCAATTAGGCCAGGGACTGATTACCTAAATTCAGTCAGATACTGAGATGTTTTTAAGCTAAGCATCAATCTTTGTGAGGACAGGCTTCTTCTGACCCAGAAGAGTGAGGGGTCTTCATTTGAAGTAAAGTTCCATTCAAGACTAAATAGCCTGAATATTCTCATTTCTGAATCATTCACTTTTGACTTAAAGAATACTATTCACAAAGTGATTTAGGTCTGGTTGACCTTAATCAATTAACTGTGGCAAAGGTAAGGCGACCATGCTGATTAGGTTAAGACAATCAGGTCCCATCCCTGGAAGTGGGCTGAAACCACTTCTCCAACTGTCGCCTGGTAGGTGGAAAGGATTCAGGGAGAGATCTACAGTCTGTTATGCATGCTGGCTACAAAGAACATTAAATCAAGATTTGGGAAATCTGAGTTCTAGGCTTGACTTTACTACTGATGCTAATATATAGACTTGGAGGAGGCATATTCTGTCTTTAAACTTGAAAGTTTCAGAAAAATAAGGAAGTGGGATTATGTTTCTTACAGATGTGCTTTTATTTGTATTGGAGGCACAATGGGACCTCATTTCACTTCAGCAGGGTAGCCTCAGTGTTATTTGAGGTTCTGTGTAAGATTTCACTTGATTTAAGAGCTTCTCAATTAAGAAGGGAGGGGGATGAGGGAATGGGTGAGCCTGGTGGTGGTATTAAGGAGGGCATGGATTGCATGGAGTCCTGGGTATTTTATGCAAACAATGGATCATGGAATGCTACATCAGAAACTAAAGATGCACTGTATGGTGACCAACAATATTTAAAAAAAAAAAAGGAATACTGAAAAGCCAGTGGACTAAACAATTTTAAAGTCTTTAGTTTTATTCTTTTATAGATGAACATAGTAGTCTAAACATATTTTTTGTGTATTTTTAAGTTTTAAAAACAAACTTTAATCACAACTCTATTTAAACAAAAATGACAGTAATCACAAATTACATTTTTTAGGGGAAAATCATAAATGCAGAAACTTTGTCATGTTCCTGGCAAACCTTGACACTGTTAATGAATTTATATATTATATATAATAAAATATGTAATGAAATTTATTTATATAGTGAAAGAAATATATACACACATATATATAATGAAATTTCCTATAAGAAGTACATATAATGAAATTTATATATTTTATGTAATGAAATTTATGTATAATGAAAATATATATGAGAAATATATATCATGAAATTTATATAGAGAAGATATATATTTATATATACTTATCATATATATATAATATATATGCTCATAAAATATAACGAGTAAATAAATTATCTTCACATAATAAAATTATAAAACATTAGTCCTTAGCTGGCTTGGAGGGCATGTGGTAGATAGAATTCTGATGCCCCCAAGATTCCTGGACCCAGGTATACATACAACTTATCACAATTGTTGAATCAAGCACTAATGTTGGTAGCACTTGAAGAAATTTTTCCAGATGTAATTAAGGTCCCAAATCAAGTGACCTTAAAATGGATAGTTTATCTATGTGGAGATGATATAATCACATAATCAGTTAGCAAGCTTTTATAATCTGAGTCTATAGGTTAGAGACAGAGGTAGTCAAAGGTTTGAAGCAGGAGGGAGATTCAGTGTGTAAGAATTTCTCCACTGCTGACTTGAAGATGCAAGGGACCGCATGACAAGAAAGGCAGGTGGCCTGTAGAACATTCCCTGGCTGACAGCCAACAAGGAAACAAGGACTTCAGTTTTACAACCACAAGAAACAGAATTCTGCTACAGCCACTGGGCTCGAAAGATGTATTACTTTGCCAGGGCTACTAGAACAAGATGCCAGAGATGGGGTGGTTCAGACAACAGAAATTTATGTTCTCACAGTGTTGGCAGGGTTAGTTTCTGGTGAGGCCTCTTGATTTCAGCCTGGTGAGACGCTGAGCAGAGAATCTAGCTCTGGGCTTTTAGCTTCCAGAACTGTGAGATAGTAAACCTGTGTTGTTTAAAGCCACTGAGTTCGTGGTCATTTGTTATAACGCAATAGAAAACTAGAGAGGGTCACCTAGAAATTCTAGGCTAATCTCATTTTATTCATGAAGAAAATCGTATCCAAAGAAGCACAGAGTAAAGCAGTTGTGGAAGTTTACTCTGTCAGTTAGAGTTGTTGGGGGCAAGGACTCCCCAGTAAGCGCAGTCTAGACCCCTTCCACTCTAGTGTTTACTTCTTGACTTCCTGCTGATGTGGCCAATGAGGTTCTGTTCTAAAAAGAACACTTTTGCCTCAGATTCCCTTTTCATCTGCTTTCTGGAACTATGCACAGGAAAAATATAATTTTCCCCTCTTCTTAGTGATTAGGAAAGAAGGATTTCCATTCTAGAAATTTCTGTTCTCTTCATCATTCCTTATTACCACCTCACTCCAGAGATTTAACTCCCCACTTCTAGAACAGTCTTCATTCTGTTTCACTTCATGTGCAGAATATATGTAAGTGAAGTCTGTAGACCCTCTCTGAATCACCTCTGGTTCTTGCCAGAAATGCAAAATCTTGACCCTGTTCCCTGAGAGATTTGGATTCAGTAGGTGACGCAGATGCACACTGAGTTGTAGAAACACAGTGACATCCTTTGTGCTGCAGTGTGTGCCCTTTCCTACTTGTTGGCTCCTCAGAGGAGAGAGAAAACATCTGTTCATCATTCTATGCATAATAAGCCATAGCATAATTTTGATTACCTCATTCCCACAAGACTCTTGTGAGATGGATTTATCTTATCATTGGAAAGTGTCCAATGCTAGGAACCTCATATTCTTACCTCAGCATTCTGCTTGTTTTCCCCAGGCTGTCACCATTACCTCCTTCCCTTTGTTCTGCTTGCTGTAGCCAAACCCATTACTACTGAAGAAGAATGATTATTAGGAATCCCCTTCATGACCCCCATGCTCCCCCTGCCTTGATTGAGGATCTTCCGTTTGAGGGTTGCACAGAGATGGCTTGCCTTTTGAGCGCTGTTCATGTCAAGAGATTTGTGTTTCAAACCATAATCAAGGTTTTAGACTGGATCCCTTTCTCGGATGTTGAGGGGAAAGACCATACAATACTTTGTTAGAAATAAAAGTTACTCCCATTTCCTCCCTGTCAGCATTATGGAGATTCATTCTCAGTCCTTCCATGAGTGACAGGAGTCTTCTGCTGTCATTTCCTTCTTTGGTCCCTCAGTCATTGAGGTGTGCTTGCTCTTAACACTTATATTTCCCTGTGTCAGGCTGTTTGCTATCTTTAGGGCAGATGGTCACACAAAGTTCTATGGTCCATTCAACATATTATGCAAGAAATTTATGGTGTTTGGGGATCTGAATGTCATAACATTTTAGGAACCAGTGAGCAGGAGGATTATTCTATCATGGGCTATTCTTTTCATAAAGATGTACACTTTAAAGTGGAAAAGTCCTTACAAAATAGCTTTTAATACTGAATGGAAGGGTGGGAGGTAATTTGGGGGAAACTTAAAAGTAATTAATCTGGAAGCCAGCATTATGGGTCACAGCATAGTTCATTTCTGTTTATAAGTACATTTAGAAGTGGATATTTTGGGCTGGTTAAGAAGTTACAGGGTCCTTGGGGCACTGGGTGGCTCAGTGGGTTGGGCCTCTGTCCTCAGCTCAGGTCATGATTCCAGGGTCCTGGGATCGAGCCCCTCGTTGGGCTCTCTGCTCAGCAGGGAGCCTGCTTCCTCCCCTCTCTCTCTGCCTGCCTCTCTGCCTACTTGTGATCTCTGTCTGTCAAATAAATAAATCAAATTTAAAAAAAATCTTAAAAAAAAAAAAAGAATTACAGGGCCCTCTTTTTCACTGTTGACATAGTTGTCCCAAACTCTGTCTGTTCACATGGTTGACCTTTGGAGATTAAGGGTCTTGAAGAGCTAGGTGGATTGAAGTGCAAATTCTATGAGTGATTCTCTGAAACTGTAGGGAATAAAAAAAATATATATTCCAGGCTCTCGGCTGCTCAGTGGTGCAAACTTGCTGCACCTGAACCTTTGCCAACTTAGTATCGTTATGCCATAGGTGATGGAAAGTGCTTTTACCAGAAGATGGGCCAGGTTAGCTGGGGTCCCAGCCATTGAGTATGACAAGGGGAAGTCTACTCTTGAGAACATACTCCTGTTAGACCAATGTTTCTGGATCTTTTTTTTTTTTTTTTTTCCAAGAGATGATGAAATGTGATTTTATTGTGAGATTGACTGATTTTACCTCTTGGCACATCATTTGACTTTTAAAGATTGTATTTATTTATTTGACAGAGAGAGACACAGTGAGAGAGGGAACACAAGCACGGGGAGTGGGAGAGGGAGAAGCAGGCTTCCCACTGAGCAGGGAGCCCCATGCGGGGCTTGATGTGGAGCTCGATCCCAGGACCCTGGGATCAGGACCTAAACCGAAGGCAGATGCTTAATGACTGAGCCACCAGGCATCCCACGCCTCGTTTGACTTTTAGAAAGCACTGAGTGCCAAGCAAAATACCTCTGTGAATAGCCTTTGGACTTTTAGGCCACCAGTGTGCAATCCAAATACCCTAGTTCTTCATAAAGCTAAAGGAAGTATCTGGAGAAGATGTCCTGCCTTGGGAGCTATTCAATGACGACTTTGAAACTTTGTGTCTAATCATCTGAGTTTATTTTTATTAACTCTATGGAAATGGCTTCAACTGATTTGACCTAGAGTGATATTAAGTCAATTAAAAAAATTCACTCCTCTACTCCCCCATCTTCTGAAAACCCTTTATCTTATTAATCATTCCTTGCATGTATTTTATGTTGAGGGATGCTGTGATGTATCTTCCAGATCCCTGTTCTGGATGGAAGCCCTCAGTCCCCTAGCTGCCAGGAGTGCTGGCTTGTCACAACTTCTAGTGGCATCTCTCTTTGGGAGTTTTGGGCTAAAGGGAGCTGCTCATTCACCGAAAGTTAAACTTTCTCCTGCATGTAGGGGGCAAGGGAGCAGTCTGCATTCAGTGACTGGGGTGCAAAGGCCTGGACAATGTGTGTCAATATGGAGCAACTCTGAAGATCCATCCCAGGTCAAGAGCTTGTCACAGGATTGGCAAGGCCCCCCTTGAGAAGTTTTGTATGTCCGACCTGGTGCTAGGAGATGCTGTTACAGAATTGTCCCTAGGGGGGCTAGGTGGCACTGCTTAACCATCTGAAACAAGGTGAGTGCCATTACAGTAATGAACAGCAGGATTGGACAGGTGGTGAGGGGGGCCTGAACTTGAGAGAGCTATGGAAACTGTTACTAGCATGAAGTGTTATTAGGATCCAGATAGATGGCAATTAACAAGAGTATTGCATAATTTATACTATCAGGAGAAATTAGGGATGGATGATCAGGAGGCTTATATCAATTAGCTCAATAAAATCTCACTGTCCTTGCCCAGTTTTTGGACTGAGTCAATTCTCACACACAGAAGCCATTGACTGAAGGAGAAGGCGGTTCCAATGAGGAAAAATGCTGAAGGATTATGAAAAGTATAAGCATTAAGGAACTTCTCAGTTTTCTTGCAAAGGGATCATGGCCATAACCCTATACTAGGGAAATCCTATGCTGCGGAAAGAAGATTTTGAAGACTATTCAATGTAGGCTCCAAATTGATACTGATATCAGGGGACCTAAAAGATTTATGCCTTTCACGGAGAAAGACAGTAAGTAGGTGGGGTCCAGGTAATAAATGGAGTCCTGGCTGGGTCCACCTCACAAAGGGTCCTGAATGCACTCTAGTGGGCATTTCCCCAATCCCAAATATGTAATTCGAATGGACACTCTTCTAATCAGTCCTTGGGTCAGAAACAAATCCATAAGGGAACTTAGGAAATATTTAAAATTGAATGAAAATGAGAATATAATACATTTGAAATTTAAGATGCAGCTCATGTCACGTGTAGAGGGAACTTATATTTGAAAAAGAAGAAAGGTGTTCTGTTGTCTTATTGGAAGTCGGTAGCGCTCTCACATTGTTTCTTGGTCTATGGTGAAGAATGGCCATATGGGAAGCCTCAGAAGCTGTCCTTCACCCTGGCCAAGAGACTCCAAAATATTGCAGTCTAGGGTTATTTCAGATATGGATGCCCCCCTCTAAACTTAGAAAAGGCAGAAGTGGTCCTTTGTGGTATATATACACAATGGAATACTATGCAGCCATCAAAAGAAATGAAATCTTGCCTTTTGCGACAACATGGATGGAACTAGAGCGTATCATGCTTAGCGAAATAAGTCAAGAAGTGGTCCTTTAAATCCCTGTTTGTTTTACCAATCTTGACCCTACAAAAATGAAATGGTTTCTGGCAGATTAAAATAAACTACCATAAATGTAGTCAAGTAGTAGCCCGTTGTGGTGACTATGTCAGGCATATCAACAGATAAACCCAGAGAAGATTAAACACAGCCTCAGAGAAATGATAGGTATGCAGTCATCAATACAGTGAATGCCTTCTTTTCAGCCTTAGCAAGAAAAAGGGTCAGAATCAGTTTTCATCTGTGTGGACTGGACAACAGTGCACATTTATGATCTTGCCACAGGTCTATGCTAACTGTCCTTCCACCTGTTGTAATACAGTCTGAAGGGACTTAGATCATCTGGACACTATGCAGAACTTCACTTTGGTTCATCATGTTGATGAGATGTTTATTAGGGAGAATGAGAAATAGGTAGTAAATACATGGGAAGGCCTAACAGCTCCGGGGGTGGAGATAAATGCTATTTATCACCACTGGGAATGAAGTCAGTATGCAAAGAGAAGCCTAGAAAAGCAGAACCAAAAGAAGATAAGGTAGAGGAAGAGGGGGGTTGTAGAGGAAACCTTGAATATACCTTTCTACTCTTGGACTTTCTAATTATGTGAGTCAAGGACTCAATTTTGGTCTAGGGATGGATTGAGTTGAAGTGATGTCTGCAAAAGTTCATTTTCATCGCATTAAAATAAGGAAACATTTTGACCTTTTTTCTTTAGGGCAAATGCAGTTTAGAGATTTCAAGTGCATTTTCAAATGAGCTGGACCCGTTTGCTGTTCCCTCTATTTCACTCCATTACTGAGAAGAGAAAATTAAGCAGTCTCCTTTATACAGATCTCATGTGCATGCGTGTGTGTGTTTTATAGAGTAGGAGAAATATTAGTAGACAACTGGCTCTGTTATCTAATTATTAGCAAAAATTATTTCAGAGAAGTAATTCTAACCAATAGTATTTTAGTAAGCATTATCCTATATCTAAAAAATATATGGCTTAAGATTGAGCAAATCAACTTATTTATGCACAGTTTATTTTAGAGGGTTCATCAGAATGACAGAATTCTTAAAGGTAGATGCATTTTGAGTACTTTACAGAGATTTATTTCTCTTTTGTAGAAATGAGCACTTGGTAATACTTGCTTTAAAAGTTTTCTGGGTTAATATTATTGTGGCTAATCTCTATGGCAATAACCAGTTAGCAGTAACAATGAAAAAAAGATTTGTTCACAATAATAATAAGAGGGAGAAAAATGTCTATGAATAACACGAAAATGAAATGTGTGAACCTCTGTGGAGAACGTTGCAAAACTCAACTAAGAGATATAAAAGAATTGGAATAATGTAGACATAAAATGTCTTGAAAGGGATGAGGATTTTTGTGAAAATGTCAGGGTTTTTTTTTTTTCCAAATTAACTTATAGTATTAATGCAATAAAAAGTCCAACAGGATATTTTTCCCTTGAAAATTGAGATTTTTTTTTCTTTTACTATCACTTGGAAGAGCAAACAGGTGAGAACAGCACTAAAAATGCTGAGAAAGAAATAAAATATTATAGAATCAACCTTACTGGAGTGTATTTATAAGTGTTATCACTTATAAAACTATAGCAATTATATCTGTATGGTACTAATAGTAAGTGAATAGATAATTTAGAAAAATAACTTGATGTGAATAAGACTTAATGCCTGAAAAGGAGGCAAAGCAAATCAGCAATAAAGGGTAGGATTATTTAATCATTACTTCTAAAATTACTAGAAAATTGTTTAGAATTTTCTCTTACCAAATGATCATCTATTTTCTGATGGATTAAAACACTAAATGTCAACAAAACATGAAAATGATAGAAACATGGTTGAATTTTATCTGATCTAAGAATAGGAAAGAATTTTTTTTTTTTTTTTTTTTTAGCTTGTAGGCAATGAAAGAGAAGACTGATAGACTTGACTTCTCACGTAAAGATAATTTTAAAAAACCCTTTTTCTATTTAAAAAATACACCCCTGGGGATAAAAATACATGTTTATAAAAAAAAATAAATTAAAAAAAATACAAAAACAATACTCTGAAATACTGTATTTACCAGAACTGACATGGAAAGATCCTTTACTTTTTTTTTTTTTTAAAGATTTTATTTATTTATTTGTGTGTGAGAGAGAGCACAAGCAAGGGGAGTGGCAAGCAGAGGGAGAAGCAGGCTCCCAGCTGAGCAAGGAGCCTGATGTAGGACTTGATCCCAGGACCCTTCCTTTAACTACTAACAGCCAACTGTTGACCAGAAGACTTACTGATAACATAAAAAACTGACTGGCACACATTTGGCATATGAATTATGTACTATATTTAGCTAAAGGTAGTTGCTTAACCAACTGAGCCACCCACGCGTCCCTGACATGGAAAGACCCTGAAGATACATTGTTAAATACAAAGTTAAAAAGCAAACAAAAACAAAACAAACAATACAAAGTAAAATGCATGTAACACGTTGGGAAAGTCTTTCTTTCTTTCTTTTTTTTTTTAGGGGAGGAGGGAAGTATTTCTAACAGCTACAAAATCCCTTTACTTTCAAAAAAATCAAATTAATATAAAAAGAATGAGGTACTCTTTTATGTTTAGACAGTTGACCCTTGAACAACAGGAGTTTGAACTATGAGGGCCCGTTTATATGCAGATTTTAACAAATAAATGCAGTACAGAGGTGCCTGGGTGGCTTAGTCTATTAAGAGTCCGCCTTCAGGTCAGGACATGATCCTGGAGCTGCTCATCAGGGAGTCTGCTTCTCCCTCTGCCCCCCTCCCTGCTCATTCTCTTTCTCTCAAAAAAAAAAAATCTTAATAAAATATATATATTATATAATATAAAATATAAATATATATAATATAAAATAAATACAGTACAGTGTTATAAATGTATTTTCTCTAGTATTTTATTATAAAAATATAGTATATAATTTATATGGCATACAGAATGTGTGGCAGTCAGTTGTTTATGTTATTAGTAAGTCTTCTGGTCAACAGTAGGCTGTTAGTAGTTAAATTTTTGCAGAGTCCAAAGTTATACATGGATTTTTTGACTGCATGGGGGTTTGGTGCCCCTAACCCTGGCATTGTTTAAGGGTCAGCTGTAGTTATCAAAGAGCAAATGTCTAATGCTTGAGCATACTTGCATACTTGCTCTGAGTATAAATTGTAATTATACTTGCTCTGAATATAATTGTAATTGTAATTACATGCCTATATTATATTTAGATAACATATATTGAAAACCCCCAAACTATTAATATTATTTGACTTGGCATCTCCCATTCTCAGGATCTTTCCTAAGGAAATGATACAAGATACAGATTTTCATAAAATAATTTTAGCATTATTTCTAATTGGACAATTCTACATATCCAGCAAAACGATTTAAGTGTCCAATGAATGGGAAATGATTAAGGTAAATTGTGTTGCGTCCATATAATGAGATGATGAGCAGCCATTTAAAATTATGCTTATAGAGAAGTTTTATTGCTATTGTTACAATGGAAAGTAAAAAAAATTAATATACACATTTAAATATATGGTTTCAATGGTATAATCATGGAAATGCGCCCTAGCTTTAGTTCAGCAAGCTTTTCATGGTTGGATTAAGAATGAGTTTAAAAAATTCTTTTATCTGTATGTAACATGGGCATTTGTTTGAGAAAGAAGCGAGTTGTTTGTTTGTTTGTTTGTTTTAGCTATAAACTCATCAGCTATCTATTTCACGGAAATATCTAGCGCTTTTTGTTTTGGAGGTCTGGCCTTTTATGACTCTATGGTAGATTTAAGGGGCTTTTTTTTTTTTTTTAAACCACAAACTACTACTAATAAAAACAGGTTTCTGAAGGCATGGTTGGAAATGGAGAGGACTTTAAGAATGGGGTATGAGGAAAGAAGGGATGGCCTGACCTAGAGAGAAGTGGATGGGATAGAAGAGTGGGGTGCGCCTGTGCTGCCTCTGAGCACATTGGCGATGAAGGATCCTGGGGGGAGGAGGCTGACCGAAAAGGGAAGTTGATACACGTGAGAGCCATACAGTAAGGAGGGTACTGTACCTCTTGGGACAAATTTTATGCTTGGTGAACAGAAGGTAGATTCAGATATATTTTTAGGCTAGGACCATTCCCTAGGGAGTGGATATGATGCTTTCTGGTAATGACATTCCTCTACTTTTCTGTTGTTATAGTCACTGCAAATCCTTGCATGGTCTTTAGAATGGGCCATAATTAGGTAGAGTATATTCCTCCAGGGAGAAGACTGGTGAGCAGTGGGGCACTAGGTGAGTACTTAACTTCATTGATCTATGGAGGAGATGGATCACTTAAGTCTGGGGAAAGTTCTCATTGTAGATACTCATTTCATTACTTAAAGAAATCATTTATTGTTTTTAGTCCACGGTTATAAAAAACAAAACATCAGAGAACTCCTGATGACTTAAAAGCCATAGATTGAATATATGTACAGAATGAGATAATTCAAATAATATATTAAGGCATGAAATAGGAACAAAATATCACTTCCCATTTCACCCTGCGTCTTTCTCTCTCTCTAAAGGTTACTGCTTAGCCTTTTCTGTATCCCTTCAGGGAAAAAAAAAATTATGCAGATACTGGCATGTGTTTATGTATTTTTCAATAAGTATTTATTGAATGACTTCTCTGTACCGGCATCATTTCATTTAATTATTATTTTTTTAATTTGAGTGTAGCTGACATGCAATGTTACATTGGTTTTGGGTATACAGCTTAGTCATTTGACAAGTTTTTATGTTATGCTATGTTCACCAGAAATATAGCTACCCTCTGTCCTATTATGTTGCCTTTACAATATTGTTGACAGTACTCCTGATGCTCTGCTTTTTATGCCCACGATTTACTCATCTCATAACTGGGAAGCTCAAATCTCCCTTTCCCCTTCATCCATTTTGCGCAATTTCCCATCTTTGATCCTTTGGCAACCATCAGTTTATTCTCTATATTTTGTGTGTGTGTGTGTGTGTGTGTGTGTGTGTATGCTTTAAAATTTTTTTTAAAAATTAACATATAATGTATTATTTGCCCCAGGGCACAGGTCTGTGAATCATTGGGCTGACACATTTTGCAGCACTCCCCATAGCACATACCTTCCCCAGTGTCCGTAACCCAGCCACCCTTCTCCTACCCACTCCCCCAGCAACCCTCAGTTTGTTTCATGAGATTAAGAGTCTGTTCTGGTTTGGTTCCCTCCCGATCCCATCTTGTTTCCTTTTTTTCCCCTCCCTGCCCCCATGACGCTCTGCCCTGCCAGTGAAATTCTTCATATCAGAGAGATCATATGATAATTATCTTTGTCTTACTGACTTATTTCACTTAGCATAACACCCTTTAGTTCCATCCATGTTGCAGATGGCAAGATTTCGTTTCTTTAGATGGCTGCATAGTATTCCATTGTATATCTGTACCGCATCTTCTTTATCCAATCATGGACATCTAGGTTCATGGGATATTCATAGGACATCTTTATCATATTGATGGACATCTAGGTTCTTTCCATAGTTTGGCTATTGTGGACATTGCTGCTATAAACATTTGGGTGCATGCGCCTCTTTGGATCACTACATTTGTATCTTTAGATAAATACCCAGTAGTGCGATTGCTGGTCATAGACTAGCTCTTTTTTCAACTTTTTTGAGGAACCTCCATACTGTTTTCCAGAGTGGTTGCTCCAGCTTGCATTCCCCCCAACAGTGTAGGAAGGTTCACCTTTCTCTGCATCCTCATCAACATCTGTTTTTTCCTGACTTGTCAATTTTAGCCATTCTGACTGTTGTGAGGTGGTATGTCACTGTGGTTTTGATTTGTATTTCCCTGATGCTGAGTGATGTAGAGCACTTTTTCATGTGTCTTGGCCATTTGGATGTTGTCTTTGCAGAGATGTCTGTTCATGTCCTCTGTCCATTTCTTGATTGGATTATTTGTTCTTTGGGTGTTGAGTTTGAGAGGTTCTTTATAGATTTTGGATATTAGCCCTTTATCTGTTATGTCATTTGCAACTGTCTTCTCCCATTCTGTCAGTTGTCTTTTGATTTTGTTGACTGTTTCCCTTTGCTGCGCAAAACCTTTTGATCTTGATGAATTCTCAATAGTTCCTTTATGCCCTTGCTTCCCTTGCCTTTGGTGATGTTTCTGGGAAGAGGTTGCTGTGGCTGACGTTGAAGAGGTTGCTGCCTCTGTTCTCCTCAAGGATTTTGATGGATTCCTTTCTCACATTGAGGTCTTTCATCCATTTGGAGTCTCTTTTTGTGTGTGGTGTTAGGAAATGGTCTATTTTCATTCTTCTGCACGTGGCTGTCCAATTTTCCCAACACCATTGGTTGAAGAGACTGTCTTTTTTCCATTAGACATTCTTTTCTGCTTTGATGAAGATTAGTTGACTCTAGAGTTGAGGGTCCATTTCCAGGCTCTCTATTCTATTCCCATGATCTATGTATCTGTTTTTGTGCTAGTACCAAACTGTCTTGATGGTTGCAGCTTTGTAATAGAACTTGAAGTCTGGAATTGTGATGCTACCAACTTTGGTTTTCTTCTTCAACATTCCTCTGACTATTTGGGGTCTTTTCTGGTTCCATATAAATTTTAGGATTATTTGTTCCATTTCTTTGAAAAAAAAAAATGATGGTATTGTGATAGGGTTTGCATTAAATGTGTAGATTGCTTTAGGTAGCATAGATGTTTTCACAATATTTGTTCTTCTAATCCATGAGCATGAAACAGTTTTCCATTTCTTTATGTCCTCCTCAGTTTCTTTCATGAGTACTTAATAGTTTTTTGAGTACATATTCTTTGCCTCCTTGGTTAGGTTTATTCCTAGGTATCTTATGGTTTTGGGTGCAATGGTAAATGGGATTGACTCCTTAATTTCTCTTTTCTTCTGTCTTGCTGTTGTTGTATAGAAATGCAACTGATTTCTATGCATTGATTTTATATCATGACACTTTACTGAATTCCTGTATGAGTTCTAGCAGGTTTGGACTGGAGTCTTTTCGGTTTTCCAAATAATGTATCATGTCATCCGAAAAGAGTGATAGTTTGACTTCTTCTTTGCCCATTGGGATGCCTTTAATTTTTGTTGTTGTTGTTGTTGTTGTTGTTGTCTGATTGTTGAGGCTAGGACTTCTAGTTCTATGTTGAATAGCAGTGGTGATAGTGAACATTTCTACCATGTTCCTGACCTTAGCAGAAAAAGTCTCAGTTTTTCCCCATTGAGAATGATAATTGCTGAGGGTTTTTCAGAGATGGCTTTGATGATATTGAGGTATATATCCTCTATCCCTATACTTTAAAGAGTTTTGATCAAGAAACGATGCTCTACTATGTCAAATGCTTTTTCAGCATCTATTGAAAGTATCATATGGTTCTTGTTCTTTTTTTAAATTAATGTACTGTATCACATTGATTGATTCACAGATGTTGAACCACCCTTGCATCCGAGGAATAAATCCCACTTGGCTGTGGGGAATATTCCTTTTAATGTACAGTTGGATCCTATTGGCTAGTATTTTGCTGAGAATTTTTGCACCCATTTCATCAAGGATATTGATCTGTACTTCTTTTTGATGGGGTCTTTGTCTGGTTTGGGGATCAAGATAATTTTATCCTCATAAAAAGGATTTGGGTGTTTTCCTGCCATTTCTGTTTTTTGGAATAGTTTCAGGAGAATAGGTATTAATTCTTCTTTAAATGTTTGGTAGAATTCCCCTGGGAAGACGTCTGGCTCTGGGCTCTTACTTGTTGGGAGAATTTTGATGACTACTTCAATCTTCTTACTGGTTATGGGTCTATTCAGATTTTCTATTTCTTTCTGGTTGCGTTTTGGTAATTTATACGTTTTTAGGAATGCATTCATTTCTTCCAAATTGTCAAATTTGCTGGCATATATGGTTGCTTATAATATGTTCTTAAAATTATTTGTATTTCTTTAGTGTTGGTTGTGATCTGTCCTCTTTCCTTCATGATTTTATTTATTTGGGTCCTTTCTCTTTTCTTTTTGATAAGTCTGGCCAGGGGTTTACCAATCTTACTAATTCCTTTAAAGAACCAGCTCCTAGTTTCATTGATTTGCTCTACCATTTTTTCAGTTTCTATTTATTTGATTTCTGCTCTGATCTTTATGATTTCGCTTCTCCTGCTGGGTTTAGGCTTTCTTTGTTGTTCTTTCTCCAGCTCCTTTATGTGTAGGGTTAGGTTGTGTACTTGAGACCTTTCATATTTCTTGAGAAAGGCTTGTATTGCTATATACTTTCTTCCCGGGACCACCTTTGCTGAGTCCTACAGATTTTGAAAGTTTTGTTTTCATTTTCATTTGTTTCCATGGCTTTTTAAAAATCTTCTTTAATTTCCTGGTTGACCTATTCATTCTTTAGTGAGATGCTCTTTAGCCTCAATGTATTTGAGTTCTTTCCAACTTTCCTCTTGTGATTGAGTTCTAGCTTCAGAGCATTGTGGTCTGAAAATATGCAGGGAATGATCCCAATCTTTTGGTACCGGTTGAGACCTGATTTGTGACCCAAGATGTGATCTGTTCTGGAGAATGTTTCATGTGCACTAGAGAAGAATGTGTATTCTGTTGCTTTGGGAAGGAATGTTCTGAATATATCTGTGATGTCTATCTGGTCCAGTGTGTCATTTAAGGTCTTTATTTCCTTGTTTATCTTTTCCTTAGATGATCTGTCCATTTCAGTAAGGGGGGATGTTAAAGTCCCCTATTGTTATTATATTATTGTTGATGTGTTTCTTTGATTTTATTATTAATTGGTGTATATAATCGGCTGATCCCATGTTAGGGACATAGATATTTAAAATTGTTTGATGTTCTTGTTTGACAGACACTTTAAGTATGATATAGTGTCCTTTCTCATCTCTTGTTGTAGTCTTTGGCTTAAAAACTAATTTATCTGATAGAAGGATTGCCACCCTTGCTTTCTTTTGATGTCCATTAGTGTGGTAAATTGTTTTCCACACCCTCACTTTAAATCTGGAAGTGTCTTTGGGTCTAAAACAAGTTTCTTGTAGACATCATATTCATGGGTCTTGTTTTTTTATCCATTCTGATATCCTGTGTCTTTTGATTGGGGAATTTAGCCCTTTTACATTCAGGGTAACTATTGAAAGATATGAATTTAGTGCCATTGTATTGCTTGTAAGGTAACTGTTACTGTATAGTGTCTGTGTTCCTCTTTGGCTATTACTTTTAGGCTCTCTCTTTGCTTAGATGACTCCTCTCAATATTTTCTGTAGGGCTCATTTGGTGTTTGCAAATTCTTTTAATTTTTGTTTCTCCTGGAAGCTTTTTATCTCTCCTTCTATTTTCAATGACAGCCTAGCTGGATATAGTATTCTTGGCTGCATATTTTCTTGTTTAGTGCTCTGAATATATCATACCAGTCCTTTCTGGCCTGCGAGGTCTCTGTGGATAGGTCTTCTGCCAATCTAATATTTCTACCATTGTATGTTACAGACCTCTTATCCTGAGCTGCTTTCCGGATTTTCTCTTTGTCACTAGACTTGTAAGTTTTACTATTAGATGTTGGGATATGGAGCTATTTTTATTGATTTTGAGGGGGTTCTCTGTGCCTCCTGGGTTTTGATGCTTGTTCCCTTCACCAAGTTAGGGAAATTCTCTACTATAATTTGCTCCAATATACCTTCTGCCCCCATCTCTCTCATTCTTCTTCTTCTGGGATCCCAGTTATTCTAATATTGTTTTGTCTTATGGTATTACTTATATCTCAATTTCTCCCTTTTGGTTTAGTAGTTGTTTGTCTCTCTTTTGCTCAGCTTCTTTGTTTTCCATCATTTGGTCTTCTATATCACTAATTCTCTCTTCTGCCTTATTTATCCTAGCAGTAAGAGCCTCCATTTTTTATTGCACCTCATTAATAGCTTTTTTTAAAATTTCAACTTGGTTAAATTTTAGTTCTTTCTAAAGTTCTAAAGTTCTCTGATACCTTCCATGCTTTTTTTGAGCCCAGCTGGCACCTTGATAATCGTCATTCTGAACTTTAGTTCTGACATATTACTAATGTCCATATTGCTTAGGTCCCTAGCCATTGGAACTGCCTCTTGTTTTTTTTTTTTTTTTGTTTTGTTTGTTTTGTTTTGTTTTGTTTTTGTAGTGAGTTTTTCTGACTTGTCATTTTATCCGGACAAGAATAGATGAATGAGAGAACAAAACACTAAAGGGGTAGCAACAACTGGAGAAGACAAACTCTAACAAAATCAGAAGACAGCTGAAACCAGGGGGAAAAGTAAGCGGGGGAAAAAAGAAAAAAATAGATGTATTGGACTAGTGGATACAACAGAGCCACACATTTGATTTTCGGTGTATTTTGGTCTGTTAGAAGAAACTACCTCCCAGTATTTTAAAGAAAGAAAAGCATATATATATATATATATATACATACACAAAAATAAGGGTAAACATGATGAAGGAATGGAATATGACTGTAAAGATGAAAATTAAAGAAGATTCTAAGAAAGGAGGAGGTTGGTTGAAAAGAAGTTAGTTGAAAAAAGAAGAAAAAAGAGGAAAGAATGTGATCAAGCTGGAGAGTAGAACAAAGCCATGTTCTAGGTTTAGGCTATATTTTTTAATCTATTAGAAGAAATTGTATCCCAAAATTTAAAGAAAAAACACCTGTATGTATACAAATGATAAGGTTAAATATAATGAAGGGATAAAATATGACTATAACAATGAAAATTTGAAAATATTTTTAAAGAGATATTGATAAGATAAAATAGTAAAAAAAGTTAAAATAGAAAAGAGGAAAAATTTAAAAAGTAGAATATGAAAAAATTTTTTTAAAAATTTAACATTGAGGGGCGCCTGGGTGGCTCAGTGGATTAAGCCGCTGCCTTCGGCTCAGGTCATGATCTCAGGGTCCTGGGATCGGGTCCCGCATCGAGCTCTCTGCTCAGCAGGGAGCTTGCTTCCCTCTCTCTCTCTCTCTGGCTGCCTCTCTGTCTACTTGTGATTTCTCTCTGTCAAATAAATAAATCTTTAAAAAAAAAATTAACATTGAAAGACTAAAGAAACATGGGAAAAAAGCCAGGAATACTGTGTGTTGCTTTCCCCTAGCATTGGAGTTCCACAGTTCTCATTGATTGGCGAATGTGCTCTTGGCTGGATATTATTGCTGATCTGGGGTAGGGGCCTGTTGCAGTGATTCTGAGGGAGAATCACTGAGGCCTGAGGTGGAATTGCACTGCCCTTACCAGGGGCCAGGCTAAGTAATCTGCTTGGTTCACTCTCAGTAGCTTTTGTTCCCTGAATGCTTTCTGTATAGTTTTGGAGGATGGGAATGAAAATGGCGGCCTTCCAGTCTTGGCCCTGAAGGAGTCGAAAGCTCAGGGCCCTACTCCTCAGTGCACCCTCAAGAGAAAAGTAGTCAATCTCTCCCATCTTTGTGTCTCCGGCCATAGTCCGAGCTGACCCAGCCTGTTACCAAGCATTTCTGTCTCTGGTGCACAGCCTCATTTGGAGTCTCCAAACCCAACAGATTCCTGCTGTGTGTCCCATGCTGCTCCTCCCAGAAGAGGAAGGAAGGGATCTCTCTGGATCTGCCACTTGTGGAGTCCCAGCTCAAAGAGCAGTGGCTTGATTGTGCCTTGGATCACAGTTTAAGGTAACCCTGAGCTGAGAGCCCACTCCTTGCCTTCGTCTCTGTAGCTGGCTTCCCCACTCTAGTACCTAGGAGCTCTGCTGCACTCAGACACCCCTGCTCGTTCTGTGACCCCATGGGTCCTGAGACCCATGGGTCCCCAAGAGGGCTGTACCCATGCTTAGCCTCTGCAGTGATGTCCCTCTGGAGTGACATCCCTCAGTGGAGCAACTTATAAAAGTTCCAATTTTGTGCTCTATTGCTCTCTCACTTGCAGGGGGCTGTACCCATGCTTAGCCTCTGCAGTGATGTCCCTCTGGAGTGACATCCCTCAGTGGAGCAACTTATAAAAGTTCCAATTTTGTGCTCTATTGCTCTCTCACTTGCAGGGGGCTGGCCCCTCCTCCCATGGTCTGTCTTCCCATGGCTTCAGATTCACTTCTCTGCACATCCTACCTTCTGGAAAATTGTCACTTTTCTGTTCCTGGAATTGCTGCTCTTTTTCTCTTCTATCTCCTGTTGAGTTTGTAGGTGTTCAAAATGGTTTGAGAACGACCTCATTGAACTCCTGGGACCTGATGATATTTCAGTCTCCTACTCTGCTGCCATTTTGCTCCACTGTGTGTGTGTGTGTGTGTGTGTGTGTGTGTGTGTGTGTTTATGTTGTTAGCCACTGTATAATACCTCATTAATTTTTGATGTGTTCATTGATTCATTAGTTGCATATAACACCCAGTGCTCATCACAATACCTTAGTACCCATCACTCCGTTACCCCATCCCCTTATCCCTCTCTCCTCTGGAATCCTCAGTTTGTTTCCCAGAGTCCATAGTCTCTCATGGTTCATCTCCTTCTCTGATTTCTCCCCTTTTGGATTTCCCTCCCTTCCCCTGTGTCCTCTGTGCTTTTGCTTATTCTCCACATATGATTGAAACCATATGATGATTGTCTTTCTCTGCTTGACTTACTTTACTTAGCATTATCCCCTCCAATTCTATCCATGTTGGTACAAATAGTGGGTATTCATCATTTCTGATGTCTGAATAATACTCCATTGTATATATGTACCATATCTTCTTTATCCATTCATCTGTTGAAGGGCATCTTGGCTCCTTACACAGTTTGGCTATTGTGGACATTGCTGCCATGAATATTGGGTGCATGTGCCTCTTCTTTTCACTACAGCTGTATCTTTTGGGTAAATACCTAGTAGTGTTATTGCTGGGTTGTAGGGTAGCTCTATTTTTTTTTTTAAGATTTTATTTATTTATTTATTTATTTGACAGAGAGAGAGAGAGATCACAAGTAGGCAGAGAGGCAGGCAAAGAGAGAGAGAGAGAGGAGGAAGCAGGCTCCCTGCCAAGCAGAGAGCCCGATGCGGGACTCGATCCCAGGACCCTGAGATCATGACCTGAGCCAAAGGCAGCGGCTTAACCCACTGAGCCACCCAGGTGCCCCGGATAGCTCTATTTTTAACAGCTTGAACCTCCATACTGTTTTCCAGAGTGCCTGTACCAGCTTGCATTCTCACCAGCAGTGTAAGACAGTTCCCCTTTCTCTACATCCTTGCCAACATTTCTTGTGTCCTGTTTTGTAATTTTTGCTATTCTAACTGGTGTAATGTGGTGTCTCTTCAGAGTTTTGATTTGTGTTTCCCTGATGAGTAGTGATGTTGAACACTTTTTGATGTGTCTGTTGGCCATTTGAATGTCTTCTTTACAGAAATGTCTGTTCATGTCTTCTGCCCATTTTTTGACTAGGTTATTTGTTTTTTGAGTATTCAGTTAGAGAAGTTCTTTATAGATTCCGGATATCAGCCCTTTATCTGTAATGTCATTTGCAAATATCTTCTCCCATTCTGTGGGTTGCCTCTTAGTTTTGTTGACTGTTTCCTTTGTCGTGCATAAGCTTTTTAGCTTGATGAAGTCACAAAAATTCATTTTTGCTTTTGCTTTCCTTGCCTTTGGAGATATATCTTGAAAGAAGTTGCTGTGGTCAATGTTGAAGAGGTTACTGCCTGTGTTCTCCCCTAGGATTTTGATGGATTCCTGTCTCACATTGCGGTCTTTCATCTGTAGATCAGTGGAACAGAATAGAGACACCAGAAATGGACCCTCTATGGTCACTGATCTTTGACAAATCAGAAAGAAAATATCCAGTGGAAAAAAGACAGTCTCTTCAGTAAATGGTGCTGGGATAATTGGACAGCTTCATATAGAAGGATGACTGGACCATCCTCTTAGGTGTAAGAGGATGTTTCATTCTTCTATATGAAGAATGCAAAGATTTGCAAATATAAACTCAAAATGGATGTTCTCTGTATTTGTAGTTCTGACTATGCTTTTTTTTTGTCTCAAGAGTTTATTTATTTATTTGTGCAAGTGCACACATGTATGCCTGCACAAGAGAAAGAAAGTTAGCAAGAGCTTGGGGGGGTGCAGAAGAAGAGTGAGAGAAACAGAGTACCTGTTGAGTGGGGAGCTTGATTTGGGCTTGATCCCAGGACCCTAAGTCAAGACTTGAGTAGAAGTCAGATGCTTAACAGACTGAGCCACCCAGGTGCCCCTGATTCTGCTGTTTGCTTAATTCATTTTTTTCAATTCCACTTACAAGTAGAATCATATGATATTTGTTTTTCTCAGTCCAACTTATTTCACTTAGGATAATGTTGTTCAGGTCCATCAGTGTCATCTCAAATGGCATAATTTCATCCTTTTTAATAACTGTATAATACTTCATTCATTTAATTTCTTTATCCATTTGCCTGTTGATAAACATTTAGGTTACTTCCATGTCTTAATTATTGTAAATGACAATAGTGATACACACATACACACACACACACACACACACACACACTAAACAGAGGGGTGCATATATCTTTTGGAGTTAGTATTTTAGTTTTCCCTGGGTAAATACCCAATAGGGGAATTACTGGATCATATGGTATTTACTGGATCATATGGTATTACTAATTTTAATTTTTTGAGGAAACGCCATACTTTTTTCCACAGTGGTTATGCCAATTTACACCTTTTCCTTCACATCCTTCCCACCACTTGTTTCTCATCTTCTTGATTTTAGACATTCTAATAGGTATGAGGTGGTATCTCATTGTGGTTTTGACTTGCAGTTCCCTGATGATCAGTGATGTTGAACATCTTTTCATGTGTCTATTAGCCATCTGTATGTCTTCTTTGGAAAAAATGTCTATTTAGGTCCTCTGTCCTTTTTTTAATTGGGCTTTCTTTCTTTCTCTTTTTGGTGTTGAGTTATATGAGTTCTTTGTATATTTTGGATGTTAACCCCTTATCAGATATATCATTTGCAAGTATCTTTTCCCATTCAGCAGATTTTTAGTTTTTTTGATGACTTCCTCTGCTGTGTTAAAGTTTTCTGCTTTGATGTAGTCTGAATAGTTTATTTTTGCTTTTGTTTCCCTTGCCTTCGGAGTTGTATCTAGAAAAATGTTGTTATGGTTGATGTTAGAGAAATTACTGCCTATGTTATCTTCTGGGATTTTTATGGTTTCAAGTCTCATGTTTAGGTCCTTAATATATCTTGAGTATATTTATATATGGTGTTAAAAAAAAGTAGGCAAGTTTCATTCTTTTATGTAAAGTTGTCCAGTTTTCCTAGCACCATCTATTGAAAAGACTTTCCCCCAGTGTTTATTATTGTTTCCTTTTTGTACATTGACCACATAAATGTGGGTTTATTTCTGAGGCCTTTATTTTGTTCTATTGATCTATGTGTCTATTTTTGTACTAGTACCATACTGTTTTGATTACTACAGCTTTGTAGTATGTCTTGTAATCTGGAATTGTGATACCTCCAGCTTTGTTCTTTCTCAGGATTGCTTTGGCTCTTCAGGGTCTTCTGTGGTACAAATTTTAACACTATTTGTTCTAGTTTTGTAAAAAAGAAAAATGCTGTTGGTATTTTGATAGAGATTGCATTGAATCTATAAATTGCTTTGGGTAATTAGACATTTTAACAATGTTAATTTTTCCAAAGCATGAACATGGACTATCTTACCTTTTGTTTGTGTCATCTTTAATTTTTCATCAATATTTTATAGTTTTCAGAGTCAGGTCTTTCATATCTTTTTGGTTAAGTTTATTCATAGATATTTTAGTCTTTTTGGTGTAATTACAAATGGTGGTTTTAAAATTTCTCTGAGACTTCCTTGTTACTATACAGAAATACTACTTGTTTCTGGGACTTAATTTTGTATCCTGCCATTTTACTGAAATTTTTAATTACTTCTAGTAATTTTTTATGTGGAATCTTTATGTTTTTCCATGTATAGTATCATGTCATCTCTGAATTGTTACAGTTTAACTTTTTTTTTTAAATCAATATGGCTGCCTCTTATTTCTTTTTCTTGTCTGATTGCTGTGGCTTGCATTTCTAGTTCTATGTTGAATAAAAGTGGTAAAAACCGACATCTTTATTTTGTTCCTGACCTTAGAGGGAAACTCTCTGTTTTTTTTCCATTGAGGATAATGTTAGCTGTGGGCTTTTCAAATATGCCCCATATTATGTTGAGGTATATTCTCTCTAATGCTATTTTGTTGATAGATTTCCTTTTTTTTTTTTTCCTTTTTTAACCATGAGTGGATGTTGAATCTTGTCAAATGCTTTTTCTGTACTTATTGAGATGATCATATGAGTTTTATCCTTTATTTTATTGATGTGGTATATGATATTCATGGATTTGTGAATCTTGGACCATCTCTGCATTCCAAGGAATAAATCCCACTTGGTTGTGGTGTATAAACTTTTTAAAGTGTTATTGTATGTGGTTTGCTAATATACTTTTAAAATATTTTATTTATTTATTTGACAGAAAGAGAGATCACAAGTAGTCAGAGAGGCAGGCAGAGAGAGAGGGGGAAGCAGGTTCCCTGCTGAGCAGAGAGCCTGATGTGGGGCTTGATCCCAGGACCCTGAGACCATGACCTGAGCTGAAGGCAGATGCATAACCCACCGAGCCACCCAGGGACCCTGGTTCACTAATATTTTGTTGAGGATTTCTTTATGTTCATTGGGGAATTGGCCTATAGTGTTTTTGTAGTGTTTGTCTAGTACTGGTGTTGTGTTAATGCTGGCCTTGTGCTATGTGTTTGGAAACTGTACTTCTGCTTCTATTTTTTGTAAGAGTTTAAAGGCAACAGGTATTAACTGTTATTTAAATGTCTGGTAGAATTCACTTATGAACCCATCTGGTCTTGGACTTTTATTTTTTGGTAGTTTTTCGACTACTAGTTCAATTTGTTACTTGTAATTGATCTATTCAGATTCTTCCTGTTTCAGTTTTGGAAGATTTTATGTTTCTAGTAATTTATCTTTTTCTTCTAGGTTATCCAGTTTGTTGGCATATAATTTTTCATTATATGCCATTAATCTGGTGAAGAGTTTGTCATTCTATCTTTTCAAAGAACCAGCTTTTGTTTTTTTCTTTTCTTTTCTTTTTTAGTCGCTATGTCATTTATTTCTGCTCTGATCTTTATTATTTTCTTCTACTTACCTTGTACTTTGTTTTTCTTTTCCTAATTCCTGTAACCATAAGGTTAGACCTTCTTTCTTTAAGCTTCTTCTTGTTTCTTGAGTGGGCCTCTATTGCTACATACATCCCTCTTAGAACTGCTTTTGCTGTGTTCCAGAGATTTTGGACATTGTTTTTCATTTATATTTGTCTTTATGTAGTTTGTATTTCTTCTTTGATTCCTTCATTGAATGATTCATTGTTTAGTATCATTCTGTTTAGTCTCCGCATGTATTTCCAGTTTTTTTCTTAAGATATATTTCTAGTTTTATACCACTGTGGTCTGAAAAGATGCATAGTATAATTTCAGTCTTTTTAAATTATTGAGGCTTGTTTTGTGGTCTAAATGTGGTCCCTAAATAATGTTATCTGTACATGTGAGAAGAATGTGTATTTTGTTGATTTTGGATACAATGTTCTGTCTATATCTGTTTGTCCTTCTGGTCCAATGTGTCATTCAAAGACATGTTTTTTTATTGATTTTCTTTGTAGATGATCCTGTCCATTGATGTAAGTGGAATGTTGAGGTTTCCTAGTTTGTTTTTTTTTTTAACCATTTTTTTAGATTTATTGAGATATTATTAATGTATAAAATTGGGTAACTTTAAGGTTTATCATGTGATGAGTTAATATACATATATATGGGGAAATGATCAACACAATGTAAAGTTTTACTATTATTATATTACCAGCAATTTCTTTATTTATTTCCATTAATATTTGCTTTAGTTACTTAGATGCTCTAACATTGGGTGTGTACATATTTACAGTTGTTAAATCCTCTTGTTGGATTGGTCCTTTTGTCATTATATAATGCCTTTCTTTGTCTTTTCTTACAATCATCTGTTTTAAAGTCTATTTTGTATGATATAAGCATCACTACTCTGGATTTTTTTCACTTTCATTTGCGTGGTGAATATTTTCCTAATTCTTCACTTTTCAGTCTGTATGTGTCTTTAGGTCTGAGGTCAGTCTCCTGCAGGCAGCATATAGCTGGTTCTTCTCCTTCTTTTTAATCTGTTCCAGCACCTTATGACCTTATGTTTTTTGATTGGAGGCTGTTTATGTTTAAAGTAATTATTGACATGTATGTATATATCACCATTTTAAAAATGTGTTTTCTGAAAAAAAATGTGTTTTCTGTTTTTTTTCTAGTTCTTCTTGCTCTCTTTCTTTGTGATCAGTGGGTATCTATAGTTCTATAGTGTTATGTTTGGCTTTTTTTTTTTGCCCCTCTTTGTTTTTTGTGTATCTATCATAGGTTTTGGGTGTGTGGCTACTATGAGGTTCACATATAAGTTAATAAGAGTCCATATTCATTCAATGGTCATTTAAGTTCAGACAGGTTCTGGGGAAAAAAAAGAAAAACAGAAAAGGGATTCTTTTCCTTTTTTCCTTTTCTTCCCTTTTTACTCCCTTCTCCACATTTCATGTATATCCTGTCATATTTTACCTCTTTTTGTTCATATTTTTCTTATGTCTGGCTATGGCCATTTCTTTTCTGCTCAAGTCCCTATAACATTTGTTGTAGGCCTGGTTTAGTGGCAATAAACCCATTTATCTTTTTTCTGAGAAACTCTGTATCTCTTCTTCAAATCTAAATGATAACCTTGCTGTCTAATTTACTCAGGAAGTGTAGGAGAGGAACAGGTTGGAGGAAATGTGCTGGAATTGGGGACTTTGGTTTGGGTCACTTTGAGATCCCTATTAATGGGGAGTAGAGAGTCAGCAGCATAGATAGGGTTTGAAAGGCATAAATTGGTTGAGCAGCTGGGCAGTGAATATAGAATATATGTGTATATATGTATATAAATATATATAGTAGGTACTGTGTAGTATACATGTGCAAAGGACCTTTTAGAAATTTAAGTTTGAAATGTGACGAGATTAGCATAATGTTCAAAAGAAACAAGAAATTTCAGAAAGAATTACAGAAAAGTTTCTGGCCTCAATACTTTTATTAAATGGCTAAACTAGAAAAAGGAGTAAGAACCTTTGGACGTGGTTACCATGGAGACTTCAACATTCCAGGAATGGTAAGCTGAGTGGACCCAATTGTGACCTGGAGCCCTATAGAAAAGACGGGATGGCAACGAAAGCAGATGAGGTCTCCTGTAAAGGAAAGGAATCTGATATCTTTTCAGGAACCACCACCAAATTCAAAATACACTCAACTTTCCTTTTGTCTGGTCTGTTCTTTTTCTGAATCTGATGTCCGGGATGTTTCTCACAGAAAAATGTTAATAGGAGACCAAGATTGATGGGATGAGGGAAGAACAGAGGTGGAGATTTGGCTCCATGGGCTAGAAGGGGAACAAACAGGACCTTGGTTGCTGAGAAAGAACTGCATAGAGGAAAAAGGTACCTTTGGTAAAAGGAGGTGATCAAAAAGGTAAGAACAGAGTGCTATCAAATGATAGCTTGAAAACATAAATTGATAGCTTGAAGACATAAGTTTGTCTTTCTGCTTTTCCCAATTCCTACTAACCTATAAACTAAGTAGAACCATAAGATTATTTTAGAGAATGGGAGAAGAGGCAACAATGTATGGGAGATGCCGACATATTGAAAGATCAAAAACAGAAGAAGATGGAAACCAGCTGCTGCTGGAAATTTAGACCTGTTCAGGATTTAGCAGCTACAGGTACCATGGAGGATGAAGTTAAGTCATGGGGCTAAGAACAGCATGGGAGGGTTACCTGATTTTTTTATGTCATATAGTCTGACTGCCTCCCCAGTCCCCCATCTCCTGCCTCACCAGAAAAGCCAGACTTATATTCCAGAGAATTTAAAATGGAGAGGGTCTTGTTTAATGGACAGCAAGTAACTAAATATATAATATGTGTATATATATATATATATATAGTTACAGTTATATATAATATATGGTGTATATATAGTTACTATTGTCTTATATATTTTTTATATATTAGAGCATACAATATATACAACATACACAGTAATTACTTTTGTCTTTTTTTAAAATTTATTTTCAGCATAACAGTATTCATTATTTTTGCACCACACCCAGTGCTCCATGCAATCCGTGCTCTCCAGAATACCCACTACCTGGTACCCTGACCTCCCACCCCCCGCCCCTTCAAAACCCTCATTGTTTTTCAGAGTCTCTCATGGTTCACCTCCCCTTCCAATTTCCCCCAACTCCCTTCTCCTCTCTAACTCCCCATGTCCTCCATGCTATTTGTTATGCTCCACAAATAAGTGAAACCATATGATAATTGACTCTCTCTGCTTGACTTTTGTCTTTCCTGTACTGTTACCATGTTCTCAAAATTAAAAAAAAAAACATTTATATTTAATTTTCTTTACTTTTATACTTTCTATACTTTGTTTTCCTTACTAAGCTTTTTATAGGAACTATTTTTATTAGGCTTCTGCCTTGAGAGACAACTTTACAAAAAGGGTCTCTTGATTAGCATTTTCATGGGATACAAATAATCCATACTCTGTATCCATAGATTTCTCTCCAAATTTCCTTTCACATTAGTTTTTCCCATCTAGTTGTTTACAAGTCCCTTACTGTCTGGCCAAACCATCAGCCATTACCCATGAATTGGGAAAGTTTCATACCTCAGGCCATCATCCCATGTTTGTATGTATAGTATTACTTTTAGTTTATTATTTTGGTAGGGATTGGAGGATCCAGGAACTTCCACTTGTCCTTTTTTAGTACAGTAATTCTTACTGAATGGGTTAGGAAGCCAGTGTGGGTGTTCTGTCAGTTGCTTGAGTATATCTATTCCACCATATACCTAGAAACTAGAAAAGTATCTCTGGAATAGATCCAGAATTCAATTGGACTGACTATGTGGGGGTTTAAGTCATAACTCTATTTGCCACATGGCTTCCATAATTTCCCACCATGATCTAAATATTGTACTAAGTATGTCCTGGGTACACAAGGACTAGCCTTAGGTCAGAACAAGTGGATAGAAAGACTCAACATCATAAAGCAGTTAATTATGACACACACATAGGTGACCATGTTGATGGTCAAAGATCCTCCCTTGCAGTGCCAATAAATACTCTTGATTCAATTGGATATCAATATGGAAAAATGGATCTTGACCCTTACCTAATATGCACAAAAGTAAGTTCTAGATGCATCCATAGATCTTGAAATGAAAGGTAAAACAACAATGCTCTTAGAAAAAAAATAGAATTTTTATAATTTGAACAGAGGAGGTCTAGGAAAGATTTTGTAAAGATTTTTAAAGAAATTTATTCATTTGAGAGAGAGTGAGAGCACTAGAAGGGGGGATGGTCAGAGGGAGAGGGAGAAGCAGACTCCCTGCTGAGCAGGGAGCTCAACATGAGGCTCAGTCCGAGGACCTCAGGATCATGACTTGAGCTGAAGGCAGACGCTTAACCAACTGAGCCACTCAGGTCTTCCTAGGACTGATTTCTTAATGGTACACACGATAGTGTACAGAAAGGGCCAGTCATAAAGGAAAAAATGATAGCTGGACCATATTAAAATTAAGAAAGCGTTCAAAAGAAGGATTGAGAAAGTGAAAGGGAAAGCCTCAAATAGGACTTGTGTCCATAAAAGAACATCTACAAATTAATAAGAAAAAGGTGGGCTACCTGGGTGGCTCAGTTGGTTAAGTGTCTGCCTTTGGCTCAGGTAGTGATCTCAGGGTCCTGGATCAAGTCTCACATCAGGCTCCCTGCTTAGCTAACCCCCCTTTCTCTGTCTGCCCCTCTGCCTACTTGTGATCTCTTTCTGTCAAATAAATAAATAAAAATCTTAAAAAAAAAAAAAAAAAGAAAAGAAAAAGGCAAGATGACCAAAGAAAATGGGTAAAAGATGTGAACCCAAAAGAGCACATCTAAATTATAAGGAACGTTGGTCAGATTCACTAGGCATCAGGGACATGCAAATTAAAATCGTAGTGTGATATACACCTATACACATACATATCAGAATGACTAAATTGGAAAAGACTAAAGGCCAAGTGTTGTCAAGATGTGAGGCAATTTGAATTGTCATGTATTTTCTGATGGGATTGTAAATTGGTAAGACCACTTAGGAGATTGTTTGACTGTAGATACTAATATTTAAATACACATGTACTTTATGGTCCAGTAGTTGGCATGTGCCCCCAAAAGGCACACATGTTTTCATTAAAAAACAGGAAAATATTAGTAATAAAAATAATGAAAACTGATGAGCAGAAAACATCCCAGTGAATTCTCAGAAGTGGAAACCTAACTCTGCATTGGTCCATCTCCTCATCTCAACCTGTTACTTTTTTTTTTTTTTTTCACGATGCTTGGGTTTTATTTAACATCATGTCCATGACCCAGGGCCAGCTTGGAATCCAGAGTCAGGGCAGGCACACAGCCCGTGGCTCACCAGGCCCCCTGTTCTGCAGTCCACCCTGTGCTGACAGAAGCCAAGGGGCCCCCATAAAGCAGGCGTGGGACTCAGCTCACTTACAGGTTTCTAGAGCCCTTGTGAACAGATTCCCAAAGCAGCCGCTTCTCCCAGAAACTCGGCCCCCGATGGTGGGTGGGTCAGAGTGGTCAGGTCAGGGTGGGCTCCTCCGTGCTGTCTCCTTTGGTTTTGGCCTAAGCTTGTTCCAAACCCTCTCCAGGGCCACTTTTCCCATGCAGAAGGTGATGGCAAAATTACGCTGGTACCAGTCTCTGTTATAATACATGTGCTTCAGAAAATTTTTACTTAAAAATTCCTTGTAGAAGTCAGCCATTTCTTCTGCATCTAATGTTGCTTTTTGGCCTGATCCAGCTCTGGGTTCCAGGCCTCTAGCTTTCAGTCTCGAGCGAATAAATTCTTCTTTCTCCTTACGAAATGTCAAATTCTGGTTTGCCCAGAACTGTTGGTTCCATTCTTGTGTTTCTTGTCTTAATTGTCTTAGCTTCTGTTCCAACGGTGATTCGTTTTTGGGGACGTAGAAGTGAACGGGTCGAAGGTTTGAATGTTTATCTGGGGGTCCTATCCAATCATGGCAAGATTTTCTTGGAGGGCAGAATCCTGAGACCCGGCCGGACGCAGTATCCCTGCGCTCCGCGCCGCGCTCTGGGGCGAGCTGACAGCCGGACCCCGCGAAGGCGCGGCAGAGCGGAGGGACAAGTACCCTCCTCCAGGGCCGCAGGGCCGCCATGGCCAGCGTCCCCCGACGGCCGCAGAGCACGGCAGAGCCGCGACGGCGCGAGGCTCAACCTGTTACATTTTATCACATTTTAAATTTCTTATTCTGACCTGCTCCCTCCATATAGCAATACTCTTAGAGTGGAAATCAAAAGTATTTTATTGAGAATGCTAAATAGTTGCTGAAAGTTTCCTGCCAGATTCTGTAGTGACTAACTTCTCAATATTTGCTGTTCATTTGATCTTTCAGAAAGACAATTACTTTTATGCCTTGCTGTATAGCCCCATCTAGTCTTCATGTTATTTTTTGTTGTTGTTGACTGTCAGGCCAAATCCTTTCAGATTTCACTGTATATCAGCATACGGTATGTAGAGATTGCACTTGCCCCCAGTCAGTGCACTAAATTTATGGTTAATTTCCCCTGAAGGATTTAACAGATAATCACGCATATGTTCTCCTTTACCATGAAGGCATCCAAAACCCACTGCTCAGGTTTTTGATACTTTAAACCAATGTATACATGATATGCTACAAGTCCCAGAGTACACAGTACCACCACTAAAGTTCTTCTTGTCTTTATACCCGTCCTTTCCTGCTTTTTCCCTTGACACAAGCATGAAGTGTAGCTAGGAGAACTCTACTTTCGTGATTATCATCACTGTATAGCGTGTACTCATAAGCCTTCTGTTTTGTGGCTTTAGAATTCTCCTTTTTTAGCCTTCTTTACTTTTTCCTCCATCTTGAGCCCCAGCAGGTAGTTTTCCTTGGGGCACCATTTTTCTAATCACTTTATGAATGCTGCTTCATGGAGAAGGTGAACAGAGAACTGTAAAGCTATTTTGAGATGTGGGAGCTGGGGCATCAGCTGTGCTCACTCATTACTTAAATGACTCATTTCAGTTCACCAGTTTTACAAAGCATGTGATACAAATTTGTGCTTCAGTAAACTTGTAAGTTTCAGCATTTCAAGAGTCTGCTGTTTTGAAGTTGAAATATTAATTAGGTTTTCCCTTAGTGATCTATCACTCTAATTTATGTTGGTATTTAGTGGAATCCCAAGATCATTCATGAACAAAAGAGACAGGTACTTTGAAATATAGGAGTCCAAAGGAAGACTAGAGCCCCAGTAGAAAATGAGAACCATTATTTCTCTTAGGATCTGCTTTACTTATGTTACGTGCTATTTCTTTGGTTCACATTTGTTAAGTGCTATTTCCTTGAAGCTGTCTCCCATTTCTACTTAGACCAAAGGATCAGTCATGTTTGCTTTTCTTCACTTTTAGGGCTTGATCTTAGGCTCCAGAGGAGACTGGGTTTACATGACCTCCTATTGTGACATACTTTGTAAGAGGATAATATAGCCAGACATAGGTATAGCTGTGAAATAATTGAAGTATGTCATCCATGTCCACAATTATGTTCCTTGTGCCTGGCAGTGTTTCTTTCTCTTCCCATTTTTTTCAGTAAGTACAGTTTATCAGGACATACCTCTGTTCAGAGTACTGAGTCATTTTGACAGTCAAGTATTTTGTTATGGGGAGAGCACAGTTATCATCTGCTAGCGGAACTGATATAAAAGGGGTTGATTCTGCATTACTAGGTCATGGTTTCATATGTGAGACAAAATGGGTAGTAGGATCAGAGCATTTCTGCTTTTTCATTTATATATTCTAAGAAAATTCCAAAAATGTAAGTACATTAAGATTTCCAACTCACCATGTTTTAAGCCAGAGGTCAGCAAACTTTTTCGATGAAGATCCAGATAATACATCTTTTAGTACATGTCCTGTGGCCTCTGCTGAAACTGCTCAGCAGCGGTAGCCCGAAAGCTGCAGACATGGCGTGTAAACAGATGGATGTAGCTGACTTCCAGTAAAACTTTATTTACAAAAACAGATGGCAGGGATATTGGCCAACAGACTGTGATTTGCCAACCCCTCCTTTAAGCCCAAGATAACCTATTCTCTTGGGTGGTTCTAGTTTTATTTCTCCCAGATTGCTCTAGTTGCCCTAAAGAGAAGTAGTGTGAAAGGAAATAGAGTGAGTGTTCTACAGCATAGGGACGTAATGACATGCAACACTGTGACATTTTAGGCCTCATCGGAAGTTAGTCATCTGCTACCGAGTCTCCATCTTAACTTTTGAATGAAAGTGATGTCTAGGGCTACATTTCTAGTCCCTGTATATGACTTCTGGAACTGAAGACAGTACGTACCCAAGGGAAGACAGATGCCCCCAAATTGTACTCACCATCTGGTCAAACACAGTGGGAGCCAATTGTCTTTGAGGGCAATGTGTGAACACCTGTTCTTTCTTGCAGATGGAGGATTTACTGCTTCAGGTCTCCGAAGGTGTGTTTGCCTACAACGATGCAGCTAAGCCTATTTTTATAGCTTGAGCAAATACGTCCTCAAGTTGGGCTATGGTCGGTGGATTGATGACTCAAGAATGCTGAATTCCCATGTTGGAGTCTGACCAGCAGTTACATTGTTCTGTATCCTGCCTGCTGCTCCCTTCACAGATAATTACCAGAGGCTAATTTACAGATGCCAGTGGGAACGGAAATAGAGTGAATGGCTGCCCACAGAGCTAGGAATTGGATTTTATCAGGAGTCATAAAGAAGCACGTTGCTTCTTGGTAAAAAAAAAAAAAAAAAAAAAAGTCCAGAAAAGTGACTAGTTAAGAAATACAATAGCAAAAGAGTTATCTAAAGGGCAGTGCAGTTTTGAAGCATTGCTTTAGTGTTAGACAACCTAAGTTGAAATCCTTACTGCTCCACCTAAAAGGTGAAACCTTGGCTGAGTTCCTTAAATTCTTTACATCTCAATTCTTTCCATGCAATATCAGTATGGTGGTAGAATCAGTTCCAGGTTGTGAGGATTACATAAAATAAATGCATACAGAACATTTAGGTAACTATTTGAAACATGGTAAATGATCAATAAATTTTAGCTATTCTAATTCATATCTCCAATCAAGTGTTTACTCTTAAGTTTTTTTTTAAATGTATTTAATGATCAGGAGTAAATATTTTTACTTTCCTCATTTATTTAAGGAGATCAAGAGTAATTGATTGCTTACCTTACAGAATAGAAAACATTCATGAATTTTTTTTTTAAAGATTTTATTTATTTGACGGAGAGAGATCACGAATAGACAGAGAGGCAGGCAGAGAGAGAGAGAGAGGAGGAAGCAGGCTCCCTGCTGAGCAGAGAGCCCGATGCGGGACTCGATCCCAGGACCCTGAGATCATGACTGGAGCCGAAGGCAGAGGCTTTAACCCACTGAGCCACCCAGGTGCCCTGAGATTTATAAATTTAAGTGAATTGCCCAAGGTTAGAGACTGATGGAACCAGAATTAAAATCTACCCACTGATCCTCTGAATAATATAAAACTTCCCAAATTTGAGTTGGCTTAGAACTGATTGTTTTTGCTTCAGTTTAGTTCTTCTACTATTCCACCAATCTTAGCATCAAAATAAATTTATAAATGGAATGCACATAGGGAAATTCTATCCCTCTTAGTTTTTGTTTTTGTTTTTTTATAAAATGAGCAGGTTGGTATACAGAGATGATCCCTATGATATTTTCCAGTTCTGGAATCCTAAACTAAAGGTTTTATAGAGAAAGTCATCACTGAGGTGGAGTTATGGTAATAGGTAGGCCATGGTGGACCAATGTCATCATTTTCAGGAGGGCACTGGCAATGAGAATTCAAGATGGATTCAGGATTGCAACTATCATCAGAACAGAGGTTTCCTTTTTGTATTTGATGGTTAAGACAGACTACCCTGGAATTTGTATCATGCTGGTATAAGGGATGGGCCAGGGATTTTAGAACTTGAGGGAAACTTAAAGCATCTAATGAATCCGCTATGCGGATAAGTGTTTTTTAAAAAGCGAACAATTACTTAGATTTATTTTTATCTTAGAAATTTTGTCACATTGGTTCTCCAATTAACAATGAAAATGATATGATTTAAAATTCACTTTAAATACACACAGACCCAGGGCACCTGGTGGTTCAGTTGGATAAGTGTCTGATTTGGGGTCAGGTTGTGATCTCCCCATCCTGGGAGGGAGAGTCAGGCTTTTTGAGCCATGGGAGTGTGCTTGTCCCTCTGCCCTTGCCCCTGCTCTCTCTCTCTCTCTCTCGCTCTCTCTCAGATAAATAAATACATAACACACACACACACACACACACACACACACACACCTTATTTTGCCAGTTACATCTCTCAGTGTCCAGGGTATTTAAACAGAAACTACTTCATGTTTTAGGAGGAATTTAGTGATTGAGCTGAACAGAGCTACCCAGTTTCCTAACTTCTAATGTGATACTCAAATCACTAAATTAAGATAATCTTTTTAAAAATAGCATGGGGAAAACAGCACAAATATTTAGCAAGACACTTATAGAGCTGTTTAGAATTATTAGAGCTGGATACTCATGAATTTAAATAACTGAATAATCTAATATGTAAGTTATGTTGCTACTGCTTATAAGAGTAATCAAAGCTTGGGATAAACATTATTCCTTGATAGATCTCAAAACCACCAGATTTTCAGAGATTTATTTTTGGGGTAATTATCTCAAAAGATGAGTAATGCTCTATAATGTGACATACACTAGACTATAAAATAAGATGCATAAGTAACCCAAATTAGGCAGTTGATACCCAGATGATAATGTTCTATGTTGGAGCTTGTCACATTCAGGCAATACAGTGTTAAGTGTTAATATAGCATTAAATGGTTAAGAAAGTGGGCTCTGGAATCAGACTTCCATTTAAAAAAAATTAATTTATTAATTAAAAAAATTTTTTTTATAAACATATAATATATTTTTATCCCCAGGGGTACAGGTCTGTGAATCGCCAGGTTTACACACTTCACAGCACTCACCATAGCATATACCCTCCCCAATGTCCATAACCCCACCCCCTTTCTCCAAACCCCCCTGCCCCCAGCAACCCTCATTTTGTTTTGTGAGATTAAGAGTCACTTAGGGTTTGTCTCCCTCCCAATCCCATCTTGTTTCATTGATTCTTCTCCTACCCACTTAAGCCCCCCATGTTGCATCACCACTTCCTCATATCAGGGAGATCATATGATAGTTTTCTTTCTCTGCTTGACTTATTTCACTAAGCATGATATGCTCTAGTTCCATCCACTTTGTCGCAAATGGCAAGATTTCATTTCTTTTGATGGCTGCATAGTATTCCATTGTGTATATGTACCACATCTTCTTGATCCATTCATCTGTTGATGGACATCTAGGTTCTTTCCATAGTTTGGTTATTGTGGACATTGCTGCTATAAACATTCGGGTGCACGTGCCCCTTCTCAGACTTTCATTTGATTTTGTTCTTGCCCCTTACTGTGTGACCTTCAGTAAAGTACTTGACCCATCTAAGCCTCAACTTCCTCATTGTGAAATACAGAGTACCTGTGCCTGTTTTGTAGATGGTACTGAAACAATTGATGTAATTATGTGGAATCTGCTAAGCACACTGTCTACTAAGTGCTTTGTGGCTTTCTTAATGGCTCCTTAGCTTTTGGAGAAAGATTTACAGCTCCCTGTTTATAGCAGCCTTCATGCACGGAGCGGCAGGGGGCTGCAGCATATCTCTGCCCAATCTATTGATTGTGACAGTCAGAAACCTGGTGAGCAGTGAGTAGGGGATTGTCCTTAAATGCACTGATCAAAACTTCTCAAGTTTGCACCTTGAAATAAGATGCCTTTTTTTGCTTTTTGCAAAGTTTAGCATTCACTTCTTGGCTTTGGTGGGTATTTTAAATCATCTACATTTGCCCATCTTTTTTTTTAATTACTCTGAATCTCTGACTAATCTCAGTAGAGATATGTATTAGCAAATTAAATCTGATGGAAATGATTTATCTTTTTGGAATTTAAGCTATAGAGAATTCCTCATAGATTATTAACTTTCTGGGATAGAAACTGTAATATGAACCATTAGAAATTGAATGTATTTTTGTCTATTTATATAAAGAAAGATAATCATTTTTTAAACTTTTCTACTTAGGAAATTTGGATTAAAATTATGCATTATTAACTAATTTACATACTATAGTAGGGATAAATTATTGTTTTAGTTTTTATAGAAAATCTGAGATAAACTTGTAGTCCTTTAGAGTTGATCTAAATATGTCATCTCATTGTACTGGGTTGGAATTCCATTTCGGGAGTAGATGAGAACTTCTCTCATTCATCTTCAGAACTGGCAACAACGTTTGTAAAACAAAATATAGGTGATAAAGAGAAATTTTTTTGAGTTAATTAAAATAGATGTGAAAGCTGTTTACAGTTAATATATACAATACAGGGGCGCCTGGTGGCTCAGTGGGTTAAAGCCTCTGCCATCGGCTCAGGTCATGATCCTGGGATCCTGGGATGGAGCCCCACATCGGGTTCTCTGCTCAGCGGGGAGCCTGCTTCCTCCCCTCTCTCTGCCTGCCTCTCTGCCTACTTGTGATCTCTCTCTGTCAAATAAATAAATAAATATATATATATACACACACACACACACACACAATACAAATGGGTTAATATGTGTGGGAAATTAGAACAATGTCTGGCATGTAATAGGTCCTTTATATATCCTGGTGATACTGTTATTATACGAAAGGAAAATGCAGTTAAATAGTAGAATAAGAAAAAGAAGGTTTTCTAAAATTTAGTGGGTAAATTTTGACTTGGTCTTTGATAACACTTAGCAAAAGTTGCTATTAGAATTAAAAAAAAAATGTAGGGTCCTAATTACTGAGTGTAAGTGCTGGTATACTTACCGAGTTTGATATTTTTTATATGATTGAGGAAATGAGCATGTACCATTTATCTTTCAAAGAATTAACAACCCATGCGGACCCCAAAAGATAGCAAGTATATTCTGCTCTTCACTGTGATAGGTTATTTTATTTGTTAAGTGTGGGATTTCTGGCTGGCTCAGTTAGTAGAGCATATGACTTTTGATCTCAGGGTTGTGAGTTGGGCATGAAGCCTACTTAATCAAAAGGAAAAAACCACAACACATTGTTTGTTCAGTGTAACCATAGTTGACAAACTTACTGAATCCATACACCAGGAATGTGTAACATGTTTGAGAATTTTGGCAGCTAGACCTGTAGGGATTTGACGTTCTGTCTAGTACGTGGTCAATATAAAATAGTTTGTTTTCCTAACACAACTTTACAATCGCTATTTATTTATTAATTTATTTTAAAAAATGATTTTATTTATTTGAGAGAGAGAGAGAGTACTAACAGGAGGGAGGTTCAGAGGGAGAGGAAGAAGCAGATTCCCCACTGAGCAGGGAGACACGGGGCTCCATCCAGGACCCTGAGATCATGACCTGAGCCAAAGGCAGATGCTTAACCGACGAGCTGCCTAGGTGCCCTGTGATTGCTATTTAATATGCAAGAGGCAACAAACCTGGTAGAAGTGATTCTCAGCATTTAGGTAGTGCTTTAGAGTACACAAAGTGCCATCACTCACATTGCCTCGTTTTCAAGAGACAGGCTGTACAATTTCCGTTTCAGCTGTGATTCAGAGAAGTTGCTCACCCCACATTCAGCTCGTGGGAGAAGCCCGAGATGACTGCTCTTTTTACCTCATTACAACTTGTGAGCCACCGTGCTTAGATGCCTGGCAGCCACACCTACAAACAGTAACAGCTTTAAATAGTCTCATGTCACTCAGTGACTTTTTCTGTGCTTGCTTTCCACTTGAAACCACAGGGCAGATACTTGAACTTCCTCCCTTAGTATCATCGGAGGATGGAGGACTGAAAGCCTGGGGAAGTGGAGAGCAGTGCCCACTCCCTGCCCCCCCTCCCCCATTTTAAAAGAATGCATTGGCGTCCAGGTAGAACATGGGAACGTTAAGGAAGGAAGTGGCAGACTGTTAATATCTATAAAGTCCAGGAAGCTGCCAATAAGGCAGATATTGCATTTTTTAATAGGATGGTCATTTAATGGGAACCTTTTTGTGGAGTCCTCTGCAGCCACCATTTATGTGTGTTTTTTGAACTTCCCAGTCACACAGGCAAGTCAGGAGAGCTGTTCTTGGCTTCCTAGCAGTGACTTTGGCCACTACCTCATTTACTCTAAGAATGACGCTAGAGTTGTCACTCGTGTTGAGGAGCAGTTGGATACACTGAGAAGCTTGCTCTCCTCTTATTCGGCTAGCTGTGGTTGCACTCTCAGTTTTGCAGAAAATCAAACCGCAGTGCAGATAGTTCTGTAGGACCATCGGAGATAAGTGGCAGAGTCTGGAAAAACTTAATGATTATATATTACTTTGCTCTTACAGAAGCCACAACTCAGGAAAGCAGGGTCTCTGAGTCAAGGAGTTCTAGAAATGTTCTTCTTCTTCTGTAGCTTCTTAGACCCTTTTCACTACAGGCAGCTCCTTCCAGAGTCTCTATTTTTTTTCCTTCTTTTTTTGACACTGCTTTCTATCTTCTTGCTGTTGTTTGTTTTAATTTTAATTTTTTAAAAAAATTGTTATTTAAATTCTAGTTAGTTAACATATAGTGTAATATTGGTTTCAGGAGTAGAATTTAGTGATTCATCACTTACAACACCCAGGGCTCCTCACAAGTGCACGCTCTCACCCATCTCACCCATCCCCAACCCACCCCCATCAACCCTCAGTTTGTTCTCTGTAAGGGCCTACTTTGCCAGAGGGAGCCATTTTGTTGTTTATGCAGTAAACTTAGATTGACCCTATGCAATAAACTTAGATTGACCCTGCCCCTCCCAGAGGAACTTATTTGCAAAGCCCAGATACAAGGGTGGGTCAGACCAGGTAGAGACATCCAATCAGTGGGGTGCGCATACTGTCTCCCTAGCTACCAAGGAGATTGGGGCCCCGCCTTATGCCAGTTCTGACCAAGGTAATTGGCTAGTTCAAATATCTACTAGGGTGAATTGTAATTCAATTGGCCACCGTGTGTGACCAAGCATAACTCTGTAGTTTTCTCTGTGTGTTACAATCTCATTGGCCACCTGTGTGTAGCCAGGCTCAACCACATGGCCTTTACTCTATAAAAGTTAGTCTGTGAGGCTGAGAGGGGTCACCTCTTTGTAAGAAAGAGGCCCTGACTCGTCAGTTTGATTCTCGATGCTTGTCACGAAATAAAGCTTTGCTTGACCTTCGCTTTGTATCAGTCTCGCTCCTTTGATTACGGACCCTAACATTCTCTATTATTAAGAGTCTCTCATGTTTTCTTCCCTTTCTTATTTTTTTTCTTTCCCCTATGTTATCAGTTTTCTTAAATTCCACATTGAGTGAGATCATATGGTATTTGTCCTTTATTTGGTATTTGTCTTTTTCCGACTGACTTAGTCTCCCCTCTTATACTATATTAAAAAACATTTTTTTCACATTTTCCCATTGACTTGATACAAAAAGTACATCAGTTGTCTTATAGAATTTACCCATTTTGCTTTTTTGTTTGTTCTCTTCGTGATGTCACTTAGCTTGATCTGTTGTCCCTTGTATTTCCTAATAGGAGTTAGTTTAGAGGACTGATTAGATTGAAGTTCAGCTCTTTGGGCAAAAATATGACAAAAGTTGTTCTGTGTGTTTCCGACTGCATTTTATCAGTAGGCACACAACGTCTGGCTGTTCCTGTCTGAATCTTTAAAAATTCAGTCTGAGTCCACAAATAGCTGGCTAACACTTCGGACTTCACTGTTCTTACCCACTTGCTCTCCACTTAAACTGAGGCATGAGCCGTGTTAACCAGAGATTTCAAGTGATACGAACCTCCACTGCCAAAATGTGCTTTGAAAAAATGGATTTGAGGCACCTTCAGTGGAAGAGGAACATATATAATTAGAACATCAAAATATTGTAAGGAGGTTGTGGGTGGGAAGAGGATGGGAAGTCACAGTGGGGCATGAAGATTGACCTGCTCCGTTTCCGACCTGGGCCGGTTCACCCCTCCTTAGGCACCCTGGTGGTCCCCCGCTCCCGGGAGGTCACCATATTGATGCTGAACTTAGTGCGGACACCCGATCGGCATAGCGCACTACAGCCCAGAACTCCTGGGCTCAAGCGATCCTCCTGCCTCAGCCTCCCGAGTAGCTGGGACTACAGGCGCGCGCCACCGCGCCCGGCTGGCATGAAGATTGAATGGCAGGTGGAAGCTGGAAGGTGATCTAGTCAGTTTCTATCCCTTACAATGTCCATAATTTACTGAGATGAAGCACACAGGGTTGCTTTAATCTAGTTGGATGTGTCAAGTTCTGTCATACACGTGGCTTTGTGAGGGCTATGGGAGCTCAGCAGAAGGAATTACTAATTTCTGACAGGATAAGGAATTCCTCAGAGGATATGATATTCGAATTGGATTTGAAGAAGGTAACCGGGTTTCACTGGGTAGAAAGGAGAAGAAAGAGAGTTCTAGTCTGTAGAAATAGCTTGAAAAAGATTCAGACGTGTTTTAAAGTGTACGATGTATTCAAGGAATGGCAGGAGTTTGACTCTCAGGAAGCACATAATGCATGTCAGGGGGGGACATGCCTCATTTTATCATGCTTCACAGGTTGTGTGTTGTTTATAAACTGAAGGTTTGTATGACCCTATGTTGAGCAAGTCTCTTGGTGCCATTCTTCCAACAACATTTGCTCACTTTGTGTGTCTGGCTCACATCTTGGCAATTCTCACAATATTTCAAGCTTTTTCATTATGACTACATTTGTTATGGTAATCTGTGTTCAGTTATTTTTGATGTCTCTGTTATAATTGTTTTGAGGCACCATGAACCATGCCCATTTTAAGATGGCGATCTTAATTGATAAGTATTGTGTATGTTCTGATTGCTTCATTGGCCAGCTTGTTACATCTCTCTCCCTCTCTTTGGGGCTTCCTGTACCCCAAGACACAACAATATTGAAATGAGGCCAATTAACCCTGACAAGGGTCTCTCTATATTCAAGTGAAAGGAAGAGTTTCATGTCTTTCACTTTATTTTTTAAAAAGATTTTATTTATTTGACAGAGAGAGAGATTATAAGTAGGCAGGCAGAGAGAGGAGGAATCAGGCTCCCTGCTGAGCAGAGAGCCCAATGTGGGGCTTAAGGTGGGGCTCAATGCAGGGCTCGATCCCAGGACCCTGAGATCATGACCTGCACTGAAAGTAGAGTCTTAACCCACTGAGCCACCCAGATGCCCCTTTCACTTTACTTTTAAAAAAGATTTATTTTTTTAAAATTTCTATTTATTATTTTTTAAAGATTTTATTTTATTTGTTTGAGAAAGAGAGCACAAGACAGGGTGGGAGAGCAGAGGGAGAGGGACATGCAAACTCTGCACTAGCGTAGTACCTGACGTGGAGCTTGATCTCAGGACCTTAAAATCATGAGCTGAGCTGAAATCAAGATTTGGATGCTCAACCAACTGGGCCACCCATGCCTCCCTTTTTTATTTCAGAGAGAGCGAGAGTGAGAGAGAGTGTACATGCACACATATGAGCAGAGGGTTGGGCAGAGGGAAAAGATCTCAAGCAGACTCCAAACTGAGCACAGAGCCCCAGGTGGGGCCCAGCCCCATGACCCTGCAACTACACCCCCCAGAAGCTAAGAGTTGGACACCCAATGAACTGAGCCACCTAGGCACCCCTATTTAAAGGTTTTTTTTTTTTTTTTTTTTTTTTTTTAATTTTACCTATTAGTAATCTCTGTACCTACCCACCATGGGGCTCAAACTCACAACCCTGAGATCAAGAGTTGCATTCTCTGCTGACTGAGCCAGCCAGGTGCTCCACGTCTCTCACTTTAAATCCATTTGCAACAACATGGATGGAACGAAAGCTAGATATTTTTAAGCTTAGTGAGGAAGGCAAGAGAAAATCTTAGATAGGTTGGAAGTGAGGTGTTTTACACCTGTTAACCAAGCTATGATTGCAAAGAAAAGTTCTTAAGGGAAATTGAAAGGGTTATGCCAGTGAATACATGAATGATAAGAAAGCAAAAATGCCTTATTGCTGATATGAAGAAGGTTGGAGTCATTTGGATAGAAGATCAAATCAGCCACAACATTTCGTTATGCCAAACCCTAATCCAGAGCAAGTCCCTCTTCTGCTTCAATTCTGTGATGGCTGAGAGAGGTGAGGAGGCTGCTGAAGAAAAATTAGAAGCTGGTAGAGGTTGGTTCATGAAGCTTAAGGAGAGAAACCATCTCCATAACAGAAGTGCAGCACAAAGCCGCAAATGCTGATGTAGAAGGTGCAACATGTTCTCCAGAAGATGGAGCTCAGATCATTCATTAAGGTGACTACACTAAGATAATTCAGTGTAGGTTAAACAGTCTAATCTTGGAAGGAGATGCCATTTAGGACTTTTGTAGCTAGAGAGGAGAAGTTAATGCCTGGCTTCAAAACCTCAAAAGACAGGCTGATTCCCTTATTAGGGGCTAATGCAGCTGGTGATTTTAAGAAATAAGGCAGTGCTTATTTGCCATCCACAAAATCCTAGGAGCCTTAAGAATTATGTGAAATCGGGCGCCTGGGTGCCTCAGTGGGTTAAGCCACTGCCTTCGGCTCAGGTCATGATCTCAGGGTCCTGGGATTGAGTCCCGCATCGGGCTCTCTGCTCAGCAGGGAGCCTGCTTCCTCCTCTCTCTCTCTGCCTGCCTCTCTGCCTATTTGTGATCTCTCTCTGTCAAATAAATAAATAAAATCTTAAAAAAAAAAGAATAATGTGAAATCTACTCTGCCTGTGTTCCGTCAATGAAACAACAAAGCTTGGATGACATCACATCTGTTTACAACATGGTTTACTGGGTGTTTTCGGCCCACTTTGAGACCTACCACTTGAAGGAAAAAATTCCTTTCAAAATATTCCTCCTCACTTGGCAGTGTGCACCTGGTCACCCAAGAGCTCTGATGGAGATGCACAGTGAGATTAATGCTTTCTTCATGCCTGCTTACACAACATCCATTCTGCAGCCTGTGATCACAGGGTCATTCTGACTTTCAAGTTGTATTATTTAAGAAATGCATTTCATTAGGTAAAGCTGGCACAGATTGAGAGTACTCTGATGGATCTGGGCAAAGTAAACTGAAAAATTTCTGGAAAGGATTCACCATTCTAGATGTCATTAAGAATGTTCGTAATTCATGGGTAAAGGTCAAAATAGCAATGCTAACAAGAATTTGGAAGAAGTTGGTTCCAGCCCTCGTGGGTGACTTTGAGGGGTTTCAGAATGCAATGGAGGAAGTAACTGCAGATGTGATGGAAATAGCAAGAGGACTAGAATTAGAAGTGGTGCCTGATGTCATGATTGAATTATTGTAAGCTTAGGATAAAATTTCAACAGATGAGGGGTTGCTTCTTATGGAAAAGCAAAGAAGTGAAGATGCAGTGAAGATTATTGAAATGACAGTCAAGGATTTAGAATACTACGTAAACAGGTGACAAGGCAGTGGCAAGTTATGAGAGGCTTGCCTCTAATTTTGGAAGTTCTACTTTGAGTAAGATGCTGTCAAACAGCATCACATGCTACAGAGAAATCATTCTTGAAAGGAAGAGTCAATGGATGAGGCAAACGTCACTGTTTGTGTAAGTGCCACAGACACCCCAGCCTTTAGCAACCACCATTCTGATCAGTCAGCAGCCATTAACATGAAGGCAAGATTTTTTACTAGCAAAAAGATCACAACTCTCTGAAAGCTCAGAGGATGATTAGCATTTTTTTTTAACAATCAAGTATATTTTAATTGAAGTATGTACATTTGTATACATAATGCCATTGCACACTCAGTAGACTACAGGATAGCATAAACATAACTTTTATATCCACTGGAAAAGCAAAAAAATTCATTCAACTCGACTTATTGCAATGTGTGCTTTATAGCCATGGCCTGGAATTGAACCTACAGTAAATACTTCAAGGTACATCAGCACATGGAAATGAAGCTTAAAAATGTAGAAAAACAACTTAAAAAGGAGCTGGAGGACCAGATTGAGAATAATTTTAAAAGCTTAAAATTAAGGAGCTTAAAATTAATTCCTGTGGCTAATTAGAATTAATCAATTAATTAATGATGCATCTATTTTAGAGAGAGTTGGAGGGGAAGGGCAGAGGGAGAATCTCAAGCAGTGTTGCTGTTGAGCTTGGAGATCAATGTGGGGCTTTATCTCACCACCCTGAGATCATGGCCTGAGCTAAAATCAAGAGTTGGATGCTTGACCTAGCCACCCAGGCACCCCTGGAACATTTTTGAAGAAGAAACATTATAAGATTTATATTTTATGAAAGGTAACTTTGTTGGTAGCCTAGAGAATCAGTAACAGCAAGTAGAGAATGACCCATTAGAAGGCCAAGTTAAATGTTTAGGACTTTGAGAAGGGAAGGGAAGATATGAACTCAAGACATTTGGTGGTAAAATGGAAAAGCCTGAGAAGTAATTGAATATGAATTTCAAGAAGGGAGAAGTTGAAGATGACCCTCATATTTTTAACCACAAGGTAGACGGTTATGCCATTTGGCAAAAACAGAATTTAGGTTGAGGAAAACTTTTGGTAAAGGAAGAAAACAAGATGAATTTAACACCATTGAGTCTGACTCATTTGTGGCATATTAATTTATTTAATGACAATGACATACTTTATTCTAGGTTCTTGGAATACAGAGCTTAAAAAAAAAAAAGAAAAGAAAACACAGATAAGGCCCTCACTCTCACGGAGCATGCTTTCCAATAGGGACATATTGATAAAAACCAGGTACAAAAAAATTCAGGTTCTAATAAGCCCCAAATAGCCAGTAAAAGAAGATAACGGAAAGGGAGTAACCAGACAGGGGGAGCTGTTCAGTGGTCAGGAAGGGTCTCTCTGATGAGAGGACTTTGAAACAGACACCCGAGTTGGAAGAAGTCTGTCACAGAAGGACCTAGAGGTAGAATTCCAGGCAGAGGAAATAGCAGGTGGAAAGGCTTCAAGGCAAAAACCAGCAATTCATGCTCAAGGATGAGCAAGTCTGTAACAGTTCGGCACAGAGAGGTAGATGATGAGTCACATGGGGCAGCAGGGATGCCAGTGGTGTGGCTCTGGTGACATAATGTGTTTTCATTCTGAGCATACAGGAAGAGTAGTCCCCAAAGAAAAGAGATTCTGTTACCTACATTTAAAAAAGATGGCTTTGATTGCTGAGAATGGACTCAATGGAAGTGGAAAGACAAGTAAAGAAGCTCTTGGAAGTGATGGGTGGTGGCGTGGGCCAGGGAGACAATGATGGGGTTGTAGGAAGTGTCACCATCTAGGTGTGATTTAAAAGCAGAGCCACTGGGACTTGGTCATGGGAGCAGGTGAGGTAGTGCTGGGGTGAGTGAGATGTCTGAAGCCAGGCAAGTGAGGAAAAGTGGTGTCATTTGTTGAGAGGATTGGGACTAATGGCGGATGGGGAAAACTTTGGTGGTAGAGTCTCGGGTATGTGGCAGGGACTTGACCATTTAGGGCTGGAATGCAGGCTGGAATGTCAAGTCTAAGATGGATTTGAGAGTCATCTCCCATGTGATCAGAATCACTTGGGATTATTTTCTAAAAAAGGATGGGAAGATTGGCCACTGAGCCAATGGGGATTCCCCATGGGAAAGATTGGACACAAATAAAAGCAAAGGCAGAAAACAAGAAAAAAAAAAAGACAGTTTTTGTTTCTCACGCAGCAGGAGTTCCTATGCCTACAACAGGAATCCAGCTAAAGAAATCATGGTGCTGCCTGGTCAGTGGCTTTTCTGAAGGATTGAGTCAGGAAACACAGCAAGAAGGCAGATGGAGCCAGTGCTGACAGAGATTCCAGTTTGAAGTAGAGGTGAAAAGGAGTTTCAGGCCAGTTATGGGATTAAATGCCCACAGTGGTGTCCAAGAAAATGCTTGCAAGTTTAACCTGGTAGCACGCTCCCACAAGGGCCTTTTGTTGTGGCAAAGGAGTAAAGAATTGTTCTAAATTCAGTAATTAGGCTTTGCAGATCAGGTGTCTAAATGGAGTCTACTCATGTAATATGTGATATTAATATTTTATGTTAACTAAACTTTTATGTTAACTAACTGATTTTTTCATGTGTTTCCTGGTGTGCTGAGAAAATTGTGTGTGTGTGGGCACCCACGCACCACCTATAAAATTAATTACCCGAGGGAGTTCATAAAAAACTGCAGGGATGATACTGTTACACCATAAATGGTGTCTGAAGCCTAAGGCTGGGCGATAGGATAAAGAGAAAAGGGCTGGAAATAAAATTCTGAGTGATGTCCACAGTTACAGGTTGATAGAGAAGACCTTGATACAGGATCTGAGTGAGAACAAATATCCTAGGACTCATCCCAGTAAAATCTGACATTAGCATTATAGTCCTGGATGTTAACTAAAATGACTGTGGTGACCATTTTGCCATGTGTAAAAATACTGAATCATTCTGTTGCATACCTGACACCAATATAATGCTGTATGTCAATTATAGCTCAGAAAAATTGAGTAAAATCTAAGTATTTAATAAAATTTATTCCCCTTTCTCTTTTTACACTTCATTGTTTCTCTTTCCCTCAAAATACCAAGAGTAATGAATAGAATATAAAAATAAGTAAGAAAAAGTAACATTCGAACCCCCAACTTTTTGTTTTTAACAAACTTCTTTATTTTGATGCATTGCAGACATCTCAAATTCAAAATCAACATGAAAAGATTAATTAAATGCCCTATTTTTTCAATACGCCAAATCCTCGTTCTCATCTTACTAATTAACTCAATAGATGGCGCCATGCCGTTGCTCATGGTTTAAACCCGGTGGTCAAACTTCCTTTCCCTCTAGTAGCAACCCTGTCCTATCTGCCTGTGCTTTTCCGGTGCTTTTCCCTCAAAATATTTCTCCTCAGCCTGCTCTGGTCTTCTCCATCCATGCTGTCACTCCTGCAGTCCAGGCCACCTACTGCAGCTACTGCGTTGCACTCCTGACTGGTTCAAGGCAGTGTTCTCAAAAACCAGGGGGTATTTGCCTATGTCTGAGGCCAGTTGTGATTGTCCCAACTGGGGACGGGTGCTACTGGCATTTGGTAGGTAGAGACCTGGGATGCTGGTAAGCATTTTACAATGCACAAGACAGCCCCCACCAAACAAAGAATTACCTGGTCACATTTCTCCAAAGTGTCTGCGTAATCTCAAAAATAAACATATAGTTATTGTTATTTTAACATGAGACCTCTCTATCCATCCCTGAAACCCCAGATGGACAACCCGAATGACAAATCTTATTAAATAAATGCAATATACCAGTAATGAATGATTGTTCCAATAGTTAATGTTGGAAAATGTTGGTTTTCTTAACTTACATTTGGAAGAATATTTCTCTGCACTAATTTCTCTATAGTGTGGCTGTGTACCTGCTCTTGTTAACTTATTTTATAACTATGATGTTTTTTACATTTAAGAATATGCTTACTGGGGCACCTGGGTGGCTCAGTGGGTTAAGCCTCTGCCTTCAGCTCAGGTCATGATCTCAGGGTCCTGGGATCAAGCCCCACGTCGGGTTCTCTGCTCAGCAGGGAGCTTGCTTCCTCCTCCTCTCTCTCTCTGCCTGTCTCTCTGCCTACTTGTGATCTCTGTCTGTCAAATAAATAAAGCCTTTAAAAAAAAAAAAAGAATATGCTTACTACCAGAATTTGTATATATGATATTAGTGTTTAGTAATCAGTTTCTTAAAAAGATTTTTTTGAAAGAGAGGGCATGAGTCGGGGGGTGGTGGGAGTGTGGCAAATGGAGATGGAGAAGCAGACTTCTTGCTCAACAGGAAGCCCTATGTGGGGCTCAATCCCAGGACCCCAGGATTGTGACCTGAGCCTAAGGCAGATGCCTATCCAATTGAGCCACCCAGGTGACCCTTTACTAATAGGTTTAATGTAAAAACTGCAACAAAACAGCCAAGGAAATAAAAACACTGGAAACAATATTGCATTCACTAAACAAATTGACGGCATGGACGGAACAATAAATGAAATTATCACTGTTACAAACTACTGCTGAAACTAGCTAAACACAAATACTCCAAAAAAAAAAAAAAAAAAAAGGAGCATTGAAAAAAACATGGTGAGTTGTGTAATTGCAAGGTTAACTGCATCATGGCTCTCCTCTTTTGATAAGATAGTGTGTACTTGAGCTCCCAGTAGATGGGGGAAAAATACCTCTTTATCTGACATAAGGATTTCAAATGGAACTCCAAATATAGTTTCCCCTAACTAAAATGGACATAGTAAGGCATGATCATATGAAATTTATGTTGTTTTTATATTAAACACCATCCTAACAGTGAACTTGATCATGCCATGTCTTCTTAACATCCTTCAGTGGTTTTCTTTGTCCTTTGTATTAAGCTGAAATTCCTGAATACAGCTTCAAAAACTATGCAAGATCTGATCTCCACACATGCCATCTTTCCTACCTCTCTAGAATCTGGCCTTTTTGAACTTCTTTCAGAACCTTGCCCATGAAATGCTCATTCATCCTTTAATCTCTGCTACTTTGCATGAGCTATTTGCTCTTTCTGGAACATTCTTCTCCACCCTAACCCTCAACTTTCCTGGTAGGCTTTTCTAATCCCCTTACCCCACTTACTTTCAGATTTGGAGTATGAATTATTCTGTGGGAAGTGCTGAAAATTCTAAATGTTTCAGTGAGTGTCATTTTTTTTTTTAAGATTTTTAAAATTTATTTCACACACAGAGAGAGATCACAAGTAGGCAGAGAGGCAGGCAGAGAGAGAGGGGGAAGCAGAGAGCCCGATGTGGGGCTCAATCCCAGGACACTGGGATCATGACCCAAGCCGAAGGCAGAAGCTTTAACCCACTGAGCCACCCAGGTGCCCCACAGTGAGTGTCATTTAAATTTCCAAGAGAGTACAACCTCTCTCCCCCAAATTAAAAAGAAAAGAAAAGAAAACTATTAGAAGTAAAACAACAAGTATTTTGTCAGTATTTCTAAGTGTTGTGCTCTAGGAATACTGATTTGTGACCAGGATGTAGTACTCCTCCTCTGTTATCCATTGACTTTCATTTACATTTTGAGTTTTTCTTAGCATGATTTGCTATGCTGGTGTATACCTGAATGGAGCTCTCACAAACTATCATTAATAGTAAAATAAAAGGAATCAGTAAGAAATGAAAACAGAAGAGCGCATCACTAGGAAGGTAGAATCCAGAATAGAGTTCAAAGTCCTTGAACATTCAATTCCATATAATATTCTCTAAAATGTCCATAAAATTATGTAGGGATGATCACTTATTTTGTATGACACTAGATTCCATAGTTTGAGTCTAGTTATGCTATTATCATCTCTAAGATACATCATTTTAAAAACTAACTTTTCTGAGGTGGAATATAATTTTCATCCTGAGGATAATGTTTTGACCTTCTCTTTAGAAGAGAAAATGTAAAAATCATCTTAATGCTTAGTGATGGGGAGACTGTGTGTCGACTCACCCTGGGATATCAGGAAGTCCATTTTGGCTCAGTTTGAAGTCTGATTTCCAACAGGGCTGTGCCCTTGCTCTCTAAGTCCTCTGAAGTTTTAGCTGATACTATTAGGGAGTAAAATATGATAATCTGTCAAACTGTCAATGAACGCTTTCCTTAAATATAATAGGAGTTTTATGACCAAATGGCAACGTAGTTTGAATTTTATTTTATTTGAACAGCAAGTTCATATTTATGCATGGGACATTATACTGTATATATAAATTATGGTGTTCATATAGGCACAGAGGCATTCTAGAGGTTAGCAGTTTAAAGATTTTATTTATTTATTTGACAGAGATCACAAGTAGGCAGAGAGGCAGGTGGGGGGTCATGGGGGGGGGGGAAACAGTCTTCCTGCTGAGCAGAGAGCCTGATATGGGCCTAGATCCCAGGACCCTGGGATCATGACCTGAGCTGAAGGCAGAGGCTTTAACCCACTGAGCCACCCAGGCACCCTGAGGTTAGCAGTTTAGAAAGCAAATCCTTTCTGTGTTAGAGAGAAGCATCTCAAGATTCTTAAGATTCTGAAACATGTAGGTATTTGAAAGTGAAAAAGACACAGTATTAGAGATGTGTACATTACTCTATGTGGAAGGTAATTTTAACTGGAAAATGACTGTCGTTGAGCAATAATCCTTCCTACTCTCCAAGCACACTCCAGGCACTTAACTTAGACATAGATACAAGATCTGACTCAGCCAATGGAAAAAGTATAGAAGCGAGGAGAATCTTTTCTAGGCAGAAGACTTTTAGGACCAGGGTAGGATTTTTCAGCTGCCTTTATCCATGTTTCACTGACTCGTGATATTCAAGATGATGGAGGCTCCATCAGTTTGCATCCCTTAGTGAGGATGGTGAGTGTGTGTAGAAATATACCTCTGTCATTTTGAGTCACATGATTTTGGGGCTTTTTGTAACAACAGCATAATGTAGCCTATCCTGATCCATACAGTAGGCTCTTGTTACCTTACTTAGGTTGAGAAAAAGTCAGAATATCAGAGTACATTTAATTTTTCTGGAATTGATACCATTTTATTAGGAGGCCATAGGGAAAGTGTACGAAGGAGAAGGTAATCAAATATCAAAGAGCTATAATTTTATATATGACAGCTAGCTGTAACTAAGTTGAATAAAAAGAGTTGAATTTTCTTTTGTAATTTATTCTACTAGATAAATATATTAATTGCTTAACATAATCATGTATTTATTATCTGCGTACAAATTATAATCTCTCTCCATGTGTTTGACTCATAAGTCTTGAAACTCCCAGGCTATTTGGTTGTATATATTCAAACTCCTGAAATATGTTAGCCCATCGGAGACAGATTACGGAATGACTATGGTGGAAATGATAAAAAATTAGTTAAAAAATAAGTGTACAAATTACTGAATTCTCTCTAATCTTAAAGTATGCTGCTTAGGGATTTTTTATGTCCTGATTTATATTATCCATTGGGAAAAAAATACTTGGTTACTTAGTTAGATGGTCAGTGTTTTTGAGGGCAGACTTTTCTTAGATGCTTAAGAGTTTCTAGCCCGTGGAATATGCTCTAAACTGTTTTGAATATTTGAATACTTAGAACTAAATGAACTGGCAAGTAATAACAGCCATGCCATGTGAATGGTGACCCACAAAACTGTATTAAAATTAATGTTAACAAACTAATGATTTCTCTTTCTATAATAGAGGTATAGCATGACTCACATTTAGGGAGTAGCTGGTTGTTGGGAGCTCATTGGAGTAAGCTCTCATTTTGATCACAGAGAACACATTTCTGCTTAATACTGTGATTAGAAATGGTAGATTTGTTAATTAAGGGCCTTGTATTCCACTGAGGTGTGGCTATGCCACACAAACTAGATTAATTGCAGTGTCTTCTGGGAATTTGAATCTTGGCTGGTATATCTGCTAAAATACTATTTTTGGCAGCAAACTGGATGTTTATAGTACCCTTTTCTGATATAAATTTGTTAGGTAAAAGCAAAAAAAAAATACTGCATGTCTGTGCTGTCAGGAAAGTATAGGAATTAATCTGAGGCAGAAAATTAGGAGAAAGACAGAGTCAAAGGGCTGAGCCAGTATTGAAGCCTGTATTTGCTCTAGGTTTTTTATTTATTCTTGATGGTCTAGCATGCTCTTTTAATGATCATATTTGTGAAAAACAAAAGATAGAGTTTAGGACTAATGTGTGAGGTCTGATTGGAGATCCTTTTTCTATATGTGCTGTAACACACACACAATAGAGCTGAGTTTCTAGAGTTGACAGCTTTAGTCACTAAAGCAGAGAAACAAAACTCAACCCACAAAGGGAGAGAATGGGTATATATACCTGTCTTAGTTTTGGCTCTAAGCAAGTGAGAAAAAGTGAAAAATCTCATGGGAGCTCAGGGCTAGAATTCATACTATCTGTATGGTCTCAAAAACTTGAACTGGAAATCTAGTTTAAAGTTGATCCTGTGTTGTTAGTATTCTATGTACTAGCTAGAAGTAAATACAAATCTACTTAAAGCAATAGAACACCAGATGAGACCTCAAAGGATTTCTGTAGAGGGGATTCCATGAAATATATGCTCATGCAAAAAAATTACCAAATAAAATAGGAAATAAGACCCCTTGTCACTAGAAGGAGAAAACCACTGAAACAAGCTTGCAATGTCTGGATCTTACAATTTTAAAATAGTATTTTTAATGTTTATAGAAATGTATTGTATGGACATATAGTATGGGGAACAATACCATCCAGTTTTCCCAAGTAAATTGGAAAAAGATAAAACTTAAGAAATATGGAAAATGTAATAACTAAAATTAGAAACTCATTGGTTAGATAATAGAGTATATTATACAAAGTTAAAGAATGAAACTGGAAAGAGAGGACTGAAAAAATTATATGAATTCAGTTATATGAGACAGATGTAAAATGATATATTAAGAGAACTTCAGTATGGGGCGCCTGGTTGGTTTAGTGGGTTAAACCTCTGCCTTTGGGTTAGTTCATGATCTCAGGGTCCTGGGATTGAGCCCCACATTGGGCACTCTGCTCAGCAGGGAGACTGCTTCCCTCCTCCACCCCCACCTGCCTCTCTGCCTACTTGTGATCTCTCAGTGTCAAACAAATAAATAAAATCTTAAAAAAGGAAAAAAAGAGAATTTAAGTATAAAAGGGGAGGGTCCAACATGGAATATAATGAGTTATAAAAGAAGAGAATAGAGAGGATAAGGGACTGGTAATATAAAAAGGTATACTGGTCTAATATTTTCTAGAATTGAAGAAGGCCTTAAATCCATGTAGTCAGGGAGCCCTAAAAATTTAAGCAGGATAAATATAATGAAATTCACATCTAGATACATCATGATAAATGTGAAGTATAACACTAAAGATAAGATAAAAAAGAAAGCAACTAGAAAGAAATAGAAGTTATTTACAAAGGAACAAGTAGATTAAGCAATTATAACTTGAAAGTATTGAGAGAACAAACTGTCAACCTAGAATTTGATACCTATCAAAAATATCATTCAAAAAAGTGGGAGAAATAAAGACTAATAACAGACTTTTAGTAGAAGAACTTCTGAAGAATACATGTCAGAAAGAAGAAAGATAATTCTGGAAGAAAGCTCAGAACAGACTTTGGGTATAAGGAATGGGATGTGTTTCACCCAGTCTTAATTATCTCTTCATATTCCCTTGGCTCCACCTCCTTCCTAGACCCTCAGTCACTTGCTCTGCTTTACAACTACTGAATCCCATGGATTTGTCTTTGACTTGTGCAGTTCTATTACTTGAGGATAGCTAATGATTAAGCTTCCCTGTCTGCTGTTGGGCCACCGGGCTAAGCAACTATATACCTTGTATCTCTGGATATTTTTCCACTTTCAGACTTGGATGCAAGTCCACATGGCAGGGTGTAGGATCTCCATCCTAGGGGCCTACTTGGGGGCCAAATGAGAATCTTGGAATTGTAGGAAGAGTTAATATCCTATATGGCAAATTTTAATTACTTTAATTAGTAGGTATAAGGTATAAGGCAGGAGGTATAAGGCAGGCAAGTATATACATTTTCTCTTCTCCTTTTTTTCCGTGTACTTCTCCAAGAGATGATTACTTTTTACAGCCCAGTAGATGGTAAATCTATGCAAAGACTGCACAAAATAAGGAGTACATGGATAGCTCAGTTGATAAAGCATGTGACTCTTAATCTTGGGGTCATGATTTTGAGGTTCATATTGCATGTAGGGCTTACTTAAATAAAAATTCAAAAACAATTGCACAAAGTAAAATGAAAATTATTTAAACAAATTAGAAAAAATAATTAGAAATATTAGAGCTTATGGGGTTAAAAATGGAAATAATACTAAAATCCTAGACAGCAACCAAAATTCTTGTTGGGGTTAAAAAAGTTATAAGATTCTGGTCTTGTTTAATTTTGGTTAACTTTGGACTTTGTAAATTTAATCAGGAATATTAAAATTTCCAGAGTAAATAATAAATAAAAATGATCGAGTGATTTCTAAAGAGGTAGAGAAAAAAAAAATAAGGGGAAACAAGTAATATTACTACCCCCAGTCTAAAATCCACAGCTAATATCATCCTCAATGAGAAAAAAACAGAGCTTTTCCTCTATGGTCAGAAATAAGGCAACAATGTCCACGGTCACTATGTTATATAACATAACCCTAGAAGTCCTAGCCATATCAATCAGGCAACATAAAGAAATAAAAGGCATAAAAATCAACAAGGAAAGAGGTGAAGCTTTTTTTTTTTTTTTTTTTTTTTGTAAATGACAAGGTACTCTATATAGAAAACCCAAAAGACTCCATGCTGAAACTGCTAGATCTGGTAATGGATTCATTTTGTATCACAGGATACAAAATCAATGTACAGAAATCTGTTGTATTTCTATATACCAATATTGAATCAGCAGAAAGAGAAGTCAAGAATCAATCCCATTTACAATTTCACGAAAACTAATAAAATACCTAAGAACAAACATAACAAAAGAGGTAAAAGACTGGTACTCTGAAAACTATAAAACACTCTTGAAAGAAATTGAAAATGACAAAGAAATGGAAAGACATTCCATTCTCATGGATTTCAAGACAAATATTGTTAAATGTCTTTGTTACACAAAGCAGTCTATACGTTTAATGCAATCCCTATCAAAATATGAATAGGATTTTTCACAGAGCTGGAAGAAAACATCTTAAAATTTGTATGGAACCACAAAAGACCCCAAATAGCCAAAGCAATCTTGAGAAAGAAAAGCAAAGCTGAGGGCTTCACAATTCTGGACTTCATTTATATTGTAAAGCTGTAGTGATCAAGACAGTATGGCACTAGCACAAAAATAGACACAGAGATCAGTGGAACAGAATAGAAAACTCAGAAATGAACCCAAAATTGTATGGTCAATTAATATTTGACAGAGCAGGAAAGAATATCTAATGGGAAAAAGATAGTCTCTACAACAAATGGTGTTGGGAAAACTGGACTAATTTCTTACACCATACACAAAAATAAACTCAAAATGGATGACAGACCTAAATGTGAGACCTGAAACTATAAAAATCCTAAAAGAGAGCACAGGCAGTAACCCCTTTGACATTAGCTGTAGCACCTTCTTACTAGATATGTCTCCTGAGGCAAGGGAATCAAAAGCAAAAATAAATCACTGGGACTTCATCAAAATAAAAAGCTTCTGCACAGTGAAGGAAACAATCAACAAAATTAAAAGGCAGCCTATGGAATGGGAAAAGTTACTTGCAAATGACCCAGCTGACAAAGGGTTAGTATCCAAAATATGTAAAGAACTTACCAAATTCGACATCTAAAAAACAAGTAATCCAGTTTAAAAATGGGCAAAAGACATGAATAGACATTTTTCCAAAGAAGACATCCAGATAGCTAACAGATACATGAAAAGATGCTCAACATCACTCATCATCAGGGAAATGCAAGTCAAAACTACAATGAGATTCATCTCACACTGGTGAGAATGGCTTGAATCAACAACAGAGGAGATAGCAGTTGCTGACCAGGGTTTAGAGAAAGGTGGGAATGCAAAGTGGTGCAACCACTGTGGAAAACAATATGACAGTTCCTCAGAAAGTTGAAGATAGAGCTACCCTATGATCCAGCAGTTGTACTACTAGGAATTTACCCAAAGAATACAAAAATACGAATTCATAGGGATACATGCACCCCTATGTTTTTAGCAGCATTATCTACAATAGCCAAATTATGGAAAGAGCTCAAATGTCCACTGACTGATGAATGGATAAAAAGATGTGGTGTATATTTACATAGTGCAATATTACTCAGCCACACGAAAGAATGAAATCTTGCCATTTGCAATGATGTGGATGGAGCTAGAAACTATTATGCTAAGTGAAAAAAGACAAATACCATATGATTTCACTCATGTGGAATTTAAGAAACAAAATAGATGCCCATAGGGGAGGAAAAGAAAGAGGCAAACCAAGAAACTGATTCTTAATTATAGAGAACAAGCTGATGGTTACCAGAGAGGAGGTAGGTGGTGGGTGGGGGTGGGGATAGGTCAAATGGGTCATGGGAATTAAGAAGGGCACTTATGATGAGCCCTGAGTGTTGTATGTGTTGAATCACTTAATTTTACACCTGAAATTAATAATGCACTATGTTAATGAACTGTACTTTAAATAAAAGCTTTAAAAAATAAAAAGATGATGAACATTTTTTCATGTGTCTGATAGCCATTTGTATGTCTTTATTGGAGAAGTGTCTGTCCATATCTTCTGCCCATTTTTTGATATTATTGTCTGTTTTTTGTGTGTTGAGTTTTTGGAGTTCATTATAGATCCTGGATACCAACCTTTTGTCTGTACTGTCATTTGCAAATATCTTCTCCCATTCTGTGGGTTGCCTTTTTGTTTTCTTGACTGTTTCCTTTGCTGTGCAGAAGCTTTTGATTTTGATGAAGTCCCAAAAGTTCATCTTCGCCTTTGTTTCCTTTGCCTTTGGAGACATATCTTGAAAGAAGTTGCTGTGGCTGATATCAAAGAGATTACTGCCTATGTTCTCCTCTAGGATTCTGATGGATTCCTGTCTCACATTGAGGTCTTTTAAACATTTTGAGTTTATCTTTGAAAAAATTTTCATCATCACTAGCCATCAGGGAGATTCAAATTAGAACTACATTGAGATATCACCTTACACCAGTTAGAATGGCCAAAATTAACAAGACAGGAAACAACATGTGTTGGAGAGGATGTGGAGAAAGGGGAACCCTCTTACACTGTTGGTGGGAATGTAAGTTGGTGTAGCCTCTTTGGAGAACAGTGTGGAGATTCCTCAAGAAATTAAAAATAGAACTTCCCTATGACCTTGCCATTGCACTCGGGTATTTACCCCAAAGATACAGATGTTGTGAAAAGAAGGGGCATCTGTACCCCAATGTTTATAGCAGCAATGGCCACGGTCGCCAAACTGTGGAAAGAACCAAGATGCCCTTCAACGGATGAATGGATAAGGAAGATATGGTCCATATACACTATGGAGTATTATGCCTCCATCAGAAAGGACAAATACCCAACTTTTGTAGCATCATGGACAGGACTGGAAGAGATTATGCTGAGTGAAATAAGTCAAGCAGAGAGAGTCAATTATCATATGATTTCACTTATTTGTGGAGCATAACAAAAAGCATGGAGGACATGGGGAGTTAGAGAGAAGGGGGTTGGGTTAAATTGGAAGGGGAGGTGAATCATGAGAGACTATGGACTCTGAAAAACAATCTGAGGGGTTTGAAGTGGCTGGGGGGTGGGAGGTCGGGGTGCCAGGTGGTGGGTATTATAGAGGGCACGGATTGCATGGAGCACTGGGTGTGGTGAAAAAATAATGATACTGTTATGCTGAAAAAAAAATTAAAAAAAAATAAAAAGAAAGAAATATGGAAAAAAAAAACCCTCCTATTCTATCCAAAAAGGAAAGGCAAGAAGGGGGAGGAAGAAAAAATAAAAAGTACAAAATAAGATGTGTTATCTGCAATCACCATCAATATAAATGGAAAATCTACACTTAGGAAAAAAGACCTTGGACTTGGTGAAAACACTGAAAACTGAAGTATAGGCTACTTATGAAAACATAGCAAAAACATAAAACCTCAGGTGAAAGAGTTAGGAAAAGACCGTGCCACTCAAGTATTGCACACACACCTTCCCTCTGACGCTACTGTTTTAATGTCTGAAGAAGTAAATTTTTAATGTGTAAAATATTTTTAGAGACAAAGAGGATCACCATTAATAAAAGTTTCAAATTATCAGGAAGATACAACATTATTAGCTTAAGTACTTCTAATAGTTTTGAAATATGTAAAACAAATGTACACACTATAAACAGAGATTGACAAGCCCACATCATAGTGAGAGATCTTTTAACAGATCTCTTTTAACAAATGTTGAGCAGACAATTTGAACAACATTAATTGTTATAAACTTAATATTTCAGTAGCTTAAAACAATATAAAGTTATTTATTTTTTTTTACGATTTTATTTATTTATTTGACAGAGAGAGATCACAAGTAGGCAGAGAGGCAGGCAGAGAGAGAGAGGAGGAAGCAGGCTCCCTGCTGAGCAGAGAGCCCAATGCGGGACTCGATCCCAGGACTCTGAGATCATGACCTGAGCCGAAGGCAGCGGCTTAAGCCACTGAGCCACCCAGGCGCCCTAAAGTTATTTCTAATAAATAGTCTAACTAGGTGTTCCTAGTTGGGAGGAAGGTATCTGTGGCATGTGGGGGCCCTGTGCAAGTGTGGTCATTTAGGCACCCAGGACAACAGATGGTCTCAACTCATCATCTCCAAGATCACGCCAAGTATCAAACTTTAACCAGAAAGAAAGCATGGAAGATCACATGGGAAATTTATAAGATAGCCTAAAAGTGGCTTATTTTGCTTCCATCCTTATTCCGTTTGCCAGAACTTGAACATACCTAACTGCGAGAAAGACTGAGCAAATAAGTTCATTTGAATATAAGATCAATATTTTATTTATTTTTTTTAAAAAAATATTTATTTAGGGAGAGAGAGAAGTGGGGTGAGCAGAAGGAGAGAATCTCAGGCAGACTCCCTGCTGAACACAGAGCCTGAAAGGGGGCTTGACCTCATGACCATGAGATTATGACCTGAGCCAGAACCACGAGTCAAATGCTTAACTGACTGAGCCACCCAGATTCCTCTAAGATCAGTATTCTAAAAAGTAAGTTGCACTTTCACACAAAACACTAAAGAGTCAGAAAATTTTAACATAATAGAGACAAGAATATGTAGTATTAGGAACAATTCCTACAAAAGATAAGCAATTTATGGGAATACTTACAGAAGACCAGAATAAATGGAAAGATATATTCATGGATAGGAAGTTTAAGCATCATAAAGATGTCAGTTCTCTCCAAATTGATCTAGAAATTTAGAACAAGTAACTCAAAATCCCAACAGGAATTTTTGTGGAATTCAGCACAGTGGTCCTCATGTTTGTATGAAAGAGCAAAAACCCTCCATAAGAAGATGAATCAGGTGGTTGGGGTGGCGTGGTAGGGGGGAACCTGGTCTGGCAGAGAGTAAGGATTGACAAAGCTTCACTGATTAAAATAGTGTGGTATTGGCACAGGACATACAGCAGACGGATGGAGTGAAATAGAAGGTCTGCAAACATGATTTATGGAAGAGTTGGTACTGCGTAATATTTAGCAAAGATGAACTTTGCAATAACTGGTGCTTGGAGAGTTACCTGTGAGGGAAGACCATGATATATGAGATCCATATCCATGATATGGATTTATATATTCTCCCATGTATACACAGAGATCAATCCCATTAGATCAAATACACAATCGGTAAAAACAAATCTTTAAGATGTTTAGAAGAATATAGAGGAGAGTATCTCTATGATCTCAGAGTAGGAAAGGCTCTGTTTTTGTTTTGTTTGTTTGTTTGTTTATATATAATGTATTATTTGCCCCAGGAGTACAGGTCTGTGAATCATCAGGCTTAAACATTTCACAGCACTCACCATAGCCCATATCCTCACCAATCTCCATAACTCAGCCACCCTATCCCTACCTCCCCCACCCCCAGCAACCCTGTGTTTTGAGAGATTGAGTCTCTTACGGTTTGTCTCCCTCCTGATCCCATCTTGTTTCATTTTTTAAAAGCAATAAATAAAAGTGCTAAATATTAAGGTTAAATTATGTAAAATTAACCAATTAAAGAACTCCTTTCCATCAAAAGATGCCTCATGGAGATTCAAATAATAAATAATAAATCAAAAGAAGATATTTGCTGCACACATAACTATTTTATTAATATCCACAGTTTATAGATGTTATCTATGATACAATAAGAAAAGATGGTCTGTTAGAAAAATGGGCAAAAGACCTATTGAGGCATTTCATAGAAGAGTAAGTACAGACAACATGGGAAAAATTTAATCTCATTTTTATACCAGTAGTTAGAACCCAGGAGAAAGCATAAATATGAGATTTTAACTTTGTTTTTATAAATGAGTTTATTTTTTCAGGCCTGTACACCATCACTCTCAATTCTCCTTTCATTCTTCTTCTTTAACCATTTTCATCTTTCTGATCTACTGCATAGTAGGACAGGCTGGTAAGTAAAATGTAATTTTGAAATTTTCCAGTGGGTTTGCTTCCTTTCTTGGGGTATAGTGCTGCTTCAGACACTATTTGGGTGAGTCTCCCGGTTTTGCCTTTATCTCAATTGAATGAGTCATATTTTTTAGTTCAATGGGGAGAAAAGAAGAAATTGATCCCTTTGTTTAAAAACCATCAAGTTTAGAATGGTACATTTTGAGCTACCTGATTTTTAACAATAGAGAGACTTAGGTTAAGAGAATTATTTGTCTTAGTCTATTAATTCATGCCTCTGGCTTTTAATATGCTCAAGTTATATTATTACTCCCAGAAACTATTTCTGTGCTACTATTTGTCATTTTCTATATGTGAATAATCTGTTCACTTTCCCCCCAATACTTAAAGTTTTGACATAAGCCCGACACCATCACAGCCATGTAAACTTTATTGCTAAGGGCAACAATTCTGACTTAGCTATGAGGAGAAATATTTCTATATTTGCTTACTCGGGGAGTTCAAGTTCACTGGAGTACCTCATCTTTTTTGCTTGAGGACCCTGGAATAGAGGAAATACCCTGCATCCCAGACAGATTTATTAGTTTCAGAGAGTATAGGTGTATGTTGTCACCTACATGCTCAAAAGGATTACTGCTAATGTTTATTTTCAAGGGGAAAGTGCAATGAGGTCATGGAGAAGTTGGCAAAAGGAGAAAAACACTTGTAATGCATGATTTATAGTCAAAGTTGGACATAGGTTAGTTTTTCTTTGTGTTTTATATCCTGTGACTTCTGCCTTCACAAGTTCTGTATTCTGGCTCTTGTCCTGATTCACCATTCATTCAGTTTTCAACACATTTTTGAGCACCAGTTACGTGCCAAGTCCCCCCTGGGTGTTTGTGGAACATGAGTGAACAAAACTAACAAAAATCCTTGTCTTCATGGGGCTTGAATTCCAATGGTGGAAGGTTGGCAGTAAACAGTCCACATAATGAATAAGTGAATTAAATGGAGTGTTGGAAATTGCTGTGTACCATAGAGGAGAGGAATAGACCGGATCAAGGGCACAAGATTGTTGACAGGAGGTGGTTGAAATCTTGAATAGGGTTTTCAGGCTAGGCTTTCACAGGAAGGGGACATCTGAGCAGAAATTGCAGGCAGCAAGGGAGTATGTCAGGCTGATATTTGGAAGGAGTGTTTTAGACAGAGAGAATAATAGTCATTTCAAAGGCTCAGGGCAAGGGCATACTTGGTGCACAGAGGGACAGGAAAGAGGCCAGAGTGACTGGAGTGGAGTGAGTACAGAGGAAAGAGATAGGACCTGAATTCTGAGAGTGAGTGGCAGGGAGTGGAGGGAGGGTCAAGTGTTGGAGGAAGGCAGGCTCTTAAAGCTTTGTAGGCCATTAAGAGATGGCCTACAAAGGGATAACTTTGTAGGTAGGTAGAAGGGATACCTCTGGGTGCTCTAAATGGTTGAGCACAGACTACTAGGGAGCAAGTGAACAAGGAGAGAGCCCAGTTGGGACACTGTTGTATTGCCAAGTAGAGCTGTTCCTGACTGAGGTTGGGGGCAGAGAGTAGAAAGATGGAGGTGGGCAGCATTTCCTGACAGACTGGATGTAGGATTTAAAAGAAAGACAGAAGTCCAGCATGGCGGCCAGGTGTTGAGTCTGAGCAGCGCAAGAACATTGTCATGGACAGAAGGAGTGACGACTGCATGCAGAGCAGGTGTTGGGGGATGGGAGAAGACCAAGCGTTTGGTTTTAGATCTTTAAATCTTGTACTATTAGAGATAGAGACGCAGTTGAAGGGAGAGGCATAGGTTGGAGGCACATATGGAAGACCAGAACACGTGCTGCTTGCATTTAAAGCCGAGAGTCTGATTGAGATGGCCAAGGGAGTGGGTGAGGAGGGAAATGAGGTGATAGAGTGCCTGGGGTGCTCCATGCTTAGGAGGTCACGGATAGAGGGCAACCAGCAGAGGAGATGGAGACTAAGGGGCCAAACTGATAGGACAGAGTTCAAGAGAATGTGGGGACCTGGTAGCCCAGTGAAGGAAGTATATCATGGTGGAGGGGGATCGCCATTGTTTTAAAAGCTGCTGAGACACTTCTCCAATGAAGACATACAAATGGCTATCAGACACATGAAAAAATGTTCATCATCACTAGCCATCAGGGAGATTCAAATTAAAACCACATTGAGATATCACCTTACACCAGTTAGAATGGCCAAAATTAGCAAGACAGGAAACAACGTGTGTTGGAGAAGATGTGGAGAAAGGGGAACCCTCTTACACTCTTGGTGGGAATTCAAGTTGGTGCAGCCTCTTTGGAGAACAGTGTGGAGATTCCTCAAGAAATTAAAAATAGAGCTTCCCTATGACCCTGCAATTGCACTACTGGGTATTTACCCCAAAGATACAGATGTAGTGAAAAGAAGGGCCATTGTACCCCAGTGTTCATAGCAGCAATGACCACGGTCACCAGACTATGGAAAGAACCAGGATGCCCGTCAGTGGACGAATGGATAAGGAAGATGTGGTCCATATACACTTTGGAGTATTATGCCTCCATCAGAAAGGATGAATACCCAACTTTTGTATCAACATGGATGGGACTGGAAGAGATTATGCTGAGTGAAATAAGTCAAGCAGAGAGAGTCAATTATCATATGGTTTTACTTATTTGTGGAGTGTAACAAATAACACAGAGGACATGGGGAGATGGAGAGGAGAAGGGAGATGAGGGAAATTGGAAAGGGAGATGAACCATGAGAGACTATGGACTCTGAAAAACAATCTGAGGGTTTTGAAGGGGCAAGGGGTAGGAGGTTGGGGGAGCCAGGTGGTGGGTATTATGGAGGGCAGGTATGGCAAGGAGCACTGGGTGTGGTGCATAAACAATGAATTCTGCTACGCTGAAAAGAAATTAATTAAAAAAAAAAGCTGCTGAGAAGTCAGGTAAGTAGAGGACTAAGAGTGGGGCTTCAATTCAGTAGAGAGGGCAGTCTCATTGGTGCAATGGGCACTGAAAACCTGAGGGAAGTGGGTTGCCAAGAAATGGGAGAGGAATTGGGAACAGGGAAATAGCTAGAAGTATCAACAACTCCTCTGAAGAGTTCTGCAAAGAAGTATGTCTGTAGCTGGCAGGGGAAAATTTGGGGGCCGTTTTTGTTCATTATTAAGAAGAGAGAAATAAGAGTATACGAAGAGAATAATCCAACAGAGAGGGAAAATTTGAGGTTGGAGAAGCAAGAGTGTTCCGTGCCTTCCTTCAGTTTCTTTATCTACCATGAATTTCACTCTCTTATTTCCTCAGCTCATTTCTCCATAAAATGCATTTGTTGCTTGGCCTATCTGGCCAGCACAGACTTTGGAATGTCACCCATCAGCACCTCTGTTCATAATAGAGCAAAAATGATTTAAATTGTATAAAGAAGACTCTGAAAAACCGACAGCAGGTAATAGGTGAAGCTCTTCAGATTCTAACTCACATTTTGATTAAACCTGAATGCATACTTTTTAAGGATTGAGAGTTTGGAGTTTACTATAAAATTCTAGAAAGAAAGCATGAAAATGACAAGGTTGTACCCTCCGGTTTTCGAGGGAGGTTTGGAAGGGCCCGGAAGAATCTGCCTTCTCTGGTCAAATGTAGAACAGTAATTTGCTGTGGTGGAGAAGTCACCTTCAATGCCAGTGGTGTCTGCGGTCCTCAGTTACTGGAAGCTAGAGATGGAATTGATGCTCTATAGGAAATGCCAGAGAGTGGAGACAAGTGCCTAAAATATTCTAGTACAGCCCCTTCTTTATAGCCTCTCTTGTGACCTTCAACAAGTCATTTAACCTTCATGCTGAACAATCCATCAAATTCACTCTTAGATTTGAGTTATCTCTGGTTTCACATTTCTGTTTGATTTCCCACGTTAATGGTTCTTGCTCTTTGCCCTCCTTAGGACACCATTGTCTTGGAATCATGGCAGGCCTTTGAGTGTATGATGTCTAGTGTTTGGGTCATTTGATAAAAGGTAAAAAGCCTCACAGCTATTTTAAGACTATTTTGGCATGGGTGTTGGGATTTCCTGCCTTTTCTCTTCTCTTCTTAAAGCAAAAGAAAAATGACTTCAGGTTGAGATTTCGACTACAAAAGAGTGGCCATTCAGTGACCACATGTACAGGAAATGCCTAGAAATAGGTATTTTGGAGCTTTTAAAGAATGAATCCTAATTTCCATACTGTGTTCAGTTTAAATATTTCAAAGCCTCAGAGGCTTAGCCATTTCCTGATGCGGTTTTCTACCTATTAGGAGTCTACCTTGTGTTCTGAAGCCTGAAGCTTAGAAGTTCCAATTAAAGAACAAAGACATAAAGAATATAAAGAAATGAGAGTAGCTTGTCGTGATAACTACTGTTAACATTATGTTTGTGAAAATAAGCTAAATGAAGCAACATTGATTCCTCGGTGATTATTTCACTGTTCACATATGCTGGAAACTCTTAGGACCCTTAATAACCTTCAATGCTTACTGATTCAGATGCTTATAATTTGATACCAGTGAAGTGTATCACCAGAGAAACCAGCAGCAAAGCCATAAAACCTTTGATTTACATCTTGGGGCTATCTGGAGTGAAATTGCTTTTCCTTTGTGGGCTGCATGGAGAAAGAGACGTCACCATTGGTGGGAAAGAGATTTGAGCTTTATGGTTTCCAAAGAAGATCAATTTTCATTTATTAATAATATCTCATTATGTGGTGCTTAAGTGGAGGATAAATAATTCCTTCCATATCAGAGGTATTCCATGGTACTTTTAAGTGCTTTTGTTAAGTGCTTTCTCATTTAGTTAGAGAAGAGTAAAGTAGCTGCTGAAGACTCCTCATTTTAAGGCCTGGCTATGAGTTATTGCTCCCCTGTAGCTTTTTTGGGCATATGCTTAGGGAAAGGGAGATGGATAATGAAAAATATAATTATATTCTCTTTCCTTGGCTAGGAAGCACCAGTGTGAGTGCTTTCTGGTAAGCCCGATTCTTAAAAACAAAAGACCTGTGTGGCAAGGTAATTGATTAAGAAGGAAAGTACAGAGGATGATGACCTTTGTTCAATGACAGAGAAAGATGAAATTGATTTGAAGTTAAAAAGAGAAGAAAAAGAAAAAAATAGATTTGTTAGACAGTCTGTGGCTGCTATGGAAGGTGACTTTATCCTTTCCTAAAGATTAAAAAAATTCTTAGCAATTCTTAGAAATGGTTCAGTTCAGTCATTGATGGTATAGTTACCAAGTTCTAGGGAATCTCAAAGACACAAAGGGAGAGCCACATGATCCCTTGGGTTTCTACCAGCCTAGTGGTCTAGTTTAGAAAACCAGACATAGAAAGATAGTATAACTAACTTTATTCAGGTCTAGAAAAAAGGATAATTAAAGAACAACCTGGGTTTAATCTTTAGGTTATGTAGTCTATGAGGAACGGGATTCCCTATTTGCTGCCCTACATGACCCTGAAAGTTATTTATCCAAACTGCAGGTGGCAACTTGGAGTGAATATTGGTGTTTGCCTGTACCGGGAAGGTTTCTGAGGTCAGTTTCAATGGGAAGAAAGGCTTTTGCTGAATAGTGAGGCAGGAGGGAAGGGTAATAGCAGTGTGGTATGTCCACTATTCAGGTTCTAGATCAGAGGTTGGCAAACTTTTCCTATAGAAGGCTAGAGAGTAAATATTTTAGACTTTGCAGGTGTACAGTCACTTAACACTGCCACATAGTGTGAAAGCCATCATAGACCATATGAAAATGAAAACAATTGAGAGTGGCTGTGTGCCAATAAAACTTTATTTAGAAAAACAGGAAGAGGGCCAGGTTTAGTCTAGAAGCGGTAGCTGCTGAAGACTCTTCTGTAGACTGTTAACCAAAAGCTACCTGAATCAGAGCTGCTAGCTCTGGGCTAACACTGTTCTGTTTCTCCAGACACTCTCATCCTTGTGTGAACGTGTTACCCACAGTAGAATCTATCGTGCTTCCACTGAGATTGTCTGACAACACACTTTCTCAAGGGTAAATGCTGCAGAGGAAGAAAGCTGTGTTATGGTAAACCCTGATATATTTCTCAAAGGAAGTCTTTAGGCAGCACGACTTGAAATGCAAGTGTACAACCTTGACTACATTGGAAGCAGATTTCTGCGGGAACTGTCAGAGCATAAAATTAGGTCTAGTTGGGAAGGAATGCAAGCCCCAAGGTACGACTAAACCGAGACAGCAGGATGAAGAAAATTAACAGTGGGATAACTTAGGAGCTTCAGAAGTATGATACTTTTCATAGGATCAGTGCCTCTTGAGAATGGTATTTTATGCAGTTTATTCAATCTTTATTGCTTGAGTAGATTAGAAACTCATCTTGTACAACCTGAATGAAATGACTCCAATTATAATATCTTCTATTATTATGCCTCCAAAATCCTGCCAAGTCACACCTGCATGGGCCTGACTCTGAACAGAGTGCCATTGTGAGTGTACTTTCTAGAAAGGAAACTTTAATCCATTCCTCGTCAAAAGGAAATTCTAGTTTCCTGCCAAGATAATCGTGTGTTTTGGCCCAAGCGGAAGCCAGATCAGTAAGGTCCTGTGTTACAAGGTTTGAGCAACGTGGGCTCACCTAATGAAGGACTTATTCCTCCAAAATTAAGTGCTTGAACTTCCCAAAGTTAGACATAGTCTTTAGAGCCCTGTATCACAAGTGTGCAAAACAAAGGTGTCAAATAAAAAGAAAGGTGCTTTAGGCATTTTTTTTTTTTTTTTTTTTTTTTAGTTTTAGCAGAGAGAATGGGAATCATGATATGGCTATGAAAGATGCTAAGATTCTTTTTGTATGAGGGACAAGTTCAATTTCATAATGAATATGATATGCAAGTCTTCAGTGTTCTGATTTTCATGGCATCATCTTTCCAAACTCAGTAATTCATAGGTGTGAAATAGAAATTTATATCCTGATTTGAAGTGAGGGATATATTTGGAATGAACATAGAGAACAATAAATAGTAAAGGAGGTAGAGGGAATTGAATGCCATGGAAATATGACAGGATTCTTTTTTTTTTTTTTTTTTTTTAACATTGCAACTCAGATGTGCCCAAAAGTACTTTCCTTTATATGTCTACAGTTGGGGATGGTGGGACAAGGCCACCAGAACTCTTATGTTTACTGAGGTCTTTAGTTTCAAGTCAATTTCTCTTTGTTTCTCTTCAAGGAAAGTCTCCCCTCCTCTGCTTTCTCCATTTGGCATCAGATGCAGAGAAACCTCCCAGCCCATGCAAGTGCTGACTTTCCCTGTTGAATTCTGCTGATGCGCGGTTGACCTCTGGCCTCTCAGTTTTGGCATCTGTCTTTATTTCATCCCCTACCAAAGTGACGGGGGCTGTTGTTGCTTGAGATCCAGACTCTCAGTGAGGTTACTCTGCCCCATCCAACTGTCCTTTCAAGCCCATCTTGGTTCTTATGAATATAAAGCCTCTGAGTCCTCCCCAAGTCCTATCTTTAGCTCCTGAAGAGTAGGCCCTCCCCTCGCTGCTGTAACAGGGGGTGCCGTTGCTATTTCTGTTCTGATGTAGCTGCTGCATGTCAGCCTAGAGACACCCTGAAATGTGGTCTTCTCCTGAGAAACCCAGTGTGAAGTAGGGCACAAGCTTTTCTACTTTACCTCCCCTAAGCACTTTGGATATTCTGTATTCTTTCTTTCTTTCTTTCTTTCTTTCTTTCTTTCTTTCTTCCTTCCTTCCTTCCTTTCTTTTCTTTCTTTTCTTTCTTTTCTTTCTTTCTTTCTTTCTTTCTTTCTTTTTCTTTCTTTCTTTCTTTCTTTCTTTTTCTTCCTTCCTTCCTTCCTTCCTTTCTTTCTTTCTTTCTTTTTTTTTTTTTAAAGATTTTATTAATTTCTTTGACAGAGGGAGAGAGATCACAAGTAGGCAGAGCAGCAGGCAGAGAGAGAGGGGGAAGCAGGTTGCCCTCTGAGCAGAGAGCCCGAGTTGGGGCTCGATCCCAGGACCCTGAGATCATGACCTGAGCTGAAGGCAGAGGTTTAACCCACTGAGCCACCCAGGTGCCCCAATATTCTGTATTCTTAAATGCCTCCTTGATTGAGGTCTTAGATCAAAGGCTCTGGGGTTGGGGTTATTAGATCTTTGAGGGACCCTGGCATAGTCCCAATTCTCACATCCACCCTGACAACTCTTTTCCTACTGAGGGGATTTCTGTTGTTCCTACTAGCTCCTATGTAGGGGTCATCCTATGTCCTGCATGTCATAGCAGACTGTCGTTGACTTTGTCATACCTACCCTCCCATGTCCTGTGGACTTAGAGTGACCAACCGTCCTGGTTCACCTGGGAATGAAATGATTTTAGAATCCAAAGTCCTGTATCCTAGGAAACCCCTTGATCCTGGCCAAACACTGATGGTTGCATACCGTACCTGTGATAAATGAACTTCATGGCAAAACTTTAGTGGCCAAAGAGTTTTAGGGCAAGGAAAAATAGATGACTCGGAAAGAAACCACACGTGAAAGTGCAGAACTACAAAATATTTTTCTTCTCTATAGAAATAATGGTAGGAAGTTTGTTTCTATTATACCTAGCAACTAATTTGTTGAAAAGGAGCTGATGTCACCACAGAATTAGAAACTGGCCAGAAACCAATCTGTTGAAAGTTAAGTGGCTGCCACACTTGTGAAAACTTCTCTCTCCTTGTAAGAAGTTTTTGGTCCAGAAAGCTAGTCGTCTTCAATGTTTTGAGCAACTGGCGTTATTTAGGAGAGTATCTTACTGGAAAATAACTTTTAATCTGAGTCCTGAAATAAGTCTCAAACTTGGACCTACAAATGTGTAAAAGCAATATCCATTCAGTTTGTTACAATAATGTTTGAAGTTGGGTTAAGAAAGAAGGATAGAAATGAAGCCATGCTTGATTTGGGGCTATTGAAGGAAGCCCAGGTAGCTTATCCTGGGTCTAGGTATGATAGCTCTTGTTAGCATGAAGCAGGCACCCTGAGATGGGCCAGTGTGATGTCTGGGAGGGCCCGAGAGGCAGTGAGCAGGAACCAGCATACCAGGCCCATCTTTTGTTTGTTTGTTTGTTTAAAGATTTATTTGACAGAGAGGATAGCAAGAGAGGGAACGTAAGTAGGGGGAGCTGGAGAGGGAGAAGCAAGCTCCCCACTGTGCAGGGAGCTGGTTGTTCTTGGGGCTTGATCCCAGAACACTGGGATCTTGACCTGAGCCAAAAGCAGATGCTTAAGAACTGAGCCACCCACATGCCTCTAGGCCTGTCAGTGTCTTAAAGGTATATCCCAAGCTAGTGATGATTCAGGTGACAACCAGCTTTGAAATTTCCAAGAGGGTGGTGGCTGTATTCCCACAGGTTGGTTTAGAGGAAGCCCAGGGCAGAGGACACAGAGACTGGGAGAAGGATGATGGGCCAAGTGGACAGCTCTTCAACAGCCAGCCAGCTGGCCTTAGTGTATCGGGCAGAGTTCAGAGACCAGCAAGAGTAAGAAGAAATCCTATACCTCACAGAAGTTTGATCCTGGAATGGGTATATGGGAGCAGAAATGGGATCATCCAAGAGACCACCTGGGAGCCCAAGGACATGGGGCTTCTGTCACCGGGTGTCATCAGAGGCCCTCAAGTGGGTGATTTATGCTCCAGCTAATGGAACATACACTACCATGTTCAAACACAGGTTGTCTGGACCCCGGGACTGGAGGAACCTTCAGCTGGGGAGAACTTGGAGAAGCAGGGAAGGTTCAGTCTGGTAATAGGATTAGGGACATAGCTCCTTGCCCAAGTGCTACTTTATTAAATTGCCTTATAGGCAGCCTCCAGCCAACAGAAAGTTTGTTTCCCCAGAGTATTCAACTGAAGTATGACTATAAGAGCTGGAAGGGATTCATTTATTTACATGTTTGTTTTTAATCAATAAATATGTATTGATTCTCTATTATTTACTGTGTTGGGTGTTGGGGATACCGTGATGAAAAATTACAGAAGTTGAAGATTTGCATTCTTGAAAGAGGAGTCAAACAGATACACAGATACTTATGGAGCAGGTCTTTCAGCACATTGGGGGGCTCCCAACTTGTCTAGGCTGGGAGGGCTTTCAGCTAGTAGAACTTCCTCATGGTAGAATGGGAGGGAGAAAAGATGAAGGAAATTCTTTTGTGTCACCTAAAACATCAAGTCATGTTTTTGATGGCAAAACATTATCCTCTAGGTGATCCTGGGTACCGGTGACCCCATAGGTACCAGTCCTTCCTACCACCCACCAGTGGGAGGGGCAGTACATAGTCTCACCTCCTGTCAGGACTCCAGGTGATAAGAGCACAGCCGCATGAGTGGCTGGCATGCAAGCTCAGGTCATGGCTCCGTTTGAAGGGCTACGGTCTTGCTTGCCCTGTATAAGATGGCAGAATTCAAGGGTGGCAGCCAGCCCCTCCTGGAGCACATTCCATGATGTGTTCTGGCCTCCACATACCTCTCCATGGGATTTTGACAACTCAGAGGACTGCATGCCTCATCTTACACATCTCCTGCTTGTCAGTTTCTCCAAGAGTCATTTCATGTATACCCTGTGGAATAGTTGTACGGTTTGCTTTCCTCCATCTGTGTCTGCCATGCATTCAACACATGGGCAAATGTTCAAGATAAACCTCTGAATTGGTGCCTAAAAAACTAGCACACATCCAGAATTTGATATATCTGTATGATATGTTCAGTATCATACAGAGATTGGAAAGTCGGGGTGCTTGGGTGGCGGCTCACGTCATGATCTCAGGGTCCTGGGATTGAGTCCCACATTGGGCTCTTTGTTCAGTCAGGAGTCTGCTTCTCCCTCTGCCTGCCACTCCCCTGCTTGTGCTCTCTCACTCTGTCCCTCTGACAAATAAACAAAATCTTAAAAAAAAAAAGAAAAGTAGATTATGGCATTCCTTTCCATATGGTAACCTCCATTAGGGAATTAAATAACCTTACAGAGTATTCATGAAGTTTTCTGGTCACCTGAAGTGAAAAGAGTTTTGCACTCTTGGAGTGCAAAAGCTATTTAGTGGAACAACCGTGAAATACTGGAAAGAGGAGATCTCTGATTAAATTTCAGTTCTGCCCCTCTGAGTGTGAGTAAGTCACTTAACCTTTTAACATCTTTAAAAATTGGCAAATGCTAAGAATGTTTTCGAATTGTGGTAATTAAATAAAAAGCAAACTAACAGAGCACAACCCAGAGCCTGGAACAGGACTGAGGCTTCATAAATGTTTACCAGGTTTGAGTAGTTCTAACGCATATGCATTAAGAGTGAGGAACCCCAAAGAGCACACAAAACAGCGTATAATCAAGCGCTAAATTGTGTGGAACACAATGGAGGAAGTCATGGAGGCTTATTCACAAGTGGGCTTGATGAAAAATTAGCTGTCACATTGGGGTAATGAATTTCACATGGATTCAGTCACAGGATGCGGCCTTTTAGAGGCTGAATCTGTAATTTTAGTTTTACATCACATGGAAAGTATTTACATTTTTGTCCCTGATTTTAAAAACAATATAGACACACTGTAGAAAAATATGAGCAATATAGAAAGGTTTAAAAATCAAATAAACTGTGAGACCCATCTCTAGAGATAGCCTTATTAATATTTTAAAAAGCACTAATACATACTCTGTATGTATCCTGCTTTTTATTTATTTTTATTTATTTTATTTTTTTTTTTCTTAAAGATTTTATTTATTTATTTGACAGAGAGAAATCACAAGTAGATGGAGAGGCAGGCAGAGAGAGAGAGGGAAGCAGGCTCCCTGCTGAGCAGAGAGCCCGATGTGGGGCTCGATCCCAGGACGCTGGGATGACGACCCGAGCCGAAGGCAGCGGCTTAACCCACCGAGCCACCCAGGTGCCCCTGTATCCTGCTTTTTAATATTGCGCTTATGTTTGACTTACATTCTGTGGTGAGAAATTTCTGATTTAAAAAAATTCTTGGAACACTATGTTTTTAATAGATATGAGATACAGTATTTCATTTCTGTATGTACTACATTGTTTTAATTATTCTCTTGTGTATTAGAAAGGTTTTTTTTTTCTCTTTTATTTGCAGTTAGTGTCTCTGAAATTCAATCTTTGGTAGTATTTAAGATCATTTCCTTAGAACAGAGTCCTAGAGGTGGAATTGAATGATCAAGTCAAACTGTGTGAACATTCTAAGGTCCTTAATATGAATTTCCAAATTCCTTTCCAGAAAAGTTGTAGTAGTGCATTTCTATCAGGCACAATTCATGAATAGGCCCATCTCACATAACATCAAACAAAAGTATAATTAGTAGTTTAATTTTTATTTACCTACTTTTTAAAACTTCATTTATTTATTTATTAGGGAGAGGGATTGTGTGTGTGTGTGTGTATGTGTGTGTGTGTGTGAGAGAGAGAGAGAGAGAGAGAGAGCGAGCAAGGGAGCAAGCCAGGGGAGGAGCAGAGGGAGAGGGACAAGCAGACTCCATACTGAGCATGGGCTAGATCCCTGACCCTGAGATCATGGCCTGAGCCAAAGTCAAGAGTCAGTCACTCAACTGACTGAACCACTTCAGTGCCCCACAAGTATAGTTAATATTTTTAAATTGGTGATTTTGTAAATGAAAAGTAGCATCTAAAAATGTACATATCCTTGGTTCATAATGAGGATAAACAATTTTTCTCATTTTTCTTTGTCTCTTTAAATATTAATACTGGTTTTATTTTTGATTCATCAATTATATTTATAGTAATAACCAATTGACTAATGGATATATTGCAATTATTTATTTTCCAGTTCGTAGTGGTCTTTTAATTTTTTTTTTCAATATACAGGTGTTTTTTACTTTAACATGGTCCAGACATTTTTTCCTTTGTGGTATTTTCTCAGGCTTATATGTATACATTTTTTCTGTGTATCATGATCACTTAAATATTTGTCTTTATTTAATTCCAAATTTTTTAAAAAAGTGGTTTTTTTTGTCGTTGCTGAGAAAGAACTTTTCAAGCAGATATTAAAGAAACAACAGATGCAGTGTGGCCTCATTAAGAACATACACATAAATCTTACTATGTATAGAAAGGTAGTCTAAGATAATTTGACATTTCAGATCAGTGAAGAAAGGTTTGTCAGTAAATATTTTTTTTTTTAAAGATTTTATTTATTTATTTGACAGAGAGAGAACACAAGTAGGCAGAGAGGCAGGCAGAGAGAGAGGAGGAAGCAGGCTCTCTGCTGAGCAGAGAGCCCTATGCGGGACTCGATCCCAGGACCCTGAGATCATGACCTGAGCCGAATGCAGTGGCTTAACCCACTGAGCCACCCAGGCACCCTGTCAGTAAATATTTTACACAGTCTTGCTATTTATTGTTTTACTTACATATTTTTCTTAGTGCTGTTCTCTTTTATTTAGGGGTGTGTGTGTGTGTGTGTGTGTGTGTGTGTATGTCTGTAAGTGTATGGACTCTATTTCCTTGCTTGTATTCTCTCCAGTTTTTTTGATGTTATATGGTTTAAATTTAGTGATTAGTTTTAACTTTCAAAAGCATATTTTGCTCTATATTTTTTGTTGATAAACCATAAAATGTTACCTTTTGAGACCTCTTCCCTAAATGCAAGATTAAACTACTTTTGTTTTCTTTTTTTCCCCCCTTGGATATTTATTTATTTATTTATTTTTAATTTTTTATAAACATATATTTTTATCCCCAGGGGTACAGGTCTGTGAATCACCAGGTTTACACACTTCACAGCACTCACCAAAGCACATACCCTCCCCAATGTCCATAATCCCACCCCCTTCTCCCAAACCCCCTCCCCCCAGCAACCCTCAGTTTGTTTGGTGAGATTAAGAGTCACTTACGGTTTGTCTCCCTCCCAATCCCATCTTGTTTCATTGATTTTTCTCCTACCCACTTAAGCCCCCATGTTGCATCACCACTTCCTCATATCAGGGAGATCATATGATAGTTGTCTCTCTGCTTGACTTATTTCACTAAGCATGATACGCTCTAGTTCCATCCATGTTGTCGCAAATGGCAAGATTTCATTTCATTTGATGGCTGCATAGTATTCCATTGTGTATATATACCACATCTTCTTGATCCATTCATCTGTTGATGGACATCTAGGTTCTTTCCATAGTTTGGCTATTGTGGACATTGCTGCTATAAACATTCGGGTGCACGTGCCCCTTTGGATCACTACGTTTGTATCTTTAGGGTAAATACCCAATAGTGCAATTGCTGGGTCATAGGGCAGTTCTATTTTCAACATTTTGAGGAACCTCCATGCTGTTTTCCAGAGTGGCTGCACCAGCTTGCATTCCCACCAACAGTGTAGGAGGGTTCCCCTTTCTCTGCATCCTCGCCAGCATCTGTCATTTCCTGACTTGTTAATTTTAGCCATTCTAACTGGTGTGAGGTGATACCTCATTGTGGTTTTGATTTGTATTTCCCTGATGCCGAGTGATATGGAGCACTTTTTCATGTATCTGTTGGCCATCTGGATGTCTTCTTTGCAGAAATGTCTGTTCATGTCCTCTGCCCATTTCTTGATTGGATTATTTGTTCTTTGGGTGTTGAGTTTGCTAAGTTCTTTATAGATTCTGGACACTAGTCCTTTATCTGATATGTCGTTTGCAAATATCTTCTCCCATTCTGTCAGTTGTCTTTTGATTTTGTTAACTGTTTCCTTGCTATGCAAAAGCTTTTGATCTTGATGAAATCCCAATAGTTCATTTTTGCCCTTGCTTCCCTTGCCTTTGGCATTGTTCCTAGGAAGATGTTGCTGCGGCTGAGGTCGAAGAGGTTGCTGCCCGTGTTCTCTTCAAGGATTTTGATGGATTCCTTTCGCACATTGAGGTCCTTTATCCATTTTGAGTCTGTTTTTGTGTGTGGTGTAAGGAAATGGTCCAATTTCATTTTTCTGCATGTGGCTGTCCAATTTTCCCAGCACCATTTATTGAAGAGGCTGTCTTTTTTCCATTGGACATTCTTTCCTGCTTTGTCGAAGATTAGTTGACCATAGAGTTGAGGGTCTATTTCTGGGCTCTCTATTCTGTTCCATTGATCTATGTGTCTGTTTTTGTGCCAGTACCATGCTGTCTTGATGATGACAGCTTTGTAATAGAGCTTGAAGTCCGGAATTGTGATGCCACCAACGTTGGCTTTCTTTTTCAATATCCCTTTGGCTATTCGAGGTCTTTTCTGGTTCCATATAAATTTTAGAGTTGTTTCATTTCTTTGAAAAAGATGGATGGTACTTTGATAGGAATTGCATTAAATGTGTAGATTGCTTTAGGTAGCATAGACATTTTCACAATATTTATTCTTCCAATCCAGGAGCATGGAACATTTTTCCATTTCTTTGTGTCTTCCTCAATTTCTTTCATGAGTACTTTATAGTTTTCTGAGTATAGATTCTGTGCCTCTTTGGTTAGGTTTATTCCTAGGTATCTTATGGTTTGGGGTGCAATTGTAAATGGGATTGACTCCTTAATTTCTCTTTCTTCTGTCTTGCTGTTGGTGTAGAGAAATGCAACTGGTTTCCGTGCATTGATTTTATATCCTGACACTTTACTGAATTCCTGTATAAGTTCTAGCAGTTTTGGAGTGGAGTCTTTTGGGTTTTCCACATATAGTATCATATCATCTGCAAAGAGTGATAATTTGACTTCTTCTTTGCTGATTTGGATGCCTTTAATTTCCTTTTGTTGTCTGATTGCTGAGGCTAGGACCTCTAGTACTATGTTGAATAGCAGTGGTGATAATGGACATCCCTGCCATGTTCCTGACCTTAGCGGAAAAGCTTTCAGTTTTTCTCCATTGAGAATGATATTTGCGGTGGGTTTTTCATAGATGGCTTTGATGATATTGAGGTATGTGCCCTCTATCCCTACACTTTGAAGAGTTTTGATCAGGAAGGGATGCTGAACTTTGTCAAATGCTTTTTCAGCATCTATTGAGAGTATCATATGGTTCTTGTGCTTTCTTTTATTGATGTGTTGTATCACATTGACTGATTTGCGGATGTTGAACCAACCTTGCAGCCCTGGAATAAATCCCGCTTGGTCGTGGTGAATAATCCTTTTAATGTACTGTTGAATCCTATTGGCTAGTATTTTGTTGAGTATTTTTGCATCTGTGTTCATCAAGGATATTGGTCTATAGCTTTCTTTTTTGATGGGATCCTTGTCTGGTTTTGGGATCAAGGTGATGCTGGCCTCATAAAATGAGTTTGGAAGTTTTCCTTCCATTTCTATTTTTTGGAACAGTTTCAGGAGAATAGGAATTAGTTCTTCTTTAAATGTTTGGTAGAATTCCCCCGGGAAGCCATATGGCCCTGGGCTTTTGTTTGTTTGGATATTTTTAATGACTGTTTCAATCTCCTTACTGGTTATTGGTCTGTTCAGGCTTTCTACTTCTTCCTGGTTCAGTTGTGGTAGTTTATATGTTTCTAGGAATCCATCCATTTCTTCCAGATTGTCAAATTTGTTGGCATATAGTTGATCATAGTATGTTCTTATAATAGTTTGTATTTCTTTGGTGTTAGTTGTGATCTCTCCTCTTTCATTCATGATTTTATTTATTTGGGTCCTTTCTCTTTTCTTTTTGATAAGTCTGGCCAGGGGTTTATCAATTTTATTAATTCTTTCAAAGAACCAGCTCCCAGTTTCGTTGATTTGCTCTATTGTCTTTTTGGTTTCTATTTCATTGATTTCTGCTCTGATCTTTATGATTTCTCTTCTCCTGCTGGGCTTAGGGTTTCTTTCTTGTTCTTTCTCCAGCTCCTTTAGGTGTAGGGTTAGGTTGTGTACCTGAAACCTTTCTTGTTTCTTTTCTTTTTTTTTTTTTTTTTTAAAGATTTTTAATTTATTTATTTGTCAGAGAGAGAGAGAGAGAGAGAGTGAGCATAGGCAGACAGAGTGGAAGGCAGAGTCGGAGGGAGAAGCAGGCTCCCTGCAGAGCAAGGAGCCCGATGTGGGACTCAATCCCAGGACGCCGGGATCATGACCTGAGCCGAAGGAAGCCGCTTAACCAACTGAGCCACCCAGGCGTCCCACCTTTCTTGTTTCTTGAGAAAGGCTTGTACCGCTATATATTTTCCTCTCAGGACTGCCTTTGTTGTGTCCCACAGATTTTGAACTGTTGTATTTTCATTATCATTTGTTTCCATGATTTTTTTCAATTCTTCTTTAATTTCCCGGTTGACCCATTCATTCTTTAGAAGGATGCTGTTTAGTCTCCATGTATTTGGGTTCTTTTCAAGCTTCCTTTTGTGGTTGAGTTCTAGCTTTAGAGCATTGTGGTCTGAAAATATGCAGGGAATGATCCCAATCTTTTGATATCGATCGAGTCCTGATTTAGGACCGAGGATGTGATCTATTCTGGAGAATGTTCCATGTGCACTAGAGAAGAATGTGTATTCTGTTGCTTTGGGATGAAATGTTCTGAATATATCTGTGATGTCCATCTGGTCCAGTGTTGTCATTTAAGGCCTTTATTTCCTTGCTGATCTTTTGCTTGGATGATCTGTCCATTTCAGTGAGGGGAGTGTTAAAGTCCCCTACTATTATTGTATTATTGTTGATGTGTTTCTTTGATTTTGTTATTAATTGGTTTATATAGTTGGCTGCTCCCACGTTGGGGTCATAGATATTTAAAATTGTTAAATCTTCTTGTTGGACAGACCCTTTGAGTATGATATAGTGTCCTTCCTCATCTCTTATTATAGTCTTTCGCTTAAAATCTAATTGATCTGATATAAGGATTGCCACTCCTGCTTTCTTCTGATGTCCATTAGCATGGTAAATTCTTTTCCACTCACTTTAAATCTGGAGGTGTCTTCGGGCTTAAAATGAGTTTCTTGGAGGCAACATATAGATGGGTTTTGTTTTTTTATCCATTCTGATACCCTGTGTCTTTTGACAGGGGCATTTAGCCCATTCACATTCAGGGTAACTATTGAGATATATGAATTTAGTGCCATTGTATTGCCTGTAAGGTGACTGTTACTGTATATGGTCTCTGTTCCTTTCTGATCTACCACTTTTAGGCTCTCTCTTTGCTTAGAGGACCCCTTTCAATATTTCCTGTAGAGCTGGTTTGGTATTTGCAAATTCTTTCAGTTGTTGTTTGTCCTGGAAGCTTTTAATCTCTCCTTCTATTTTCAATGATAGCCTAGCTGGATATAGTATTCTTGGCTGCATGTTTTTCTCATTTAGTGCTCTGAAAATATCATGCCAGCTCTTTCTGGCCTGCCAGGTCTCTGTGGATAAGTCAGCTGCCAATCTAATATTTTTACCATTGTATGTTACAGACTTCTTTTCCCAGGCTGCTTTCAGGATTTTCTCTGTCACTGAGACTTGTAAATTTTACTATTAGGTGACGGGGCATGGGCCTATTCTTATTGATTTTGAGGGGCGTTCTCTGCACCTCCTGAATTTTGATGCTCCTTCCCTTTGCCATATTGGGGAAATTCTCCCCAATAATTCTCTCCAGTATACCTTCTGCTCCCCTCTCTCTTTCTTCTTCTTCTGGAATCCCAATTATTCTAATGTTGTTTCGTCTTATGGTGTCACTTATCTCTCGAATTCTCCCCTCATGGTCCAGTAGCTGTTTGTCCCTCTTTTGCTCAGCTTCTTTATTCTCTGTCATTTCGTCTTCTATATCACTAATTCTTTCTTCTGCCTCATTTATCCTAGCAGTGAGAGCCTCCATTTTTGATTGCACCTCATTAATAGCTTTTTTGATTTCAACTTGGTTAGATTTTAGTTCTTTTATTTCTCCAGAAAGGGCTTTTATCTCTCTCGAGAGGGTTTCTCTGATATCTTCCATGCCTTTTTCGAGCCTGGCTAGAACCTTGAGAATTGTCATTCTGAACTCTAGATCTGACATATTACCAATGTCTGTATTGATTAGGTCCCTAGCCTTCGGTACTGCCTCTTGTTCTTTTTTTTGTGTTGAATTTTTCCGTCTTGTCATTTTGTCCAGATAAGAGTATATGAAGGAGCAAGTAAAATACTAAAAGGGTGGCAACAGCCCCAGGAAAATATGCTTTAACCAAATTAGAAGGGATCCCAAATCGTGAGGGGGTAGAAAGGGGATAAAAAGAGGTTCAAAAAGGAAGAAAGAAAAAAAAAAAAAAGAAAAAAAAAGAAAAGAAAAGAATTAAAAAAACGAAAACAAATAAGAAAAATATAAAAAAGAAAAAATATATATATTGGATAAACTAGTTAAAAAACGTTAAAAAAGCAAAAGGTAAAAGTTAAAAAAAAAATTACCAGAAGGCGAGAAAAAAAACCAAAAAATGAAAAAGAAAAAAAATCAAATTAGCTGCAAGACTAAAAAAAATCACAGGGAAAAAGCCATGAGTTCCGTGCTTTGCTTTCTCCTCCTCTGGAATTCTGCTGCTCTCCTTGGTATTGAAACCGCACTCCTTGGTAGGCGAACTTGGTCTCGGCTGGATTTCTTGTTGATCTTCTGGGAGAGGGGCCTGTTGTAGTGATTCTCAAGTGTCTTTGCCCCAGGCGGAATTGCACCGCCCTTAGCAGGGGCCGGGGTGAGTAATCCGCTCGGGTTTGCTTTCAGGAGCTTTTGTTCCCTGAGCGCTTTCCGTAGAGTTCCGGAGGACGGGAACACAAATGGCAGCCTCCTCGTCTCCGGCCTGGAGGAGCCGAGATCCCAGGGCCCCACTCCTCAGTGCGCCCTCAGAGAACAGCGCCCAGTTACTCCAGTCTGCCTGACCTCCGGCCGCGCTCCGAGCTCACCGAGCCTGCGACCGGTTCAAGGTAACACCGAGCTGTGAGCTTACTGTCGGCTCTGTCTCTGTAGCCGGCTTTCCCATTCCAATACCCGCAAGCTCTGTGACACTCAGACACCCCCATCCTTCTGTGACCCTGCGGGACCTGAGGCCATGCTGACCCCGCGTGGGCTTCGCCCCGGTTTAGCCTCTGGAGCAATGTCCCTCAGCAGAACAGACTTTTAAAAGTCCTGATTTTGTGCGCGGTTGCTCAGGGGAGCCGGCCCCTCCCCCCGGGGTCTATCTTCCCGTCGCTTTGGATTCACTTCTCCGCCGGTCCTACCTTTCAGAAAGTGGTTGTTTTTCTGTTTCCAGAATTGCTGTTCTTCTTCTCTTCGATCTGCCGATGGATTTTCAGGTGTTTGCAATTTTTAGATAAGCTATCTAGCTGATCCCCGGCCAGCTGAAGTAGTCTCAGCCTGCTACTTCTCCGCCATCTTGACTCCGCCCCTCACTACTTTTGTTTTCTTAAGACAAATGTGGGATTCATTTCTGAAACATGGGATTTTGTCAATTTTATTTTTTTCACTATTTTTCTTGTATTTTAGATATGATATAGATGCTTACAAATACAAAATGTATATATTTACATGCATATGCTATATATACATAAAAATGTATACATTATTGACAATGTTTATTTCCAGAAAAAGGTTTATAACCATTAGTTATCTAAACTTATTTAATACAGAAACATGGAGAGTTTATTTTCTGTCTTTTCTTTACCCATGAATAACAACTTGGCTAGGGAAAAATTCCATAGATTAAAATGTTTTCCTGCCAAAATCATGTTGACATTGTTCTGTTGAAATCTAGTATTTATTTCAGGGAAGTTAGGCCAGTTTGATTTTTATTTCTTTTCAGGTTGCTTTTTTCTGAAAATCTAGGTGCTTGAAATATTTTCCCATATCAACCAATAACCATGAAATATCTGAATATAGTTTATTTACTCGTTAACTTTTCTTAGTATGTGGTGGGCTTTTTCTGCCAATGTTTTCTTTCAGAACTTTTTACACCCCCTGTTGGCTTATGGGATGTGTAGAGACCTTCCAGTATCTCTTATTATTATTAAAAAAAAAAGATTTATTTATTTTAGGGAGAAAAAGAGAGAGAGCTAGTGAGGGAAGGCCATAGGGAGAAGGAAAGAGAGAATCTCCAGCAAACTCGCTGCTGAGCCCAGAGCCTGACAGAGGGCCCCATCCCACAACTCTGAGTTTATGACCTGAGCCAAAATCAAGAGTTGGAGGCTTAAGCAACTGAGTCACCAAGTATCCCTCTAATTCTCACTTTTAAGAACAAGTTTCTGGGACCTCCTACTCTAGGATTGTAATACCTAGTTGCAGCTACCTGTTTGTACAGGAAACATCACCTCAAAGCTTTCAAGCAAATGCTTCTGAAGAGAATGGGATGGGGTGGGGTGGGGTAGGGATAGGGGATGGTAGGGTGGTACCTGGACAGGGAAGGAAACCAAGGCAGGGTCCAGCGGAAGTCTCAGACCCTGCATCCTTTATGAGTTGTTGTCTAACCTTCCTTTACCCAGGAGGTAGCAGACAGGCTGTAGGGACAGAGACAATCTGGGCTCTGTGTAGGAATGGGGAAGGCATAGATGCAGGAAATTGTTGTTTCCCAGATGGGGGCAGATCAGGAATAGGGGAAGATCCAAGGTCCAGTTCAAGGGAATTGGTGGAGGCCAAGAATGAGATCTAAAGAAAAAGTTTTGCATAAAACATAGATAAGAGGGAAATATCATACTAGAAAGGCAGAACCCACTCCAGTCATGGATTAAAAGTATGTGTACCCAGTAGAACCTTACATGATGATGGAAATGTCTTGTATCTGCACTATTTAATATGGTAGCAACTACTCACTGTGGCCTTCGAGTACTGAGTACCTTGATTTTAAATTTTATTTGATGTTAATAGCCACATGCAAACAGTGCCTCCAGTATTGAACAACGCAGCTCCAGAGAGGTTTCCTCTGACTAGGAAAGGAGCCATGGAGGCTGTGGGGTCAACTCGAACACCCTAAGTTTCCTAAGCAGTGCAATTTCCTCCCAGAGTTGGTAGTAGATGGACCATAAGCCTTGTTATTTGATACCAGGAAGTTCTATCACTTTCTATGTCTTCCTAGACATTTTGGTAGAAATTTGGGAATCACTGCATGGTAAAATGTTAAATGCCATTTTAGAGCATAAGTCTATTATATTCGTCTTCCTTTTTTTCCTTCCTTCCTGAGTAGTTGGTATCCATTTGTCAACAATGGTAACAGTCCTTAAGCCAAAATGTAAAAATCACTTTTTCTTCTACTTCCTTCTACTTTGGCCCCTTTGGGAACCAAATTTTATTACATATAGGAAAAGTGAGTGTTGAGTTTTTTAATGGCAACTAGGTAAAGTGGCGCATACAGAAGCAACACTTTCAAATTCTCAGGTTAGAGCTTAGCTTCTTAGTCATTTTATGGTTTTATCTTCCTTAAGGATATTTTTTAAAATGAAAGAAAATTTGAATTTCTGTGCTTCCCACATCAGGAATGAGTTTTTAAGGAAGTCACTTCATAACAAATTAAACTAATTGATTAATTTAGTAATCAATAAACATGGTGATTTTTTGTTTCATGCAGGTCTCTGCTAGCTATTTTAGAAGAGAAAAAGGGGGATAAAATGATGTATGTACAGGATACTTTTTAGGGATTTTTCAGTTAAAGTCCCAGTAGAGATAAAAATTAACATTTCTGTAATAAATATATCGACTTGGTGGAATAGAATACGATTAGAAGAAATTTGGAAAGCCCTAGAAAATCTGGGACATGGTTTTTGTGTGCACAGAAATAGATTTTGCCTTAGAGAAGTTGGTATGCACAAAAATACAGGTGGCCTGCCTAAGGAACAATGCTGAGCTCCAGCAGATTATAGTAATTTATTTTTATTTTATTTTTCAGTAAGATTTTACTTATTTATTTATTTGAGGGAAAGGGCATGGGGGAGGGGCAGAGGAAGAAGGAGGGAGAGAATCTGAAGCAGACTCTATGCTCAGCATGGAGCCCCACACAGGGCTCAATCTCATGACCCTGAGATCATGACCTGAGCCAAAATCAAGAGCCAGATGCTTAACTGACTGAGCCACCCAGGTGCCCTATTTTTATTTATTTATTTATTTACAGAGTGGGAATGGGGGGAGAGAAATAGAAGAGCAACAGAGAGAGAGAATCTTAAGCAGTCTCCATGGTCACTGGGGAGTCCAACATGGATCTTGATCTCAAAGCTCTGAGATTATGACCTGAGCCCAAATTTAAGAGACAGATGCTTAACCAACTAACTATCCAGGCCCCCTTACAGTCATTATTTTTAATTAAAAATTTATTTCTGTGATTTTGGGGACTTTCCACAAATATATACAAAAAAACTTCGCTACTCCTTCACCTCCTCTTCTTTATAATTATGTCTTCTAACTTTAGTATATCTTTTGTAAGAGTAGGATATTGGGTAAATTGGAATGAGTGATACAGTGAATTCTTACGTCATTCACATATATATCTACTACATGTCAGGCACTGGGCTAGGTGCAGGTCAGGGGAAGAGATGCCCTTCAGCTAGACAGCACTGCAAATCTGAGAATGGATTTATCCTTGACAGAATTAATTTCTGTTGCAGAAAGAGAATAAAGTGTGAGAGAATCTGGAAAGGAGCTCATCACAAAAGAGCTAATGCACTACTCTGAAGTGCAGTTGGAAAGCTGGGGTGTTATTTTTAAGTCCTCAGAAGACCTTTATTTTATTTTTTGCTGTTCTTGCCTTGGTAAGACTTAGCATCAATTTGAAGCAATTTAATGAATTTAATGTTTCAGGAAAGGATTGAATGAAGGGAAAAGAGACTCTAAAAGTTCAGCAAGTCCAATCTCCACTCCCCAACCACCATGGCATGGACTGTTGATCATTGAACATTTGAACAGTTCTGCTCTGACGTAGCTTTTTCTGTGCTGCCAGTTAATGGAGACATTAAAGCTCTTTGGAAACAATTTGGATATAGTAAGTTTTTTTCTCCCTGGAAAAGGGAAATAGCAATCTTGCTAACTAATACATTTCTCTTTGCCAATATTAATTTGTCAAGGGATCCATGTGTTTACTCTTCAGTACCCTTGAGGGAGAGAAAAGGTTATTTATAAGAAGATAGAAGTAGAGAGCAGAAGAGTGCAGATCAAAGGGCCTGTAAAAGAAAGGCAGTGCAATGAGGTCCCTGGCTTTATTCTGCACAACCTCAGCATCTTCTTGGTTTGGTGAGTTGAGATTCCCTGTATTCCTTTAATTGCCCTCTCCCAGCTACGTTGGAGACAGGACTGCAAAGCATTGGCTTGCTTCTATAAAATATCTATAAAGATAAAGAGGAGTATAATTCAAAGGAGATTAAGGTGATTGGTTTAGGGTCAACATATGGCAGGGCTGGTAGATGCTATGGTGGCAGTAGGGGGTTGACCCCTCATGCATTAAAGACTAAAAAAAAAAAAAAAAAAAAAAAAAAAAAAGTAAAAACATTAATTCATTGCAAAGGTTCTGGAAAGCAAGTTGAGAGTTGGATTCTGTTCTCAGTCTTAGGATTAATTCTGTGGGCCTGGTCTGAGTCACAGTAACTTGTCATGTCTCTGGTGCATTAGGCTGTGAAATAGAGTTTTCGGACATGCTACTCCATTTTCCCATGAGCACTTGATTTTTCCTTCTGGCTTTAAACTGTCCTTCCTCAAAATTCTCTGCTTTCCAAAGCGGTGTTAGGAGGTTTACTACTCTACTGGAGTGGCTCTGATTGAACCACTTAGGGGTATCCATACGCTGACCAGTAACCTGTGGCAGGCTTTCAGTTGGAGGTGTCTTCTCAGAGATGATAGGGTGATAGTCATTAGCTGAGACAAATACACTTGATCTCTTAAAAATCTGCACCAATTAATCCACAGGGAAGTTGTTAGTTGATGATGGTTGCTGGAGCTGAAATGGCTGATGATTATGCTGCTGTGGTCTTTCCTTGAGATTTTTTTTTTTTAAGATTTTATTTATTTGACAGAGATCACAAGTAGGCAGAGAGGCAGGTAGAGAGAGAGAGAGGAAGGGAAGCAGGCTCCCCACTGAGTGGAGAGCCCGATGTGGGGCTTAATCCCAGGACCCTAAGATCATGACCTGAGCTGAAGGCAGAGGCTTTAACCCACTGAGCCACCCAGGTGCCCTGAGATGGTTTTTTGAAACCAAAAGAACCTAATCTAGACTTAGTAATGTAAAGATATAGTAAAAATTGATTTGATTTCATATCCTTTGGTTCTTGCATTGGTTTATGAAATTGCTTGCTCACTTTTATTTTTCCTTTTATGGAATATTCCCTAGAACAGCATTTCTTAATATTTTTGATCTCAGAACTTTTTTATACTGTTGAAAGTTATTGAGGGCCCCAAAGAACTTATGTTTACATAAGTTATATCTACCAATATTTACTGTGAAATTAAAACTGATAATATATGTGTTTTCTTACTAATGTATTTAAAAACAATAAACCCATTATGTTAATATAAAAAAATTTCTTTATGCAAAAACCCATACTTTCTAGAACAGAAAAGTAGTGAGTAGAGCACCATCATTTTATTTTTGCAAATCTTTTGAATGTCTGATAATAGGAGACAACTAGATTCTCACATATATATATTCAATCTGTTACCATATGTTCTTTGATTGAAGTATGTGAAGAAAATCCAGCTTTGCATAGCTCAAAGGTGGAAAAAAAGAATTTTAACAGTTTTTTTTTCAGATAGTTGTAGATATTCTCCTGTAGATATTCTCCTCTGATATTATACCAAAGTTTGACAAGTGGTAGTTTCTTAAAAATTAGTTGCATAATAGACTGTAAAACCATATCAGTAGACTTTTTTTTTGTACTGTTATATTAAAATCCATTAGTCTATATTACACTTTGAATAAACCTTTTCTCTGTACATAATTTTGTAACCTTATGTCTTGATCATTTGGAAAGTATTGGTATTGAGTTATTCAGATCTTCAAAATGTTGACATGTTTCATTCTAAAATATGAAAAGTCATGTTTATTAATATCAACAGAAAAATCTTTGAATATTGGAAAGTTGTCAAGGTTATTATGTTGGTCATATTTTTCATAATTCCATTTTTGCTGGAAAGCTAAAATTTTATCATTAGCAATAAATACAGTCTGTTTTCCTCAAAGTGATAGGCTTACTTTGTGTTTGAAAAAAAAGTTTCACAGAATACCTTTTTTCTTCTAAGTCGTTTTAAAAATTACAGTTAGTTTGTTCCATGCTCATGGATTAGAAGAACAAATGTTGTGAAAATATCTATGCTACCTAGAACAGCCTACATATTTAACACAATCCCATCAAAATACCATCCATTTTTTTCTAAGAAATGGAACAAATAATCCTAAAATTTATATGGAACCAGAAAAGACCCCGAAGAGCCAGAGGAATGTTGAAAAAGAAAACCAAAGTTGGTGGCATCACAATTCCATACTTCAAGCTCTATTACAAAGCTGTATTCATGAAGCAGTATGGTACTGGCACAAAAACAGACACATAGATTCATGGAACATAACAGAGAGCCCAGAAATGGACCCTCAACTCTACGGTCAACTAATCTTCGACAAAGCAGGAAAGAATGTCCAATGGAAAAAAGACAGTCTCTTCAACAAATGGTGTTGGGAAAATTGGACAGCTACTTGCAGAAGAATGAAAGAGGACAATCTCCTTACATCACACACAAAAAGAGACTCCAAATGGATGAAAGACCTCAATGTGAGAAAGGAATCCATCAAAATCCTTGAGGAGAACACAGGCAGCAACCTCTTCGAGGTCAGCCAGAGCAAAAAGGAACTATTGGGACTTCACCAAGATTGAAAGGTTTTTTCCACAGCAAAGGAAACAGTCAACAAAACCAAAAGACAACTGACAGAATGGGAGAAGACATTTGCAAATGACATCTGATAAAGGGCTAGTATCCAAAATCCATAGAGAACTGCTACCCTACAGGTTAAGTATAGATTTTAGTACACTTATCCTTAAGCTTTTGTGTTTTATCACACTTTCAGTTACTAGAGATTGGATAGTAGAAGTAAAGAGATTAAAAAGAGAACACTTTTTTTTTTTAAAGCATTTTATTGAAAATTTAAATGAGATGCTAAGAGGCTAAATAGACATCCTTGAGGATTTTGTTTGGATCTTTACCTTAGACTCTTATTGTGTAATTTTAAGTCAATATCATGTCAAGTGCTCCATGGTTAAGGAATATGGCATTATGAGCCTAGAAGAAAGATTATGTCTCAATGACATAAACAGAATTTGCTTCAAACAAATAAATTTCAGATCCATACAGTTTATGCTTTGGGGGGTTAGAAGAACTGAAGAATTATAGAAAATGTGACTTTGTGCTCCAGAAATATTACTAGAAAAAGTAAATAATTAGAATAAATAGGTAAATAGGAAGTCTAGGAGGGAGGAAGACCAGTACAACTAGATAACTTGTCCTTAGCAGTACGATGGCTCATCAAATCATTCAAAATACCCCAGAAATAGACCTGAAGACATAGAACAAACTCCACAACTAAAGAGAGAGAAAAGGCCACATCAAAGAAGGTAGAAAGTATGAAGACATGGTTTAGGGGAGAAAGAGATCTTGGCTACTGTGAAGGGGAGGGAGCCATGGTCATGGAGAAGGGCAGGATAGAGGAATTTATCCCATATGAAAGAACAAGATTAGGCCATGGCCAGAGATCTAAGTGAAACAGATATAAGTAACATACCTGATGGAGAATTTAAAGCAACAATCATAAGGATACTCACTGGCCTTTAGAAAAGGATAGAAAACATCAGAGACAGAGATAAAAGAGCTTAAAAAGAATCAGAAATTAAGAGTGCAATAAATGAGATTAAAAACATGCTTGATCCTATGAACAGTAGGCTGGGAGAAGCAGAGGAATGAATTAATGACCTAGAAGACAATGTAATGGAAAGTAATAAATCTGAACAAAAGAGAGAAAGAATTTGCAAAATGAGAACAGACTTGAAGTCAGTGATTTTATCAAATGTAATAATATTTGTATTTTAGGAGTCCCAGAAGAAGAGAGAGAGAAAAGGGAACAGAAAATCTATTTAAAGAAATAATCTCAGAAAATATCCCTAATCTGGAGAAGGAAAGAGACATCCAGATCAAAGAAACACACAGGCTTTCCATCAAAGTCAACAAAAGCAGCCCCACATCAAGACCTATTATAATTAAATTAGCAAAATATAGTGATAAAGAAAAAAGTGTTAACAGCAGCAAAGCAAAAGTAGTCCTTAACTTACAAGAGAGGACCCATAAGGGTAGCAGGAGATTTTTCAGCAGGAACTTTGCAAGCCAGAGGGACTGGCAGGATATATTTGGAGTGCTGAATGGGAAAAACCTGCAGCCAAGAATATCCAACAAGGTTATCATTCCAAATAGAAGGAGAGATAAAGAGTTTCCCAGACAAACAGAAACTAAAGGCGTCCATGACCACTAAACCAGTCCTGCAACAAATACTAAGGGGACTCTGAGTGGAAAGGACAGACCAAAAGTGACAGTATAAAGACAGGAAACACAAAATCAGTAAAAATGAATATTTCTGTAAAAAAGATCAGTCAAGGAACTCACAAGAAAAGGATGTAAGATATAATAACACATACCTAAAGTGGGAGGAGAAAAAAAAATTGGTTCAAAATGAAATGATCATCAACTTAATATAGACTGCTATATACAGAAGAGGTCATATACAAACCTAGTGGTAACCATATTCAAAAATCACTAATAAATATGCGAAGAATAGAGAAAAAGAAATCTACATATATCACCAACAAAATATGAAAGACAGAAAGGATCACAGAAAATCTCCAGAAACAACCACAAAACAAGTAATAAAATGGCAATAAATACATATCTATCAAGAAGTACTTTGAATGTGAATGGACTAAATATTCCAATCAAAAGATATAGGGTATCAGAATGGGTGAAAAAATAAGACCCATCTATATGCTGCTTATAAGATACTCAATTTAGGACTAAAGATATTTGCAGAATGAAAGTGAGGGGACAGAGAAATACTTACCAGGCAAATCAATATCAAAAGAAGGCCAGAGTAGCAATACTTATTTTGGACAAACCAGACTTTATTTCTTTTTATTTTCTATGAGCATCAATCTTTTTCTTTATTTAAATTCAACTAGCTAACATATAGTACATTATTAGTTTCAGATGTAGAGTTCAGTAATTTATCAGTGGCATATCATACCCAGTGCTTATCACATCATGTACCCTCCTTAATGCCCATCACCCAATTACCCCATCACCCAGTTACCTCATCCCCCCATTCACCTCCCCTCCAGCAACCCTCAGTTTTTTTCCTAGAGTTTAGAGTATCTCACACTTTGTTGGACAAACTAGACTTTAAAACAAAGACTGTAATGGATAAAGAAGGGACACTATATATGTGATATAGTGTCCCTTCTTTATCCCTTCTTTGTCCCATGATAAATGGGACAATCCAACAAGATAGAAGAATTGTAAATATTTATGCACCCAGTATGGGAGCACCAAAATGTATCAAATAGTAACAAAAAGGAACTAATCAATACTAATTCAATAATAGTAGAGGACTTTAAGACCTCACTCACTTCAATGGGATATAGCATCTAAACAGAAAATAAACAAGGAAATGGTGGCTTTGAATGACACAGTGGACCAGATAGGCTTAACAGATATATTCAGAACATTCCGTCCTAAAACAGCAGAATACACATTCTTTTCAAGGGCACATGGAACATTCTCCAGAATAGGTCACATATTGGGCCACAAAAACGGGACTCAACAAATACAAGAAGAATGAAGTCATACCATGCATCTTTTCATGTACCTATGAAACTAGAGGTCAACACAAGAAAAAGCCTGGAAAGATCACAAATACATGGAGGTTAAAGAACATTTTAACTAAAGAATGAAAGGGTCAACCAGAAAGTAAAAGAAGAAACAAAAAATTATATGGAAACAAATGAAAATGGAAACACCTGGTCCAAAACCTTTGGGATGCAGCAAAAGTGGCCTTAAGAGGGAAGTATATAGGAATATAGGCCTATCTCAAGAAGCAAGAAAAAGCTCAAATCAACAATCTAACCTTACACATAAAGGAGTTAGAAAAGCGAACAAAGCCTAAAGCCAGTAAAAGGAAGGAAATCATAAACATTAGAGCAGAAATAAATGATATGGAAACTAAAAAAACAATGGAACAAATCAGTGAAACCAGGACTTGGTTCTCTGGGGAAAAAAAAAAAAACAACAGTAAAATTGTTACACCTCTAACCTGATTTATCAAAAAGAGAAAGGACCCAAATAAATAAAATAAAAAATGAGAGAGAACTAACAACCAACACCACAGAAATACAACATTTATAAGAGAATATTATGAAAAATTATATGCCAACAAATTGGACAATCTGGAAGAAATGGATAAATTCCTAGAAACATAAATCACCAAAACTGAAACAGGAGGAAGTAGAATACTTGAACAGACTTATAACCAGAAAAGAAATTGAATCAATAATCAAAAAACTTTCCACAAACAAAAATCCTGGCCAGATGGCTTCATAGGGGAATTCTACCAAACATTTAAGGAAGAGTTAATACCCGTTCTTCTCATACTGTTCCAAAATAGAAAAGGAAGGAAATAGAAAAGGAAGGAAAATTTTCAAATTCATTCTATGAGGCCAGCATTACCCTGATATCAAACCAGATAAAGACATCACAAAAAAAAGAAAACTACAGGCCCATATCTCTCATGAACATAGACACCAAAATCCTCAATAAAATACTAGCAAATTGAATGCAACATATGTTAAAAAAATCATTCATCACCATCAAGTGGGATTTATTTCTGGGTGTCCAGTGTGGTTCAATAATCACAAATCAATCAACCTGATACTCCACATTCATAAAATAAAGAATAAGAATTCTATCATCACTTTTTTTTAAAAAAAAGATTTATTTATTTGAGACAGAATGAGGGTGAGAGAGAGAGGGCAAGAGAGAGCACAAGCTGGGGCAAGGGTAGGGTAGAGAAAGAGCGAGAGAGAGAAGCAGGCTGTCCACCGAACAGGGAGCCCAATGTGGGGCTTGATCTCATGATTCCTGTGATCATGACCTGAGCCAAAGGCAGAGGCTTTAACCCACTGAGCCACCCAGGCGCCCCAGGAATCTGTTGTATTTTTATATACCAATAATGAAGCAGCAGAAAGAGAAATCAAGGAATCAATCCCATTTATAATTGCACCCAAACCAATAAAATACCCAAGAATAAGTTTAAATAAAGTGGTAAAACACCTGTACTCTGAAAACTATAAAACACTGATGAAAGAAATTGAAGATGATGCAAAGAAATGGAAAAGGCATTCCATGCTCATGGATTGCAAGAACAAATATTGTTAAAATGTCTGTACTACACAAAGCAATGTACACATTTAATGCAATCTCTGTTAAATACCACCAGCATTTTTCACAGAGCTAGAACAAGAAATCCTAATATTGGTATGGAACCACAAAAGACCCTGAATAGCCAAATCAGTCTTGAGAAAGAAAAGCAAAGGTGGAGGCTTTGCAATTCTGGACTTCATGGTACATTACAAAGCTGTAGTAATCAACACAGTATGGCACTGGCACAAAAATAGACACGAAGATCAATGGAACAGAATGAAAAACCCAGAAATGAACCCACAGTTGTATGGTAAATTAACCTTTGACAAAGTGGGTAGGGATATGCAATTGGTAAAAGAATATCTCTTCAACAAATGGTGTTTGGAAAGCTAGATAGCCACATGCAAAAAGAATGAAACTGGACCACTTTCCTAACACGACCACTTTCTTAACACCATACAAAAAAAACTGATTAAGGACCTAAACCTGGGACCTGAAGCCATAAAGATCCTAGAAGAGAATATAGGCAGTAACCTCTTGGACATCAGCCATAGCAACTTATTTCTAGATAGGTCTTCTGAGGCAAGGGAAATAAAAGCAAAAATAATGTATTGGGACTATGTCACAGTAAAAAACTTCTGCACATTGAAGGAAACAGTCAACAAAACTAAAAGGCAAACTATGGAATGGAAGAAGGTATTAGCAAATGACATACCCATAAAGGGTAAGTATCCAAAATACATAAGGATCTTATAAAGTTCAACACCCAGAAAGCAAATGATCCAGTCAAAAAATGGGTACGAATAGACATTTTTCCACAGAAGACATGCAGATGGCAAACACATACATGAAAAGATGCTCAACATCACTCATCAGCAGGGAAATACAAATCAAAACTACAATGAGATATCTCCTCACACTGTCAGAGTGGCTAAAAATAACAAAAAGAAACAACAGATGTTGTTGGTGGGGATGTGGAAAAGGGGGGAATGTGAGGATGTGGGAAAAGGGGGTAATGCCAACTTGTGCAGCCATTCTGGAAGACAGTATGAAGGTTTCTCAAAAAGTTAAAAATAGAACTACCCTATGAGACTATAATGGCACTACTAGGTATTTACCCAAAGAATACAAAAGCACTAATTCAAAGGAATATGTTCACCCTGATGCATTCAGAAGCATTACATATAATAACTAAATTATGGAAACAGCCCAATTGTCCATCCATTGAGAAATGGATAAAGAATATGTACACATACAATGGAATATTACTCAGCCATCAAAAAGAAACGAAATCTTGCCATTTGCAATGATATGGATAGAGTTAGTGTTGTGCTAAGTCAGAGAAAGAAAGACAGATACCATATGGTTTCACTCATATGTAGAATTTTTAAAAAGATTTTATTTATCCTAGAGAGAGTGAGTGAACAAGCACGAGCAGGGGAGGGGGAGAGGTGTAGAAGGAGAGGGAGAAGCATAATCCCCAGTGAGCAGGGAGCCTGATGTGGGGGGGAAGGGTTGATCCCAGGACCCTAAGATCATGACCTGAGATGAAGGCAGACACTTAACTGACTGAGCCACCCAGGAATCCCTATATGTGGAATATAAGAAACAATACAAATGAGCAAAGGGAAAAAAGAGAGAGGTAAACCAAGAAATAGACTCTTAACTATAGAGAACAAACTGATGGTTACCAGAAGGGAGGTAGATGGGGGATGGGTTAAGTAAGTGATGGAGATTAAGGAATGCATTTTCTGTGATGAGCACTAGGTATTGTATATAAGTGTTGAATTACTGTAATATAATCTTGATACTAATAATATACTGTATATTAGCTAACTGGAATTTAAATAAAAACTAAAAACAGTAAGTAGGTAAATAACAATAGTGCAGTGAAAGAAAAAAAGTGCTCTAAATTCTATGAGGTCTTAAATCTTAAGAATGAACGAGAAAAATCTGGATGTGTAGTTAAGATTTAGAGGGAAAGGAAGATTAACTCAAGCTCATTAATTAGTGCATGCTGCTTAAATTCACAATGTTGGCAAAAAAGAAGGTTTTTAAATAACACATTATGAGAATATGCCAATACGGCAGTGTATTCATTAGGAAAAATGTCAAATGTCTGGAGAATGTTGAAGTTCTGTTGAAAAGAATGACTTATTTTAATGTTTGTATTGAGTCTAGACTTCAAAATGATCTTTTTTTTTTGTTTTTTGTTTTTTTTTTAAAAGAAAAGATCCTTGAAATGACATCTACCCTATTAAAACAGTCAATTAAATTTATTTTTAGAACTTCCCAAACCATGGAGTGTGACATTCATACAAAGTTATCTCTACCCTTACCCTCTTTAGAAAAATCTTACTTCATAATATTTTCTGTGAGACTACTGCAGTATATTTTATACTTTGTACCATACTATAGTTTTCTAGTGCTTTTTCCAGTATACCTATGTATAATTTGCTCTATTTTTTTCTATTGAAAAGACCTCCGACAATTCACAATGGCTTCCATATCTCTTAGGTGTTGCTCACAATATTAGATATTATGGCATAGACTATGGTCTGAAAAGAAAGATATAGTGAAATATACCAATGGACTCTTACATGAAAAGAATGAATTATATGTATGCTCACTGATTTTATGTATATGTTAATTCATAGAATAAAAAATATAAATATACACACATTCAAAATGTTAATAGTGGTTTTCTTTGAGAGTTGGCAAAGGTGGTGGAGGTTTATGATTGAAGATGTGCTTTTTACTCTTATTTCTGTGATATTTGATTTTTTTTTTTTAACAAGTATGCATTCCCTCAAAAACCAAGGAAAGGGCACATACTGATTCAAAATAAATAAATAGAAAATAAAAGTTATATTTTGTGATTTGCTTATAGTAGAAATTTTGGGAAACTGAAAGTTACAGAGAAGAAAACAGAAATCTTAAGTTGGGAAGATACAACATAAAAATAACCAGAACTCAACATTTATTAGTATTCCAGTGACATACTCTGGCATCAAAAAACATTTCTAGCTATAAGACTAGAAATAACCTTGTACCACCTTATAATCATGGTGCCAGGCCCAAATTTTGCTCCCAGATTATTTTGTTATCCTTATGAATGAATAAAGGTATAAAGTCAGGCTAGAAAAGTCACATGCTTGGAGAGGTTTCAATTTATACTACTGGTAAACAACTTTTTTGTCTTGATGGTGAGAGGGTACTATCCTGACCCTCTGCAAATAGTCAGTACTGTCTGATTACTGAGGATCTCTTTGACTTCTGGAACAATGTCATCTACATTTGACAGGCAGGATGGTAGGTGGGAGAAAGGCATAAATAATATGTGCTCTAAAAAGACTGGCTGTACAGAAGCAAGAGAAGAAAGGGCCTCTGAGTATTATTTGCCAATTGTTGGGTTCATGGTCAAAGGAACGAGACTGATATAAAGCAAAAGTCAAGCAAAGCTTTATTTCGCAACAAGCATCGAGAATCAAACCAACCATTCGGGGCGGCCTCTTTCAGAGAGGGCGACCCCTCCCTGCCTTACAGACTAACTTTTATAAAGCAAAGGCCTTGTGATTGGGCTTTACAATGAGATTGTAATACACAGAGAAAGCTGCACAGTCATGTTTGGTCACACATGGGTGGCCATTTGAATTACAATTCACCCCATAGTAACTATTTGAACTAGTCTATCACCTTGGTTAGAATTGGCGCCCTAAAGGCGGGGCCCACACTCCTTGGTAGCTAGGGAGACAGTATGTGCGCCTCACTGATTGGATGTCTCCACCTGGTCTGACTCATCCCTGCATTCGGGGCTGTTATCTCCACCTGACCTGACCCACCCTTGTATTTGGGCTCTGTTATCAGGGACTGGTCGACCATATTTTACTGGTTTCGTGGACTTGCTTTTAAGTAAGTCCTCTGAGAGGGGGGCAGGGTCAGTTTAAGTTTTACTGCATAAACAAAATGGCTGTTCAACCGAGGAGGAGCCACTCTAACTAAATAGGCCCTTACACCAATGATCTTAACAAAGCCTCCTGTAGAAAAGGGGTCTGGTCTACTCCAAAGTGTGGCAGGTATGACACAAATGGAAAAGAACTCGCGTCCAACTTGAGAGATTCTATTTACCTGAGAAGCAGACTTTGAGTTCCCTGGTCAAACTGTTAAAGGAAGTGGGGCTGATGTCTCAGAATACTTTGTCTGTAACTAGAGTGAATCATATATTCCAGTTTTCTCAGGTCAGTCCTAGTTAGCTGCTGTTTCCTTGGCCTAATTGTTGATAGTCTCCTCTTTTATTCTCAGAAGTATCCTGAAAGGTCAAGTATTTGGCATTCTTCTTATGGCTGAACTGTTGGGTAAAACATCATAGTGGATGTGGCGGAATATTGATGGTTTGCAAAATGGTCATTCTCAACCATGATCTCTTTTATCATCTTCCATTAGAGAGGTCAGGAAAATGAAATACTCACTCTTGTAGCCTTCTTGCAGCTAGGATTGGCCATGCTACAAAGTTTTGGCCAATGAGAACTTTCTGGGAAAGATCAAAATCTATTGCTATTGACTTTCTCTCTTCGTCCTATTTTGGGGTTGCAAGAGTCACCTTGAAACTGAGTGAAGGGCCAAGAATATGTCAGAGACTAAGCAAGCTCTAACAGTGTTGGCCCTGTTGATCCTGTATCAGCAGTCAGCTAACCTGAGAGCAAATTATAACTATTTGTTTTAGTGCCTTTTAGTTGGTTTTCTGTTACCTGCTGCTAAAATCAGTCCCAACATGCATAATGGGTTATTTTCTTTTTTTATTTTAGATCAGTCAGTTGTGCCAGGCTTGGGAATCAACCTCTTCTTGGGATGTAGTTTACTGCCTTTTGGTGATGGCAAGTCAATCCTTTTAATGTTTCTCATTCAAGAGAATGAGATGTGAATGCCAAATGCAAATGCCCAAGCACAAAAAGATAGGGTGTGTAGGGTCAGAATGCAGGAAACGGGGAAAGCAACAAGTTTGTCTCCTTTCATCAGAAGGAGTTCTTATTTTGGAAATATAGCATTTATTTTTCGAGAAGTCTAAGCACTGTGCATTTGGCAAGGTCTAGTCATTTTTCATCTTCTCCACTAATGTCTTTAGGGAGGGAAAAGATAAATCTGAATGTCATCAGGATACATATGGAGCTGAGGGCCACAGTTCCTAATTAAGTCCTCTCCAAAGACCCACTTGGATGTCTTGGCATAGGAGATAAACAGACTACCCAAAGATGTCTTTTTTCCCCCCCATAGCCATCAAAAGACCCCAGATTACCTTGTGTTAATGAGAGTGGTAGGAGAGGGCTAAGATACTTAATAACACCCCGCCTCATACTGGCTAGATGGCAAGGTCCTGGTTCTCTGATAATAACTACTTTAAGGGGATAGGTATTTTATTGCAATGCTGCGGAGGAAACAGAATCCCAATCAGAGCAGGCCCTGAAGCAATTTGAGTCTTGCCAACTAACCCCAAATAGAATGCACTTGAACCTTGCCAGGAATCAGAATGGCATTTTCTTGAAGGGAGAGAAAAGTAATTTGGGAAAGACAAAATCTTTTGAAAGATTCTCCTTTGCCTTCCCAAGGTTCATATTTCCACTGAGTCCAATAGTGTGGTAGTTTAAAAAAAAAAAATCTGTTTATGAGTCCAATAGTGTGGTAGTTAAAAAAAAAAAAAATCTGTTTATCCTATGTTTTTCCAAAGGGTTCCCTCTATCTCTTACTATATTGAGAACCTCCCAGGAAATTATCAGTGCTTTTCCTGACTCTGGTTCTACCAGTCCCTGCCAAAATTAAGCCAAATGATTCAAGAATCCATCTGTGAGGATAGATAAGGGTGTCTTTCCATTTACATCAGATACCTGGATTCTGGTTTTGGTAACTGATCATCAAAACAGCCCAGACAACAAAACAGAACTCACATTTTTGTCAACTTTTTTTTTTTTTTCCCCTAAACGGAAGCCTAGATGAGACTTACACCAAGAGAGATGATTCTACATTTTTGGCAAGAAAAGTACTTTAATCTAGATACATAGTTCATTTCCCTAGAGAAGGAAGTTCAGATCAGCAAATAGCCTATTTTTCCATGAAATTTGTGCTAAAAAAATGGATGTAAGTGCCTACAATTTTTCAAATTTGGTCATGGAGATTGCAGACTTTTTTCACCCGAAGTTTCTCTCAATCCATCTTTCACTAGCTTACTTTTCAGGAAAAGTTAACAATGACTGAATTTTAAAATCTGATTTACATGTCTAATTCCCAATGGAAATTAGGATTAGGTAGAAGACATGCTGAATTGCTTAATGATAATAAAAGTTGAGACTTACTGGCAGAGGGTGAGGAAGGGGTCCAAAGGTTTGGAGAACTGGGAATGTGAGAGTGGGCCAGGAACCCCAACACCTGATCATATTTTGCATGAGAGTATGGAAGACCGTTTTCTCAGGTGATGATGAATGTGCTGGTGGGAGGGGCACCAGAATCATGAGAAGCTCTAAAGCTCTGTAGAAGAGGCTAATAGAAGATGATGCTATATAACTGGGCCCCTGATAGCAAAGAGGGTGAAGAAAATCTGAAATATTAGAATATAGCTGGCAAACAGTTCAACCACCAGGAGAAAGATACAGACGATTGCCACAATAAGTGACAAATTCAGAGTGGCAACCAGGGGTCTCTCTCTACAGAGAGCTATGGAGATGTGGAATGGCATACAGTATTCCTAGAGGCAAGACAGACGGGCAGGCAAATGATAAGGATACTACTTGATTTACACAATCCATATAAACCAGGGACAGGTGATTGGGAAGCTAACAATAGCCCCAACAAAACACATGATCTGCTACTTAGTTTTTGGACCTATGCCAATTCTCGGATGCCAGGACCCTATGAGGAGTGATCCTGCAACACCTTGCTAACTTTTTTTTTTTAAGATTTTATTTATTTGTTTGTTTGTTTGTTTAATTATTTGTCAGAGAGAGAGAAAGCACAAGCAGGCAGAGTGGCAGGCAGAGGCAGAGAGAGAAGCAGGCTCCCTGCCGAGCAAGGACCCTGGGGATCATGACCTGGGCTGAAGGGAGCAGACTTAACCGACTGAGCCACCCAGGCGTCCCCACCATGCTACATTTAATCAGTAGTATTTCTCTACATCTCTCCCCAAATAGATGTACCCATTTACTAGGGTATCTTGCATTGGGGGAAAGGAGAACACACAAGGTTTCTGACGATTGTTCAGCCAGAGACTGATTTTCATTGGTGTCTTAGGACCCAAAGTGCCACCATGATTCCCAGTGGGTGGTAAAAGGAGTCTTACCTCAGGACTGGCTTATTGTGAATCCACCTGGTCCATGGGCCTACAAAGATGTTACTTCCTTGTTCCTCCAATATACAATTGGAAGGGACAGACTTGGCAGTTGGCAGAACACTCAGATTGGTTCCTGGACCTGTGAGGTAAGAGATGTCATAGAAAGGGAAGGTTGGGAGCACCTGGGTGGTGAGGTTGGTTAAGCGTCCAGCTCTTGGTTTCAGATCAAGCCCCATGTCAGGCTCCATGCTCAGTGCAGAGTCTACTTGAGATTCTCTCTCGCTCTCTCTCTGCCTCCTCTCCACTCATGCTCTCTCTCTCTGAAATAAATCTTTTTTTTTTAAAAGATTTTATTTATTTATTTGACAGAGAGAGATCACAAGTAGGCAGAGAAAGAGAGAGAGGAGGAAGCAGGCTCCCTGATGAGCAGAGAGCCCGATGCGGGGCTCGATCCCAGGACCCTGAGATCATGACCTGAGCCGAAGGCAGCGGCTTAACCCACTGAGCCACCCAGGCGCCCCTCTCTGAAATAAATCTTAAAAAAAAAAAAAAAAGGAAGTTCAATTCTAAGTCTCTAAATTTTGCCCTTCCTTCAAACTCTCTATCCCTGGCCCAGATAGTAAATCAAAAGAAATCCCATATCCTGTGCGGAAGATTAATGCTGTTCTTTCCTGCAGGGATGGTGGTCCCCCAAATCCCCATTTAGTTACTAGTCTGACCTCTACAGACACTAGAGGTTTCACACTGAGTGAGTGTCGAATGTGTAAACAACCAAGTCAGAGCCTTGGTGGCAGCTGTTGGGCTGGATGTAGTTTGTCTGTTTCTTCCTCCCCTCCTCCCTTCTCTCCTCTTCCCCCGTCCTCCTCCCTTCTTTTCCTCCCTCCCTCCTTCCATTCTTTCTGCAGAATGACACAGCCTCTGGCATGTGGCACGCAGCCATTTATCTAGCAGATGCATTCTTTTCCATCGCCCTTAGAAAGGAGGCCAATGAGCAGTTTGCATTCCCAGGAGACAGCAAAGAGTATACATTTAGTTAGGATCTTTCTCTGTATCAATATTCACTTCTCCACCTTTAGTCATGATATAGTCTGAAGGGACTGACCTCATTCATCTGTACAACATCACATTCTTCCACTGTATTGGTAACATGGTAACTGAATCAGATAAGCAAGAAGTCACAAGTACCTAAGACGCATGCGTTCCAGAGCGTAGGTGCTAACCCTATAAAAATCCAGGGGCTCTCAGTGAAATTGGTAGCAACCTGGAGTTTGGGGGAATACTATATCTAATTCAAAATGACACACATTCTCACATGTCCCACTACTACAGATACCAAGCACAATGCTTGGTAAACCTCTTCTGGACTTCTGGAGGCACTGCATTCCATATTTGAGAATACTGCTTCATTGCCTTTAATAAAGAACATGAACTGACAGTTTTTAAATATAGGAGAGTCTGCAGCAAGTCTACGCTATGAAGTAAACAGTCCTACACCTAGACCTTGCAACCTGGCAAATCCTGTAGTGCTAAAGGTATCTATAGTGGGAAAGGACACTGTGTAGAGTTTATAACAAGCTCCAAAGAAGAGTTGCTATGTGGAACTCTAGGGTTCTAGAACAGCACTATGTAATAGAACTTACTGCACTGTTGAAATGTTCTATGCAATATGGTAGCTGCTGGCCGCATAAACTGCCAAGCACTTGAAGTGTGGCTAGTGTTATTTCATCTGTCTGCCTGCCTGCCTATTTATTTATTTATCATCTATCTACCTATCTGGCTAATGTTTTACTTAATTTAATTGTTTGGGATTTTAAATTATTTAAAAATAAAATTTTAAAACAAGAGGAACAGAAAACACCAGTGATTGCCTGGGGCTATGGAAAGGGGCTCCAGAGGGTATGAGGGGGGGGAGTATTTAGGGTGATGGAACTGTCCTGTATATTGATTACTTATACAACCAACAGGTCAGACATTAAAGGATGATTTTACTGGATGTAAATGATAACTCAATCTTTTTAAAAAAGAGACTGATAAGACAGCTAAAAATTTACTCTGTGAGGAAAAAAAATAGGGCTTATGTTTTTCTCTCATGGGTAAAAACAATGACTTTGGGCATAAAGGAATAGTAAAATGAGAGATCTTCCATATACAAAATTTTAAAAATGTTTTTAAGAAGAATATGCAGAGGTAATACTTCTTCTGGTATTTGATTTAATTAATGTGCACTTCTTTTCTGGGAATAAAAATGTTGAAAGTGGTTATTTTTAAATTCCACAGAAGTTTCAGGTAAGAAGCAAGGTATTAGAACAAAAGAGGGCTCAAAAACTAGTTCTATAAAGCATTTACTGTAAAAATACCACTTGTAATTAAAAAAAAGAAAAATTTATTTCTTTACAGTTAAAAACATGCAGTAAGTATTTGGACAAAACAGTCAAGTTTTCTTGAAAGAGGAAAATTAAAATGTAATGTATTACGCATAAGCTACATATTTAGCTCAAACTAGATCTAGTTGTTTCATAAGAACTAATTTCCAAATATACATCTATGAATTTACACACTGGTATTTAGCGGCTCGTCAAAAATCTATCTGTAAATTAAAAAGTTAAGCAACACTGTCTTTGCCTTTTCAGCTTGCAGCTGCTGCCAATCAGCCGGTAGTGCCTGGCTATAAAGGCGAATTTCTTGGTACTGCCAACTGCAGCATAGGCTCCTCAGAGAGGCTGCTGTTTGGGTTACTTTCCTCTTGGCCATTTATGATGTGGGCATATCAGGTCCTTGCTCTCAGCCAGGAAGGAATACAATGTATTTCAAGTCTCTGAAAATGGAGGAGTCTAAAGTCACCCCGCACTGTGTTTACTTCAAAGCAAAGGTGCAATCCAGGAGGGTCCTCAGCAGGCTGATTTTTAAAGTACCTCCTCTTTGGTTTAGGATTCTACTTCATCCCCATCACTTTCATCGTTGCTGTCACTCTCTTCCTTGTCTTCTCCCCTCCTTAACCTTTTTCAGATACTTACTAGCTAAAATCATCTCAGGTAATAAACCTGCAAGAAACTAAAAAGCTTCCAATTCCTCTGTAGTATTTCACAAACCACTGAATGCTTCCTTTTCTTTTCCACTGCCATGTCTCTAGGAATAGGTGGCTAGATACTGAACAAGGAGTTCCGCAACCTTGGTCACCAGCACCTGTGCCTCCTGATTGATGGTGAACACCTGGGTGGGGGCGGGGAAAGCTCTTCACGATGACCCGGATATGGGACATGCGTCGTTGCTTCCGCATTTGTCTCTGCGGCAACTGCGTCCGCCATCTTCTCCGCCACGCACACGTGGTCTGCTGGGACCTGTGGTGAGCGTGTGAGACCGGCATGGAGGGTGTGGGTGGGCTCATTTTATTTAATTAATTAAAATTTAAGCATAAATGGCTTCATGTGGTCAGTAGCTATCCTACTGGACAGTGCAGTTCTAGAGCAAATCCATTTCATCCGTAGCATGGATTTATACCATTAAGAAAGCAGTTCCTGCTTGCTGTTAGATATGGTAGAGAGGAGGGAGTATCTGATCCTGGGCGGTAAGTCATGTGTGGCCAGAACCAGTCTTCATTAGCTGGATTCTCTCACCTGTTGAGTCATAAATTTGGGTGGGCTCAGTAGTACTCCATTATAAGATGGTGGAAGTGGTCCATCCCAGATTGGTCATGAGAAGGGCAGTGAGTGGACCTGAGTTAGCTGCACGAATAGATGACCTAGACTACTGAATGCCATCCGCTTCCATTGTATTGCTGCCTCTCCTTCAGCTCAGATCCATAGCTGTTTGGTGTGTACCTTTGGAAGCAATCACAGATGATGATGAAGACTGAGCTTGGCTTACTGTTGGGTCTGTTTTATGTGTCAGTATGAGCTGAAAATGGATTGATGCTACTCTGCAACCCAATGAGGAGTGACTTTAATAGATGTCAGTTTGGAAAATCTTCCCAGTGGGCAAAACCCTGGGTTGTGCAGGTGGTCATTCACTTTGTGTTGAAGGAGATAGTTCAAGGTAAGACTATGCATTGATTCATGGGCAGAAGCATCATCTGGCTAGTTGGTCATGGCCCTGAAAGGAAAAAGTATTGGGTGGATAGGGGACGAGGAGGATTTACTTCCCAGTAAACCTGCATGCAGGATTCCATCTCAGATTCTGTATCCAGAGAGCCCAATCTAACACATGTTTTAATGCTTTATGTGCATTATCTCATTTTGTAGGAAAAAGATTCAAAATTGTCCCCAGCAGTGTTTTTCCCTCATATTCTCAAGATTCATTAGCTATTTGGCAAATAATGAGCAAGTAAAGCTGCCCCTGAGGTGTAAAGAAATGCTGTTCCTATAGTTATTCCAAGAAGACTGCTGCTAGATGATGGCTCTGAGGAAGAGCAAAGGTTTTCTTGGTCATTGATCAATGGGAGGAATTGGTTAAAATTATGGGAAGTTTGACTTAGGGCAGCAACAAGATAATGCTAATGTCATCAAGCAGGGGCACAATCTTCTCCTGTGTGAGGTCTGATAGTTGCTTGTTTGGTCTCTAGTAATCAGTGTCTAACCCACCTCACCTACCCACGTATGTGGGTGCCAGGGATAGGAAGGTTGGGGAGCCATTTTCCAGTCACATGTTACAGACGGTGTTCAGTGTTCCTGCTATACTTGCTGTAACAACCACCCCAGAGCTTACTGGTGTAAAACATTATATTAATGGATTTTGTGGTTCAGTAATTTTGGACAGAGCTTGTCTCTGCTCCACACTTTCTGGGGTCTAAGCTGGCAAAACGTAAAGCTGGGAGTGATCCAATAGCTGGAGGCTAGTATTATCTGAAGGTGTCCCACTCACAGATCTATAGTGATGCGTACTGTTGTCTGGTCTCACTCACAGATCTGTAGTGATGCTTACCATTGTCTGGAGCCTCAGGTGGTCTGACCAGAATACATATATGTGGCCTCTTTATTGATTCTCTTTCTGTGATAGAACAGAGGCTGGGTTTTGTGAACATCCCAAGAGAGAAAGGCAGATGTGTATGGCATTTTTATGATCTAGCATCAGAACTCATATAGCTTCACTTTTGCCATATGTATTGATAGAAGCCAAAGTTTCACCCATATTCAAGGGAATGGTAACCTACAGACTACCACTTGATGGGAGAACTGTCCAGGGTACCTGGTGTCTTAACCATCTCAGTTGCTGTAACACTGACTGGGTGGCTTAAACAGTAGAAATTTATTCCTCACAGTTTTAGAGGTTGAGAAGTCCAAGGTCAAGATATCAGCAGGTTCTCAGGAAGGGTACTCTTCTTGCAGGTGGCCATCATCCTGCTGGGTCCTCAGATGGCAGAGAAAGGAAGTGCTGGTGTCTCCTCCTCCTTTTATAAGGGCACTAATCTCATCATGGGGCTCTACCCTCATTACCTCATCCAAACCTAATTAGCTCCCAAAGTTCCCATTTTCTAATACCATCACATTAAGGGTTAGGGTTTCAGCATGTAAATTTTGGGGGCACACAAATATTCAGTCCATAACGCCTGGTAGGAAGGGCATGTGCGATGGAGATATTATTATGGTCATTTCTGAAAAATAACAACTTGCTTATAAACAATATACTTCCTAAGATTTTCTCTCTTCTGTGTATACTTATCTGTGTACTAGTACCTGACTGGTTTGGGTGTTAGGATGAAAGACTATTTTTTCTTACATATTTGTTGAAATCAACCAAAGTGAATGTCTGGGATTCCTAAAGGCTCTGCAAAAAACCAAATGCCCATAATGAGGACAGATGACATGTTACTTCTCAGTTCTGTCATGATTTGTGTTCACTTCCAGTTGGGGCCCATTTCCTACTCTGGCCAGGACACTGCTTAGATATCAGTCCTCAACTTTGTATGTAGACATACAAAGTTTGATATTTGTATCAAATTTGATACAAATTTGATATTTAAAAATTTGATATTTAAAAATTATTTAAGGACAGTTAGTTATTGTCAGCAGAGAATCTCAATTATCCCTTACACTTTGATTCTTAAAAGAATGAGAAGGAAGCAGGAGGCAGGCAAAAAAACTATGATTTTCATGAGTCAAAAATAGTAGTTGCATAAATTTAGTAACCTCATGTCAACATCACCATCAAAATAGAGAAAGAAAGCAAATACTACCACATCTTCTGCCTCCCTTATGCCTAAATACCTTTATTTATCTCTCTACTTCTGTGAATGGAATAGAGCCAGCATCTGGGCACGAGATAGTTCTAAAGAAAAATCAAGACTTAAATATGGGCTCATACTATAGACAGAAAAGAGATACAGTGGACTCTGGAAAATGATCTTCCTGAAATCTCAATATGAATAATAAAATCAATGCATGGCAACTACATCTGGAATGCATGTAATTCCACATTCCAAATGAATATACTTATATTCTTTTTTAAAGATTTATTTATTTGAGTGGGGAGGGGCAGAGGGAGAAGGAGAGAGCAACTCAAGCAGATACCTCCTGAGCATAGAGCCCGATGTGAGGCTTGATCTTGTGACCCTAAGATCCCAACCTGAGCCGAAAACAAGAGTCAGATGCTTAACTGACTGTGCTACTCAGGTGCCCCACAAATGAGTATACTTTAAAATCAATAAATCACTGGATTTATTTTCCAGGAAGTTCACTTACGTTTTTTTCCTGTCCCTCCTCCCTCCCAGCATACATCCCACATTCTATTTGATTGCTTAAAACTTTCTAGCATTTCCCCCAGTTTTATGGAGTTTGGATTGTTCAGGGATATGTTTGACAAAATGAGGATGTTTGGGTGAGATGTGTCAAAATGAGGAAAAATACTGATGGCTTATTGCTTTGGTGTGAAGAGACAGTGACATTCCTGGGCAGGATGAAGTCACAGGCAGGTTTTGTGCCATGAACCTTTTTTATGTGTGTGATTCAAGAAAACTTTAGCCACACAGAATGCATTGTTTGGTGGTTTGTTCTTGCTCATAGGGAGAAATTTTCTATTTGAAAATTGAAACATATTTCATAGGTGAAAAATGTTTTACGTTTAGATTCTGAAAGCAATCTTGTCTTGACATAAGCAAGATACCAAACCCTGCCAGTTCTACCCAAGAAGAAACTGGCTTGCTCCCTTTGGGGTACACCACTGCAGAGTTACAAAGTTTGACCCCATGCAGATGTTTCTTAGTGGTTTGTTTTGTTCTACTTGGAACATCTGTGAAGTAACATTTATCTTTATATAAGCTCTTTCAGATTCCTTTAACTGACTTTTAGAAGTTTAATTATTTCTTTGTAGTGGGAAAGAATTATTTGACAATTAGAAGTTTCACAAGTATCAGCTCAAAGTTGATTTTTTTTAATAAAGAAAGTAAAACTAATTCCAGGTTATATTTCTTATTTCTCAGCAAAATTTTTTCAGTAATTTTGATATAAATACTAACATTTTTGGCAGATGCTTTTAAGTTCTTAAATATATTACTTCACTTGCTTTTCATCACAGACCTATATGAAGTAGGTACTTTAGTTCTATTTTACAGGTAAGGAAATCAGTCACAGAGAGGTTAATAAAATTGATTAAGGTCACATATGTAAAAGTGGCTGAGCCTAGAGCTAAGCCTAGATCTGTCTGATGTTCAAGACCAAGCTTTTTCCACTTTAAGACATTGCTTCTCAAGTCACGAAGTTGTACATTTTCTTACAAGTCACTAAGCTGTACATTTTCTTACAAGTCCACAAATTACCACTGGAATGAAACGAGCAAGGGATTCAGTGAATCTGGCCATGGCAAGAATGCATTTCTAAGTCTGCCAAGGGGTTATGGCTGGGTAATAAGAGTTCTGGTTGATAGACTATACAGAGAGAGGGTGTGTGTGTGTGTGTGTATTACATATATATATATATATATATATATTTTCCAGGCCTGGTCCATAAAATCTTCTGTATGGTTCTCTACATTTTCTTCCCCCATATTCCAGGGGATGGCAACATCCAGTTTCACCTTATAAACTGTACCCTTTGGAAGATGGCGGAGCCTCTGTCTGTCTGGGTCCTTGCGTGACTATACGGAAGTTCTCTCCTGGCAACAACTGGATTTTATGTGAGTGAGAAATAAGCATGTATTTTGAGATTTTGGAATTTGTAGGCTAGAATAGCTAGCACTGATTTCACAGTACTAATCCCTGTATTAGTTAAGTGGTGTGCTATTGTAGCAGAGACTTAAAATGTGTGACATTGGCTCAGCAGTTCCATATCAGAAACAGAAACACTGGAGTTCTGTCTTATGCAATGACAGATTTTTTGATGAAATCATGAGCCTGAGAAAACTTGCCATCAGATCTTGTGACTACCCACACTCTAGCTTCAGGGTACAAGAGTGTGTATTGGTTGTAATTGGCTGCCACTAGCAAAAGCATTGCAAGAAAGAAATGAGCCTAGGAAAGATGTCTGGTTTGGAAAGAGACATTGAAGGGAATAGAGAAAGCCCAGAAATCAAACACCTTAGAAAGCTTGAAAATTTCACTCTGCTGGACCCTGAAACAGTAAAAGTAAGGTGGAAATGTTTTGAGTAATGGAGATCCATTAAAAATCAGCCTTAGGTAAAAATTCTTTCAATAATAGCCATCATTTGCATATCTAAAACCTGACTGATGTGCTATGCTAAATTTAACTAAATTGATTATTAACCTTGAGATACCTTTAGTGGCATAAAGAACTGCCAGAAGCTATGAAATTTGAATGTCATAAAAATACATCCTAGATCAAATTTGTAGGGAGAGTGCCCCATGTGAATAAGCAGACCACAGTGGTGGCTAGGGGTGGTGATGGTGGTGATTTTTTCCCTCACTTCACCAAAAAAACCTATGAGTTACTCAGTTATCGAGCACTTCCCGTAAGCCTGGTGTAATCATAATGAGACCAAAATTGGGTGTACAAAAGCAGAGGTGACACAGAGTCAAAATACAAAGTAAAACATGAAGAACGGCCAAAAGAGAGAGAAAAAATGTTACAGGGTTTCAGGAATGGAACCAACTGCCAGCTGGAGCATTTACAAAAGATTGATGTCAGGCAGAGCATTTGACGTGGGTTTCAAAGGCCGGGGAGGACTTTGATACATATCAGCAGTGGTGGGCAAGGACATTGTAGGTGAGCAGCAAGGCAGGCTAAAAGGCGTCCTCTCGGGCTGTCATGTATTTAGATTTAAAACATACACTAGACAGTTGAGGACCCTGGATTTGGCACTGAGAATGTGTTCTTCAGGAGTATGTTAGTGTGGGGACTTTCCAATATTAGCCACTGTAACATTATGTATATTTGGCCTATGGTTGGGGCCAGGGGAGCAGAATGGAACATCAGTTGCAGAGAATAAAATGGAGAAAGAAGACCTGTTTTGCAGATCATTGCAGTAGTCTTGGTCGTGGGAAGGCCAAGGATGGACAGATTGTGGAAGAGACCGGCTCAGGCAATGCCTGAATATGGGAGACAGAGGATAGGTTCATGTAGGATGAAAAATTGGTGAACCTTGATTTCTCAGTCTGTCCATTCGTATGGAAAAGTACAAACGCATTTTATTTTGTCAGAATTTTGCGAAATCCGAAGTGCTGAACTGGTCATAACCCCTCTCTATTAAGATAAGTTATAAAATGTGAAAAGTATGGCGGCACTATAAGAAGCAACCAGATAGGGCAAACATCTCAAGATTAAGTGTATTCTGTTGCCTTAATGCAAAAGTCTTTAAGTTTTGGGGGTGTGGGTGGCTCAGTTGTTTAAATATCTGACTTTTGATTTTAGCTCAGGTCATGATCTAAGGGTTGGGAGATTGAGCCACATATTAGGCTCTGTGCTGGGCATGGAGTCTGCTTAAAACTCGGTCTTTTCATCTCACTCCATCCCTCTAAGAGATTGAAGGAAATTCTTTTTCTCTTTCTCTCTCAAAAGAAAAAAAGTAAGTTTGATCATAGGGAGAATCAAGTGTCTGTGTGTATACGCATACATGTACAGTTAACTACTGACATTTCTAAATCATGGTTGCTGTAGGGAATTATGATCATTTACTTGAAAGTTATTAAAATGTTTCTTACAAGAAAAGTGCTGGGCTTAGGGCAAATCCCTCAGATTTTTTGATTTCATAGATTATGAGTGGGGACCAGGGAGGTAGAAAGCCACAGTGGTGGCCTGGGCCCATCACCAGCAACTGGGCCAGGATGGATGCAGGCAGGTGAAGAGGTCTGTCCAGTTCATAAATTGTCACAGAGCAAAGACCCCACCCCACTGTGGTAAGACTTGAAGGTGGAGACAGTCACCAGAGGTGTCCTGCGCAGGGAATAGAATGCTTAGAGAGTGAGAAAGGAAGGAAAAAAAGACTCTACCAAGACCAGTATAACCATTTATATGAAAACTGGACTAGGGCAAGTAAAAAGGAAAAGTATGTCAGCCTCAATCATGAATGTAAATGCAAGAATCTGAAGTGAAATTTTACTAAGATCCTAAATAAGCTATTATTAAATCAGATTCAGTGCTAATAAAAAAATTCAGAGCTGTATTAATTATTATTTTTTTAAGATTTTATTTATTTATTTGACAGAGAGAGAGATCACAAATAGGCAGAGAGACAGACAGAGAGAGAGATGAGGAGAAGCAGGCTCCCTGCTGAGCAGAGAGCCCAATGTGGGACTCGATCCCAGGCCCCTGGGATCATGACCTGAGCCGAAGGCAGAGTTAACCCACTGAGCCACCCAGGTGCCCCCAGAGCTATATTAATTAAAGTGAACTTGAACTATTAGACAAAGAGGGCCTCAGTGATTTGAAGAGCACTGACTTGTTCCTGTGTATGTGAGCACTGTGGCGGCGGGGAGTTGGGGGAGAGGTGTGGTGCTCCTGGTTAGCTCCATGTCACGTGTTCCAGCCATGGTTCCTCCGTGGCGTTGCTTCATTATCTCTCAGGACAGTGAGTTTCAAACTTTAGTGCAAATTGGAATCACCTAGAGAGCTTTAAAAAATTCTGCCTGCTGGGTCCTCCCTCAGATTTTTTGATTTCATAGATTATGAGTGGGGGCCTGAGAATTTGCTTCTTAAATAAAATTCCCAGGTGATGATGATGCTACTGATCTGGGACCAGATTTTACTGAAACATCATTATCATCCACGTGTTTTATGAAATGGATCACGATGGGTTTCAGGTCCCAGGAAAGGTAAAAAAGGAATATGGGTATGCTTGATCACTCTCTTAAGGTAAAAGAAGTTACACATCTCAGTTTCCTTCTCATTTTACCGGTGAGAACATAGTCATCCAGTTATATCTAACTACATCCAACAGTGAGCTGGTCTGGAAAATGTGATCTATAGGCAGTGGGGTATTGGGGAAATCTCTTCCAGTTCTGTACTTAGTCATATCACACTGGTAGCTTGAAACATGCTATAGCATAATTATAGCAAAGACACTGGCAAACACTACCAGTTAGGGCTCCCCCCAGTGCAAAGGCCAGTTGTCAAACATTTACCAGACCCTACTGTTTGTAGTCACCACATTTCAGTATCAACTCTGTTACAGTGGGTGGTGGGGAGATAAAGAAATAAATTTTGATGGACAATTAGCAGCTTCTGGGATAATGACCAACTGGGCTTTGTTCTAAAAATGCAAAGGTGGATAAATATCCACTAAATAATGACCTACATAGAAAAATCTCTTAAAATAATAGATTAATGTAATGAATTAACATGTGGTTTTCTCAATAGATGTAGAAAATGTACCAGATAAAATTTAACACAGGTATGTGATAGATTCAATTAGCAAACAGGAACAAGAATCTTGATACAGGCTGTTGAGGAGGAAAAACTTGTCTTCCCCTCTCTTAGTTTAAGTAATTGAGGGTCTGTAAATTAAACTGATCAAAGGCAGATTAAGCAAGAGAGAAAACAAAGTTATCTCTGTATCCATTTAAATGCAAGCTCAACGAAAATGTAGCTCAAAATGACAGTAAGAATTTGGGGTTTATATTCCATCCTGATAGGAAAAGAGGAAGGGCATGAGAAAACAAATGACTTTTAGGAAAGATAAATAGGCCTTTTGGAGAATAGATGGGAGATATGATAGTTTTATGATAATTGCCTATTTAGGCAATTTCTTATCGCAGCACTGCTTTCTTATCACTGGTGATGGGAGTTAAACTTCTCTGGTTGCAAAATTCCTGGGGAAGGGGTTTATGACAGTTGACTTCTTTCAGGAGACTCTGCTTTTAGCCTGTTAACAGGAGCTCAGAAAATAAATAAATAAATAAATAAATAAAACCAAAACAAAACCTCTTCCTGTATCTGTTGATTCTAAAATGTCATCAGCTTAAAATAATCCTTATGTACAGTAGTATATTTTGGATTCCTTCAAGAGTATCTATGTATGGAAAACCTGAAGCAAACATAAGGGTGCATCTGTTTTTAAAAAAAATTTGGCCTAAAAATGACACAGTCTACTTCTGTTCACATTCCATTTACTAGCATTTAGTCACGTGGATAATGCAAGGGAGGCTGGGAAATGTTACTCTGGAATATCGATAGAAGAAAAGAGCTAGCAGTCTCTGCTATCCTCTTCCTTTGCTTATATCTCTCTATGGTACTTAGCACCACCAAGCATACACACACTGACTTATTAATTTGTTTATTGTGTGTCCTCTTTACTAAAATGTAAGTTTTATAAGGGAGGATAACTTTATTCAGTATACCAGTATATCTGTAGCCCAGTGGGGTACTTGGAATATGGTAAACATTCAGTAAATATTGATTTAATGACTGTAATAGATATTATATCAAAAATCAATGCAAAGGCTCATCCTTCCACAAAGAGGACTCTAAGTCTTGATTGCAGCTGACTGAGAGAATGATGGTGCCAGGTACAAACATAGGGAAAAATGAGAGAGTTGAATTTTTAAAATAAATATAAACGGAAATTTCTGTCAGTCCAGTCCGTGTAAGCTCTGATAGGTTAGTTGGACAAACTAAAGGCTGGGGCTGGGTCCATTGAGCTGGTTATTATGTGCATCATTGTTGTAGGTGAAACTCTCAGAGGAATGAGATTGTCAAGGAGGAGATATGCAAAGAATGGAGCAGAAACTATGGAGAAAGGGAGGAAGGAGGACCTTGTTGGAGAAGGCAGAGTTACTGTGGTCCTAAAGATAAGTGAGTAAGCAGAGTAGTAAAGAATCAAGGAATCCACAAGAGAGAATTTCAAGGCATATGACGTCTTTATTAAGGTGTGTAGAGAGTTATGACAAAACAGAAGAAGAGAAACTGAAGGGATCTTGAGAAACATCATCTAGCTGTATGATCAGGAAGACTAAGAGACTACAGATTAGGGCAAAGACTCTTGGACCCATCCTCTGTGTTAGTTTCCTATGCTGCTATAAAAAACAAAAAAACAGACCACAAACTTGGTAACCTAAAAGAGCACACATTTATTTTCTTACTCTTCTGGAAGTCAGAAATCTGAAATGGGTTTCATGGGGCTAAAACAAGGTGTCAGCAGGGCTGTCTTCCCTCCAGGGGCTTTAGGAGGGAAATCAGATTCTTTGCCTTTTCTACCTTCTAAAGCTGCATTCCTTGGATCGTGGACCCTGCCTCTGTTTTCAAGTTCAGTGGTGTGGTGTCTTGAAGTCTTTCTCTTTGTTGCATTTTCACATTGCCTTTACCTCTCTGAAATTCAGTTTCTTCATCTGTAAGTGCAGATGATAGTAATATCTACCTTGGAGAGCTGTGATGATTGAATAAGTTAATGTGTTAAAAGTGCTCAGAACTTAGCAAACTTTCAATACACATCAGTGTCTATTGTTTTTACTACTACTACTACTACTACTACTACTACTACTACTACTACAACTAGAGGCTTTTTGGCTCATGTCTCAGGTATATTTATGAAAGAGTTCTAGAAAGATCACTTTGTGCAACTTGGAGGTCATATAAACGCAGTTTTACAACATCAAAGAAGAAGTTAAGTCCTTCATAATGAAATCTCAGTTTAGCCACCAATTTGTCTGGCCCTTAGCAAGTAATTTCATTTCTTTGGGCTTTATTGGCAAAATGAAGGGCTTTTATTGTATGATTTCCAAGATCCTTTCCAGCTTTATTTTTCTATGGCTATATTCACTGGACTCCTCCCTGTGGGGGAGGAATCATGACGTTTGTTTACCATTATTCCTAAAACCTAGCATAGTACCCAGCACTTTGTAGGCCTTCAATAAATATTTGTTACATAAATGAATAGCATAGTTGCACTGAAGTCCATGTAGTGAAGGGAACCATGGACTGGGTTTTTATTTTTACTACAAAGTGGATTTTTATGACTTGGGCTTATGTCTTAGGATTTTTCTGTTCCTCATTATAAAAGGGAAGGAAGTAATGCTACCAAAGTAACACTGCAAAGCAGGCATGGGGTGAAAATTAATCTATTATAATTGAGTCTTTGGGCAAAAATACTAGTTCACATTCAGTAACAACCAGGAGTATTTTTTGGATAATGTTTATGAATTAGCGTTGATGGTTTTGCAATGAGAAATATATTCATAAATATAACAACTTAATACTTGAAAACTTAAAACTTGAATGAAAGCTCATTAATATACAATAGCATTGGTATCTTGGTGGCAGTGAATGAGAAGGGAGTGTTTCCATGCTTGGATGAAAGGTAAAGGCAGGAAGGAGGGAAAGACATTAAATATAGTAAGTGAGAAAGGGGGAAGTGGTCAAGAGGAAGCTTGGAGTGGGCACTCAAAAGAATGGGCTATAGGCAGCAACAGAGGAAAGGGAAGTCCTTATCATCCAGGAATTATCAGAAATACTTGATATGGGTCTGGGCTTTCTATACTTACAAAGGATAGAATCTTGAGTATTTTTTTTTTTTTTTAATAGCAAAGAAGTCAGTGATTCCCAAATGCTGGATGATGGGAGACATAAAAAACTATGGTATCTGTCCATGAAACTCAATATACTAAACCTTCATCGATGGACAACTGTGGTGGTTTGAATGCTTACACGGAGAAAAGATATTACTATATCCATTTCATGATGAGAAAATTGTAGTTCTGAAAGTTGATCAAGTACATTTGTTTTGGAAGACAAAGGACTTGATCGTGAACTTAATTATTTTGTCTAATGCCGAAACCTAACATGTTCCCATTACAGTATGTTGTGGGTCTTTTTGGTTCTATTTGTTCTGACAGTGTAATTCATTGGGAGACTGAATTTACCATGGGAAGGTCCCAGAATACCTCTTATTTCAATATTTCAATATCTAATACTATTTCTGGAAGTAATGACCAGTGATAAGATTGGAGACATCATAACTCTAGGAAATGTCAGGTAATACAGTGTTGTTAAGGGATTTCCTAACAGAGCTTAGAAATATTTTGCCTCACAGTCACCATTATTTTTTTAATGTAGGAATTACATTCAGTGGTATCTTTTTTGCTTATATTTTTGTGCACTTTTAGTGCTAGAGAAAGTTGAGGAGTAGAATTTAGAATGTGGAAATGTTTTGAAGGTTTATGAATGAAATAGAACAATATCTGAAATAAAGAAATTGAAAAATCTGTGATTTTTGTTCCTAATTCAAACAAAAGTTTCCTAAACCAAATGTGATCAGTGACTAGAAATATATACCTTTGTTAGCATCTTTATTTTTTCCCTTTACTTAATCATGAAAACTAAAATTAGTTTTAGAAATTCTGGATTTGGATTTTTGAGGCTCACGTTCTCTTTTATAATGACTGCCTGATTAATAAGTACTGAACCAACATCCTCAGTAATTAGTTAATTGCAGCACGCTCAAGGCACTTGCTGGTCAGTTGAGACTCTTCTCTCTCATTTTTAGGGTGAAACATGTTGACTACATTTCTAATTAGATAGTTAAAAGTACATTCTTTCCTTGACCATTTTTAGCTTACTAGGAATTTTATTTCCAAATGCTGGATGCAAAATGAGTGCAACCCAGTAGTTCCTATCTTTTCCTATTTTACTAGTTTATTTTCATTTAAGTTCTCATTTAAATTCTAACGTGAGTAAAGCGTTAAATGTTTTTTAAAAGGCATAAAAAAAAAGAAAATACAAATACACATCACACTTCTGGATGGCAAAGAAAAACACATGTTTGGAAACAAAAGATTATATAAGAAAATATTGACAGGTCTGACAAAAATAAGCTTTATGTATTTATTGCCATTTTCTCCCAAATTTGCTGATATGTAATTAAAGTGCATATATTTAAAGTATTAAATCTGATCCGTTTTGACATATGAAATTATCCTATGTCACTTGGAGAAATCATATGTCATTAGTCTGAAGAAATCATCAACATGATAAAAATAATAAACATTTTCATCACCCCTGAAAGTTTTCTTGGGGCCCTCTGTGATAAATCTCTCCCTCCAACTGCATTATCAAACACAGATTTGATTTCTTTCATTATAGGTAAGTTTGTGTTGACATTTTAAATTTTATTTTATTATTTATTTATTTATTAAAATTTTATTCATTTGTTTGACACACAGAGATCACAAGTAGGCAGAGAGGCAGGCGGGGTGGAGGAAGCAGGCTTCCCGCTGAGCAGAGAGCCCGATGTGGGGCTCAGTCCCAGAACCCTGAGATCATGACCTGAGCCAAAGGCAGAGGCTCAACCCACTAAGCCACCCAGGAAGCCCTGTGTTGGCATTTTTTAAATAGGATCATATAACTTGTATACTTCTTTGCCTGATTTTTTTAAACTGAAATCAATGATTTTAAGATTCATTGACACTGGTGTGTGTATCAATAGTTACTTCATTTTGTGTTGCTTAATAATATTCCACTGTGTGGATATATCATAGTTTGTGTATATATTATTGATGGACATTTGGACTATTTCTAGTTTTTGGCTATTACAAATAAAGTTGCTTTTGTGGACATAGGTTTTTCCTTCTCTAGGGTAAACATCTTGGTAAGTGTATGTTTAACATATTAATAAACTGATAAGTTGTTTTCCAAAGTATTGTAGAATTTTACTTTCCAATCACTACCAGTCAGTAGTGTTTGAGAGTTCCAGTTTTTCCACATCCTCACTAATACTTGGTATGATCTGTTCTTAATTTTTGCCAGTCTAGGGAGCATGTGGTAGTATTTTAATGTAGTCTTAATTAGCATTTGCCTGCTTATTAATGATATTTAGCATGTATTTCTTTAGCATGTGATACCTTTCATGTGTTATTGGCCATTTGTATATTTTCTTCTATAAAATGACTGTTCCAATTATTTACCCAGTTGTTTTGTAGGCTCCCTGGTGTTTTTTCCACAGATAAATGTATCAGCTACAATTGTATGTCCTCTTCTTATAGATTTATGTCTTTTATTACTTTTTCTTGCTTAATTGCAATAGTTAGGACCTCTAGTACAAGTAGTATAGATGGGATGAAAGCAAGTATCCTAGCCTTGTTCTTAATCTCAGGGAAATATTTCAGCCTTTTACAGTTAAATGCGACATTGTCTATAGATTTTTGTATATGTCCTTTAGCAACTTGAAAATTTCTGTAATTTTAAGTTTACAGAGAGATACCATCATGAATGAGTGTTGAACTTTTTCAAACAGTTTTTCTATATCTGTTTATTAAAGTGTTTTGCTTTATCTAAAGAGAGATCTGTCTTTTGTCCCAGCTCTTAGAAAACATCCTCTAAATCCTTGAAGTGTTCTGAGTGATTAGAATGTCTTTGTTACTCATGGTAAGCCCTTTGGGCTGCACTTGATAGTTTATGCTAATGAGGTGACTCTGGGTAGGGGCTGGCCTGAAAGACCCACCATCTTATTAGAGGGCTGGAATTTTGAGCCATGTGATGTCAGTCCAACCTCTGGGAAGGGGATGGGAGCATTGTCCATCTACCACATGGGCAATGATTTGATCAATTAAACCTATATAATGAAACCCCAATAAAAACTGAGTACCAAAATTCAGGTGAGCTTCCTGGGTTGGCAGTATTTTCATCCTTATTACTATACATCAATGCTGGCAATGTTAATGTATGTGAATGATGGAAGTTCTGCTTTTGGATTCTTCCCAGACTTTGTCCTATGCTTCTCTTCCTTTGTATGGTTCTCATGTGTGTGTGTGTGTGTGTGTGTGTGTGTGTGTAATAAAATTGTAATAGTAAATATAATGCTTTACTGAATTCTGTGAGCCATTCTAGTGAATTATGAAACCTGAGGGAGTCCGTGGGGACCCTCAAAATTGTTTTTGGGTAGTCTGAAGTGAAAGCAGCCCTGGAGACCCCAGACCTTATGGCTGCTAGCTGAAGTGAGCGGAGTCTTGGAGGGCCTGCTCTCTCAATCTTTGCAGTTTGCTGCACTTACTACAATTGGTGTTATAAGTCTTGGGAAGACTTGTTAGTTTGGAGGACTGTGCCCTTGACCTTGTGTTTGTCTAATTGTAGGTAGCATCTGTTAAAATGATTATGTAGGGTGTTTTTTTCTTTATGCCATTCATTTGATTAGTTACATGCATTGATTTTTGATGGTTAAACCATCTCTCCACGCTGGGATAAAACATGATTGATAATGATGCATTATTTTCATATAGTGATGAATTTGGTTAACTAATATTTTGTTAAGGATGTTTGCGTCTATATTCATGAGAGGTATTGGTAATGTTTGGTTTGGCTTTGGTATTAGGAATATGCTAGTTTCATAAAATATGCTGGGCAGTGGTTCCTCTTTTATATTTGAAAAAGTTTCTATAAGATTGTTATTATTTATGTCTTGAACATTTGGTATCCTTTGCCAGTGAAATCATTTGGCCTTGCAGTTTTCCTTTTTAGGAATGTTTTTGATAGCAAATTCAATCTCTCTAATGGTTATGGGTATATTCAGTTTTTCTGTTTCTTTATATACCAGTTTTGTGAGTGTATTTTTCAGGAAATTTGTCCATTTCATGTAAATTGTCAAATTTCTTGGCATATTTATTTTGTAAAATTCTTTATCCTTCTAACATTTGTAGGATCTGTGATGATAAAATATTTCTGATATTTGTGATTTTTTTTTTTCTCCCTTGATCCTTCTAAAGATACAGCTTTGGGTGCACCCTGGTGGGGGTGCATGACTGGGATCATGACTCTGCCTTCGGCTTGGGTCATGATCCCAGTGTCCTGGGATTGAGCGCCACATCAGGGTCTCTGCTTAGCAGGGAGCCTGCTTCCTCCTCTCTCTCTCTCTCTCTCTCTCTCTCTCTCTGCCTGCCTTTCTGCCTACTTGTGATCTCTGTCAAATAAATAAATACAATCTTTAAAAAAATAAAAATATATAGCTTTGGGTTTGGCTAGTTTTCCCTATCTTTCTTTTTGATTTCATTAATTTCTGTTCTTTTAAAAAATGAGCTCTTTCCTTCTGTTTACCTCTAGTTTATCTGCTCTCCTTTTTTTTTAACTCCTTAAGGTAGATACTGAGGTCACTGATTCTAGATTTCTTCCTTTCTAAAATATAAGCATATAAAGTTGTATATTAGATCTTTAGCTATACCTCACTAATTTTGATATGTTTTAATTCACTGAGTCTAAAAATTTACTAATTTCTTTAGGATTTTATCTTTAATTCATTAATTATTTAGAAGTGTTACTTAATTTATAGATATGAAGGATACCTATATACCTGTAGGTATATATAGCTATATTCTATATAGGATACTATTCATCATTGGTATTCTTTTCTAATTTCAACCCACTTTGGTCACAAAATACACTTTGTATTACTTTGATCTTTTAAAATTTATCAAGAATTAGTTTATGGCTCAGGATGTGTCTATTATACAAATGTAAATCTACTTTTGGATAATATGCATTTCTGTAATTATTAGATATAGTGTTTTTATAACTGCCCATTATATCATGGTGGCTGATCATATTGTTTAGATCTATTCCTATGATTTTGGGGGGGGAATAGTTCTTGTATTAATTGCTGAATAAGGAATGTCAAAATTTAATGCTATGATTTTGGAAATTTTTTCCCCCTAATGCTGCCAATTTTTGCTTCATGTTATTTTGAGACACTTTTATTAGTGGAATACACATTGATAATTGTTATGTCTTTTTTTTATAAAGTCTACCTTCCTATCATTATGAAATGTTTATATACCTGAGACATTATTAAAATAGCCATACCAATCTTCTTATACTGTGTTCTTAGTATTTTTGTCAAAAATCAATTTATGTTTAATTGATCTATTTCTTAATATTTAAAAATTATGTCTTATAGGAACACTTATATGCTAGGTATTGATTTTTCTAATCCATTTATCAATCTTTTATTTGGGTTTGCTTAGACCATTAACTTTTAATATAATCATTTGTTTGATTTCATTGTTTTTTCTTTGTTCTTATTCTTGTGCTTCTTTTATTGTGCTTTCCCTTTATTATCTTCATTTTTAGGATTACATTTTAATTTGTATCTTGGTTTCATATGTGTATTTCACATGTTGACTTGTGTGAGTACATACACAGAATTAGGGGATCCTTTATTCTAGCTCTACTTTCTGGAATCCTCACCATAGTAACTGGCCTTCGGGTGCTTCTTTTTTTTGGTTCTTGTTGCTAGAAAGAAGATACTCTCTCTTAGAGTATCAGCTAGCCATGCTGCTGCCACTATTGTCACTGTGCCACTCTGTGACATGAAAGTACTTTTCAAGGCAAAGTTATTAGAACAAACAAGCAATAAATAAATAAGTTAGTAAATAAATAAATAAATAAATAAAATAAAAGAAGGAAACTTACTCACTTGAATTTCCTCAAGTTTTTGACTCCCCTCCACAATTTTCTTATTTTTACTTCTGTTACCTTTTAAGTCTCTAAGTAGTTGTTCATATTTTGTCAAGAACTTTTAGTTGTAATTATCAGAAGGTTTAAGTGGTAGTGGTTTTTTACAATGGAGCCCAGACTCCTCTACTGTGTTTTAAGTAGGCCTTTATCTGAAAGATTGCATCATAGACACTATCAGGTATCTAAGCTAATGGATCATTCAGTATTTTTATGCAGTTTTATTGAGATATCATTTCACTTACCTCTGGTATGCCCCCCATATTATATTTAGTGGTTTTTAGTATATGCAGAGTTGTATAAACCTCACCACAATCAATTGTAGAACATTTTTATTACCCCAACAAGAAACTTTCAAAAGTCACTTTCATTTTTGAAAAATACTTTTGCTGGATATAAGATTCTTCTTTTTCTTTGAGCACTTTGATTATGTTATTCCACTTCCTCTGGATTCTGTTGCTCCTGATGTTAAGTCAGCTGTTCATATTTTGAGGACTCCTTTGTATGTAATTATGCGATGAGTCATTTTCCTCTTGCTTTCAAAACATTCTCATTGTCTTTCAGTTTTCTTTTTGTTTTGTTGAAGTACAATTGACATACAGTGTTATATTAGTTTCAGTGGTACACTGTAATGACTCAGTAATTCTGTACATAACTCTGCTCATTATAAGTATATTCTTAATCCTCTTTTATTTTAGCCACCCTCCCACCCCCCTCACCTCTGGCAACCAGAGTCTGTTTTTGTTGTTGTTGTTTGTCTCTCTCTCTCTCTTTTTTTTTTTTTTTCATTTGTTCTATTTCTTAAATTACACATGTTACTGAAATCATATGTATTTGCTTTTTTCTGATGACTGATTTCATTTAGCATTACACCCTCCAGATCCATCCATGTTATTGCAAATGGCAAGATCTCATTTTCTATTTTGGCTGAGTAATATTTCATTATATATGTATGTATAACTATACATACCACATCTTCTTTATCCATTAATCTCATGCACTGTTGGAGGAATGCAGATTGGTGCTGCCACTGTGGGAAACTGTATGGAGGTTCCCCAAACAATTAAAAATAGAATTACCATATGATCCAGGAATTCCAGTACTGGGTATTTACCCAAAGAAAGCCAAAATACTATTTTGAAAAGATACATACACCTGTATGTTTACTGCAGCAGTGTTTATAATAGCCAAGACATGGAAACAACCCAAGTATCCATACACAGATGAAGGGATGAAGATGATGTGTGTGTGTGTGTGTGTGTGTGTATGTGTATTGAAATTGATATTTTTCTAATAATGACTGTTTTTGTGATTATGCTACTTGGAGTTTGTTGTTCTTCTTGGATATATAGAATAATGTTTTTCATAGAATTTAGGATATTTTCAACCATTTTTTCTTTATTATTTTTTTCTCCTCCTCTCTCTTTCTTTTCTTGTACTCCCACTAGGTGTATGTTATTATGTTTAATGGTGCTTTACATTTCTTTGCATCTCTGTTTATTTGTCTTTATTCTTTTTTCCTTTCTTTACTTGGGGGGATTGATTATTTCTATTGACCTATCTTTAAGTTTTCAGATTCTTCCTTGTGCCAGTTCAAATATATTGTTGCACTCTATTGTTTTTTTTTTAAATCCCAATTACTGTATTTTTTTAAATCTAGAATTTCTTTTTTGTTCTTCTCTTTAAAATAATTTACTTTTACTTATCAGTAGTTTTTATTTAATAATATATTGTTATCACAGCTTCCATTACTTCAAGCATGGTATCCATTAGTTCTTTGGACATATTTATAATGATTGCTTTGAAATCTATTAAATCTGACATCTAGGATCCTGACAGGAAATTTCTGTTGTCTGTCTCTTTCCTATTCGATGGGTCACACTTTTCTGTTTCTGTGCAGGTCTCATAATTTTTTGTTGAAAACTGGACATTTTAAGTAGCATGTAACATCTGGACGCTGATTTCCTTTCCATTTGTGGGGCTTCTTTTCACTGTTGTTTGTTCATTTGTTTTGTGTCTTGGCTAGGCTTTCTTAATGGCATTTATTTCCCATGTAGTATGAAGCCTTTGATATTGCCCTGCAGAGAGGTATAGTTTTGGCATGAGCACAGTCATCCTGGGATGACAGTGGTTTTATTAGGACTCTCTTTGACTTTCTCTTCTGATTTCTCTGTTAATGTATCTGTCTCGGTTGGTATCACAAGCAGCTGTTAGTTTCCATTGACTTATGGCTGATTTCTTTATTGTTTTAGTCAGTGCTCTGGGACATAAATTGATCCAATTAAATATGGGTTGGGGTATTTTTTGAGGCCAGATTTGAGGTTTGGTCTCTTCCCATGGTGGCTCTTCGTAGCTGTTTCTTTTTCTGGTTCTCACTGGTAAACTAGCTGGACCTGCAGCTTAGTTTTTTGCTCACATAGAGCTGCAAGCCTTCTTTTAATTGCTTATAACCAAAATATCCATAGTTTTTGAGACCCTTAGGGTTGAACTTCCCACTCTGCTTCCAGTGATATCAGTTACTTTGGGGACAGCTTTGGAGTTCACTGTTCTTGTTGACTGCCTTTGTCCTTGGGAAGAATTGCTAAGTCACTGCTCCAGCACAGGGGGTAGGCGCAGTGGTGTGAGGCCCACATATGAGCAGGCTGCTGGCTGGGACGTTAGCCGGTGGTCTTCTTTGCTGGCCTTTGCTCTATGGGTGAGTTGGGCTAATGGTGACTGGGGACATGGTATTTTTGACCTTTCTAGTTTGTGCGTGTGGGTAAGGGCTGGATGGAAGAAGGGAGCCCTTGCTCTCTTGTCTGCACTGACAAGGTAATCTCCTAATGAGATACTATGTCTGTTTATTGGAGACTGAGGGAGAAGGAATTTGTCTTTTTGGCCATACTTACCCATCATTAAGCTGTCAAGCTGAACTGCCATGGACAGAGGGAGCAGAGCAAGTGCCTGGGATTCTTCTTGTTCTTTCCAACACTTAGGAGATTTTTGAAATAGATTTTTTAAAAAAATCAATGTTGCCGTATGCCTTAGAGCAATTTCAAAAGATTTTAAATGTTTATTGTTGTTTTTAAAGATTTTTGGGGGTACCAGATATGTTTGTTTCACTGGGAAGTCAGCCTATGGACTCCTTATGTCACCATTCCAGAAGTGATCTCTCAATAACTTTCTTTCTTTTTTTTTTTTTTTTTTAACTACATCGTATATGTTTTTGATTTTGCTAGGCAATTTGAGGGTAATAGCTAATTCATTTAAAATACATGTTCATGTAGCATATAAAGTAGCTGGGGTATGAGAATGACATATATGAATGAACAGAAACTCTACAAGATAATAATAACTAAATGTTAAGCTAACTATTGTAAACTGTGATTATCAGTAAAGATAGACCCGTAAAGGATGAAAGGTTGAAGAAAACCTCATGGTAAAGATGAAAATTGAGTATGGTCTTTAAGGTTGAATATAATTTGTTTAGGTAGGAGCAGTGAATAGAGAATTCAAAAGGGAATTACTATGAATAAAGGCAATGTAACAGGAGCGTATGGCACTTACTTACAGTTCTGCTAGAACACAGCATGCATGGAAACAGTGGAAATACTGTGGTTCAGTAGAAAGAGCACTGGTCTAAGTACTGTTAAACCTCCTGGATTCAAATCCTGTTCTACCGCTTTATCTATGAGGGCTGTGGCAATTATGAGGATGACTGGAGTATCCTAGTTAGAGGAGGTAAAGAATCCTGAGGCGAGCAGTAGCATAGAGTCATTACCACAACTACATATGAAGAGGCAAGGGAAAGGAATGGTTATGAGAAACCAGAAAAAGCTGTGGTGCTAGCTGTGACCATAGGAAAGCGCTTCATGACAGGAAGCTGGGACCTTTACTTCTGAACTTCAGTTGAGGAAAATAGCTGCTATCATTGACCTGTGGTATGGCAGTAAGAAAGCTAGGGAATGACCTACTTCTCCTGAACTTTTATATCTCCCATTGACTCAATAAAACTGGAGGCCAGAGGACAAAGAAAATCTGTTCATATGGTCCACGGAGGTCAGTTGCTCCCGATGCACAGCAAGGTGGAGAAGTGGGGAGAATGCATTTGGAGGGCAAAGGAAATATCCAGAACGACACTCACTAGTTAGATGACCTGCTTGGATACTCACCCTTCCCATCTGTATGATTATAAAGTATTAGACTAATGGGGATTTGTACTGGGCAAAAGCAAGAGGCAAGTTTAAAGATAAAGCAGTTTCAGTTTAAGCATTCTTCAAGAGTCTAAAGCATCTCAAAATTGTGGAATAACTCTTGCTATAAGAAAAGCACAGCCTTTTAGTCCTTAGCAAGAGTTTGGAATTTACAATCTCTATGTTTCCTTCAGCCCTATGAGATATTTTATGTGACAGCTTAGTATTTGAACTTAAAGGTATTTAATGCATGGTGAGAGTTATTTCCTTTTTTATAAGGTCTGTGTCAGTCATCCAGGAGTAAATAATTCCTTTGTCAGTTAACTTTGGTAAAAGAGAGATACAGTACATTTGTGAAAGATTTGCAAAGAAAAAAACCTTTTTTAATATGTTACCTTTTTGGAACTGCATAATCACAGCCACTGGGGAGGAGTTGCAAGAGAAAGTGAAGGGACTAGCGGAAAGGATGCAGATGATGCTGTGTCTTTGCCAACAGATACTAGTGACAGTTTTAAAGGGACTTCCGGGCCATTTTTCTGGCCAGGTGATTTATATGATCACTGTGGTCCACTCAGAAGTTCCCAGTCCATCTCACACCACAGATATGGCAGTCACGTGACTGCAGCAGCCAATAACAGTCAGGTGCCACATTTGGGCTTCCGTGTCCCTGTTTCAGTGGACACTCCATCACAGTCAACCACAGGTGATAGCATGACTAATTGTGATGCTACTATGTGCCACGGATCGCTAGTTTCTCATTTCCCTTTGGCAGGCTGCTGAGCACCGTGCATAAACTCAAGGACATGCCCAAACCAATACCCAAATCCCAACTTTATTTTTTATTTATTTTTTTTATTGTGTTATGTTAGTCACCATATAATACATCATTAGTTTTTGATATAGTGTTTCACGATTCGTTGTTTACGTATAACACCCAGTGCTCCATGCAGTCTGTGCCCTCCTTGATACCCACCACCAGGCTTACCCCTACCCCCTCCCCTCTAAAACTCTTCGTTATTTCCTCAGAGTCCACAGTCTTTCATGGTTTGTCTCCTCTGATCTCCCCCCTTCACTTTTCCCTTCCTTCTCTTCCTCCATGTTATTCCTTATGTTCCACAAGTAAGTGAAACCACATGATACCCACTTTAAAAGTCTGTCTCCTAAACCATAAGAGACTTAATCTCACAAAACAAACTGAGGGTTGCTGGAGGTGAGGAGAGTAGGGGGAGGGTAGTTGAGTTATGGACAGGGGGAGGGTCTGTGCTGTGGTGAATGCTGTGAAATGTGTAAGCCTGATGATCCACAGACCTGTACCCCTGGGGCAAATGATACATTATATGTTAATACAAATAATTAAAAAAAAATATGTCTCCTGGGACTGTGTCTGTCATTGTCCCATTAGAAAACACAGGGAAAGTTAAATATAAGGGATTATTAATTACAACAAGAGATTACCTACAAAGGGATAAAAAGTTACAATAAGGAATATAGGAATAGTACATGTGGGGGACAGTTACTACCCCCAGGGCTGAGGTAGAGCATCTGAGGAAAGACAGACCTTTGAAACGAACGCCCTCCCCCAGGCTGAGATCATTGGAGAAGGTGTGAGTATGGCCCACTGAGTGGCAGAAAAACTTTCTCAGATGCCATAGTGGTAGATGTTCCTGGGAAGCTGCCCTGTATGGCACTGGGAAAGTCCTTTGTGGGGAGATGCTGTACTGGTACCATTTGCTGAGAAACCACCTGGGGAAGACATACCCAGGGAGGTTCTGTACTCTGGAACCTGCTGGAAACCTACCCAGGGGGTTGGTACACTGGGAAGTGGCTCTCTAGTTCATGAGGGAGAGGTGTTCATGGAGAGGTCCCACTAAAACTTGCAGGGCATAAATACCACTGGGGGTCCCACGTGTTTGTGGCCACTGCATGCTAGAGGTGCAAGCCCACAAGAACCTGTTGGCTTCCTTCCTTCTTCTCTTCCACCCACCCACCCATCCATCCATCCATCCATCCACCTCCCACCCCATCCCATCTCTCCTCTCTCTTTTAGTCTGACCCCTCTGTACTCTTCAGAAGGCTAAGAACAGTTCTGTGAGTCTGGTGGTAGCAGTTTGTTCCTCAGTTTTCTATGGGGATATTAAAATGTTGGTTTCGACCATGAAGAGTAGAGTTAGCTTGTAGTTAGCTTATCTCCTATCAGCTGATGGGAAATAGGGCTAACAAAATAGAATGATGTTTTGCATTAGATTAGTTCGTCTCTGCTGTATGTACTTTGGATCAGGTTTTCTTATTGGAAGTTATATATAAAATGCACTATTTCTATAGTTCGATTTTGCAATAATGAAAAGAACACAAAGCCAGGAGACACAATACCTGGGTTCTGCCACCAAATAGCATCATGATCCTAAGCAAATAACACTACCTATGGGCTTCAGTTTTCTCATTATTCATATATAGGTAACTTTCACTTATTTATTTATTAAGTCTTTCTGTCAACATTTTTTGGGTGTTTACTCTGTGCCCGCCAGTGGGCTAAGGCTGGAGGTTTGTAGCCTATGTAAGACATTTTCCTTCTCCTCAGGGAGCTAGCTCATGGTCCTAAAAATGAAATGTAACGTCCTATTGTAGAGAGTTCTCATAAAGATCAAATGAGATAATGGATTAGACGCGCTTTGAAGGAGATGAAAAATCACTTTTCAAATGTAAGGGGTTGTACTAATATCGATATCACTGTTGTCACAACCCTGGGATGGCAATTAACTTCTGAATTTTTTATTCATTGGCATTTGGGCTAAGAGGAAGATGTAAGTGATTCAGGTAAGATTGGAGCATTTGTATTCCTAAAGAATGTTTCCCATAAATTGACAGTCATTAAAATTAACCTGCGAAGTTAATTACAGTGTCTGACATGGATGGCTTTCAGCTTTATGCAGTTATGTTCTTGACCAGATGAGGTCTTCCTTTTATTAGTTTATGAGTCACAGGGCAAGCATGGGGCTGTACTGTGAATGCTAAATCAGGATCAAGGAGCTGGAGTTGCTTCTGGCCTTGGGAAACAACAACAACAACAACAAAACACCCACCACCTTTCTGGCATACCTATTTTTTGCTTTTTATTGTGAATGAAGACACCCTTTATGGCTGGTCGGGCGGGGGCAGCCAACCTCCCTGCCGACCCTGGCTCTGCTGTATCCCGCTCCCTTTCATCTTTGCTGTTTTGGCTTCTCGAGTTCTGACAGGGTGCCAGATCCCCTTCATTAGTTCTTGTTTCTCCCTGTTTGTATGCTCGCACGCATTGGCGCACACGCGCTCTCTCTCCATTATCAAGGTCTCATCAGCTCTCTGGGAAGAGGATTGCATCATCCTTACCAGAAGACTACCCAGAGCTTTGGATATTCTGTAACCACTCACGTCCTTTCCACTCCCTTCAACCAAGGAGAAGAGTGACAGATTGTCGGCTGAGAGTGTCAGAGTGGCTGTTGGCTAATGATTGCTATAAATTTTCATAATAATAATAGCAGTCATAAATAATAGAAAACAATAGCACTGCAGCAGCTGGGATTCATGCTGCTCAGCTTCGTATTTAAAAATTAAAAAAAAAAAAAAAAAAACTGAGGAGACCTGTAAGAATTTTGGATCACGTGGTGCCACTTGGCCCCAAGGACTTGACAAGTAAGTAGTCATGAGAGGGGTGTTTCCTGAAGGTCAGACAGAAAGACAGAGACAGCTGTTTTGGAGAGTTACCCAGCCTACAGCATGAGAAAGAAAGAAATGTGTGTTGTGTTGGCCACTGAGGTTTTGGGTTTTGTTTGTTACATTAGTGTGGTAGAACCTATCCTGACTAACACGTATCACTCATATCTCTGCTATGATTTTTCTCACAAGCTAATCACTGGAGATGCCATGGCCACATTGTTTCTAGTCAAAAAACATTTTCATTCACTGTGCTTTTGTCAAGATAAGTGTGTTTGGAGAAATTTTACAATCATGTTATAAGTGTATTTTAGAAGCCTCAGGAGAGTTGCACAAATTCAGAATTCCAAGTGAAAGGTTATTGTACTGAAGATATTAAGCAGCTGTCAACTTCCCATCCAAAGTTTGTTTCTATGAATTCTACAAAAGAAAATTTTTGTCTTTTGTGCATTTCAGAAACAAAGCCTCTTGACTATGAAGCATGACTCACAGGTTTATATTTATAATTTACTTAAATTTAACAAGCATAAGACATACAGCCACTCATTGATTATATGTTATAAATGCTATACAATATTGTTATCTAAATCAAGTTTTTGTAATAGGGAAAATCAAACATGAGTGTATTTATTTTTATACCGAGGGTGCTTTAGCTTGGCTCTTGATTGTGAGCAACCCAAACCATCTCTGTACCTTTGGGGGAACCCACCTCACATTCGGTCACCAAGGGTTGGGGAGAAAAGAGCATTCCTTTTTTTATCTTTCATAGAGGAAAGCAGGGCACTATATTCCACCAGTGGTGCACACCATGGAGTGGGAGAATTGCCTGAAAATGGGAGGAAGGAGGAGATGTCTTCATAAGGCCGAATAACCAGCAAACAGTAAAAACTGCCAATAAATGTCAACTTTTCTTAGCAAACAAGGATACATGTGACAAGCTTAGACTCCCTGATATAGCAAATGGGGGAAGCAGTTCTTCCATCATGATCACCAATGAACATATAAGGGTGGTATGAAAATATAACTATTTCAAATTTAATGTTAGCAGTGGGATTTTTTTTTATTTTTCTCAAACAGAATCCTTTTCAGAGCTCTGATGCATCAGATACAAATGGCCTGATGAAGCAGGCAGGGGTTCTAGAGTCTTTCCTTCCTGGTTTCCAGTGGCCATGAGTTGCCTAGTCAGAGCCCCAGGACTCCTGGATCACTGTTTGAGAACTACTCATCAGAAGGACTTTTTTGAGTCAGAGCTTGGATTTCTGATGCCCTGAGCCTTTTAACATCCAACTTGTGCTGGATGAAGCTAGACAATAAAGAGAAAAGAGCAAATGTCAGGGAACCTGAAACACATCAAAAAGCACAACTCAAACCTGTGTTTCTGTCTATTCAGAATGGCAGTGCACTGAAAAAGACAAAAGAATAAACCCTAGGTAAAAGTGATTTTCTGTTGAGATTACAAGTAAAATAGCTTCTTCTCTTTTGCATGTTAACTACAATTTGGGTTTATGATCTGTGATAGGATGCTCAGTCAGTCTTTTTTTTTTTTTTTTAAAGATTTTATTTATTTTTTTGACACAGAGAAAGAGATCACAGGTAGGCAGAGATGCAGGCAGAGAGGCAGGGAAGCAGGCTCCAGGACTCTGGGATCGTGACCTAAACCAAAGGCAGAGGCTTAACCCACTGAGCCACCCAGGCACCCAGGATGATCGATCAGTTTTGACTGCATTTTTAGATGGTAGCCACTGCACGTATGGGTGCTGGCTTGACATCACCCAGTGTTACGTCATTTCTGGCAAAGTCCACTTGGATGTGCTTTGAATGATTTCGTTGTTCTTCCCTTTGCTAAGCAGATGTGTGGTCCACCTCAAGCATGAATCATGATCACGACCCTTGTGGGGATCACCCTCAGCAGCCATGAGAAGTTAAGGAATATTCTCAGTTTGTTCATCCCTTCTGATCCTACCTTTCTAAGGGAAGAATGACAGTGTGAGAATGAGCAAAGGAGAGACTGACAGTGTGGGGGAGGAGGGAGAGAAGGCCATGGTGCGCTACTGGGCATGTCTGGAGCCACAGCATTTGCTAAAGACAGCTACAGATAGGCATTTTGGAGCCTTCTCTCTGGCCCAGAATTTCCCAATCTGCTAGAAGGATAAATGCACTAAGTATCTGGCAGATTTGCTGCCAGGAAACCTCCCTAGTACTGATGTTCAGCTGCTTTTTGGGTCCCAAGCTGCTTTCCAGCGCAGGAATTATGAGTGCCCTGCTCAGCAAAAGGGGCCTGGGTGCTTCTTAGGACCCACGGATCTTCCAGTTTAACTGAAGAGCAGTGAACGACCAGGTTTTACCTTCCTCCTTCTCTCCTCCTGAGGACCGGAGACCAGATGTTTTCGTGCAGGTAGCTGAGTTCAAAGATGAACCTAAAAAACACAAGTGAGGAAATGAGAGTGTGAGATAGAAAAGACAGAAAGTTCGTGAAGGGCATAGTAACGGGTTGATTACTACCGTAGGCAGGGGAGGCTCAATCCCTCTGGGGCCCTCCAATTGTGTGTCCTATGAATTGGAGGCTGCGACATTGATCTTCTCATTTCTGCCTCCCCTTGGGTGAAGGGTGCCTCCGGCAGGCGTGACCCCACACTTCTGGTTGTAACTGAGTGGATCAGGGCAAGTTCTTTCGATGTCAGAGAAAGCCCTTTGGCTGAGGAGACCCACGAGCTAAAGAGAGATCAGAAGCTGTCAGCAGGTGAGGAATTGTCTGCCCACACCTGCTGCTGGACTCAGCTGAGTCAAAGGGCATGGGCTGAGGCCTAAGTAGCCACTATAGCCTTGCACCTAGGAAAGGGCCTAGTACTATTCCCTAAATAATCAGGGACTCAAGAAATATTTATTATGTTAAACAGCATAAAGATATTTTATTATAATCTAGACTACTGCAATTTAAAGCTGAGTGATCAGTTGATTGGGCAGAACTTGTTGAAGAGAAGAAACAGAGAAGGGCTCAGAGAAAGAGGAAAATAAGAACAGAAAGTGCATTTCTATAGGTTGAAAAGATTTGTTTGTTCTGAATATATTTATTGAGTGCCTATTATGTTCCAGGCTCTACTCTGAGTTATAGTGCGGAAACATCACTAACTTCTATGCCCTCATGAAGTTTCTGTTCAAATGGCAGGGAGATTGTTTCTAGGATACATAAGTTTACAGTGTGTGTGATGATCGTGAATACTCAGGAGAACAATATGGCAGAGAGGGGGACTAGGAGGTGTGGGGCTGGGGAAAGTTTCCAGTTTTGAAAAGGCTGGGCAAGGTGGGCTCACTGAGAAGGTAACTGAGGTGGGCGAGGGAGCCCTGAAGTTACGAAGGGGGACACATTCCAGGCAGAGGAGGAACAGATACAAGTCCCTGAGTCCCTGAGGCAGGAACATGCCTATGGGCAGGAGAAATAATTTTCTCTCTACCTTTCTGAGTTCTTGGTTGAAACATCTATAATAAAGCAGATTAACAAGAAAAAAAAACAAGCAGAACCCAGGAAAGATGAGTAACCCATAGAGGTGACTTAAACACCATCTTAATAAGGAAGGAAAGGGGGAACATAGACTTCTTAGGGGAGAGTCACTGATTTTTAGGAAAGGTGAGTGGGGTCTTGGAGGAAAATAGGTGGGAGGTATGAGAGTGTGTGACAAAGCTTCTCTGGGTATAGTGTTGACCTGTAGTCTCCACACCTGTGATGAATCTCCCCAGGAGGGGATTTTTGATAAGTGAGCTCCTTTTTTTTTTAATACTTTATTTATTTATTTGACACACAGAGAGAGATCACAACTAGGCAGAGCAGCAGGCAGAGAGAGAGGGAGAAGCAGGCTCCCTGCGGAGCAGAGAGCCCAATGCGGGGCTCGATCCCAGGACCCTGAGACCATGACCAAGTTGTTGAAGAGAAAAAACAGAGAAGGGCTCAGAGAAAGAGGAAAATAAGAACAGAAAGTGAATTTCTATAGGTTGAAAAGATTTGTTTGTTCTGAATATATTTCTGAATATATAAGCCGAGCCAAAGGCAGTGGCTTAACCCACTGAGCCACCCAGGCGCCCCATAAGTGAGCTCCTTTAGAAAGACCTGTCTATAGGCACATAAGGCAAGTTCAGAGAAAGCCTCTTCCTGCATTCACTGTTTTTCAGGTGCCTACAGCTCAATATACCAATGCAGTATATTATGGGATAGCATATCCTGTCATGTTTTGTTGGTGGGGGGTACATTCTGCAACCCTTCTGGCAGATTGGTAGCAAAGGAGGCCCATGTGGTTGAAGCAGCAGAGCAAGAGTCAAAAGAAAAGGGGCTGGAGTCAGAGAGGAAATCTCAGAATAGATAGGGTAAGCTAGGGTCAAACTTACAGGGCCTCCTATGCCTTTTTTAAAAATTTGCATTTTTACTCTGAGTAAAATGGGATGCCATTGGGAGGTTTTGAACAAAGATGTGTTGAGATTAAAGAAGAAAAAAGGGGGGAAGGGCAGAAATCATTGGCCCTCACAGGGAAATAACAACTGACGATGGGGACCTGATAGCATTTGTTAGCACCTCCTGTCTGGCCTTGACACCAGTCTCCTTGAGCGAACATTGTCCACTGGGCTTGAAGCAAACCCACTTCCTGCCTGGATGGAAGACCCAGAGATACCTGGGCATGGATTTCTGCCACCGGCTTCTCTCAACATTTTCCCTTTAAGAGCCATTTTTCGTATTCAAAGACAAACATGTTCAGTGGTTATTTGGACACAGTGACATAAATCCAGAGATTTCTCACCTTCCAATACTCTTGGGAGAGCTGTGAAACATGCTCTTTGAATTCACCTGATCTTTGCCTAGAAATCAATACTTGGAAATGATGCTGTCATTCATATTGGTTAGGTTATAGGCCACGGAGCCTGACTGAACTGACACGATGTGGGGTTGCCGCAGAGAAGGAGTAGGTGAAGAATTGGCCTTTGAGGGCAGTGGGAAGTCCAGGAGAACCAGGTAGTCGGGAGGGAATTAAGAGTCGCAGAGGTACCACTGCCACTGGCGTGAATCAACTCTAATTACTTTTGTTTTTCTCCCCATCCTTGTAAAACTTCACTCACAGTTCCAAGTCCATATAGATTATCTCTGGCTTCATTTGGGCCACGTGCAGTGGGCTAGAGCAAGACAGGATGGTGGACCACATGCAGTGAATGGAAGGTAATCCTTCCAAAGGATTCCTGGATATTTATGGTTCTCTAGAGAAACAGAACCAGTAGGAGAGAGAGAGAGAGAGAGATGAGGAGATTTACTCTATGAATTGGTTCATGTGGTTGGGAGGTCAAGAAGTCCCACAGTCTGCTATCTGAAAGCTAAAGCAAGGACAGCACGTGAATTAGGGGGTTGATACTATGAGTCCTTGTCTTATCTGAAGGCACCAGAACCAAGAACGATGATGTCTCAGCTGAAGCAGAGAGAGCAAATTCACCCTTCCTTTGTCTTTTTGTTCTGTTTGGGCCCTCAACGGATTAGAGGGCGCCCACCTACACTAGCATGGGCCCTCTGCTCACTCAGTTCACCAGTTCAAACTGGTTCACATCTCTTCAGATCAACAGTTCACATCTCTTCTAGAAACATCCTTCACAGATACACTCAGTAATACTGTTTTATCAGCTATCTGTACATCCCTTAATTCAGTCATAGTACCACTATGGTACTGTCAGTAGAGAAATATCAGATAGAAGCTGAGCGGGTCCAGACCATAGCTGTCCACTACAGTCAATGTCTGCACTACCCTCTAGCTATATGTGGCTATTTAAATTTAAGTTAAAATCAACTAAAAGTAAAGGAAATTAAAAATTCAACTCCTCCTTTGTACTAGACACATTTCAAATGTTCCAATAACTTGTGGCTAGTGGCTTCTTTTGGACAGCACATATATAGACAAAGTCCTTTTGGACAGTACTGGTGTATATAGTAATGGTAATAAACCTGTGTAAATCTTTAAGTACTTTGTGTTAATTTTCAATACGTTCTCACTTTAATTACATTATTTAATTTCCATTTCTTCCTTTTGGTTTAGTTTGTGAGTATAATATTATTTCAAGAGAAAACTGAGGCCCAGTAAGTTTGAGCGGCTAGCAGTAAAGACAACCCAGCCAGTACAAGGTCACATAGCCAATATTGGCTCTAGGACATCTGCTTCCCAGCATGGGGACCCTCATATGGATCCTAATGTAGAAGCCCAGATAATGCATAATTTGGTGTAAAGCCACTTCTTAAGCCATTGGAACACAGAACAGTCGTTTCTGTTGTCACTGTTTGAGTTGTTGTAAATTTCCCCATCAAAGAAATAACCAAGCAACTCTAGCAAGTGATCTTCTATGGGGACTTTTAAAGGCTCCTTTTCCAAAGAAACTAAGTACCCATGACATAAATATGAAGATAGATTGACAGATAGGGAATACTTTGTCACAGGATGGAGAAAAACATGGGGGAAAGCAGTTCCCCCAGGCTGCTCTTCCTCAGTGACGTATATCTTGGAAGTATGATGTCCCAGAGTGGGCACTGAGGTGCGTCACCCCAGCACTCAGGTCTTGTCATTGTTGGAAGCAGACCCTTTCCCAGGGGTGTGATTTAAGATGGAGCTTTTAGGTTTATAAAGCATAAACTCTTATCACCATACTGCAGAGCCCTTGTAATGCAATTATAAAGACATTAGACTTGTTTCTATAAGCTGTACATGCAATCAGGCCCCCTGATTTGTAGGAGCTGGGGCAAGACTCTAAGTGCAGTCACATTCCCTCATGTCTAAATATTCCAAAGTCACAAAACGAGATTGGCCCAGAGCCTGAAACCTGGTATACCACGTGGGCCAGATGGGATGCTTCTTGGAGATCTGTAGTGAGAGCAGCTTTGCTCCCTGCTGCCTTAGAGTCTAAGTGGTCCCAGACCTGCTGGGTCAGAGCAGCGGGGAGCTGGGCCTAGCCTGGAATCCATGGAGGTGACCAGATCCTCAGTCTGGGATGGACGGACTTAGTCAAGCGCCTCAACGATCCAGGTGCAGCTCCCTGCCTCCACCTGTCACTTTTCTGATTAAGGGCTTCCAGATAGTTCTAGGCAGCTTTCAGATAACATACTTTGAGCAAATGGAAGGGAACAGATGTCTTCTGTTGGAAACACAACTGCCCAGCTACCCACTCAGGGTGATTCAGAGCGCCGCATTCTCTTATTTTTCTGGGGGTACGGGCTGCCTTTTTTTTTGCTCCCTTGTGCCTCCCTTCCCCCAGCGCATGGGCATCGGCTGTCAGTCCCCCCTCCGTCAGCCCGCCAGACCTCCTTCAGCTCGTACCTTGTCCCGCTCCTCTAAGTCCTTTTGCTCAGCCAATGACCAAATGTCCAAAAAAGCTTTGTTAGAAGACCACACCAAACCAAACAAAGTATACAACAGCCACCCAGTGTGCTGGAATTTGTGCAGTGTGGCAGCCTGTAAAGCAGAGGGCCCCAGGGGAAGGCCCCACCACGGCAGCTCTCTTCAGGTCCAAGGGCTGAATTACTCAAAAACTGTTTCATTGCATTGTAATCATATAGCAGGACACTTTGTTTCATCTATGACTTGCCATTTTATAGTAAATTTTCTTTAGTTTAAAGGACACAGCTTTACTCTTGTTAAAATTGTGCCCTGTCTTCATCTGAGAAGAACGAAGATCCCACTCCCCATGATGACACCTTCTGGACATCTGTGGGCGCCTCTGGGTGCTCTCTATCAGGAGCTCAACCTAACTGCAGGCCGAGGACTAGCACTCCTCAAGTGAGACACTTGTAGTTTAACCACAGTTCTGGCAGATGTCATTCTGGCCGACCAATTCCATCTACTTCACAGTGGGGCCCTGGACACCATTTACCACATTTGCTTCATGATAATTTAAAGTTCAGCTGTTCACACAGGCTGGGATTAGAGACTGCAGGGTCCACCGCTGCATTTTTCAGAGGAAGTGAAATCTGAAGGTCACACAGCTAGTTAGCTGCGATTTGAACTCCCTATCAGATTGTCCAAGTGTTTTAGCTCAGGCTGTTCTACCAAGATTCCGCAGACTGAGTGGTGCAAGCAAAGAGGTTTATTTCTCAAGGTTCTGGAGGCTGGGAAGTCTGAGATCAGGGCGCCAGCGCAGTCGGGTTCTCTTGAGGGTCCCCTGGCTCGTAGTCTCCTTGCTGGGTTCTCACGGGGCAGAGAGAAGGGGAGAACCCTGGTCTCCTCCTCCTGGAGAAGCATCCTAATCCCATCATGGGCGCTCCACCCTCGTGACTTTATCTAAACCCAATTACCTGACAAAGGCCCTGCCTTCACAAACTGTCACACTAGGGTGAAGACTTCACCATACTGATTGGGGGACATCAAATACTCAGTCTACAGCACCAGGTCAGTCTTCATTCTCATCTACCACATAGCTAAATATACCCTCACCTAATCGTGGGACTACTCCTCACTGTAGCCTTTATCATTTAAAAAAAAATTCCATGATAATTTTTTGAATTATAAATGTGATGCATACATGTATTAGACAAATAGGAAAAATGAAAGAAATAAAACTTAACAATCCCACCAACTAGAGACTAATAACTGGTTTATTTTCTTCTGAACACATATGTATGTGTAAACATATGCATATATATGTATATATCCATAAGTAACATTTTTAAGAACAAACTTTGAGTCATACCATAGTTTTTTTATCCTAATTTTTTACTTTAAATTGTCTTTCTCCTCTTAAAAAAATATTTTTTGCTTTCTCACTGTTTAATGTTTTTGACCTACATCATGTCTTATCTGCATTTATGTATTGTATTATTTAGGAGATACGTATTTACTTTTAATCTTTTCAGTTTTTAACTTCTAATTTTTAAATGCATCAAAACATTTTTCTAGTTCCCAAATCAAGAAAGAAATACTGTGTTTTTAGTTCTACCTACGTGAGATGAATTCAGTACATCCTTCTTTTCACTACCACTTCATGACAAAGCCTTGGTTTTGAGGACTTTTAGATGCTGTGATTATTGTTTAAAAATGGATATATGGACATAGGAAGTTATTAAGCATGTAAACCATGCATTTTGTCACAGAAGATTTAAATTGGCAATTTTTCCACATTATACTAATTGTTTCCACAAGGTAGAAATACAGAAGATTGGCTTGGATCCTGGATCCCATCATCCTCAATCAGTCCCCAATGCTCTTGCAAGTTCTCATGGGAAACTCTCCCTCTTATTACTTTAAAGCTGTAGAGTCTAATACCTGTGGAGAATCTTGGCCCTAGACTAGACCACATGGAGCTGGTGTCCTATTTGGCTCCATCTTATGGTCATGTCTGGAGTATGGTCCTGATTCCAGGCCAAATAACACCATAGAAAGATGAATCCTTTAAGAGGTGCATCAAGTGAACAAACATTTCTCCCTAATGCCTAGGGCTCTTGATCTCTGTCAAACATCTCATTTTTTTTTTTTTTTTTTTCCTGTTTGGTCCTTTACTTGTTTCTGCTTAAGCAAAATACATGGACATTCCCAAGTCATGTTTTGCCTTAACTGTTGCATTATGAGCCTTTGAGGTATTTTGGCCACAACTGTGGATAACATCTTGAGGCTGATGTTCATTGGGTGAATCACTGAGCCAAGCAGATCCTATATGGGCTGTAGAATAGGGCTACATACTGGAAATTAGGGGCATGAATGTTAGCCCCTTGTCACACTGGTCCCAGAGAAGGGTTAGGCATTTAGAGGAACATGTGAGGACTTTGCCTTCTGACAGTGTGGTCCTGGCTGTAAAGAGGATTATTTTTTAACATAGTATTGAGGTGTGACCCTGTGAACAGTGCAGTAACTAGATGCTTTCAGAGAGCACGAGCTGTTATTCTCTGCTAGTATTTATGTTGTAATTATTCTTGGCTTGTTTAGTGTTGGTGTTTTCTTTTGAATACCCAAAGCTATGGAATTCCAGAAATGTGCCACAAAAATAGCAAAGTTGAGAACTACTGATTTGGAACCTTTCTACTGTTACCAGTCAGAGCCCATGATGGGCAGAGAAGATGGTCAACCAAAAGAGCAGAAAAAATTTAATTCGGTTTTGCTAGCACACCAGACAACCCATGTTGGTTGTTCTGGTTCTCCCTCCTTTAAACTTCACAGAGAGAACTCTCTCATCAATAGGTTAACTGTGACACTAAAACATATCAAATATCTGTCTTTTGGGAAACCATTTATTCACCTACCATGGCAATTGCCTTCTCTCTTGGAATTTATGGTAGAGAACTACAAGCACAAGGACTTTTCTGAGGAGTTTTCCTTCTGTTATTGAACACCTCATTTATTTACCACTCCCCAACTAACTTTTTTTTTTTTTTAAGATTTTATGTATTTATTTGACAGACAGAGATCACAAGTAGACAGAGAGGTAGGCAGAGAGAGAGGAGAAAGCAGGCTCCCTGCTGAGCAGAGAGCCCGATGTGGGGCTTGATCCCAGGACCCTGGGATCGTGACCTGAGCCAGAGGCAGAGGCTTTAACCCACTGAGCCACCCAGGCGCCCCGCCCCAACTAACTTTTGCCCCAATTCTCTTTACTCCTGTGTTCTCAGATCTCCAGTCTTCAAGTAATTGTGGGCTCTTTCCAGGGATACAGATTTTAACTTTCTTGTGGGTGGTAAGGGTACCCCACATTTGCTGTGACCTGGCATTTCCTTGCTGCAGACTTTCTTCTCCTTTCTGTATGTCTTCAGACTGGCAAACTTGCAACATGTTCTTTTTTTTTTTTTTTTCTTTTTTTTTAAATATTTTACTTATTTATTTGACAGTGAGAGATCACAAGTAGGCAGAGAGGCGAGCAGAGAGAGAGGAAGGGAAGCAGGCTACCTGCTGAGCAGAGAGCCCCATGCGGGGCTCGATCCCAGGACCCTGAGATCATGACCTGAACCGAAGGCAGCGGCTTAACCCACTGAGCCACCCAGGCGCCCCTTGCAACATGTTCTTATCACTGATTTTATTCTCTCTGTGTGTCTCAAAGAGCATCCCCTCTGGGGCGTGGAAGAGATGATATATCTTTTGCCACTTTTAGAACTTGACTGTTCCTGAAGTCCCCAGACCCTGGAAAAGGTTCTACTCTGATGGAGCAGGACTGTCTCCTTCTTATTTCCAGAAGGGTCTAATCCTTGCTACTTTTGGATAATATGGCATGCTCTTTGCTGCATCTGAGAAACAGATTACAGAGGAAGAGAGGATTTAGAATATTGACAACCCACCCATGCCAGATGTTATCAAGTAAAAAATGTGTTCATCCAAAGTCCAGACTCTGATATGCAAGCCTAACTAGTTTCATACGACTGGCCCCCACTTACCCCATGAGGAGGTGACCTGTAGGCCATGCAACTGGCCTCCTTGGTTGCTAGTAGCATGGGGCAGGTGAGTCACAGACAGTGCTGTTCAGTTATATCCATTGACCAGAGAGCTGATAACAGAATCCTTTTCAGTTCTGTAATTGTAGAATCTCAACTGATAGTTCCTTGTCCCCCGTGAGTCTGTGTGGAATTTTGACCTGCTCATAGTAAAAGCATTATGTTGTTCACCTAGTAGATTTTATAGTCTCTTAGTTTTCAACTATTTATACATCAGTCACCAAGATGACTATTTGTTTTGCTGGTCTCTGCTCACTTAGAAATCTGCACATAATTCTTTCCCAGAATATTGTTTGATATTCTAAGTTTTCAGTGCTGTTGTGATTTAGTGCCTTTTATTTTTTTAAACCTTCTTAAGCAACTTGTAAGCGAGAAAGTCAGGAACTGTGAGCCACCTGCTATCTTAATTTGACATCTGGTCTCACTGCTTTCAAGCTCCTGTACTTCAAAGCACTTTTACAAGTGAATCACTGTTGTTATTTGGGTCTTTGATGGAAAGGAATTTAGACAACCAGGCTTAAAACAACCAAGACATGCTTTGTACATGTGACTTGGTCAAAATCAAATAAAACAACTCTTTCAGCATTGGGTTATATTTTCCGTAACTAGGGAATCTAGACAATAACTATATAACTCATTCTTAGTTTGATGACTACTCCATCAGGGCAAGTAATGTGAATGAACAAATACTAACCAGCTGTATTTCAATCCAAGAGATTACTTTCTTCTTCAGTCCTGGATCTGAAGTCATTTCCACACTAAAATAAAGATGAAGTCTCTTTAGATCATTAACGCAAATAATTTCCTCTTAGTGTATAGAAGTCTACTTTCAATTACCCATTGGTGAAGGGAGATAGGTCAAAGAAACAGCAATAATGTAGATACCCATTTTAACTACAAGTTGCAACCTTTTTTTCAGAACTATCTTAAAAGCTGCCTTATTGTTTTGAAATGAAATTGCTTTCATTTCCTCTTTTGAATGAAACAGTGAATGGAATGAAACAGACCAAATGGAAACAGCAGAAATGAGAAAGAAGGGGAGATAAAAGAAATCTGCTTCTTTTGCATTCTTTAGAATGCAGAGTAGCTCCTGGCATAGAGTAGATGCTCAATAAATGTTTGTCAAATTAAGTATATAACCTGAGCATTCGGGATAAGAATTTGGGTTCTTTGTCTTGCCTGAACACAGGAGCTTTTACTCCTAGAAAATTTGGTTGGCTAGAAGAAAAAACTAGTGACTTGAAGAAGAAAGTAACCGATGATATGTTGTTTATAACTGCAGTTTGGCACAAGGCAACTGCATGGTAGGGCTCGGGGAGGATATTATTCGGAAGGGCCTGCTCGTATTGATGGGTAAGGAGAATACAGTAGTAACCCCACAGGTCAGTCAAGCTAGGGGCTGGACTTCATCAAAATGGAGCCAAACGCAAATATCAAACAGGTTCACCCTGTTAGGTATAAACCTTGTACACCTTTCAGATTGCCTCCCACCCTCCTTTCTCTTTATGGTTTGGTGTCACACCTGTGCTATGTAGCGTGTCTACCTCCAGATGTAAATGGAGGGACCATTTCTGGAGTGTAGGACCTGGTTTTTCAAAGGGCTCCAGGGTATTAGATGACACAACCCCGAAGTGTGTGTGAAGAGGTTAGTCAGCTTCCTGCATGTAAACGTAACCAAAAAAGAAACGGGAGGTAGGAGTCTTCTCTGCCTCCTTCCCTCCAAGGCCTGCTACAGGATGACTTCTTGAGAAGTCCTCTGTGTTGGGCAAATATGGCTGCTGCCTGGCCATTGTGCTACTTTTTTTCCTCTTGCTCTCACTGTTCTGGTTTTTCATTTCCCAACTAAAGAATCAACCTTTCAATTCTTCTTTTAGTTTCTACTTTCTAAAGGATTAAGATTAAAATATTGACTGCCTTCAAGATTGCTCATCCTGGGCTCCACCTAAACTCTTTCCTTTTAATATTTTCTAGCTCTAATCCAGTGACATAAAGAGAGAAGTCCTTTTTTCCTTCCTCAGAAATCATCTTACTTTGCATTTCTAAATAAGTAATATTTATTATAATGTGGAAGAATTTCCCTAAGGAAATATGTGTGTGAATTGGGGTGAGGGGTGTGTAAATTCTATCCTGAACATCACAATTTCCTGTTGCATCTAAGAGCTGTTGGACAATACCATGTATTTTAACAAATGTGGAATTAGAATCTAGGAATAGAGATAATCCAGAAAAAATGGCTGAAGAAATAATGGCTGAGACTTTTCCAAAATGAATGACAGAAATGAAACCATAAATCTAAGAGTCTCAGAGAAAACACACACATGTGTGCGCGCACACACACACACACAGACAAAATAACACCACTTTTTCCAAATATACATACCCACGTATATCATAATGAAACTACTGAAGTTGCATTATGAAAAGACAAAAGCCAATTTTTAAGGTCTGAGCAAAAAAGGAACATCACATACAGAGGAGCACGGATATGAAGAACAAAGAACTACAGTGAACTACAGTGCATACTTTGTCAGAAACCATGCAAGCCAGAAAGTAATAGAGGAACTTCTTTAAAGTGATGAAAGAAAAATATCTGTTAATTCTGTACGCCTGAAAATGTGTTTCAAACAATAAAGGGAAAATGAAGATTGTTTTGTTTTGTTTTGTTATTTTCCTTCAGCTAAGAAGGACTTCATTTTCAGAAGACCTACTCTATAAGAAATAGTAAGAGATATTCTTTATGGAGAGAGACTATGAGAGCGGATGGCAGCTTGGACTTATGCAAAGAAATGAACACTGAAAATGGAAGCAATGATGGTAAACTTAAGTTTATTTAAAAGTCTTAAAATTGCTCTAAAGCAGTTGTTTTCAACTGGGCAGAATCTCCTTCCTTTCTTTTCCCTCAGGAACACTGGCAGTATCTGGTGACAATTTTGGTTGTGACACTGGGCTGGTGCTACTTCTGTCTAATGGGTAGAGGTCAGGAGTGCTGTTATACATCCTACAGTGCACATGAAACCTCACACAACAGTTATCCAGTCTAAAATGTAATGTTGCTGATGTATCTGAAAGATAACTGTCTAAGGCAAGAAAAAGTAACAATGTACTATGCGATTATAGCATATGTAAGTGTAGAAGGTACAATAATACTAGCACAAAAAACGAGAGGAAATGGGACTATAGTATTATAGTGTCCTTTTACTATACAGGAATTTCAGGGCAGAAACTTGGTAATTAAAGATGTGTATTTTAAGGGCACATTGGTGGCTGGGGCAGTTGAGTGTCAGACTCTTGGTTTCAGCTCAGGTCATGATCTCAGTGTTGTGAGATGGAGCCCTGCCTCAGAGTTCCTGCTTAGCCAGAGTCTGCCTGAGATTCTGTCTCCTGCTCACACTTTGCCCCCCACCCTGCCCATGAGCTCTCTCTCTCTCTCTAAAATAAAAGATCTTTTAAAAAAGATGCTTATTTTAAAACCTAGGACAGCCCCTCAAAATTAATGGAGATAAATGGAATAATAAACTCAATTAATAAAGGATAAAGCTGAAAAGGAGAGAGAAACTAAAGAACAGATGGGACAAATATAAAACTGCTTGCAAGATGGTAGATTTGAATCCAGCCATTTCAAAAATCCCATAAGACTCATTTTATGGGTCCTTCATTACCTTAATATCAAAGATATTATGAGAAAAGAAGAACCTTATACTAAATCCCTCATGAATATAGACATAATTATCCTCAAAAAAATATTAGCAAATTGAACCTAGCAACGTTTAAATAAATGATATTGCGTAATCAACTGAATTTTATTCTGAGCGTGCAATACTGGTCAATACTAAAAAAAGAATCAATCTATGTAACTCACCATATTAATGGTTTAAAAAACCCCACATAATTATATCACTAGATGCAGAAAAAATATTTGACAAAATTCATCATCTGTTCTGGATAAAAAGTCTCAGCAAGCTAGTAAAAGTGCATGTATAAAAACCCTGTTGCTAACATTACTTTTAATGATGAAAGACTGAATTCTTGCCCTGCAAAATCAATAACATAGCAAGAATGTCATTCTTACCACTCCTATAATTTATGGTACTAGATATCCTAGCCAGTATAATAAAGCAATAAAAAGAAGTAAAAGTTATACAGATTGGAGGAAGAAAGAAATCTTGTCCCTATTTGCAGATAATATGCTTATTTATAAAATCTCAAGGAATTTGCAAAAAGGTTCTGAACTAAAAAGTTTATAAAAATTGCAGGATGCAATGTCAACATATAAAAACTAGCTGTATTTCTCTACACTGGCCAAAGTCAATTAGGAACCATAATTTAAAAATGATACCACCTTAAAGGCAGTGTGTACTGGTATAAAAACAGACACAGATTAGTGGAACAGACTAGAAAACCCAGAAATAAACCCAAAACTGTATGGTCAGTTAATCTCTGACAAAGCAGGAGAGACTATCCAATGGAGAAAAGATGGTTTCTTCATTGTTATGGTGTTGGAAAAACTGGACAGCAAGATGCAAAAGAATGAAACTGTGCCACTTTCTTAAATCATACACAAAAATAAATTCAAAATGGATTGAAGACCTAAATGTGAGACAGAAAACCATTAAAAGCTTTGAGGAGAACACAAGCAGTAACCTGTTTGATATTGGCTGTAGCAGCTTCTTACTAGATATAACTCCTCAGGCAAGGGAAACAAAAGGAAAAATAAAGTATTCAGATGACATCAAAATAAAAAGCTTCTGCACAGTGAAGGAAACAATGAACAAAACTAAAAGGCATCCTATGGAATGGGAGAAGATATCTGCAAATGACATAACTGATTAAGGGTTGGTATTCAAAATCTGTAAGGAACTTCTAAAACTCAATACTCAGAAAACAATCTATTTAAAAACTGGGTAGATGACATGAATAGACATTTTCCCCAAAAGACATCCAGTTGGCTAACAGACACATGAAAAGATGCTCAGTATCACTCATCATCAGAGAAATGCAAATCAAAACTATGACGATATATCACCTCACACTAGTTACAAAGGCTAAAATCAACATAGGAAGCAACAGGTGTTGATGAGGGATCGGAGAAAGGGGAACCCCTCTTACATTATTGGGGGGAATGCAGACTGGTTCAGACACTTGGGAAAACAGTTTGGAAGTTCCTCAGAACATTCAAAATAGAATTACCCTATGACCCAGCAATTGCACTACTAGGTATTTACCTAAAGGATACAAAAATACTGCTTTGAAGGAATACATGCATCCCGATGTTTATAACAACATTATCAACAATAGCCAAAATATGGAAAGAGCCCAAATGCCGATCAACTGATGAATGGATAAAGAAGATGTGGTATTCATATACAATGAAGTATTACTCAGGCATAGAAAAGAATGAAATCTTGCCATTTGCCAAGATGTGGATGGAGCCAGAGAGTATTATGCTAAGTGAAATAAGTTAGTCTGAGAAAAAAAGATGCCATATGATTTCACTCGTGAGGAATTTAAGAAACAAAACAAATGAGCAAGGGGGGAAAAAAAAGAGAGAGGCAAACCAAGGAACAGACTCTTAAGTATGGAAAACAAGCTGAGGTTTACCGGAGGGGAGGCAGGAAGTGCTGGGGGAATGGGTTAAACAGGTGATGGGGACTAAGGAGAGCATATGTGATGAGCATCAGGTTTGTGTGTAAGTGATGAATCACTAAATCCTATACTGAAACTAATATTGCACTATATGTTAACTGGTTGGAATTTAAAAATTTGGAAAAAAGAATAAAAATTATATCTCTTACTAAAACTCTAATAAAATGAAATACATAAGTATAAATATAAGAAAACATGTATAAAATCTATTATTGAAGCCTATAAAACTGATGAAGGAAATCAAAGAAAACCTAAATAGAGAACATACAGTCCCCATGATTAGAAGACCCAACATAGTAAAGATGTCAGTTCTCCCTCAGATAATCTATAGATTTAATATAAGTACCCATCAAAATCCCAGGGAGTTTTTTTTTTTTTTTTTTTTTTTTTTTTTTTTTAAATACAGACCAGCCGATTCTAAAGTTTATATGCAAAGGCAGTAGATGCGGAGTATCTAAAACAATTTTGAAAAAGAAGAATAAAATTAAGAGAAATCTCAGGGGCGCCTGGGTGGCTCAGTGGGTTAAGCCTCTGCCTTCGGCTCAGGGTCATGGTCCCAGGGTCCTGGGATTGAGCCCTACATTAGGCTCTCTGCTCAGCAGGGAGCCCCCTTTCCCCTCTCCCCCGTGCCTGCCTCTTTGACTCTTGTGATCTCTGTCAAATAAATAAATAAAATCTTTAAAAAAATTAGAGAAACCTCATGACCAGATTTTAAGACTTCTTATAAAGTGAACAGTAATCAAAGTGATACGGTATTGGTGAAGGGATAGACACACAAATCAATGAAACAGACTAGAGACCCAGAAATAGACCTGCACAAACAGGGCCATTTGATTTTGGTAAAAGGGTAAAAGTAATTCAGTGAAGAAAGGATCGTCTGTTGAACAAATGGTGTTGGAGCCATTTATCATTGTAAAAAGAGGAAATTTTATACCAGAATTAAGTCAAGTGGATCATGGATCTAAGTGTAAAACTAAAAACTATGAAACTTTTGGAAGAAAATGTGGGATCCTAGGTCCCCTTCTCTTTGTTGTTCTGGTCAGAGGGAATATTTTCTTTCACACACCATTGCCGCCACCTCCAGGCTATCCTAAAAGTATGGCTTCCTGACTGGGGCTTGCTTTAATGCAGGGCAGGGAGAATAGAAAGAAGAAAAAATTGGGTATTCCAACATTCTCTATCCCAGAGGGCGCTCTGTTTCCAGTCTACTAGGCAGAGAGAGAAGGCTTCTCTTGGAGCTTTTTTCAACACTCGCTGTGCAGTCACTGGATTCAGGTTGCCCAAGAGTCTGAGCTGGGGGATATGGAATAGAAAAAGCCAGGAAATTTGCTGCCATCTGGATTGGCCTTTAGGATTTGATTTCCCTCCCAAGTATGCTTGCTATTATTTACTCATCAGAGTCCTGAGACGCTTGCTTTATGTATCCTGTCAAAGGACCTTTATTATATTTTGTCAGATAGGGTAGAATGTTCTTATTCCATCTCCGAGGAACTGGAGTAATTCTGTTATGTGGAACCAGTAATTCTGCCCTCCTCTTTTTTTTTTTTTTTTTTTTTTTAAAACCCAAGAAGTCAGTTTTCTTTTGCTGGTAATTGGTTTGAAGTGTGATCCAGCACCAAGATCTAGACACAGAGATGTAAAGGTGGCATCTGTTTGAGTCTTCTGAGAGAGATATTTCTCCCTGACAAGGAGAGAGATCCAGGGAGAAATTCCACATTTCTTTTCTCTCATTGAACGCTGTTGTATCATGACATGATGCTTGGAACCATGGCTGTTATCCTGCACTTCTGAAAGAAAAGCCAAAAAATTATACAGAAGCCAAATTGGAACCTACACATGTCGATGGGCGAATTAGCTGAACCTGGAATCAGCTACCTTTAGACTTTTACTTGTGTGAGATCATAAGTTTCTAATTTTGAGTTGATAGTTTATTTACTGATTAAAAGATTTGACATGTTGAAAAAGACTGATGTTTTTGTATTTTAGAACTGTAAAGCCAAAAAGTGAGTATCCAGCCTCAAAAGAAATACGGATTATGATGGAATTATTCTTGGTTCTTTTGTGAACTTGGATATATGTTATAATTCTGTTCTTTTTGTTTCTTTATTCACCATTCAGAAATGTTAACAGGATACACCTTATGTGCCAGAAACTTGTTCTGGATACTTATAGTACTAAGATGAACTAGAAATGGTTGCTGCTTTTGCAGGGCTTATAGTCTAGTGAGGGGGGATGTGGGTAGATGTATAAACAAGTGCTGTGTTTAAAATGTAGAGAGGTATAAACTAATATATGGTTACATATCAAATTATTTAGGAATATAAAAAGAGCTACTTTGTGGTATAGTTTTTCTGTTCTATGAGAAATGTATTTTTTGATATTTGAGTATGGTACATTTATGTCAATTTTAGTTTATTGGCAGTATAATATGCTTCAGGTTTGATAATGTGAGACTCGGGGGGAATATTTGTTCTTTAGAAATGAGTCTGTGGTGTCCCTTGTATATTGTTCCCTATATCATTTGCTTTTTCACAGTGGGTTTGGACTATTAATACAAAGCCAACTCAAATTTTTGTGTATTTTAGTGCTTTAAATATAGCCCAGATAAGCATATTTTCAGCCATTTACTACCTGCCTGCTTTGTACATCCTACAAATGCATCCAGCTGTATGCTAGCTGTAGATAAGACCGGCCATGTAGCTATGAAGGGCCCCAAACCGCTGATACCCTTTCAAGCTCTTCAAACCCAGAGACACTCCCCAACCCCCCACCGTGCTGCTGGGTGGCATCACTTAATCACATCTGTTCTCTCATGGATTCTCTCTTCTCTTGGGGTTTCTCTTGCCCACTTTCCTTTCCAGGAATTGGCCCCTCTCCATTGACTTTTGGAAGGTCTCCTGCTGTGAGAAACTTTCCCTCTCCTGTAATCCGGTCCAAGCTGCAAATAATAAAACTTAACTGTGTTGTGCAGCACCACATCTTACGGTTCTGTTTTTGCCTTGATCAACCCCCACATCCTCAATCTCACCATATTTCTCTGCTATTATTTTTATTTTGGTGTTCATTTTTTAAAGTGTATTCTTTGCAGTTCTCCTGTTTGTACGTCTACTTGGTAAATCCTTCTGCCCCAGACTCTCCTTCTCAGTGAGTCCTTCCATGACCTCATTTTCTGATAACAACCTGCCCTCAATCCTCCTTGTCTCCCTGCATTTCCAAGTCTCCCTAATTGTGCTCTATTCTCTTATTTCCCTAGTATATTTCCCCTTGTAACATACTATATGCTTTACTCATTTATGTTTACTCATTTACTCACCGTCTGTTAGAATATTATTTCTTCAGAATTTCATTGTCTTTTCACTTTTAATGTTGCTGATGACAAGTCAAGATGATCCTTAATTCTCAGTAGGTAACCTGGTTTTACTGCCTAGTGGCCTTTAGATTCTTCCCTTTATCTTAGAGTTCTGAATTACATAGAATTTTTTTACAGATACAGGCCTTGTTCTTTCTTCCTGCTTAGTACTTAGTAAGCATTTCATTTTGAAGACTTCAGTCTTTTTTCAGGTTTGGAAGTTTTTCATAAGTATACACACAGAGACACACACACACACACACACACACACACACACACTAATATAGCACAAACACACATATATCACTCTCTGTGTGTAAATAACCTATATAACACACATGCATATACATATACATGTATCATTTTCTTTCTATGTATGTAAATATAATAATGTACCTCCTTTCATACACCTATAAAATTCTGTGTATATTATATTTATTTCCTCCCTGCTATTGTAAACCTTATAAATCTGTTTTCCATGCAATTCAAGCCTTATTTCATATTTCTCACCTCTTTTTGGTTGTGTTTATTTATTAGTGCTTTGCAGAAGTGTTCTTTAGTTCAGTTTGATCTTAATCATTATGCTATTTGCCTATTTGTTGAGTTTTAAAATATCACATTTTTAATTTCTAGGATCTCCATTTGTTATAGTTTCATAGAAGCCTTTTCTTATTTCTCTGAAGATATTAACTTATTTATTTTAAAATTTTCTTTTCTTTTGTGTTTTAGGCTATTTGTTGAGTTTGGCTCTTTTTTTTTCATTGATTTTCCTCAAATGTTAAGTGATTCTTATTTGGTTGCTCATATTTTTATTTGGGATTATCTTTTTTTTTTTTTTTTAATGCCTATTGGTGGTTCTGAGAATAGAAACCTGTACTCAGGTGTTTTGGGGGGAGAGGGGGTATGTGGCCACGTAGGTTGTGTGAGACCATAATCTTCTGGGTGTTATCATTCAGAGATTGTGAGTAGTGCTCACTGAGCCAACTGTATGTTCTGAGGCCCAGATCTTGGAGGAAGCTGTACTCACTGCTTCACTTAAACCAGAGCCATCTGCTTCCTTTCCATTTTCTTCTTCCATTGTTGTCTAAGGTGGAAGTATAGCATTATTTTGGTCTCCGCTCTTCAGTTTTCAGTTTCAACATTTCTACTCAGACTGTGATTCTCAACCTTGGTTGCACACTGGAATCACCAGGGTAGCCTTATAAACTACTGAAGACTTTGTTCTACCCCCCCCGAGATCTTGATTTATTTGGTCTGGGGAGCAGCATGGGCATTGGGATGGTCTTAAAGTTCCCCAGCTGATTCTAATTTACAGCCAAGATTGCTAACCACAGTGGTAGGAAATGGTGTCCTGCAGATTTTCCACTAAGTGTAGAAAAAGTTCTTCATGGTTATCTTGGGGCAGAAACCTTTCTTTTATTAATTTTTTTTTTTAGGGTTGTTACTTTCTTTTTTCTTTTAAAAAAAAATTTTTTAAGTAAACTCCACACCTAGCATGGAGTCCAGTGTGGGACTTGAACCCACAACCCTGAGATTAGAACCCAAGCCAAGATCAAGAGTCAGACTTTCAACAGACTGAGCCACCCAGGCGCCCTAAAGCAGAAGCCTTTCTTACCTGTTGCCCATTGAGAAGCAGACCGAAAGAAAGCTACCTGTACAGCACTTTATAACCCATCTCTAATTGATCATCTTGTTTGTCCCACAGCCCCTTCTTTTTTTGTTTCTGCTGCCTCTAACCTAACTTGAAGTATTTAGAATTGCTTCATGTATTTTTTATTAGTTGCTGTTTTTATTTTTTCTTAGTTGCTTTGGGTTGGAGTTTCTCTATTTTTACTTTTTCTCTTATACTGCCATCAGTGATGCTCCATTTCTCAAGATTATTCAAAATTTCTGGTCCATCAGTTTATACTGTATTATATGTTTTTCAGCACTGTTGTAAATTTTTAAAAGATTATTTTTCCTATCATTTTGGTGGATTTGAAGAGGACTGGATGGACAGACCTATGCTCACAATTCTATCAAATCTATTCTGTCTTCCAGTCTCCTTCTCCCCTTGTGTTTCCCCCCAATCTATAAAATGAGGAGAGAGATGTTTTACAATCTTGCACAGTGATTCTATTTTTGTTTTATATAATTTGATGCTTTTATATGAAGCATAAAGGTTCATGGCTATTACAGACTTTATGTAGATTTTGCTTTTTATGAATATAAAATGACCCTCTTTTCCATGGAAACCTTTTTGCCTTATATTAAATTTTGTTTGAAATAAACAGGGCCATGCTTGCTCTCTTTTTTATTTCATTTATCTGATAAGCCTTTGTTTAGCCTTTAAAAACATTTCTTGTCAAATTAATGTGTTTCTTTAAGCTTAAACAGCATGTGACTAGATTTTAAAAATCTCTTTTTAAAAATCTTTTTTAATGAAGAATGGAAATAATTTAAATTTATTATCATAACTTGTATATTTGGCCTGGCCTCTGTCATCTTGTTTTATATTTTTATATTTTATTCTTTTTCATTTTTTCTGGATTTATGTCTTTCTACTTTGATTATTCTGCTTTGCTTGCTTTCACCCTTTTCCAGTGTTCTGAGAGATAAACCTCCCTCTTACAAATTTTGTCTGTTGATTTTTGGAAAATGATTTTTTAATCTATTATTAATCATTTTTGTGTCAGGCAGAGTTCTTATTTGTGAACAATTGAAATCAATGCTGATTAAATTAGGCAGAAAAGGAATTTTTTCAGAAGGAAAAGGAGGTGTTCACAGAATTGATGGGAAAGAGGGCAGGCGGGCACACGGGGAGACTCCATGGGCCGGCAGCCCACAGGGCAGGCCACTCTCCAGGACCAGCTGCTTCCTGAAGGCCTGTGCTGCCAGGATGCTCTGTTTTTCCTGGACACCGCTGCCGCACACTTCCTCTCTTACCTGTACCGCTACCCCTCTGGACACTGGACTCTGTAGCTGCTTCTGCCCATTGGTTTCTGGGTGGTCTCTGCCTCTGGGCACCATTTGCTTCTCATTAATGCCCCAAACAGGAGCACCCAGTGGGCTGAGCTGAAGTCTCCAGGCTATCACAGAGCTGAAAGGTGCCTGAGAAGGAAGAGTACTGACCTTGTCTGCTCTGGAGTGAGGTAAGGTCATGCTTGCACCATTCACTGTGTCCCCGATGTCTCGGACAGTCCTCTCTAGTTTTATCGTCATCTCAGTGTTTAATAAACGATGACCAAACTAAAAAGGTAATTAAGACTCAAAAATATGACATGCAGTACAGGGCTAAAGAGAGAAGAAAGAAAAGGGACGTTGGTTAAAATACATTCATGGCAAGGAAGTATGGATAGAGGTTATGATTTTCATTTCTTCAGTTGGCCATATGGCTGTAGTTCAGCACTGTCCAGTACAAGTTTCTGGAACAGCAGCAATACTCTGGACCTGCAGTGTTGACTCTTAAGAGCCACTAGCTACATGTGGTCCAGGAGTGCTTGAAATTTGGCTAGTGGAGCTAAGAAAATATTTTAATTATATTCCAATTAATTTACATTTAGATTTAAAGAGCCATATATGACCGATGGCTACAATATCGTACAGCATAGCTGTAAATAAAATTATGTTCCCTTTCCCTTCAACTATACTCACATGAGTTAATGGGGCTCTTTCCCATTCTAATTCTTTTCCCAGTTTCAGGATAACCCTGAGAGCTGGCTAATCTTGTCTGTGTAGGGCTTCAGTGGTCTTCCACTTAGAACTGACCATTGAGCATGTTAGGAAAGGGTCCAGCTGTATTCTTCTTTGTCCTTAGGGAGAAAGTGCATCCTTATTTGCTTTTTATCATAGTGCCAATTACCAGGCAATACTCTAACACCTTACTTTAAGTATTTACCCAGTGGCATAGGGAGGACAGATAGCCTGCTGGCAATTTAACAGGATGGTCATCTCCTTCCTTGAAAACAAACCTTCAGCACTTGTGGATAATGGATGAGAATGTGCAAGTTTTTGCAAATATGTTATTAGATATTACTTGGAGATCTCACCACCCCTACCATCCATACTGGACCCATATTCTAGGTCTAAAAAATATCCTAACCTGGTAGGATATTTTCTCTCAGCTGGAGTGATGCAGTCTTTCATAGCTCATTACAGTGTTCTGCAAGTCCAGCTGTTTTCAGATGATAAGATAGCAGTAGTTGTCTTGTTTGCTTTTTTCCTTCACTGTAGAGTGAGTTCCTTGGTCAGAAACAGTGTTGTGTGGGACACCAGGCTGTATGTGAGGCATTCACTAGGGGTAGTACTTGTACAAGTATAGGAAGGAGGGAAAACAATACCAAATCCTAATAAGTAAGGTAAAGTTGTTACCTTTACCAGGAAGGAAGGACACCAGTATAGTTAACCTTGTACTAGGCATTTTACTGGCCCATGTGTATAATATTAGAGGCTCAGGCTTGGCCTTCAAGCAGGATAGTTGAGCAAACAGTGGTGGTGGTAGGTTTGTCAGCCTTTTTAATGGGAAGTGCAAGTTGATGAACCCACACATAGTTTCATGTGTGTCACCATAAGCTAGAGGGGTGTTAGCTAGAAAGGAGGGGGCTGGCTGTCTATATGGTCACTAAAAGGATCCTTGACAGAGAACATTCATGCTTAATACAAATATTTTCCCTTTCTGGGCCTTTCCTGAAAGCCCTCTAGAATGGCTTCTGAAATTAGAGTTAAATCTACTTAAGTTTTGATAATCTACTTTAATTTTATGAGTCCTAGACATCTTCACCAGGGTCTTCTTTCTCTCTTGCTTCCTAATATGACTACCATGCCTCTGGCTTTGAAGTGCCCAGTGTGGCCTCTGTCACACTTAGACCTTCCAATTTTCCCTAAACTCCTTTTTTACTTAATTATCTTACCCCAGTCTCCCTGCCCCATTTAAAAAAAGAAAAAAAGTCTCATACATGCTTCTCTGAGATGCTTGCATTCCCTTTGCTCCTGAATCTCTTGGGTTTTTTGTGAAGGGATGTCTTCTGGGAGCTGTCAGGAGATATAATGAGGCAGTGAAAAGGCAGGTCGCCCATTATAGAGGCATTTCAGCTCACCACTCTTCAGAGTCCTTGGATTTCTTTTATATCCTACTAAAGACTTTTTTGAGGCCTCAGAATTCATTTGTTGAGAGCTATTTGTGCGCCTAGAACTTTGTTGACAAACTAGGCAAATAATTATAGAACTATTTAGATTCTTAGGCTATTACAAAGAATACAGAATGCCAGTAATGATAGTTGCATTAATAAATTCAGCCTTATCTAATGTCTTCTTCCTTCTTTGTCCAAATACTATCTGAATCCATTCCCACATATATTCCCAATTAAAAAAAAATAAATTTAGATAGACGAAGTCCTGCAGGGTGTGTGCGCGTGTATGGATGTGTGTATAAGCAAACAAGTTGCTCCTCAGCTTGAGTTTGATTTTGTAATTGGATCGCTAGGATATACTTAGATGTGATTGTTATTATAGGCTGGGGGAAACTGAGGCAAGAGAACTATGCCATTTTTCAAATAATGAATGCAGAGTTATATCAAACCAGAGAGTTAGGGTTCTTGTGGCTGGCAAAGAAGGATTGCTGGAAGTGGAGGGTTCAGAATATAGAGTGAGCCAGATAGTTTTACATAGCACCATTACACTTCTTGAGACTTCATGATTTCTTGACCTGTGCCTTCATCTTCACATAAAAGAGATAGTGAAACTAAGAATTCTGTCTTTACAGCTTTTGGGGAGCAGATTTTATTTGGACATCAGCCATGATGCTGTTTCACAGCCAGGGGAAAGAAAAGGTTCTTTTAATACAATCATAAGGGTCTTAATCCAAAAAATTAGATTGTCATTCTCTTTCTTGGACTCATCAGGTACCATCAGAAGACATTTTAAACTCTCCCTTCTTCTTTGTATCAGTTTCTGCAGATTTAAAATTCTGAGGAGGAGGAGTGGGCGCCTGGGTGGCTCAGTTGCTTAAGCAACCAATTCTTGATTTTGGCTCAGGTCTTGATCTCAGGTCTTGATCTTCACCCTGGGCATGGAGCCTACTTAATAAAAGTGTTCTGAGGAGGAGCAAATGATTGACATAGTTTGGGCAGCACATCCACAATAGAACTGCTACATGTTAGAGAGAGCCAACAACTTGCCTTCACATCTTCTGTGGTGGGAGGTGGACTCCTTCTTCTCACCTCTGGATTTCCTAAGCACAGGAGAAATGGCTCAGTTGTTGGTCAATCTAAAAAATTCATCTACTTTTATTTGTGAAAGTTAGGAACAAAACAATATTTCTGGTCTCCCCTGGAAAGCATGAAGAGCATGAATTATTACTATTCTTTACTTTGCCTCCTCATTTCCTAAATCTGCATTTAAAATAAAAACAGTTATTATTGAGTTGTTATTTTTTGAAATACCAATTTCCTTTAAGGATATATTTGGATATTTCTATTAATTTTAAAATCAAATTTCAGAGTTTCTGAATGTTTAAGTGGTTTCAAAGCATACAGTGATTATTTCATTACACAACTTTTTCTTTCCAAGCAGTACATTTAATTAACCTTTCAGTCAATACAGATAGATCTTCAAGCAATTATTTTTAAGAGGGATACTTTTGCAACTTTTATTTTTTGAAAATTTCAATCCCACAGATATGCTGAAAGCATGCTCCAAGTGAATAACTAAGTGAATTTCACCTAGATTCACCAAATTACCATATTTATATTATTTCTTTCTTATGTGAGTACACAGAAATGCATGTTTATTTCTTCTGAGCTATCTGAAAGTGAATTAGGTCTTGATGATACTTCACTCCTAAATACGTTAGCATGCATCTCCTGAGAAGTGAAATTCTCCTGCACAACCATAAAATGATCACATTGGGTGGTATATTTTCTGAGCTCTTGGATATTATTCTGATTATGGTTTGATAGATTTTGATTGGGTTAGAAAGGGTTTTACCAGGGAGAACAGCTTTTGACCAATACCATGAGAAGCTCCATGGATCTGCTCTCACATGGGACGAGTGAAGATTATTAAAAAATATCAACCAACCATTTAGATATTCTGAAAATGATCCTAAGGACATACAACAAATGAAGAAATAGCTATTCAATAAAATCTGTAAAAATTCAGGAGGAAAGGTGAACATCTGTTGCATTTGAACCAAGATTCCGATCCTCCTCCCCCTCCCAGGTCAGTGAGAGGAAACTTCCGCTCTTTATTGGTACAGCCAAGAACGGAGGGCCTTCTTTTCCCCAAGCATCCAGTAAGACAGCCTTTTTCTCACCAGGCTTCTAGCTGTCTGTTGCTGGAAATGAGTTCTTAATGAGTGTGGCAGAGAAATGGAAGCTTCTTTCTTCTGTCAGCCCTCACTCATGGAGCAGAGGCTCTGTCATACATCCGGCACCACGGAAAGGATTGGGACCCTGATTTTCCCGTGTCCTAGTGTATGAGACAATGGTTCCATGCTTGGAGGATAAGCTGAGATCAGTCTGGTTAAAGTCATGTATAGCATCCCTGCCAAATGCTCAGCTTCAAAGTTGAGTTGCTCAGAGAGAAGCATGCCATGCATTCGCCCCAACCCCCGTTTGAGGTCCCCGTCGCAAAGATTTTGCCTGAAGAGCAAAACAGGTCATAAAACAGGTACCTCCTTGTCTTTTCCCAAAGGAACTCATTTCATTTGAAGTAGAAGATGGAGAAGATGAAACCTAAGGGAACTCTCAAAAACTGTGGAGGTTGGGATGAAAGACAGGTGGGAAGAGAATGATAAAGTCAGTGAACATACAGCCTGTGAAATACATACATTCCCTAGAGAAACAAAACCTGAGAGAAGTTGAAGCTAGCACACCCATCTAATGAGGTACACTGAAGGGATTTCTTTAGGCCGAAAGCAGGAGACTCTAGATAGTAATTCAGATTCACATGAAAAAACAAAGAGCACCAGTACAGGCGAATAGGTAATTATAAAATATAGTCTAAATGCATATTTCTTTTCTTTTATTCACTGATTTCAAAGGCAGTTGTATGAAATATGTGTATAATGTATTGCTGACCCTACAATGTACAGAAATGTGATATATTTGTCAGTAATAACACAAAAGAGGAAAGTGGGAACAAAGACCTCTTGAGTGACGGGAATGATTCCAGAAGCTAACTTGAACTCAGAGTACTGCGAAGAAAACCAGAAATGATAAATAGGAAGGTTAATATAATAAGATTCAAAATGTAGATTTGCTTTTCTTTCTTCTCTCAGCTCTTTTAAAAGACCCCAAGTCATATAGAGTAATAATTATAACATTGTATTGTTGACTTTATAATATTGACAAATGTAATGTGTATAACACTAATACAACGAAAAGGAAAATGGAAAGAGTTGCCTAAGAGGAACATTTCTATATTACACTGAAATTAGTATAAATCTGAAGCTGATTCTCATATAAGATATATATGGTATATATGCCCTACAGCAACCACTAAAGAAATAACTGATTTATTCTTTAAAATATTTATTTATTTATTTATTAGAGAGCACATGGAGGGAGCAGCGGGAGAGGGAGAGAATCTCAAGCAGACTCCCTGCTGAGCACTGAGCCTCCGCTCCATCTCCTAACCCTGAGATCATGACCTGAGAAATCAAGAGTTAGTTGCTCAACCAACTGAGCCACCAGATGCCCCAGAAATGACTTCAAAATATAGTGAAAAAAAAAAAAAAAAAAAGCGAATCATTAGAAAATACTTGCTTACTGCAAGAGAAATCAGTAAAGGAAAATGAGAGGAACAGAAAGACAAGAGAGTCATTGAAAACGAAAAGTAAAATAGTGGATATAAATCTATATAATAGCATTACATGTGAGTGGAACAAATAATTCAATCAAAAAATAAGATAAAAAGTAAGATCCAACTATGTACTGTAAAGGAAACACACTATAGCTTCAAAGGTATAAAGTGCTTGAAAGTAAATGGAGTGATGCCTGGGTGACTCAGCCATTAAGTGGCTGCCTTTGGCTCAGGTCATGGTCCTGGTATCGAGAGTCCTGCATCGGGCTCCTTGCTCAGTGGGAATCCTGCTTCTCCCTCTCCCACTCTTCCTGCTTGTGTTCCCTCTCTCACTCTGTCTCTCTCTGTCAAAAAAATAAATAAAATATTTTTTTAAAAAATAAAGTAAATGGATAGGAAAAGATACATTATTGTGAATACTAGCCGGAAGGTTATCAGGAAGTCATGGATTATCAAATTGTTTCATCAGTTCTGAGAATTTTTTTTTTTTCTAATGTCTGTTTAAATGCAGCTCTTCACCCATTTTCACTCTCTTTCTTCTGGGACTTCACTTACATGTTTATTGGATCTTCTTAAGTCTCATCTGTGTCTGATGCTCTTTTCTTTCCTGTGTTTTCCATTCTGTTGCTCCCTGCCAACTTCTACTGCCTGCCCTGTTTTTGCTTCAATTTGGTTATATTCTGTTGATGTGTTTTTCATGTAATCTTATATTCTTCATTGTCTAATGTGTTACTGAACTCACTAATAAGTTCTTAATTTTAGAGAACCTTTTTTGTTTTTTTTTCCTTTTTTTAAAAGATTTTATTTCTTTATTTGACAGGGAGAGATCACAAGTAGCCAGAGAGGCAGGTAGAGAGAGAGAGAGAGAGAAGCAGGCTCCCTGCTGAGCAGAAAGCCTGACACGGGACTCGATCCCAAGACCCTGAGATCCTGACCTGAGCCAGAGGCAGCGACTTGACTTAACCCACTGAGCCACCCAGGTGCCCTTTAGATATCCTTTTAATGTTTTAATATTTATATGTTTTTTAGTTCTAGAATTTCCATTTGATCCTTTTTTTTTAGTTTACATGTATTGATGAATTACCTATTTTTTAAACCTCTCCATATTCCTCTAGTTCCTTGAACATACTGATCATAGTTATTTTAAAGTCCTTGTCTGACTCTAAAATTGAGATGACTTGTGTGTCTGTTTCTGTAGGTCACTTTCTTCTCATTATTCTTTGACAAGTAAAGGAATATTTGAATGAATGGCAGCCATAGTTAACAAAAAAATATGGAGGCTTCAGATTCTTGGGGAGGCTCACGTTTCCCTCTTCTGGACAGAGTGGTGGTCAGTTGCCTTAATTTAGCAAGGGACTGTGATGGGTCATGGCGGAGTAGAAGTTAGATTACCTCTGGCTCAAGGCTGACCATCCATTTTTCATCTACAATTTTGGTATTTCTTTGAGGGGGCGCTCTTGTTTGTGTGTAAGATTTTAATCTTTATTGAGACTGACAAAAGAGCTCTGTTTTGCTCTCCAGAGGCCTTCCACTTCCGTTTTTGTCTCCTGCCACTTAATGCTTCCATATTCAATACCTGTTTTGGGGGAAGAAAGCCTGTTAAGTACCTGAAACTTACCCAGTTTCCACTAAAAACTCTTCTGGTTACTTCTTCTTCTGCAGTAGTTCCCTCCCCCCGGCCCCCCTCCATGTGTTGCACTGTGATCTGCCCTAGATCTGCAACTTTTGCCTGTGTTTAAATCCATCAGTATGCCCAGGGTAAAAGCAACTGCAGAAGCCAGGAAACCTCTCTGTTTCTTTCTTTCTAAAGTATTAGTTCATTTAGCTCTTGTTGCCTCAGAAACTGTCTTCTGCTTTCAAAATATAGCTTTTGTGTTCCATCTGGCTCTTCTAGCTCTAGATGGGAGGGAGCACACGTCTTTGGACAAATGGGAGTGAAAGAGTCTTTATATAGTATGTATTTTAGAATATCTTTCTGTTTATTCATGCATGAGTTGCAAGTTAGCTGATTTCAGAATTTTGGGGACATAATATTTTTGAAACTATAAATATAATCTCATTTTGTTACCTTTTTGGCATTTCAAGTTTGATGAGTGTCTGATTTTTATTCGTTTTGTGAATAAACCCATTTAAAAAGTCTGTTTTTAAAAGATTTATTTATCTTAGTGAAGATAATATATATATTTCAAGATGTCTCTTTTATGTGAGTCTCTTTTCAACTTTTGAACAGTTTATGTTAAGCTCTTTACACTAAGTTCCCTTGCTAGTTGAGAAGGGGGGGTCTTTTTGGGGGGGTGAGGGGTGGATTACAAAGTTTTTAAAATTCCAATTCAATTAATTAACATATAGTGTATTATTCGTTTCGGAGGTAGAGGTCAGAGGTTCATCAGTCTTACATAACACCCAGTGCTCATTACATCCTGTGCCCTCCTTCATGTCCCTCACCCAGTTACCTCCTCTAGCAACCCTCAGTTTTTTTATTTCCTATAATTAAGAATCTCGTTTGGTTTATCTCCATCTCTGATTTCATCTTGTTTTATTTTTCCCTCCCTTTCCCTATGATTCTGTTTTGCTTCTCAAATTCCAGTGAGGTCAAATGATAATTGTCTTTCTTTGATTGACTTATTTTGCTTAGCAGAATGCCCTCTAGTCCCATCCATTTTGTTGTAAATGCCAAGATTTCTTCTTCTTCTTCTTCTTCTTTTTTAATGGCTGGGTAGTATTCCATTGTGTATATATGCCACGTCTTCTTTATCCATTCATCTGTCGATGGACATCTGGGCTCTTTCCACAGTTTGGCTATTGTGGACATTGCTGCTATAAAACTGGGGTTTTATACGGATATAAAACCTTTGGATCACTACGCTTATATCTTTAGGGTAAATACCCAATAGTGCAATTGCTTGGTCATAGTGTAGCTCGATTTCCAACTTTCTGAGGAACCTCCGTACTGTTTTCCAGAGTGGCTGCACCAGCTTGCATTCCCACCAACAGTGTAGGAGGGCTCCCCTTTCTCTGCATCCTCACCAACATCTGTTGTTTCCTGAATGATTAATTTTAGCCCTTCTGACTGGTGTGGTATGAGGTAGTATCTCATTGTGGTTTTGATTTGTATTTCTAGAGGGATGTCTTTCAATTAAGCTTTAGATTTTTGCTGCTTTTCTAGTTTCTGTGGTGGTTGTTGGTGTCTTCTTAAGAATCTTTTCAACTTTTATTTTCAATCCCTTCTTTTCATTTATCTGTTATCTCCATCAACCCCCCCCCCCTTTGGATCTTTGTACAGTATTTTGAAAAATTTATTATTTCTATTTGACTTGATTTTTTCAAGTTTAGTCCTATGCTTCATTGAATCGATTTGCACTTAAATCCTAATATTGTGATTCTACCTTTTTTTATATTATCCTACTTTGTGTCTCTTTCTTTTCTATTCAGATTAGTTTTTTTATCCTTAGTTCTTTTCTTTATCTTAGCTTTCTGCAGCTGTTTCATGGAAGTCATGCATTCTACTAAGTATGACAAACATACGAAAAAATTTTTTCTCTTTAGGAAATTATTATTATATTTTTGGGGGTGGTCTTTCCTTTTGATGCAGTACATTAAAAATAAACCTCATAGAGATATAATTTACAGTTGTTAAAATGTATTCATGTTTATTGGTTTTCATTTAAAGAACACTTTAATGTCTTTGTTGTATACATCTCTATATCCAACACCACACAATTAATATTGGAATGCTTACACTTCCCTAAAAAGTTCTCTGTATTTTTTTTTGTAGTCAGTACCCCCACATCTATCTTATGCCATCACTGATACAATATCTATTACTATAGATTAGCTTTGCCTATTCAAGAATTACATAAAAATTGAATAATCTTGTATGTACTTTTCTTCCTAGCTACTTTAACCCAGCCTAACACTTAAGAAATTCGTTCGTACTGTTACACATATCAGTAGTTTATGTCTTTTTATCACTGAGTAGTTACTGTAGGCATGTAATATAGTCTGTTTATCCATTCTTGCTGTGGACGGAGTGTTCATGTTACCCCTCCAGATTGATGTGTCGAAGCCCTAAACTCCAGTGTGGTGATATTTGGAGGTGGGGCTTGTGGCAGGTAATTAGGATTAGATGAGGTCATTGAGGTTGGGCCCCCAGGTAGTGAGAAGAGCCCTCTCTTTGGTACGTGAGGATACAGCAAGAAAGTGGCTATCTGTAAGCAAGGAAGAAGGCCCTTACCAAGAACTGAACAATGCTGGCATTCCGGATTTGGACCTCTCAGTCTCTAGAATGCTGAGAAATAAATGTCTTTTGTTTAGGCCACCTAGTCTGTGCGATTATATTATAGCAGCCTAGCAGACTGAGGCATTTCTCCTGTTGATGGATGCTTGAGTTGTTTCCAGTTTGCAGCCATTGTGAATAAAATTGCTACAAGCGCTCATCTATCAGCCTCCTATTGTTCATGTTTACTTTTCAAGTCCTTGTAGGTATTTATAATCACTGGTATAAAGTCCTTGCCTGCTTATCCAGTCATTTCTGTCTTTTCTTTGTCCATTTCTCTCTCTTGGTTAGGGTGACATTTTCCTGCTGTTTTGCATGTGGTGTAATTTTCACTTGGGTGTTGGACATTGCTGAGTGTCTGGACCCCTCCTCACCGCCCCCCCACCCCCGGTTTCCTTTAAAGGTTTTGGGGTTTTTCTATACCAGGAAGTTATTTTACTTTCTAGATCATCTTCATACTTTAGAGATTTGTTTCTATGTTTCTTTAGTATAGATGCAGAGTAACGTTTACTGTGGGGCTATTTTATTTTATTTTTATTTTTTAAAATATTTTATTTATTTATTTGTCAGAATGAGAAAGAGAGAGAGAGAGAGAGAGAGAGAGAGGGAGAGAAAGAGAACACACACAAGCAGGGCAAGGGAAAATTAGGCTCCCTGCTGAGCAAGGGGTTTGATGTGGGACTTGATCCTGGGACCCCGAGATCATGGCCTGAGCTGAAGTTAGACACTTAACTGACTAAGCCACCCAGGCAACCCAAGTCTGGGGCTATTTTAGTCTTACCTGGGTATGGACTTTCTGGAGTCTCTGTGAATGTTCCCATTGTTCAGCTTTCTGCTTGCCAGTAGCTGTTTTCTCCTGGAAACTGCTCTTTACCCAGCTTTCTCATCTCCTTCTTGTGCATCATAGGTCACTATGAAGTCAGAGAACTCAGGGAAGCTTTTCTGCAGAGTTCTACAGTTCCTGCCTGCATAAATCCTTCCTCTTTGCTGCTCCACACTGCAAGTATGAACTGCCGCAACCGCCTTCAACTCTGTCCATTTCCTCAGCTCAGAGAGACTGCTCATCTCTGCCTGGTTTTCCTCTCCTTCTTCCAAGGTCCAAAAAATTATCTCCAGGTAGAAAGCTACAGTCATAGGGCTCACCTTGTTCATTCCCTATCTCTAGAGGTCACAGTCCTGTGATGCTTCTTTGCCAATGTCTGAAAATAGTTGTTACAAATATTATGTCCAGACTTCTAGATATTTGTGATAGGAAAAAGTCTGGTACCAGTATTTTATCATGTGTAGAAGCAAAATCGAATTGTTGTATTTTCAGGAGGTATTTTCAAATTAAAGCTTGTATTTGATCATTTTAAAATGAGAAGAAATGATTCATTTCCACTATTTCTTTTAGAGTCCAGACAAACAATTTGCTGTGATACCACTCTTTGTTCTTTTGAAGGATGGTTGAAACCTCTTCTCTTATATATAGTTACACAGCAAATGGGCTTCACCATTTTTAGTGAAGATCTCGGTCATTACTTGTCTCGAAGCTAATAGTGCTGAGCTTGACTATGGGAAATATTATAATCCACTGATCTAGATCTTTGGCGTTCCGAATAAATCTTGTATGAGATCCTGTGGGGCCCAGAGTGGCCTGCACTCAGGGATCATCCTCTTTTTATTCCAAGGGACAATTTCATTGCTCTTCTTTGAAATCTGTGTAGTAAGACTTCCCTTTCTCTCTTTCTGACTAAAATATCTGAAGAAATTGCATCTGCAATTGCTTCAGAGAATTTGGAATCAAGATAGTAGGTAGAATGATGGTAAAGATAGTAGGAAGTAGGATCCCATTTTAATTTACACAGAAATCTTTATTTTAGATCTATTACAAACCAGACACTCTTCTAGGAAGAAAACACATTGAGCTTACATTTCATCAAATCAAACCATTGTACTGATGAATCAAACTAACATAGCAGTGCATACATTTCTTTAGCTTTTTGAAGTTACAGTAGTCATTTTCCTATCTTCACTGTTTAAAGCATTTTGAATTTTCTGTTACTTGCTGTTGGGAAAGGAAGTCTTTTGCATGCAGTCTTTCCACACTTGGCCACATAAGAATGGGCCTTGGCCTTGAGACATTTCCTTTCTACAACATAAAGAGCCCATATAGCCTTTGCAGACTTAGAGCCTTATGTGGGAATATCTTTTCCTGTTTCTGGCTCAGTGTATGCCCCTTTGTTCTGCTTTAGCATGTATGCCAATGACCTTTAGTCATACCCTCAGCTTCTTTCAGTATTTCAGACTCCTCTTCTTTGAGGGTGAGGTCCTTGTGTTGCAGCAGGAGAGGAGTGCATGTAGATAAATTGCCCTGTGTTAGCTACTTTGAGAGACCCACGATTAAACATGGTGTAACTCTGTCTCTTCTCTATGTAAGTAAAGGGTAGTTCCATCCAGTGCTTGATTTCATTGTGTCTTCCTTGAGAAGTCTGATACCAGATGCAGTGTGCAGAAGTGTTTGGCCTCCTCTCTTGGGATTGGTAACTAGCATATGGTGTTCTCTTTGACACTTACAAACAAAGGCTTCCTAATATACAGAATTTTAGTTGGGTTACATGCTCATGTTACAGTTTATACCAGTGCTATTCCTCTTCTAATCAAATTCTTGCCTGGCTCCATTTTTTAAAAAGGTTTATTTATTTGATAGAGAACACAGGGGGAAGGGGCAGAGGGAGAGGGAGAGAGAAGCTCAAGTAAACTCTGTGTTTGGCATGGAGCTCAATGTGGGGCTCGATCTCATAACCCTCAGATAACGACCTGAGCTGTAACCAAGAGTTGGATGCTTAACCGACTATGTCACCCTTTAAAAATATCTGACTAGATTGAGAAGAATGGCATCAAGAATTTACTGATCCTTTATAATGTATCAGGTACTTTTCCAACCACTATACATGCTTTGAACCATTCAGTCCTCAAAATAACTCAATAAAGTAAATACTATTATCCCCCTTTTACAGATTAGGAAACTGTGAGTGTTCCCAAAGTCACATCATCGGTAAATGTGGAGTCAGGATTTGAACATAGACTGTCTGGTTCCAAAGGCTGAGCTTTTAACCATAGCACTATAATACAAAATACTTGCTTTTATTGATTCACTATATTGTGAATATATTTTCATGCATTAAAATACCCTCTTACAACAGTATTACCCGTTTCTCCAACATAGTCAATCATTTGGATATTATGCTGTATTTACTCAACATTCCCCTTTTCTGCAGTTACTTATTTCTTTTTTTTTCTTTCAAGTAATGACCTCCCATATACATCATTTTATTTTATATTTTAGAAAAATCTCTGTAATTATTTCTTTAGAAAAATTCCTAGAAGCAGGAAATCTTGAACTAATGGTCAGTATATTTTAAGATTAAGTTGAAAATCATAAAGTTGTACTCCAAAAAGTACTTACCAGTTTATATTTCTACCAGAAGTGTATCTTCTTTGGTATCTTAGCATGAAGTTTGGGAAACATTGCTATTTATTTATTTATTTTTATTTTTAAAAACTTTTTTAAATACTTTTTTAAAAAAAAAGATTTTATTTATTTATCTGACAGACAGAGATCACAAGTAGGCAGAGAGGCAGGCAGAGAGAGGAGGAAGCAGGCTCCATGCCTAGCAGAGAGCCCTACGTGAGGCTCGATTCCAGAACCCTGGGATCATGACCTGAGCTGAAGGCAGGGGCTTTAACCCGCTGAGCCACCCAGGCACCCAACATTGCTATTTAAACTAGAAATTCCGTCATTTAATCTTTCATATGGATTTTTCTGTCCCTCCTTAGTTCATTTCTCAATATGACCTGTCCTTTTCCCCCTCCCTTTTATAGTACCTACAAGAGTTCTATATTTTTAACACATATTTTGAGTTTTAAAGGATTATTCTGTGAACTTGGTGTGTGTTTAAGTTTTTGTCTTTTTTTTTTTTTCCTGAAACCATGAGACCTCACCAAGATTTTCACTTGACAGGGAGATTACTGAGTGAGGTAATTACTTAGACATCATGGTTGAAAATGCTTTTAGGAAGTAAACAATATTTTTGGGCTGGAATCACTTAATTTGGCAACTTACTTAGATCTCATTAACTAGTTTCTTGTTTTCTTCTTATTTTTCTTAAGCCTAGATATATCATGGTGACATTTAAACTCATATTAATAAAGAAAAGCAGCTTAACAAGTCTGATATAGTTTATATTATTATCAAGGATAATAGCATGGTTTGTTTGTTTTTACTGACATTTCATTCTGTTTTCACAGAAATATTGCTATGTAAGTTCTTCTCTTTTACACCAGCGGTGAAGTTGGCTCAGTTAACAGTTTTAAAAACCAATAGCTGTGATCGCAATATTGGTTCTTACTTAAACTACAAATTTCCCCAAAACTGTTTATGGATTACTAAGACAATATTTTCATCTTTATTTTCAGCTGTTAGAAAGCAAGCTTTAGGATGAAGTAGAACCAATATAAATGAAGGCAACTACAAAGTTAATATTGATTTTGCCTTTTTCCCTACCTGTCTTTTTGGATTGTTTTCTATGCATTTCTCATCTCTCTTGTCCCTGTTTATGCAAGGCATTCTCTCTTGCTGTAGGCTTCTCACTGTTTTGAAACATAAAAGGGAACATCAAAGCCTTTTATCATGTGAGTTTCAGATCTAAGTGTACACTGACAATATTGAAGGACTCAACATCACACCGAGCTTGTGAGTCTAGTTCAGCAATGCCCTTCATTTGTCTGTACTGATCATAACATTTCATCTTTGCCTGAATCTTAAATGATGCTTTTTGAGTGACTTTGGGTTCATCTTTGAAACCAGAAAATCTCAGAAAGTATCTGTTTTGGGGGTATTTTATTCTACTTCTTGAAAACATTCTGAACTAACACTTTTCTGGGTATATAATGCCTAGGAATGTAGATCATACGGGGAAAATGAAAATGAATAGTAGAAAATCTAGTCACATTGTGCTTTTGTCTATTAGATTGTGTCTAAGTTTATTTACTTATTAAGGTTAAGAAGTAAGCTAGTCAAAAAATAGCTATTTGTGTCTCAGATTGATGAACTTTAAAAATTGAGGTTCTCTAGTCAAATTTTATGTAGCTTCAGAAGGTATTGTTTACAAGCCAGTCATTTCTACTATTATTTCTATTGAACATATTTAATGTTTTTAGAAACAAAAAAGCATTATAAGAATTTGCATTAGAAATACTGATTCAAAACTAGGAAAAGTGTGGTATCTTTACAAGTTAAGTTCTAAATTAAGAAAGCAAGATATCTGTGGTCTTTTTAAGGATTTATTTATTTATTTTTTGGGTGGGGAGCAGAGGAAGAGGGAGAGAATCCTCAAGCACACTCTCCACTGAGCACGGAGCCTGACGTGGGGCTCGATCCCTGGCCCCTGGATCATGACTTGAGCCAAAATGAAGAGCCAGACACTTACCCAGCTGAACCATCCAGGGCCCTGAGAGGACTGTGTTTTTGACCTTTCCTCAGGGAATATTCTCAGGAAATTTATTCATTTACAGTTCCTTATAAAGACTGGAAGTTTTCTCTGCTTGTAATTTGTGGTTTACATTTTCATACTTACAGGATAGGAAAGTTGCCCACAATACCACCTTCACTTCTGACATCACCTGTAAATTTGGAGGAACCCAGAAGCAAGTACAGGTTTTCTAATTTGCTAGAAGGATTCACAGAACTTACTGAAAGTTGTGATATTCATGGTTAGAGTTTATCGCAGCAAAAAGAAACATACTAAAATCAGTGAAGGGACGAGACACATGGGGCAGATGACTGGAGAGCTCACAATGTGGAGCTGCTAGTTGCCCTCTCTCAACAGAGTTATACGCAGCATGAACCCTGCCTGCAGTGATGGGTAAGAATGCACATAGAGTACTGTCAGCTATGTGCACATTGTTACATGTTGATCTGTAACATTGAGCCTTGAGGTCTAGGGTTTTTACTGGGGCTTAGTTATATAGACGTGGTTGGCTAATCTCAGTCTTCAGCTCCTGTGGCATTTGATCTGATACCACGTGACCCGAAGCCTATACCATAAGCCACAGTGCTGGCCTGCTGACAGTGTCCCAGGGCCCCAGATAAACAAAGACACTCTTATCAGAGAGGACATGCCAAAGGGCTCGGAGCTTGCTTCCCAGGAGCCAAGGGCAAAGGTTAGACCTCTCACTGGGCAAGGTTTAAATTTTTTACTGCACAGTACCAAATTTAGCAGCTTACCTTGTCAAGCACTTGAATGGATAGTGAGGGATGCTTCCCATATATTTTGGGTGGGAGTAGTGATCTTTCATTTCAGGAAGGTGATGGGACTGTGATTTGTGTATAGGTTAAGATGAGTCAGCTGCTGTTTGGACCTGTAGGTAGTTTTGAGACAACCAACAGGAAACATTTATCCTTTGGCCAGTACCAATGGTGGTTGCTGTCAAGCATCAACAACATCTAACATGCATGCATTATCCATAAGACAATAAAAGAAGTCTTTCTGAGAGCATATTAGAGTAAATTAATTCTGTGGACCGAGTAGTATATTTGCTTAAGGATTAAGAAAAAAGTAATATCAATTTTACATTCCCCTTAAGTACATTCCCATTTGTTTGAGAAAACACCTCCATTATTTAGCTAGGAATCAACTTTTTTGAGTGAGCAGGAAGGAACAGACAGGTGTATTTCTGAAAACTTTTATGGGTAGGATTCCACATTAGGGACCTGTTTGTTTCTTGTTTCTCCCAGTTCTATGAGGATTTTATAGTTGCCTGCTTATCTCTCCTATTAGGTAAGAAGATGTGGACCATGCCATCTCCTGCCATTTTCCCCATCATGGTTCAGCACAGCTCTGACCTTCCAGTTGTTCAGACCAAAAATATTACAGAAATATGTATCAGTTATTATTGCTGCATAACAAATTACTGGAGTCTTACTGAATTAAAGCAAGACCCATATGTTAGCTCACAATTCTGTAGATTAGCCATCTGGGCATGGTATATATGGATGCTCTCCTCAGAATCTCACAAGGCCAAAATCAAGCTACATTCTTTTCCAGGGCTTGGGGTTTTCTCTTCCGCTCATTCAGGTGACTGGCAGAATTTTATGACTTATAGTTACAGAACTGAAGTTCCCATTTTCTTGTTGGATATTTGCTGTAGTTTACTCACTCTTAGCTCTCAGAGGCTTTTCTCAGATCCTAACCGTGTGCCCTTCACACAATATGGCAGCCTACTTCTCGGAGCCAGCTGCCTGATATTTGCTAGTCTGCTAAGATGGACTTTTATATAATGTTGCATAATTACTGTAGTGACTATCCAGTTCCCTTTGTCATTTAATGACTGTAATCAAAGGAGTGATTGTCCCGTCATATTCACAGTTCCTGCCCATACTCAAAGATGAGGGGATTGAACAGTATATATACTGAGGGGTAGGAATCGGAGAGTTATCTTAGAATTCTCACTTCCTCATTTTTGTATTATATTATGCTTCTCAGTTACATAATCATAGGTTGCCCAGAGACCAACTTTGAAAGAATAAAATTTAGAAAGAAAAAATAAGCCAGAGACTTTTAATCATCTGAATAAGTAAAGGAAAGAACCTTTTAAAGTTCTATACATCCAAAATGAGAAGGAAAAAATGGGAAACAAATAAACTGCATGGTTAAAAAAATAAAATAATGTGGTAGAAATAAATTCCTGTCTATCAGTACACCACAATGTTTATTATTAAACCTACTACCAATAGGAAGAGATTCTTTTGTTGGATAAAAGAATGCAATCCGACTAGATGCAGTTTAAAGAGTACCCCTGAAGTATAGAGATAAAGGTTTATCCACTAATTTATTGAACTAATGATTGTGCCGGATAGTTCTTAAAGACTTTGAGCAAATTAAAGTCCCTGCCCACTATAACGTTTATGTTATAGTGGGGGGTGGTGATAATAAATAAATAAGCCATATAATATGTTACAGAGTGAGCAGTATGACTAAGCATAAAGCACAATAAAGGGATATAGAGTAGTTGGATGGGTGGGAGGACCCTGATCTTTCAGATGGGCTGTTCAGGGATGCCTCGGTGAGAAAATGGGATCGGAACACATTGAGAGAATGAGCCATGTGGGTATCTGAAAGCAGACAGAACGGAGAGACCATGAGATGGAATTGTTTGTGTGCTCTGCAGGTGGGTCCTGTGGCAGAAGCAGAGAGAGGATAAAGGAGGAGGTATGGGGGGAGAGAATGGCAGGGGACGGATCATATAGGGCTTTCAATGAAAAAGGAAATGGATGGAGGAATATATTTATTGAGTGTTTTGTACCACTCTTGGCACCAGCTCAGTAATTGTGGAAACACAAAATGTAGAAGACAGACCTCAGTCTTGCTTTCTTGGATCTTTTGCTGAATTTTCTGTAAAATATCACAGTCTGAAAAGCATAGCAATAGCTTGCTCTCTTTGAAAACTACAGGTTCGCTCAAGCTCCCCTGGAGCCATGGAGACAGCTAATTTCATTATTTCTTTCCCTCTGTCTTTTTTAAAAAACTATGATCTGTTTTTGTTTCCTCTTTTAAGAGTTACAGTTAATTATTTTCTTGTGATGAGAACTTTTAGACCTTAATCTTTTGGCAACTTTCAAGTGTGTACCACAATATAATTGCATATAATCACCTCGCTGTGTATTACATCCCCTTGCTGTATTTATTTTATAATTGGAAATTCATACCTCTTGACCCTCTTCACCCATCTTGCCTATCGTCAACTGCCCTGTGCATTAGCAACCATTATTCTGTTCTTTTTATCTGTGAGTTTTGTTTGTTTGTATTTTAGATTCCATGTATAAATGACATCACATGGTATTTGTCTTTCTCTGATTTATTTCACATAGCATAATTGCCTCAATGTCCATCCATGTTGTTGCAAATGGTAAGATTTTCTTCTTTTTTGTGGCCGAGTAGTATTCTATTGTGTGTACATATCACATCCTCTTCATCTATTCATCCATCAGGGGACACTTAGGTTGTTTCCATATTTTGGCTATTGTAAATAATGCTGCAGTGAACATAGATGTGAATATATCTCTTCTAATTACCATTGGTTTTTTGTTTTGTTTTGTTTTGTTTTTTTTTCAGATAAATGGTCGGAAGTGGAATTGGTAGGTCATATGGTATTTCTACTTTTAATTTTTTGAGGAACCTCTAAACTGTTTTTCGTAGTGGCTACACAAATTTATATTCCAACCAATAGTGAATTCCATATCCTTGCAACACTTGTTATTTCTTGTCTTTTTGATAATGCTTATTCTAACAGATGTAAGGTGATATCCATTGTGGCTTTGATTCACATTTCCTTGATAATTAGTGAGCTTGAGAATTTTTCATGTGTCTGTTGGTCATTTGTTTATCTTCTTTAGATAAATGTCTATTCAAATCCTCTGCCCATTTTAAAATTGTATTGTTTGGATTTTTTGCTTTTGAGTTTATGAGATTTTATTTTTATTTTTTATCTTTTAAATTCAAGTATAATTAACATATAGTGTTATATTAGTTTGTTTTAGATATTAATCCTTTATCAGATATATGATCTCCAGATATTTTCTCCCAAAATTTTCATTTTGTTAACAAAGTTAAGTTTCCTTTGCTGTCTGCAAAAGTTTTTTTATTTTGGTGCCATTTCATTTGTTTATTTTTGCTTTTGTTGTCTTTGCTTTTGGAGTCAGATCCAAAAAATCATTGCCAAAACTGATGTCAAGGAGCTTACTAACCTTTATTTTCTTGTGAGGGTTTTATGGTTTCAGGTCTTACATTCAAGTCTTTAATTGATTTTGAGTTAATAGTTGTATATGGTGTAAGATAGTGGTCTAATTTCATTCTTTTGTGTACGGGTCTTTAATCTCCTTGGATAAACTTATTCCTAGACGTTTTATTATTTTTGATGCATATTAATGGAATTATTCTCCTAATTTCTTTTTCTGACTTGTTATAGTAAGTAGAAACAACAGATTTTTGTATATTGATTTTTGAATCCTACAACTTCACTGATTTCTTTATTAGTTCTAAAGGCTTTTGGGTGAATATAGGCTCTTTCACTATGTAAAATCATGCCATCCACAAATAGTGACAAGTTTTATTTCTTCCTCTCGAATTTGGATGTTTTTCACTTTTGTGATTTATTTATTTATTGTCTAATTGTTCTTGTTACAGTTTCCAATACTATGTTAAATAAAGGTGATAAGAATGGGCATCTTTGTCTTGTTCCTGATCTTGGAGGAAATGGTTTCGGTTTTTCACTGTCAAGTGTGGTGTTAGCTGTGGGTTTGTCATTATGGTTTTTATTATGTTGAGGTATGTTCCCTCTAAGTCTACTTTCTTTTTTTTTTTTTTTTTTTGATTTTTGATTTTTTTATTTTTTAAAAGATTTTTATTTATTTATTTGACAGAGAAAGATCACAAGTAGGCAGAGAGGCAGGCAGAGAGAGAGGAAGGGAAGCAGGCTCCCTTCTGAGCAGAGAGCCTGATGTGGGTCTCTATCCCAGGACCCTGAGATCATGACCTGAGCCGAAGGCAGTGGTTTAACCCACTGAGCCACCCAGGCACCCTAAGTCTATTTTCTTGAGAGTCTATTATAAATTGAGGTTGAATTTTGTCAAATCCTTTTTCTGCATCTATTCGATGATTATATGATTTTTATCCTTCATTTTGTTAATGTGGTTGTCACATTGACTGGAGGATGGTGGACAATATTTGCATCCCTGGAATAAATCCTATTTGATCATGATGAATGTTTTTTTTTTTTAAAGATTTTATTTATTTATTTGACAGAGAGAGATCACAAGTAGGCAGAGAGGCAGGCAGAGAGAGAGAGAGGAGGAAGCAGGCTCCCTGCTGAGCAGAGAGCCCGATGCGGGACTCGATCCCAGGACCCTGAGATCATGACCTGAGCTGAAGGCAGCGGCCTAACCCACTGAGCCACCCAGGAGCCCCGATGAATGTTTTTTTTTAATGTATTGCTGAATTTAGTTTGCTAATATTTTGTTGGGCATTTTTACATCTTGCTCTTCAGGGATTTGACCTATAATTTCATTTTTATGGTATCCTGTCTAGTTTTTATGTTATGGTAATGCTGGCCTTATAAAATGAGTCTGAAAGTGTTCCATCCTCTTTGGTTTTTTGGAAGATTTGAGAAGGATAGACATTAAATCTTTGAATATTTGATAGAATTCACCAGTAAAACTTTCTTGTCCTGGACTTTTAATTATTGGTGGATTTTTTTTTTACTATTTATTACTCTCCTTATTAGTAATAAGTCTGTTCAGATTTCCTATTTGTTCATGATTTAGTCTTGGAATGTTCCTAGAAATTTATCCATTTTTTCTAGGCTGTTCATATTTTTAGTATGTAAATGTTAATAGTAGTTCTCTTATGATCTTTAGAATTTCTGTGCTATCGGATTTTATTTCTCCTTTATTCCTGATTTTGAGTCCTGTCCTTTTTCTGTTGGTGAGTCTAGCTATAGGTCTGTCAGTTTTGCTCATCTTTTAAAAAAAATCAGCTCTTAAATTTATTCATTTTTTCTATATTTTTAAGGTCTCAATTTATATTTTTTTCTTATTCTGATCTTTGTTATTTCCTTCTTTTTACTATCTTTGGGCTTCATTTGTTCTTTTTTATAGTTCCTTGAGGGGTAAAGTTAAACTATTTATTTGTGATCTTTTGTTCTTGAGGTAGGCATTTATTACTACAGACTTCCTTTTAGAACTGCTTTTGCTGCATTCTATAGATTTTGGTATATTGTATTACATTTTCATTTGTCTTAAGTATTTTTTCATTTCTTAATTCATCAGTTGGTTGTTCAGTAGCATGTAGTTTAATTTCCACATATTTGTGATTTTTCCAGTTTTTCTATTGAAGTATAATTAATATGCAGTGCTTTATTAGTTTCAGGTATACAAAATAATGATTCAACAATTTTATATATTACTCAGTGCTCATCACAATAAGTTTACTTTTAATCTGCTTTATCTATTCAGCATCCCCCATGCTCGAACTCCCCTCCAGCAATCACTAGCTTGTTACCTATATTTAAGTCTTTTCTGGGGGGATGTGTGGATGGCTCAGTCAGTTAAGCACCTGACTTTTAATTTTGGCTCAGGCCAAAAATCTCAGGGTTGTGAGATTGAGCCCCACATTGGGCTCCATGCTCAGAGAGGAGTCTGCTTGTCCCTCTCCCTCCCTACTGTCCCTACTCCCCATCACATAGGTGTATATGCTCTCCCTCTTTCTCTCAAAATTAAAAAAAAAAATCTTTAAAATTGCTTTTTTATTTGTTTCTTTTTTTGTGTATTATTTTTTAATTTTTTAAAAAAATAACATATAATGTATTATTTGTTTCAGGAGTACATATCTGTGATTCATCAGTCTTACACAATTCATAGCACTCACCATAGCACATACCCTCCCCAGTGTCCATCACGCAGCCACCCCATTCCACCCACCCTCCTCCCCTCCAGCAACCCTCAATTTGTTTCCTGAGATTGAGAATCTCTTATGCTTTGTATCCCTCTCTGGTTTCCTTTTGTTTTATTGTTTGTGTTTTTCTTAATTTCCATATATAAGTAAAATCATATGGTATCTGGCTTTCTGTGACTGACTTATTTCATTTAATATTATGCCCTCTGGGTGCATCCATGGTTTTGCAAATAGCAAGATACTCTCTCTTTTGTTTGTGCTGAGTAATATTCCATTGTGTGTGTATGTATTATGTGTGTGTGTGTATATGTGTGTATATGTGCATATATAGCGCACATCTTCTTCATTCAATTATCTATTGAAGGCCACTTAGGTTTCTTCCATATCTTGGCTATTGTAAATAATGCTACAGTAAAAATAGGGGTGCGTATGTCTTTTTGAGTTAGTGTGTTCATATTCTTTGGGTAAATACCTGGTAGTGAAGTTACTGGATCATATGGTAATTCTGTTTTTGATTGTTTGAGGACACTTTATACTGTTTTCTGCAGTGGCTATAGCAGTATGCATTCCATCAATAATGCAGGAGGGTTCATTTTTCTCCACATCTTCATCAGCACTTGTTATTTCTTGTATTTTCATTCTAGTCATCCTGACAGGCGTAAAGTGTTACCTCATTATGGTTTCTTTCATAACTGATTTCTAGTTTCATATCATTGTGGTTGGTGAAGATGCTTGATGTCATTGCAGTCTTCTTAAATTTATTGAGACTTCTTTTGTGGCCTAACATGATCTATCCTGGAGATTTTTTCATGTGCACTTGAGAAGAATGTGTATTCTGCTTTTGGATGGAATATTCTGTGTGTATCCATTAAGTCTATATGATTTAATATGTCCTTTAAAGCTAACGTTTCTTGTTGATTTTCTGTATGGTTGACCTACCAACTGATATACATGGGTATTAAAGTCCCCTATATTAGTATTGTATTGCTGTCAATTTCTCCTTTTGCTCTGTTCATATTTGCTTTATATATTTAGGTGTTCTTATGTTGGGTATATAAATATTTATAAATATTATATTGTCTTATTGGATTAACCCTTTTATATTTATACAATAAGCCTTTTATTACAGTCTTTGTTTTAAAGTATGTTTTGTCCGATACAAGTGTAGCTACTTCAATTTTCTATTGGTTTCCATTTGCATGGAACATCTTTTTCCATCCCTTCACTTTTAGTCTGTGTGACTTCTTTTTAATACTTTTTATATTTTCTCTTTGTTGGGATTCTCACAGTGTTCATTCTTCTCCCAAGTTTGGTGACCATCTTTATGACTGTTACTTTGAACTCTTTATGAAGTAAATTATCTATTTCATTAAATTTTTTCCTGAGTTATTAATCTTGTGCTTTCATTGGAACATAGTCCTCTGTTGCCTCATTTTGTTTGACTCTCTGTGTGTGTTTCTGTGTATTAAGTGGAACACCTACCTCTCTAGTCTGAAGATAGTGGCTTTGTGCAGGAGGCAAAACTTTTTCAACATTTTTGGTTGTCTCTTGAAACTTTGTGGTTGTCTAAACAGCCTGATTTATTTTTTATTTTTTTAACATATAACATATTATTTGCTTCAGGAGTACAGGTCTGTGATTCATCACTCTTACACAGTTCATAGCACTCACCATAGCACATACCCTCCCCAATGTCCATCAACCAGCCACTCTATCCCTCTCACACCCCTCCCCTCCAGCAACCCTCAACTTGTTTCCTGAGATTAAGAGTCTCTTATGGTTTGTCTCCCTCTCTGGTTTCATCTTTCCTTCCCTTCCCCTAATAATCATCTGTCTTGTTTCTCAAATTCCTTATATCAGAGAGATCATCTGATAATTATCTTTGTCTGATTGACTTATTTCGCTTAGTATAATATCCTCTAGTTCCATCTAAATTGTTGCAAATGGCAAGGTTTTGTGTTTTTTGATGGCTGCATAATATTCCATCATATATATATATATATCACATCATCTTTATCCATTCATCTGTTGATGGATGTCTAACCTCTATCCATAATTTGGCCAGCCTGATTTATTTTTGATCTGTCCTGGGTATTGCAAGTTTGCCAAGATCTGTCAGTGTTTCAAATAGAGGGTCTTAGTTGGCACCTGGTTTGAGGCTGATTGGAAGCCATACCCTCAGGTTGCAGCTTTTAAAGTATGTCTATATATATAGCCCTGTAGTCATAAACCTTGTTGGCCTCCAGACCAGGTTATCTGGAGGTGTCCCCTAAGTGCTGCTGCAAAAATCAGGACTCCAGAGGAGTGTATGAGCAAGTAGGAGGTACCAGCAAGTGTAGCGAGGCTGAGGGAAAGCACAAAGATGATGTACCCTGGCCTGTGTTCCCTAAGAGAACGTCCATAGCTTCTAGAGATATGGCAAACCTGAAGACTGCTTCTCAGGGTAAAGGTCCAGGACATGTAAGTAGGTCTTTTTCCCAGGGAGACTGGGGGTGTATGCATGCAGTCTGCTAATTGCATAGTGTCCTGGGGGTAGTAGTCTGCCAAGAACTGTCTCTGTGATCACTGTAGTGGGATGCAGGAACACGAGCTTCCCTGACCACCAGAGCCACGTGATTTAGGAAAGTCCCTTTTGTGGTTTGTGCACACCTGCAGGCTTTAGTGAGGGAGGTAGAGAGTGCAGGCATGGTTTGCACCCTACAACTTTAGCAGGTCGGTGGGAGAATGCATGAATTGCATGTACCTGCTTGTGCTAGTAAGGTACAGAAAGAGTGCAGAAGTGATGTCTCTCATGTTGTCATTTATGAGGGCCTTCATGAGGGCCTTCATTCTGGAGAGTTCTAATAGGCCCTTGCCCCTCGGCAGACACTTTAAGATTAGCAGATGGATCTCATTCACAGATAGGCTAGGTACTTTTCAAACCCCTGCCTTGTACTAAGCCCCAAGACAAGTGAGTCTGCATATAAGCCCTTTAAGAGAGGTATATCATGGGGTGCCTGCATGGCTCAGTGGGTTAAGCCTTTGCCTTTGGCTCAGGTCATGATCCCAGGATCCTGGGATAGAGCTGCATTGGGCTCTCTGCTCAGCAGGGAGCCTGCTTCCCCCTCTCTCTCTGCCTACCTCTCTGCCTACCTCTCTGCCTACTTGCGATTTCTGTCTGTCAAATAAATAAATAAATAAATAAATAAATAAATCTTAAAAAGAAAAGAGGGGGGTGGGTGGGGGGTATTTCATTTCCCTATAGTTCTTTGGGCTTCCTGGATGTAAGCTCCATTGTTTTTCAAATGTAGATGTTTTGGGGATTCATCTTCCTGGTGCAGATCCCAAGGGTTGGGGTGCCTGGTTGGTGGCATACATTTTCTTGTTCTTCAGGAAGAAGCTCCCAGTTTGTGAGATCCCTCATGACTGTGGGTCCCCGCACTGGGAGCAAGGATTTTGGCAAGCCTGCATCTTTGCCTTTCTTGTCTATCTCAGTGCAGCCCTTTTGTCCTTTGTTGTGGTGGAGCTGTTTAGATAATTGTCAAGTATTTTGCAGAGGGAATTGTTCCACATGTAGCTGTTGATTCAATGTGTCCATGGGAGAAGATAAGTTTAGGATCTTCCTACATTGCCAACTTGGACCATCCCCTCAAGAATTAAATTTAGAATATTTCATGGCTGGGCAATTTTTGGTCTGTCTTTTGTGATGAATCACTGACCATTCAACCATACAACAACTTCTGGCTGTTTTGTGTTACCCAGCGACAAGTTTGCCAAAGAGCACTTTGCATGACAAACCACGTTTTATCTGTGTGCATCTGAGCTTTCTCAATAATCTTTGCAAAGCGTTTATTTATACCACAAAGTTTCCAAATGTTTGTTTCAATTGTTGAGGGGAAAAGTACTGGTTTGGAGGGCAGCAGAATTGGTCGTTTTCCCTACCCATTTTGCATGTGTTTCACTCCATTAAGTCTAGGCTTGTGACATTTAGAAAAGGATTTATTTGTCACAATTCAGCTGCAAATAGGACATTCCCTTGTGAGTGTTTTTGAAAATGTATGGCAATCCCTTCATTGCTTTATTTGGCTGTGTAGAGATTGCCAAAACTCATAGCTTTCAGATTTTTGCTGAATGCAGTCAGGAGGACGCCTTCTTTTTATTACTGAACATTTAAAACTCATGAGAAAAAATGGAAAGCTCCAGTTTGGAGGTTCTATGCAGGTGTGGGGAGGAGGTCCAGTATAGCAGCGGGATTCACTCTCCCAGTTTTGGGTCAAGACAAGTGACAACTAACAAGACAGAAAACATTTTTGTAGTTGCTACCCTATGTTTGATTTATCTTATTAGGTATATTGAATCATGTTTGCAAGTAGGCAGAGAAAAATTAAGTTCTGTGTGAGTGTGTGTGTGTGTGTGTGTGTGTGTGTGTATGCATTTTCTGAGAGGTAGCTTTTGTATCAGGGGACTTTTCTCATGCTTCCTGTTAGTGACTGGTGGAGGAGAGAGCTTCTTCTTGACTCTGAAGTTGTTTTTGTTTTATTTAGTTTGTTTTTCCCATAGAGTGCAATTAGGTTCACTTTGTCCCTTCCCTCATTCTGTCCTGGTGGTGGTACATAGAAGAGCAGGTGATGAGCAAATTAGATTAATTGTAATTAGTAACTAGATTAATTATATATATTCTTTTCAGGTCATCTTCCTCTTGGGAAGGAGACTGACTAGCAGGGCAATTGTCTCCTCCTCCCCATTCGTTTCCCTCTTTCTTTCTTTCTTTCTTTCTTTCTTTCTTTCTTTCTTTCTTTCTTTCTTTCTTTCTTTCTTTCAGATTTTATTTACTCACTTGACAGGAGACACACCAAGAGAGGGAACACAAGCAGGGGGAGTGGGAGAGGGAGAAGCAGGCCCCCCATCAAGCAGGGAGCCTGATGCGGGGCTCAATCCCAGCACCCTGGGACCATGACCTGAGCAGAAGGCAGACACCCAACAACTGAGCCACCCAGGCACATGCCCCCGCTTCGTTCTTTCTTTCCATTAGGATGTGCCTATCCTATTGTCCATTGCTGACTGTGATGTGGTCAGATGTATGTCTGATGCTGGGATGCAGTGAGCATGTTTTCCTTTCCAGCCATTTCCCTATAAAGCTTGATATTTTCATTTCCATCTGTAAACTTTTATTTTTATTTTCCAAATTGTTCAGAACCCTATTTGGGAAGAAGGGTGATATTTATTAGTGCCACCTCAGAGACGTCAGCTGCAACCCGAAGAACAGTTTATGGGGGTAGAACGCAGAAATCCAGTTATCCACCATCACTACAGGGGAGAGACTCAAGTTCAAGCCAATCAGCTAAAACGACAAATGGCAATAATGGTTTATCTCTCAAAACAATGTCTGCGTAAGAACCTGGCAGTATTAATTTAACTAATAGAAAAGCTGGTCAACATTAAACCCATGAAAAGTTTTGAGCAAAAGAAACCTGTGTGTCAGTGTCAGGGACTCTGATCTCTTTCTCAGAAAAAAAAAAAATACAGCACATATATCTCTTCATTTTAAATGATTTGTTATTATATTGCCTCAGCAATGAACAGTTCCACATAACAGTTGTTCACTTAGCTTTCACTTTCCAGACAGTAGTTGCAGTAATTAAGCCTTACTCTCTTTTTGTGTGTGTTTAATTCCAGTATAATATTAGTTTCAAGTGTACAATATATGGTAATTCAGTAATTTTCTACATTATTCAGTGCTCATCATGGCGTTTTCTTAGCTGTGCAGAAGCTTTTTATTTTAATGTAGTCCCAATTATTTATCTTTATAATTACTTACTTAAAAGTATTACTGTTATTTTAATAAGTATTATTTAAATAATAGGTATTATTTAAAAGTATTATTATTAATGCTTACTTTGAAGCATTAGTCTACATGCTGAATTTTAGCTGGGCTAAATATTATTATGGGTAGATGCTGGGGTCTATGAGATGAGTTCTCACCATACAGGTATATGTGCATCATAAATGTTTTTTCCCCCAGTATGTAGATGACATCATGTCACATATAGAACATCCTAAGGGATCCACTAAAAAACTATTAAAACTATAAATGAGTCAGCAATATTACAGGATAGAAAATCAATATAAAATATCAAATATGTTTTTATGTACTTGCAATGAACAAACTGAAATAAAATTATGAAAACAATTCTAATTCACAGTAACATCAAAAATAATAAAATATTGAGAAATAAATTTAGTAAGAGAAGTACAAAATGTATACTCTGAAAACTTTAAAGCATTGTTTAAAGAAGTTAAAAAGGATCTAAATAAATGGAAAAACATCTCGTGTTCATGGATCAGAGAACTTAACATTGGTAAGATGGTGACATACTCCAACTGATCTGAGAGATTTAGTGCAATCTCTGTCAGAATTTTAGTTGAATTTTTTTTGGGGGGGGAAGAAATTGATAAGCTGATGCTCAAATTCATACAAGTTACAAGGAGTCAGAATAGCCAAAACAGTTATGAAAAAGAGCAAAGCAGGAGAGCTTACACTTCCTGATTTCAAAATTTATCACAAAGCAGCAGTAATCAAGATAATTTGATACTGACATAAGAATAGAAATATAGATCAATGTAAGAGAATTGGTATTGGTACAAGATAGTTATATAGATCAATGGAATATAATTGAGAGTACAAAAAAATAATCCATGGTCATGGTAACTATGGACATGATTTAATAAAGACAAAGATTTCAGGGTCATTCAATGGGGGAAGAAAGGTCTTTTCAACAAATAGTGTTGGGGCAACTCATATCCATGTGAAATAATGAAAGTGGATACTTACTTCACACCATATATATATAAATTAACTCAAATTGGATCGAAGATCTAAATGTAAAACTATAAAACTCCTAGAAGAAAGCATAGGAGTATATCTTCATAATGTTGGATTTAGCAGAGGATTTTTAGGTATGGCCAGAAGCATATGTGACAAAAGAAATATTGGATATATTGGAGCTCATCAAAAACTTATGCTTCAAATATACTACGAAGAGAGCAAAAAGAAAATCTACAGAATAGGGGAAGATATTTGAAAATCATGTATCTGGTAAGGGACTTGTACGTAGAATACATAAAGGCTTTTACATCTCCATAATAAAAAGAAAAATAACCTGATTGAAAATAGTTAGAGATATGAATAGACATTTCTCCAAAGAAAATATACAGTTGGTCAATAAACACATGAAAAAGAGCTCAACATCAGTAGTCGTCAGGGAAATACAAACCAAAACAATGAAATACCACTGCATGTGCATTGGGATGGCTACAATCAAAAAGTCGGATAATATCAAGTGTTAACAAGGATGTGGACAAATTGGAATCCTTAATTGTTGGTGAGGGTATAAAACACTGCAGCCTCTTTGTAAGTAGTGTGACACTTCCTCAAGTGATTAACCTTGAGGAGATTATATAGATTATAGATTAACCTATATGGAACTGGAAGTTTCCACTCCTAGATATATACATAACAGAAATGAAAATATGTCCACACAAAACTTGTATCTGATACTTTTTTACATTCCTGATTGTTATTAAGGTTGAGCATCTTGGGGTGCCTGGGTGGCTCAGTTGGTTAAGCTTCTGCCTTCAGCACAAGTCATGATCCTGGGGTCCTGGGATCAAGCCCCATATTGGGCTCCTTGCTTAGCAGGAAGCCTGCTTCTCCCTCTCCCTCTGCTGCACAGTCCCCCCCCACCCCCACCACTGTGTCCTCTCCCCTACTCACGTTAAATAAATAAAATATTTTTAAAAACCCATCTTCAAAAAAGAAGAAGGTTGAGCATCTTTGGGTTTGTGCAAGTTTTCTGTACACATCTTTGAACTATTTCTGTTTGTGGGTTGTCTTTTTCTAATTGATCTGTTGGAATATTTGCAGACTACAGTATTGGCCCTATGGGCACTTATGCCTCCCTGCTTGTCCTTGTTTCTAAGCCTTTTTGTGAATGGACTAGAGTTTATATTTGTGCATCAAATTTAAATTCAGAGCTAGAGTTTTTATGCAAATGTGTTAAACTTATATTTTCAACTCTTTTCCCTTATACACACAATATTTTCAGAATAACAATGCTATATATGTACTGCCAACAGTATGAAAAGTAAAAATTATTTAAGAGCTTTTGGTCTATACATTTAAAAATTGTATTTTTTTAATTTCTAAAGGAAGTGTGTATTTAATTTGGAAGATTTATAAAATAGAAAAGTCACAAGGAACAAAAATGATTTATATATGACAACATATATCTTATCAATGTGAACATTTTGGAATATTTCTCATTCTTAAAAATGGTTTAGATAGTAAATTTTTGAATGCCACGTGCACACATCCCATTATTTTAAATGGGAAAGTAAGAATGTATTCTTATCCTATAGAAAAGACCCAAGCACTTATTCAAATATTATTAAAATATTCTTAAACAACTATAGAGAAATAGAACAGAATTTTAAGGTGCTTAAAGCACTAATTACATATTTAATACTTGATAAAATTGTAAGTGGGTATATTTGTATGTTTTCTAAAACAATGCTATAGAGTGTTGGATTAAAAGAAAATATTTCTCCTGTATTGCAAAGAACATGTACTATAATGTAAATCAAGTAATTAAATATGTTAAGGATACACAGGACTGAGAATAATACTTGTTAAAATGAAAGAAATTAATAAGGCATTTTTAAATAAACTTTATAATTCTCAGTTGAATGAGACTGTCTGAATGAGATTGAGTGTGAAAGAGAGATGGAGACCATAGTCACACAAGGTCTACCGGTAAAGAGTTGGTTGGTTGTGGTTAACAGGGATGTGACATGTTAATGAACTGGAGATGGGTTGGGTAAAATAGTAAATATATGAGTTTTCTTACCAAAATTGCAAAAACTTGTGTTCAGTTTCTTTTGTAGCACTCCAGACACCAGAAGTTGGTCTGTTTTCCACAATTCACTGAATGCTTAGATTTGCAATATCTTTTTTCTAGAGAGTTCTGTTCCCTTGATTGAAATACACACTTATGATTTCTCCCTTGTTCTCCCTATGAAATTAGGGTCAGCCAGGGGGTAAGCATGACTTATTTTACTCGTTATACAGGTAGCATGAACAGAAATGGATGCCTAGCCTTTCATTTTATGCAGTGCAGATATTGGCCAGTTAAGCTTGCCTATAAATCACATTTTATCTACAAACTCCAGCATACTCTATTTAGAGTAAGAGACTTATAAATACAGTTAAACTCTTTATATGCATTAAATCTAGGATGGTTTTAATTTTTAGTCTGATTAAAGTTTTATCTGTATCTTAATGGCTTGGTTGAAGAACATACAAATATTGAGAAATTTCTGTGTGCTTTAGAAAAATAAACATTCCAAAAGACTTTCAATTTGGTGAATGCAAACAGCATAAAGACTTGGCTCATTAGATACCAGACTTCTCTTTTGAACAATGCTTATAATGAAATGATACAAAATAAATGGATAGACATATATAGATTGTGTTAACACTCTAATTCTTACTTCACTCTTGGATTGAGGTCCTCTTGAATTTTAAAGTGTTGATAGGGAAATGGTATTGAGGCAGCTTGGAATGAACAGGTACAGGAAAAGTTTTAAGAGGATGGATTTCTATCTTTATTTCTATAAAAACATACCCGCAGGTGAAAGGATCAAGGTCTATTAACCTAATCACCATTTCCACACTGCAAGAAGAAAATAGGCCATTATTTTTTAATTTTTTTTTTTGCTACAATGATTAGTTTAGGCTCTCACGCTCTGGGTTTCTGAGATCCAGTGTCTGTTTCCATGGGAACAGCAGTGGCAGGCAGCCCCTGAGTTGTCAGGCGCTTCTAATAACCTGGGGGAGCTCCTGTCTTAGTGCTGGCCAGTGTCTTCCTCTAGCATCTTTGGTCATTTAGGCACAAGTGACTTCTGAGCCTGGAGAGATATCTTGATATATAGGTAGTTAAGGTACTTAAGATATGTAGAAATGAGTGTACATATGTATCAAATAGTATATATAAACATAATATATATTATAATTCTTATGTTATAGAAATACAGAACTTTCTATGGGAATAAGAAGTGAACTGAAAAAAAAAAAATGATTCAAGGAAGGTCATACAGTGTAAAAGAGGCCCAACCTTCAATAAATATAAAATATATTCAGATAGTCAAGTTTCCTATATTCCATGCTCAAAATTATAGGATCTTGACATATACAGGAATGTTCCAACCACACGCACTTTCTTTATTCCTGACTTGAGTTTCTGCCCTGAATTCTTACCTTTTTCCCCTATCCTGTGAACTGGACTGTATAAACTAGAAAGAATGTAAGTATCCCTGCTTTAAGTCATTATGTGTCTCACGTCTGGGAAAATCCTTAAGTGGCTAGGTCTTTGACTTCTTTCCTCTCATCCTTCACCTGGGCAGTCTTGTTTCTAAGAAGGAAAACAGTCTCCTCCAACGTGCCCCTCAAACACATCTCTGCCCTGAAGAGCCTCTCAGAACTCCTTATCAAAACCCCTACCAAGACTTTGTGCTGCAAAGACCCTTTAGATTTTATAGTCCTCTCATGTAGAACCATCCCCCCCACACACACACATCCATTCATCTATTCTGGAAATAGTGTGAACCTGCTGCATGCCAGACTCTGTGGAGTGGAGTGTACCCACAAACTCTGCCTTCGTGAAGCTTCGAGTTTAGTGGAGAAAGCTAGGACAGGGTCAGACACACAACTCATTACACAATAATGGGCTCCAGTAGGTATCATGAGATTTCTGTGAAAAAAAAAAAAAAATAGGAGTGAGACCTGATTTATTCTGGGCACAATATTCATAGGAGTTACTTTCTACACCCAAGATACCAATACTGAGTCTGAAATGGGTGGGTGGGATGGATTGGAGAGACACTGGGGGCTTTCCCCAACTTGTCTCACCTCTTTCAGCCTTTGCCCTCATCTCTGTGGAGCATCTTCATGGAGGCCTTTTTGTGCTCTTTCAATGTTTTTTGTCTGTAATGGCTTAATAGACTCCTCTTTGAGGAAGGTGAGGTGAGGGGGGAGGGTTTGGGAGCAGCAAATAGGCACCCAGCAAGAAAATAGCAATCCAAGGGCGTCCGCACATGAAAGGAACAGTACAGATGGCAAGGGTATGTGGGGTCAGTGGGTTGAGGTGGCGAAGAAGGGCTTCATGGAGAGAAGGACTTGGGCTGGGCCAAGAAGTGTCTTTTGCACCCGGCTTCATGCTTTGAGCCAGCAGCTGCCAAGTGCAGAGCCCTTCTAGCTGGACTCTCATCTCTCCCGTGTGGCAAGGCAAATACGGTGTCGAGGGTGGTCTGGCTACTGGTCACTGACTGAGAGCTCATCTGATGAGCCCTGGCAGGTGCATGGCAATGTAACACACGTAATCACATTTCACGGTGGTAAGTCATTGCATGTGCTGGAGGGGAGGATTAGCTCAGCCTGGGAAAGAGCCAGGACCCCTCCATTTGTCCAGACTGATTAACAGTTTACGCTGGGTGAGGAGAAATTAATTTTGACCTCATTCACTTTATTGCTTATGAAATCATGGCAGTGGCTGTGGACTTTATGTTTCAGAATTTTTATTTGTAGGTATTTTAACGTTATCACAAAACTCCATTAAGTGAACAGGCACATTTCAAATGCTAACATACAGTTGTTAATGAATTAATAATTTCGTGTCTCCAGAAGCCAGCTATCTGTTAGAGTTAGCTATAGAAAGCGCATGACTCATAAATCCAGGTATTCAGTATCACAGCCCGGGAATCCCATTTCCACTGGGCTGAGGATTAGCATTGGGAGCAAGTCTTCCTTTTTTCCTCCTACACATTTATTTATTCAACAGCATGTGCCCTGCTAAATGCCAGAGTACTTGAAGGACTTTGCAGTATCCTGGCATATAGTATTTTATATACATAATTATCTTATATACATGATATATTTCTCTTTATATAATATATGTATAATATGACATGTAAATATGTATAATATAAACATTATGATATTACATTATATGTGTTGTATATAGATGTATATTATATAGAGAGTTGTCCATATGTATATCTATCTGTTTATCTTTTTTTTTTTTTTTAAATATTTTATTTATTTATTTATTTGTCAGAGAGAGAGCGAGCACAGGCAGAGTGGCAGGCAGAGTCAGAGGGAGAGGCAGGGTCCCTGCGGGGCAAGGAGCCCGATGTGGGACTCGATCCCAGGACGCTGGGATCATGACCTGAGCCGAAGGCAGCTGCTTAACCAACTGAGCCACCCAGGTGTCCCTCTATCTGTTTATCTAATATCTATTTATAGAAAGGCGAACTCCATACTAACAAGTTAATAACCAGTAGTAATTCAGTCTGGTGAGTGTTACGATAGGCGCACACACAAGGGGCGGTGGACTATGGAAAGGAAGGACTCCCGGGGAACATGCTGTTGGAGCTGAGTGCAAAGGGAGATGTAGGTATTAGCTGATGAGCTCTGTGTATGAGGAGGCTGGGGAACATGGGGGGTAAAAGATTTGGGATAGAGGGAGGCTTCTATGCCAATTGTCAGAGATAAAGTATATCCTCTTGAACTGTTTATCAGTCAGGATTTAGTTAGGAAACAGGCCATGATGAGGATTTTAAACAGGATACGTAGCATTGAGAATTGGTTTCATAGATGTTAGTGTTCTAAAGGAGCAAAAAATGTGACAATGAGGTCATCCAGAATTAGAAATTGCGACTTCTAAGATTGGTAGGAAAAGTGAAGTAAGCCAGAGTCTAGAACAAACAGAGAGGGGTACAGTTTGAAGGGGTCCCCTTGATACTGATGTACTGTCTGTTTTATATGTTGCTGTTTTATATGTTGTGCTAATTTATAGAGGATATTTCACTGATATTCCTGAGGGATATTACCTTGTAATTTCCTCTTCTTGTCAGATTTTGAATCAAGTTAAGTTGGTTTCATAAAATGAGTTGGGAAGTTTATCCTCCTGACTTTGGAAAGCATGTAATACTATTATTTCTTCCTTAAATGTATTATGGAACTAATCAGTGATATCATACGGGCCTACAAATTTCTTTGTGGGAATACTTTTGGTTACTAACTTAATTTTGTTAATAGATATCAAACTAATAGAGTTCTTATTATTTATGTAAGTTTTGGTAAGTACTATTTTTGAAAGAATTTACATATTTAATCTATGTTGTCAAATTTATTAGCATGAGGTTGCTCCCAGTATTTCTTTATTATACTTCTAGTATCTTGTATTTGTGGTGATGTCCCTTTTTTTATTACTGATACTGGCAATTTGTATCGTCTCTCTCTCTTTTTCCTAAACTGATCTTGCTAGGTATGTATCACTTTTATTAATCTTTACAAAGAATCAACTTTGTTGGTTTCCTCTGTTGTGTGTCTGCGGTCTATTTACCTATTTTCTTCTTCTTCTTTTTTTTTTTTTTTAACTATTTGCTTTCCTCTACTTCCTATATGCTTAATACTGCTATTCTTTAGGCCGATTCTTAAGTTAGATGTTTAGATCATTCTTTCGCAATTTCCCCCCCAAAATGTCCGTTTAAGGACAAAAATTTTCCCGTAAGTACTGCTTTAGCTGCATGATACATGCTACCCGACATTATTTCATTTTTTTTTTTAAAGATTTTATTTATTTATCAGAGAGAGAGAGAGCGAGCACAGGCAGACAGAATGGCAGGCAGAGGCAGAGGGAGAAGCAGGCTCCCTGCCGAGCAAGGAGCCCGATGCGGGACTTGATCCCAGGATGCTGGGATCATGACCTGAGCCGAAGGCAGCTGCTTAACCAACTGAGCCACCCAGGCATCCCACCTTATTTCATTTTAATTCACTTTGATTCCAGTGTGCTTAGAGAATATATTTGGTATGATTTCACTTTTTTTGAAAATTTGTTGAGACCTACTTTTGGACCCAGGATCTAAATGTTCATGTGCATTTGAAAATGATTCATTTCTTATCCAGATTTGTTGAGATATAACTGACACATAACATTGTGTAAATCAATGTATCCAGCTTGCTGATTTGCTACACTTGTATACTGCATGGTGTTATCTAAAAGGCCCCCATCACATCACATAATTACCACTTCTTTTTTGTACTGAACACATTTAAGTTCTGGTATCTTAGCAAATTTCAAGTATATAATACTATATTATTATTATATTAAAAATTTTTTTTTAAGATTTTATATTTATTTGACAGAGAGAGAGAGAGATCTCAAGTACACAGAGAGGCAGACAGAGAGAGAGGGGGAAGCAGGCTCCACGCTGAGCAGAGAATCCGATGCGGTGCTCCATCACAGGGCCCTGAGATCATGACCTGAGCTGAAGGCAGAGAGTTAACCCACTGAGCCACCCAGGTGCCCCTATAATACTGTATTATTAACTATAATCACCATGCTATATATTAGATCCCCAGAATTTATTCATCTTTTAACTGGCAGTTTGTACCCTTTGACCAACTCGTTGATCTCTCCATTTCCACCATGCTGCAGCTCCTGGTAACCACCATTCTATTACCTGTTTCTATGAGTTTAGCATTCTTAGATTCCACATATGAGCAATATTTGTCTTCCTTTATCTAACTTCTTTCCCTTGGCATAATGCCCTCAAGGCCCGTCCTTATCACAAATGGCAGGATTTTCTTCTTTCTCATGACTGACTAATATTCTGATGTGTATATACCACATCTTCTTTATCCATTTATCTGTTGATAGATACAGGTTGTTTTGATGTCTTTCTTGGCTGTTATGCTGCAGGGAACATGGGAATGCTGGTATATGCCTAGAGGTGGGATGGCTGGGATCTTATGGTGGTTCTATTTTTAAATTTTTGAGGAATCTTTATACTGTTTTCCATAGTGGCCGCACCACTTTACATCCCACCAACAGTTCACAGGGGTTTTCTTTTCTCCACATCCTCTCAAGCTCTTGTTATTTCTTGTCTTTTTAAAAAGATTTTATTTGTTTGTTTATTTACTTATTTAATTAGAGAGGTAGTGTGCATGTATTAGTGGGGGGGTGGTACATAGGGAGAGGGAGACAAGAAGTTTCCCTGCTGAGTGGGGAGCCCAATGCAAGACTCGATCCCAGGACCCTGAGATCACCACCTGAGCTGAAATCAAGAGTCAGAGGCTTAACCAACTGAGCCACCCAGGCCCCTTTATTTCTTTTTGATGATAGCAGTTCTAACAGGTGTGAGGTGATTGCTCACTGTGGTTTTGATTTGCTTTTCCCTGATGATTGTGCTGTCAAGTAAGTGCCTTTTCCAGTTTTGGAAGTTCTCAGTCACATTTCTTTAAATAGACTTTCTGTCCCCCTTTGCCCTGCTCTTCATTCTGGAAATCAATAATTTGTGCACATTTGTTTTGCTGGTCCCATAGATCATGTAGGCTTTCTTCACTTTTTTTCATTGTTTCATTTTGTTTTTGTTGCTCTGATTAAATAATTTCAATTAATCTGTCTTTGAGTTCACCTGTTTTCCCTCTGCTTGGTCAAGTCTGATTCTGAAGCACTCTGTTGAATTCTCTTCAGTCACTGTATTGTTTAGATTTGTTTTTTTCCCAATGTTTTCTTTATCTTTATTGAACTCATTTTGTTCTTGTATTAACTTCCTGATATCATTAAATTGTTTTCCTGTAGCTTCTTCAAGCATCTGTAGAACAATTATTTTGAAATCTTTGCCGGGCTGTTCCTACAGCTTCATTTCTTTGGGATCGGCTACTGCAAGTTAATATTCTTCCTTTGGTGAAGTCCTGTTTCTCTGATTCTTAGTAACTCCTATAGCTTTGCTTAGGTGTTTTACACATTTGAAGAAGCAGTCATATCTTCCAGACTTCAGGGACTCACTTGGGTAAGGGAAGAATTCCACTTGTGGGTAGAAGCACATGGGGTTATGCTGTGATACTGGGTCTAGAGCCACAGGGCATTCAGTGTGGAGGTGTGTGGTGGCACTGGGTCTGGGAGGTATGATGTATCTTTAGCTCAAGCCGCTGGGGTCTACAGCATCAATAGCTCTCTAGTCCTTTGTGAATGTTCTGTGGTGTCTGCCGTGGCTATAAGTGCTGTGGGCTCCTTAGTGGTACCTTCAGGTCCAATAGGTAGGGACCAGAACAGGTAACTAACAATGATGGCCAGATCCTGTGGTAAGCACATACTTTGCTGTGGAGGCCAGCTGCAGGTGCCTGTGTAGAGGCAGGGGCCAGGGGCCGACTATGGGTGCACTGATAGCTGTGGGGACAGTTGTCCCCTGGGCATGCACACCATGAGGAGCATCAGGACAGTGACCTATAAATGCACTGTCAGCTGGTGCGGAGTGCATGCACAGCACTGGGGGTTGCTGCAAGGGTCTGGGATGATGTCCTGTACTTGTGCAGCCACAGGAGCCTTGGCTGGCTGCTTGGGCAGTTCTGAATTTAGAGTGGGGGCTGGAGGGAGGGAGTGAGAGGGAATAGGAAGGCTGACATCAGCAAAAGAGAATACCTCGCTGGTGAAATCTGCAAGGAGGTCCATGGTAGCTATGCTGGCAGTTGATTTCCAGTGGCAAAAGTTGCCATATTTGTTTATAGAGCAGGTCGCCGTGAACCGTGATTGCCTCTGCTAACTGGCTGCTACTGGTAGTCCCTGCTTTCTTCCTGCTTCTTAGAGATTTCTGTACATCTCAGGTTTTTCTGGTCTGGGTGAATAAAACTGAAGGATGGTGCCCAAAATGGCTAGGGAAGCTCATGGCTCAAGTCTACTGTTCCTCTCCCTGTTGGAGTGACATTTTCTATTTTTATGTTTGTTTGTTTATTTATTTATCTAAGCTAGGGAGTTCCTTTTTGGTGCTAAGCAATGCTGGCTTGGAGGAAGGGATGATGTAGGCAAAATGAAGCTGTCCTCCTCTTTTTGAGTGGTTATTCTCAGATATTTCATCCAACTGTGTTCTTAGGTTTGTTTAGTGGTGTCCAGAGCTCTGTTTTTTGTTCATTGTTACCTATGTAATTGTTGATCTTTGGGGTGTGGGGGGTGGGAGTTGGGGTCTCTACCCTTTGATGATGTCACTTGAAAAGTATTCATACTTTGATTGTTAGATTATCTATCTATATTATCTTAGGTCATATTGGCTAATTATGTTGTTTAAATCTTTAATGTTCTTGCTGAATTTTTGTCTTTATGTATTTTGAAGCTAAATATTGTACATGTAAGCTATGTTATTAGCTTTGTACAAATTCAGAATTATGCTTTCCTTTTTAATTTTCTTATATCATGAAAGTCTCCCTTTTTCTCTAGCATTACTTCTTTCTTTTGTTCATTTTTGACTGACCAAAAAAGTGTAACTTTAATGAATTAAAACCCATAGTTTTCTTACATACCAGGGATTAATAAACTGTAGCCCATTGGTTGGCCAAATCTGGCATGCATTTTTGCCAATAAAGTTTTATTGGAACACAGCCATACCCGTTTGCTTATCTGTTCTCTGTGTCTCTGTGGCTGTTTTACAGCAGAGTTGTGTAGTTGCAGCAGAGTCCACGTGGGCTCCAAAGCTAAAAATATTTACCATCTGACCCCTAATTTAAAAAGTCCATAGACAACTGCTGTATACAAATAACAAGCTTAGTAGATTTTTAAAAATCTCATTTAAAATGGCCAAGTGTTACTTGTTTCTTAAAGTCTATTTTATAATATTAAGAGCTAGCCAGTTTTCTTCTTCTTGGTGCTTGCGTGGTTATTTTGTTCCCTTCATTCTTTCCCTTCAGTGTAATTGTTGTTTTAAGTGGGGCTCTTGATAATAACATGTAATTGGCTGTTGCTTTATTTTTTAATTTTTTTTCCTTTTAAACTAGTTTGTTTACTCCATTTACTGTCGTAATCACTGATAATGTGTGTTTAGGACTATCACCTTGATACGTTACTTCTATTTTGCCTTCTGTTCTTTGTCCTTTTATTCTCTCTATTCTTTTGTTTTAATCAATTATTATTTTTACCATTTCATTTTCTTACCTCTATTGGTTTATTAGTTTTAGATTATTTGTATTTTTTTGGTGGCTACCTTTGCAATTTCCTATGCTTCCTTGCCTACTGTAGTACCTTGTACCTCAGACCATGAAAGAACTCAACATTAGTTTTTCTCTGTTCTCTTCCCTTACTTTTTGCTATTGTTCTCATATATTTTATTTCTACATGTATGAAAAATTTGCATAAAACTATTACTATTGTGTTTAAATGATCAATGTATTTTATATTGACCCTATAGATTTAAACTTTATGGTGCTCTTCATATTCTATTATAGTTTTACGATTTTATTTGAATCGTTTTTCCACATGAACTTTTTAGCAGGTTTTTGTAGTGCCAATCCATTGATTTTTGTCAGCTTTTGTTTGGCTTCTAGTGTCTTTATTTTACCTTCATTTTTTCCCCCTTTTTAGTCACCTTTTTTGATATATAATTTGTGGACAATAAAATATTTAAAGTGAATAGTTCAATAAATTTGAAAAAAGTATACACCCACATAACTACCATCCTAATCAAGATATAGAATAATTTTATTACTCCAACGAGTTCTCTCATGGCCCCTTAATGTCATACTTTTACCCTTTCTATGAATAGACTGGTCTGCTTTTTGTCACTATAAATTAGTTTTGACTCTTTAGCCTTTATTTTTGAATTATAATTTTGCATGCATAAAATATTAGGTTGACTGGTTCCCTTCCACCACCATCTTCTTATATTAAGAGGTCATTCTGTCAACTCTTTGCTTCCATTGATCCTGTTACAATATTAACTGAAGCTTTCTGTTGCTCATTTAAAACTAACACATTGGGGTGCCTGGGTGGCTCAGTGGGTTAAGCCTCTGCCTTCAGCTCACAATCTCAGGGTCCTGGGATTGAGCACCATATCGGGCCCTCTGCTCAGTAGGGAGCCTGCTTCCCCCCTCTTTCTGGCTGCCTCTCTGCTACTTGTCAAATCACTCTCTCTGTCAAATAAATAAATTCATTAATTAATAAAATCTTAAAAAAATTAAAATACATTTTTTATTCTCTGTTTTTAGAACTTTCTCTTTGTTCTCTATTTTAAATATACCTACCCTTGTGTAAGAAAGATTTTACATCTAATGAGTTTTCTTGTTAGCTTGGTCCTATATTACATAGTAGTTCAGAAAAAGCAAAAATTACCAAATACACTCACCACTTTTGTTTTATAGCATTGTTGAAGTATTACCACATAATTCACCCATTGTATGTTTACAATTCAGTAGATTTAGTCAGTTCACAGAGTTCACTAAATCACTACAGTCCAGCTTTAGAACTTTCCTATTACTCAAAAATTTTCCTTTAAGGCCCTTTCCTATCAATTCCCATCTTATATAGTTTGTCCCTGTCTTTACAGAGCTCTTTTTGTGCATATAATTTGTGGATTTTTTGGTAGGTATTTCATATAAATAGAATTATACATATAGCTTTTTATGTCATGCTTCTTTCACTTAGCATAATGTTTTTGAGATTCATCCATGTAATGGTACTTCATTCCTTCTAAGTACTGAATAATATTTCATTGCATGGGTACACCAAAGTTTGGTCATCATTCACTAGTTGATGGACATTCTAGTTTGTGCTGTTGTAAATAATATATTTATGAACATTCACATACAGGTATTTTTTGTGGACATGTTTTTATTTCTCTTGGGTAGATTTCTAAGAGTGGAATTGCTGAGTCATATGATAAGTTATGTTCAGATTTTTAAGAAACTTCCAGACAATTTTCCAAAGTAGCTGTACAATTTTGCGCTTCTACTAGCATTATATGAGGCTTCCTGTTTTTCTACATCCTCACCAGCACTTGGTATTATCTCTTTTTGATTATAACCACTCTAGTGAGTGTATTATAGTATCTCATTGTGGTTGTAGTTTGATATTTTCCTAATAACTACTGATACTGAAAATTTTTTATAATATTACTAAGCATTTGCAGTCAAATTCTCTACCCCTGAGCTATACCCCCATTACTAAGCATTTGTGTATCTCTCTTGGTTAAATGTTAATTCAGGGTTTTGTTCCTTTTAAAATTGGATTGTATGTCTTATTTTTAATTGCCGACACTCTTCATATTTTTCTACATACAGGTTATTTACCAGATGTATAATTTAGAAATATTTCCTCTGAGTCTGTGGTTAATATTTTTATTTTATTGATGATATTCTTTGAAGTGCAGATTTTTTTTTAACTTTATGAAGTCAAGTTTCTCAGTTTTTTTCTTTTTGGCTCATGTGCTGGTGTCATATCAAAAAATTCATTGTCTACACTAAGGTCACTAGTATTTAATTTTTTTCCTATATTTTCTTCTTTCTATGTAAACGTCGGAGGTCTAAGTTCTTTTTAATATTTTTGCATTTGAATATCCAATTATCCTAGTGTCATTTGTTCAAAATATTATCCTTTTCCTGTTGTTGAAAATCAATTGGCCATAAATATGTGTTTATTATTAAAATCTCAGATCTGTTCTACTGGTCTGTATGTCTCTCTTTATGCCAGCACCACACTGTCTTAATATAGCTTTAACAGTAAACTTTAAAATTGGGTAGTAAGTCCTCAAACTTTGTCCTTTAAAAAAAATTGGTTTGGTTATTATATGTCTTTTGCATCTTCATATAAAATTTAGCACCAAACTATTAATTTCCACAAAAAAATTCCACTTGAATTTTAATGAGGATACAATTGAATTTATAGTTCAATTTTCTGCCTACTTTGAGAATTTTTCTTTGTCTTTGATTTTTGGCAATTGAATTTAGTTGTGCCTAATTATGGATTTTTTTTTAAAGATTTTATTTATTTATTTATTTGACAGAGAGAGATCACAGTAGGAGAGAGGAAGGGAAGAGATCACAGAGAGAGAGGAAGGGAAGCAGGCCCCCTGCTGAGCAGAGAGCCCGATGTGGGACTCGATCCCAGGACCCTGAGATCATGACCTGAGCCGAAGGCAGCGGCTTAACCCACTGAGCCACCCAGGCGCCCCTCATTATGGATTTTTAAAGCATTTATCTTGCTTTGGATTTACTGCATTGTCATCTTTTTTTTTTTTTTTTTAATCTGTGGGTGATAGTTTTCAATATTTACAGCTGTTTTTCCCCCCCTCCATTCTTGTTTTCCTCCCTTTCTGGGACTTTCTCTCTCTCTTTTTTAAAAAAACTGATTCCCACTCTTAGTCTTATATTCTTCCTCCCCCCTTTTCTTTCTGCTATTTTCTTTCTTTCTTTTTTCAGTTTGGATTTTTTTTTCTACTGATTTGTCTTGCAATTCATTAATGTCTTCCTCGTGTGCTATGAGACTTAAATACCAGATAGTACATTTTTTAGTTCTAGAAAAATGTGTCTATTTGTTTCTTTGTAATAGATTCAAATTCTTCATATTTTTCTCAGTTTTTTCTATTTCTTCTTTATGTTCTTTCACATAGTTTCCATAAAAGGTTAAAATTTTTTTTTCTATGTTTATAGGATGTAATTGACACATAACATTTTGTAAGTTTAAGATGTAAAACATGTTGATTTCGTACATTGAGTTTTAAATCTATTTTTTAAAAGATATTATTTATTTAAAAGACAGTGCAAGTGAGAGCACAGGTGGGGGAAGGGACAGGAGAGGAAGAAGCAGACTGCCCTCTGAGCAAGCAGCCCAACACAGGGGTCAGTCCCAGGATTCGGGGACCATGATCTGAGCCAAAGGCAGACACTTAACTGACTGAGCCACCTAGGTGCCCCTTGATATGTTTATATATTGCAAAATGACGACCACCGTAGCACTAGCTTGGACCTCTATCATATTATTGTTATTATTTTTTGTGGTGAAATATTTAAGATTTATTCTCTTAACAACTTTCAGGTATATAATACATTATTGTTAACTATTATTGCCTTGCTGTGCATTATATTCCCAGAACTTACGCATCTAATTGGAAGTTTGTAGCCTTTGACAAGTATCTCTCCATCCCTCTTCCCTCCCTCCAGCCATTGGTAAACACCATTCTACTATTTATATAAGCTCATTATTTTTAGATTCCACATATAAGTGAGATCATACTGGATTTTTCTTTGTCTGACTTATTTCACTCAGTATAATACCCTCACTATTTTTCCATATTGTTGCAAATGGCCAGATTTCCTTTTTTTCCTCATTGCTGAATAGTATTCCTGTGTGTGGGTGTATCCCATATTTTCTTTATCCATTCATCCACTGACAGTCACGCTGTTTTCATATCTCAACTATTGTGAATAATGCTGCAGAAAACATGGAGTACAAATATCTCTTTGAGATTCCACTTTCATTTCCACTGGATATATACCCAGAGGTGGGATTGTTGGAGCATATGGTCGTTCTATTTTTAAATTTTTGAGGAACTTCCAAACTGCTCCATAGTGACTACATCAATTTGCATTCCCTTCAGCACTAGAATTCTTTTTTCTACTCATCCTCATCAACACTTGTTGTCTACTGTCTTCTTGATGACTGCAATTCTAACAGGTGTGAGGTGAGGTTGCATTGTGGTTTTGATTTTCATTTCCCTGATGATCAGTGATATCGAACATCTTCTCATGTACCCATTGGCCATTTATATGTCCTCTTTGGAAAAAAAAAATCTATTTAGTTCCTCTGCCCATTTTTTAATTGGATTTCTTTTTTGTTAATGGTTATATGATTCTTTATATGTTTTGCATATTGATCTCTTATCAAAAATGTGGTTTGCAAATATTTTCTCACATTCTGTAGGTCACCTTTACATTTTGTTGATTGTCTCATAGAAGTATTTATTAAGTTTTGCTTATTATGGTTAATATCTGAATTATGTTCTGTTTTTTGTTTTCTCTTTAGATTGGAAGTTATACTTTTCTAACTCTCTATGTACCTAACGAATTTTTATAGTATGACAATGTGAGTAAAAGAACCCTGCAGGTTGTAGATGATGCTGTTTTCCTTTATTTATTCATTATTTATTTATTTATTTTATTATTTTATTTTTATTATTTATTTATTTATTTTAAAAATTCTGTTAGGTATATAGTTTGAAGGAGACCTCTAGTCTTGGATGATCTGTGTTGGGACTGGGTTAGGGTTTTTGTAAGATCTAGTTTACCTCTGGTTTATCCCTGGTTTCATTGTTTGTGAGTCTTTGTCCTTGGGATTAATGTATTAGGAGAATGCTGTTCTGACCACTGGAGGTTTTGAGCATAGCTCTTTAGGTTCTTGCCCTATACAGCCTCAAAATCTGGTAATGTCTAAAGCGCAACAAAATAAGTCATAAAATACCTTTTCGTGGTATTTATTTAATCCAATTAACTAAGAAATTGTGAAAGGTTTTACTCTGCCTTTCCAACATAGCCCCTCTGCCCCCAGTTTTGCGTGCTGCCTCTGAACTCAAGAACTGACCCTTTGCAAAAATTAACCTTGTTTCTAGGGCTTCTCTAGTTTTTTTTATATAGGTCAACACCTATGAAGCCTCTAAATTCACAACTTCTTTCTTTTTTCCTCAGTAGAATCTTCTCCAAGGGCTGGCCTCTATCCTCATGGAATTTTTAATGACTCCAGGAAAAGAAAATGGCTGGTGATTGTCAACTATCCTAGGAAAAACTCTTTGGAGTCTGAAATTTTAGTTCTAGTCATTGGTTCCTCACTTTTCTGATATTTTTAGACATACAGTTTTTGTAATTTATTTGCCTTTTCTCCCCTAGTTGCAAGAAGAATCACTGACCTGCCAGAACTTATTATACATTTCCTGGAAGTGAAGTTCATTTCTTGTCAAAGAGAAAAAGAGAAGTAAATTCCATCATCTATTAACCAGTATGTTTATTATCTATTAACTAGTAAGTTTATTTTAGATGCCAAGCAAAACTCTGGAACTTATTATTTATAAGGCAGATGAAAGAGTTACTATAAAGGGGCAACATAAAATATACCTAATACAAGGTCACTGAGAATATATTATCACTAAGTAGCTCAATTTCTTTTTTTTTTTTCCTTATCAAGATTACAGGGAAAATAGATACAGTTTATCTGAAATTTAGAAAGACATTTGACAGAGTTTTTAATGATATCCTTGTTGTCAGATGAAGGAATTTGAGGTTGATGCTGATACATTTAGATGGATTTACACAGTCAAAGGATCAAACCCTATGAATCTGGATGGCTTTTTGAAGAGATCAGTGTGAGTCTGAAGAAATGTTTCTGTGAATGCAGCACAAAGCTTGTTATTGTGACCACTGGATAGATTTTAATCAATGAATTTGATGAAGACAAAGATAGCGCATGGATCATCGTCTGTCAGAGTAAATTCCAGTAAACTTAAAGAATCAAGAACCAAAATAATTTTAGCAGACTGCCACGAAATAAGGCTTAATGGGTGCAAATGTAATATCCTACATTTGGATAAAATAAAAACTTAAAATGCAGGCTAAGAAAGACAGAAATATATGTTTAAAAATCACTTGGGAATTATTGTTGGCATGAGCTCAGAATGAGTCAACAGTGTGATATGACTGCCAAAAAGGCCACTATGATTTAGGGCAGCATTTAGTAGAGTATAAGGTACAGAATGAGGCAGCTGATGAATCCATTGTACTGAATATTCCTTGGACATATGCTGTTGCAATGTGTTCTGAGCATCATACTTGTAGAGGGGGACCATATCTGAGGCTCACCCACAGGAGAGTAGTTGGAAAATAAAGGTGGGGAACATAAAGACAAAAACAGTGGAAATATGTAAGTGTCTTAACTTGGGGAAGAGAAGTTTCAGGGAGATATGAGAGTTGTCTTCAAATGCATATAGGATTGTTTGGTCTTTGAGGGTAGAAGTAGAACAGAAAGAGAAAAAGCTTGCATTTCTAACATCAAGAAACCCATTTTCAAAGATAGTTATAAAGGTGTCTGAATTTTGAATTGGGCTACATGGTGTAGTTGTGGATATCTAGACTTCTCAACCAGGAAGAACCAGACACTTGTTCATTTATAAGCTCTGTGATTTCACCTAATCTTTCAGACTCTCAGTTTCATTAATTCTAGAATGGGGACAATAATAGTACCATGTTTATTGTTATGAAGGTTAAAGGAAATAATTCAGATGCCGTCCATGCTTGCCGTGGGTGCACAGCACATTTTACGTGTCCAATATATGTGAAGTATTTTTAACGTATTGAGATGTGGTAAGAAAAAGAAAAAAAAAATTTAAATAAAAAGCACCTGCTTCTAATGCCAGCCATAGTTTTATTGCAGTAAGTAGGAAACCAAGTCCCAACTCAGAAATTAGACTTGATGCCTGAAATGTAGGTACCAGAGAAGCTGACTTAATCTGATAATACCATTAAGAGTCTACAGACCATGAAAGCTAATTCTTGAAGACTTCTCAGGTGTTATTTTCAGGTAGGCCTTATGCTTGGATAAGCTCATACTGTGAGTTGATGAAATATCAATTTCTTTATTCCTTCTACGTGGCCAGTTTTTACAGAATGGAATGCATGTATGCAAACATGCATCTTGGATTTTGAGTATACACCCCATTTAAAATAATTTCCTCCTTTTCTCCTCAGAGTACATCATTACACACATATATAAGATGTGGTTGGAAAATACAAGCAGAATTTACATATGTCACATCGTGGTGCTGAGATAGTGATGATCACTTTCTGTAAGAAGCATGGTTCAAAAATACTGTGAGGTGTCCTTTTATGCTCATTAGCATATATCTTATATGCTAATATAATATTTCCTTGAAAAGGCTACAGAGCAATGGTTACTTGAAGCTCTGGTGGGAGTGTGGACTGATACAACCACAGTGGACATCGATTTGGTAATATCTATTAAAATTAGAGGGGAACATACTCTCTGACTCAGCAAGTCCACTGCTCTGTGTTTGGCAGAAAAACTCTTGTATGTGTGTGAAAACAGAAACATACAGAATGTCCCTTGTAGCAATCTAAATGTTTACCAAGTAAAGAAAGAATAAACAAATTATGGTTTAGTTATCTGAATGAATGCTTGTACCACAACTACGATGAATAAACTAGAGGTACATCTGTAAGCATGGATAAATTAAAACACACATAACATTGACTAAAAATACTTTTGTGGAATGATATATACAATATGATTCTGCTTGTAGAAAGATTGAACCATAAAGCATTGTTAAATAATGTCTATGGTCATAAATATGGAATATATAGAGCCATTCACAATGAGGTTTATTTTAGAGGAAAGTAAGTAGAAGAAGGGGTTGGGGCTTAATTCTTTCTGTAATATTTTCTAAAAGGTAATTCTGAAGCAAATGTGGAATAACATTAACATGTGATAAAGCAGGGTATTAAGTATGTAGAAGTTCATTATATTCTTTTCTAATCTGCATGTTTAATATATTTCACAAGGAGGAAAGAAGGCTCTCTTTTCCATGTCTTTGCTCACTTTTTATTTTTTTTTAAAGATTTTTATTTATTTATTTGACAGGCAGAGATTACAAGTAGGCAGAGAGGCAAGCAGAGAGAGAGGAGGAAGCAGACTCCCTGATGAGTGGAGAGCCCGATGCGGGGCTCGATCCCCGGACTCTGGGATCATGACCCGAGCCAAAGGCAGAGGCCTTAACCCACTGAGCCACCCAGGCGCCCCGCTCACTTTTTTTTTTTTTTTTAGATTTATTTATTTTAGAGAGAGTGAGTATGAGTGGGGGGAGGGGAAGAAAATCTCAAGTAGACTCTCCACTGAGCGGGGAGCCAGACCCAGGGCTGGACCTCACAATCCATGAGATCATGACCAGAGCTGAAACCAAGAGTCAGACGCTTAACCGACTGAACCACCCAGGTGCCCCTTGTGCACTTTTTCTTGAAATGGCTATGAGAAGACCTAGGGGCCCACTGGGTGGGCCAAAAAGAAAAAAAAAAAAAAGGAAGAAAATTGAGGTCAAAGTGTTAGCCAGCAATTGAAAGTACTCGAAGTTCTCTTATATATGTAGTATGGTTTTACGTAGTACAATTAAGGTCATGGGTTAAGATTCAGAAAGCCCCATAGTATGTCTGTGGAGAGGTTTAATTAAGAATAAGTTTCCGCTGCAGAGGGGAATGAGCGATTAGTACAGACAAGGGAAGGCCCAAGGAATGTCTTGGTGGGGGTAAGGGGGGCTTCTGAGGAGATCCCCGGCCAGTGTGCGGGTCCGTGCAGAGACCCTGTGCACCTGGGGAGGAGAATAAAGGTGGCATTAATGAAGGGATTACAGATGAGAAAGGCTTGAAGCCACTTCATACTTTTGCTTGGGGTAATCTGGTAAAAACAACCCTAGGAATTCCAGCCACCCAAACAAAAACAGCTGGGACTGTGGCTTAGTGGTTAATGAAGCCCATGCTACTTTGGTCAGTAGAAGAATGGGACTTGCCTAAATGTCCAGATAGCAACTTGGTCTTTTCTCTCCAGGGCCCTGCAGAACAGAGGGGATCCTACTCTGTGCCCTCAGGCAGCTAGTGGGGTGCATGGATTCCCCAGTGTCAGGGACTGAAGTTCTAAGTAGAATCCTTTTTCTGGCTTTGACTGAGCAGTCTTCTTTCACTTTCCAGAACCACTGGGAAATAATGGTCCATATTCAGCAAGAAATTGCCTTTTTGTTTATGTGTGAAATTTTTTTTTGTATTTGAAACTAGTGGTTTTGTTTTTTTGTAGGTGTGAAGCAGAGACATCTTGAGGGCTCATGATAAGTGTATCTTGTCCTATAAAAGCAACATGAGCTCTTAAAAAATAATATCTAAAGATTAAACTTGGCCTTATGTTGTAATGCTAGAGAAAGAAGCTTGCGAATATAGAGATGGGCAGCATTATAATTTAGATGTTTTTCCAGCTTCTATATCGTATGTATTTTAATATTTAAGGAGGGCTGAAGGAGTTGGTAGGGGAACATGAAGGAAGCCACAGAGATGAGGAATGAGGTGGTGCAGATGATCGTAGTGTTGGAAAAATTCTTTGGTTCCCTGACATGGACAGAGGTTTATGCTAAAAATAATCCCCATCAGATTATTTCTTTTCACTTTAAAGAAAATTTAAAGTTTCCGTTGTTTAGCCTGTACTGCCTTCTCCTGGTTGGTCTTGGATTAGCAGCTAAGGTACAACAAAAGTAAAGCTTGTGTGCAGGAATCCACACACAACACAGGTGCTGTGTGCTAGGTGACACTGCCTGCCCGGCGCCATTGCTCCAACACTAGGAATACATCCAGATACGAGGGGTGCCTTAGAACCTTGATCGTTGTGCTTCATGACTCTTGTCTTTGTGATCCCAGGCATACGTGAATAAAATACCTAAGTGGAACACTTAAGCTGCTCCATGTTTGAGGAGGCACGTGTGTGCAGACTGAGGTGTCTGTGAGTTGCCTGCTTCTAAATGAGGGAAGTTATATGGACTGTGAGGCTCTGCTAATATACTTAAGCTCATGAAGGGACATTTCTTGTGTGCCCTCAGAGTGGCTTCTCATTTTATTTCGGTGACATGGCAGGAGTGTAATGAAGAGGTTGAAACTATAGTCTTCAGAATCTACAGACAAACCTCTGTTCAAAGAAAAGGTAATTGGTCCTTTCTCAGTGAGGATAACCCTGCTTAGTTGTCAGACAGATTTTGATATTCTGAGGATTATACCTAGAAGGTGAACGAGAAAGAAGAGACTGAGAAAAAAAATCAGAAAGAAAAACTTTGTGACGTTTGAGAAGAAAAAGCCAAAGCTTTATACACACACCTGTGCACACACACATGCATGTATGTATAACCATATACATGTATATGTATCATGTTATACCTGGAAACTGTACAGTGTCGGCAGTCTACCTGTGAGGAAACTAAAAGATGGAAAAGGATCAGGAAGTGCTGATACAAAGGAAAATATTGGGGATGGAGAGCATGGTTGAGGTTGTCCCTACCCTTCTGTTGGAGCATCCACACATCAGAAGTGCAGGAAGGGAACGTGTGGATGTGGCGAGGCCATAAATCAAAGTCCAGATAGTGGAAGCTTGAGAGCTTGAGCCAAACCAAGAGTGAAAAGCAGGTTGCAGCCAGCTACCCAAAATGAGGCAGAATAGGAGCTAAGTCAACACCAGGAAAAACAAGTGGAAGTGAGAAAGCCAATGTACTGTCATATGGGGAAGAAGCCAGTGGAATTCCAGAGCAATCAGTCTGGGTCCCATCCCAAAGAAGACCTAGAGTCACGGGTGTGAGCAAAAAGTGCACACGCTGGGCTGAGACAGAGTTTGATTTCATAGTTTCTTGTCTTTCCAAATGACTTTTTAAAAAGATTCATTTATTTTATTTGTTTTGGGTGAGGGAAGAGCATAGAGTCTTCCCTGAATATGGGCCCCCAGGTGGAGCTTGATCTCAAAACCCAGAGATCAGACCTGAGCTGAAACCAAGGGTCAGATGCTGAGCCAGCTGCACCCCCTGGGTGCCCCTCCAAATGACTTTTTTATTTAATTAATTAATTTTTTAAAAAGATTAAAAAAAAATTATTTGACAAGAGAGACAGAGCAAGAAAGGGAGCACAAGCAGGAGGAGTGAAAGAGGGAGAAGGAGGCTCCCCACCGAACAGGGAGCCTGATGGGGGCCTCAATCTCAGGACCCTGTGATCATGACCTGAGCCGAAGGTAGATGTTTAACAACTGAGCCACCCAGGAGCCCCATCCCAAATGACTTTTAATTCCTAGTCCCTCCGCGCACATAGGTTCTACCCTTGGAGAGCTTAAGGCAGCTGATGGCTCCAAAGGAATGTTGTAGGTAAGATATTAGCCATCCTACTGAGGAGAGATTGCTGATAAATATGTGTATGTTATATTATACAAATGTGTGTGTGTGTGTAAAATCACTATGTCCAAGTAAAACGTTGGTTTTGGTTTTGGTTTTTCTTAACTAGTTGTTTTGTATTTAAAGTCTCAGAAAAGAACACCATTCATGTACTTTCAAACCAGAAATAAAGTTGTCTTAGATAAACTTGGACTAAACATACAGGCATAATAAGATAAGATCCCGAGGCTCAGTGCTCCAGCCTGATGGCCCACCAGTCCCAGACCTTCACTAAGCACTGGCTTAGGATCAGGGACTATTTCCACTTAGTAAATGATAAGGATAAAAAGATCACTAAAATGCGGGGCACCTGGGTGGCTCAGTGGGTTAAGCCTCTGCCTTCAGCTCAGGTCATGATCCCAGGGTCCTGGGATCGAGCCCCACATCAGGCTCTCTGCTCAACAGGGAGCCTGCTTCCTCCTCTCTCTCTGCCTGTCTCTCTGCCTACTTGTGATCTCTGTCTGTCAAATAAATAAATAAATAAAGAATTGGAGTGAGACCTTTAAAAAAAAAAAATCACTAAAATGCGACATAGCAAAATGATTATCTTTTGTTCTTTAGAATACAAAGATATGGGGGAGACTTGTCTGTGGTTTGGTATAACAAAGCCTGGAACTCGGTAAATATTAACTGACAGCGAGAACATGAAAATCCTTTTGATTGCTCCACCTGCCAAGCCTCATAGCCTTTCCTAGAGACCCAGTGAAAGCTAAAATAACCAAGAAAATGAAAGAAAGCCAAGCCAAACAATGAGGAAATGAAAGTACGTGAAAGTACGTGACCAAGCAGGTGGCTTCAGTTGTAGTAGAAATATTTGGTAGCTAGGAGCAAGATGAAATGGAGTTGTCATTTTCCTTCATAGTTAAGATACGTGGAACCAGTGAGATAGTCCGTAGCCTGTGAAGGCACAGACTCTAATTCTAAGAGCCAATTTATTTTACTCTAATTGGAGAGGTTGGAAAGACTTTTGAGATTGTTATTTTAAATGTCTTTTGCTATTAAACTGTGGTTAAGAAATCTGCTCAGCCAAAATGATGCTAAAAGAGCATTAAGTTTATGAGTCACGAAAGCCAGAATGAGTCCAATTAGTTTCCTGCACTTTTTAGCACAATAGATGTCTTTAATATACAATGAGACGCTGCTTTGAAATTGATAAAAGACAGGAGATCAGAATCTTGGTTCTTCTCCCCACCTTGAGTGTTGACCAAGTAAAGGTTAGATGAGCTATTGTGTTGATTCATTGGAAAGATTCCTCTTCCACAGAATGAGGTTAACAGTGGGCACTTTGGGTCTTGCTGGGCACAGAGTGAGCTATTGTGTCTTCTGAGTGAAGTTTTTTTATATGTAAAAGCCAGAAGGAAAGCACTGGGTCTGACTTCCTCGCAGCCCCCTATTGGGCTTTTCCTCTTTCCTCCCTCCCTTCCTTTCTTGTTCCTCCCAGCTCAGTGCATCTCCTCCTCTTCCTTTTATTTTTACCTTTCAGTAACTCTAATTCCATCTGGTCCCAATATTCTAAGTAGAAAATGGCGAAGTAGGCCATGGAGGGCTCTTGCCTTAAGGGGGTTAATTTGCACAAATTAAATGCTGACATGTCTGGATTTCCAGGAGCCCTGGACGTTGTTAACAGTCCCGCCTCTCAAGGATTTTCAGGGTTTTTTCTGTCCCACATTTTATTCCACAAGGTTCAGAAACAAGCCTTGTATCACTTGCGATGCATCACTTGGATGCCAAGAAAATGATCTGGCTAATAGGCCAGTGGGTCTTACATGGTATTTCTTGTAGCAGAAAATTCAGTGTGGAAAAGGCAAAGGACTCTCTTAGACCTCTGTCACCAGAGTGGGGGAAACATAATTTCAATCATGTGCCTTTCGCCCAAATATGAAAGCAATATGTATTCATTTAATGAAACCTACAAAATGCAGCATAGTACAAAAAAGCAGAAAAGACAACTGTGATCTCACAACCCAGGAAAAACCCATCTCGGTCTTATGTCACGTTTCTTTCTAGGTTTTGGAATCATTTTCATATCTTGGATGGAATCATGCACTACAAACTGTTTTGTATCTTGCTTTTGTAACTGTACTGTAGCTCATGATTTTTCCTGTTATTAAAAATTATTAGAAAATTTTATTTTTAGAGGTAGTAAATAATTCTACCATGTGAATGGATCATAATTTACTTAATCATTTTCCAATTCTGGATATTTAGATTGCTTTTTTTTAGATCATAAAAAACTGCTAAGCATTTTTATACATGTATTTTTTGACATTGTTGAGACTCATATATGCAGACTTACTGAATCAGAATCTATAAATATTAAGGCTTTTGATACATGTTACCAAACTGTTCTTGAGAAAGGTAGGAACAATTTGCCCTCCCAACATCTATATTTGAGATCTGTATAACACCATAGGTTTTCACTAGCATATTAATTTATAATTTTTAATTTCTAAAATTAAATACTTTTTGTTTTTAAATATTTATTGGATGTTCTTATTTCTTCTTTTGTAAATTACCTTTTTGTATTCATGACTCATTTTTCTGTTGAGTGTTCAACTTTTTAAAAAAAATTTTATAATAGTTGCTCATTTCTCAGTTTGTTATAACCTGGATTGTTTTGTATTTTTTGTTATTTTGTTATTTTTTATTTTTATTTTTTAAGATTTTATTTATTTATTTGACAGAGACACAGAGAGAGGGGGAAAACACAGGGAAGGGGAGTAAGGGAGGAAGAAGCAGGCTTCCCACTGAGCAGGGATCCTGATGCAGGGCTCGATCCCAGAACCCTAGGATCATGACCTGAGCCAAAGGCAGATGTTTAATGACTGAGCCACTCAGGTTTCCCTGTTTTGGATTTTTTAAAATAGTTTTTGTAATTGCATGTAGGCAAACAAAAACTTAAATATATAGGTAGTAGTGCTTACAAAGCCATTCTCCAGCCCAGTGTTTGGCTTGAGAAGAGTATTGATGGCTTGATGTTTTGGATGAATATATCACTAAAGTATTAATCTATACTTAGTTTTCAAGAATTTTATTAGGAATAGAGGTAATTTTGCCCCATGACTTTCTAACATATTTGGAGATGCGTATATAGTTTCTCTTCTTTGACTTAATGAGGTGATGATTCAAGGCAATAAATTTCTCTCTGTTGAAACATCTCAGCATTCATAGAGTATAACTTTGCTTAATCAGAATGCTTTATTCTTTCAATAGTCTTTGGATTTGATTGCCACTATTTTAATCTGAGATTTTCCTAGATATCCACAAGGAAATTGATCTGGGGTTTGGTTTGTCAGATTTGAATATTTGGATAAGGAATATATTTGTTCCATAAAGTGATATGAGAAGATAGCCACTTTTTCCTATGGTTCATAATTATTTTCTCCTTAAATGTTTTGATTCATAAAATAATTCTCCTTAAATGTTTTGATTCATAAAATAATTAGGTCAGATATCTTTGGAGAGATGGGTCGGGGATAATTTCATACTTTTTTCACACTTTCCAGTTTCTTCTGCAGATAATACTTTCAGGCCTCAGTATCTTCTGGAGTATTTTTTTGTTTGTTTGTTTTTGTTTTTTTTTTATATTTTCCTTCCCTCCTCTTTATTCATTGGTTCTTTCCGCAATATTGATTACCTATTTTGTACCAGACACTATTCGTGGCCAGAACAGTGGAAAGGCCAAAGGAAGACAGAGATGAGTTCTCACTGCAGTTCTGGTTCCCTGGGAGATGGCCTCGGAACCTTTGAGATTTATGTGCAGAGTACACTGAATGTTGAGGGCAGCAACATTGGGCAGGGGGAACAGAGGCTTTAACTGATACTATAGGAGTTCTGGGGTTGGGATGGCTCTGCAGAATTTTCTCCAGCTGACCAGTTGACCAGTCATTATGTGTGCAGTGCCCCCAAGGAGGGAAGTGTGACTTTGGGTGAGGAGGCTCCTTGGGTCTTGCACAATTCTCATTCCTGGAGAGGGCAGCAATATGCATTCACATTCCTGACAGCAGGTAAGATGGGTGCCCCACTCCTGAAGGAGGATCTCTTCTTTGATTCTGCATTGATTGATGATTACATCTGCAACACTATTTGTACTGTTCAAGAACAAATGATTATATCCCATTGACCATCCAATGCTTATGTTGTCTTTTCAGCCATTCTCTTTTTCTTCTCCCCCATTCCCCAACCCCAACCTCACTCCTTGCTTATTCTGCTTGGGGATTTATTTATTTTTTTCATGTTTTTGAAGAACTGTCATTCAGATTTATCAATTTTACTAGATGCTGTATCTTTAATATCTTCTTCTGTCTTTTGTTATTTCTTCTTCCTACTTCATTTTGTTATTTCCCTTGGATCTTGAGTTGAATGCTTAGCTTATTTAATCATTTTATTTTTAAAAGAACTACTTTAAAAACATAAATTTTCCTCTGAGTGCATTTTTAAAACAGTATTCTTTACATTTCTGTCAGTATAGTTTTCACTGTTATTTTTAAATTGCGTATTGATCTCATTTTTCCCTCAGCCTAGAGACACTTGAGGAGAAAATTCTAAAATGTCAAAGTAATTCTTTTTCTGCCTTATTTTGCCATAGTCAGAGAAAGTGATCTGTAATATTTCCAAAGTTGGGCATTTCTTAAGATTTTCTTTATAGCATAATGTACTAGATTGACTAGTGGACTAGTCAAAATTCATGTCCATTAAGACCTTAGAATGTTACCTTATTTGGTACTAGGGTCTTTGCAGATGTAATTAGTTAAGATGAACTCACATTAGGGTAGGTCCTAAATCCAATGACTAGCATCCTTATAAGCAGGCCAGTGAACACAGAGGCACATAGGTAAGAATTGAAGACAGAGGCAAAGAATGGAGTGATATAACTAACCAGTATGGGATGCCAAGGAATGCCACAAATGCTGGCAACGACCAGAAGCCAGGAAAAGGTGAGGCAGAATACTCTGCTAGAGCCTTCAGAGATATGCTAAAGGCTAATACTATTCTTTAATACTTTCCTTAAACTTACAATAATTTTTACCTCATGCACAATGGTATGATATTATTTTGCTGCTTAACACTTAATGGGAGTTGTATTTTTATTAGTAGTCATTGTAGTTAGTAGTATTATATGGTAGTTGTATTATTTTACATGCTATCATTACCCTATACTTGATTTTATCTCCTATACTATTACTTAGAATTGCTTTTTATCTGCTTTTAATATTTGGCCATAGGTATTTTTTTGACAAAAATCGTCTGCCCAGTCTTCATTAAAAAAAACCTTATATCAGTATGTTAAACAGTTGCTTCTGTTTTACATCTAAGTGTCCACTCCCCATCTCTCTAGTTTTGTAACCAAACAGGAGACTCTTTGTCTTTTCATTAGGAAACTCATCTAATGTCCTTTTATGTAATATCATAGCTGACAGATTTGCTATAGTTGCTATTAATTCTGTTTGTGCCTTGATACTTTAAAAGAAATGCCTCCCTAGTGTTTCTTTCATTTTCGGTCTATTTTCCTTGTTTTTTATATTGTCAAAGATTTGGGGAAATCTATATCTTGTTTCCATTCCATGAAATTCAAAAAAGTTTTCTCAAGCCGCATTTAATAGAGGATACTTGAAGGGCCCTCTGCTTTGACAGATGACATCTAGGACAATTTACTTTCTCTAGCAGCACATCACCCACTACCCTCTCTGAATCTTTTACACTGATTCTCCTGTATTTTATACCCTAGTGATTGTACTTGTGTTATGATTTTTATATCCTGTATCTACTCTTTGGGGGACATATTTTGCTTTGCATTCATAAAATTTATTCTTAGACTAAATATCTGTTTTTAACTGGCCTTCAAGGACCCTGTTAGCTCTGTTCTCTTGGTCAGTTGGACTGCGTCAAGGAATTTCTTTAAAGAGAAGTGTGTTTTCTAAGCCTCTGCGTGGCTGAAGTGCTTTATACTTTGAACTTCAATGATAGCTTGAATTTTGCTCAGTTTAGTTCTGACATTTAATATTGCTGAAGAGAAGTTAGAGGTCAGGCTGGTTTTTATTTTTCTATAAGTAACTGTTTGGGAGATGGAGTGGAGGTAAGTGGTGGCTGAATGAGGAATTTGATCATTGTTATCGCCATTTGAAAATGCTACCAAAAGTTGTTAGGTATAATATTTTTTTAATGTTTTTTGGAAAATAGTAGCCCCTTTTGATTTGTATACACTGAATTTCCTCATGTTTAGAAAGATTTTCTTCTACTGGCTTGTTTACTAATCCATTTCTTCCTGGTTCTTCTCCAAAAACAACTATTTCTGACATCTCTCATACAAAGTACCATATGATATCTCTTTTCTCTTTATCTTCTGTATCGTCCATATTCTCTACAATTATTTTAATCTGTATGGTTTTCTTTGCATGCTGACATGTCTTTTTGAGTTTTAAAAAATTTTTTAGGGAGAGAGTGTATGCATGTGTATGAGTGGGGGAAGGGGGGCAGAGGGAGAGGGAAAATCTTAAGCAGGCTCTGTGCCCAGAGAGGGGCTCTATCTTGTAACACTGAGATCATGATCTGAGTCAAAATCAAGAGTTGAATGTTTAACCAATTGAGCCACCCAGATGCTCCTTTCACATTTTTAAAAAATTTTAAATTCAATTAGTCAGTATATAGTACATCATTAGTTTTAGATGTGGAGTTTAGTAATTCATCAGTTGTGTATAAACCCAGTGCTCATCACATCATATGCCTTTCACAATCTTTATTTTATTTTATTGTATTTTTTAAAAGATTTAATTTATTTATTTGACACACAGAGATCACAAGTAGGCAGAGAGGCAAGCAGAGAGAGGAAGGGAAGCAGGCTCCTTGCTGAGCAGAGAGCCCGTTGCAGGGCTCGATCCCAGGACCCTGAGATCATGAGCCAAAGGCAGAGGCTTTAACCCACTGAGCCACCCAGGCACCCCAACTGTCACAATTTTTAAAAAGATTTTATTTATTTATTTGACACAGAGAGAAAGAGCTCAAACAGGGAGAGAGGCAAAGGAAGAAGCAGACTCCCCGCTGAGCAGGGAGCCCATGTGGGGCTTTATCCCAGCATGCTGGGATCATGACCTGAGTCGAAGGCAGAGACTTAACCAACTGAGCCACTCAGGTGCCCCACCTTCCACATTTTTTTAAATAAAGATTTTATTTATTTATTTGACAGAGAGAGAGACAGAGAGGGAACACAAGCAGGGGGAGCGAAGAGGGAGAAGCAGGCTTCCTGCTGGGCAGGGAGCCTGATGTGGGGCTCAATCCCAAGATTCTGGGATCATGACCTGAGCTGAAGGCAGACGCTTAACGACTGAGCCACCCAGGCGCCCCTGCCTTCCACATTTTAAATTTGAGTTTCTCCATCTATTCTTTTGCCACTGCCCTCCATGTGAATTTAATTAATTACTTATATTTCATGTTTAGTTTCTTGAATCTTTCTTTTTTAAAAAAGTAAGATTTTAAATTATCTGAGAATGCATGAGAGAAATCGTGAGTGGGGGAAGGGGCAGATGGAAAGGGAGAAGCAGGGAGCCCTACACAGGGCTGGATCCCAGGACCCTGAGATCATGATCTTAGGCAAAGGCAGACTCTTAACTGACTGAGCCGCCCAGATGCCCCCGTTATTGAATCTTTCTGTTTGTTTATTAAAAAAAAAAAATCTTATCTCTCACTAAATCCTTTTAATGGACCTATAAAAAACATATAAATTATTCTTACCTTATGGATGAGGAAACTGAGAAATAGACTACTTCAGTAAAGTGCTCTAGGTCACACCGGTAGTACTTGACAGAGTTGGGACTGAATTCAGAGCGGTCTGATATGGAGCCTTGTCTCAGCCACTGTCTGATTTTGCTTCTGTTATTAGAATTATTATAACACATGACTTAAGTATAAGTTACACGAAGAATTCTTTTATAGGTGAATGTGTAGTTCTTTGAAGGCAGATAGGGGTAAAGGTAGGTTTACAAAATTGTTTAAGAGTTTTGAGCCTAATATGGTGACCAGATTTGTAAGATGTCTAGAGCAGAAGTGTAAAATGGACAGAATATTCAAGACAGGGAAGTGCTGGAGTTAAGATTCAAAAGTCTTTGAGGCAAGAATTTCACCTTTAATTTGCCGGGTGGGCCTCTGGTTCCTACAAATGAGATGTTTTAGGTTTCTGGAGCCTCAGGGATAAGATAGAGAATTCAGCTCAGAGTTGGGATATGAGAAGGGCTTGAACTAGCAGGGAAGAGAAAGATCCCATAAAGTGCTCTGGGAAGAACTAATCTATCTAGAGAGATAAAGACTATTGGCTACTACATGAATGAGTACAGATATGAGGAAAAAATATATACCTAGTGTTTATTTATTTTGTACTTTAAGATTCCAGTACACTATGGTAAAAATAACATGTCTGTATTGAAGAGGCAGTCAAATGGAAAAGTCATTAATGCCTCTGGAGTATATGTGTGTGTGTGAGTGAATGAGTGTGCATGTGTGTTTCTGTTAAGCAGTGGTGGGGACCCAAGAAGAAAGCTTTATGTCTGTGGAACATTTTATTTCACCCTGTTCTATGTATTAAGAAATATGGAGAAGACTACCAGCATATTTTGTCTTGTAGGTAATAAAAACGTAATTCCCTTAGAATGATTTTGGCATGAGGAACACTTAAAAAAAAAAAAAAGAAAAAGAAAAAGAAATCTTTAGTCTATTTGAGCCCGTAATCTGATTAGGACTAATTACATTATCAGTATAAATATGAACAATCACATCATTAGAACCCGTAATTGCCTAATTATGACTTGTACTCATGCAGTGATTTTTGTTAGATCTGAATTCCAGCTATAGGATTATTCCGCCAAATCTGGAGACAGAAATTAGAGTCAATTCCAGTCAGGTTAGTGGCTCTTATTTTTTTGGAGGCCCTGGGTAGATGCACCAGTACCATTTAATGGAACTGATATTATTCTTCAAACTTTTCATAAAGGCCAATTAAAAGAAACTTCTTTCAGGTTGAAATAATTCCCCTTACCACTTCATTAAGTAAAACAAAAGAAAAAACAAAACAAAACAAAACAAAAACAGGGGTGGGATATTTTTTAGGACTCAGACACAAAACTAACAGAACAGAGTCACTGAGTGTCCTGACAGTTTTCCAGCAAGTTCCTCATTATCATGCTGCTCTCTACCAGACTCTTTTTATCCCACCTGCCTTTATTTTTATTTGTATGTTTCCTGGAGGAAAGTCTTACAGGGTCTTATTTGGGAGACCGGACGTAGGGGAGCATTTATTCCTCAGCGAGTGAGCTGTTCAATAGTACAAGAAGCAGAGGGAATAGTTCATTTCTCTTTGTCTTTGGAAAATTTGATGGCTACCAGCCAAGCCTTGAGGAGAGGAAACAAATGATGTATAGTAAGTTCAGTTTGGAAGACTGCATTTCCCCCACTTTCCTGGTCTATTTATAATACTTTAGTGCCTCCACAGCGACCAAAATGAGACTGGTTCCATAGAAGCCTGGATGCTTGGAGGCATTCTTTGTCCCAGGTTTTAGGTGTGTGAGTTGTTAAAAGAAGGCTCCCTGAGGATCTTCCTTAATAAGCCCAGTTTGGATGACGTCCAGGATGAACCCATACATCGAATTCTGAATTATAATGGGTAACATTATAGTAAAACTCCAGAGTATTTCTCTCTGTGTTCTAGAACATTAAATATTTTTGTCTGGCAGGCACATCGGCAAAACCCCAATCTCATTCCAGTCTGATAAAGCTATTTTTGCAGTTGATTAGCATGCCAAATGTTTCCATTCCTACATGTTCACTTTCCTTCCTTTTCCACTATTTGTAAACTGCTAGGGAGGTGTGTTAACAACATTGGATTTCAGTGTCACATGGAGGGGAAGTTGAGATGGTAGGAGGCAGGGGTTGGGGAGAAGTTGCTTTCTACATTCTTTAAAACTCTACTTTTTCCTTCTTAAAAATTCTTTTGAAGAGGTTGATAAGTGCGGTGTCTGGGTGGTTCAGACAGTGAAGTTGTCTGACTTCTTGGGTCATGGTCTTGGGTTGTGAGATGGAATCCTGCATCGGACCCCACACTTGAGATTTTCTCTCTCCATCTCCCTCTACTCCTCCCCACCCCTTGCATGCTTCCTCTCTCTCTTTAAAAAAATAATAAATAAAAGGTGCATAAGGGTATGAGTACTCACTCTAAGTTAAATATAGTTGTCATTACCATGATTGTATGGTTTCGTTTTATGAAGTAAATGGTAAATTAGCTTCTAAGGTTTGCTGTAATAAGGTAGCATCAACTGGGTAGCTTAAAACAATAGAAGTTTATCCTCTTACAGTTCTGGAGGCCAGAAGTCTGAAATCAAGGTGGACAGGACCACAGTCTCTCTGAAGGCTTTAGGCGGGGAGGCTCTTTGCTTGCTTCTCTCTAGCTTTCAGTGGCTGCCCGCCATCCTTGGTGTTCTGGCTTGTAGAGGCATCACTCAGTCTTACCTTGGTTTTCACATAACCGTCATCTTAGTGTCTCTGTGTCCATAATTCCCTCTTTATCTAAGGACGCTGGGCATTGGATTGGGACCCATCCTAATCCAGTATGATCCCATCTTCCCTTGATTACATCTGCTAGGATCCTATTTCCAAATAGGGTCACATTCTACAATAGTGGAAATTGGGATTTCATCCACTTTCGGCGGGGTAGCTGGGGAATACCGTTCAAACCTGTAACAAATGGCAAAAGTGAATGTTTCAATTTTCCATTTGTTCAGAGAAGGATCCTTCAGGGATGTGGGACAGTTATCCATCATATCTAGCAATTTTCCCTAGAAGCCTAAGAGAGGTCAGGGTGGATAGCCCTGTTTTACCTGTAAGGTAGGCAGCCATCCTCCCAGTTCATGAAATCCAACACTTCCTAGTTAAGAAATGTGTTAGCCCCGAGTTGCAGAGTTCACCCAATACCCACGATAAGTTGACAGTGAAAGGCCGAGATTGGAGCCCACCATTCATTGCTGGACTCCTAGTCTGTCTTCCGTTAGTGCTGAGCAGGTGAGCATGGGCTGCACAACAGGTGTGTGGATTGCCCAGCAGAGCAGGGACAGCACGGGATGCTTCTCATCACACTACAAATCCCCGAAGTTTCTCCTAGTCCAGCCTGGGGCTAAGCATCTCACATGCTTCTCTGAAAGAGGTCACCTATAAACAAATGAAATGAATAAAACAAAAGCTTAAGCTGTTCTCTTTTCTTTGGGATATTTGCATTGTAATGGAGCAACCGGGGCTCCATGTCAGACCTCCTGAAGTCTTGTATCGAATCTGTATTTTGGAGCACACTAGGTAACTCCCAGGATAGGGCATATTTGAGAAACACTGGAATAAGGAAGCCTGACTCTTGAGACAGTAAGGAGTAGTATTTAGTGCAGGGATTTTAGGAAAGAATTAGGTGGGGATGTTGAGGGGAGAGGGTGGGGAAAAGTGGGAAATTAATTACTCAGTGCCCTCCAAGGAACATCAGAGTCTTATGCATAGTTCTCTGAGTTTGAGGCCTGGTGTCTGCCTTAGGAGGGGTCCAAGGAAGCAAGTTCTCTGAGCTTAGAGTTCTTCATTCCTCTTAGGAGAAGCAGAATATATTTAGGATTAGTTATTAAGTATAGAGCCTGGGGTTTCTTGGAGATTGAAGGACCAATTTCATATTAAGGGAGTTATCAGAGAAAATTCTAGCCTGCCTTGTCTTCTTAGTTATATTGTATGCAGTCAGTGGTTATGCACTCCCTTTTTTAAAAGAGCTGCTCATTATTTGTTTTGTACCTAAAGTTATAATCTAGTGTCTGTGACAGCACATTTGATTGCTTTTAAATTAAGGTGGTAGGAAAGGCAAAGAAATGACTAGGGAAAAAAGTCTGGAGAACAGATGACAAGATAACAGTGTTTTTGAATCTCTCAAAATAAACATGGTATTGAAAAATGATCCAAAACCGTTTGCTTGAAAATCACACTTATGTTTGAGTAATATTTCTGTGAGATATTTTAAAATCTATGTTTCTCTGAAGGCTGGTGTTCTGAAATTGAATTGAAGACTGCTTAATACCGAAGTATGACATGTTTTCTTTTGCCAGGGTTTCTTGTACTTTCTCCTTTGTTTAGTTTTTACAAATTTAATTTTCATTATTTCTGCATCTTCAAGATAGAAATCCCCTGTGGCTTCTATCTGAATGGGATCCCCAGTAAATGGTGACACGTTTTCCTTTATTATTTCCTTTTCTTTATATCTGCTGCCCTTCTTCAGTTTCATTCCATTTAATAACATTCATTGAGGATCTCCTGTGTGCCAGCACTGTGCTGGAGCTGGGACATGAGGGGCTCTACTCATGAGCTCAAGGTTGTCAGTGAGAAGCATCTGGAAAGAGATTGTGTCACTGTCTTATGAAAAGTAACATATTGTACGCTTTGTTGAGGTGCTAGGAGGACACAGATATGGTTGGTTGGGCATAGTTGGGAGTCCAGGAATGCTCACTGGAACAAATTACACTTCAGCAGAAGCCTAAAGTATGGGTGTGAGTTAGGTAGACAGGTGGCTGGGTGAGCATTTTGCCTGTATTTACCGTAGGGAAGAAAAAACTTCTCTACATTCTTAGCTTCAGTGGTTGGGTCTGCAAAAAAAACAAAACAAAACAAAATGAAGAAGGTATATTAACAAGACAAAAACAGAATTTATTAACATGTGTCTTGTACATACATGTGGGAGAACCCACTCATGAGGAACTCAAAGGAGTGGTTAGAACTTGGGCTTAGACAGAATTTTAACAAAGAACAATCAATTTGTAGAAAAGTGAGAAGACAGAGGAAAGGATTTTAGGCTGCAAAGGGCAGCAAACTTTGGGAAGGTTACTACATGGCAGAAACTACTTGAGTAAGATTTGTATCTGTCCATTTCACCACTGACTTTCTGTCTTCTTCCTGGCCGAGAAACTTCCCTGGAAGAGGGGAGTTATGTCAATCCTTATCTGACAGAAGCTTTGGGAAGCTCTAGGAAGGCTTCTTCTTGTCAATTCTCATTTGCCTCTAGTTCAGAATAACTCTTACACCCAGGTGGCATGTTTTGGGCTGGCATATTCTGATTTCCCACACCACATGCTCTGCCTTAGAATTAATGTTGCAATGGAATCTGTTTCTTTCCTGTATGTATAAGTCAAACCCTCCAATGATTTCACTTAATCCCATCCTCTTTCTTTTTCAAGGACTTTGCAGTTGATCCTTCCCCATCCTGTAGTAGCAATTTATACTACCTTCTGGGTCTTCTGCATAAGAAGACAAATGTGGCACAATATCTCTTTTCTTTGAAAACCAAACAAAACTTTCTACACTGATGTCTGCCTCTAGATGCTGTCTCATTTTTCTGCTTCCTTTTATAGTCCAACTCCTTATACTTATACTAATTCTTGTCACTTTTTTTTTTTTTTTTTTTTTTTTTTTTTTGCATTGTGCACTTCCTGAAGCTTACTGCACTTAGATTTTCATCCTTACCATTTCACTGAAATCACTTTGGTCAGAGTCAGTAACCACCTCCCATAAGGCCAAAGTGAATGGTCAATTCTCAGTATCAATTTACATATCAGCAAGAGTTGTTATAGTTGGTCACATTCTGGATATGTATTCTTCTCTCATCTTCAGGACATCATGTACTCCTGATTTTTTATCTTGAGAATCAAGATTACCAATGATACTTAATATCTCTCTCTCTTTCTTTCTCTCTCTCTCTCTCTCTTTTAAATTATTTCTTCTCTTCTGACATCTAAATGTGCAATCTTGGCCTTGTCTTCTCTATTTATACTCATCTCAGTAATGTGGTATAAAAACCATCTCTAATGTCAAACAACTGAATATCTACAGACAGTAGTGAGCTAGTTAATATATAGTAACCAGCTTTCTGGGGGAAATAAAGCTCTAATTTGAAACATTTGACCATTACCATGGTGTAAATACTCACAGCATGACAGATTTTAAGCGAGATTAATTACTACCTCAGTGATGATACCGAATGGGTGTTGGGAAGAGATGTAAACATGCACAGATATAAGTAATCTCAAGAATGTGGAGCATAGCAAAATGTAGTTAAGTAACTAGAAAGTCATGAGTTTGAATATTTATTACATATGTCTTTAATATAATGTATTTAATTATAAGTTTACCTAATTTAATTTTTAATAATGGTTATGTTCAACACCTGGTTTACAAAATTCTTTGAGAATCAGTATGAAACAGATTCTGCACACTGTTGTCTCTAGCCTGGTCTTTTTGTGGATTTGTCTTCCGTAAGGTGCTATCAACTACTTCCTGCTTTATGTGACCACGTTGGCTACATCATAGGCTTCTCAGAATTAAATTGTGACACTTTCATTGCCTAGTGTCCCCCTTCAGTTTATGCTACCTACAATTCTCCTGGTTGCACAAACCAAAAGCTTAGAAGTCATCCTTGACATTTCTTTCTTGTGTACAACCCCTTGCCAAATCTAAGGTAATTATCATGAGTATTGCCTTAAAATTCACATCACATCCACAGCTCCCATTCAAGTTTAAGTCACCCTCATCTCCTTCCCAGAGCCTTAATAAAGACTCCTGAGTATCTTGTTTTAACTCTTCCCCTACAGACTCATCACTTTACAGGGGACAAAATATAAATGTGATCATGCTTTTCCACTTCTAAAAACTCTTCCACATACCAACCTTTGCATTATATAGTTTGTCTTCTCACTTATTTCTGTAGATGAACACTTCATGATCCCAGACGAAGCTAGTCTCTGTCTCTTGGCTTGGAACCCCTCCCTGTTCACTTAAGCACAATGCTCTGGTAACTATGTGATCTCTTATATTACCATTTTTCTTCTCTACTAGCTTCGTTTCACCAGCCTACAAACAAGGGGAAAAAAAAAATAACATAAGATAGCGAAAGCAAAATCAAGCAGTGGCCAACCTTCTTGTGTATTTTTCAATGTTGCCACAGGAGTTGGCAGTGATCCCTGGGACTGTGTTTCCTTTCATCTCATGTAGAAAAGGTTCCAAGACTTCTCTTCTCCGAGGAAATGATTTGGGAGTTTGTGCTTGAATGAAGTTGTTCCTGGGATCATATTCCAGAGTGGAGTAGTGACTTCACATATTAATGACCTTTGTGGGAAGGCCATCTCCAGGGAGAAATTTGCTGATGTGAGCCTTATTTTAGAGACAAGGCCTTGGTGTCTTGTCCATGCTATAGCTCTAGGCTCCTAGCCTTTTTATTTTTACTTTTAAGATGATTGGTTGAAAGGTAAGGACATGGTCTTTGGCAAAGTATAGGGTGGCATGTAGCAGGCCGGGTCTAGGAAAGGCAAAACCAGCAAGATCCCCATTGCTGAGGGTGGGCAAGTCAATGTGATTTTGTTTTCAGTCTTAATTTACAAAGCCATTCTATTTGGTAGCTGAGTAGAACTTCTCAATCTTGTTCATTGTAATCTTCATTTTCTATTTGATATAGTTCTTTGGATTTAGTTAGACTTCTGAGTTCAGGTTATAATTATGAAATAAAAACCAAGCTACACCACTTCCAAACTGTATTTCTCTTGTCCAGGCCTCTCTCTCTAAGTCGACTTCTTTACCCATCTACAAACAAGACCTCTCTACTTGGATGGCCTAACAGACTCAGCTGAACTCTCACTTGTCCCTCTCTCCCCTCAAGTCTGCTCCAAACCTTTTTCTTTCCCAAGTAGTGAAGGAGGACTTTTCCTGATCTTTTTGCTGTTCCTCAGGCATGCCACACATCCTCCGTTAGGCCTTGTATGTACAGGTTATTCTCTTGGTCTGGAATGCTCTTTATCCAGATATTATCATGGCTTATTCGCTCAACGCCTCCAGTTTTTGCCAGATACCACCTTCTTGGTAAGGCCTACTCTGACCAACCTATTTAAGATCACAGCTGTTCTCTACTCACAAATCTTCCAATACTTTTACCCTATTGATTTCCTTAAGACGTAATCACCTTTCAACAAACTACACAATTTACTTTATCATTTATTTTCCTCTTCTCTCCCACAGAATGGAAATTCAGTGAGGAAGTGGATTTTTTTCTTCATTTTTTGCTCATTGATTTATCTCCAGTATATAGAACACTGCTCAGTAAAAGTTGGCAGTCAATAAATATTTGTTGAGTTGAATGAATGAATGAATGAATGCGTGAATGAGTGAATGAGTGACTTTTCTTAAAAACTAAAATAAAATTTAAACACTTATTACAAAGTCCTGCATAAACTGACTTTGACAGCCTCCGACCTAATTTCCTATATTCTCCCATTGGCTCAGTCCAGTCCATTTGCTGTTCTGTTTTATTAAGGTATCTCCTGCCTCAGCTTTTACACTAGCTCTTACCTTGGGCTGTGATTAGTGTATTACCTCCTCAAAGTGTTTTTCTCAAATATTCTTATCTATAATGGAGCCCCTCCTCTTCATTAAATGCCATCTAGCCCTGCTTCATTTTTCTTTATTGTACTTATCAGCTACTGAAATTACATTATTTATTTCTATGTTTAAGTATATTTGTGTTTTTGTCTTTTTTCCCAATAGATCGCAAATGTAGTAAGGTCAGAGATTTTGTCTTTCTTATGTATAGCTTTATCTCTGACACATGATGTTGGACACAAGGTGTACCTAGTAAGCGTTAGTGAAAGGGTGGATGAATTCATACATAAATGCAGAAACTAGAACTACAAGGAAATAAATGTAATAAATTAGAACAGTCTTTTATGGACTGAATGTTTGTATCCCCTCCAAATTCACATGTTGAAGCCCTGCCCCCACAGTATGGGAGTATTAGGAGGGAGGCCTTGGGGATGTGATTAGAATTAGATGAAGTCATGAGGAGGGAGCCCTCATGAATGGAATGCCCTGACTCCTATCAGGGCACCCATGGGAGTCTCATGGGAGAGCTTGCCTCCTTTCTGTGCTCTCTGCCATGAAAGGCTACAACATGAAGTTGGCAGTCTGCAACCTGGCAAAGGGTCTCACGAGAGCTTGACTATGCTGGCACCCTGATCTCTAGAACTATGAGAAATAAATTTCTGTCATTCACAAGCCAGCCAGTCTATAGTACTTCATCTTAACAGCCTGAGCTGTCTGGGACACAGTCCATGAGGGGAAGTGCAAAGAAGTTTCTTTTGAATTCTGTAAGCACATGGGGACAACTGATTTCTGCTAGAGAGAAAACGGACATGGCCAAATAAGTAATTGAGTTATACACTATGAATAGGAAGGCAAGAATGCAAGCAGGGAGGATAATGCACTAATTCACTGTTGAGGAAATGAGAGCTTAAATTAAGGCAGAAATGCAGTGGGAATGAAGAAAAGAGTGGCTAGTATTGAGAAGAATTCAGGAGTTAAAATGACAGAAGTTGGTCAGATATGGAGGTTGAGGAAGGAGAGGTCCAGAGGAACAACAAATTCTGATTTGCCAGCAACATTTACAGCTGTGTCATTAACTGAGATAAAGAGTAGAGTAGGGGCAGAAGGTGGTGAATTGGACTTTAGACATATTGAGTTGCACTTGCCCAATTATTATTTCCACAGTGACATAGCTCAGGAAATAGGCTAGGGCTCAGTCATCAGCCTTTACAGGTGGTTGTTAACCATAAAAATGTATAAAGTTATCTATAGAAAGATGTGAAACAAAGTGTGCTCAACTTTCGTATTGTGGCACATTTTCAACAACTAAAATTTCTGGCTCTATGCATATATTTTTAAAGACGGGATATTGGCCTAGAGTTCTCCTTTTTTGTACTGTCTTTATCTGGTTTTAGTATCTGGGTAATGCTGACCTCATTTGGTCATTTGGTAATTTTCCTGCCTGTTCCATTTTTTGGAATAGTTTGAGAAGAATAGATATTCTTCCTTAAATGTTCAGTGGAGTTCATGTGTGAAGCCATCCAGTCCTGGACTTTTATTTGTGAGGAAGTTTTTGATTACTGATTGAGTTTTATTACTGCTAATAAGTCTTTTCATTTTTCCCCCCTGTTTCTTGTTGGTTTAGTTTCTAGAACTTGATCCATTTCTTCTAGGTTGTCCAATTTATTGGCATATGATTTTTCATAATACTCTCTTCTAACCCTTTGTATTGCTGTTGGGTTGGTTATTTGTCCTTTTTCATTTCTGATTTTTTGTGTTTCAGTTCTCTCTCTCTTATGACTCTAGCTAAAGCTTTATCAATTTTGTTGAACTTTTCATAGAAAAAGCTCCTGATCTCTTCTATTGAGTTTTATAGTTACTATATCATTTATTTCTGCTCTAATCTTATTTCCCTCCTTCTGCTGGCTTTAGGTTTCATTTGTTCTTTTTCTAGGCCCTTTAGTATAAGGTTAGATAGTTTGTTTGAGATTTTCCTTGCTTTCCAAGGTGGGCCTGTTATGCTATATAATTCCCTCTTAGAACTGCTTTTGCTGCCTCCCAGAGATTTTGGACCATTGTATTTTCATTTTCATTTGTCTCCATGTATCTTTTAATTTCCTTTTTGATTTCTTGGTTGACTTATTCACTGTTTAGTAGCATGGTATTTAATCTCCATGTATTTGTGGTCTTTCTAGATTCTTATGATTGAGTTTTAGTTTTGTAGGATTGTGGTTGAAAAAGATGCATGGTATGACTTCAGTCTTTCAATTTATAATGCTTCTTTTATGGTGTTGTGTGTGAACTATTTTGGAGAATGTTCTGTGTGCATTTGAAAAGAATGTATATTCTGCTGTTCTAGGACCAAATGTTCTGAATATACCTTACATCCATCTTGCCCAGTGTGTCATTTGAAGCCACTGTCTTTTTGTTGATTTTCTATTTGGATGATCTGTCCATTGATGTAGGTGGGGTGTTAAAGTTCTCTACTATTTATTATTGTATTATTATTGATTAGTTCTTTATGTTTGTTATTAAAATTTTTTATTTGGATGCTTCTGTGTTGGATGCATAAATATTTATAATTTTATATTTTTGTTGGGTTGCCCACTTTATGATTAGGTGGTGTTCTTCTTTGTGTCTTGTTACAGTCTTTGTTTTAAAGTCTGTTTTGGGGGTGCCTGGGTGGCTCAGTCATTGAGTGTCTGCCTTCAGCCCAGGTCATAATCCCAGGGTCCTGGGACAGGGTCCTGGAATCAAGTCCCGCATCAGGCTCCCTGCTCAGCAGGAGGCATGCTTCTCCCTCTCCCACCCCCTTGTTTATGTTCCCCCTCTCGCTGTGTCTCTCTCTGTCAAATAAAACAAAATCTTTAAAAACAAATTAGTAAATTCTGTTTTGTCTGATATAAGTACTGCTCCCTGCCTTTCTTCTCCCATTCATTTGCATGATAAATATTCTCTATCACCTCACTTTCAATTTGAAGGTGTCTTTTGGTCTTTTGGTCAGTGTCTTATAAGCAGCATATAGATGGGTCCTATATGCTTTTCCATTACCTTATGTCTTTTGATTGGACAATTTGGTCCATTTCTGTCAAAGTACTTATTGATGGGTATGTATTTATTACCATTTTGTTACTTTTTTATGATTATATTTGTAGTTCTTCTCTGTTTCTTTCATCCTCTGCGCTCTACTCTCATTGTTCGCTGACTTTCTTTAGTGATATACCCGGGTTCCTTTTCTTTAGTGATATATACCTGGGTTCCTTTCTTTATATTTCTTACAGTGATGACACTGTAGGGGTAAGGAGGAAAGTGTCTGGAAGAGTGTGCTTCTTAGTACTTTCAAACCCTGGGATTAAGTTCAATACAAAACTGTAACAATGTATACTGGCATTATTACTAAGGTACAGAACCTTCTAGAATTAAAAGTTTGAGTCACTGTATCAGGCAAGGGACCATAGTTAGCTGAGGTATTTACTAAAGGCAAAGGAAATATGGAATGGATAGTGGAAGGAAATAGTTGTAAATACCAGCTATGGCTAATTGCAGAAATGAAAACTATAACAATTATGTGCATTTCCTCCAAGTTTGATGTAATATTATTATAAATATATAATATATATACAAAGTATACAACATAAATATCACAGAAAGTTTTATTTTCTTTTTACCTTCTCCCATATGACATAATTTGTGTTAATATTAACTTATATCTCAATTTTAAGTTACAAGAGACCAAAGGGTGAGAGGGACTATAACTTAGAAGAGGAATAGCTCTCATCCAAAGATAGATGAAGGACTTTGATTACTTTTTGAATTAGTGTGTCTTTCCATTGAGTGAGGTAGAATTGCATTATGTTTTGCATTAGGTTGCTGTTTTTTAATTTTAATTAGAAAGTTAAGTATGATTGAAAGAGGTATATATGGACAAGGAATGGATGATGTTCATTCAGGAATTTCCTTTCTGTCTGCTCTTGAGTACCTTGGGCCACAAAAGACATTTTACATTTGAATTGGAAAAATAGGAGGAAAGGAGAGCCATCTTAATTAATTAACTTTTTAAACATTTGAATAGTTGGTCCAGGGTAAGATGTACTCTTGCAGTTGTGCTGTTGCGTATCCTCTGGCTCTCCTGGTTGTATGGCAGCAGTGGGGCCCAGGGTCTTGCTTTCTTTGGCTTCCACTGGATTCTCTTTGAGCTTTTTGAGCAGGTGTATGTTGAGCCTTGATGAGGGCACCGGGAGGCACTCCCATTATCAAAATGGAAGGTTTCATCAGGTTCCAGGTCAGCCTTGTAAGTTCCAGTTTGGGCTTGCTCTCCTGCTTTATGTTCATCTTTTTTCTTCTTCTTCTTAATGCTGATACTGCATACTTCATACTCCAACAGGAGACACATGAGCAACTTAGTCTGGAACCATCTCCCATAATGCACATGGTCACATCTCTATAATAATCTCTATATAATATACAATACATCATCTATTATATATTATATAATATATAATCTCTATAATAAACAATACATTTATGATCAAACTCTGATAACATTGTTGTTTAATATCTTACCCAAAATATGTTTTCATGACAAAAATTCACATTTTTTGAAGTGCACATGATTTATAAACTGATTTCAGAACCTCTAGTACTAAAAAAAGTAACTTCAGTGTTCCTGTGTTTTTTACCTTATAATAAGAGGAGACACTTAGGGTTTGGGATTATGTAACTGCAGTGCAGGACATACTGCCAAGTAGGCTTATAATAAAGAACTTGGCAGGGCCAACAGCTCAGGGGATTAAGAGCATAAATTTAGAGGTTAGTATTGAGAATAATAACATGTAAGGATATGGATGTTTCATTTTCTCTCCATATTTAAAAAAAAAAATCCCTCTCCCATTAAATTTCTTTTCATTGGCCTATGGCAGGTAGAGTTGGCAAGAACTCTAGCATCATCTGGTGTAAGTTCACAATTTTTAGGTGGCAGCACCAAGACCCAGAAGGGTAAGTGGCCTGTGGTCAAACACCCCATGACAAGGAGTCCTACTGACCCAGCAGCACCCTCTCCATCTTGCCAACTGGACAGGAAGCTGCTGAAACAGAAGCAATGGAAGCCCACACTCTACCAAAATACAATTTGAGTTTGTGGTGAGGTAGATAAGAGTAATAAATGGTGATTTCATAAAGTTTAAGTAGAGAAAGCTGACTTCCATCAATGGTATATTTAATTGAAATGCACCCCAAAGGCATACCACATAGCTGATGGCTCGTGAGAGAAAAGGTAGGAGATTATAAAGGAAGGTAGGAAAGGCCAACCTTTAGGTGAAAATTTATAAGTCTTCTTTTAACTTCTTCCTTCCTTTCTTTCTTTTTTTTTGTTATGTTCAGTTAACCAGCATATAGTACATCATAAGTTTTTGTTGTAGTGTTCAACATTCATTAGTTGCATATAACAGGCAGTGCTCATCCCAACACATGCCCTCCTTAATACCCATTACATGGTACCCTATCCCCTACCTTCCTCCCTTCTGTAATCCTCAGTTTGTTTCCCAGAGTCCAGAGACTCTCACAGCTTTGTCTCCCTCTCTGATTTCTTCCCATTCAGTTTTCCCTCCACTCCCCTGTGGTCTGCTGCTCCATTCCTTATGCTCCACATATGAGTGAAACCATATGAAAATTGTCTTTGTCTGCTTGACTTATTTCACTCAGCATAATCCCCTCAAGCTCCATCCATGTTGATGCAAATGGTGGGTATTCATCCTTTCTGATGGCTGAGTAATATTCCATTGTATATACGAGCCGCATCTTTTTTTATCCATTCATGTGCTGATGGTCATCTCAGCTCCTTCCACAGTTTGGCTATTGTGGGCATTGCTGCTATGAACATTGGGGTGCATGTGCCCCTTTATTTCACTACATCTGTATCTTTGCGGTAAATACCTAGTAGTGCAATCGCTGGGTCATAGGGTAGCTCTATTTTTAATATCTTGAGGAGCTTCCATACTGTTTTTCAGAGTGGCTGCACCAGTTTGCATTCCCACCAACAATGTAAGAGCCCCTTTCTTTTTATTTATTTATTTATTTATTTATTTTCAAAGATTTTATTTATTTATTTGTAAGAGAGAGAGAGTGAGAGCGAACACAGGCAGACAGAGTGGAAGGCAGAGTCAGAGGGAGAAGCAGGCTCCCTGCGGAGCAAGGAGCCCGATGTGGGACTCGATCCCAGGACGCTGGGATCATAACCTGAGCCGAAGGCAGCTGCTTAACCAACTGAGCCACCCAGGCGTCCCTGTAAGAGCCCCTTTCTCAACAACCTCTCTAACACTTGTTGTTTCCTATATTGTTCATTTTGGCTTTTCTAACTGGAGTAGGGTGGTGATGGCTAGGGATGTTGAAAATATTTTCCTGCGTTTGTTGGCCATTTGTATGTCTTCTTTGGAGAAATGTCTCTTCATATCTTCTGCCCATATCTTTACTGGGTTATTTGTTTTTTGGGTGTTGAGTTTGATAAGTTCTTTATAGATTTTAGATATCAGCCCTTTATCCAAAATGTCTATGCTGCCTAGAGCAATTTATACTTTCAGTGCAGTCAAATACCATTGATATTTTTCACAGAACTGGAACAATCAATCCTAAAATTTGCATGGAACCAAAAAAGACCCTGAGTTGTCAGGGGAATTAAAAAAAAAAAACAACCAAAGCTGGGGGCATCCCATTGCCTGACTTCAAGCTCTATTACAAAGCCGTAGTCATCAAGACAGTATGGTATCGGCACAAAAACAGACACATAGATCAACAGAACAGAATAAAGACCCCAGAAGTGGACCCTCATCTCTGTGGTCAACTAATCTTTGACAAAGCAGGGAAGAACATCCAATGGAAAGAAGACAGTCTCTTCAATAAATGGTGCTGGGAACTGGACAACAACATGCAGAAGAATGAAACTCGACTATTCTCTTACACAATACACAAAGATAAACTTAAAATGAATGAAAGACCTCAATGTGAGACAGGAATCCCACAAAATCCTAGAGCAGAACTCAGCAGCCTGTTGGACATTGGCCACAGCAACTTCTTTCAAGACACGTCTCCAAAGGCAAGGGAAGCAAAAGCAAAAATGAACTTTTGGGACTTCATCAAAATTTAAAAAAAAAAAAAAAGCTTTTTCATAGCAAAGGAAATAGTCAACAAAACTAAGAAGCAATCCATGGAATGGGAGAAGATATTTGAAAATAACAGTTTGGATAAATATCTTGATATCCAAAATCTATAAAGAAAAGCTGGCACCTGGAAAGTGATAAAAAAAAATATTATATTTTCTTCTCCACATGCTCACATGCTACTCTTTATTCTAAACTATTTTTCTTTGTACACATGCACAGGAAGTGACCTAAAGATTCATTTGTCCTGTAGTTTTACTCTGACTTCGGCAATTAAGTTTTGAGATCACTTTTATTTCAGCTAATGTTCACAAATATATCTATCACTTAAAAATTAAAGAAGAAAAAATCATACAATTGTCTTAGTACATGGAAAAAGACATTCATTAGTTATTAGCGAGTTTAAAACTTAGAAGGAGGGGTGCCTGGATGGCTCAGTGGGTTAAGCCGCTGCCTTCGGCTCAGGTCATGATCTCAGGATCCTGGCATCGAGTCCCACATCGGGCTCTCTGCTCGGCGGGGAGTCTGCTTCCTCCTCTCTCTCTCTGTCTGCCTCTCTGCCTACTTGTGATTTCTCTCTGTCAAATAAATAAATAAAATATTAAAAAAAATAAAATAAATAAACTTAGAAGGAAACTTCCTTAACCTGAAAAGACTTTTTACTCTTTTTTGTTTTTAATGTCTACAGAAATATTATATAGCATTTTCAAATGCTAACTTTGTATCGGTTTGGTAGAAGATTTACAGAATGACTTCAGAAAACCCTGGTAGCAAATTCCCTGTTCATTGGTAGCCTTAAATATAAATTTATTGGGCAAAAATAATAATTATTCCTTATATATTCCTTGGCTCTGATTATAAGGGGCTCGTAGTCCAACTAGCTGGGGTCTTATAGGAAAGAAGTTCATAAAGGAATAAATAAGAAAGAAAAAGTAGTTAGCAAAGCAGGGCATCCTTAAAGAAGAGAATGCATAGCATTTGGACATATCACAGAACATTAATTGTATGCAACTCAATATATTGTTTAATGTATGGAAGTGTCATAAATAGCATGTTAGTAGCTTGAATTTAATGAAGGGACTTAATGGAAGGATTTAACTAAAAATATATCAAGTGCAATTTATGTGTTAGGCATTATGCTACTTATCTATTTCACATAAGCATTATCAAATGTGATACATTACCAAGGACTGGAAATAGTCAATGGCTAAAGAATAATAGTTTAATGAAAAGACTAGAAGAATGGAATCAGATGGGGGTATTCAGAGAAGAAAAATTTCATGGAATATTTTAAGTGGTAATTTGAAGAAAATAAAATAGATTTCTGAAGAGAAAATATCAGGAAATACAGAATAAGATAATTTAAAATTTGAAAAGCAGAGACTTTGTTTTCGTAAGAAGAGGTAAGTAGATATGAACTTATAGACTGTGTCTGGTAGAATGTGCACTGTGGGAGTGCCTGGGTGGCTCAGTGGTTTAAAACCTCTGCCTTCAGCTCAGGGCATGATCCCAGGGTCCTGGGATCGAGCCCTGCACCCGGCTTTCTGCTCATCAGGGAGGCTGCTTCCTCCTCTTTCTCTGTCTGCTTCTCTGCCTACTTGTGATCTTCATCTGTCAAATAAATATAAAACACTAAAAAAAAAAAAAAAAAGAATGTGCACTGTGACCAGAGTAGCGATTCTCATGACAGCTACAAGAGGGAAGAGCAGGTAGTTCTGAGGGGTCTTGAGCAGATGGAGAAATACAAGTTCTTTGTCAAATTTTCCTGGTCAAACTATCTTATGTTTATAAATTCACATTATTCTTATAAAATGACCAAACTCCATAGGATAATTTTTTTTTTTCAATTTAAATTCAAGTTAGTTAACATACAACGTGTTTTTAGTTTCAGGGGTAGAATTTAGTGATCCATCAGTTGTATATAACACCCAGTGCTCATCACAAGTGCCCTCATTAATGCCCATCACCTGGTTACCCCATCTCCCGACCCCCGACACCTCTGGCACCCCTCTGTTTCCTGCAGTTAAGAGTCACTTAGGTTTTGCCCCTCTCTCTCTCTGTTTTTATCTAATTTTATTTTTCCTTCCCTTCCCCTGTGTTCATCTGTTTTGTTTCTTAAATTCCATTTATGAGTGAAATCATATGGCATTTGTCTTTCTCTGACTGACTTATTTCATTTTGCATAATACACTCTAGTTCAATCCACATGGCTGCAAATGGCAAGATTTCATTCTTTTTAATGGCTGAGTAGTATCCATAGGATTGTTTCTTTCTTTTTTTTTTTTTATTAACATATAATGTATTATTTGCCCCAGGAGTACAGGTCTGTGAGTCATTGGGCTTACACAATTCACAGCATTCACCATAGCACATACCCTCCCCAGGGTCCATAACCCAGTCACCCTATCCCTACTTCCCCCCACCCCCCAGGAACCCTCAGTTTGTTTTGTGAGATTAAGAGTCTCTTATGAGATTAAGAGTCTTTATGGTTTGTCTCCCTCCTCATCCCACCTTGTTTCAATTTTCCCTCCCTTCCCCCACATGACTCCTTGCCCTGCCTCTCAAATTCCTCCTATCAGATAATATGATAGTTGTCTTTCTCCAATTGACCAATTTTGCTAAGCATAATACCCTCTAGTTCCGTCCACATCATTGCAAATGGCAAGATTTCATTTCTTTTGATGGCTGCATAGTATTCCATTATATATATATAATATATATATATTATATATATATATCACATCTTCTTTATCCATTCATCCGTTGATGGACATCTAGGTTCTTTCCATAGTTTGGCTATTATGGACATTGCTGCTGCAAAAACTTATATACAAGGGAGGAGAGAATTTCTACAGCAACCACATGTAGCATAATCTCAACTTGAAAAAAAGGATACTCAATAAAATTAAGTCTTTATGGTTTGTCTCCCTCCTCATCCCACCTTGTTTCAATTTTCCCTCCCTTCCCCCACACGACTCCCTGCCCTGCCTCTCAAATTCCTCCTATCAGATCATATGATAGTTGTCTTTCTCCAATTGACTAATTTTGCTAAGCATAATACCCTCTAGTTCCGTCCACATCATTGCAAATGGCAAGATTTCATTTCTTTTGATGGCTGCATAGTATTCCATTATATATATATAATATATATATTATCCATTCATCCGTTGATGGACATCTAGGTTCTTTCCATAGTTTGGCTATTGTGGACATTGCTGCTGCAAAAACTTATATACAAGGGAGGAGAGAATTTCTACAGCAATCACATGTAGCATAATCTCAACTTGAAAAAAAGGATACTCAATAAAATTAAGACCTATTCATCCAACGAGACCTTAAATAATGTGTAAAAGTTGAGCACTAAATTGGAAGAAGATATTTGTAACACTTTAACTAAGAAAGGATTAATATCTAGAATATATAAATGATATCTCCCTTTCAAAAGAAAAAGACAAGGGACATACAGAGAAAATGGCAGAAATATTGAGCTTTTTTTAAAAGATTTATTTCTTTGTTGGAGAGGAGAGAGAGAGAGTGAGAGAGTAGGGGGTGGGCTGAGGGAGAGGGCAAGAGAAATTCAAGCAGACTCTGAACTCAGCATGGAACCCAGTGCAGCATGCTGGGATCCATGCAGTGATCAGTGCTGACTTGGTGGGTACTCAATCTTATGACCCTTAAATCATGACCTGAGCTGAAACCAAGAGTCAGTTGCTCAACCAACTGTACCAACCAGGTGCCCCAGAATATTAGGTTTCTTAAAGTAGTTGTTCTTCAGATAGTATGTATGTTATTCTTATCCCATAAAAATGCTTTATTGAGATACAATTCCTGTAACATGCTATCCACCCACTTGAAGTGTACAATGCAATAGTTTTTAGTATATTCATAGGTTTGTAACCATCATCACTGTATATATATTTTTTAAAATTTTTATTTATTTGAGGCAGGAAGGGGCAGAGGCAGAAGCAGACTCTGCTGAGCAGGAAGCCTGATGCAGGGCTCGATCCCAGGATCCTTAGATCATGACCTGAGCTGAAATCAGACGCTTAACTGAACCACCCAGGAACACCCCCACAATATATTTTAGAACATTTTTATCCCCCTAGAAAGAAACCTGATACTCATTAGCAGCCACTCCCATTTTCCTGTCTCCAATATCTCCAACCCTTCGCAATCACTATTCTTTCTGTGTCCATAGATTTTCCTATTTGGGACATTTCATATAAATAGAACCATATAATAATATGGGGTCTTTTGTGCCTGGGTCCTTTAATTTAGAATAATATTTTCAACATTTGTCCATGTTTTAGTATATATCAGTATTCTTTTTTATTGATGAAAAATGTTCCATTGTATAGATATATCACATTTTATTTTTCCATTTATCCCTTGAAGGGCCCTTGATGGTTTCCCTTTTTCAGCTGCTATATACATACATGTACGAGTGTTTGTGTGACTATATCCTTTTATTTCTATTGGGTCTATACCTAGGAGTAGAATTGCTAGATCATGTGGTAACTCTATGTTTAATCTGAGAACAGCTGGAGTGTTTTCCAAAGTGGCCACACCATTTTATATGTCTTCCAGCAGGACTCCCAATTTCTACACATCATCATGGACACCTGTTATTATCTATCCTTTTGATTATGGCCATCCCAGGAGATGCAAAATGGTATCTGGGTTTTGACTTGCATTTTTCCAGTGACTAAGGATGTTAAACATTTTTTCATGGGTTTTTTTTTTTTTTTTGGCCATTTGTATATCTTCTTTGGTGAAATATATATTCTTGTCAAACACAGACTATTTAGTAATAATATAAATTTTAAGACTGATGGTAAATACGAAGAAAAGAAATTTTTAAAGTTTATGAAGACAGTTCCTTAGATAAACTTTATGAATGGTCACAGAGAAAGGAAATAACTCAAAGGACGTGACTATTGAAGACAAGATTACAAATAGTTTGATTCATTGTTTGTTTTTAATGCCACATGGTAACTGTAGTCTGTGGTCACCGACTCAGTGGGCAGAGGGAGGGAGGTGAAGCGAGGGGCAGTAAAGGGAGAAGGATAAATATGGGGCAGGATGGAGTTCATTGCAAAATGGAGAGGAATGATTGTATGATAGAGAGTTGCCCTGTCCGACCAGATAAATGTTGAAAATAGGTCCTTCTAGGTGCACAGAGGCCATTGGATAAGCAGATTTACTCCCTTTGTCAATGTCTCCAGTTGTTCTTTGCTTCCTTCTTACCCAGAGACCTTACTGCTCCATTCTAAGAACTAGCTAGAACAAAAGAAAAAAAAAAAAAAAGGAAAAACACCCAAATAGTTGGAAAAAAATGAGACAATTCACAAAAGCCCTTCAAAATTATGTTTTTTTTCCAAGACTGTGTTAATGTAAACACAGTTTTAACTAAACCACTTGCCTTTTTTAAACACACAAAAAGACCTTATTAAAAATGAGTTTACTTGAAGAAATCCATGCATGAATTATATGACTAACCAAACCAATGAAGGGCGAAATTAAAATAAATGCATTCAAATAAAGATATGCAGTATAAGTGAACAGACACATAGTTCAAATTCTAACTTTTATAAAAACTATACTACAACTATCAAAATTATCTTAATGGGGCTCTTGTTCTTGTTTCTTAATGTCTTAGTGTCTAATGATAAAGAGGAGTAATACAAATACAAACTATTTGATTTAGAGGCACTGGAGTGACATGGTTAAGCACCTGACTCTTGATTCCAGCTCAGGTCATGATCTCAGGGTCATGAGATTGAGCCCCTTATCAGGCTCCAAGCTTAGGTGTGGAACCTGCTTAAGATTCTCTCTCTCTCTTCTTCTGCCCCTCCTCCACCACTCATGTGCATTAGCTCACTCCCTCTCTTTCTTAAAAAAAAACAAAACACAACACAACAATAAACAAAAAACTATTTGATTTACACGTGTAGAGGAAATCCAAGCTATGGCAAGTACAATGTAGCCTTCAGTGTATGTACATATATATATGCTAGTATTAAGCTGTGGCCTTCATTCCAGCCCCACCCTTGTATCTTCTGTCTCTGATGCTAGGCCTGGGACTCCCTAAATCATGTTTCTCTTTTGCCTGTCAGGTTCTGCCAGTTATAGGATGCTAGAGGCCGACAGGAAGGCTGAGGAAGAAAGAGGGACACGCTTCTTCCTGTTTGCTTCCTGCTCCATTCTGTGACATCCAACAACTGTTTTTCATTCCAGCAGTGACGGTTTTTCCTGTAAGCAGTCATTGGTCCGAGTTTGTAGTTTTGGAAAGATTCCCAGAACTAGTCCTCCTGCACTCTGTTCAGAGACCCCAGCACCGGTCAGCGAGTGCCCCAGTCTGGAGCAGTCTAGGTCCCAGGTCTGAGATGTCACGAGCTTCTGGCTATAATAATTCTAACCCCCTCACTTTGTTCTCCTGCCCTAGAGGTGGTAAGCTGCTTCCTGCAGTTGCCTCGGCCATGTCGACCTTTCAACAATATGGGGGTTTGAGGGGCAGACCCCACCCCCACAGCTGAGAATCGGTATATAACTCTTGACTCCCCCAGAACTTAACTGCTAAAAGCTTACTGTTGACTGGAAGCCTTTACCCATTCCATAAATAGACAAATAACACATATTTTCTATGGTATATGTAGTATATACTGTATTCTTGTAATAAAGTAAGCTACAGAAAAGAAAATGTTAAGAAAATGATATGGAAGAGAAATACATTTATAGTACTGAACTAAAAAAAATCTGCATATAAGTGGACATGTGCTGGTCAACACTGTGCTGTGCAAGGGTCAGCTGTATTCTCTTCTGCCTTTTCCATTCTTCTATACCTTGCTAGTTAACAACTTTTTGTATTAAATTATCTCTATGACACAGATTGCATGGAGCACTGGGTGTGGTGCAAAAATAATGCATACTGTTATGCTGAAAATAAAAAATAAAAAAAATTATCTTTATGAAAGTCACTATTTTGGTTTCCATTTTCTATCTTAAATGGATCCTTACTGAATGACTGTATGGATTCATTCAGTTTCCCGGAGCATAATGAGAAAGAGAGAGAGAGGCATACATACTTATTTAAAAATATCATTTTTATATACTTTGCTATTAAGTTAGCTAAGTTAGAAGTTTTGTTTATATGTTTATCAGTGAAAATTATCTATAATTGCCTTTCCTAGTACAGTCTTCTTCGGGTTTTGATACCAGTGTTATGTTAGCTTTGAAGAATAAGCTAGGAAGCTTATTATGGTTTTTAAAAAATTAATTACATAAGCTTTATTAAGGACTTTTGTTTTTAGAGCAGTTTAAGGTTCACAGCAAAATTAAAAGGAAGAGGACAGAGATTTCCTATTAACTCCTGCCTTCACATACCCATGGCCTCCCCTTTATCAACATTCCCCTCCAGAGCAGTACACTTGTCACAGTTGATGAACCTGCACTGACACATCATAGTCTCTTAAAATCCATAATTTCCCTTAGGGTTCACTCTTGGTGTTGCTCATCATACGGATTTGGGCTAATGTGCAGTGACACGTATGATCCCGTATAGAGGACCACCCTGCAAGTCCTCTGTGCTCCCTCTCTTCATCCTTCTACCTCCCCCACCCTTGAGAACCCCTGATCTTCTTCCTCCTGTCCATTGTTTTGCCTTTCTCAGGACATTGTGTAAGTGGAATCATACAGTTTGTAGCTTTCTAAGCTTGAATTCCTTTGTTTATTATATGTTTTGGAGTAATTTGTTTAAATAAGAATAATTTGTCCCTTGAAAGCATGCGGAATTCATCTGTAAATCTACCTGGTCTTGTACAATTTTTAAGTTAGTTATTTGATGGACATTTCAATTTCTTCTAAATCTATTTCTAACTATTTTTTTCTTGAGCCAGTTTCGAGAATTTTTATTTTTTTTAAAAGTGTCCATTTTCATCTAGATAAGTAATACAGTATCTTTTATAAATGTTTAAACTTATCTGTGTTTCTGCTTCATTTACAACATTGTTAATTTACATCTTATTTTGAAATGATACTTCTCAACGTTTTAAAAATGGTTGCTCTTTGGGAAAAAAATAACCTTTGGTTTTACTGATGAACTTATTTTCTAATTTTACTTTTTTTAAATTTTATTTTTTCAGTGTTCCAAGATTCATTGCACCACACCCAGTGCTCCATGCAATATGAGCCCTCCTTAGTACCCACCACCAGGCTCACCTAACCCCCCGCCTCCCTTCCCTCCAAAACCCTCCGTTTGTTTCTCAGAGTCCACAGTCTCTCATGTGGACGTCTCCCCGTCTGATTTCCCCCAATTCACTTTTCCTTTCCTTCTCCCAATGTCCTCCATGTTATACCTAATTAGTGTCTTTTTTCTTAACCTCTACTTTCTGCCCTAATTTTCTGAGAGATATCTTAGTTCATTGAAAGCTTAGTGCAATGATTTGCCATTTCTCTTGTTAATACCACTTTGGTGTAACTCTCTGGGTGTGGTCTTCTTTTCTCATTCTTGCTCTCTTAGTAGTTCTATCAGGTTGTAATTTTCATTCTGTTTCCCTTTGGACCTAAAAGTAATTTTGAATGTGATTAACAATTTCCAGTTATTTAATTTATTTTCCTGGAAGGGCTGTGCTAACATCTTTTTTCATTGAGATCATAAATTTCTCTTTTTCTTTTCCTTTTTTTTTTTTTTTTTTTTTGCACTATTCTTGATGGTTTCCATGATTTCCACTTTTGAGAATTTGTTGAAATTTTTTTTGTGGCTTAATAATACAGAGTGAGTTTTTGTCAATGTGTGTTTGAAAAAAAAAAAGCATAAAATGTGGTGTATCATGTTTTGTATGTCCTAATTATTTATTTTGTTTCTTTGCTTTGTCAGTTTTTGAGAAAGCTTTGTTAGCCTCTTCCTTTAAGATTTTTTATTACTCTATCTCTTTTTATTTATGCAAATACAAAAGTTTATTAGCTCCTTGTAGATTTGTAACTATTGCATTTTCTTACTGGAGTCTTCTTTTAATTAAGGAAGCACTTAATATTTTCATATGAAGTTTTCCTTTGGCTTATATTCTTGTTAGAATTTGTCTGACGTTGTATTTTTCCATTTTGTTCCTTTATGTTTTTCTGTGTGCTTTCATTTTTTGGATGTCAGTGATGAACAGTATATAGAGAGGTTTTCTTTTTTAACCTAATCCGTGAGTTGCTATCTTTTAATAGATGAGTTTAACCCTGGCATATGTATTCTACATTTAACTTTTTCCTGCAGTTTTATTTTTTTTCTATTCATCTCACTTGCTGTATATTTTTCTTTACTTCGTTTACAGCCTTTTGTTAGACTGAACTTTTTTTTTTATCTCTTTTTCCTTCACTCTAAGGGTTTGAAAGATAATTCTATTTTGAATAATTATGCCTAAATTTCTATCATAGAAGCATATATTATCGCCTAAAGTTTAATGATTCACAATTGCAGTCTTCCTCATTAATCAAATAGATACCTCTGAGCATTTCTTGTTTTTATATAGTCGGGAATTTTAGTTTGATTGTTACAGCGGTTTTATTGTTCTGTCCTCTCAACACATTTAGACCACTCTAAATGCTCTTTTGTTGTGGTTTGTCATTATTCCTTGAATCCCACTGTTCCTTCATTTTTTAAAAAAGATTTTATTTATTTAGTTAGTTAGAGGGAGTGAGAACACAAATGTGGAGGGTGGCCAGAGGGAGAGAGAGAAGGAGAATCTCAAGCAGACTCTGCACTGAACCCCCACAGGGGCTTGATCCCATGAGTCTGGGATCATGACCTGAGTCAGAATCAAGTTGGCTTAACTAACTGTGCCACCTAAGTGCCCATTTATTCTTGTACTTTTAACCTTTCTCCTTTTCTGTCTTTGTATTCTCTCCCCCAACCCTCTACTCAATGCATCCTCTCGTCATTTTCTCAAATAGTCTTTGTAGGTGGTAAATAATGTCAATCTCTTTCTGTAACTTCTATGGATTTGAAATTCTGTGTTTATTCATTTGATTAGTTTGTATTTTTATAGTCAAAATGTCAACTTCCTCAGCCTCTTGTTGATTTTTAGGATGCAATACTCTCTTGTATCTTTTGGGGAATATTATCTCTAATCATCAGAAGCCCTATCGTACTCAGATTTTAAGTTTTCATTCTTTGCATGTAAATTTTTTTGTTTTGTTAAATTTCATATTGCCCTTTAATGGTGTTGGCTTTCTTTAAGTATCTAATGATCCTTGCACATCTCCACAACTGAAAGTCTTTAATAAACTCAGAAAAAAAAAAAAATGCTTCTGTTTCTACAGCCTGCTTGGTGGGAAGGATGGGACCAGTTTTTGAGTGTGATAAGAAGTGGAAGGGAACTGTGTACCCAGGACTCCCTATTCTCCTGGGTGACCACAGGTGCCTGAGATCCCACTCTGTCCCTCCACTGTCATTTGCCACTCATGCTTTTCTGAATGAGGATTCTGGTTTCTGTTGACCGGTGCTTGAACAGGTTGGGGGAGCAGGCAGAGGACGAAGACATGTATGTGCTGGACCTTTTTCTGCTGCTAGCATCTGCCATCTTGAATGTGGGGCACTAGGGTTCCTCTTGTCCTAGCAGTTTCCATCTCTCCTTTCTTAGTTACACTCATAGGCTCTGGCTTCCTTCATCCATCCAGTTCTCTGCCTTCTGCCTTTCGTGGTATTTTCATGAGGTCTCCCTTCTTTGTTTTCTGCTGTTGAGGTGGTTTCATCTATTTCTTTTGCTGTGTTTTCTGGCTTGTAAAGGAATTTTTGCCAGAGGGGAGGCAGCACTGTGGGCTCAGCCCAGCGTCATGAGTTGGGAGGACCCTTTGCTTCTTAAGATGGTTTTCCATGGGCAAAAAGAGCAAAACTCAGTGGACGGTTCAACATCCTACATGTATTGTTTGGGGCTTGGCATTGCTTTTGTGTTTTAACTGCAAGTCACAAAGCATAAGAGTGGGAGCCAGAATTAATCAGCTAGCAGCTATTTAAGGCTGAAGTTTTAGTTATGTTTAGACATTCGGTATTTTCATCTTATGTTCTCACATTCTAGAAAATATAAGATAAATCTAGGGCTATATCTATATATTTTTAGTTTCAGAATATTGAAATGGAGACTGGCTGTTGGACGATTTTTGCATTGTTTGCCAACTAGAATGTTTTCTTTCCTGTCATTCAACCAAATGATGATGCAAAACAACAAAAATATTTTTGCAGAGAAGGTAGATCCATCCAAGCAGAGCTTTTAAAGTATGAGATCTGATTTGTTTGTATTTATTTTCTTTGAGTATTCTCCTAAGTTATATTGATGTTGATACAGACATTCACCAAAGGAATTTTGCTGATTGGGCTCAAATGGAAAGGCCCTATGTGCTGATTTGGAAGGCCGATTAAAGAAAGTCACAATGTTGGCTGCTTTGTTGGTGTAGACTTTACAAAAAATACCCATGGGATTTCCTAGGGGATTTTTATTGTGTTTAGTGGTCTAGCAAGAAAAAATCACAAAACTTTTTCTGGGCTGATCCTCTGACATATGAAAATTTAAATAATCTAGGAAGTACTAGTGGGTGTGTGCTTTTATTCTAGGAACCTTAATAGATTGTTAAGTGGGTGTTTGCCTCCACACACACCCACCTCAGATCTTCGCTGTCACATGTGACTCTTTTCTCTTCCAGTTTTAAAAATCCTTCAGAGAAAGATATTAGATAATATTCATTTTAAAGCCTAATAGTCCATGTGACTAGCATTATTTCCAGTGCCACTTCTCAATATTTCATGCATAAGATAAACTTAGTTTTTCTAGTCTTTCCTAGGTGGCAATAATAATAATAATAATAAATAGCTACTACTTCTTGAGCATTACTTTTCTACTTATAAGTATATTTGAAAATATAATAATGTACTTGAAGGTTATTTTTTTTTAAAGATTTTATTTATTTATTTGACAGAGAGAAATCACAAGTAGACTGAGAGGCAGAGAGAGAGGGAAGCAGGCCCCCTGCTGAGTAGAGAGCCCGATGCGGGACTCGATCCCAGGACCCTAAGATCATGACCTGAGCCGAAGGCAGCGGCTTAACCCACTGAGCCACCCAGGCGCCCCGAAGGTTATTTTTAAACCACAAAGCACTACTAAAATATTAGTAATATCTAATGCTAATGTCATTAGTATAATATTTTAGCAGCATCATTGACTTTAGGGACTTTGGATAATAAAAGTAGTCAGAAAGTATGTTCATATAGTGTTACTTGCCCTTTCTCTTTTGGTACATGTATGGGTCTTTTAAATATCAGGAACTGAAATAAAAGGTTTTCTTGAACATTCTGGCTGAGTACCAGGTAACTGTTCAGCAAGAAAGTTGATGGTTTCGTGTACAGCTGACACGAGGATAAGTGTTGGCATCACATATTAAAGAGAGTAAGATGTGGGGGAGTTTGATGAATATGAGAAAGTAACTAAATGAGAATCAATTGTAGTAAATGGGTGATTGACAAACACTGTTTTCAGAGGAGCTTGGAGCATCTCATAGAAAATCAGCTGTTTAGCATAGAGGGGTCTGCATTCTCTTTATGCTATCATAGCCATTAGTCTAGATTTGTCATGTCTCCCCTTCCTTATCTGTGAAACCAGGATCACAGTAGCTCTACCTTTCTTACAAGCTTCTTGTAACAACACATTACAGATTATAAAAATCACGGGAGCTCCAAGGAACTTCAGTGTTCAGCTAATACTCTTAATTTCCTAAAAAGGAAACAGTCTCAAGTGAATGAGTGATTTAGCCCAAGTCAGAAAGCTAGTTGAGGATTTTTGAATCAGAAGAAAGTTCTTAGTTACATATTTAAATCTTTCACTAAATCAGAAACCTTCGATAATATGTCTGGCAATCATTTTGAGATCTTTCTATGCTAAGAAACTGCTTTGCAGAGCAGAACATTCTATTTTTGAACCACTTTAATTGTTAAGCAGTCATTGCTTGTAATGCATTGGTCCCTGAGCTCCTGTGACTCCTATACCTTGACTCTGTCACATGTGGATTCCCCAGAAAGCAGACTCTACGATAGAAATTAGCATGCAGGAGGTTTATGAGGGAATGCCTTTGTATCAACATTTGTATGAAGGGAAGGAAAGAAATAGGATTTGTCAGACAGATGTCAGTCTGCAGTGCAGTTTCAGTGGAGTGCCTGTCCTGATGTGGCAAGGAATGTAGAGGATGGAGTGACCTGCAGGCTGTCTGGAGTTGAAATGAGAGTGCCAGGCCTTTCTGCCCCTGTGTCAATCAGTTCTTGAATGCAGACAGGCCTGGAATTGGGGGCGTGGTTTTGGTGAAGAAGCTTTCTCTTGCTGAGACAATCCTCAAAGGGAGTAACATCTGAGGCACACCAGTGGCTAGAGAGTAGAATTCCTTTAATTCTGAAAGGGGGTCTGGATGCTACCTTATAACATTCGCTACAAATGATCAATTTGGCATTATCCTCTAAATTTCCACCAAAAAAAATCCTTGCTGCCTTTGATTGTGATTGTGTTTACCTGTGGATAAATTTAGGGAGGATGAATTTGTTAATAATCTTAAATTCTCTAATTCATTAATATGGTGTACGTCTTTTATATTTTGGTCTTCTTTAATTTCAGTTAGCAATATTTTATAGTTTTCAATGTATAAGCCTTAAATACATTTGGACACATTCTCCTTAAATACTTGATGTATTTTGATGCTATTTTAAATGGTATGTTTAAACTTTCATTTAAAAATATTTATCACTAAAGAATATCCAATGGAAAAAAGATAGTCTCTTCAACAAATGGTGTTGGAAAAACATGCAAACAAATGAAACTGGACCCCTTTCTTACAATATACACTAAAATAGGGTCTAAATGGATTAAGGAGTTAAATGTGAGACAAGAAACCATAAAAATCCTAGAGTAGAACACAGACAGTAACTTCTTTGACATTGGATGTAGCAACTTTTTTCTAGATATGTCTCCTGAAGCAAGGGAAACAAAAGCAAAAATAAATTGTTGGCGTTTCATCAAAATAAAAACCTTCTGCACAGCAAAGGAAATAATCAACAAAACTAAAAGGCAGCCTATGGGGGCGCCTGGGTGGCTCAGTGGGTTAAGGCCTCTGCCTTCGGCTTGGGTCATGATCCCAGGGTCCTGGGATCGAGCCCCGCGTCGGGCTCTCTGCTCAGTGGGGAGCCTGCTTCCTCCTCTCTCTCTCTGCCTGCCTCTCTGCCTACTTGTAATCTCTGCCTGTCAAATAAATAAATAAAATCTTAAAAAAAAATAAAAATAAAAGGCAGCCTATGAATAGGAGAAGATGTTTGCAAATGACATATCTGATCAAAGGTTAGTATCCAACATATATAAAGAAATTCTACAACTCAACACCCAAAAAACAAATAATCCAGGTAAAAATGAGCAGAAAATATGAACAGACGTTATTCTAAACAAGACATCCACGTGGTCAACAGACTCATGGAAAGATGCTCACCATCAGTTATTATCAGGGAAATGCAAACCGAAACTGCAATGAGATATTACTTCTCATTGTCAGAAGGGCTAAAACCAACAACACGGGAAAATAACAGGTGTTGAAGAGAGTGTGGAGAAAGGGGAAACCTCTTACACTGTTGGCAGAAATGCAAACTGGTACAGTGACTGTGAAAAACAGTGTGGAGTTTCCTCAAAAAGTTAAAAGTAGAACTGCCCTGTGATACAACGATTGCACTACTGATATTCAATACAGAACATGAATTCAAAGGAGTATATGCACCCCTGTATTTATAGCAGCATTATTTATAATAGTTAAGATATTATAGCAGCCCAAATGTGCATAGATTGATAACTGGGTAAAGATGATGTGTTATATATATACACAATAGAATATTACTTAGCCGTAAAATGAACAAAATCTTGTCATTTGCAATGACATGGATGGAGCTAGAGCGTATAATGCTAAGTGAGCCAAGTCAGTCAAAGAAAGATATATACCATATGGTTTCATTCATACGTGGAAGTTATCAAACAAAACAAATGAGCAAAGGGAAAAAAAGACAAAAACACAGACTCTTAACTACAGAGAGAACAAACTGGTGGTTACCAGAGGGAGATGGATTTTGGGAATGGGTTAGATAGGTGATGGGCATTAAGGAGTGCACTTGTTGGGATGAGCCCTGGATGATTAAATGAAAACTCAAAAAACATTGCTAGTGTGTAGAAATGAAATTCCTGATTTTTGTTATATTGGTCTTGTATTCTGACACTTTGCTAAACTCACTTACTAGTCATAGTGGATTTTTCTGTAACTTTTTTGGTAAGTTGCTTAGAATGGTCTGTGTTCATGACCATATTGGCTATGAATAGAGATGGTTTTACTGTTTTATTTCTAATTTGTATGCCTTTATTTCATTTTGTTGCCTTATTGCAATGCCTAGGGGCTACAGTTTAATGTGGAATAGAAGTGCTGAGAGCACATATTTTTCCCTTGTTCCCAATCTGGTTGAAGAACATTCAGTCTTTCATTAAAATGTTAGTAAACTACAGTAGGTAATTTAATGTTCTAGAATAGCAACACAAAAAAATATGCATTGAGTCAGTTGCCAGTTAAAGCCCTCTTCTCACTTTCACTGCATCAATGCTGGGTACAATAGGAGTTGGAATAATTTGTAAGTAATTGCTTACTTCCTAGCTCTGAAAGAGAGCATCTTTCACATCCTTATAGAAACTTTTTTCCAAAGTGATGATGAAATAACGAGCTCTTTACCCCATGGAAGAAGCATAATGTCCTGCAAAAATAATGGTATTGAGTAAAGTTAAATAACTCCCAGATTCTCATCACTATTCATGCTGAGAGGTTCATGCTTCAAGGAGTCATCAAGCAAACTAGTCTGGGATGAATCTTTTTGCCTGGCTATGTTTGGAGAGGATGTTGACCTTTGACATTAAATTTGTGAATGTGTCTCATATTTATATAATATTCAAAGGCCAGAAAAAGAGCATGAGCATATTCATGGACTGATTTCTCTGCCACCTCCTCCCAACCCATTCTCTGCTTATAGAGAAAACCAGCTTCCTCTTAAAAGCCCCTTCAGTTAATCCTGGAATTTTTCAGAATGGCTTCTCAGTTGCACCCAGCAACAAGACTGCTCACATTACAGCATACCTGATTTTATTGTGCTTTTCTTTATTGCACTTGGCAGACACTATGTTTTTTAGAAGTAGAAGGTTTGTGGCAGCCCTGTGTTGAGCAGTTCTGTTGACACCATTTTTCCAACAGCATTTGCTCATTTTTAGTCTCTGTGCCACAGCTTGGTAATTCTTGAAATATTTCAAATATTTTTATTACTGTATTTTTTAAGGTAACTCTGTGATCAGTAATCTTTGATATTAGTTTTATTATTGCTTTGGGGTGCCGTGAACTGAGGCCATCTAAGATAACAAGCTTAATCTATAAATATTCTATGCATTCTGACTACTCCACTGACTGGCCATTCTCCATCTCTCTCCCTTCCTTTGGGTGTTCCTGTTCTCTGAAACAACACTATTGAAATTAAGCCCATTAATAACCCTAGACCAGCCTCTGAGTGTTTAAGTAAAAGGAAGAGACACACGTGTCTCACTTTAAATCAGAAGCTAGAAATGATTAAGTTTAATGAGAAAGGCTTGTCAGAAGCTGAAATAGGCCAAAATCTCAGCCTCTTGTACCAAACAGCTAGCCAGGTTGTGAGTGCAGGGGAAAAGTTCTCGAAGGAAATTAAAAGTGCCACTCCACTGAACACATGAAAGATAAGAAAACAAAACTACCTTCTTGCTGACATGGAGAAACTTTTAGTGGTCTGGATAGAATATCAAACCAGCTACAACATTCCCTAAGCCAAAGCTTCATCCAGAGCAAGACCATAACTCTCTTCAATTCTCTGAAGGCTGAGAGAGGTGAGGAGGCTGCAGAAGAAAGGTAGGAAGCTGGCAGAGGTTGGTTCACGAAGTTGAAGGAAAGAAGCCATCTCCATAACATAAAGGTACAAAATGAAGCAGTGAGTGCTGACGTAGAAGCTACAACAGGTCATCTAGAAGGTCTGGCTGAGATCATTAATGCAGGGGCCTCTACTGAACAGCAGATAATTCTGTGTAGATGAAACAGCCTTCTACTTGAAGAAGATGCCATCTAGGACTTTCATAGCTAGGAATGAGAAGTCAGTGGCTCCCTTCAAAGTTTCAAAGGTCAAGCTGACTCTTGCTAGGGGCTCATGCAGCTGATGACTTGAAGTTGAAGCCATTCTGAAAATCCTAGGGCCCTTACAAATAATGTCTGATCCACTCACTCTGCCTATGCTCTGTCAATGGAACAACAAAGTCTGGATGACAATACATCCATTTACAACATGGTTTACTGACTATTTTAAGCCCACTGTTAAAACTTGCTTAGAAGAAAGATTCCTTTCAAGATATGACTGCTCACTGATAATATACCTGGTCACCCAAGAGCTCTAATGGAGATGTACAGTGAGGTTAATTCTGTTTTCATGCCTGCTAACACAATATCCACCCTGTAGCCCATGAATCAAGGAGTCATTTGGATGTTCAAGACTTATTAAGACATACATTTCATAAGTCATAGCTGCCATCGATTGTAATTCCTTTGGTTGATCTGGGAAAAGTAAATTGAGAACTTTCTGGAAAGGGTTACCATCTTAGATGCTGTTAAGAACATTTGTGGCATGAGAAGAATACTTTTTTTGGGAAAAGTTCAAAATATCAACATTAACAGGAGTTTGGAAGTTGATTTCCAAATGATGTCCCTTATGGGCAACTTTGAGGGGTTTAAGACTTCAGCAGAGGAAGTAACTACAGGTGTGGTAGAAGTAGCAAGAGAACTAGGATTAGAAGTGGAGCCTGATGTCCTGATTGAATTGCTGTAATCTTACAATTAACTTGAGCAGATGAGCAGTTTCTTCTTACAGATGAAAAATAAAGTTGTTTTTGATATGGAAACTACTCCTGGTGAACATGCTGTGAAGACTGTTGAAATGACAACAAAGGATTTAGAATAAGACATAAATTTAGTTGATAAAGTAGAAGCTGGGTTTGAGAAGATTGACTCCAGTTGTGAAAGAAGTTCTACTGTAGGTAAAATGCTATCTATCCATAGCATTGCATGCTACAGAGAAATCATTCGTAACAGGAACAGTCACCGGTTGTGACAAAATGTCATTGTCTCATTTTAAGAAATCACCATGGCCACCCCACCTTTGGCAACCACCACCCTGATCAGTTCGCAGCCATCAGCATTGAGGCAGGACCCTCCACCAGCAAAAAGATTATGATTTACTGAAAGCTCAGATGATGATTAATACTTTTTTTTAGCATTCAAGGGTATTTTAATTAAGGCCTGTACATTGTTTTTTGAGACACAGTGCCATTGCACACTTAGTAGACTACAGTATGGTATAAGCATAACTTTTATATGCACTGAGAAACCAAAAAAGCTATTTGACTCACTTTATTGTAATATTCGCTTTATTGTGGTGGTCTTGGAGCTGAGCCTACAAGATCTCTGAGGTATGCCTGTGCTACTTCTGCCTTCTCATTTAGCTCTCGCTTGGTTGTGCCGCCACTGCCCTCCTTGCAAATATCACTGTTTCTGCTGTGGGTACAGCGCGCTGATGTTCCTGAAACACAGTCCTTCAGATGCCCAGACTGTGTGGGGCAGTGATGTACACCTTCAAGCCTCGTAGTTCCCCGAAGCCTGCTCCTTTGGCATGTTGCCTTCACCCTTACCTCGGTGAGGGCACATGATGAAGAAAGTGGGAAATTTCTTGCTCTCTTCTCCGTCCTCTTTGCCATTTTTTTCTGATCTTCTCCCACAACTCATTCCACAAACAAGCAAACAAACCAAAAAAAGCCACATTTGCTTTCTTGAGTCAAAACATTAAAAACCACCATGCATATTCATGCACACAAATAGATCCCTGCAGGGGTCACCCAAGCCAATGACAAACACATTTGGCCTTCACTGGAAACCTGACCACACAGCACTGCCTCCATTGACTGGAGACAGCCAGTTTAGTGTTTCCGTTTGCAAAATCAATCCCACAATCATTTACTGAAGAGTCGTAGCGTGTTCCTGTGGGGACATTGAAATGAATATGGATTAAAAGCCAGAAACATAATCTTCTCAGTGCGTGGTATTTAGAACAGCTTCTACTTCACATGGCCTTTTTGTTTTGTCTTTATTTTTTCGAATTAATGAAGATCCAGCTCATTATTTTCCAGGCATAAATATTTATCCACTATATTTAAACACATAAATATTGGATGTCTGGCAATTAGCAGTGGACATTTGACTGCAAATGGAGTGGAGCTGATTGTGACATTATATGCAAATGAGAAGTCTTCAGTGTAATCACGCACGGAGATTCACAGACAGTCAAAAATGACACCCTCTCGAAAAACCCAAAGCTTTACATTCAAAGGTCTGTACAGGACTAAAGTTAACACCGGATGTTACTACTTGTAGTCATTTAATTTAATCGCCAGTGCCCAGAACGGTATTTAGAGGATGACTGAGAACATGAGCATCTTAAAAATACCAAACCTGTTCCTTCCCTGCGTTGTTTCTGAATCCTTCACTCCCAAGCCTAGTCGGATATTTTCCTGTGTCTCCTTCTCACCAAATTGGAAAAACAAAAGCTGGAACAAACAAAGACACCATCTCATTATTTAATCATCATTTCTTAAATACAGTTGTTAATACTCCTATTTATAATAACCAGGAGTATAATAATGCCTCCTTCCATAGAGAGATATTTTCCTTTATAAGACAATTTTCTGAAATCCTCTGCTCATTTATCAAGCTGGAAGTTTTGATGAATAAATCAGAATATAAAAAAATTTTTTTTTTAGTTTGCTTCCACTCTGTGAAAATTTAATGAACTGATCTGGCTCATAACGTATACAAACATGAATATATGTGTTCCATTCTTCCGTAAAATTTTGGCAGCAGCGAGGACAGAAAAGGTTTAATTCACTATTTCTTTGCTGCCTCAATTAGAGATTTTAAGCCTGTTCCTTCAAGCTGCCACTGCATGAGTCATATCAGGAAATATGAGGAAATCAGCATCCTGAAATAACTTGAATTGGGGTTTGGTTAATGGTAGGATGGAGCGGTATCTCACAAAATGAAAGCCTTTTATTAGCTGAAGAAAAGAAAACCACCATCAGGCTAGGAGTCTTTAAGGGAGCTTGGGAGGGAAAGCTTCCCCTCTTTGGTCGTGGATGTTTCTATGCTGAGAAAGACCGGCTCTGCCCAGCTCGCATGGCAGTGACCTGCTCATTTCCTGCATTTGCTATCACTAACATTTCAGTCCCAATTTCATATCTGCTGATTGGTTTCATATCCTCCTCCCTCTTCTCTTCCTGTTAAAATTGGAGCCATTTTTCAAGATTTTCAAGATTTAGCCCAGGCCTTTTCTGATCCTCCCGGCTTGATTGAATCTCTTCTTCCTCTTACCTCCAAATAGCATTTCTAATCTGTACTAGTCATTTGACCCTTAATCATATGCTACTTTATATAGTTCATTGCATTTTCAAACCTATTTGTCTGATCTCCACAGCTAGATTAAAAAGTCTTTCAGGGTAGGGCTGTTGTTTTATGCTTGTGTGGCCCAATCAGTGGTTTGTTCAAGGGGAACTATTATGGCTTGACGATCTGGAAGCATAGGCCATAATCCTTTTGCACCAGGAAGCCTGATTTCATTGGGATAGAAATGTACCCATGAGGTCTATTCTAATTTATGTTCATAGGTGTGCTAGGTAAACCTAAGTTCAAATCCTAGATTCAGCACTTATTAGATGTGAATGTTGGTAAGTTTCTTTATTTCCTCAAGCCTCAATTTGCTTACCTAGAAATAAGAGAAAAAATAAAGTTGTTGAGAGGAGGAAATTAGGTAATGTCTATGACTTAGTTAGCATGGTTCCTGGCACATAATAAGCACTAAATAGTGGTAATTTACTATTTTAAGTGCTGCTGGTGTTGAAGCACGGTGGCTGCTTGGTAGCCTTGGTCAGTGAGGAAGGACTGCAAAAAACGCAGGGACTTGTGCTCATCAGCCAGTGGTCAGAACTCACAGTGTTAACCCGGTGGGGTGAACACACACCTGTTGTAGGTCACTGTCAGGGAGGGAGGCAACGTGTAATGACACCCATGCCAACTTGACTTGCTAGCAGTAACAGTACCAGAAGTTCAGCATCTGACCAGTACTGGCTTGGGATGGTCTTTTCTGCTTGGATCAGGGCTTCGGACGTTATCTGGCATTTCTGACACAGGATCAGTTTTTCTAAAAAGCAGATGGGGGAAGAGATAGGCAGGGATTCAGGTGCCTATTCAAGCAGGTAAAGGTTTACTGTTTTGTTTGTGGAATGGTAATACTCTTTGTTTCGGCAACTGCCTCAAGTCCTCCTTTCTCTCCCCCTTGTTTGTAGAGTCATCTGTCAATGCTACAGTTTTCTCATCTTCATGCTTTCCGCCAGCCCAGTGCAAGAGGGCTTCCCTTCCTACAGCTCCACCCAAATCTCTCCCACAAGGACTATTAATGGCCTTATTTCTGGTTCCATGGGCTCCTCTTTCATCACTCTGTAGCTTTGACTCAGTTACCTGTGTTCTCATTCCTGAATTTTTCTCTGCTTTTGGCTGCTGTCATACCAATCATACCCTTGGTATTCCTTTTTCCTTTTTGTCTCCTTGGGCACAGTTTTTTTCTTACCCCTAGGTTCTTCTTTCTTGAACTATTGGTATTTCTCAACATTATTAGTCCTTGCTTAGTGTATAACCCTGCACACTGTGCTTTATTAATCTTGCCTACCCTATCGAGCAGTGCTCACAAGTTCACCGACACGACCACCTTTGTGCTCGTCTTCTAAATCTCTAGTGTTCGTCCAGATCTTTTCCCTGCGCTCTGACCTATAAGTCCAGTCGACCACCAAGACCCCCAGCAGGATTCAAAACACAGCTCTTCACTTCCCAGCTCTCCAGATTTTTCTTTCTCCCCCGTTCCTTCTCTCAGGGAACAACATCACCACCGACTCTGTTGTTATTCAAGTAAAACAAATGTGCACCCTCCTTGCCATCTGATTTCCTATATCCCATTAACCACCAGATTCCGACTCAAGCTTCCAGAACCCGTATTTTCCTTCTGGGTAGATGTATCTTGTTTTGTCTGCCATCTGCAAATATATGGACTTGAGTGCTTACTTAAAAAATGGCTCTTTCGTTTTTCTTTCCCGCTACCTATTGCCACACAGCTAAGTTAGTTTTGCCACTTTCCTTTATGTATGGATTTAGAGAATGTACCCACAAAAGAGCTTCAGTGTTTCAAAACGGCATAATCAAAGTTTCTACTTTTTTCCTATGGTAGGCCAAATACATTGTTAATAACAGTAAATAATGATAAAGAAACTGGGCATCATTTGTTACAGAAACCAGTGTGTGTGGTGATTACAGTTCCCTCATCAGTGGGGCTTATACCAGTACTGTTTGTTTGCAGCACTACTACTTGAAATAATGCTCAATGAATTTTTATGTTTATTAAGATAGAAATTGCATATAACTAAGTAAGTCGAATAGTATTACAAAGCTTATAATAAGAATGGCAGGCAGAGTCCCGGTGATCAATGCTGAGAGAGTGGAGTACCCTATAGCAGCACTGATCCCAGGGGAGGACCCCAAAGGTTCTGCCAACTGCATCTTGTTATTGAGTAAAGCACGATGCAGTCACGTGCTGGGTAGAACGATGCTGTCTTCACGTAGAGGAGAGGCAGAGCAAGACCAGGTTCCATAATGGGCTCTGTGGGCTCTTTATCCCTTGGTGCAGAAGTGTTCCAGACTCTAGGTTCTTTTTTGTGCAGCTGATTGGGGGTCAAAATATTGTGCACATTGACTGCCTTCCCCAACAAAAGCAATATCCCCAGAACGCGGCCTTCCCACATCCAATGTTTTGTGTCACAGAGGCAGCCATTTTCCACTGTCTAGGCTGTGTCTTCGACTGTTGCCCCCAGGTATCTAAATAAAGTGCTTATACTGTGAATCTTGATTTTAAACTTTAGGTTTTACTTGTCGATGTCTTATTCTGAGAGTTTTGCTTTCTTTACTCATTCTTGCTTCCCTGTCCCCTGCCCCAACTACCACTGTCTCTAGCTTCCTAATGCACTTGTATCATAATTTCCATTTTAAATGAATGTTTATTATGATAATAATAAATATATGATATATATGATGTACATATGATATAAATATATGATAATGATTTTTATTATCATGACTGTTTATACTACAGGGCTGAACCCTGTAATATACTATATTTTCTTTTTGCTGTGGTTTTGTTTTTCCTGGAGTTAAATTTTCTTTTTTTTTTTTTTCTTTAAGATTTTTTTATTTGAGAGAGAGAGAGTGTGAGAAGGAGGAGGGTCAGAGGGAGAAACAGACTCCCTCCTGAGTGGGGAGCCCAACGTGGGGCTTGATCCTAGGATTCTGGAATCATGACCCCAGCTTAACTGGGGTAGACACTTAACTGACTAAACCACCAAGGTGCCCCTGGAGTTATATTTTCTTATTTTAATGTGTTTTCTTAAGTTTCTTTTTACCTATTACTTAATCAGCCACGTGCTTCACCAGAACTGGAAACATCTTACTGTGGTCAGGATCTTTTTTTTTTTTTTCTTTTTTTTTTTCCTTACAGAATTCCTCATGGAATCTTTTCTCCTTCTACTGTAATCTTAACAGGCTACTTTCAAAGCCTGCTCCAGAGCTGTTGTGGACGCTTCCCCTTCACTATTTTTGGGAATTCTGTCTTTCTCCTTCATTCTTTTTAGGATTACTGGATTTCTTGATAACTGTTTCCTAGATTACATTTCATTTGGGGATAGCACATTCCCCCACATCTTTCCTAGAAAGTCAAAGGAACTAATATTGGAGGAACCTGAATGTCTGAAACTGTGTGTTCTGTTATCACATTTGATTAATAGTTTCGCATGATACTGACTTTTAACTTAAAAGTTATTTTCTCCCTGAAATTTGAAGGTCATTTCTCACTGCCTTCTATTTTTGGTGTTGCTATTGAGAAGTTAATGATTCTTGGGTTCCTAATTTTCACAGATAATTCTTTTTTCTCTGTAGTTTTGGGATCTTCTCTTTCTCCTTGATATTCTGAAGTTTCACAATAATGTGCTGTGGTATGAGTCTTTCTCATTTGTTTTTGTGGGCCCTAAGAGGGCCATTGAAATCTGGAAAATCACATCCTCATTCTGGAAAATATTCTTGTATTATTTCTTGCATAATTTTTTCTCCTTTGTTTTCTTATTTCTCTTGGTCCTTTTATTCTACCATCTAGGTAATTTCCTTAATTTTATTCTTCAACCTATTAGTTTTTTTCTACATTTGCTATCATATTTTTAATTTCAAAAGACTTTTTTCCCCTCATTCATTCATTCACCAACATTTAGTGAACCACTATGATATGCCAAGGGCCATTATAGGTGTTAAAGATAAGTGTAATTCCTTGCCCTAGGGGATCTTATTTTTTTCATAACTAAAGCCACACAGGGATTGCAAGAATAAGAGATGGGCAATACTGCATTTTAAAAAGGAGAGTCAGGGTAGGCCTCACTGAGGATATTACACTTAAGCAAAAATTTAAGGGAGATAAAGATATTTTTATTTCCGGAACATTTTTTTTTTTTTTAATATAGTCATCTCTTCTAATTCAAGGGTGTGATTTTTTTCTCATCACTTTCAAGATATTCGCTGTAGATTTTTTTGAGGTTCTCTTTTGGAATGCACATATTCTCATTTCTATTTCCTATAATTTCCTTCTTCCCTGCTTTTTTTTTTTTTTAATTTTGTCTTTCATTTTTTTAAAAAGTTTTATTTATTTAAGTAGTTTCTCCACCCAACATGGGGCTCAAACTCATGACCCTGAGATGAAGAGTAGTAAGCCTTTTCCAGCTGAGCCAGCCAGTGCCCCTCGTCTTTCATTTTGAAGCCCTGCCACAATGTTTGGTGATTCTTTGCTATTCATCATATTTATAAATTAGGTATGAAAACGTAAATTGGAAGCACTATCCATATGTATGTGTGTTGAAAACGGGGTTGGTTTGGTCTTACTGTGGATTGAGTGGACATTTAGCTTATTTCTCTAGGCTCTTTTTTGGGACTGGCTTTTTCCTTCTGTCTGAAGCCTAGATGCCTTACTGCCAGTGGTCTTGGAGCAAGTCAGTGCATAGGTGGGATTCTCTCTCACCTACAGCTGTACTTCTAGTCCCAGAGTCCAGAACCCCTTCCATTCTATCTAGCCTGAGAACTGTCTCCAGTTTTCTGCCAGTGTAGGGGAGGTGCAGCTACCAGGCGCTGTAAGTCTAGGAAGAAGATACAGATATGGAATTGATTTTTGTACGTATCCTGATTTTTGACCAGTACTCTGTTGTCAGCCCCAACCCATATCCCTGTCTTGAGAATTAGAGTTCCTCGGTGGCTCCGGTTCTTGAACTGCTCAAGTGTCCTGAACTATGAGAGATTTTGCTCCCTTTTGACAACCTACCCTTCCCTGCAAAGCTGCAGGGATTTCAGTTTTCTCATCTCTGCTAATTTAATCACCGTTCATCCATCCACACTTCATCTTCCAAAATTATGTCAACATTCTTCATCTCCTGTTAGTGTAGGATCCATGTACTTTGTAGTCATATGTTTATACCTGTTCCTTTTTACTCTAATGATGTTTGGTTAGGGAGAACAGATTAATCTGTCCTTTCAACAGGGCTCAGCTGCCCTATTGAACTTCTAGTTGAAAATTTTCTTGGATATGTTAAATTTTTCTCTTTTGGAAGGAGAATGGTCTTTCTTTCTCTATAAATCCTCCAAAATAATTTAGCGATTAAGAAAGTAGATATATTTCCTTAATATTTCATATTTTTTTGGATGCTAACGTTATTTATTAATGCTTTGCTCAGATAATCCTATTTAAATTGGTTCATCAGGTTCTATTTCAATATTTTGAATAATTTGGTTTTCTCCTATCAGAAAGCCTTTTTTGAATTTTAAGATAAAAGGGGATTTTTAAGATGTGACTTTAAAGTTTAACATTAAAAAAAGCCCAAACACACCGTCTAGGCAAAAACATTTGCTAAACATTTGCTAATCAGAATTAGTCAAGCATTAATATGAAACATAAAGAAAGAACTCTCTTTGGTGGTTCTCTAACATCTCTTTTCTTCCAGTTTATCCTGTAATAATAACCTTATGAAAATGAAGCTGGGTCATGGGATTTTCTAGTTCGAGAATCTCCCCTTGGTACCACGACTCCTTTTTTTTTTGTTTTTGATCCATGCACTTTGTAGCAGCCTTTGCAAGTGATTTCATATTCCTCAAGACTTTTCACAGAGCAAATGCTCAATGAGTATCATTGATTTGAATGGAATAGTGAGCAGACCAAGATGGACTGTTGTTAGTCCTGAAGCCTTCTTTTCTCGGTCTGTTGTTTTCTTCTGTGCTAACAGTAACATTGCTCAGATTTCTTTCTTTCTTTTTTTTTTTTAAGTTTTATTTATTTATCTGACAGACAGAGATCACAAGTAGGCAGAGAGGCAGGCAGAGAGAGAAGAGGAAGCAGGCTTTCCGTGGAGCAGAGAGCCCGATGTAGGGCTTGATCCCAGGACCCTGGAATCATGACCTGAGCTGAAGGCATAGGCTTTAACCCACTGAGCCACCCGGGTGCCCCACATTACTCAGATTTCTAAGAAATCTGGTTCAAGATGATACTTACTTTGGTGCGTGACTGACGAGAGTTCAGTGGGTAGGAAGATTTTAGTAGTAAAATGACTCTTAAATAGGTGAAATCTGAGCTCGTCTACTGCTAAATCCCAAGTCTTTCTCTGATCCTTAGAGGGAAGAAAAAATTAATAATAGATTTTGCTGAATTTGAAATATTTCCCTCATGTATTTTTCATATCCTTTTGATGCTTACTTATCATAAGATCACATTTTTCATTACTTTAAATTTGTCCTTATTTCATGCTGCCTTCTGTGTGATTACTCTAGGATTAAGCTATGAGGAGAAGCAGGGGAGATACGGGAGGAAACAGATCATGGCATTTAAATTGAGAAGCGTCTAAGCAGAGAGGAGAGGAAACAAAATCGAGACTTGGTGGGCAGTCTCAGAAGGAAAAAGATGAGTGGGGAATGAGGACTTCTAAACTGGAAAAGGCAAGTTACCACCCAAGGAAATCTGGCTCCGGAGAACAATTTATTTTAATTAGCTTCCTTTTGCTGTTTCCTTAACTCAGGAATACTTGGCTTTTCACGGTTACTATGGAGGCGTGGTAGGAAATATAAACTTACTGGTATAAAACAAGAAATAGCTTATTTATATGGCAGAAAGACGAGAAAAATCACATTCATTTTGTTCTTCTTACTGTAAGCTCTAATTCCCCATGTTGCTTTCCTATGCACAGAATATTTATTAAGAAAAAAAAATTTGGTGATATTACAGTGTCATGTCAACATTTGGAATTAAATGATCAGTGGGTAATATAAAAAAGGCCAGCATATGGTAATATTTGTAATATTTTAAGTCACATTGATGAGACGTTTGATAAGAATACAATTTGCTTTTATTCTGGCATCATCGTTTGTTTTGAGTAAAGCTGGAAAACAAATAACATAATTTGCATAATGAAACCATTGAGAGTAAACCGCTGTCATTCATCAGAGGTATCTGTACCATTTTGACTTACGGTTTAAATTCATTCACGTTTATTTCTCTCCTTACCCCAACTAAACAATGCTTTTGATTTATTCTTGCCATTTAGTGTCATATAAAATAAAGTGTTCCTCTAGGAGAAGAAACAATTTGTCAAGCAGAAACGATATTAAGTGAAACATTCTCTCTGATATGTTTTTAATTTGTTTTATTCCCATTTTGCTATTGTAATTTCCCCACCTGCCGCTGGAGATAAGGGAGGATTTCATTCTTACTCTCTGGGCTCACCAAGGCTCTATGCTCATTTTGTCAAGGAGGGACCGGACCACCTGTCTCCAGCAGGAGAAATGGAAGTCAGCTCAGGAAGGGAGACCCTGTAATGGGTCTTAGCCAGGAGGTCTGGTCAGACCATCCATGAATCTGCCAACAGGTGCTCTTGGAAACTATCTTCGTTGTTCCAGTGGCTCTGGGGAACTTGAAGAGAGCAGAAAACAGTGTGTTCTTATCTGGGCTGATGAAATCTAGTGCGAATTCAGTCCTCTGTGAATACTTCCTGTGCATTCTTGTTGCCCTTTCTCTTTCATTCTTCCTGCCACACAAGTCTTACATACAGGATCCGTGGACCCACAAGAAACCCTTGGATAGAATTCAAGAGGTCTGTGAAAATTCCATCTGTTTAATTATTAATCACTGACTGAAATTTAATAGTTCTTTCAATTATATATGTGGGTGCAAACCACAGTAGTATTAAGAATATCTGTGACCTTATCACCGATAGAAATTATAGATATTTTCATATCACACTGCAGTTGTTGCAGATCTCTGTAAATGCCATTCATGCTTTGTCACTATTTTTTTTAATTTAATTTTTTTTTTTTGCTGTTCCAAAATTCATTGTTTTTACACCACACCAGTGCTCCATGCAATATATGCCTTCCATAATACCCACCACCAGGCTCACCCAACTCCCCTCCCCTCCAAAACCCTCAGTTTGTTTCTCAGAGTCCACAGTTTCTCAGGGTTTGTCTCCCCCTCCAATTTTCCCCCACTCACTTACTTGTGGAGGATAAGGAATAACACAGAAGTCATTGTCACTATTTTTAAATTAGAGTAGCTATTAGACCTGCCATCGGAGTTTGTTATTAAATACATTAATACAAAAGTACATAATATCACTAAATCACAATTTTTCCTTCTGATAGTTGATAACTTTGTTTCATTTTAATTGTTGTCTTTTGTAAACCTAGGTATTTTCTTTTGTACATTAAAAACATTAGTCTGAGAAGTGGTCCACAGACACTACCAGTTAACCAAAGGGGCAGGAACATGCACAAACAAGGTAAAGCATCCATTGGTTATCAGACTTGGTCATTTCTTTATTTCTTCCTACTTTCAACAGAAAAAGAAGGGAAAATGAAAAGAAGTAAAATTTATAGGTTTCATTTCAAATATTAAATTGGAAGCAGTTAACTGCATCGAGGTTTCCGAGTTTTCAGAGGCTCTACATTTTTTTTTGATATATTCATCATGTGGCTAATTGAGTTATCAAGCAACTGACCTTTACTATCTTGACAAATCTTTCGGTCGTTTGCCAAACTTTTCTCTAATCTGTCATCCTGTAATCTTGGGATACCACTTTATATGCCCGCCTTCCTTTCCATTATTTGCTGGATGAAGGTAATAATACCTAGTTTGCCTTATTGTTGTCATTGTATGTTTACGTGTGAAGGTTATTTTCCTGGCTCATTTTCAGATCTTAAAATTTGTTGAATGAATTTAATCAAGTAGGATATATTTATAGACAATTTGAAAACTCTAAAGCATTATACAAATGTACAAATGTCATCAGTTACTATTATGGATGTTAGGGAATGCTGGGTAGTTGACAAATTCTTCTTTTTTTTAATTTAAATTTAATTAGCCAACCTGTAGTAGTACATCATTAGTTTTTTATATAATTTCAGTGATACATTAGTTACATACAACACCCAGTCTCATCACATCATGTGCCCTCCTTAATGCCCATCACTCGATCACGGTTGGCAAATTCTTAAAAGAAAACTCTTGTCTATTAACTAAAAAGTGCTATATTGTTGTTGGGTAAGGCACATGAAGTCATAAAATACCAGAAGTAGCACCCTGTGCAATTTCTAATGGGCACGTGGTACTTGGAAATGTTTTAGCTCTCAATTTTCCAAGATATAATGTGCTGCTGTCAATTTCCTGTTAAATACAGCTCTCGCCTGACTAATAGCATAGCGCATTTCCACAGCTAGGGTAGATGGTTGGATGCGAGGGGTGTCAGTATCATTAGATGCTCCCGTAATGGTGCTCCCATGACCCTAGTTTCTTCTTCGTGATTGAAGGAATCGCTGTCATTTGCCCTTGCAGAGCTGAGAACGTGTTATGCTAGTAGAGTTAAGGAACTTACGAGTCCATCCATCATCTTTGTACTTGCAGGCATTATATTTTCAATATGGCTAAGAGACCAAATTTTTCAATAAGTAACAAATGTAAACTTTTCTAACACCTAATATTGCATGCTATGGCCGAAAAACATGGAAGAGGTTGAGTGTGAATTTCAAAGAGATCGTTGTAATGCAACACCTCTCCTGTCACTTAAGTCAACATCGCAGCCAATATATTTTAAACTTTAGGCGATTGGTGATTAACCCAGCATCCCTCATGTGCAAGGTGTTTTTATACTGGTTTTTCTTAGTTTCTGTTCACAGCGTCTCTTGGTGGCGCTGCTGTCCCCATTTTGAACTATTCTGAGAGTTTCACTTATGGGGCACACCATCTCCAACCTCTCCCTTACTGTGCAAGGTTAACAGGCTGGGGGAGCAGCATTTAAAGAACCGAAGGGCTTTGAGGAACACAGGTAAACATTTCCTTCTCCTCAAGAAATCTCATAGGGAGCATTCTTTCCTTGCTTGCACATAGTGTGGCATTAATGTTACCTCTCTGACCTTATGTCAGTGTTCTGAGCTCTGTCGAACAGCAGGATAGGTAGAATAGTTGTGATTTGATCTCTGTCAATACGCAAAGAAAGAAAGAAAATAATTCTGAGTGTGTTCATTGACCTTATGGGATGAGGAGCAGCAAATGCTTATCTTAAAACTATTTAAACCAGGAACTGAGAATAGGGTAACTTGGACTACTTTGGGATTTAAGGAGTTCGTAACAAGAATACTCAGAATTAGGGATAGTTTAGTTTATCAGAGCTGGGCTTTATCCTCTTACCAATTCAGGGCAATTTAATGGCAGGATTTGAAAAGAAATAAATAAACCAAAGACTATTGTTGACATTCATTGAGCAGTAAGGATTAAAGGAACTTTGAGAAGGTAACAAGCAGTAGGGAGCATCTGGGAGACATTAACAGGAGCCCCACTGCTTCTCACTTTCCCTATTCTGCCATGAAGTCTCTGGTTCACATAGCTTAGAGTCTGCAAACCAGGCGAATACATATTTATTTTTAACATGATTCTTTCTAGAGTACTTTGAGAGAGATGAGAAGGAGAAGAGGGGGTATGCTTTTACTGTACGACTTAAAACGATTTTCACTGCAACTTTGATACAGGTGAGCACTGCGACCTTCATTTCATGGACTCTGTGGGCTGTCAGTCAGGACATGAGTAAAGATCTTCCTTTAGAGAGTAACCACTTTCTGACATTAACTGTGTCTTGATGGAGAACAGAGCATATGAGTTATGAGTTTTGGTCTGTGAGCTGTGAAAGATGACTCAGAAAATATAGCCTCGAGAACTAACTGAGGAAACTCCTCTGACAGCACTAAGCCCTGAACAGACTCAGCTCGTTTCTAATTTTGGTTCCTCCTCAGATGTCCAGAGTGGCACAGCCAGCCACCAACCCCGTTTCTAATCGCTCCTGTTGCAATGTGTTGGTATCTCTTTCCTTCTTCATGGGAATGTCGGGGGCCAGTTAGTGCAGAGCAGGGAGAGCAGAAGGGGTAGTTTCAGGCAACCCCTATGATAATGACCAGAAAGGGGTTCAGACAGAGTGGAAAGGAGCAGATAGGTACTAGGGAAGGAAGAACATTTGGTAAGACTTGAAAATGCTTCTGGAGGAGCTTTGGTAGTAAATATGCTATAAATATTGACTAAGAGAAATAAGCTAGAGAGCCTGTATAATGCAGCAGAGGCTGTAAACACAGGGAAAAGGGAAGAGAACATGAAGGGTTTGAAACTAAGCTTTATAATACTTGTATGCCAATACTGAATACTCATTTTACTCCCCTATTATTTGCTCAGAGTCTCCTAGGAATGGGGGCAGGGGACATACATGCTAGAAAGGATTTCAGAAAAGGTCAATAAGGGAGGAACAAAGAGATGAGAAAAATGAAGTAATAGGATTTAAAAAAATAATAATTCTTTTTGGCAAGAACTATAAGCGTTTTTTCATAAGGACTGAAAAAATTTTTTTCTTGGCAACAAAGTTATTGATAAAATTGAAAATGCCATCTTAAATGCTAAGTTACAGAAATAATGATGTGGGAATTATATACTTAGGTTTGGAAGGCTATTAGAGCTATAAAGGACACTAAATAAAGATGATTTAGTCTACCTCTCATTTTAGAGATGGGCCCAGAGGTTTGGAGTGATAATCACAAGGTCGCAAAAACCAATTAATAGCCACTCAGGGACTTAAATTCTGGTTCTTAGTTCTAGGACTATGGACCACAGCAATTACTTTTTCTTCTCAATGAAGATGATAAGGAAGATAAAGGTCATATAGTTTATTGACTTGGTTGAGATCAATCAACACATTAGAACCAAACATCTGATTAGAACCAGTCTCTTCATTTCTGGTCCACAGCACGAGTTTACTTGATATGGTACCATCACTAGTTTCATACATTGGGTTCTTTGAAATGACATGGAGATTAGTGAGCAGAAAACTTATTAGGGAGTTCTCTTGGAAGCAAAACCTATGGAATGGAAGAGAGGGAAGCAGAGTTGGGCACAGGGGAAAATTGGACTGCAATGCTGTCTAATGAAGGTCATAGGTGATCCAGAGGAATATCTGAAACTGAGATGGACCTTGGGGGTTGTTCTGAGTTGGGCAAAGGACAGGACTTTAAAACCCCATGATCAGTCTTTATGTGCTGCACACAGCTAGGAACCATGACCTTGAGCAAGGATGCTCTCTTCAGCCAAGGCACTTTACAAAGGCAGCTGACAGCTGGCAGCAGTTCCAGAAGCTGGTAGAATAACATCTTCATTCCTAAAAGGGGCATCTTGGCAGCATATCAGTGAACTGCTTGTACATCTTAGATTCACTTTTTCATATACATACTAAGGATTACTTACATACTTCCAGGATTCCAATAGGTTTCTTCTCATGGAGGATTCTTATAAGAGTAAGTTTGGTAGGATAAACCAGCACTGCTAATGATAGCGTTAAGGTCTCAGGTAATACTCACCATCTCCCTCCTCCATTATCCACTCTAGATTTCCCTCACCTTCTGCTAGTTTTGGTGGTTTTCCTGTTGGCATGATTCTGACCATCCTGAGCCTTTGCTTACCTTGGCTTCTTCAAGCCTTAGTTGCATTAGTCCACTTGCCTCAAGCTTGGGCAGGTAGATCACTTGGATGTCAGACATACTTCTTCCTGTTCCCATTGTATACAAGAAGTCTTCCTTTCTCCCAATAATCAGGGTTAAGTACCACTGCCAAGATGGTGACTCCTTTTTCTGCTACAAGCTTGTCATTTGGCTCAAGGAGCTGAAATGACCAGGTGCCAGCCAAAGCTTCTGGTACAACTGGAATCTTTCTGCTCCCTGTTGGAAACACTTCGCCTTTGAAAAGTGGAACATCAGACCATGTAGTTCCTAGAGTTAAGGAATGGGAAGCACAACTTACTCAAGTGGGTCAGTGGGAGTGGTGGTAAGTGGGACCACACTTGCTTCCGTGTATCAGTTCTCAGCGCCATGTATTCCTTCACCTGGGACATAGCACCACATTAAGACCATTGAGTTAGAGTATACATTTCCTTTTGGAGATGGAGCACCATATTGACAGGATGGCCTTCAAGCTGGTGCTTCAGCTGTGCTTTTAGGAGGTCACTCCATTACTCCTTTGGGCTAGCAGGTTTCAGTCAGTTTGGTAGTTGACATGACCAGTGATCTCAGAGTCAGGTGCCAGGTACCCATTTCTGTACCTCCTCTCTTCGATGTGGGTCCCTTGGTCTGACATTATCTTATTTAGGATGACACTGGTAAATCTAACACTGTCAATCCTAAATAGTGGTGGATATACATGACTGACATGCTATAGGCAGAAAATTCAAATCTAAACCCTGAACATGTGTCTGTTCCTGTCAACATGCATTATAGCCTCTTCCAAGCTAAAAGGTCCAATGTATCCACCAAATGGCTCTTTGGTCTCCTATAGAGATGGTGCCATTCTAGGGAATTACTGTTGGGTTTCTGTTCCTGGCAGATTGAACATTCAGTCAGATCAATAGCTTGATTAACCTTGGTAGGTGGAAGCAATGCTGCTGAGCCTGTGAATAGCTTCTGTCCCTGCCACTCTGTTTCATTTATGTGCCCATTGTGCTAGCACTGGCTAAGTTGATGGCAGAGACTGACTGATACCAGCTAATTAAGTTAGATTGTCCACTTGGTTATTTAGTGCCTTTTCTATAATGGGTGCTCTCTTAAAGGTGTTAAAGGTGTTAACATTTGATACAAAGATTTTCACAGTTCATGTCTGTTCTCATAGTTTTGCCGAAATCCCTTTATCCCCGACCTTCTTTTCCTGCCCTTTCAGTTTTTATTCTTCTTGACCACTGAGCTCTGGTCAAGTCATTCACCACTGCACATAAGGCCAGGCACGTTATAACCTCACAAAGAACTGCACTGCCTTAAGCTCTGCCTGTTGGGAGCATTTCCCTTTGCCACTATTGTCAAGAGCCACCTCTAAATCAAGATACAACATGGCCCTCATCCATTTCCAGCTTTCACCCATATATCAAGAGAATCCATTTATAACCAAACCTGGATTTTTTTTTTTCAAGAAAAAAACATATCCCAACTCATAACATATCTGTTGTGGTCTAGTACATTGACTATGTAAGAGATTTCCCATGTGATGTTAAGTATGACTTGTGATAATCTTTCCTTTCTTTGGAGGGTATGTCCTGAATGCCCAAGACCATTAAGACTCCCAAAAATGTTACTGATGTGGCAGGACCTAAATTTTTATAGGATGTATCTCCCACCCTCTGTTATGCATGTATTTTACTTAGGCCAACAGTATAGTGGCCACTTCTTTTTCATCTGATCCAGTTTGCATGATATCTTAGCTACAGTTCACCAATGATATTTTCTATGGTATGCCTAGTCAGTCAACATCTCTTAAAACTATTTTATGACCGGGAAGAAGAGCTAACACAGCCTTTGGGCAAGACTGCAAATATATACTCTAATCCATTCCAAGTGAATGTGAACTCTTTCTGATTTTTAAAAAACTGTAGTTAGAAAATAATGTGTTGGTTTCACTTACTTGTGGAGCATAAGGAATAACATGGAGGACATTAGGAGAAGGAAAGGAAAAGTGAAGTGGGGTAAATCAGGGGGAGAGATGAACCATGAGAGACTGTGGACTCTGAGAAACAAACTGAGGGTTTTGTTTTGTTTTGTTTTGTTTTAATTTTTTTAAAAGATTTTATTTTATTTATTTGATAGAGAGAGATCACAAGTAGATGGAGAGGCAGGCAGAGAGAGAGAGAGATGGAAGCAGACTCCCCGCTGAGCAGAGAGCCCGATGCAGGACTCGATCCCAGGACCCTGAGATCATGACCTGAGCCGAAGGCAGCGGCTAAACCCACTGAGCCGCCCAGGTGCCCCAAACTGAGGGTTTTGCAGGGGAGGGAGGTGGGTGGATGGGTGAGCCTGGTGGTGAGTATTATGGAGGGCACGGATTGCATGGAGCACTGGGTGTGGTATATAAACAATCAATCTTGGGACACTGAAAAAGTAAAATTAACTTAGAAAAGAAAGAAAACAATGTGTTTGAAGTATTCTGTAGTTTCTAGAGTACAGATTATTTACCTCTTTAGTTAGGTTTATTCCAAGGTACCTTAAGGTTTTTGGTGCTATTTTAAGTGGAATCAATTCTCTAATTTCTCTTTCTACAGTTTCATTGTTAGTATATAAGAAAGCAACTGATTTCTGTGCATTGATTTTGTATCCTGCCACATTACTGAGTTGCTGTATGAGTTCTAGTAATTTGGGGGGTGGCGTCTTTTGGATTTTCCACATAAAGTATCATGTTATCTGCAAAGAGAGTTTGACTTCTTCTTTGCCTGTTTGAATATCCTTTATTTCTTTTTGTTGTCTGATTCCTATACTATGTTGAATAATAGTGGTGAGTATGTGGGCCTCCTTGTTGTGTTCCTGATTCTTAAAGGCAAGGCTCTCAACTTTTCTCCATTGAGAATGATATTTGCTGTGGGCTTTTCATAGATGGTTTTTATGAAATTGAGAAATGTTTCCTCTGTCCCTACACTCTGAGGAGTTTTAATCTGAAAAGGATGCTGTAGCTCTAAAAACTACAGAACACTTATGAAGGAAATTGAAGAAGACATAAAAAGATGGAAAAACATTCCATGCTCATGGATTGGAAGAATAAACATTGTTAACATGTCTGTGCTGCCCAGAGAAATCTATACTTTCAATGCCATCCCAATGAAAATACTGAAAGCATTTTTTGAGTGTTAGAATATGTGAATTATCCTAAAATTTGTGTGGAACCAGAAAAGACCCCGAATCACCAAGGAAATGTTGAAAAAGAAAAACAAAGCTGGGGTTATCACATTGCCTGATTTCAAGCTCTGTTACAAAGCTGTGATCACCAAGACAGCATGGCACTGGCACAAAAACAAACACATAGATCAAGGAACAGAAAAGAGAGCCAGGATATGGACCCTCATCTCCATGGTCAGCTAATCTTTGACAAATCAGGAAAAAATATCTAAAGGAAAAAGGACAGTCTTTTCAATAAATGTTGCTGGGAAAATTGGACAGATCTGTATAGAAGAATGAAACTCGACCATTCTCTTATACCATACACAAAGATAAACTCTAAATGGATGGAAGACCTCAATGTGAGACAGGAATCCATCTAAATCCTAGAAGAGAACATAAGTAGTAACCTTTTCGACATTGGCCACAGCAACTTCTTTCAAAACACAGCTCCAAAGGCAAGGGAAACAAAAATGAACTTTTGGGACTTCATCAAGATAAAAAGCTTCTGCACAGCAAAGGAAACAGTTAACAGAAAAAGGAAACAAAGAGACAATCCATGGAAGGAGCCAAGATGCCCTTCAACAGACAAATGGAAAAAGAAGAAGTGGTCCATATATACCATGGAATATTACTCAGCCATCAGAAAGGATGAGTAGCCAACATTTACATCAACCTGGATGCAACTGGAGGAAATTATGCTAAATTAAATAAGTCAAGCAGAAAAAGTCAATTATCTTATGGTTCCACTTACTTGTGGAACATAGGAACATAGGAAATAGCATGGAGGACATTAGAAGAAGGAAGGGGAAAATGAAGGGGGGCATCAGAGGAGGAGATGAACCACGAGACTGTGGACTCTGGGAATCAAACTGAGGGTTTGTGTGGGGGATGGGTGAGCACAGTGATGGGTATTAAGGGCATGTATTGTATGGAGCCCTGGGTGTTATTTGCAAACAATGAATCATGGAACACTGCATCAAAAACTAATTACTGTATGGTGGCTAACATAACATAATAAAAAATTATTTTGAAAAAAGAAAATATTGTGTTTGACAAATCGCTGGTCATACACCATGTGCCTGAGGTCATAGTAATATGTACTGTCAAAGATGCTACATTTGGCAAGCAACTGCATTTGGGCTACTACTGCTTAGTTGAGTTTTTGGTCATCCAATGTTACTATTCAGAATCCATCTGGTTTCTTTTTGGTGAGTAAATGGTGAATTAAGTGAGAAATTGATGGAGATCATCACCCTTGTATCCCTTAGGTTCTTAAGAGAAACCACTAAATTTATACTATTCTCCCTGGAATGTGATAGCTTATTAGAGAGTGTTCTGAAAAAAATTACTGTCTAAGGGAAGAGAAAAAAACAAGATTGAGCAGAAGGAAAAGGTGGTGGCCACATCAACCCATGGGGAGCTCTTGGTGTGGATTGGCTTTGCAGCACTATCCTGAGTTGAGGTGAGGGGACTGGGCCTTTATACTCCTGTGTTGACCAATCAGTGGATGAAGGATGTCCAGGGAAGGGGCATAACTTTGGGCAAGGCAGCTCTCTTCAACCAAGGCACCTCTAAAAGAGGGCTGGTAGCTGAAGATGGTCTTCTGGCCGCTCTTCCAGCAGCTGGGAGAATAGGTCCTTCGGTCTTGAGAATTTGGACAGTATGTCACAGAATCAACTATCAAATGAAATATGGGAGCCCTTCCATAATATATATTCTTAATTTTGGGGAAGGGAGACTTTGAGTGATTTGTAGGATATTTGAAATGAAGTACAACAAAAAATGATGGGGTGGGGCAGAAAAAGGAATGTCATGGCTGTACTCTAATTAAAGAAGAGTACCACTAACCATTAGCATACTGAACAGACAAGGAACTCAGAAGAGAATGATATTTGTAGACTAATAAGCGAGTCTAGAATAACATGCTTTCTATAAATTGCCCTAATGTAGCTCAGGTTAACATACTAGTTGCCCCAGGCTGACTTTGCTGTTTCACCAGCCACAAGTGGCACTTCACAATATGAACTGAATTACTGTGAGTGCTCAAGAACAGGAGGTAGACTAAGTAATCCGTAATTAGTATTTATATTCTTCTACTTAAAAATTTGGGCACAGTGATCTTGGACAAGACTTTATACAATTAAGAATGTATATTGTTATACAATTAAGAATGTATATTGTTAGGCTTAATCTCTTCTATTATGCAAAATAAGAGAAAGTGAATTCAATCAGGGACTTTAAAAAGTGCTGACTCATCTGAGAAGTCCTCTCTAACTTCCCCACTTAAGTGGCACCTTCCTTATTATTCTCTGTCTCTTTTATATCTTTGCACTTATTGCTGTGTGATATATAATATACAATATTTATTTGGGGGAATGACTGGGTATCTTCCATCTTCCCTTGGAGTGCAACTCTCATGGAAATGGAATTTGCCTTCAAAAAGTACCTGACACATGGTAAATGCTAAATAAATGTTGGCTGAAGGATGAACCAATTAGTATATGAATCACTCTGCATTTGCTTAATAGAGTTCTCTGCTTTTGGAATACATCATTGTTAAAGTTAAGGTTATTAATTAGGTTAAGAATCAGTTGTTGCTTTTGGTGAATTCAGGACTAAAATTACTGTAACTTTTTCTCTTTGAGATTTCAGAAGTTTTGATCAGAGGAGTTAAAAATGGTTAATACCTCATTAGACATACTTCTGCTTGATCATAGGGTAGTTTTTTATTTTCCTTTTTTGAGGAGCCTCCATGCTGTTTTCCCGAATGGCTGCAACAGTTTGCATTTCCACCAACAGTCTAAGAGAGTTCCTCTTTATCCATACCTTCATCAACACCTATTGTTTCCTGTATTGTTGATTTTAGCCATTCTGACAGGTGTGAGGTGATATCTCATGTAGTTTTGACTTGCATTTCCCTGATGATGAGTGATGTTCAGCATCTTTCCAGGTGTCCGCTAACCATCTGGATGACTTCTTTGGAAAAATGTCTGTTCATGTCTTCTGCCCATTTTTAATCAGATTATTTGTTTTTTGGGGTGTTGAGTTGTATATGTTCTTTATTTTGGATAACTCTGGGCTAGTGTAAAAGTATTCCCGTAACACTAGCAATATGTAAGGAGATATAGAAGTAATAAATCAAGCACATGTTAATCCTCTAGTGTGTAGTTATACATTTTGAAAACACTGTATTTCTGTATGTTTTATTTACTGATAAGGATGCTTAAGATGTTCAAAAGAATTATCCAGGATAAATTTTCAAGTCTATTGAAATTATTTAAGGAGATTTAATTATTCTTATAATAAAGCTTGAGATATTTAAGAAAGATTAACTTATACCTTTTATTGAGAATTATCTAATAAATTGAACATTTAAGCAATGTAACAAGGAGTCAGTTTTATCCAAACACAAAAGCCCTTTGATGTTGAAAAGCTGAGGAATGGATTAGTGCATCCTGAGGTGGGATGTGGACAGAGCATATGAGAGGGACCTTAAAAATATCATACATTTTATAATTTGGATCCTTAATACAAACAAAGGAATTCAAACACTTGCTAAGTATCAGTTCCTCAAAGTACCAAAAATAGGCTAAGACACTGCCCTGTGTTTTAGGTTCTCATATTCTATTCTTCATAAGAGTTTCGTATCAAAGATTAAAGGGGTGTGTTCTAGGCAGTCTGTGTCTCACTGCACACGTGTTGCAGAAATCTGTGCCAGATACTGCCTTTGAGAAAAACCAATAAATTACAAATGGAAGCTGATTCTGTTGGTTTCTTCTGCCAAGGTAAAATAAATGAAGGGGCTTAATTGGTGAAAATAAAGCTATTGCATGGAAACTAGCCCATACAGGTGGGAACATCACAGTCACTACCCAGGATAGTTGAAATTGAGTAAAACCTAGAGGCAAGGAATTGAACTAGTGACCTGGCAATGTCCCATCACCCCTTTAGCTGTGGAACTGAATTGAGAAAGTATTATTGTTTTTAATTGGTTCCCATTTGACCTTATTAAAAGTTTAAGTGTGCTTTTACTCTAACCTTTTATCCTCTTGACATTTCTTTCCTTGTATTTTATAGGTTCTTTTGTCTTCCTTCATCATAATTTTCCCTTTATATTGTACTGTTTCCTTCTGGAAAAAAAAAATGGTCTGTCTCCTTGCCCTTTGTTAAAGGGACCAACAGCAAAATATTCTTGAGGGTGGAAATTGTCTTTGTTAGCTGTGTTGCTGAAAGAATTATATGAGGCTATTATTTCCCACTTCTATGAGACCTTGACAATGTACTTTAACAATAATTGCTTGCAAGTATGTTTGCCTTTATACTTTAAAATGTTTGAGAGCAAGAATATTTCTTTCATACTTGTTTCCCCACAGCCTGACAGAGTAAGCTCTCAATAAATGTTTGTTGAATGAATTAATAATTGGGTATGTACCATAATTATTTATTCAAGCATCCATCTCTTCTGTTAGGATGTATTTAAAGATGGGGATCAGGGGTACCTGGGTGGCTCAGTCGTTAAGTGGCTGCCTTCAGTTCAGGTCATGATCCCAGCATCCTGGGATCAAGCCCAGGCTTGTTGGGCTCCCTGCTTGTTGGGGAGCCTGCTTCTTCCTCTCCCACTCCCCCTGCTTGTGTTCCCTCTCTCTGTGTCTCTCTCTGTCAAATAAATAAATAAATAAATAAATAAATAAAATCTTTTAAAAAAAATAAAATGGGGATCAAATCTTACTAATCTTTGCACCACTCCTTCCTGCATATACTGTTCATGTAGTAGGTACTCAAAATATTGCGATGAATGAAGGAATAAAAGAAGGAATGAGACTGAGCAAGAGGGACTCTGCATTATTACTTGAAAGTTGTAGAGAAACTCCCTCCAAAATTACATTTCTTCCATGCCTGTCAGTGACGTGAGCAATTCTGCTTTATATTTATGCACTGTCTGCTGCTAAGAGGGCCTCTTGATGAAGTCAGTCCAGAATTTAGTAGGAACTCAAGGTCATTTTATAAATGCAATTACCTCTTCCCAGGATGAGAGCACTGGCTACCTGAAGGGAAAGAAAATGATTACAGTGGGCAAAGGACACTGAAAAGAAAGCTTTGCCACTTTGTGACGTTGCCCTAAGTTAGCCTGGGTATAAGACTTTGAGATGGAAGATGGAAGACATTGAGACAGTCCAGTTTAGTGTGTAAATATTAAAAGTAGAAAGGAAATCTGTGTGCAGCAGTGTCTCTATAGGACTAAAGAGGAAAGCAAGTAAAACAAAGCAAATATACAAATGAGAAGCTTCATTTCTTCACCAAAGAAACAAACAAAAATATTTTGGAGTACCTGCTGTGACCTAGGAACTGTGATGGGTACTGTGGACATAGCAGTATACACCAGACATTTTCACTGTACCAAAGAGTTCACTGGCTAACAGGGGAGATTGATATTGAATAAATACTGCCCTAAGACTCACCTAAAACTAGATATTTGTAGTTGAAAAACAATATGAAGGAAAAATGCCTGGTGTTGTGATGCATATAAAAATGGGACTAACCCTACTGAAAGGTAAGGGACCATTTTCCTGAGCAGGAAAGATTACACTTAAGGGGAAAATATAGGCATTAGCAATGCAGAGAGGGAAGGAATGGTATTCTAGATAAAAATGAAAAGACATCAAGTCAGGAGGAACTTGAGCATTTCTGGAACTAGGAGAGGACTCTTGTAGTTAAAGGTTAGTGAGAAATGGGAAGAATGGGATAAATTAAAGTTGGAAAGGAAAGCAAGCTTGGGACATGTTATACAATGACTGAAGGCCAAGGAGTTTGGATTTTATTTTAACAAAGACAATGAATAATAATCCAGTTTATGGGAGAGATACCACCAATTTATGTCTTTTAAAAAGATGACTACAGAAGATGGCAAACTAGGAAGACCCTTTATTTAGCCACAGTAAACATCAGTAAACAACATACCGACCAGAGTAGCTTTGTGGGAACTCTAGAAACCAGTTAAGGATCTGAGGCAACCTAATAAATTCCTACTTAAGGAAAAGCCACAGTTAAGCTAGGGAATTTTATCATCTCTTTGCTCACCTTTGTCCTAATTCCTACTTGGTATGGCATGGGAGGAAGCCAACCACTTCCCAGTTCTTCATTTAGGATGGAAAAGAAAGAGCTTATTTGCAATGTTCTGGCTTATATGGGGCTGTACACAGGACTGGTTTCTGTCTTGCCTGCCTTGAAGCATTGATGGGAGCAATGGCATAGATTGGCTGTCAGGTTGAAGTTTGCTAGAATCATTGGCAGGCACACTAATGCAAAAGAGTGTTAGGGAGATTGTAAACCTCTGGCTACCTTGGGGCAGGAAATTAGAGGCAGAGGAGTACAACAGAACATTTAAGGCTTTGAAAAAGAAATGGGGTGAGACTCTTAGGGAAATTAGGGCATTTAAAAGCAGCGAGGAGTCTAGAGGAATAGGATAAAACACACACACACAGGCCCAAGGAAGATGTATGTCCAGAAAAGGCCTGAAAAAAAAAATCATAAACTTCCACACCAGGCTTTTTTGTGAAGATCCAGAGAAGTAATGGAGATAAGGAAAACAATATAGGAACAAAATGAGAGTGTCAGCAAACAAATTATAAAGAAGAAGCAAACAGAAATTCTTGAACTGAAAAACACAATAACAAAATTGAAAAATTCATTAGAGGATTTAAGCAGCAGGCTTGAGCCGGCAGAAGAAAGAATTAGCAAACTTAAAGACAAGTCACTTGAAATGATCAAATCTGAGAACCAAAAACAAGTCACTTGAAATGATCAAATCTGAGAACCAAAAACAGGAAAGATTGAAAAAAAGCAAAGAGAGCCTAAGGACTTACCGGGTGCCACAAGTAGATCAATCTGTACATTATGGGAATCCTAGGAAGAGAACAGAGAGAGGATGGGGCTGAAAGCTTATTCGAAGAAACAATGGTGGTTGAAAAATCCCCACATTTGAGGGAAGACATGGAAATATAATACAAGAAGCACAAATTCCCAGTAGAGTAAACTCAAAAGAGACCCACACTGAGACACAATACATCAAACTGAAAAATCAAACACAAAATGTGTTGAAAGCATCAAGAGAAAACCAGTTGATCACATATAAGGGATTCTTGAGATTGTCAGCATATTTCTCAGCAGAAACCCTGCAGACCAGAAGGCTATGCAATGATACACTGAAAGTGCTGAAAGAAAGCAAAAACAAAACCAAAAACCTGAGAATTCTGTATCTGGCAAAACTGTTTTCAAAAATGAAGCAGAAATTAAGATATTTCCAGATAAATAGAAGTTGAGGGAGTTAATTACCATTAGACTTGTCCTAGAAGAAATGCTAAAGGGATTTCTTCAAGATGAAATAAAGAATGCTAGACAGTAACTGAAAACCATATAAACATATAAAATTCTCCAGTAAAAGTGACACATGGGCAAATATAAAAACTGTATCACTATAATTTTGGTCCAAACTCTATCATTTATTACTTTATAGAATTTAAGGGAAAAGAACATTAAATGAATTATAAATCTGTGTGTGTGTGCGCACACACACACACACACACACACTATATATATATATATATATATATATATATATATATATGTAACTTGTGGCAATAATAACAAAATAGCGGGGGGCGCAAAGCAGTAAAGGAATAGTGTTTTTGTATGCAATTGAACTTAAGTTGTTATCAGCTTAGAATAGACTGTTATAACTTTAGGATATAATATGTAATCCCCATGATAACCACAAAGACAATACTTATAGAATATAAACAAATGGAAATTAGAAAGTAATCAAAACATGTCATTACAAATATAAACCAAACACAAAAGAAGATAGTAAGGGAGGAAATGAGAGACAGAAAACCTGCAAGGCATACAGAAAAGAAATAAAGTGCTAATAGTTAGTACTTCTGTATCAGTAATTATTTTAAATGTGAATAAATTAAACTTTTCAGTCAGAAGACACAGATTGGTAGATTGACAGAATGGATTTTAAAATAGGATCTAACTGTCTGTTATCTACAAAGAGACTCACATTAGTTGAAGGACACACATAGGTAGAAAGTGAAAGAATGAAAAAAGACACTCTGAAAGGGGTGGTTATACTAATATCAGAAAAACATAGACTTTAAATAAACAATTATTGCAAGAAACAAAAAAGAACATTATTTAATGATAAAAAGGTCACAAAAAGATATAATAATTTAAACATATATGCATCAGCCATCAGAGCTCCTAAATAAATATAGTAAAAATAAAATTGAAGGGAGATATTGACAGCTTTACAATTAGAATAGCAGACTTTAATGCCCCATTTTCAATAATAAAACAACCAGAGAGAAGATCAATAAAGCAAAGTCAATAAGGAAATAGAGAATTGAATGGCAGTATAGATCAAGTGGGCCTAACAGATATATATAGATCACCTAATCCAATAACAGCAAAGTAACACTTTTTTCTCAAGTGCACATAGAACATTCTCTAGGATAGACCTTATGTTAGACCACAAAACAAGTCATAATTTTAAAAAACTTAAAATCGTTCAGAGTATCCTTACTGATTGATCACAAAAGAATGAAACTAGATATAAACAATAGAAAGAAATAGGCAAAGGCCACAAATATGTGGAAATTAAACAATATACTCTCAACGTGAATAGGTTAAAGAAGAAATTATAGGAGAAATTAGAAAATATCTTGAGATAACTGAAAATGAAAACATAACACACCCAAACTTACGGGATGCAACAAAAGTACAAGAGGTGTTAAGAGGGAAGTTTATAGCTATAAATGCCTACATTTTAAAAAGTAACAGTACACTCATTTTTAAATGATTCTCTTTTAAGTATTTTGCATCTAGAGTAACAAATTACATATCTGTATCTTCTAGAAGCACGTGAGCGATAGGCTCTAACCACTGGTTCATTCTCAGTTACTCCATCCTAGTTACCAGGAGGAAAAGCTTTCAAAATCTTTCTAGGCAGTGATATAAAGGATAGAGCTAGAGACATAATACTGACACACAACTACTATAAGGCTGAGATTAAAATGCATTGGACAAACAATAGATAATTGGTTATCCTCAGGTGATATTATACATGCACACCAGATTTCAAGGCTTCATACATAATTCAAATTATGGTCTCATCTTATCTCTGTGACATAAAATATACCTGCAGATTTTTCTTAGATCTTCCCCTGGGGTTCCCTTTGGGGAAGAAAACCCTGACAAAATATTACCTGATTTTAATTATTCCACACATTATTATCACTGTTACATCATAATTATGTAAGAGGTATTGTCAAGGTACTAGAGTTCTGCCTGCTTCATCTAGTCTTGGTTCAGTTCTGCTTCATTGTGCCAAAGTCCAACTGTGTTTTTGTTTTATCCAATTATTAAAGTGTGAAGAATAAAAGAAAAGAAAAGAAGAATAAACTAAACATAAGTTTGCATAAGGAAGAAAATAAGGATTGGAGCAGAGGTAAATAAAATAGAGGAAAATGATAGACAAAATCATTGAAATCAGGAGTAGTGTCTTCCAAAACATTGACAAAATTGACCAATCTTTAGCTAGATTGACTAAGAATAAAAGACAAAAGATTCAACTAAAAACAGAAATGAAGAGGGAACTTTGCAACCAATTTTACAGAAATAAAAAATACTGTGAGCAACTGTACATCAACAACTTGGATAACCTACAGGAAATGGATAAATTCCTAGACACATACAACCTACAAAGATTGCATCATGGAGAAATAGAAAACCTAAACAAATCTATAACTAGTAAGGAAATTGAATCAATAATCAAAAACCCTTCATCAAGGAAAAGTCCAGAACCATATGGTTTCGTTGGTGAATTCTCCCAAAAATTTAAAGAAGAATTAATACCAATCTTTCCCAAACTCTTCCAAAAAAGAAGAGGAGGGAACACTTTCAAACTCATTTTGTAAGGTTAGCATATCCTGATTATCCAAACCAGACAAAGACAAGAGAAAAAACTAAAAGCTAATATCCCTGATGAATATTGATGCAAAAATCCTTAACAAAATTTAAGCAAACAGAATTGAACAGCCTATTAAAAGTATTATACACCATGATGTAGTGGGATTTATTCCTGGAATGCAAGAATATGTGAAACATATGTTTAACATAGAAAAATGGATCAATGTAATACACTACATTAACAGAATGTAGGAAAAAACCCACACGATTATCTCAATTTATGCAGAAAAAAGTTTGACAAAATTCAATGCATCTTTCATAATGAAAACACTTAAAAACACTAATAATAAAAGGAAACTAACACAACATAATAAAAGCCATACATGAAAAGCACACAACTAACATCAAACTGTATGGTGAAAGACTGAAATACTTTCCTATAAAATTAGGAAAAAGACAAGGATGCCCTCTGTAACCATTTTTGTTCAACATAGTACTAGAAGTTCTAGCCAATTCAGCAGAGTTACAGGATACAAAACTTACACAAAAATCAGTTGGACTTTTCTATATACCGACAATGAATAATTTGCAAAGGATATTAAGAAAAAATTACATTTAAAATAGTATCAAGAAAAATACATACTAACGAATTATCCAAGGAAGTGAAAGTTTTGACACCAAAAATGACAAAGTAGTGCTGAAAAAAATTAAGATAAATAAATGAAAAAATGCCCATGTTCTTGGATTGGAAGACTTAATATTATTAAGACATTGATACAACCCAAAGCAGTCTACAGATTTGATGCCTCAAAACCTTGGTTTTTTTTACACAAATAGAAAAACCCCTCCTTAAATTCATATGAAGTATTAGGGAACACTAAATGGCCAAAATGATCTTGAAAAAGAATAAAATATGAGGTCTCAGACTTCTTGATTTTTTATTTTTTTAAAAAGATTTTATTTAATTTTTTTACAGAGAGAGATCACAAGTAAGCAGAGGCAGGCAGAGAGAGAGAGGGAGAGGGAAGCAGGTTCCCTGCTGAGCAGAGAGCCCAATGCGGGACTCGATCCCAGGACCCTGAGATCATGACCTGAGCCGAAGGCAGTGGCTTAACCCACTGAGCCACCCAGGCGCCCCACTTCTTGATTTCAAAACTTACTACAAAGCTACACTAACCAAAATAATGGGGATCTGGCATAAGGATAGACATTTAGACCAATGGAATAGAATACAAAGTCCAGAGATAACCTCTTACATATATGAAAATGAAATGATTTTGACAAGGGTATCAAGACCATTGAGGGAGGAAAGGTCAGTCTTTTAAAGAAAAGGTATTTGGGGAAACTGGGTATCCAAGTGTAAATAAATAATGGAGTTGGACTTTTATCTTCCACCATATACAAAAACTAGTTCAAAATGGATCAGACACTGGGGGCACATGAGTGACTCAGTCAGTTAGGCATCCAGCTCAATTTTGGCTTAGGTCATGATTTCAGGATCCTGGGTTCAAGTCTCGCATTGAGCTCCATACTAAGGATGGAGCCTGCTTGAGATTCTCTCTCCCCTTCTCCTGCTGTCCTTCCCCCCTGCTCATGCCCACTCTCTCTGTCTAAAAACAAAACAAAACAAAACAACAACAAAAAACCCAGAATGGATAAAAACCTAAATGTGAGAGGTAAAACTATAAAATTCTTAGGCAAAAGAACCCAACAAACAAACAAAAAATGAAGAGGAAGCTTCATAACATTGGATTTGGAAAAGCTATCTTGTATACAACACCAAAAAGATAGGCAACAAAAGAAAAAAATAGATAAAAACTACATCAAAGTTAAAAATTTCTGTGCACCAAAGGAAAAAAAAATCAATTGAGTGAAAAGGCAATGCAGAGAATGGGAGAAAATATTTTCAAATCATGCATTTGATAAGGAGTTAATACCTAGAATATATAAAGAAGTCCTGCAACTCAACAAGAAAAAAAAAAACCAGCCTTATTAAACAATGGCCAAAGGACTTAATGAAATTTCTTCAAGGAAGATACTCAAGTGGACAACAAGCACACAAAAAGATGCTCCAAGTGACTAACCACTAGGGAAATGCAAATCCAGACCAACTGAGATACCGTCTCTACCGTCTCACATCCATTAAGATGATGGCTACTATAGAACCAGAAAATAACAAGTGTTGGTGAGATTGTGGAGAAATTGGCACCCTTGTGTACTGTTGGTAGGAGTGTAAAATAGTGCAGCTACTATAGAAATTTAAAATATGGTTACTGCATGGTCCAGCAGTTTTACTTGTGGGTATATTCTATGCTAAAGAATTGATAGTAGGGTCTCAGAGAGACTTCTGTACACCCAACATTATTCATAGTACCCAAGTGTCCACTGATAGCTACATGGATAAGCAAAATGTGATATGTATATACAATGGAATGTTACTCAGTTTTAGAAATGAAGGAGATTCTTGGGGTGTCCGGGAGGCTCAGTTGATTAAGCATCCAACTCTTGGTTTGGGCTCAGGTTGTGATCTCAGGGGTGGGATGGAGCCCTGGGTGGGGCTCTGTGCTCAGCAGGGAGTCTGCTGTAGATTCTCTCTGTCTCCTTCTGCCCCTTCCCCTACATGTGTGAGGGTGCATTGTGCACATTCTCTCTCTCTCTCTCTCAAATAAATAAATAAATCTTTTTTTTTTTTTTTAAAGAAGAAGAAATGAAGGAGATTCTGACACATGCTACACTGTCGATGAACCTTGAAGACCTGGTGAGTGACATAAGCCAGCTATAAAAGGCAAATACTGCATGATTCCACTTATATGAGTATCTAGAGTCGGTCAGATTCACAGGTGCAGAAAGTAGAATGTTGGTTGCCTGGGGCTTGGGGTATGAGAGAAAAAGGAAGTTATTGCTTACTGGTGTTAAATAACAGAAATTCAGCCAAGTAAATTTTAAAAGATTTAATTTGCTTTATTCATCAATCCATTGAATCTGGCAGCATCCCATCTAAGAAGGGAGCTCCAAAGGGCTACAGAAAAGGAAAGCTTTTTAAAAGTAGAGAGGGAAGGGAAAAATGGAAATTATTAGCAAAGGGTTCATTATTTTAGGCAAGACTGCCCTCATAGGAGAACATAAAAAGGTCCATCAGTAAATTTCTTAGGCCAACCCAGAAATTCCGCTGTTGACTGGTTAATGATCAAAGGTGACATTCTTAGGAGGACAACCTGGGAGGTTGAAGCTGCAGTTAATTTAGGTATTAAGATTTGGTTTACTGACTTGGGCCTTAACTGAAGTGATACCACTCTGGGCCCGAGTTTTCTTTTTAACAATCATTTCAGGGTTTGGTTTTGCAAGATGAAACAAATTCTGGAAATGGATGGCAGGGATGGTTGCACACGACTGTGGAGGTATTTGACATCCACTGAACTATACATTTTAAAATGGTTACAATGATCAATTTGATGTGCATTTTACCACAGTTTTAAAAAAATAAGAAGATAACTGTTAACTTCCAGCTCGCTCACTTTCCTTCCCTCCCCCAATCCTATTTGTATTGTTTTTTTTTTTTTTTAAGATTTTATTTATTTGTTTGACACACAGAGAGAGATGATCACAAGTAGGCAGAGAGGCAGGCAGAGAGAGGGGTAGGGGGAAGCAGGCTCCCTGATGAGCAGAGAGCCCGATGTGGGACTCCATCCAGGACCCTGAGATCATGACCTGAGCCAAAGGCAAATGCTTAATCCTCTGAGCCACCCAGGCGCCCTTCTATTTGTATTGTTAAAAAAAAAAAAAAAGAAGTACAGAAAAGATTTTAAATGCCAAGAACTAGGGTGAGGTGTAGAGATGGGCCACGTAATTGATGACTATCTTGTAAAGTAACATCAGTTAAAATTTTAAAGGGTAACTGAGTAAAGACCAACAGATTGGGAGGGAGGGGGGGATGAGGGTTCATGTCAGGGAGCTAATTCTTTTGTCTTTTATAGGAGGATATTAATGGATGTTGTCTAAAATTAGGACTAGTGGTATATGTTTGAGATTTAGTGTGGTAACTATAGAAGAACTAGAACATATTTTGATCATAAGTGATAACTTTCATCAAGTAAGCCTGGTAGAGATGGATTGGGAAACTCCATATTTTCATATTAGACATCCCTTATGATTTCTTAAGTGGTTTTAATGTGTATCCATTGTTTTAATTATAATAATTTAAAACATTATTAACATAACACAGCAAAGCACAGTGAATAATATAATAAACATCTTTGTTCCTAATTACACATATATTTAAAGCCTCTTCCTATTCCTATTCCTGTCCCTCCCCAGAAGAGATTGGTGTTTGTCTTGTGTGTGTGTGTGTGTGTGTGTGTGTGTGTATAATATGAATAGTAAACGACTGACTAGTATTTTTTAAAAATTAAAAAACTGGATGTAAATGAAATTATGCCTTCCATATCATTTGATAATTTCCTTTTACTGCTTAATGTTATATTTTGGGGAGAGGTTTTGGATCCCCAAAATAAAAATTATGATTTATTGCTATTGGTAATTATTTGTAGAAAATGTGTAATTGGGGGCACCTGGGTAGCTCAGTGGGTTAAGCCTCTGCCTTCTGCTCAGGTCATGATCTCAGGGTCCTGGGATCAAGCCCCACATCGGGATCTCTGCTCAGCGGGGAGCCTGCTTCCCCCTCTCTCTCTCTGCCTGCCTCTCTGCCTACTTGTGATCTCTGTCAAATCAAATAAATCAAAATAAATTTAAAAAAGAATTATATTAAAATATAACTATAAAATTAATCTCTTCTATATAACTTCTATAAATAACATTTGATAATCAAAGACATTTATAAACTTTACATCAAAATGATGGCACTGCAGTCCTGTTTGGAGCCCAAACTAAGAAAAACATTGACAGAAAGGAGGAACATTTTTTAATGATAAAGAATTTTTTTCCCCTGTTTTAATTGGGTAAGTTTTTCTGAATTGTATCCAGTGTCAAATTTCATAGCAATGTGAAATGCAAATAGTTGCATGACCCATTGGCTAATTTGTTTTTGTTGAAGAAGTTACTGAAGTTGAATCAAACTCTGAGTTTTTTCTCTGCTCAGTAACAGTTTCTAAACTCTGGAGAGAAAACGCTCCCAAGGACCTTAATGATTAGGCCCTTGTGGCTCCGCAGTATTGTAGGTGCTGAGCTTTCACTACAAATAATACTTGCCCCAGAATATTCTGTGTATCATTTCATTTTATCTCTTCTACAGTCCTAGGAAATAGACATTATTTCCTCATTATTCAAATGAGGTAATTAGAGCATAGAAGCTTGCAAATCACCCAAGGTCACATAGGTACATGGTGGAATTGGGACTTAAAGCCAGATTTTTTTTCTTTAAGAGCCTGTGCTCTTTCTATTCTCAGCCAATGCAGATAAATCTGAAAATATGTAGAAGTCTCACTTAGGAAAATAAATCTCTCTTATTTTCTTTTTAATTTCTCCATCTGATTTTCATGGAGAGAGTTTGTTGTTTGTTTGTGAATAGGGTTCTACATGTTTTTATTGGTCCTGGCGATGTGACCTTAAAAAACTGAATGCTTTTTTGAGCTGATATTGACAACGTCTGAGATTATCAGCTTTGCTAGAATGTCTCCTTCATCTTCTCTCTATCATACATGTTTATTTTATTTCCATGGCTATTTCTTATCATTTTCTTCCCTCTTCCCTAGCTCCCTTATGTCCAAATTCAATATAGGTCATGGCATTACTATGAGTGGGCCTTCTTATGATGTGGCTATTTGTGCTAAGTGAGAAAAACAAATGTAAAAAGGTTTTGCAAACTGTGATAAGCCATGCATGTCAAAGAGATCTAGAAATATATATTTTAATCTGAAGGTTAAGGTCACTTTTACTTATGTGAGGATTACCAGTGATGTTAATGAACATGAAAACAGATACATTTTCCCCTAGTTTTATTGATGCCTTGAAATCTTTTGGTCATTATTTGGTTCTTTGGAAATGAAGGGGAAAGAATGAGAGAGTATATACAATGCTTTCATTGCATATAGAATAGTAGAAATCCAAGTTGCTGTTAAACCCATTCATTTTTATTTTACCAGAGCTTTTTATTTTCCTGCAGCTTAAAATGGTTAATTTTTGTTGTATGTAAATTATACCTCAATAAAGTTGATTTTAGAAAATTTTGGAGTTAAAATAAAACAAACAAAAAATTCTACCACTATGCCACCTCTTGAGATCTAATGAGCATCAGCAGTGGCTGCTGTATCCAAAAGAGAGAGGAGGCACTATGCCTTCTGCTGAAAGAACATACCACTACTGAGAGCCACATCAAAGGCAGGAACCCACATTGGATCAAGCGTCTGGATGCCACATTCATTTTACAGGTAATCCAGCAATCACAGATATGTTAAACTACTCCATAAGGCTTCAGCCAGCAAAATCTGTACTCTAAGGGTCTTTACAGGAAAAAAAAAAAAAAAAAAAAACCTTATCGAGTAAATTTTAAGGATAAATGAAAGAGATGGGAGGGAAACCTATGAATTAAGGTACATACCCTATTGAAAGGAGTTTATGCCTCCTCCTCTTTGTATCCGTGAATTTTGTCACCAAACTTCACAGTGTTCTTCCGGGCGGAGGGTTACCTATTCCGCTCCTTGACATTGGGCTTAGACACACTTGGTTTCCCTTATTGCTGATATCTTATATTTATTATGAATAATTAACCAATACTTATGCATTATGAACTAATGCCCATAATTAGATTTCCTTAGTTTTTACCTAATGTAGTTTTCTGTTCTAGGGTTCCATTCAGGAAACCCTGTTACAGGTCATTACTATGTGTCCTTAGGCTCCTCTTCACTGTGGCAGTTTCTCAGACTTCCCTTGTTTTTGAGTCATCTCTACACCCAGTGTGGTGCTTGAACTCACGACCCCTGAAATCAAGAGTTGGATGCTCTACTGACTGAGCCAGGCAGATGTTCCCTTTTATTGTTTTTGATGAACTTGACAGATTAGAGGAGTACTAGTCAGGTATTTCATAGAATGTTCCACCACTGGGCTTTATTTTGATATTTTTCTCATGATTAGCTTGAGAGTATGGGTTTTGGGAGGAAGGTGACCATCTGGACCAAAGGTACATACTGTCAACATGATGTCACTATTGGTATTGACCTTGGTCACCCAACTGAGGTAGTGTTGGTCAGGTTTTTCTATTTAATTACCCCCATCCTTTTTCATACTATACTCTTTGGAAGGAGTCATCATGGAAAGCCACTCCTTGACGAGTGAGAAGTTTTGCTCTCCCAACTCAAAGTCTGTACAAATTATTTGGAATTCTTCTGCATGGATATTTGTCTATTTTTTCCTATTTATTTATTCTGTCATTTACTAATATCAGTATGGACTCATACTCTCATACTGTGGGTTATTTCATTCAACCCTACTTTATTTTGTTGCTGAGATTGTTCCAGCTCTAGCCATCAGAGCCCTTTCAGTTGGTGCCTGTGTCTCTTAACATTTCTCCCATCATTGTATGTGGGTTTTTGCTTTTTTTAATACTTCCTTACTGTCTGGCACTAAAAGACACTCTGGGCTCATGTTGTATTTTTTCTATAATAGCCTAAGCCACTTTGCCCCAAGAAGCTCTGCTTCCTTTTACTGGAGAATGATATGAGAGACCAATTTCTGGGCACCAGCTATGGTCATTGCTACAGGGATAATCTTTATTTCTAGGCCTTCTCAGCTGACAGAGCAAAGAGATATATGTGTCTACTAACTTCCTATATAGATATACCTACAAATATTTCTGTATGTAACTATCTGTATCTAAATTAAGCTAAAACACAAGTTTATACTGATGTCTCCAACTCTAATCTATTACTACATGGATCATTCTAACCTTTTCCTCTTGTTTGCCTTAACCTCCTAATTTAAGGAGAGAAACTTGGCTCCTACCACTTGCCATCAGTATACTTAGTAGTTCGGTTTTAGTGTACATGAAAGATGGTCTCAGAATTGTTAACCCATTCCCCAACGGAAATAACTTCGTCAAGTGGAGTACAGATTTTATATGAGTTCTTTTTTTAAATTAATTTTTTATATGAATTCTTATGGACTCCATTCATTTGCAAAATTGCTGAAGTGAGCGCTTCTCCCTCCCCCTTCAGTGAGGTTGTTCCAGGCATTTATAAATACAGTTAGAGTCTTTTGTCATATTGTGTACTCCATATTGGGATCCCCTGAACTCCTAAATGACTTTTTAAAATTTGCATATATTAAAGTACAGTCTTTGTTCTGTAAAATTCTGTGGGTTTCAACAAGTGCATGGTGTCATATTTACCTTTACAGTACCATACAGAACAGTGTTATTGCCCTAAAAATGCTCTGTTTCACCTACCTAATCTTCCCTCTCTCCTAAACCCCTAACTGATCTGTTTACTGTCTACCCAGTATTTATTTTTCCAGTAGGTCTTATCAATGGGATCATGCATAGGTAACCTTTTCAGACTGTTTTCTTGCACTTACTACTATGTATTTAAATCTCATTCATGCTTTTGTGTGGCCTTATAGCCCATTCTTTTTTTTTTTATCCCTGAATAGTATTCCAAATGCAGGACTATTATACATTGTTTATTTAGCCATTTATCCATTGAAGGACATCTTGGTTGCTTCTAGTTTGGGTGGTCATGAATAGATCTTCCTTTTTACTTTTTTTTTAATACTTCATTTTTAAAAAGATTTTACTTATTTATTAGAAAGAGAGAGGAAGAGCGTGAGATTGCCTGCGTGTGAACCAGAGAGGGGCAGAGAGGGAGGGAGAGGGGAAAAGAAGAGAATCCCGGGCGCCTGGGTGGCTCAGTGGGTTAAGCCGCTGCCTTCGGCTCAGGTCATGATCTCAGAGTCCTGGGATCCAGTCCCGCATTGGGCTCTCTGCTCAGCAGAGAGCCTGCTTCCCTCTCTCTCTCTCTGCCTGACTCTCCATCTACTTGTGATTTCTCTCTGTCAAATAAATAAATAAAATCTTTAAAAAAAAAAAAAAAAGAAGAGAATCCCAAGCAGACTTTGTGCTGAGTGTGGAGCCCGATGCAGGGCTTGATCTCACAACCTGGGGCCAGGCCTTTGCAGGGTAAATTTATCATTAGTTTGGAGAACATTTCTAGAACATGGAACACATTTGTTTTTGTGAACAGCACAAGCATCCCAAAGCCAAACAGAAGCAGTTTTAGATGCTCTGAGACCATAAGTTTTGTGTGCACAAGTTTTCAAATCAGTTGAGGAAGTAAATACCTAGTAGTGCAATTGCAGGATTACATGGTAAAACTAGGGTCAGCTTTGCAAGAAGGTGTCACAGTGTCTTTGAATGTGTCAGTACAACTTTCCATTCCCACCAGCGAAGAATGAGAGTTCTCGCTATTTCACATCAGCAATTGGTATCGTCAATTTTTTTGTATTTTAGTCACTCTAATAGGTATGTTGTGCTGTCTTTTTTTTTTCCCTCAAATTTTATTTAAATTCTAGTTAGTTGACATATAGTAATAGTGGTTTTAGGAATAGAATTTAGTGATTCATCACTTACATTTAATACCCAGCGGTCATCACAAGTACCTTCCTTAATCCATCACCCATTTAGCTCATCCCAGCCCCGCTCCCCTCCATCAACTCTGTTCTCTATAGTTAAGAGTCTCTGATGGTTTGCTTCGCTCTTTCCCCCCCTTCTCCTATGTTCATCTGCTTTGTTTCTTAAATTCCACATATGAGTGAGATCATATGGTATTTGTCTTTCTCTGACTGACTTGTTTCACTTAGCATAATGCACTTTAGCAAAAATGAACTATTGGGACTTCACCAAGACAAAAAGCTTCTGCACAGCAAAAGAAACAATCAACAAAACTAAAAGGCAGCCTACAGAATGGGAGAAGATATTTGCAAATGACATATCTGATAAAGGGTTAGTATCCAAAATTTATAATTTTCATTTCTTTAATGACATATAACATTGAATATCTTTTCATATGCTTATCTTCCATCTGTGTGGCTTCTTTGGTGAGGTATATGTTCAGATCTTTTGCCCATTTTTAAATTGAGTTGTGTGAGGTTTTTTTTTAAGTTATAAGTATGCTCACATATTTTAGATATAATTCTTTAATAAATATGTATATTTTCTCCCAGTTTGTGGCTTATCTTTTCATTATCTTAGTGTATTTCATAGAGGAGAAGTTTTACATTTTTATATATTAAGGCTGTTAACTTTTTCTTTCATGGATTATGCTTTCGGTATATCAAAGTCCTCATCAAACCCCTAGCCACAAAGATATTCTTCTGTGTATCTGGTAGTTTTATAACTTTGAATTTTACAGTTAGGTCTATGATCAATTTGGGTTTTGTTTTTTTTTTTTTTTAAACATGTAAGGTCTATGGGGGTATAGCTCAGTGGTAGAGCATTTGACTGCACATGTAAGGTCTGTATCTAGGTCAATTTGTTTGCATATGGTATCCAGTTTCTTTTTCCAGCACCATCTTTTTTGAAAGCACTTTTGTTTTTCCATTGAATTATCCTCATGCTTTTGACGAAAATCAGTTGACTATATTTGTATGGTTCTGTTGATTACTGTAGTTAGAGTAAGTATTAAAATTGGGTAGGGTGAATCTCCAAGTTTGTTCCTCTTTTTCAGTATTGTGTTGGCCATTCTAGGCCTTTTGCTTTTCCATAAAAAAAGGCCAATCAATTAGAATCAGTTTGTTGATACCTGTAAAATAGGTTGCTGGGATTTTGATTGGGACTGCATTGACTCCATAGATAAAATGGGAAAATTTACATCTTGACAATATTGAGCCTTCCAATCCACAAACAAGAAATATCTCTTTGTTTATTTAGATTTTAAAAATTTCTGTCATTGATGTTTTGTAGGTTTCCACCTGTACATATTTTTTAAGCTGAAGTATTAAGCCTAAGTATTTTTGTTATTATTTTTGCTACTATGGTACATTGTGTTGTTTTCAAATTTCAAATTCCTATTACTCATTGATGGTATATAGAAAAGCAACTTTCTATTTTATATTAATCTGGTGTCTTAGAACTTTCTATATTTACTTAATGGTTATAATAGTCTTTTTTGTAGATTTGTTGGGACTTTCTGCAGAGATAATCATATTATCTGTGAATAAAGTCTTTTTTTTTTATTTATTTTTTTGCTTCCCAATGTATACATTCTTTATTTTCTTCTCTTGTCTTACTGAACTAGCTAGAATCTCCAGTATAATGTTGAATAGGAATGGTGGGGGAGGACATCCTTCTTCACAGTCTCAGGAGGAGTTCTCAGTCTCCAGTCCATTATCATTAAGTATTATGCTAGTGTAGGGTCTTATGCATGTTCTTTACTATGATGGCAGTTCCCTTTTATTCCTACCTTGCTTAGGGTTTTATCATGAGTGGGGATTGGATTTTGTCAGATGCTTTTTCTGCTTCAGTTTAAAATATGTGATTTTGCTTGTTTAGTATACTGATATGGTAGCAATGATTGATTTTTAAATGTTGAATTGGCCATGCATATCTGGAATAAATCCCACTTGGTTGTGGAGTATAATTCTTTTTTGTACATTGTTAGATTCGACTTGCTAATATTTTGTTGAGGATTTTTAAGTCAATATTCATGGGAGATATTTCCATCTTGTGATGTCTTTGGTTTGGGTATTAGCAAGATAGTGTTGACTTCATAGAATATGTTAGGAACTTTTCTCTCTGCTTCTATTTTCTGGAAAAAATTGTGGAGGATTGGGATTATTTCTTCTTTAAATAGATAGTAGAATTCACCAGTGAATCCATCTGTCCCTGACTTCTTTTTTCTTTTTTTGGAAGTTTGTTTTTTATCAATTTAATTTCTTTAATAGATAGCAAGGCTTTTTAGATTATCTACTTCTCCATGAATTTTGGCATTTTGTGTAATTTATTGGTCATCTAAGTTATCCAATTTGTGAGCATACACTTTTCTTTAGTATTCTTTATTATCGCTTAATGTCCATGGCATATATGGTGATATTTTGGTTTTGATATTGATAATTTAATTTTGATATTGGTAATGTCTTCTTTTCTTGGTTTCCTGGATATTTACATATTTTATTGATATTTTCAAAGAACATATTGATTTTCTAATTTTATTTATTGTTTTCTTGTTTTTAGTCATTGATTTATGCTCTTATTTTTATTTCTTTCTTTCTGCTTGCTTTAGGTACAAATTAATTTTTCCCCAGATTCCCAGGGCAGAAACTTATTAGGTTATTGATTTTTTATCTTTCTTGCTTTCTAATATATGCATTTAATGCTAAAGTTTTCATGTAAGTACTGCCTTCACTGCATTCCACAAATTGTGATAAATTATATTTTCATTTATTTCAAAATGTGTTTAATTTTTTATTGAGATATCATCTATGACTCATGGATTATTCATAAGTGTGTTGTTTAAATTCCAAATATCTGGGGATTTTCTAGTTAGCTTTCTGTTAATTGATTTTTTAACTTAATTTCATTATGATCTGAAAATATACTTTTTGTGATTTCTCTCTTTTACATTTGTTAATGCATATTTCATGGCTCACAATGTGGTCTTTCTTAGTGAATGTTCCAAGTTTTAGAGGAATATGTGTTCTGTTGTGTTTGATGGAATATTTTATAAATGTGAATTAGATCTAGTTGATTGGTAATAATTAACTGTTCAGGTTATCTATATTTTTACTAATTTTCTGTCTCCTTGATCTTCCAATTACATGAGAGAGGTATTGAAGTCTGCAAGTATAAATTATTTCTGTCTATTTATCCCTTCAGTTCTTTCAGTTTTATTGACTCATGTATTTTGATACTCTGGTATTAGGTGCACACCACGCATTCAGGGTTGCCATATCTTCTTGGAAAATTGACTTCTTTATAATTTTATAGTGCTTTTTAAAATCTTTGATTATTTTCCTTGTTTGGAAGTTTGCATTGTCTGACATTAATGTGGCTATTCCAGCTTTCAACTGATAGATGTTAGTATGGTATCTCCTTTTCTATCCCTTTGCTTTTAACCTATCTGAATCTTTATACTTAAAGCATTTTTCCTGAAGACAGCATATGGTTGTGTCTTGATATTTATTCACTCTGAAAATTCATATTGTAATTGATATATTTTAACCATTTATGTTTAAAGTGGTTACTGATACAATTGGATTAATGTCTCCATGTTCGTAATGGTTTTGTTTGTTATATATTCTGTTTCTTCTTTTATCTTTTTTATGCCTTCTCTGTGTTTCTTTTTTTTTTTTAAAGATTTTATTTATTTATTTGACAGAGAGAAATCACAAGTAGATGGAGAGGCAGGCAGAGAGAGAGAGAGAGGGAAGCAGGCTCCCTGCCGAGCAGAGAGCCCGATGCGGGACTCGATCCCAGGACCATGAGATCATGACCTGAGCCGAAGGCAGCAGCTTAACCCACTGAGCCACCCAGGTGCCCCTCTGTGTTTCTTTTTTAAGGATTTAAAAATTTATTTGAAAGAGATAGAGGGAGAAAGAGTATGCAGAAGTGGAGGGAGGGGCAAAGGGAGAGAATTTCAGCCCTACTCTGTGCTGAGCGGGGAGCCTAATGTGACCCGAGCTGAAACCAAGATTCAGAAGCTCAACCAACTGAGCCACGCATGTACCCTGGCCTTCTGTTTTTGTTTTAAGACTTTTATTTTCTTATTTGAGACACAGAGAGAGAGGATGATAGAGAGAGGACAAGCAGGGGAGAGGGAGAAGCAGACTCCCTCCTGAGCAGAGAGCCCAATGTGGGGCTTGATCCCAGGACCCTGAGACCATGACCTGAGCTGAGGGCAGAGGCTTAACCCACTGAGCCACCCAGATGCCCTCAGCCTTCTCTATTTTTAATGAGGCATTTATATGATCCATTTTATTTCCTCTCTTAGTGTATCAGTTATACTTCTTAAAAAAATTTTTTTAGTAGTTCTAGAGTTTACTAATCTAAGTCCACCTTCACATAATGCTAAACTACTGCATGTGTAGCAGTTGCCTTGTAACAGAGTGCTTTCTCCATTTTTCTTTCCTGTCCCTTATAACAATGTCATTCATTTCCCTTATTCACATGCTACAATTACCCAAAATATTGTTATTGTTATTAATTTAAACCATCATCTTTTAGCTTAGCTAAGAATAAGAACAAGAAGATATTTTAATTTACTTTTATTTATTTCTTCCTTGATACAATCCTTCCTCCAACCAACTTTTATTGAAGACCTAGGTTTCTGATCTATATAACTGCCCTTCTGCCTTAAAAACTTGCCTTAAAATTTTTAGAAATGGGCTGCCTGGGTGGCTCAGTCATTAAGCATCTGCCTTCAGCTCAGGTCATGATCCCAGGGTCCTGGGATCGAGCCCCACATCGAGCTCCCTGCTCAGTGGGAAGCCTGCTTCGCCCTCTTCCAGTCCTCCTGCTTGTCTTCTCTCTCTCACCGTGTCTCTTTCTGTCAAATAAATAAATAAAATCTTATAAAAAAAATTTCTTAGACGTTATGTCTGATGGTGATGAATTACTTCAGTGTTTATTTGTCTGATAAAATTTTATTTCTCATTCAATTTTAAGTTTTAACTTTTCTGGATACAGAATTCTAGGTTGATGGATTTATTTTTTCTTTCAACACTTCAAATATTTCACTCTACTCTTTTCTTACTTGTGTGGTTTCTGATTAGCAGTCCCTGTAATTCTTATTTTTTGTTCCTCTATAGGCATAGGCAAGGTGTTTTTTTGTTTTTTTTTTTTAAGATTTTATTTATTTATTTGACAGACAGAGACACAAGGAGGCAGAGAGGCAGGCAGAGAGAGAGAGAGAGAGGGAAGCAGGCTTCCTGCGGAGCAGGCAGCCCGATGCAGGGCTCAATCCCAGGACCCTGAGATCATGACCGGAGCCGAAGGCAGCAGCCCAAACCACTGAGCCACCCAGGCGCCCCAGCAAGGTGTTTGTTTGTTTGTTTGTTTGTTTTTCTTTCTAGCTTCTTCATGTCTTCAAGGTTTTTCTTTGTCTTTGGTTTTCTACAGTTTGAATATGATAGGCCTAGGTGTGGAAGTTTTTAAATTTTATCTTGGTATTTATCCTAGTTGGTGTTCTCTGTCCTTTCTAGATCTGTGTTTTGCTTTCTGTGATTAAATTTGTAACATCCTCAACCGTTATTACATCAAACACTTTCTCTGCTCCATTCTCTTTCTTCTACTCGTATTGCAGTTGTATATCTGTTACACCTTGTCCCACAGTTCTTGGATATTCTGTTCTCTGGTTTTGTTTTGTTTTGTTTTTCCTCTTTGCATTTAAATTTGGGAAGTTTCTATTGTATATCAAGCTCACTAATTCTTTTCTTGGCTGTGTCAGGTTTACTGAGGAACTCATTGGAGGCATGTTTTACTTCTGTTACCATGTTTTTTATTTCCAGCATCTCCTTTTGAGTCTTTCTTGAAGTTTCCATCTGTTTCCTTATATTATATATTTGCTCCTGTGTATTGTCTATTTTTTTCCACGAGAGCTCTTAACATATTAACCATAGCTATTTTAAGTTTCTGGCCTGATAATTCCATTATCTGTGTCACATTTGAGTTTGACTCTGATGATTGCTTTGTCTCTTGACTTTTGGTGTATCTCATAATATTTTGTGGAGAACTGAACCTGTCTTGAGTCCCAGAGGCTGATAAATGGCCTTTTAGGAAGAAAATTTATGTTAATGTGGGTTTAATGTTTGTTGTGGCTATGGTGCCAGAGACTTTTGATCCCTCCAGTGCCCTTATTTTGATTTCTCTTTTGACTTTGGGTTTTTATATACTCCTCAGAGAAAGTCTGTGGCTTGTAGTTCTTCCCAGTAAGTCTATTGTTATGATACTAGAGCTCCGTTGGTGTGATGGTAGAAGGTGGGTAAGGTGAACAGTCTATAATCCTGAAATTAAATCTCAGTCTTATTGTGAGTCTGTGTCTTTGTAAGCTTCACAATTTGTTTGTCCTGTGCCACGGTTCGTTGGTTTGTTGTTGTTGTTGTTTTCCCCTTGCCTCATGCTTCCTTCCTTGGTTTCAGTATTCCCGATTGATTTCCAGAAGCCCTGACTCCTGTTAATATTCTTTTTTCTCTTAGGTTAAACTGGAAGGCCAGAGGGGCCTAGAGGAATGACCTTTCTCTCATCTGAGATAGGCTAAAAAATGCATTTTGTGATAGTAGACCTTTGTTGTGGAGAAGGCTTGGGACTATCTCACAGTGATTACTCTTGACCATCTCCCTGAGAAAGCCAGGAGGAGATCTTTCTCCAGTTCTCCTTTTGAGAACCTGGTTGGGTTCCTGGAAGTTAAACCTTTCCTCTCAAGACCTTAGTCCCTAAAGAATTTCTTACTTTCACCCTACTGCATACCCAGTCTTTGGCAATTAAGACTTACACCATTTAAGTGTTCCTAATTTATGGCTCCAGAAGCTTGTATTACAGGTAGGCCAATCTTAGCTGTGACTCTCTGTACATGCCTGTCTCTCAAGATTTGGGAGTATTGATTTACTTTGCAACCTCAGTTCTGTTATGGGACCAGGAACAGTCATTGAGTTTTTTCAGATTGTCCAGTTTTCTTTATTATACAGATAGGAATGATGCCTTCTGTGCTCTACATTTCAGGGTTGAACCTGGAGATTTTTATGATATTTTAAGTGTTCTTCATATAAGTTTTGTGCATGGACTCATTAAGTGTACTCCTACTTATTGATTCTTCTTTGTTGCTATTGCAAATATGGTTTTCTCATCACAACCTTTAACTGGTTTGCTTGTTTTTATGAAGGCCATTGATTTCTTCATTTTATTTTTGTGTCTTGTTACTTTATTAAATTCTTCTGTTGGTTAAGCTTCTTTTATCATTCTTTTATCGGTTAAGCTTCTGAATCTTGGTTTCAGCTCAGGTAATGAACTGAGGGTCATGAGATTGAGCCCCACATTGGGCTCCCCACTCAGCACAGAGTAGGGTTGAACTGAATCATTTTATCATTCTTTTATCATAATATCATTTATTACTACCTCTCTGAGGTAATACTATTATAATTGTGTCACAAATATCACATAATTATATAATTATTATAAAATAATAGTATAATTATATATGTGTATATATATACTGTATATTTTTTATTATGATAAGAAAGCAAATCTCAGTTTCTATTTTCTTGAATATTTTCACCAGGACTAGATGTTGAATTTTTGTTAAAGGAATTTTCAGATACAAGTTTTTTCTTAGATTTGTTAACACAGAGGATTATTTTATATTGGATTATTTTATATTGAACCAAACTTGCATTCCTAGCATAAATCCCATTTGGTCATTATTTCTTTCTTCTTTATCTGAACTGTCACAGCTTTATTTCATCACATATTATAACATAGAAATATGCCTTTTAAAAATACTTCATACAAAGTTATTGACAGTACAGGTATTTTCCTTTTAATGAAAATGATTTGATTTACAAATCTATTCTGAAACTTTTGTCCAGTTTTGCAATTCTCAGATATCCCAGTGCAAAAATAGATTCCATTAGAGACAACATAAAGTGCTTGGAATAAAGGGCCAATATATAGAAAAAGCACAAAAACACGGCTTCATTATGGAATATAGGAAGGGAGACTAGAATACTTAATCTTTTTTTAAAAATTTTTTTATTTCTTTTCAGCGTAACAGTATAGGATACTTAATCTTTATGGAAAGATAAACATTCTATAAAAAGGGATACAATAATTTTGATGACAATTCAGAGTTATATTACTATAGTACTATGTTATTACTAGTAAATAGTAACGAGGCTGCAAATTAAAATCTCAATATCAAAGTAGTTCAATGTTACATGACACATGGCTCCTTAGAAAACAATTATCTGCTCTGTACTACTGTGAGAAGAAAAATAGACAAACACCTTTAGTCAGTGATTACAGTGAATGGATGATATGTGACAGTTAATAATAACAGTGTGCAGGCTTTCAGAACAGACATTGAAATACAGTAGTTTGGGGTTTGGATGTTTGTTTATTAACAATGACCTCGGTTAGATATTTATGTTTAAAAGGTTTTATTATTGTTTTCTATTGTATTTTTCATATTCATAGTTGTTAATAAGATTTTCAAGGTGTCCAAAAGAAACAAAGGCAAAAATCTTGAAGTGCTTTTTGTTTGAAAGTTTTTGAAACTCACATGGTTACTTTTACACAGGGAATATATAAAAATTTTATTTGATGGAGTAGAGTTGGTAAAACTTTCTACTATAATTAGACTTAGGAAAAGCAAAAAGATTACTATTTGGGTAGTCTAAAAGATAGTCATATTAATAAAGTTGCTGTGCAACTGCAGATTGTTTTTAGCTCCCAAAAGGTTCTTTTTTTTTTTTTTTTTTAAGATTTTATTCATTTATTTATCAGAGAGAGAGAGAGAGCGTGGGCACACACAAGCAGGGGGAGTGGCAGGCAGAGGAAGAAGCAAGCTCTCCACTGAGCAAGGAGCCCAATGTAGGATTCATTGATCCCAGTACCTTGGGATCATGACCTGAGCCAAAGGCAGATGCTTAACCAACTGAGCCACCCAGGTGTCCTGAGGTCCTTTTAAGTCTAGATTGAGATATATTTTTTTCCAAAAGATTTCACATTGCCTATTGATTTTTTAGAATATGGCCTTGAAGTCTGAGTAATTAAAGCAAGGAATCACTCATGGATTTAATTTAATTGAGTAAGAACATGATTCTAATGAAATGGGGAAACTAACAGAAGTTTGATTTTAAAAAACAAGAAACAAGGAGAAACTAAATTATTTTATGAATTTTATATAATTAAAAATAGCATAAAATATGATCTCATACAATAGTTATTGGAAATATGCCCTTATTACATTTTTAATCATTTTAGAAATCATTAATTTTGAAGTAATTTTCTTTTGTAAGTAGAAAGTTATATGATAACATACTTTAAATTTTAAAAGGGAAATAAAGATGAATTTGAGATAATTCTGAAACGTATTTTTTAGTTAATACTTAAATTTTAGAGAAAGGAGAAACAATTAGTAGAGATACTAAAAAATCATTTGAACTTCACCAAACAGTACTTCTCTCATATTTTTGTAGTCTTCACATATTTATTTCTTAGTGTTGTGTAGAATTGTGTTTTACTAATGTTGTTTTTAGTATTTTTACACTGATATCTATAAGCATATAAATCTATAGGGTTTTGTGGGTTGTTTTTTTTTTTTTTTTGCTTAAAAAATTCAGATTAAGGTATCAGTGCAGTACACCTTTAAAAATTAGGAATTTTCCCTTTATCTTCAATATTCTAGAATAATTTATAAAGCATTGTAAGTTCTGACTCTTGAAAAGTTTGATAAAATTTTCTTCTAAAATTATCTGTACAAAGTGCTTTTTAAGTGGTGTGGTTTCTTAATAACTTTATCTTCTTTGGAAGATACTACCTATCTATAATAGAGTCAAATATCATTAGTCTGTATTACCCTAGGAAATAATCCATTTCAAGTAGGTGTTCAAAGTTATTTGAATAGATGTCAGCAGTTTAATTTCTTACTTTTTTAATTTTTATGTTTGGTAGTTTGCACTCATTTCTTATTTTTCATATTTATGATGTATCCCTTATTTTATTAGTTTCTTTAAAATAAACCTATAGGAATTTTATCTGTTGTCTACTATTTTTCTATTCTCTACCTCATTAATTTCCACCTTTTATTTATTTATTTTTTCTTTCTTTGTGCTTTTTTTTTTTTACTTTTTTATTCTTTTTATGAATTTTTGTGCTGGTGTTCAATTTATTTAGATTCTTTCATTTTCTTGACTCACAAAAATGATTAGTCTATGAATTTTCCACTAAATGTTTATTTCTATATATCTTTGTATTATCATTATTATTTTTTAAGAAACTCTGTCACTTCATTTCTTTCCCTTTTAATAGGAATTACCATGAACATAGTCATTTAGATAACGTTTCATGATACTGATTTTAGTTCCTTTGGATATATACCCAGAAGTAGGATTGCTGAGTCATGTGATAGTTCTTTTTTTTTTTTTTAATTTTTTTTTTTTTATAAACATATATTTTTATCCCCAGGGGTACAGGTCTGTGAATCACCAGGTTTACACACTTCACAGCACTCTCACCAAAGCACATACCCTCCCCAATGTCCATAATCCCACCCCCTTCTCCCAACCCCCTCCCCCCAGCAACCCTCAGTTTGTTTTGTGAGATGAAGAGTCACCTATGGTTTGTCTCCCTCCCAATCCCATCTTGTTTCATTTGTTCATGTGATAGTTCTATATTAATTTTTCTAGAAGCCTCCATAGTGTTTTCCACAACAGCTGCAACAATTTACATTACCATCAACAGTGCAAAAGGATTCCCTTTTCTCCACATCCTCATGGCAGCAGGCTTCACAGTGGTCAAGTCATGGAAACAGCCTAACATGTCCATCAATGGATGACTGGATAAAATGTGCAGTTTACATATAGTAGAATATTATTTATCCTTAAAAAAATAAGGAAATCCTGCCACTTGATACGACATAGATTAACCTAGAGAACATTATGCTAAGAAATAGGCCAGATGCAGAGCAAATATTACATGATTCCACTTGTCCGGGGAATCTCAATTCGACTCATAGAAGCCCAGGGGAAGGGGGAGTGGGAGATATGGTCCAAAGACATGAGATTCAGTTACACATAAATATATCCTATAAATATATCCTGCTATACACACTATATAGCATAGTGTCAATACTTAACAATATTGTATACTAAAATTTTGCTAAGAGGGGAAATCTTATATTAAATGTTTTTAATAAGTGAATAAATAAGTAAATAATGCAGAAGGAAACGTGTTGGTATGTTTATGGTTTTGATTGTGGTGATGGTTTTATGGGTGCAAACTCATGAAGTTATATTTATTTTACACACACACACCCTGTTTTTTATATGTTCCATGTTCCTACAGCAGGAGGAATGGCTGGAAAAGTTCTGGTTCTTGACCTAGGCCGTGGTTACAAGGGTGATAATCCTTTTTTTTTTTTAAATATTTTATTTATTTATTTGACAGACAGAGATCACAAGTAGGCAGAGAGGCAGGCAGAGCCAGAGGAGGAGCCTGAGCAGAGAGCCTGATGCGATGTGATGCGGGGCTCCATCCCAGGACCCTGGGATCATGACCTGAGCTGAAGGCAGAGGCTTTAACTCACTGAGCCACCCAGGCGCCCCACAAGGGTGATAATCTTATAGTGATTCACTAAACTACATATTTTATAATGTGGATTTTCTCCATTCACTCTATTTTACAATGAAAAAGGTTAAAAATATTTTAAGATTATGTAATCCCAAACCCTGTGTTTATAGTGAGAGAAACATGTAGTTCTGAGAAACTAAGTGGTTTGCTAAGGAGCATATAGCTAGTTAGCAACAGAACCAGGAATAGCAGCCAGACCAAATATTATCCTAATAAGAGAGAAAAAAGGATATCAGTAAAGAGAAATGATGTTCTTGAAGAGAATAATGCAGAAATAATGAGTGATGGAACATTTCAGTGTAAAGGTACTAAAATGCTCTGACATCATCGAATGATATCAGTCAGTAAGCAGTATTCACTGAAATTATTCGTCTTCCTGGGCGTTAAACTTTGTATACTGATTCGTAAAGTTCAGCTTGTGTCCTCACGGTTTGCCACTAACTGAAGTTAAACACAGACGGGTATGGACTCACAGAGTCTTTCTACCCATGCTAATTGCCCTAGATTCCAGTGAGCACGTAGGTGATACCCAAAGAGGTAGAAGGACTTTCCCAAGCTTGTTAGGGGCCTAGCCAGACCATCTGGAAGGAAATTTCCACATGGTAGGCTTGTCCTCTTTCCAGTTCATGAGGCTGACTCTCATTTATTTTGAGAGAGGAGATGAATTGGTTTTATATTTATTTATAAATATTTATATTTATATACATTTATATTTTAAAACAGTGTTGTTTCTCTTAGGGGAGGCTTAGGAGAGGCAGTATGGCTGAGGAATGGCAGGGAGGTGGCTCAGGTACTGGTTTTGAAGCTATATTTTGCATAATAAGATGTGATTTTACTTAGATTTGGGGAGGGAAATGGGGGAGCAAAACACTCTTGGCCCCTGCACTGATGAAGATTTTAGGTATTTTTGCCACCTGTTTGGGAGTATTTTGGCATTCTTACTTAATATTTAGAATTATAGTATGGAATATAAATAATAAAAAATATTAGTCCTATTTTTAGCCAGTTTGCCTTCAGGTACTTTAAAATTAGACAGGGGCACCTGGATAGCTCAATCATTAAGCGGCTGCCTTCAGCTCAGGTCATGATCCCAGGATCCTGGGATCGAGCCCCCCCACGGGGTGCCCTGCTCCATGGGAAGCCTGTTTCTCCCTCTCCCACTCCCCCTGCTTGTGTTCCCTCTCTGGCTGTGCCTCTCTCTGTTAAATAAATAAAATCTTTAAAAAAAATAAAATTAAACAGCTCATCGGATATAATGTTAGGTATATTTGCTCTACTGTATTTATGGCTGTATGTTTCCTAACTCTGTGTTATCTACTCTTTCCTAGTAGTACAGAATGAGGGCTATGTCCCTTACAGAGGCAGTTTTGAGAAAGAAAAAGTCTAGATACTGCTCTTTAGAGGTAAACTGATAAAAAACACCAAAGCATTGAGGAAGCCCAAACAACCTATAAAGACACGTGTTTTAAATCAACATTTTTCTCCAATCCATGGATAGAAATTCAATGTGTGTTCTCTGTGAGGCTCATAAAAGAACAACTCTCCAATTTAAAGGATCTAATGGCCTTCGAGCCTCTTGAGAAATCTAGATTAATGGAGGTTACTCAGGGAGTTGCAGAACCTAGGAAATCCAGCTAGTGAATGTGTAACACTTGGATCCAAAAGCAACAACGCTCTCTCATGAGGCAAAGCAAACAGAAATATCCACAGATGTAATAAAATACTGATGATGTAAGTTTTTCCTGTTGTGTTTTTGGCTTTGCAGAAACAGTGTGGGCTGATGTAGAAGTACATCAATTACATCACCTTGAAGTGTAGATTATGGAGAAACCCATGTTCATTGTCACCATTCAATAGTTTCCCAAATTCCCTCATGATCCTGCTACCTACAGTCATCAAAGCACTAAGCTGGCTTCTGCCTTTGGAATTCCGTCCCTGGATGTGCTTATTTTTCCTTTTTACCATTTAAATTGTGCACGTTGACCTCTGCTTTAGAAACATCACTGCAGTTTTGTAAGGTAAACTCTGCTCGCATTCTCTTAGGAGGTCAGCATTATTCCTGTAGCCTCTGCTGAGAAGCAGGAGGCATCTGAGTACGTAGGGAGGTGAGGAGATGCTCAGTGTCACCCAGCAGAAGGACTGTAGCAAGGACCAGTGGTTCTCTGGGGAAATTAAGGTCCCCCTGCCTGAACCAAGCTTGGCCAGTCCAACTGAATTCATTTCTTCTAACCCCACTGATAGGGTTTTGGGAGTATCTGAGGTACAACCCGTTACTTATAATTAAAGTTTGATGACCAAACTAATAGTGTACACAAGATTTTGGAGACGGAAAGAGTAGGTGATTATTTTAGGCTACTTGAATGAAGTTTTAAGATCAGAAAAGTAATTAGCACATAATGTTGAATTGTGTCTTGCCAGTTCCAGCAGTTCCTATCTGCAGGCTAACTTAGAAGCATTTCTGTGTGGGCACCGCTACCTCTGACACGACTTACCACTGTTGTTGTGACTGTGTTATTGACATCCCAGAGAGTCAAACATCTGTTGGTTTAGATTAGTTCAGATTTTTAAATAACCAGCAGAAATTCGCAGGATCTGGAAATTTAAAAAGCTTTTGACCATGCCAGGTAGGGACCTTCACACTCATTACCTTTTACAATCAGCGTTATTTTGAACAAGATTTTGAACCGTAGAAACAATTGAAAGACATGCCCACAGACAGCATGTTCTCCCAAGGGAATAAATTCAGTATTATAAAAAGCTGTGCTTTCTCCCTTGGTTTTTGTTTGTTTGCTTGTTTTTTCTTTTTTTTCCATTTTGCAAGAGAGCAGTGTCAGATTTGTCATGATGGCATTGGCTTGGGGGCCAGTGATGTCTGTGCCTGAGACTTTAAAGCACTGTGACCCGAACATTCCCACACAGCTTCAGAGAATTATGACAAGAGTCATGCATACCATTTCTTAAAGACAAGCTAGAGGGATCCCGAAGAACCTTTAATTGGCCGCCATCGAACAAATGGCTAAACTGGCTGAAAAATATAATGCCAGTTTGCTTGGGGCGAACAAATTTTAGTCTTAAATGAAACGTAAGGATGGCAAAATCAGTGTAAGTGTCTCATTCGAAATAAATAACATTTCTAAGAATAGGGGTTAATTGCTTAGAATAAAGAGTTCAACTGATGATAAGCCCTACAAGATTTATATTAGAAATTAATTCTTTTCAAAAAGGCACATGTTGGGAAGGACAGTTTATCTTTATGGTCACCTCTTTCTCCTTTCTGCCTTGTCTTAGTTGCTTGTAACAAGATTTTGTTGTCAATGGTAGGAACACTAATATAAAAACCAGAATTCATGGGGCGCCTGGGTGGCTCAGCGGGTTAGAGCCTCTGCCTTCGGCTCAGGTCATGATCTCAGGGTCCTGTAATCGAGCCCCACATCAGGCTCTCTGCTCCGCGGGGAGCCTGCTTCCTCCTTTCTCTCTGCCTGCCTCTCTGCCTACTTGTGATCTCTGTCAAATAAATAAATAAAATCTTAAAAAAAAAAAAAGCAGAATTCATGCCTCGTGTTGGTGTGCATAGATCAAAAGTGAGGGCCATGAGAAATGTGCAGCTGCTCCTTTGCTGCACCAGGAAAGCAAATGATTTTGCTGCGTTACAAGTCTGTGTGCTTATACCTCCCTAACTTGCTCCTTTCAGAATAATTTCCCCAGAGTCAAATCCCAGCCAAGTGCAGCTTTTACATATCGAGGTGGGCATAAATGCTAGCTTGAGGTTTTTTCTACAGTTGTAAAAGGTTGACAGGTACTTTATGGGTTGGCTCAAGTATGAAAATGGAGGTTTTCGTGTCCAAACGGCTGCACTTAAACTTTCCATTCCGAACACCTACCCTTTGATTCAAAATCAGGGGATAATTGGAAAAACAGCTTCATAAGACTCTGGCCTTTTAAAAAGGAAATAAAGTTAAGACATGCAAATTATATTGCTTAATGTGGCTTTTCTCTCTTGCACAGTAGTAGTTATACATTCTTTCATGCCCTGCTTGGCTGTTTATGTTTGGTATCTACGTCTTTTTTGTTTCAGTTCTAAAATATTCTTTTGCTCCAATAAGAATGAATTCTTCCCTTATTCATTATACCAGAGGTGACATGGGAATCCTCATTATCTATGCAACTAGGTGAAACTACAGCAAAACAAAATAGATTTTTTATGGATAAAATCTGCATATTGGAAAACAGCACATTTTATCTCTGAGATAAATATTACCATCTTTTCCTGATTGTTGCTCTGCAATTCTTATGAAAAACAAAATCAAAATAGATAAAAAACAAAAAAGCAGTTTTTTTCTTTACAAAATGGTAAATATATATGTCAGATTCCCTCATAACTGTAAATAGCTTTTATTACTATTTTTTAAATTCTAGGTGTAATTACATTAAGTAATTTGGTTTCCAGAGGAGTTTGAATAATTAAAAAGCACCTGCTGATTTTCTCCAGTAGAGTAAAAAAGTATTTTAATAATACACAAACAGCAGAAACTGAAAAAGAAAAGAATAGAGTAGAAGGATCCCTTTAACTGATTTCTTAATTTTCAAATTTCAAGCTTATTATCATGTTTATACCAAGGATGCTACCTAACAGCTGCAGATATTAACAATAAATTAGCTATATAATTTTTTTGTAACAATGATAAATGCCATCCCCCTCCCCACCTTGATCTGGCCATTCAATATCCATATGAGGAGACGTGAACTCTGGTTGACTCCTTGGATTACCTATGGACTTGGGGTAATGGCCAGCGTGGATAAATGATATCCGCAGATAATCTCGGGACATTTTAGCTTTCATCCCTCCAATCTCCCCTACCTCCAAATTATTTCAAAGTCACTGAGATGCAGCAAATGCACTTAGTGCATTTTTTCCCATTTCCTACTTTGGTTGATGACCTTAACAGAAGTCTATTGAAAATGGAATGCTCCGTGTATAGGCATGAGGAAAGAGGCATTGAATTTAGCTTCTCAGCATTAAAGTAAGCATGCCTGAGTTTGCCATGTTCTTTTCCTTGCAGACCATCATTGTTAGCCTCCTCAGCTTATGGACTTCCTACTGGCAAAACTGATCCTGAACCTTTTCCATGCCTAACAACTGCTCAGAACCTGTCTGAGATGGGGGGGACCACCTGCTGCAGACGCCACCTTGCGGGCTCAGGCAGGGTTAGCATTATTGTCAGTGCTGGATTACCTACGCTTGGGAACAGATGTCCCATCCATCATTATGAACTCTTTTTTTCTTTTTTCTTTTTTTTTTTTTAAAGGATTTTATTTATTTATTTGACACAGAGCGAGAGAGAGCGAGCGCACAGGCAGGGGGAAAAGCAGGCAGGGGAGAAACAGGTTCCCCATTGAACAAGGAGCCCAATGTAGTGCTTGATCCCAGGACACTGGGATCATGACCTGAGCTAAAAGCAGCTGCTTAACCGACTGGGCCCCCAGGCACCCCCATTTTCAACTCTTTCAGACTCAAGGGTTATTTTTACCACATTTTGTTGCCGAATGGAGGCTGAAAGAGGCTGTCTTTTGGTGGTTCAATTCTATCACTTTCAGAGAATTGAAAACACGACAAAATACCTGAAAATTTGGCACCTAGCCAAACAGCGACTGACATAAGACAGGCCCTCACATCTCTCCTTGGGGGCTGTGAGCCCAGGTTCTTGTTGGCAAGACCACATTTGTGTTTCTACACAATGCTCAGTTCTTTCTGCATAAAGCATTCTATGTGGGGTTAAGTGTAGCTACATGGCTAAAAAACTGTTAAAAAATTTATTTTGATGTTTTTTAAAGTTAGGACTATCCTCTAAGTAGGCATTATTTTTATTTCTTTTGGAAGACAAGTGGCAGATTCAAATCAAGAATCTCTCCATTTATTGCACTGTAAATAATTTGTAAGTTTATAAATTCACTGGTTGTATATTTTTATTCAGTATAGCAGACCATCTTCCGGATCTCCCAAGGGAGGACAGTAGTAAAGATTTGCAGAGACATTTTTCTACATGCCACTAACCTGGAACTATCTGTGGAAGGATAGTAATTAAAGGATACTGATACTGTTTTTGTTTTGTTTAAAATGTAATAAAAAATAACACCAAGGGAGACTCAAATAACATTCTGGAGCTTGTGTATTACCTCTTGCCTGGATGAGACTTTGCTCTTCCAATCAGAAATCAGGTAAGGTTATGAAGATAAGCTTTTCAGGCACATACCTAAAAGGAGTTTTATTTGTACTTTTCTCATGAACTGATAACATCATCTCCTGAGAGAAGCATTCTAATAAGCAATTTTTAAAACCTGTTAGCTTTGGGGTACCTGACTGGCTCAGTTGGTAGAGCATGCCACTCTTGATTTTGGGGCTGTGAGTTCAAGCCCCACATTAGGTAGGTGTAGAGCTTACTTAAAAAATAATCGGTTTCTTCTCCTACCCACTTAAGACACTAAAAAAAAAAAAAAAAAAAAAAATTGGTTTCACTGAGATATAGTTTACATGAATTGAAAATAGCTAATTTGAAATGTACAATATGATGAATTTCAGTGAATGTATACAGTCATGTAACCATCACCAAAATCATGTTATAGAACGTTTCTATTAGAAAAAAGTTCTTTCATGCCTCCTTTGTACCATATCCTGGACCCTAGCAACCACTGTTCTGTTTTCTGTGACTATACTTTTACCTTCTCTAGAATTTTATATTCATCTTTTACGGCCAACTGTTTTTAACTTTTCACAGTGGTTATTGAGAATTCATACATGGTGTGTGTTGTATTAACAATTTATTTCTTTTTATTACAGAATGGTATTCTAATATATGAATATATCTCAATTTGGTTTATAGTCACAAGTTGATGGACATTTGGTTTCTTTCTAGTTTTTGGAAATTATAAATAAACCTACAGTGATGATTCTTATGCAAGTCTTCATATGGATATAGGCTTTTCTTTTTTTCTTGGGTAAATACCTGAGTGTAGAAAAGCTAGAACATATAGTAGGCATATATTTAATTAAAAACAAAAAGTATTGGGACGCCTGGGTGGCTCAGTTGGTTAAGCAGCTGCCTTCGGCTCAGGTCATGATCCCAGCGTCCTGGGATTGAGTCCCACATCAGGCTCCTTGCTCGGCGGGGGAGCCTGCTTCTCCCTCTACCTCTGCCTGCCATTCTGTCTGCCTGTGCTCGCTCTCTCCCCCTCTCTCTCTCTGATAAATAAATAAAATCTTTAAAAAAAAAAAAAAGAAAAGAAAAAGTATTGCAATATTTTCTGAAGTGGTTGTATCATTTTATTTATTTTTAATTTTTTAAAAAGATTTTATTTATTTATTTGAGAGAGAGAGAGAGAGCACGAGCGGGGGGGGGGAGGCAGAAAGAAAAGGAAAAGGAGGCTCCCTGGTGAGCATGGAGCTCAGTTCCAGGCTTGATTCCAGGACCCTGAGATCATGACCTGAGCCAAAGGCAGATGTGTAACAAAATGAGCCACCCAGGTGTCCCTAGCTGTGCCCTTTTACATTACCACAAATAGGGCATGAAAATTCCAAATCCTTGGGTAGCCTGGGTGGCTCAGTCGGTTAAGCGTCTGCCTTTGGCTCGGGTCATGATCCCAGGGTCCTGGGATGGAGTCTTGCGTCTGGCTCCATGCTCAGCGGAAAGCCCGTTTCTCCATCTGCCTCTCCCCCCACTCCACTTTGTGCTCATGTTTTCTCTCTAATAAATACATACAATCTTGAAAAAAAAAAAAAAAGAAAATTCCAAATCCTCTAGACTTTACTGATACTTGGTATGAGTAGTCTTTTTCATTTTAGCCATGCATAGAGGCCTTAATTTGCATTTCCCTAATGACTAATGGTATGCTGTATCTTTTCATGTGTTTCTGTGACATCCATAGAGCTTTTCTGAAGACACTTTCATTCAAATAGTTGGCCAATTTTTAAATTGGGTAATGTTTTCTTACTGGATTTTGAGAGTTTTTGATATATAATGATAGAAATACTTTATCAGATTTATACTTTGCAAATATTTTCTTCCAGTCTGTGGCTTCATATTCATTTTTTTAATATAATAGTAGAATTTAGTGATTCATCACTTACATATAACTCATCTCAACAAGTGCTCTCCTTAATGCCAATCATCCATTTAGCCCATCCTACCAATCTACCTCCCCTCCAGCAACCCTCTGTTTGTTCTCTGTAGTTAAGAGTTTGCTATGGTGTGCCTCCTCTGTTTTTATCTTATTTCATTTTTCCTTCCTTTGCCCTATGTTCATCTGTTTGGTTTCTTAAATTCCACACATAAGTTAAATCATATGATACTTGTCTTACTCTGATTGACTTATTTTGCTTAGCATCATACACTCTAGCTCCATCCACATTGTTGCAAATGGCAAGATTTTATTCCTTTTTATGCCCAAGTAATATTCCACTGTAAATAGATACTGCAGTTTCTTTATCCATTCATCAGTTGATGAACATTTGGGGTCTTTCCATAATTTGGCTATTGCTGATAGCGCTGCTGTAAACATCGCAGTACATGTCCCCCTTCAGATCAGCATTTTTATATCCCTTGGATAAATACCTAGTAGCACAGTTGCTGGGTTGTAGGGTAGCTCTATTTTAATTTTTTGAGGAACCTCCATACTGTTTTTCAGAGTGGCTGGACCAGTTTGCATTCCCACAAAGATGGCAAAAGAGTTCCTCTTTCTTACATCCTTGCCAGCATTTGTTGTTTCCTGGGTTGTTAATTTTAACCATTCTGACTGACATAAGGTGGTATCTCACTATAGTTTTGATTTGTATTTCCCTGATGATGGCGATGTTGTGCATTTTTTCATGTGCCTACTAGCTATTTGTATGTCTTCTTTGGTGAAATGTCTGTACATGTCTTTTGCCCATTTCTTAACTGGATTATTTATTTTTGGGGTATTGATACTGATGGCTTTTTTTTTTTTAAGATTTTATTTATTTATTTGACAGAGAGAGAGAGAGATCACAAGTAGGCAGAGAGGCAGGTGGGGAGAATGGGAGAAGCAGGCTCCCTGCTGAGCAGAGAGCCTGATGCGGGGCTCGATCCCAGGACCCTGGGATCATGACCTGAGCCGAAGGCAGAGGGTTTAACCCACTGAGCCACCAGGCGCCCCAGATACTGATGACTTCTTTACAGATTCTGTATACAACCCTTTATCTGTTATGTCATTTGCAAACATCTTCTCCTAATCCACCAGTTGCCTTTTAATTTTGTTGATTTATTTTCACTGTGCATAAGCTTTTTATCTTGATGAAGTTCCAATAGTTCATTTTTGCTTTTGTTACCCTTGCCTTTGGAGATCTGTCTAATTAGAAGTTACTGTGGCTGAGGTCACAGAGGTTGCTGCCTATTTTCTCCATGATTTTGATGGATTCCTGTCTCATATTTAGGTCTTTCATCCATTTTGAGTTTATTTTTGTCAATAGTGTAAGGAAGTGGTCCAGTTTCATTCTTATGCATACTGCTGTCCAGTTTTCCCAACATCATGTGTTGAAGAGACTGCCTTTTTTCCATTGGACATTCTTTCCTGTTTTGTTGAAGATTAGTTGACCATATAGTTGTGGGTCCATCTGGATTCTCTATTCTGTTCCACTGATTTATATGTATGTTTTTTTCCCCCCAGTACTATACTGTCTTAATGATTACAGCTGTATAATACACCTTGAAGTCCGCAATTGTGAGGCCTCCAGTTTTGGTTTTCTTTTTCAATATGACTTTGACTATTTGAGGGTCTTTCCTCTTCCCCTAATCTTAGGATTGTTTGTTCTAGTTCTGTGATAAATTCCGGTATTATTTTGATTGGGACTGCATTGGATGTGTAGATTGCATTGGGAACTATAGACATTTTAACCATATTTTTTCTATTTTATAAAAAGTATTTTAATATTTTTATAATTCATAAAAATTTTATATATTAATTTTAAAAATTTATAAATTTTAAAATCATAAAAATTATTTTATATAAAAATTATAAAGTTTTACATAAATTTTTATATTTTATAAAATTTAATTTATATTATATTAATATATTGTATAGTATATTATATTTATATTATATTAATTTTATAAATTTTAATTTATAATTTAATTGTTAATAAAAATTATAAAAATTTATAAATTTTAAAATATATATTTATAAAAAATTATAATTTATTAAAAATATTTTAATATTTTTCCATTTCTTTGTGTCTTCTTCAATTTCTTTCTCAAGTGTTCTATAATTTTCAGTATACAGAACTTTTCACCTCTTTCATTAGGTTTATTCCTAGGTATCTCATGGTTTTTTGTGCAATTAATTGTAAATAGAATCAATTCCTTGATTTCTCTTTCTTGTCTGCATTATTGGTGTATTGAAATTCAACAAATTTCTGTGCATTGATTTTATATCCTGTAACTTTGTTGAACTTGCATATCAGTACTAGCAATTCTTTTGGTGGAGTCTTTTGGGTTTTCTACACAGAGTATTATGTTATCTGTGAAGAGTGAAAGTTAGACTTCCTACTTGCTGATTTGGATGCCTTATATTTCTTTTTGTGGTCTGATTGCTAAGGCTAGGACTTCCAGTGCTATGCTGAACAACAACAGTGGGAGTGGACACCCCTGTCATGTTCCTGACCTTAGGGAGAAAGGTCTCAGTTTTTCCCCATTGAAGATGATTTTAGCTGTGGGTCTTTTGTATACGGCCTTTATGATGTTGACATATATTCCTTCTATCCATACTTTCATGAAGGTTTTTATCAAGAAGGGATGCTGTATTTTGTCAGCAATGCCTTTTTTCCCTCTACTGAGAGGATCAAATGGCTCCTACACTTCTTTTATTAATGTCTTGTATCATATTGATTTATTTGCAGATATTGAACTGTACCTGCAGCCCAGGAATAAATTGCACTTGGTCATGGTGAATAATCCTTTAATGTACTGTTGGATTCGATTAGCTAACATCTTGGTGAGAATTTTTGCATCCATGTTCATCAGAGATGTAATTCTGTAATTACAGAATTGCAGATCTGTAATTCTCCTTTTCATTGGGGTCTTTGTCTGGTTTTGGAATCAAGGTATTGCTGGCCTCATAGAATGAGTTTGGAAGTTTTCCTTTCATTTCTGTTTTTTGGAAGAGCTTCAAAAGAATAGGTATTAACTCTTCTTTAAATGTTTGGTAGACTTCCCCGGGAAGCCATCTGGCCCTGGACTCCTTTTTGTTGGGGGATTTTTTTTTTTTCTTTGATTGAGTTTCTTTGCTTATTCTAGGTCTGTTCAGGTTTTCTATTGCTTCCTTTTTAGTTTTGGTAGTTTATATGTTTCTAGGAATTTATCCATTTCTCCCAGATTATCCACTTTGTTGACATGTGATTTTTCATAGTATTCTCTTATGATTGTTTGAATTTATGCAGCATTTGTTGTGATCTCTCCTCTTTCAATCATGATTTTATTTATTTGGGTTCTTTCTCTTTTCTTTTTGATAAGTCTGGCTAGGGGTTTATTTCAAATTCTTTCAAAGAACCAGCTCCTAGTTTCATTGATCTGTTCTACTGTTTTTTTTTTTTTATTGCTATATCATTTCTTTTTTTAAAAGAAGAGATTTTATTGTTTTGTTTTGTTTTGTTTTTAAAGAGATAGAGAGAGTTGGGGGCAAAGGGTGAGGGAGAAATATTTCCAAGGGCACTTCGTGTTAAGCACAGAACCTGATATAGGTCTTGATCTCATGACCCTGATTATCAGGACCTGAGCTGAACCAAGAGTCAGTTGCTTAACGGACTGAGCTACCCAGGAGCTCTTCTATATTTTACTTCTCCTGTAGTCTTATTTCCCTTCTTCTGCTGATTTTAGGCTTTATTTGCTGTTCTTTTCCCAGCACCATTAGGTGTAAGATTAGGTTGTATATTTGAGACTTTTCTTGTATTTTGAGGTAGCTTTGTATTGCTGTATACTTCGTGTTATGACTCCCTTTGGTTTTGGACTGTCATGTTTTCATTTTTATTTGCGTCCATGTATTTTTTAATTTATTCTTTTATTTCCTGGTTAACCCCTGGTTAATTCATTAATAGGATGTTCTTTAACCTACATATATGTTTATGGTCTTTCCAAATTTTTTCTTATCAAGTTTCATAGCATTGTGGTCTGAAAATGTACATGGTGTGATCTCAGTCTCTTTGTACTGGTTGGGGCTTGATTTGTGACCCAGTATGTGATCCATTCTGGAGAATGTTCCATGTGTACTTGAAAAGAATGTATATTCTGCTGCTTTAGGATGATATGTTTTGAATATATCTGGTAAGTCCATCTGGTTCGATATATCATTCAAAGTCATTCTTTCCTTGTTAATCTTCTGCTTAGATGACTTGTTCATTGCTGCAAAAGGGGTATTAAAGTCCCTTACTATTATTGTATTATTAACAATGAATTCCTTTAAGTTTGTTATTAACCGATTCATATATTTGGCTGTTCCAAGTTGGGGGCATAAATATTTATAATTATTAGATCTTCTTGTTGGATAGACCACTTTATTATGATATAGTGCCCTTCTTCATCTCTTATTAAAGTCTTTGGTTTAAAATCTAGTTTGTCTGATATACGGATGTCTGCTTCAGCTTTCTTTTGCTGTCCATTAGCATGACAGATGGTTTTCCACCTCTTTACTTTCAATCTGGGAGGTATCCTGGGGTCACGACATAGTCTCTAAGCAGCATATCAATAGGTCTTGTATTTTAATCCATTCTGATACCCTCTGTCTTTTAATTGGAGCATTTAGTCCATTTACATTCAGAGTAATTATTGCTAGATATGAATTTAGTGCCATTGTATTATCTATTACCTGCAAAGCTGCTAATCCTGTAGATTATCTCTGTTCCTTTCTAGTCTTTGTTGTTTCTGGTCTGTCTTTCCTGCTGTACGGTCCCCTTTAATATTTCTTGCAGATCTGATTTAGTATTCATGAACTGCTTTAGTTTTTGCTTGTCTTAGAAACTCTTTATCTCTCCTATTCTGCTGTTTTTTTCCTGCCCTTCTTCTTCTGGAAGTCCTGTGATATGGATAAATACTGTGCTGCATGGAATCTCTGAGTTCCTTAAGTCTGTATTCATGATCTAAAGTTTTCTTTTCCTCTTCTTTTCGGTTTCATTATTTACCACAATTTTATCTTCTATAGCACCTATTTGTTCTTCTGCTTCTTCCATTCTCATTGTGATTATGTCCAGTCAGTTTTGCATCTCAGTCATAGCATTTTTTATTTCAGCCTGACTAGTTTTTAGGTCTTTTATCTCTGCATTTGGGGTTTCTCTGGTGTCTTCTAAGCTTCTTTCATGCCCAACTAGTATTCTTTTGACTGTTGTTCTAAATCCTTGTTCAGATATATTGCTTGTGTCTGTTTTGAGCATGGCTGTGGTTTCTTCCTGCTCTTTCTTTTGGGGAGAATTCCTCCATCTTGTCATTATGTCTAGGTTTCTGTCTTTTGCATGTTATGAAAACTTGTTATGTTTCCTGCCCCCAAGAATAGTACTATATTAAGAAGGAGTCACACACTGTCCAGGGCCTGACGCTTCAGGAAGTGTTTCTGGTGTATGCCATATGCACTCTGTTCTTGTGTTTGTTTGCTCTTTCCCACAGGACAGTCCTCTCCAGAGTTCCTCCTTGCTTACAATAGGGAGTGTTTGGACATTTAACTAGGTATGATTCAGTTTGTTTGTTAAGATACACCAGACTTTAAAAAAAAAAAAAAAAAAAAAAGCCTGGTCCAAGAAAAAGAAATGGAACAAAAAAACAAGTAAATAGACAAAAAACTATAAACCTGGCTCCAAAGAAAAGACAGAAGGAAAAAAGAAAGGAAAAGAAAAAGCCTGATTCAGAAAACTTGAAAAGGAAACCAACAAACCAAGAAGTAAACGAAAAACTATGTCCCTGATTCCAAAGAAAAAAGAAAAAATAAAAAAATAAAATGAGTAAAAAATTTTAAGTGTGGCCCTATTTCCACCTGACCTGAAGCTGATGCTTTGGGGGACTCTCTGATCAGTAAACTTGGTTGTGTTGGTCTTCTGAGGGAGAGGCCTGTTGTACTGGCTCACAGTCAGACCTGCCCTAGTAAAGATGTCCTTGCTGGGTGCTGGTTCAGTGCAGGGGTGGGGAGGGGGGTAGAAGGAGGTTTGGTGTAGGTAACGCCAGCCTCCACTGGAGGGCTGTGTGTCTTGGAAATCCCATGGTGCTGGTGGGTGGAGGGTGGAAGATGGTGTCACCTGCCCTGTCATCCCTGGGGAGAGGAACTTGCAGCCACAGGTGCTCAGGAGATCCTCACAGAAAAGTGAACAGTCTCCCATCCTCTGTCCCAGGTTTTGTTAGATCCCTGTCCTCATCCTGACTGTGCCAAGGCCATTGGTGTCCCCAGTGCCACAGTTCTCCTGTGTTTTATTTCTGGCCAGTGGCTAGGATTCAAAACTGAATCATAAAGGACCTAGCAAGGTGTGGACCTACTCCCCTCACCTGGAAGAGAGTCTCCCAGCACTGTGCCCTGCACCATTCTGTCCCAGGAAAGCATTGCATGCCTGTGCAGGTGCCTGGCATCTGTGGGAAAGCACAGTGAAAAGCTGTGCCCAGATTATCTGCCTTGTGTGTGTGCCTCTGTCCCCTCCTGTTGAACACATGCTCAGTGGCACTTGCAGGACTTCTGTCCTTGGAGAGGCAATATACCCTTTCCCGAATGTATTCCAGGAAGGGGCATGTTTTCTCCCTGTGCAACACAGGGGAGCCCCACAGCATGGCTCTTTTGTGAACCCTACGTGCTGCTCTCTCACCCACTCTCTCCCTCTTTCCCTGACTTCTGTCCCCAAAAAGGGCTCCCTCATCTCCATGGCACCATGGCTTTTCTCTGCCCCAATTCCCATCTCTGAACCTTCGTATCTGCCATGTTCTCTCACTCCAGTTGTGCACATTGTTTTCTTAATCCTCAGATAGATTTCCTAGTTGTTCAAAATGATTTGACGTTGATCTAGCAGAGTTTGAGGGACAAGGCAAGTCCAATGTCCCCCTACTAGTCTGCCATCTTAACTACTCATCTGGACTCTCTCTCTCTCTCTCTCTTTTTTTTTTTTTCCAAAGAGTGAAATGTTTAGTTTGATTAAGTTTTCTTTATCAATCTTTTTTCTTTTATGGATCAGGTTTTTGTGTCATTGCTGAGAAATCTTTGCTTGACTCAAGGTTATACAGATTTTGTCTGAATTTCTTTCTAGAGGTTTTATGGTTTTAGGTTTTACATTATGACTATGCTTATTTGTGTTAATTTTGTATGTAGTATGAGTTGGACCAGAATTCATTTTTTGGCATACAAATATTCAGTTTTTTAGCATTCTTTGTTTAGAAAGATTATCCTTTCCTCACTAAAGTAATTTTCTACCTTTGTCAAAAAATAGTTGTGGATGGGGTTTATTTCTGGACTCTACATAGATCTAATGACCTATTTCTCTATTTTTACATAAATACTGTTTTGATTTCTGTAGGTGGACCAGCCATATTTGTGGAGTACAGAATAAAATGAAAATATGGGTCTCTTTGTTCAAAAAGTATTAAGAATTTCACTACAGTGACAGCCGAACATTCCACCCAGAACAGGGCCCTTCTAAGACTGGGGCCTGGTGCAAACTCCATGAAGCTGGCCCCAGTAGTAGCAATATAATATGTTTTGAAGGCAAAATCAGGTAAAGTTAGTATTTCTACTTTATTCTTCCTTTTCAAAGTTTTTTTTTTTTTTTTGGATATTCTATGTTCTTTATATTTCTATATGAATTTTAGAAACAGCTTGCCTATTTCTTTTTTTAAAAAACCTGTTAAAATTTTTACTGGAATGCAGTGAATATATAGATTAATTTGGGGAGGGCAGATATCTTCACAATGTTGAGTCTTCAGATCTATAAGCCTTATTCATTTTTCTTAGGTGAATTTTGTAGTTGGTACCTTACATGGAATTTGTCTATTTTATCAACATTGTTCAGTTTCTGGGCATATAGTTATTCATAATTTTTCCTTACATAATTTTGCATAATTTTTCCTTTTACTATGTGTAGAATCTCTAGTGATATCATGTCCCTCATCTTTGATCTTGGCAATTAGTATCTTCTTTCTTCCTTTTCTGGTAAATCTGGCTAGAGCTTTATTGATTTTATTGGTTCTCTCAAGGAATCATCTTTTGATTTCATTGATTTTCTATATTTTATTTTTTTGTATTTATTTTATTGATTTTCTTTATTTTATTGTTTTGTATTTCTTTGAGTTCTGCTCTTTTTTATATTATTTCCTTTCCTCTGTTTACCTTTTATTTAAATTCTTTTTTTTAAGATTTTATTTATTTATTTGACAGAGAGAGAGCTCACAAGGAGGTAGAGAGGCAGGCAGAGAGAGGGGGAGAAGCAGGCTCCCTGCTTTATGAGGGAACCTGAGGTGGGGCTCTATCCCAAGACCCTGACACCATGACCTGAGCAGAAGGCAGAGGCTTAACCCACTGAGCCACCCAGGACCCCTCTTTTTCTCATTTCTTAAGGTGGAAACTGAGGTTGATTTGAGCCCTTTCTTCTTTTGTAATATAGATGTTTAGGGTATAATTTACCCCCTAATTATTGCTTTTGTGGCATCCTACAAATTTTTTAATGTTTTGTTTGCATTTTATTTAGTTAAGAAGTTTCTACAATTTAAAACATTTCTTCTTTTAAGTATTTCTTTAAAAGAATGTTATTTAAACTCCAAATACTTGAGGGTTTTCCAGTCATCTTTCCATTATGTATTTTGAATTGACTTCCATTGCAGTCAGAATGTTATTTGTATAATTTGAACTCTTGAATTTTATTGGGATTTGTTTCATCACCCACACTGGTTCATTTTGGTAAATATTTTATGTGTACCTGAGAAGAATGCATATTCTGCTTTTGGCTGGGTAGTATTTAATCAATTTCAGTTAGGTCTAGTTGGTTGACAATGTTGTTCAAGTCTTTTATATCCTTAATTATTTTCTCACTTTCTCTATCAATATATAAGAAGGGTATCCAACTATAATTATGACTTATTTACTTCCCTTTACACCTCTCTAAGTTTTCTCCTCATGTGTTTTGAAGCTGTTATTGCATGCAGAAACATTTAGGATTGCTGTGTCTTCCTGAAGTGGTATATTCTTTAGCCATATGTAATAACCCTCTTTATCCCTGCTGATATTTTTATCTCTAAAATATATTTTGTCTTATATTCACAGACACTCCAGCATTTTTTTATTTAGTATATATCCACTTCCATCCTTTTACTTTTAACCTGCTTTTGTCTTTATATCTAAAAATATGTGTTTTTGTGAATGGTATAGAGCTGAATCATGTATTTTAATCCAATTTGATTATCTACTTTCTGATTGGGGTTTTTAGATCCTTTACATTTAATGTGATTATTGATATTATTAGGTTTCTTTTTTTTTATTTAAGATTTTATTTATTTATTTGACAGAGAGAGAGATCACAAGTAGGCAGAGAGGCAGACAGAGCGGGGGAGGGGGAGGTGGGGGGGGGAAGCAGGCTCCCTGCTGAGCAGAGAGCCCGATGCAGGGCTTGATACCAGGACCATGGGACCACGACCTGAGCTGAAGGCAGAGGCTTTAACCCACTGAGCTACCCAGGTGCCCTGATATTGTTAGATTTCTATATTATTTCTTGACATAACATAGCTCCATAACTAGCCAGGTTATCCACCAGCCTCTACTTGGGTTCTTCCTCTCTGTTCTGTGGTCTGGAAATTCTCTTAAGGTCATATATCTGGGACAATCATATTAATTACTTAGTTTGTTTTTTGGCTCTCTAGGACCACTGTCCTTCTTCACCTGATGTCCAGTATTTTGAAAACCATCATTGCATATATTTTGTCTGTTTTGTTTTTGTTGTTGTAAGTTAGAGATTTGAGGGTAAACTTGGTCCCTTCTTGAGTGGAAGTAGAAGCAATTTTGTTGATCTTTTAAATTTTTTTCCTTTTTTTTTTTTAATTTGAGATGTAATTGACATATAACATTATAAATAGTTATAGGTATACAATGTAATGATTTAATATTTGTATATATTGCACTCTTTTTAATTTACTTGACATTACTTCTCAGTCTCTGGCTTTAGATATATATTTATTTTCTCTCTCTTTGACATCAGGTTTTCTATTTTGTTCACTTTTTATTGAACATGTGTGAATGATTAAATAAATGAAGGGTATGAGCTAAAGGAGAAGATGACAATGAACATGGAAATCTGGAAGCTTTTTTAATTGATTGTCAAGTTATCTTGATTTATAATTGTTCCATGTTAATCTTTGTCGCTCTTTTCCAAAGATTTGGAAGCTCTTTACTGATAATTGTCTACTGTTTCTAGTGGTATGGAAAAGGTCCTTTCTCCTCGGTTTGCAGAACAGAAAGTAGAACATTTTTTTAAAAAAATATTTTTTAGAGTGTTAAGGAAATTTTATTTACATTATAAAATGAATGTAATAGGGGCACTCAGGGGGCTCAGTTGGTTAAGTGTCTGCCTTCTACTCAGGTTGTAATCCTAGAGTTCTGGGATAGAGCCCTGCAACTGGCTCCCTACTCAGTAGGGAGTCTACTTCTCCCTCTCCCTCTACCTCTGCCTGCCCCTCGACTCCTGCTCTCTCTCAAATAAATAATTTTTTTTTTAAAGGGAAAATATCGAAGCATTTACTTCTGGAAAATATTGAATATGTAAATTGGATTTTAATTTGTTTCTGGATAGTTTGGTGATAATTTTTAGAGTTCTATAATTTAAATCTAAGTTCTTAATATTTCTTTTCAGTTGATTCTAAAAGGGCCCTACCTTATGAATTACACAAATTCTTTTTGAAAAATACTGAATCAGTAGTTTCCACAAATTATCCAACTCCTCATTACTCTTAGTTTCCAGAATGAGAAATCCCATTTGATTTATGGTGTAATAATATCTGTAACCATAATAGCTCGTGATATATTTGTATTTTACTTTAAAATAGTGGCACAAGATGAAATTTCAAATATTATAAAATTCTCTCTTTCACTTTATATATTTAACTAAATTTTGGAAAATTTGTATGAGAGTATTATACTCATTTGCACTTGCTTTTTTTATTAGTGTATTTTGAAGAAATTTCTCTATTAGCTTTTATATTTCTCATGTTCGTTTTAATTGATGCAAAATATTCCTTAATGTGCAGGTTTTATAACTTATGTAATCAGCACCCTTGAAGTTGAAGTTTTAAATAGAATTCTTTGTCCAACTAAAAATATTAGTATCAGCCACACTTATTTTATATTTGATATTAAACATCTGTGAATACTTTTGGGCTTTTATTTTATTTACTAAATGTTATGGAATTTTTGGCCATTCCAGTTGGCACATGTAGATCATAAATTTTGGTCAAGATAAAGTGTGAAGGCTTTAAAAAGTCCACAAAAGCAGCCTCTATAGCAGCTTCTCTTGGCAAAGAACAGCCCAGAACCAAGGAAATATGTTTATTCAGCCTCACTGCATTGCCCTGTAGATGTTTCAGAAGAACATTTCAATTCATATTTGGCTGGTGTTATCCAGTAGTTTGACATAAATGAATACCACAAATGGGTTCTGGTCTGGTGACCATACATTGCAAAAAATTTTGGATCCATATTTATCCTTACTTGTGAATTTCATGGGGTTTTTTTTTTTTTTGAAATTGATATCCATCCTATGGAATGAGGCATAATGTTTTCAAAAGCAAGGTTTAGGATTACTAAGAAATTTTTTATAGTATTTTGCAATGGGGTTGGTGGAACTTAGAAAAAAATAGAGAAGAAAGGAAAATCACTTCAAAAGTAATACAAACACAACACACATTTTAATACTTTTTCTCCTAAAAGCTGAAAGAGACTAATATTTATTGCTCAAATACCTTGGGAAAACCACTTACCATACATTGTCTTTTATAATCTTCAAGCCAACACTATGAGGGAGAAGTTTTTCTATGTGAGAGTCAATTATATTAGGAATTTAAACAAGGCCATATAGTTAGCAAGTGACAAAGGCTGGGTTTGAACCCAGATTTATCTTTCCTCAGATATTGTGCTTTTTTTCTACAGGAGGAAGATTTTTTTCCTATCATAGGATACTGTGTGTGTGTGTGTGTGTGTGTGTGTGTGTGTGTGTTTACACATGTATGAGCACATGAGCATCTGGAGAGGGTTCTCATTCTTATATTCGAATGTAAAGAAAAACACCCACATAACTTACATTTGTTTTGAAAAGGAAAGAAAACAGATTTTAATGAGTTGAAATCATTATTTTATACTTTCCAGTATTCCTTTTGCAAAAATTGATGGGGGATAGAGGTCTAAGAATTTGATCTTTGACAGTTTAGAGAGAACCATATTTTAAAAATGTGTGCTGTTTCTTTGGTTGTCACTGTAACTGGAAAAAGAGAATCAAGTTTTCCTAAAAGGAGGGCCCTGGAAGAATGGAAGGAAAGTCTAAGTAAGGATGAATTTGTTAGTAAGAGATATCCTGTGGTCAGCATTGGAGGTGAATTTTTTGGAACAGTAATGTATGGTATAAAATTTAAAGTTGTTTCCTATTCTATGTTATAATTATTGTTTTTATTATTAAATATTCAGTTAAATTTTTTGCACATAATATCCTTGTGTTGCTTTTAATTTGGGTAATGTCTAAGGTGGGGCAATATTTTAAGGAAAAAGTCTAGCTAGATGTAGCCTAGAGACTGAGTAGCAATTACGAATTAAGCAGAGGCAACAATCTAAAAGGAGAGGTAGGGGAGATTTTACTTTTCTTACCAATTCCCTTTCTGCTCTGCTCTAAGAATCCTCAGCAATATTAGGACACTGGATTTAACCGTGGAAGGTGAAATGGGGACTAAAGCCTGAAGGAATGGGGGATTCTATGAAAGCAGCTGGAAAATTTAGGGACATTTAATTTAAATGACTTTTATACTAGTTTTCCTTTTTTGTTTCACCATTTTGGGCTGAAGATAAGATGTATATAAACAATGGGATATTACTCAGCCCTAAAAAAGAATGAGATCTTGTTATTTGCAACAACATGGATGGACCTAGAGGGTGTAATGCTAAGTGAAATAAGTCAGACAAAGAAAGACAAATATCTTATGATTTGACTCATATGTGGAATATAAGAAACTAAACAACTGAACAAAGGCAAAAAGAGACAAACAGAAAAACAGACTGTTAAATATGGAGAACAAAGTGGTGGTTTCCAGAGAGGAGTGGGGAACGGGTGAAATAGATAATGGGGATTAAGAGCACACTTACCTTGATGAGCACTGAGTAATGTATAGAATTGATGAATCATTATACTGTACCCTGAAACTAATATAACACTCTGTTAACTATATGTGAATAAAAATAAAATAAAAAAAAATGAATAAGATGACAAAAAATATTTCTGTAGTTAATCTCAATAGCTCTGACGTATTAACTTACTACATTGTCAAGTTGGCAGTTAATGCCCTGGTAAGAAATAGACACTGCTATATTGCTTTGTTTTGTTTTCCTTCCTTCTTTTTATTTTCCCTTTTTCATATTTGGGGGGGTTATATGTGCAGGTGGGTAGAAATCTTTGCACATAGCAAGTAGGCTTCTTACAAGGTGTTTTTAATTCATAACGAGTATGTTGTAGGTTTTGCAAATAATCTTATTGGTATAAGAAGACTGAGAAATTGAGGAACAAAGAGAGTAACTCAATGTAGCAGGATATAGGGTCTAGCCACAGCAGCAGGAGGTAAAGCGACCTGTGGCATTTGCTAGCTTCTGGGAACCATCATTATGTCTGCCCCCAGGTACTCTTGTGTTCATTCTTCTGTTGAAGTTACCGATAGTCAACATAATGAGATTAAAGAAAGTTTCCATCTTACTCTAAGTTAAGTTGAAATAATGCAATCCCACTTTAAGAAATACCACTTAAAATGTATATTTTCAGGGACACCTGAGTGGCTCAGTTGGTTAAACATTTGTGTTCAGCTCAAGTCATGATCCCAGGGTTCTGGGATCAAGTCCCGCATTGGGCTCCCTGCTCAGTGGAGAGCCTACTTCTCCCTCTGCTGGCTGCCTCCCCCTGCTTGTGCTCTCTTTCTCTCTGTCAAAAAATAAATAAAAATCTTTAAAAAGTAAAAAGATGTATATTTCCCTAATGTAATGCTTCTGTTAGATATTTCTTTGAGCATGTCCTAAATTAAATGTTGGTATTAGGGGAGCCTTGGTGGATCAGTGGGTTGAGCCTCTGACTTCAGCTCAGGTCATGATTTTAGGGTCCTGGAATCAAGCCCCATGTGGGACTATCTGCTCAGTGGGGAGCCTGCTTCCTCCTCTCTCCGCCTGCCTCTCTGCCTACTTGTGATCTTTCTCTCTCTCTCTCTTTGTGTCAAATAAGTAAAATCTTTATAAAAAATAAATCTTGGTATTAAGAATTTTTAATTCTTAATAAAAAGATAATGATCTTTTCTTTCTTTTTTTTTAATATAATTTTTTATTTTTTATAAACATATATTTTTATCCCCAGGGGTACAGGTCTGTGAATCACCAGGTTTACACACTTCACAGCACTCACCAAAACACATACCCTCCCCAATGTCCATAATACCACCCCCTTCTCCCAAACCCCCTCCCCCCAGCAACCCTCAGTTCGTTTTGTGAGATTAAGAGTCACTTATGGTTTGTCTCCCTCCCAATCCCATCTTCTTTCATTTATTCTTCTCGTACCCACTTAAGCCCCCATGTTGCATCACCACTTCCTCATATCAGGGAGATCATATGATAGTTGTCTTTCTCCACTTGACTTATTTCGCTAAGCATGATACGCTCTAGTTCCATCCATGTTGTCGCAAATGGCAAGATTTCATTTCTTTTGATGGCTGCATAGTATTCCATTGTGTATATATACCACATCTTCTTGATCCATTCATCTGTTGATGGACATCTAGGTTCTTTCCATAGTTTGGCTATTGTGGACATTGCTGCTATAAACATTCGAGTACACGTGCCCCTTTGGATCACTACGTTTGTATCTTTAGGGTAAATACCCAATAGTGCAATTGCTGGGTCATAGGGCAGTTCTATTTTCAACATTTTGAGGAACCTCCATGCTGTTTTCCAGAGAGGTTGCACCAGCTTGCATTCCCACCAACAGTGTAGGAGGGTTCCCCTTTCTCCGCATCCTCTCCAGCATCTGTCATTTCCTGACTTGTTGATTTTAGCCATTCTGACTGGTGTGAGGTGATATCTCATTGTGGTTTTGATTTGTATTTCCCTGATGCCGAGTGATATGGAGCACTTTTTCATGTGTCTGTTGGCCATCTGGATGTCTTCTTTGCAGAAATGTCTGTTCATGTCCTCTGCCCATTTCTTGATTGGATTATTTGTTCTTTGGGTGTTGAGTTTGCTAAGTTCTTTATAGATTCTGGACACTAGTCCTTTATCTGATATGTCGTTTGCAAATATCTTCTCCCATTCTGTCAGTTGTCTTTTGATTTTGTTAACTGTTTCCTTTGCTGTGCAAAAGCTTTTGATCTTGATGAAATCCCAATAGTTCATTTTTTCCCTTGCTTCCCTTGCCTTTTGCGTTGTTCCTAGGAAGATGTTGCTGCGGTTGAGGTCGAAGAGGTTGCTGCCTGTGTTCTCCTCAAGGATTTTGATGGATTCCTTTCGCACATTGAGGTCCTTCATCCATTTTGAGTCTATTTTTGTGTGTGGTGTAAGGAAATGGTCCAATTTCATTTTTCTGCATGTGGCTGTCCAATTTTCCCAGCACCATTTATTGAAGAGGCTGTCTTTTTTCCATTGGACATTCTTTCCTGCTTTGTCGAAGATGAGTTGACCATAGATTTGAGGGTCTATTTCTGGGCTCTCTATTCTGTTCCATTGATCTATGGGTCTGTTTTTGTGCCAGTACCATGCTGTCTTGATGATGACAGCTTTGTAATAGAGCTTGAAGTCCGGGATTGTGATGCCACCAACGTTGGCTTTCTTTTTCAATATCCCTTTAGCTATTCGAGGTCTTTTCTGGTTCCATATAAATTTTAGAATTATTTGTTCCATTTCTTTGAAAAAGATGGATGGTACTTTGATAGGAATTGCATTAAATGTGTAGATTGCTTTAGGTAACATAGACATTTTCACAATATTTATTCTTCCAATCAAGGAGCATGGAACATTTTTCCATTTCTTTGTGTCTTCCTCAATTTCTTTCATGAGTACTTTATAGTTTTCTGAGTATAGATTCTGTGTCTCTTTGGTTAGGTTTATTCCTAGGTATCTTATGGTTTTGGGTGCAATTGTAAATGGGATCGACTCCTTAATTTCTCTTTCTTCTGTCTTGCTGTTGGTGTAGAGAAATGCAACTGATTTCTGTGCATTGATTTTATATCCTGACACTTTACTGAATTCCTGTATAAGTTCTAGCAGTTTTGGAGTGGAGTCTTTTGGGTTTTCCACATATAGTATCATATCATCTGCGAAGAGTGATAATTTGACTTCTTCTTTGCTGATTTGGATGCCTTTAATTTCCTTTTGTTGTCTGATTGCTGAGGCTAGGACCTCTAGTACTATGTTGAATAGCAGTGGTGACAATGGACATCCCTGCCGTGTTCCTGACCTTAGCGGAAAAGCTTTCAGTTTTTCTCCATTGAGAATGATATTTGCGGTGGGTTTTTCATAGATGGCTTTGATGATATTGAGGTATGTGCCCTCTATCCCTACACTTTGAAGAGTTTTGATCAGGAAGGGATGCTGTACTTTGTCAAATGCTTTTTCAGCATCTATTGAGAGTATCATATGGTTCTTGTTCTTACTTTTATTGATGTGTTGTATCACATTGACTGATTTGCGGATGTTGAACCAACCTTGCAGCCCTGGAATAAATCCCACTTGGTCGTGGTGAATAATCTTTTTAATGTACTGTTGAATCCTATTGGCTAGTATTTTGTTGAGTATTTTCGCATCTGTGTTCATCAAGGATATCGGTCTATAGCTCTCTTTTTTGGTGGGATCCTTGCCTGGTTTTGGGATCAAGGTGATGCTGGCCTCATAAAATGAGTTTGGAAGTTTTCCTTCCATTTCTATTTTTTGGAACAGTTTCAGGAGAATAGGAATTAGTTCTTCTTTAAATGTTTGGTAGAATTCCCCCGGGAAGCCGTCTGGCCCTGGGCTTTTGTTTGTTTGGAGATTTTTAATGACTGTTTCAATCTCCTTACTGGTTATGGGTCTGTTCAGGCTTTCTATTTCTTCCTGGTTCAGTTGTGGTAGTTTATATGTTTCTAGGAATGCATCCATTTCTTCCAGATTGTCAAATTTATTGCCGTAGAGTTGCTCATAGTATGTTCTGATAATTGTTTGTATTTCTTTGGTGTTAGTTGTGATCTCTCCTCTTTCATTCATGATTTTATTTATTTGGGTCCTTTCTCTTTTCTTTTTGATAAGTCGGGCCAGGGGTTTATCAATTTTATTAATTCTTTCAAAGAACCAGCTCCTACTTTCGTTGATTTGTTCTATTGTTTTTTTGGTTTCTATTTCATTGATTTCTGCTCTGATCTTTATGATTTCTCTTCTCCTGCTGGGCTTAGGGTTTCTTTCTTGTTCTTTTTCCAGCTCCTTTAGGTGTAGGGTTAGATTGTGTACCTGAGACCTTTCTTGTTTCTTGAGAAAGGCTTGTACCGCTATATATTTTCCTCTCAGGACTGCCTTTGTTGTGTCCCACAGATTTTGAACCGTTGTATTTTCATTATCATTTGTTTCCATGATTTTTTTCAATTCTTCTTTAATTTCCCGGTTGACCCATTCATTCTTTAGAAGGATGCTGTTTAGTCTCCATGTATTTTGGTTCTTTTCAAACTTCCTTTTGTGGTTGAGTTCTAGCTTTAGAGCATTGTGGTCTGAAAATATGCAGGGAATGATCCCAATCTTTTGATACCGGTTGAGTCCTGATTTAGGACCGAGGATGTGATCTATTCTGGAGAATGTTCCATGTGCACTAGAGAAGAATGTGTATTCTGTTGCTTTGGGATGAAATGTTCTGAATATATCTGTGATGTCCATCTGGTCCAGTGTGTCGTTTAAGGCCTTTATTTCCTTGCTGATCTTTTGCTTGGATGATCTGTCCATTTCAGTGAGGGGAGTGTTAAAGTCCCCTACTATTATTGTATTATTGTTGATGTGTTTCTTTGATTTTGTTATTAATTGGTTTATATAGTTGGCTGCTCCCACGTTGGGGGCATAGATATTTAAAATTGTTAAATCTTCTTGTTGGACAGACCCTTTGAGTATGATATAGTGTCCTTCCTCATCTCTTATTATAGTTTTTGGCTTAAAATCTAATTGATCTGATATAAGGATTGCCACTCCTGCTTTCTTCTGATGTCCATTAGCATGGTAAATTCTTTTCCACCCCCTCACTTTAAATCTGGAGGTGTCTTCGGGCTTAAAATGTGTTTCTTGGAGGCAACATATAGATGGGTTTTGTTTTTGTATCCATTCTGATACCCTGTGTCTTTTGACAGGGGCATTTAGCCCATTCACATTCAGGGTAACTATTGAGAGATATGAATTTAGGGCCATTGTATTGCCTGTAAGGTGACTGTTACTGTATATGGTCTCTGTTCCTTTCTGATCTACCACTTGTAGGATCTCTCTTTGTTTAGAGGACCCCTTTCAAGATTTCCTGTAGATCTGGTTTGGTGTTTGCAAATTCTTTCAGTTGTTGTTTGTCCTGGAAGCTTTTTATCTCTCCTTCTATTTTCAATGATAGCCTAGCTGGATATAGTATTCTGGGCTGCATGTTTTTCTCATTTAGTGCTCTGAAAATATCATGCCAGCTCTTTCTGGCCTGCCAGGTCTCTGTGGATAAGTCAGCTGCCAATCTAATATTTTTACCATTGTATGTTACAGACTTCTTTTCCCGGGCTGCTTTCAGGATTTTCTCTTTGTCACTGAGACTTGTAAATTTTACTATTACGTGACGGGGTGTGGGCCTATTCTTATTGATTTTGAGGGGCGTTCTCTGCACCTCGTGAATTTTGATGCTTGTTCCCTTTGCCATATTGGGGAAATTCTCCCCAATAATTCTCTCTAGTATACCTTCTGCTCCCCTCTCTCTTTCTTCTTCTTCTGGAATCCCAATTATTCTAATGTTGTTTCGTCTTATGGTGTCACTTATCTCTCGAATTCTCCCCTCGTGGTCCAGTAGCTGTTTGTCCCTCTTTTGCTCAGCTTCTTTATTCTCTGTCATTTGGTCTTCTATATCACTAATTCTTTCTGCCTCATTTATCCTAGCAGTGAGAGCCTCCATTTTTGATTGCACCTCATTAATAGCTTTTTTGATTTCAACTTGGTTAGATTTTAGTTCTTTTATTTCTCCAGAAAGGGCTTTTATATCTCTCGAGAGGGTTTCTCTAATATCTTCCATGCCTTTTTCGAGCCCGGCTAGAACCTTGAGAATTGTCATTCTGAACTCTAGGTCTGACATATTACCAATGTCTGTATTGATTAGGTCCCTAGCCTTCGGTACTGCCTCTTGTTCTTTTTTTTGTGTTGAATTTTTCCGTCTTGTCATTTTGTCCAGATAAGAGTATATGAAGGGGCAAGTAAAATACTAAAAGGGTGGCAACAACCCCAGGAAAATATGCTTTAACCAAATTAGAAGAGATCCAAAATCGTGAGGGGGGAGAAAGGGGATAAAAAGTGGTTCAAAAAGGAAACAATAAAAAAAAAAGAAAAAAGAGAAAGAAAAAAAAAAAAAGAATTTTTTAAAAAAAGAAAACACCTAAGAAAAATATAAAAAAGAAAAAAAATATATGTATTAGATAAACTAGTAAAAAATCGTTAAAAAAGAAAAAGGTAACAGTTAAAAAAAAAATTTTTACCCGAAGGCAAAAAAAAAAAAAAAAAATTAAATTAACCGCAAGACTAAAAAAAATCACAGGGAAAAAGCCATGAGTCCGTGCTTTGCTTTCTCCTCCTCTAGAATTCTGCTGCTCTCCTTGGTATTGAAACCGCACTCTTTGGTAGGTGAACTTGGTCTCGGCTGGATTTCTTGTTGATCTTCTGGGGGAGGGGCCTGTTGTAGTGATTCTCAAGTGTCTTTGCCCCAGGCGGAATTGCACCGCTTTTACCCGGGGCCGGGGTGAGTAATCTGCTCGGGTTTGCTTTCAGGAGCTTTTGTTCCCTGAGCGCTTTCCGTAGAGCTCCGGAGGACGGGAATACAAATGGCGGCCTCCTGGTCTCCGGCCGGGAGGAACCGAGAGCCCAGGGCCGCACTCCTCAGTGCGCGCCCAGAGAACCGTGCTCAGTTACTCCCGTCTGCCTGACCTCCGGCCGCGCTCCGAGCTCACCGAGCCTGCGATCGGTTCAAGGTCACCCCGAGCTGCGAGCTTACTGTCGGCTCTGTCTCTGTAGCCGGCTTTCCTGTTCCAATACCCGCAAGCTCTGCGACACTCAGACACCCCCGATCCTTCTGTGACCCTGCGGGACCTGAGGCCACGCTGACCCCGTGTGGGCTTTGCCCCGGGTAGCCTCTGGAGTGATGTCCCTCAGCGGAACAGACTTTTAAAAGTCCTGATTTTGTGCGCGGTTTTCCGCCGCTTGCCGGGAGCCGGCCCCTCCCCCTAGGGTCTATCTTCCCGTCGCTTTGGATTCACTTCTCCGCCGGTCCTACCTTTCAGAAAGTGGTTGTTTTTCTGTTTCCAGAATTGCTGTTCTTCTTCTCTTTGATCTGCTGATGGATTTGCACGTGTTTGCAATCTTTAGATAAGCTATCTAGCTGATCTCCGGCTAGCTGAAGTGGTCTCGGCCTGCTACTTCTCCGCCATCTTGACTCCTCCCCCCAGTCTATCACCTTCGATAATGATCTTTTCTTTTTGTGTGGTGGGATTCCTCCTCTCCCCAAGAGTAAGCTTGTCTTAGTCATTATTTTTTCCCTCCAAGTGTCCTCTAGGACTGCGATCTAAGATCCCCAATTTAAGCAACCTTTTCTCAGTGCTTCAGTGAATAGTATTTTATACTGTTTTTCTGGCTTATTTAAATAAATCACTGCACTTGTGCTCTGGTTCACTCATTCCTTTGAAACTGAATAGATAATACAAAACTATATGGATATTTATAGCACTTTTTATCTTCCTAACATACGTCAAATATTAATCAATCCTTATGCAACCCCTGTTAAGAGTGACAGCTATGACATGGTTAAGAGCATGGACTTTGAAATGAGATGCTTGGGTTTGAATCCAAATTCACCACCATCAGCTGTGTGAAATTAAGCATGTTCCTTAATCCCTCTGTATGTGGTTACCTCATCTGGAAAATGGCAATTAAATAGCATGTCCCTTTATCTAGTTGTTGTGGGGATTAAATGAGCTGATATATGTAAAGCAATTAGAATAGTGCATGGGACGCAATTATTATTTATGGTTGGTAAATAATTTTTAAAACCAAACCCAAGTGAAATTTATCTCATGGTATTTAATATTTTTAACATTAAAAAGGACACTAAGAAACAATTTAGTTTAATAGTTAACAGTAAAATACCACACTAAAGTCATTACTATTTAATGCAGTGGTATAACTGACTTAAATCATGCTGGATGTTACCTGCATTATCTCAATTGTAGGAAATTGTTTAATTAAAACATTTTTCCTCAGGCAGCATGGAAAGGCAAGAATAATAAAATAGTGAAAGCACAAGTATATAGGCATCATTATCATAGTATCTATTTTATCATTTATAATTTTACTAATACTAAACATTCTTTTTAAATCAATACACTTCCAAGATAATTATATAAAATCTTTTTGCTTATTGTTATCTTAAGAATTTTCTCAATTGAATTGATTTTAAAATAAAGAAAGCCAATATGACACTTTTACATATACATGTCCTTAGCCCATTTTTTTATACCTGCTTCATCCTGGTGAATTTCTTCTCATTCTCCTTGGGTTCAAGTCTCTGAATTATAATATGTGATATTTTGGGGTAGTTTTTAATTTTTACAGTATTATTGCAGTTTTTACTATTCTTATTATCCTCCTTGATGTATCTGTGAGGTGAAAATGAGAAGGGTTATTTCACAAACATGGAAACTGATGTGAGAAACTTTAAATAACATGCTAAACCCCATTGAATGAGGACTGAGAAGAAATGGAAAGTAGATCCTGGTTAAAGTTTCATTGATTCTGTTGGGCCAGCCTTCTTCTAGTATGTGGGGAACAGATTCTAGAGCCATTCCAAGATACCTACCTCTTGGTATTTATCAAGAATACCAAGTCCCCTCCCCTTGAGTGTAAGCATAACCTGTTGACTTGTTTGTTTGTTTGTTTCCTTTTTAAAAAAAGATTTATTTATTGAGTTTTTATTTATTTGGCAGAAAGAGAAACATCAAGAGAGGAAACACAAGCAGGGGGAATGGGGGAGAGAGAAGCAGGCTTCTTGCAGAGCAGGGAGCCTGATGCACAGCTCAATCCCAGGACCCTGGGATCATGATCTGAGCGGAAGGCAGATGCTTAATGACTGAGCCACCCAGGTGCCCCTCATGACTTGTTTCTAACCAATGGAGTATGGAAAATGCGGTGGGATATCTGTGATTATGTGCATATTCATGCATTACATAATTTTGTAATGCCTATCTTGTGAAGATACTCTATCTTGTTAACTTTGGAGAGGCAAGCCACACTGTTGTAAGAAGTTCACATGGCAAGAAACTGGGACCTCAGGGTGGTAACACAGAACGCTACTGAAAACCACTAGTAGCCATGTGAGCAAAGAAGTGGATCCTTCCCCATGCAAACTCCAGATGAGATTACCAGGCTGATAGCTTGAGTGTAGCCTTGCAGAATACTCATCTAACCTGTCCCCCGACTCCTGACCCACAGAAACTGTGAGATAATCTTCCTTTTAAGGTATTGAGGTTTTGGTAATAGGCAGATGATTAAAACAGATTTTAGTACTAGGAGGGTGGTGATGCCAAAGAAAAAAACTAAAAATGTAGGAGGGACTTTAGAACTGAAGAGTGGGTACAGGCTGGAAAGAAGTTGAGGAGCATGGTCTCAAAAGCCTGAATTGCCTGCAACTGATTGTTCATAGACATTTGGACTTTAATAATTCTTCTGGTTAAGAGTTCATCAGGAAGTGGGGAATATGTTACTAGAAACTGGAGCAAGAGGAATCCTTGTTGTGTAATGGCAAAAACTGGAGCAAAATTTTCTCCTGCAATTACGTCATAAAAAGAGCTTGTAAGTGTAAGATGCCCTTAGTTATCCAACCAAGAATTTTTTTTAAAAATATTACTTGTTTCTTCTTGCTGCTTATGATTATAAAAGAGGTGGGAGATAAACTGAGGGAAGAACTATTAAGTAGGACCAGGGCTTGATGATTTGGGAAGTGTTCAGCCTCTGCAAGAGGCAAAAGACACTATATTTGAGAAATGGCTCAAAGCCTGTCACAAATGCAAGATCTAGAAGAAAAGATAAGGATGTGATTGTACAGTCTTTCACTAAAACCTCAGAAAGACCAGAGGACTCAAGTTATCTTCAGTGACTAAAGGGCCTTTCAAGACTTTAAAGTTGTGTGTCATGGAATTTTTTGATCAACTCATGAGCCTCCAACAAGCTTAAGTGCATTGTCCCTTTCTCTGGTGTAGTAAACTTCAGTGAAAGTCACAGACACCAACAAAATGTTTGAGAGAACTGTGTTAGCAAAAACAACACGACAAGAGTAGTTTGGGCTGGAGTGCACAGAGAGAGTACAAAGTGAAAGAGACTCTGACACCTGGTTAGGGGACTCTCAACATTTGGCCGACTGAATTTCAGAATTGCTATGGACCACTGACTTTCATTCCTGCTATTGCCCTGTTTTGAACAGAAACGTTCATATGTATATAAATTTTTTAATATCTATTCAACCATTGTATGTTGTATATATAGGGAAGGCAGATGGCTTGTCTGTTTAGTTTTATGGATTGACAGATGAAACTGTAGAGCCTCAGCATCACTTACACTAGATTTTGATGATGAGAGTCTAAACTTTGATGGGATGGGACTCTAGAGGGAGTTGTGATAGGATAAGTGTATTTTAAGCATGGAAAAAAACATAAAACACTGGGACCAGAGGATGGAATGTGGCTGATAGATTGTAGGGTACCCCCCCAAATCCTCACCTCCCAGTTTCTATGACTTTATGTAGTCACTTACCCTAAGTGTGGGTGGGATCTGTGACTTGCTTCTATTCAATGGAATATGTCAAAAGGGATGGATGGACAGGATTTCATGGATGTGATTATATAAGATTGCAATCTTACGCTGTGAGGAAATTCTGTCACCTTTAATGGTTTTGAAGAAGCAAGCTGCCATGCTGTTTGCCACCCATGAAGGGAGTCACATGACAAGAAACTGAGTGCAGCCTCTGGCCAGCAGACGATGAGATACAGAGGCCCTCAGTCCAGCAGTCAACAAGGAATTGCATGCTGCCCACCATCCCAGGGACAAGGAAGCAGATCCTTCCCCACTTGACTCTCAGATGAGAGTACAACCTTGACCACCACCTTGTTTGCAGCTTGGCAGAACACCTAGCTAAGCTCTGCTCACATTCCTGACCCAAAGAATCTATGACATGATAAATGTGTGTTTTCTAATGGTGCTATGTGTGGGGTAATACTGTTGCACAGCAATAGATAACTAGTAAAAGGATTTACTAAAATGTAAGTTCCATGACTGCAAATAACTTTGTCTGTATCCCCAGAACCTGAGAATGTGTCTGGAATACAGAGGTGTTCAATAAATATTCACAGGAAGTAAAGAAGAAAGGAAGGGAGGGAAACAGGGAGGGAAAGTTTCCCTTTGGGAATGCACCTGTAGTTTGCACCTGTGTTGAACTAATTGGGTTATTTATACTAAATTGAGAGGTTTGCATGTAGGTGTTTGGAGTTTGATAAATTCAGAGGTGAGAAATGGTAGGGCTGTTTCCTGAGGTTGGACTGCTCTAACTGATTATTATCACGGTATCTGGGAAAAGAGTAGTACTAGGTCATTCTGGACTTGAAACCCAATTGCATTTCTTCCTATTCAATCAAGGATGAAACCAAAAGCAACTAGGGCGTTGTCCTGTCCTTGAAGGCAGTTTTGAGACCTATCCAGGCATAAATTGTTGAGGACAAAGTCAACCAGGCCTTTTTACATTTTCAGGTGTTGTTACATGTTACCTTTTTCTAAAAAAATAGCTTTATAGAGATGTAATCCATATACCATAAATTTACTTCAATGTGTAATTCAGTGATTTTTCAGCTAAATTTATATATAGTTTTGAGCAACTAACACCACAATTCAGTTTCAGAATATTCCCAATACCCCATAAAGACCCTTCAGTGCCCATTTATAGTCATTCCTCACTTTCACCCCTACCCCAGATAATAGATCTCTAATTAATTTCTAGCTTGTAGATTTCCCTTTTATGGGCATTTCATGTAAATGGAGTCATGTGAGTATGGAATCATATGGATATGTGGTCTTTTGTGTTTTTTTTTTTTTTTTTTTTTTTTACTTAGCCTCATATTTTTGAGGCTCATTCATGTTGTAGCACGTATTGGTAGTTTATTCCTATTTATTGCTAAACAGTGTGCCAGTGTATGGCTGTATCACTGTTCACCAGTGGCCAACATTTGGATTGTTTCCACTTTTTGTTTAATAAAAGTAATGCTTGGGGGCACCTGGGTGGCTCAGTGCGTTAAGCCGCTGCCTTCGGCTCTGCTCATGATCTCGGGGTCCTGGGATCGGGCCCCCCCCCCTCTCTCTCTCTCTCTCTGCCTGCCTCTCTGTCTATTTGTGATCTCTCTCTGTCAAATAAATAAATAAAATCTTTAAAAAAATAAATAAAAGTAATGCTTGTCATGAATGTTCAAATCTTTAAGTGGACATGTATTTTCATTTCTCTTGAGTAAATTCCTGGTGGTGGTATAAGTGCAAGGTCATATGATAAATTTAAGTTAACTTTTGTCCCACGATCTTTAAGAAAGATTCTGGAAAAAAAAATTAGGGCCTAACAGTGTTCTTTATAAATAGTATTTATTAAAGGTCTACTTTCTTGATTTGTGTACTTGGAAAAAAAAGTAGAAGATGGGGGCGCCTGGGTGGCTCAGTGGGTTAAGGCCTCTGCCTTCAGCTCGGGTCATGATCCCAGTGTCCTGGGATCGAGCCCCACATCAGACTCTCTGCTTAGCGGGGAGCCTGCTTCCTCTTCTCTGCCTGCCTCTCTGCCTACTTGTAATCTCTGTCTGTCAAATAAATAAATAAAATCTTAAAAAAAAAAAAAAAGGAAAGAAAAGTAGAAGATGGCCTGCTTATTTTGGTTTATAAAATATTAAAAAAAGCACACATTTAAATTTGACAGGTTATATAATACTCTAGTCCATTACTACTGTAAAGTACAACTATAGGCATTAAACACTTAATTATCACCCAACTTTATTTATTTCTAAGAATATTTGAACCTATGTTGAAACTAATTTTAGAAAACTTAGATTATGGTGGTGCCTGGGTGACTCAGTCAGTTGAACATCTGCCTTCAACTTAGGTGATGATCCCAGCCTCTTGGGATCGCACCCAACATCAGGCTCCCTGCTCAGCCAGGAGTCTGTCTCTCCCTCTACACCTGCCTCCCCCCTGCCCCAACTCTCTGTCACTCTTGCTCTCTCAAATAAATTAAACTTTTAAAAATGTGGATTTATGGATTTACTTAAGGAAGTAAAAATAAAAAACCATTTTATGTATTTATTGATATAACATCTCTCAAGTACAGAAACATAAAGCTAATTAGTATATATTGATGAGCAGATAGAGAATTTAGAGCAAAAATAAAATAAGAAACAATGCTCAGGAAAGATCCACTGCTTCTATAAACTGCAAATATCTTGTATTTTTATTGACCAGATGGAGAATTCATTGATCTGAATAAGGAGGATTGTGACTGTAACTGGGTCTTCTATAACAAACTTTTCAATAGGCTTCATAAGATTAGTTAAATTTTCTAGGAATTAAGTTCAAAGTATCCAGAATGTCTTTCAACTCCAATGTTTCACATATGACTCTTCTTTTATCCCTCTAATGTTAATTTCCTTATTTGTGGAATTCTAGAATGGAAAGGTACTCAGTGAAGATTGTGGGTAGAGTTTTCAGGATAATTGTTAAAAAGAACTATACATTTATTTAGCCTGCCATCCTCATAGAATGGAATAGATTAAAAATGGAACATGATTCAAGAAGGACTGGCACAAATTAATGAATGATGGACCCTTGCTGTGTCCAAGAGGAGGAGTACAATGTTGTTTGTATACCTTCCTGAATGTTTTAGTTTGGTTATATGGAGGGTAGCCTTATTTTCCCTGGGGGCTTCTTCTAGGTACCATTGTCAAAGAAAAAATGATGAGCTGAAAATGATGAGCCAAGGATACAACTCAGTGTGGCATTTCTTATGTTCTAAACTTCAGGTATGAAAGGCTGGGTTATTCAAAGACCAAAAGTAAGTAGGTCACAATTCTTTATAATACCAAACTTTCAAAAAAAAAAATCACCTCATTTTTTCTTTTGATGTCCAGATATTATATACACATTTTTTCAATGGTAGGAAGCTTTAAAAACATTACACATACACATAATAGATTATATGACTGCCTAAACTAGGACACACAATCTGGGGAATTTATAAGTCAAGTTCAACATGGAAAAATTAACTGGCAAACCTGGGTAGTTAATGCTTTTTGAGTAATTACCATGTGCTAACTACTGTTCGATTGCTTTCTAAGTATGACTACATTAAATGTTGTAACAATCCTATGGGGTATTTATAATTAAGATCGCCTTCATTTATTAGATGAGGAATCTAAAAAATTATTACCTAACCCCAGGCAGTTAGGTAAATGGCTCAAGGCCACACAGCTAGAAAGTGAAGCCAAGATTGAAACTCAGGGGCACCTGGGTGACTGATTTAGTAAAGCACTGGACTTTTGATTTCAGCACAGGTAATGATCTCAGAGTCTGGCGATAGAGCCCTGCCTCGGGCTCCACACTACGTGTGGAGACTGCTTCTCTCCCTCTCGCTCTACCTCTCCCTCCCCACTCGTGTGTTAGCACACGGTTTGTCTCTCAAATAAGTAAATCTTAAAAAAAAAAAAATCTGAATTCAAATTATGTGGCTCTGGAGCCTATATTCTGAACCAATATGCTTTATTATCCTCTGAAATAATTATGTAGAGTAACTTTATTATAGGAAATAAGACGTACACCTGATTATTGCCATGTTCTCTATACTGTGTACTGCAATACAATCTTGAAGATTCACCCTTTTTATTGAGAATTTATAACAATTTGAAGAAATTAATAAACTTTAACACTGCTAATAACTCTTTTTAGAAGAAACTATTTTGTCACTTTTGCAGAATAAATCACTTTTCTGTTTAATACATCCTTTCAACCAAAAATATTTCCTATAGTCATTCTTACTATTCTTACTTTCATTTGTTCTGTCTCGGGGTTCATTATTGGTGAATGTACCTGGTTGAGAGTCAAGAACGTGTTTTGAAATATTTTCTGTTAGAAGTCCATTGTACTGCATTTGAACTACTCCGTCTTAGGCAACCCCAGGATTAGATTAAGGTGTAATTATTATTAATGAGATGTTAAATATGGTAAGCAAAATACCTATTCTAGTTAGGTAGATGGTATTTTATTTTTTGTTTTATTTATTTTATTTAAATTCAGTTAGCCAACATATATAGTATATCATTATTTTTTAGATGTAGTGTACAGTGATTCATCAGTTGTGAATAACACCCAGTGCTCATCACATCACTTGCCCTCTTTAATGCCCATCACCCAATTACCCTATCCCCCTACCCATCTCTCCTCCAGCAACCCTCAGTTTGTTTCCTTTAGTTAAGAGTCTCTCGTGATTTTTCTCCCTCTGATGAATTCCCATTCAGCGTTTCCTCCCTTCTTCTGGTGGTCCTCTGCACTGTTTCTTATATTCCATATGAGTGAAACCATATGATAAATGTCTTTCTCTGACTGACTTGTTTCGCTCAGCGTAATACCGTCAATCCCATCCACATCGATATAAATGTTGGGTAGTCATCCTTTCTCATGGCTGAGTAATATTCCATTGTATATATGAACCACATCTTTATCCATTCAGGTAGATGGTCTTAAAAACCCTTGTTTTAAATTGGACATTTTTATATTGATGCTTAGGCATGTGAATGACAAAATTTATTTGATAGAAGAAGCATTAGCTGAATAAAATGTCTTTCAGATAAAAAAACATGCTGTGGAAGTCTAGCTGTCGATACCACAAACGTACAGAACTGTGGCTTAGCTCAGTGGAAGGCGTATCACCTGGGAATAAGTAGCTAGCAAACTTTGCTCTAATATGTCTGAGTTAAAACATAAAATAAAATTGCTGAGGGGGAGATTTATAAATTATTTCAGTAAACAAATTATTTTTGTGCACCCTTCAGCTGGTGAAAAAGCAACTGTTTACCTGAAAATAATTGATATGCTAATTTCAGATAATTCTTTTCTAGGCATTAAACCAAATCTCATAAGAACCCCTACTATGGTGGTTCTTTGATTAGTTCGAATTGTCTCAGGCACTTGGAATTTTTTTCAAAGATTGTATTTCTCTGAAAATATCCTATAGTTTAGTATGTCCACTTTTTCTGACTATTCTTCTCTTGCCCCCTCTAAGGGGTTACTCCCATGTACTTGTGTAATTTGCAGGGTGCATATTTTCTATTTCTACCTGTAATTCTGTGAAAATAAAGCAGTTGTTCAATGGGTAGTAATATGAATGCCAAAATATGTCCCCACTGAAGCATTAACATAATTTAATGTACATTCAGCAAAATTAGAGCAGCCAATAAGGAATATAATTTTTATTTACATTTTGAACTGTTGGTAACAAAGGACTTTGTTGCCTGTTTTGTAAATACAAGCTTCATACTGATTTACTCTTTTAAAATGGTATGGACCCTATAAGCAACTCAATTTAAAGTTTTCACTGTTGAATTCAAGCTTCTTTGGTTAAGTGAAGAATAAGAATAAATACCGTCTAAGGGCTCAGTATTTGAATTTGGGAGAGGAGGTGTCCCTCCTCTCCCAAATTCATGTGTTGAAGCCTTTTTAATACCCATGTAATGGTATTCAGAGGTGGGACCTTTGAGCCGTAATTAAGTCATAAGGATGGAACCTTTATCATGGGTTTGAGCCCTTTTAGAAGAGACACAAAAGAGTTTGCTTTCTCTCTCTCTTTTTGCCATGTGAAGATCCACAGAGAAGATGCCCAAGTCAGCAAACCAGGAAGAGAGCTCTCACCAGAACCCGACCACACTGGTATCCTGATCTTGGACTTCCAGCTCCAGAACGGTGAGAAGTAAATTTCTATTATTTAAGCTATTTAGTCAATGGTATGCACAGTAGCCTGAACAGACTAAGATCATCAATAGACAAGAAAATATAATAATTTAATATCTCCCGAATTTTCTATAACTTTAGTCATTAATCTATGTCCATATATAGTAAAAATATTTAAGCAGAAAGTAACAATGCATAAGATATACATTTATTGAGGTAAAGTAGACAGTGTTTATCTTAAATTGCATATATCCACTTAGACTTTTTTGGTTTTATAATTTGGCCTGTTTTAGAACTACTTCTATGAACTGCTTATTTATTTCAAGTTTTACAACATGCATTTCTCCTTTGACAAAATGCAGACCACAGATATTGTAATAGAGCTTAAATTGTGACAAAAATTCAATTGTGGTAAAAGAAATACACCAGAAGTAGTACTCGGCTCACTTTAAATTTTTATTGGAATTAGGCATCAAGTAAATTAAGATGTGCTGGGGAGAGCTGATGGGTTATGATTTAAATTTTAGGTTCTACTCATTACTAGAAATCAAAAGCAATTTAAGACATCCATTTTCAGCAGTATTCTTACGTATAACTGAAACAGAGATATGTAGTGTTTGGTACAATAAAGATACATGGCTTCTACTCTCTTGAGACATCTGTCTTCATGAAAGAGATGAAGAGTACCTACTCCTGAGTTATGTAACCTTGAGACAATATTCCATTTCTACTTACAAGGATGAATAAATGTCATAATAAAGACCAACTATCATTTGTTATATACAAAGAATGTGGGTTTTTTTTTTTTTGACGTTTTTTCCCTGGATCTAAATAACCACAGGTGACATTTATGAGAAATGAAGTATACTGAATTCAATAGAGAAAGTAGAAGATTCTGTATCTCCATTAACTTGGGAGAGGTTTCATCATACTAGTCCACTCCTGACAGCCTAATGATCTTCACTTTCCCCAAATTCACATGGTCTGTGACAGTCATTTGGCAATTACTTGTGCACTGAGTTAATACATAATCAGTGTATATTTTAGTACACATGTAGGAATAGAGAGAGAGGACTGTCTCGTTCCCTGGGAAACACACGGAGACAGATTCAGATGAGGAAGGTTATTGGGAATGCTTTGGGGAACAGTGGGGGTGAAGAAGGGAGGAAAAGGAAAAAGGAGAAATTGAACGGCCAAGCAAATGACAGCACTTCCTGCCAGTCCTTCAGGGCAGCTCACTTGGTTAGGAGGTGTGCTGAGGATGGACAACCCTCATTGCCTGAGGGCAGTTCCCAGGGAGGGATTGTGTTCTGAGCTAGCCCATTGACAGTCAGTGCTTCTGGCTGTCAGCATGAACGTAGGTCCTGAAGCCCAGACCTGGGAGGCACACTACATCATCCACTTCAAGCAGTAATGGATGCAATATAGCCACAAGACTCAGATAGGCTGTCTTAATAACTGGCTTCCAGCGTATACTGGCTGTGTGACCTTGGGCAAGTTACTTAACTCTTCTGTCCATACTAAGCAGGGATAAGAAAACTGCAGGTATCTCACTGGGTTATTGTGGAAATGGATGAGTTAACACATAAAAGGACATAGAAGTTCTTAGAATATTGAGTACTCAGTGATTGTCAACTATTATTATTAGAGGTTGCTATAAAATAATGAAACTATTTTAAAAACTAACTTACCCATATGAATATTTGTTCCCATAAAGGACAGGAGGGGCTAGTAATAAATAAAATCCCAAACCTCTAGTTGCTTAAAACAACGATTTATTTCTTGGCCATGCTAGATATACAGCATGAGTTGGCTGGTGTTTTCCTCATTCTGTGAGCTGACAGAGTGGCCACTAGCTGGATTACTGCCATTGGTATGGCAGAAAAAAGAGAGAGAGAAAGAGAGAACATTTTATTTGTATTTATTTATTTTTTAAAAAAATTTATTTATTTATTTTTCAGAGAGGGAGGGAAAGAGAGAGAATGTGTGCGTACATGCACAGGTTGGGGGAGGAACAGAGGGAGAGGGACAAGCAGACTCTGTGCTGAGCCTGGAGCCCAAGACAGGCTCGATCCCATAACCTTGAGATCATGACCTGAGATAAAACCAAGAGTCAGAAACTTAACCCACTGAACCACCCAGGCGCCCCAAGAGACAGCATCTTAAATAAAGCCTTCTGACTCATAAAGCTTCCACCTGGAAATGATACATGTCATTTCCACTTACAGTCCATTGGTCAGAATAAATCATGTATGTACGTGTAAGTCTAAGGGACGTGAAGGGAAGTACAATCTCAACCTTTATCTGGAGGCAAAATCAGAATGACTTCATTACAGCATGATGACTATTACAGTTTAACTTTAAAAACTTACCTAGAAGGATATACACTGAATGACAGCTAGCTTTTATTGAGACTTATTATGTATTATGCACTGAGATAAACAGCAATACTATGATATAGATCCTATTAATATCCCCATATTGTACATTAAAAAAAAAAAAAAACCAACCCTGAGGCTTAGAGAAACTTAAACAACATCGTGAATCTAGCAGGTGGTAAACAGGGACTCAGAGTCAGGCCTGACTGACTGCAAAACTCCCTGTTTCCCACCAGACCACCAGAGAACACTGAGGTCTGTAAGGAGAGTAATAGCTTCAGACACATCCTCCAGATAGTCCCTTACACACTATAATAAGGATTTGTAAGGTGTCATGCACGGTGTGGCTTGCTGAACTAGGAGTGAATTTTGAAACATAGGCAATGAATTGGGAGGTTTAGTTCTTACTAACTTTTGAGCAGACAGGTGTGCTGCATTGCCTACTCTCATGATTAATCATAAGGTTAAGAAAGAGTCTTAAGATTGGGTTCTGTGTTTTCCCATGATCCTAGGGTGCCCATCATTACTGGGAGCACAAGGGTTCAGAAACGTATAACACTTTAAACAATGTTTGAATGCTTTTAAAGACAGTATTATTTTGATTCTGTCCACTTGGAAGGGTCAGGGCCTCTGTTCTTCAGACTCAACTTTTATTTCTAGCCCAGTCCAGGATTTGTGTATTTTGTTACATGGAGCATGTATGAACAGCAACTCTAAAAGTTAACAAGGCAGATACTGGCATCATTATTTTGTAGAAGATAAAATGGGTTCAGTGAGATTATGACTTTCCTTAGGTCCGATAGTTGACAATAACACATTGAATGTGAAGTGAGTTCTTCCGATTCACTTGCTAATTGTTTTTTTGCCCAACTATGCTGCTTATCACCTTCTTTTGAAAATACTCAGGAGTGGCAAATATTCATTCTTTGAAGATAAGTTCCAGTTTGTAAATAACCAAAAGAAATCTAGTATTAAATGTGGTGAATATAGTTGTTGAGCAAGTTAGATAATGCTATTTGGGATTTTTAAAAATGAGGTATAAGGAATAACACAGAGGACATTGGGAGATGTGGAGGAGAAGTGAGTTGGGGGAAATCAGAAGGGGAGACAAACCATGAGAGACTGTGGACTTTGAGAAACAAACTGAGGGTTTTGGAAGGGAGGGGCAGAGGGTTGGGTGAGCTGGTGGCGGGTATTAAGGAGGGCATGTATTGCATAGAACACTGGGTGAGGTACATAAACAACTTAAAAAGTTTAAAAATGAGGTATATCTATAAAGTAACACATTTTTTTGAGGCTTATAAACTGGCACATAATACAAATCTCTTAAGTATTCGTTAGTTTTATTTGAGAAAAATGCAAGAATACTTTAAAATTCATATTTTGACTGCGTAGCCTCGTGACTTTTACCTATATTAAAATAAGAACCAGATCTAAGGAAATTGAAAACAGAAACTAACCAAGTGCAGAGCATGGAGTTCAAACAATGGTCATGTTTAAAAACTGAACTTTTGTTTTCAGTGATTTTTAATAAAGTTTCATATCAATTGGTGATTTGGCCTCTGAGGGGGGTTATATATAAAGATGGAGAGAGAATGAGCAGTTATTTCTCTCCAGTATGTGTTAGGTGATTTATTTCACTTAATCTTCAAGCCAGTCTATGCAACAAATAATATTTCCATTTTAAAGGTGAAGAAAAGCCTCATAGTTTTCAGTTACTGATCAAAGGTCACAAGGCAGTAGGAGGCAGAGCTAGAATTAGAATCCAAGTCCATCTGTTTCAAACCCAAGGTCTTTCTTCCAAACAATCCTGTCCCTTTCAAAGGAGTAATAAGAGGGTAGAGTTGTAGTAGATTGAATGGTTATCCCGACAAGATATGTCCAAGTCCTAGAACTGGTGGATGTGAATTTATTCGTAAAAAGGGTCTTTGCAGATGTAATTAATAATCTAAAAATGAGATCATCCTCTATTATCTGAATGGGTCCTCAATCTGACAACAAGTGTGCTCATAAGAGAGACACAGGGGAGATAGAGAAGGAGAGAAGGTCTTGTGAGGTAGAGACAGAGATTTGAATGATGCAGCCATAGCCAGGTACCAGAAGCTGGAAGAAGCAAGGAAGAGATTGTCCCTAGAACCTAGGAAGGGAGTGGTGCCCCATGGATACTTTAATTTTAGACTTCTGGCATCCAGAATGATGTGAGAATTAATTTCTGTTTTTTTCACCCACCAAATTTGTTGTAATTTGTTACAGCAGTCATAGAAAACCAATATAGGAGATATGGGGAGAAATGTACATAGAGGATAGGCACATTGATTTATTTAAAAGCAAAGAAGAAAGGACACTATCTTTGAAAACTGGTAGGCCTGGGGTTGAACCCCAGCTCTGCTGCTGATCAACTGTGTGTCCTGTAGAAATACTTCAACCTCTCTAAGGTTAGGTTTCCTCATCTGCAGAATAGAAATTATGATGCATTTCTCATTGGATTATAAGGTTTAATGAGAGTATATAAAGCATTCAGAATAATATAAGAAGTCAGTTCCTCTGTGGATCAGAAGAATATTTAGTAGTGAAATGAAACATTGTCTTTGAGTTTGAATAGCTCATATAATTTTGTAAATGAGGCAGATAATGCAATATAGTGTTATATGGTCCATAATAGAAATATGAGACAGCAGTGGCAGGATAAAAGGGAATGATTGACACAGATTGGTTGAATCAGGGAAATTTTCACAGGGAAGACACTTGAGCTGAGACTGAAAAGATGAATAGGCAAGGAGGGGTGCAGAAAATAGAAGAAACGGAATGTGCAAATACCCTGAGATGGAAAACAATGATAAATACCAAGGCCAGAATAAGGTGTGAGAACACAAGTGTTGGAAAGTGTTCAAAGAGTTAAGGGGGTTCATATACAGATCATGTTTGGTCTTGGATAACATCAAAAGTAGTTTGCTTTCTCACAAATATAGTAGTGGACCTGATTTTATACACACACACACACACACACACACACACATATACATATAAATATGTAAATAAATGTATATGTAAATCTAGTAATACCTCACTGGGAATTTATACTTAGTAAATAATTGAGAGTATACACAGAGATTTAGCTTATTAGGCTGTTCTTTATATATTTGTTCCAATATCACAAAAACTAAAAAACCTAAATATCCATAAACAGAAGAATGATTAAATAAATTATGGTATAAATGGAATACTATATAGCCCTGAAAAGGATGTTATAGAAATACTATTATAAATACTATCATAAATACTATAATAAGAGTTAAATAGAAGAACTGTTTGAAACCTCTTTAGAAGTAGATACTAGATCTACCCATCCCACACCTTGATCTCTTATTTCTGTTCCTTCTTCACAAGTAATACTGGAGGTTTATTCCTTGGAAAGAGTAAAATAGATGGTCTTTGGCCTGGGGAAACAGCATATTGGAGAGTGGAGGCATCCTAAAAACAGGGAGCTAATTGCATATATGTACACTGTTGCTTCCTCATGGCTGCTTCCTTCATGGGCTCCAGAAACAAAGGTGGTCAGGCTTTTACCTTCCAGGCATGAACCAGGAAGAATCTCTATGGAATCTGAACAATTTAAGAGGGAAAAGACCTAAAGAGACTATTGAACATGCTGAATAAACAGCCCTCCATTTTTTTCCACCATAACATTCTTGATACCAAAGTTCTGCCTTTAAGCCTACAACTTCCATCTGTTTAATTATTTTTTTATTATGTTATGTTAGTCACCGTGCAGTCCCATCAGCTTTTTAGCTGCCTTTTGTAAATGTGGAAGACACAAAACATTACCAGATAGTTGAGGAAAGTTTCTAAATCGAAGACACCAAGACAAAAGTGGTTTGGTGGAAAAACATTTTTAAAAATTATCATCAAAATCCCCAGAAAGACAAGGAAGAAAATATTTTATGTATTAAAAAAAAAAAAAAAACAAGAAGCTTCAAAATCAATGTCCAAAAAAAACAAAGCAGAATTTGGAAATTAAGAAGAATAAACATAGTAGAAAATATAAATATTCAAAATAAGATTTATATGTAAAATTAAGGAATTTCTTTCCATAAATACTGCAAAACCATTAAACCAAACCAAGCCAAAAAAAAAAAAAAACAGAAATGGAAAATAAGAGAGAAAAGGTGAAAGCATCAGAACACTAGTTGAAAGTCACGGAGTTTCAGAAAGATTCCAGAGAAGTGGCAAGGAGGAATTCATCAACCAAACAATTCACGATTACTTCTTAAAACATAAGGATATACTTTTTTAGAATGAAAAGATTAAAATCAAAAGTTTGATTTAACACTACTAGGGTTGGAGGAGTGTGCATGTATGTGGGAGAAATGCTCCTAACTGTATCTTTATTCTGCTTCCTATGGAAATAATTACAGGTGGTTGAATCCACAAGTCCTCCCACCCACCCCCTGTGATGTCTCTGGTCTCCACAGCAGCATTGAACTGAACAGTGTTTCCATGGGAAAATTCAAATATGCATTCATATTGGGCCATCAGGAATATTTGTGATCACATTTTTGTACCAGAAATTACAAAGGGGTGATGAGGAGGTAGGCTCAGGTATGGAGATGTTTTTAAGGGCAGAAGAGTATGGCTAGTTATTTTTAATTTTTTAAAAATTTTAATTCAAGGGGCACCTGGGTGGCTCAGTGGGTTAAGCCTCTGCCTTCAGCTCAGGTCATGATCTCAGAGTCCTGGGATCGAGCCCCGCATCGGGCTCCCTGCTCAGCAGGGAGCCTGCTTCCCTCTCTCTCTCTCTCTCTCTGCCTGCCTCTCTGCCTACTTGTGATCTATCTCTGTCAAATAATAAATAAAAATCTTAAAAAAAATTTTAATTCAATTAGCCAACATAGAGTATATCATTAGTTTCATACATAGTGTTCAATAATTCATTAGTTGTGTGTAACACCCAGATATTGCTATTGAGAATAAATTGTAGCAGTGGAAATTCACTTTTCTGTTAATGCCTCCTGTAGAAAAACTATGGTATCTAGACCCCATTTTGAATCTTATTTTATCTAGTTCCTAGGTGAAAAGAGAATAAAGATACAATTAGGAACAATTAGGGGGAGGAGGAGGAGGGGGAGGAGGAGGAGAAGAAGAAAAGAGAGTTCTTTGGTCACTTGGCGTGGCATTTGGCTTAACAACATTTTGAGCTTCTACAAATACATTGAGCTTATATAAATCAGAAACTGCCTAGATATCATTTTGATACCTGGTCAATGTAACAATGTCACATTGTTAATGTATGGTCAATGTAACAAAAACTTTTATCAATGAATGTTTTGAAATTTCATTGGTAATGAGAGAATAATGTAAAATTGAGGTGGTAAAAATATAATTTCTAAAATTCTTTTCAAAAGTTTTCTTATTAATATTTTATATTGAAGTATAGTTGACACACAATGTTACATTAGTATCAGGTGTACAATGTGGTCATTTGTCAAGTGCGTTATGCTGTGTTCACCGCAAGTGTAGTTCCCATCCATTACCATACAACACTATTACAATACTACTGACTATATTCCCCTATGCTGTACCTTTCTAAATTAAAATTCTTAATAATTAAGAATTTTTGCCTTGGGGCAGAGGAAGAAACCTAAGAATTGTATATTAATTTAACTTAATGAAGAGAAAAATAACTGAAGAGCAGACCGGTCTCTAAAATTCCAGAAGTAATAGTGCATATAATTGAATGCTCATAATAATATAGTAAAGGTCAGTCTATCAAACTCAATTTTAATTAATTAAATATGCATTGTATCCATATCTTTAATATCAAGATAAAATCACTTACTGCTTCAGTATTTTCCCAAATGTTTATTCTTGGCAGATTGACTTTTGCTGTGGATGAAAGGGGTTCATAGACATGTTCAATCCTACTTACCAGAATGAGTTTTTGGCTCATCTTTCATATTGTATTACTGACCTCTGTAAAGAATTGCCCTCCTTTCCTTTATAGAACATTTCAGATACTAACCTTGCTGATTAAGTGATGTTGCCCCAATTTCATGCCTGGCACAGAGACAATATAAGCAGTGAGATACTTTGTGCACTTACTAAACTGTGGCCAGGCTTGTCCTGGGATCTTTACTCCTTGGCTTCATAACCTTGTGACTCATCCCAGGCCCCAGAGGGAAACGGGGAAGGCATACAGGTAGTGAGCTGTTGGCTTCATGGGGAGGACCACGGCACTTCCCCATTCATCAGGTATGGGGGGCGATACCTCCTTCAAGCCAACTGGGAGGGCTGCAAGGAATCTGCAAGGAGATATGGAGTGTATCTGAAATCAGAGGAAATTGGCATCTCTCTCGTCAGCTAGAAGTTGGCTGAATGACAAGTTCTTATGCCTTCTCTGGGACTGCCAGAGCCGTAGAAGGGCGGGAGAGCTTGAGAGAGTAGCCTGGTTCTCCCTGACCTCTGAGGTATCCATGGAAGTGGGGACTGGGGCTCACTTGTTACCTGGAGGATTTTGAAGGCGGGCCGACACACGGAGTGCTCGTAATAACAGAACAAAATGAGCAGGCACCAGGGACGAGCCTGCCTTGCCCTCATCTGGCATGGAGATGTTTGCATGTGCCATGGTTGAAGAGAATGCTGCGAAAGGTAGAAGCTATCTCAAAAGCACCTTGCCACAAGAGGTACCTTGATGAGGCAAGAGAACACCACAGTAATAGGTTGGGATGGGAGGAAATATTCCATTAGGGATAGGGAGAATTTTAAGAGATGAGCCAAAACCTGGATTACTTTTGTCCGGGTACTGTGCAGCATGGAGCACCAACAAAAAATCCTAAAGACGCTTCCCCTGAACCTCACAAAAGTGCTAGTATTTGGGCATCTGCCCCAAGAAGGTCACCGATGGCCAGCCAGTATTAATCAAGGGAGAATTAAAATGCAAAGTAATGAAGCAAAAGAAATATATATATACCTTTCATTTAATCTCATCTTCTCAACTCAGACTCTGGAATAGCCAGAAGTAGGAGGGAAATGATGGGGAGGAAGGAAGTTGGTGGTGGCGGGGGGGGGGGGGCAGGCTAGTCGCCTCACCCCCGCTGCAGCCCTGAGTGAAGGCAATTGGGGTGAGGCTTTAAATTCGATATGAGATTAGATTTAGGTTGGACCAGACCACTTTTGATCCTTGCATGGGAGTCACCATGAAGGAAATGGGGCTTTTTCATACACCTCAAAGACTCTGGAGACTATGGGGTCTGTCCAAAATAAGGGCCAAGAGATGGAGATTCAGCAGCACATGCTTGCTTAGAGGCAGTGACTGGAGAAAAATAAAGTCATTTCCATAAGGTTCAGACTGTTCAATAAACTGAGTACACTGGGACAGGATATGCATTAAGGTTATTTTGATGACTCTTAAAGGAGCTCTTTGGGGATATGGTGCCCAGAGCATGATGTTAAGGAGTTGGTGGGTTCCTTCCCTGAAGAATCAATGTTTGGGTTTCAGTCTATTGGGAATGACTTACTATCTATACTAAAATCCGTGCTTTTTAAAAAGTCATTAATATGATCTTCATTTGTGAATCATTTATTCAAATATTTCTTTGTCCTGCACATATACAAAGGTACTCAAAGGTAGTTGTCACTGTGCTCAAAAGAGAATAAAATGGTAGTAACTTATATACCACTTACTATGTGCTAGGCACTTTTCTGCATGTTTCTTGCACATTAACTGAATTAACTTAGTAATTATACAGTAGCTATTGTTATTGTCTATATCTTATAGGTATTGAAACTGAGGTATGAAGAGGTTAACCAACTTGTCTAAGGTTAAGTAGCTAGTAGGGGTTGAACCTTGAAAATTTGGCTATAGAGTTTATGTTTAAAACTACTGTTGTTCCCAGTACAGGGTGTTTCCTTTATTATAGATTCTAATGAGAATATGACTAAGTTTAGAAATAGAATTCCAGGGAGAATAATTAATGTGGCCTGTAAACATTGGAAAAGGCTTCAAATTCATGTGTTCCAGTGCTACTGGAGATCTGGCCATGAATAGTAGATATACTTGGCATGCAAGGGCTCATTAGTCTCACTTAAAGATTAGTAATATCCACAATAATATCTTTGGCCTTATCACTCAGAGAACATATCCTATACAGTAAAATACACAGCTTAACAGACTTATTTATTTTTATTTTGGATCAGGCATTATGATTTCATTTAACTTTATATCTATCTATAATTATATCTCATATTTTTGGTGAGTCATTGTGTATTTGTCTTCTGATTGTTGGAGGTGGTCGTGGAGAAGATGTGACCACTGGTTGACCAGTGAGCTGATGTGGGCAATCACAGGCCTCCCCACCCCTTCCTCTGACCTTGGATTGTATATTATAGGCTCACTGTTCCTGCACTAGGAGCCACCTCAAGGACCCAGCCTTGAGAGAATAATGTGTTATTGAGACCGTCTTGGCTGTAGGTGTGACTGGACCCAGTTAAGGCCTTTATGTAAACTATCAAGAAGGGCGCCTGGTTGGCTCAGTTGGTTAAACGTCTGCCTTTGGCTCAGGTCACGATCCTAGGGTCCTGGGATTGAGCCCCTTATCAGGCTTTCTGTTCAGCGGGGAGTTTGCTTCTCTCTCTCTCTCTGCCTTTCACTCCTGCTTGTGCTCTGTCAAATAAATAAATAAAAGCTTTTAAAAAAAATAAACTCTCAAGATTATGTCAGGTGGGTGCAGAAATCTACTTTTCTTGTGGCTGCCCAAGAAGAGCCTCCTGTGTGAATGCCTTTGCATTTTAAAATCGCCACTTCCCAGTAGGAGTGGTATGCCTCTTTCTGTAGTCTCTCTTTTCCCTGCATATATGGGGGCCAGTTCTGGATTTTACCCTGAGAAACTCCTATGGTTTTGGACCATCATAAAGGCATTCCAGGAAAAGATGATAGAAAAGACTTTAACTTTTATATCCAAAATTGGGCCTGCTTCTTTCACCAGTGAATATCTTAGCTATGGAAAAATGACACACTCAATAAACAGGGACAACAAATAGAAAGCTATTTCTTATTTTGGGGGAATACTATTCTTAGGAGAAGTGACAGGGGAGGCTGCTTCATGCTGGCTGACCTCCTACGTCTGTAAGAGGAAACCTTTGTGATGGTGAACTTCACATTCTGGGTGCTGAGACCCAGCACTTCTAAGGCGCTAAGATTTGGCATGCTCTCACTTTCAGAAATGGTTTTTGAAAGTCTAGGCTACCAGCTTTTTAAGAAGGCCTGCCCGGGCTTTTGGTAAAAACTGTGGAGGTTCATAGGCAAAGCACAGAGGTGGAAGAGCAGGACCCTCAGTTCTAAACCTACTTCTGAAAACTACCAACTTAATGATCCTGGGAAAGGAAAACTTTTTTTCTGAACCTTCTCACCATTTATAAAATTAAGAACTTTGGGCTAGACATCCAGAGTTCTTTCCTGTCTAACATTTTGATGTGTTTCTGATTCAGAGCATAATCTAAAAGGGAAAGTTTATGATGTTCTAACATTGCACCCCAGGTTAGGGAGTGAGTAATAAAATATTTATTTCTACCACTCTTTCATGAGTAGATCTAGTAAAAACTGATGTAGAACCTACCAGTAGGACATGAAGTTAATGACTTCTCTTGCTCTGATCTCTTTTATTACATGTCCTTAGTTTTTAGGCCCCTACACTCCTCATCCTAGCAGCACTTTCTTCCATTCTGAGACTTTTACCAACACTGCAGATTAGAAATTTATGTAAAGTAGTTGTGATTTTCATGGAGTTAGGTTTATATTAAGGGACGCAAAGTGTCCTGAAGGCAGCATGTGTGGACTGTTCTAAAGCAGAACAATCCGTAAAAATCAAAGGAAAACAGAACTGACAAAATTGGAAGCATTCTATTCTCATAGAAAGAGATGCACAAAATAAATGGACTTTGAGTCAACCTGGGTTCTAAACATCTCTTTATTTTCTCTCTCTGTGATTGAAGGTGCTAGCTCTATCCTAACCCTTCTAAGGGAAGGATGATGTTGAAAGCTTCCATGGCAAAACAATCAGAAAATGGGCAAATTGTTGAGACCTGAGTGCCAGGATTATATCTATGAGTCTTATGATTCATAATTGGCTTTTCGCTTCTTCTTTTCTTTGACTTCACTGGGGTGTATGTCACAGTAAATGCTTAGAAACATTTTAATTACAAATATGACCATTTAATTTCCTACAAGTTTTTCAAAAAGTTTCTTCCTAGGTTGGACTCATCCTTAAGGAAAACTTTGTAGAAATTTTAAGAATATCCATTGGATCCTTTTGGAATAATTGGAAAGAAAGCAAAAATTCTTTACTTTTTAAAAAAATTTATTTGGCAAAAATTCTTTACTTTTTAAAAAAAATTTTATTTATTTATTTGGGAGAGAGCACACGCAGGGGGAGTGACAGGCAGAGGGAAAGGAAGAAGCAGGCTCCTCACTGAACAAGGAGCCCAATGCGGGGCTCGATCCCAGGACCCCAGGATCGTGACCTGAGATGAAGGCAGATGCTTAACCAACTGAGCCACCCAGGCCTCCATGTTCTGTTTACTTTTATCACAGAGAAAGACGAAACTCCAAACAAATTTAACTATCAAATCTCTTCTTTCTTCAAATTTGGCATATTTATAAATAGCAACAATAAGTTCCATAAAGTGTTGCTACAAATAAATAAAATGCATATTTCTTATTCCTAAATATCAGTGTATGATAAAATATTTAAATCCACTTTTGAGTGGAAATGTATAACATATATAATGTATTTAGGATTTAAGTAGCATTTTTCTATTGAATGGTTTGTATGTCATCTATTGATAGTGCCTCACTACTAGTAAAGCATAAGAAACTTGTGCTCAAGGAAAAGTGATAAAATGAAAATACTATTTGATCTCAATATCCTGGTTCAGTAATCTACAGAATGATAATGATTCCTTCTTTACTACAAAGTATTGTGTTATTAGTTAACCATAATGTTAATAATAACATTAATATTCATCATCTCATTGTCCCCAAGGAGGATACCAAGGAAGTCATATTAACATTGATTCCTATATTTCTAGCTCATTAACTCCCATGGGTATAATTACAGGGTTATAGCTTAATATCCATATCCCCCCACCAGCTCTCCCAAAGTGTGCTATGGTAATGGCTGGGAATTCCCACCAGGAGGGCTGCTGCCCTCCTGTGGGAACTAAATCTGCTATTCTTCTGTCCTATCTTCTGTAAAGAGGTGCTGTTCCCCCACTTGTCTGACAAGTGCAATGACATTCCCACAGCTGGCTGTTTTCCATTACCTTGGTTCTCCTTCTTCCGAGAAACAGAAAGCAGTCTTCCTTCCCACATTACTTTTTTTCCTTTTTCACTTGCGTTTTAAAGTGACATGCACAGTGTGTGCCTTTGAGTTCTACAGTGCTCTTTATCACGATGACCATTTCAACTTTTACTTTTGATGCTGTCCCTGTGAAGAGGAGCCCGTTCTGAGCTAGCCTGGGGCATCCAGCTCATACCATCCTGTTTTCCATCCTCCTCCCTCCTCTGTTTCTTCCCCAGGTCCCTCCTTTGTCCTTCAGAACACACAAACACACACACCCCAACAAAAAAAGGCAATACTTACCCCCACCCCCGCCATGGTAAAAAAAAAAAAAAAAAATCAGGAAGTAAGTCATGCAAACACGGGGGAGAGCTGATAGGACAGACAGGATTGCCAGCCCCAGAGTCATGGCTGACTCAGTCTCGACAAACAGTGGTATAACAAATGTGCACACCAGAGAATCGAAGTTTGCATTATATGACTAGGTTTTAAATAAGTGTCTTACAGCCTATTATAGAAAAGCACTTTCAAATGGTCAGATATGTCTAATAAAGGAATAAGTGTCCCTGGGAAATCATGAGCTTCTGACAATAAAGGCATTTAAGTAGACATATAACCAACTTAAAGGCAATTTCCAAAATGTGCCACCTTCATTACTAGCTTGGAAGATTCTAGAGAGCAAGATATCATTTGATTACTTTGTATTTTGCATAAGTGAAATTTTAAAGATTTTCATGTATACTAAGCCACTTTATTTTTTATTTTTTTTGAGAGAGAGAGAGAGGGCATAAGGGGCGAGAAGGGGGAAAGGGAGGGCAGAGGGAGAGGGAGAGAAAGAATTTTAAGCAGGCTCTGTGCTGAGCTTGATCTCATGACCCTGGCATCATGACCTGAGCCAAATTCAAGAGTCTGATGCTTAACCCACTGAGCCACCCACAGGCACCCTAAGCTGCTTTAATTCTTGCAAGTGTCCTGTGAAATAAAGCACACTATGCTTATTTAGTAAATAAGAAAATAGGTTCAGAAGATTCATGAATTGTCATAAAGTTATAGGACTGAAAAATAGAAGAATTGGAATATGCCCCCAGGCCAATTCTGTCCCCAGACTTTACATATATTGCCCAAGGCAAATGTCCAAGGAATGTTCATCTCTTGGTTGCCTAGGGAGGGCTGTTGTTTCTTTGGGGTAAGGAAGTGAACCTAAATGGGACTTCCGGATTGCATACCCGACACAGAGTTCCCTGGTTGTCTTGAATCACTAAAAAGCAAACAGAAAATCCTTTTGGTTTCATTCTCTTTCTTTCCCTTCAACTGGGCTTAACTATGTGAAACCTATAGGATTTCCCGTCAGACCAAAGTATGCAAATTAAAAAAAAATATATGCCCCGAGTTCTGAATTTTTTCAGAGCAGAAATTTTCATGGCCACATAGTATTGCCATTTTAAAATTATGGAATTAAATACACAGACAGAAAGATGATGGATGGATGGATGGATAAGTGGGTAGAGGTGACCAGGGCCCCCCAGTGTCTGTGACTCATGGTGTTTGCCCCAGGTCTTGAAGACTCATTTTGCACCTGGCACTTAATGGCCTAATTTTCTAGCCACTCTTCAATTTCACCACACTGCTTCCCATGGGTGGCTTCTATGGGTGGAGAATTCACCATTTCATTTGACTTGCTCTTTGCTCAAGCCTGGCTTCTTGTTAATTGTGTCTAAATTGTTCTGGACCCTGGGTCTCTTCCAAAACAGGCTGCTAAGCAAGCGAAGCTTCTTTGGGAGACTGCAAATTCAGGACTCTAGCACCAGGAGTATAGTTGCTTCATGATTTATGGTGGAGGTGTGCACTCTGTGTGCTCTTGGTCAATGATGATAAAGTAGATAGCAGTGCCTCTGTGGGTTTCCTGTTGTCCCTTCAATAGCCTCCGTTTAGAAGTATTTAATCAGGTATAAAGTGCTGGGGGTAAGAATGTTTTCACCCTTGCCCTTGCCCTCTGGACTTCCTCTTTAGATTTTAAAAACTATTATATCCCATTTACCTGCATAATTTTGTCTGTTCTTTCCTTAGTTAAGCTGATAAAATATTCCTAGGTAACATGATGACAATTGCCCTGAGTCTTCAATTTTCATTCAGTTCCAAGTTAAGTCCTCAAGGAGGCACACACCTTTACTGTCAGTAAGTGCTCATATGTGCCTCCTTAACTAGTCAGAATAGATTGGCTAAAAAGCATCAGTCTCTAATAGCCAAAGAGGTAACCCACATTTTGTTTTCAAAATCAAGATAAGAAAAATTCATGATGGAGGGGATCCTGAATATTTCAATGTAATGCCCTGAGTATGTTTACGGCATTATTATGCTGTCTGTTGAAGTTTATAAATTTAAAGTTTTGAGCTGCGGTTCTCAAAGTGTGGTCTCTCCACCAGCAGCATTAGTGTCACCTGGGAACTTGTTAGACATGCAGAATCTTGGGCTTCACCCCAGACCTACTGCATTAAAAACTCTGGGATGGGGCCCGACAATCTGTGTATTTTCTTTATCTTTTTTTTTTTAAGATTTTATTTATTTATTTGTCAGAGAGAGAGCGAGCACAGGCAGACAGAGTGGAAGGCAGAGTCAGAGGGAGAGGGAGAAGCAGGCTCCCTGCGGAGCAAGGAGCCTGATGTGGGACTCGATCCCAGGACGCTGGGATCATGACCTGAGCCGAAGGCAGCTGCTTAACCAACTGAGCCACCCAGGCGTCCCAAAAAACTCTGGGATGGGGCCCGGCAATCTGTGTATTTTCATACACAAGTGATTCAGGTGCACGCTAACATTTAAGAACCCCGGTTTTAGAATGTTAACAAAAATGAGCTTTTCTTTTCTTTTTTCTTTTTTTTTTTTTTTTATCTTTTAAAAACATTGGTGTGGACAAACAAAGTTGTCTCTTTTAAAGCATTTAAACACACTGAACAATTCTTCATACCCTTTTTCAAGCTTATGTGAATCATAGTAGAAATGCCATTTCCCTTTCATTTTTAAAATAAGGGCAAAAAGGGGTAACTAACATCCCTTCAGTGTATGCGTGCCCTCGAAAACGAGGACTTTGATACAAAAGCTGAAATGAAATACATAAGCAAAGAGTCCTTAGTAGTGAACTGTGCTCAGAAGGCGTACCTTCACACAAAACACATCCACAAGAATTACCCCTTAACACCACTTAGCTGAGAGAGGAGGAGAAAATGTGGGAGTTGGGCCTTTAAAAAAGGCCTTTAAAAAAAAAAATCTGAAAAAGTCATTTAAACAAACACACACAAGCAGCTTATTTTTAATCATGCATAAAATGCTTTGTAAAATATGATGGGGGGTATGGGCAATTTAATGACTTTAAGCCAGGGCTTTAAAATTTTATTGTTGTTTTTATTGCCTGGAATTTCATCTCCCTGTGACAGTCTTGGGGTACAGCCGGGGTAATGTGGGGTCCTCACATGACCACATCAGCTGGAGATTAATCAGCTGACATTTATTGAGTGCTTAAAGTTGGCTTGAAGTAAGGGGAATAGAGAAAAAACGGTTCCCGCTTTTTACCAAGCTTACAATCTCGGTGAGATGGGCGTAAAACTGAGGCATGTGGGCTCAACAAAGTAAGGAGATCAAGTGCGAGGAGGCGTGGGACAGCCTGCAACACACAGGGGAAGTGGTCACTCTGAGTATCTAGTATTTAAGAAAGGCTCCAGAGGGTAGGTGGGCCTCCCAGCCAGCTGCTTACTATCTGCCGAGGATTGTTTGCAGACAGGATGGCAATTCTTTCCCTTCCCCTGCCTCTGCCCCTTGGCGATGCAAATTCTCAGCTCCCCACATTCAGAGAATCTACCCCTCCACTCTGGGGATCTGAACTGGCTTTGTAAGGGTGGCAGTGACCAGGTGTCAGTTCTGACCCTGGCTTCTAGAGGCCTCGCTTGCATGCTAATGGCCACTCTTTGGCACATGGCCAGCTGCCATGAACAAGCCCAAGCGAAGCCTGTTGAAGGAAAGAGACCACATTCTTCAAGAGATGAGCTGTCTCAGGTGAGGCCATCTGAGACTAGTTAGCCCCCAGCAGAGTCCTCAGTGGGGCCAGCTGAGAACAGAAGATTTCCCCTACTTGAGTCCAGTCAAAACTGCCAACCTTCAGAATCCCAAGCTAAGTGACTGTATATTGTTTTAAGGCGACAGATTTTGGAGTGATTGGTCATACCCCCGTAGGTAACTGGTACGAGGTCTGAAAGGTGGAGAGTTAGGGAGAAAGCGTGTGAGGCTAAAGCTGCAACTCCAGAAAGGCTGAGAGTCAGAAATGTGAAGTCAGGTCAGAGAAAAGTGAAGACACCTGGTAGGATTGGATGTCTTACCACTTTCTTTCAATAAATCCGTAGGAGCACTAGCGCTAAAGAGAACATATACTGGAGGCCAGACCTGTACTATTATGCTGCTACGTGGGGATCCTCTCTTGAAAAATACCATCGGGGCATAAGAAACAGGAATCCCCACAGCTGAAACACAATGAGCATCAAGACCCTGTCCTTCTAAATGGGACTTTGAGGGAGTGACACACTGTTTTCTAGCCAACTATATTATGCCCAGGAAAAAAAAATCTTTGTGGCTTATAATCTATCCTTATTTTTATACAAAAACATCTAAAACTTAAGTGACACACTTTTAATAACCTGCTAGAAGCAATCTGCAGAATCCTAAAGTAAAAGATATTATGAAGAGTGCTTTTAAAATCTTAGATTCTCACCACGTGGATTTATTGGCTATTGATAACAACTTCAACTCAGTTTTATGAGGTCACTGAATATATTTTTCACCATAAAAAAGCCTAAGAGGAAATATTTTCTTTTAAAGATTGTTTTTTAATTTATCTATTTGATGGAGAGATCATAGGTAGGCAGAGAGGCAGGAAGAGAGAGAGAGAGAGAGAGAGAGAGAGAGAGAGGAGGAACCAGGCTCCTGGAAGAGCAGAGAGCCGGATGTGGGACTCGATCCCAAAATCCTGAGATCATGACCTGAGCCAAAGGTAGAGGCTTAACCCACTGAGCCACCCAGGCACCCCAGAAGTATTTTCTTTTAAATGCTAAAAATGTGTTCTCTTTTTATGGAGTGGTACTTGTTTGAAAAGAACATCCCTGTGGGGTGGATTCTTGTTTTAAAAAATAGCTCCTGAAATCTGAGGGGACAGGGTTGGGGAGGGGAGATGGGAATAAAGTTGGGGGGTATTCAGCTGGAATATTGAACCTACAGCTCCTCAGGTTTAAGATTTCTCTTCCAGCACTCATGGAAGCATCTTTGATTTTAATCATTCAGCCAAACTGACTAGCTGACGAAGTGCCATAAACTTTATACAAAATGGCCTTATTGAGCAACTATTTTAATCAAACCTTGCTCCTATCAGCAGTACCACACAGGTCCTAAAATCCTGGGGAACCCGGGATTTCAACGGAGGAAAAGGCAGGGATAAGCAAGACTCGGGTGCCACACAAGGATCGAAACGAGGCGTCATACCTGAAGTGTTCACTGTGTGTGTGCACGTTTGCAGGAGAGCGAGCGTGATATAAAGTTGTTTAATTGCCGCTTGTCTGCGGTGAACATGTTGCTCCCTTTGACTCTCAAGTATCCAGTTCACCTAAAACTTTTCCGAAACGAGGACCCGCATCTCCCGTGCCCCCCCTCGCCTTTCTCGGCCGGCTCCCCCCGCGGCCGGGCGTCCTGCGCCGGCTAACAGGTCCCCGATTGCTGAAGCGTCACCTCTCACTCCCCAGTACATCTCCGCAGCCCACTCGGACTGCAGCCGGTTTTCCGTCCGGCCTCCCATTGCAGCAATCAGGGCGCCCGAGAGGGAGGAGGCGCGCGGGGAAGGCGAGACCGAGGAGGACAAACTCGCGGGCCGGGCTCCGGAATCAGCATGGGGAAAGGAAGTGCGGGGCGAGTTCGCACCACAGGTAAACAGGCTGGCGAGGCGCAGGGCGCTGCCGCCGCCGCGGCCACCCAGCGATTTCCAGGCACGCAACTCCGCCTCCAGGGCTCTCTCCCTCGCGCTCTCGCCCAGCCGCTCGCTCGCAGCCTCAGCAGCCGCCGCAGCATCACTTCACACAAAGGACTGTTACCCGCTGAGCAGCTCCTCCACCTCCACGTCCTCCTCCTGTGACAGCAGCCCCGACAGCAGGGCTCGGGCGCGGCGGCGGCGGCGGCGCCGGGAGGACCTGTCACTCCCAGCAACCGAAGCGGTGGCAGCGGCTTTTTTTTTTTTTTCTTTAATATTTTGCTTTAATTTTCCCCCCTTATACCTCTTCGCCTTTCTGTGGTTCCACCCACCTCTTCCCTCCCTCCTCCTCCTCTTCTTCCTCCTCCCATAAACAACTCTCCCCCACCCCCCCCAATAAATAAATAAAAGGAGGAGGGTAGGGGGGAGGAGGAGTGGTGTAGGGGGGAGGAGAAGAGGAAAAGGGAGGCAGCGCGAGAGAGCGAGGCAGAGTCCGAACCGACAGCCAGGAGCCCGCACGCACCTCGCACCATGAGATGGCGACGCTCCCCGCGCCGCTCCGGGAGTGCCGGCCCCCGGGCCCCGCGCCCCGGCCCCGCCGCCCGCTCGCCGCCGCCGCTGCTGCCGCTGCTGCTGCTGTGGACCGCGGCCCTGGCGCCGGGGGCGGCCGCCGGCGACAAAGCGGCTCCCGCGGGGGCCTCGGTGTGCTACTCGTCCCCGCCCAGCGTGGGCTCGGTGCAGGAGCTGGCTCAGCGCGCCGCGGTGGTGATCGAGGGAAAGGTGCACCCGCCGCGGCGGCAGCAGGGGGCACTCGACAGGAAGGCGGCGGCGGGCGAGACAGGGGCGTGGGGAGGCGAGCGCGAGCCGCCAGCCGCCGGCCCGGGAGCGCTGGGGCCGCCCGCCCCGGACCCGCTGCCCACCGCCAACGGGACCGTGCCCTCCTGGCCCAGCGCCCCGGCGCCCAGCGCGGGCGAGCCCGGAGACGAGGCGCCCTATCTGGTGAAGGTGCACCAGGTGTGGGCGGTGAAAGCCGGGGGCTTGAAGAAGGACTCGCTGCTCACCGTGCGCCTGGGGGCCTGGGGCCACCCGGCTTTCCCCTCCTGCGGGAGGCTCAAGGAGGACAGCAGGTACATCTTCTTCATGGAGCCCGACGCCAACAGCAGCAGCCGCGCGCCGGCCGCCTTCCGAGCCTCTTTCCCCCCTCTCGAGACGGGCCGGAACCTCAAGAAGGAGGTCAGCCGGGTGCTGTGCAAGCGGTGCGGTAAGTTCCTCGCCCCTCGGGGCGCGCTCCGGCCGGGCGGGGAGGTCGCGGGCCCGGTGCCGCGGGGCTCCGGGGGGCCCGACGGCTGCAGAGCAGACGCGGGCTGCGGAGTTGAGTTTTCGGGCTTGTGGACTCGAAGCGATTCTCAGAGAAGGTTTCGCGGATCGGATTCCACGGGCAGCGCCTTCTCCAGTTACCTGTTTCCTGGGCTTCGCCATTGGTGAGAGCCCAAGTTCGGTCCTCGGTTGGGGCGGCCTGAAACTTTTTCATCCCTTGGGGTTTCTTTCACCAAGTAGTCTGGAGATGGGCCGGCTGCATTCTTGGGAGTGCGTCGTTGAACTTGGTTTTGCTCGGGAGGCGCTGACTATGCGTGGGCCGCCGTGCGGGGGCTTTTCCCTTGAAGGAGGAAGGGTGAGTCCGACGGGATTTTCACGCCTTTCCTTCCCTTGGAGTCCCGAGTGTGGAGACGGTCAGGGGTCTGGGTCTGCGGGAGGCCTCGCGAGGAGATTCCTCTAGAAATGTGACGGAGTTTTTGGCCAACTCTGTGTCCCAACAGATAGGTGCCGTCTGTACCTCGTGAATAGGTACATGGGAGAAGTATGAAGTTGGGGCATTCATTTTTGGTGAAGTCATCTCGAGAATTTTTGTTTTCACAGTATTTTGGTTTGGAGTAGGTTTTGGCGCGTCCGTGAATCAGAGCAGATGAACGTAGTTGTAGTTACGGAGCTTCCCGTGTAGGCCCTGAAGGAGGATTTGGGAAGCTAGACCTTTCCTCATTTTACCCGTGGAAAGTATTCTTTCCCAGCCTCCTTAATGTGATCAGGTTTAAGAAATTAGCTGATTACATTTCTGAGGTAGCATTGCATTTACGGCATTCATAAAATAATTTCTAGGTTCGAACTGTCTATAATTTCCTGATTACCATACAATCACTAAAACATAGCAGGGTATCTTCACAAACTATAAATTAACATGATTACACATCACAAATTCTAACATGCACTGTAGCTTTTCCCTGTGTCTTTGTGTATCTGTCTTCTAGATGGTTGGGTTAATTGAATTTTTACAAAACTCAGCACCATGCCATGCTCCGTCTGCCTGTGATGCAAAGTGTGTCAGTTCTCTTAAATTCGAGTCTGATGATAGCCAGTTATTTAAATTTCTGGTTGGCATTCGCAGTGCTTCTATTCTGCAGTTAATTGATACCTAACGATTTGGTTTTAATGACAAGAAAGGGCATTGCTCATCCACCATTTCCCTATTTTAACAATGTACTTTGTGCGCCAGACCTGTTCAGATTGCACCACTCTGTGGACAGAAGCTGTTCTCAGACAGTGGTGCTGATGAAGGCTGAGTGACGTTGGGATTCCCCGGGTTTGGCTGATAGATGTCACTGTAAAACATGGGAAGAGCTCTGCTGGGAGCTGTCTTATTAGGGAACACAAAAGCTCAACACCATTGTACTGCAGCATATGTTACTCTGTTCTAGGTCCTGAAACAAAACCTTTGAAGCCATACCATTGTCCAATTTTCCCAATGCACTGTTATATGTAATTCAGAAAGGATTTTGCATTTACCCCAAATCATGAGTTGTGAATTGTGTACTATACATGGTGGTAATTGATACAAAAGGGATAGTAGTTGGCAATGACTCCTAGGTTTGGGGGTGTGTTACTGGATTTGCAATGGAGTTTTGTGTTTTGACTAGAAATAAATGTCAGACTTCAGGGGTAAAGTTCTTATAGGCATCCAGAGGATGTTGGGAAATGGAATATTCATTCTGTGGGGAGAAATACTATTATGTTTTTGTGCTTTTAAGGGGAAAACCTTCAGGAGGATAGTTTTGCCCTTTTGTTTGCGAAAAGAAATACATAGAAAACTGGCATGCTAAGCAAAGCAGGTTCCCCCCCCCCCCCAATGAACTGGAATTCTCCCTGCATATAATTGAGTAGATTAAGAAATCATGAAGTTACTGCTCCAGGTTTGTGTAATGATTGTGCATGTTTGGTGGTGTAAGTTTTTGTTACTTCAAGGTAGAATATTGAGTGAAACCTCAAAGGTGAGGACTGATGGAAATCATGCTGAAAGTTCCTCTTGCATTTTTATGAACGTAGTAGTTATTATACTGTTGTGGGATAAAACTAAGGAGTATGGGCTGTTTTGCTTGATATAATATAAACTCGGTAAACCCATTTTGGAATATTGGGTTTAAAAGTGTGCACGTGAGAATGTGAAAAGTTGTGGAATCTCCCAGTTGGGTGGTTTCTGTTAACAATGTCATTCACAGCCTCCCAGGCAAAGGAACATAAATTGGAGAAGATACAGAGAGAACAGGGGCTGATTTGTCCTAGTTGAGCTGGCCCTGTGCGCTGCTGGTGAGATTTCAGGGAGAGTGATGGAGGGGACCGTTCTTATCTAAGGACATGAAGCTGCCTTGGGGGTGTGACCGTTGTGTTCCTGCCTGAACCATGATGCCAGGCTGGAGAGGGAATATAGCAAAGTCATTTTGCGATATCATACCCTGGGGAACAGTTTCCAGCTCTGATGCGTTCAGCTGCAGTGTGTTGTCTCCTACAAGTTGCTTACTAGTGTAGAAACTACACATGCAACAGATTAGCTTTAGGGTTGAGCTAACAGAAGGCTTCCCTGAGTTTTTTTCCCCTCTTTTTTTTATTTTATAACCCCATCCAAGATAAACTCTGAGCAGTGTCTGTATAAAAAGTTCTGTCCTGAAAAATGATCTTTTGAAACAAACTGTTTAGTGTATTTTAGAAGAAAACACAGAATTTCATAGCTCGTTTGCTTTATATTTGAAGTTTGTATAAATTACATATACTTCTTGTAGTTATTTAAATGCTTCCTGGTCTTTGCTTTTTCTCTTGCTCACTGAACAAGCTAAGAAATATTTTTAGGTTTTTATTAATTGGAATGCAAACTAAATTGCTGTTCAATTAAATTTCTGTTATTCAAACAAATCATTGGTTCATGCACTATGAATTTACTTTTCAAAGCATTGCAGTTATACTAGGCAGAAAATCCTTTCTAAAATGGAGTAAAAGTACTGGTGTTGAACAACCTCTATAATTGCGCCATGAAGATTTGTACATTGTCGTCTTTCAAGCCAAAGTAAATATTCAGTATATCTTGTAATACTAGAATGTATTGATAACATAAGCATATCAAATATTTATGATAAATGGCATTTACCTTTTTTAATATCCTCAATAACTATTTAATAAAGTGAGCTGACCTTATGGTGTTATGAAAATGACAAATGCTGCAGGGATTTTTCAGCCAGCAATGAAAAAAATAATTCTTAATAAAAGCTATATTAAGTAAGTAGCAATAGGAACAGATACAGCTTGGCTGCTTTTGTTTCATAAATACACATGTAAATTTAATTTCCCAAGTGTTTGTGACTGCTCTCTTTAAACTATAAATCTTAAAAAATCTGTACTCAAAACACTTCTTTCTGTTGAAAGAAACTGTATATGTACTTATTTCTATTTATGATAAAAAAGGAATACAAGATCACTCATTTGGAAAAACAAGTTCTTGAAATAAAAATGTTTTAAAAGGGGAATTTAAATATCTGAAGTGGAATATTTTATAAGCACGAGAGGATAGTTCTGATTAGTTGTGGGAGATCTGTAAATCCTCCGAATCTAGGAGAAGTTTTACCATGTATCCTAATGTATTAGGTAAGACGGGGAAGCTTAAACAGCACCAAGGGGCAAAACAATGAGCTGTCCTTCTGCTGGCCTGTGTATTTATAGCAAATGAGAGCAAAAGACGTGATTGGTCAGGTTACTGCCTTCGTCAAATGTAATCTATTCATTGTTCAGGGAATCTCCTTTTCTTTGAAGCCCATTTTCCTATTTTTTTTCTTAATTATAAACATCACTTTTTTAAAAAAAAATATTTTTAAATATCAGTGACAATTTATGAACTGGCCCTATGTCCAAAGACCTTGAAACTCTCACTTTCCCTTAGTACTTCATAATACTTAGGTTCTTGGTTTGGTTGGTTTTGATATGCTTAAATAATCCGAAAAGCTTCTCTTTACAGATCGGTCTTACTGAAAGAGTATTTTGATTGGCCTTATAGCAATAAATGATAATTGTGAAAACAAAAAGCATGATGAAAAACAATAGTAGGAATTCATTGACCATTACATTCATTAAAAGTAAATAATGAAAAAATATATGATGAAAACTAAAGGTAAAAAATTAGGGTTCCTATGACTTATACAATTTGTTGCCAAAAACAATAGCCTAACATGCCTTAGTCAAAGTTTTCATGAGGAAGTGATAACTTCTTTGTATGTTTCTTATTTTTAAATATCAGAAATGACTTTTGTGGACAGTTTTCCATCCATATGAGAATGTTCTAACTTTGCGCTCACTTCGGCAGCACCTATCTAAGAATGTTCTAACTTTGTGCATGCACATGTTACTCTATGCTCTGATGTTAATAAAACTTAAGTTAAAATTAAAGTAACATCATGAAAGATCATATGACCTAGCTTCCCCAAATATGGGTCACTTCGTAACATATAACAAGTGATGAGTGATACATTCTGCCGTACTTTTAAAACCAAAGCCGAATGATTTGAGAATTTACAGAATACAGACTTAAGGCTTACTGGCTTGAGGTAAATACTAATTGAGAGGCTGCGTTTTCATATTGCTTAGTGCCGTGATGTGCTTGAGGCAAGCCTTTAAACAGGAGGCAAGCCTAGCTCTCTGTCCCCAAATGATCCATACAGGTTGAAGTAGAGAAAATAAGAGAAATTTTGGTGAAATGGAAAGCTTAAAATGAGTTGACTCATCTCTGCCTGGCATAGATCCAATTTTTAGGGAAAAATTCCCCCCACTTTAGACTTGTCATCAAGGAATCCTAGAGAGAGATACAGACATGGTAATTTACATTATTTTAATTTTTTTTTAGTCCTTTAGAGAACCAGGATATTTTTCCCCTATGGAAAAACCATTTCTGTGCCAACTATGTCCTAACCTTGGTTCACCCCATTAGGACCTAGTAAAATTTTTATCTTGTTCTTCATAATAACAACAACAACAACAACAACAAAAAAACAATAAAAAATAAATTTAGTTTACCCACAGCTTGGATGGTACATGGGAGACAGTCCTGCCAGGTTCTACCTGAGGCTCCGTATGTGTATTCCCTTCATCTGTTTCCTGTGTGAGGACCTGCAAGGGAAGGCTTTAGGTAAACAGTGAGGCTCATGGTTGGGTCCTAGTCTGTGAGAGAGTGAAATATAGGATTGCTGTTCATCATTAAATGATTAGCCTTCTCTTGACACCTTGGAATTTGGCTGCCTGGGTCCAGATGTGTCAGAAAACCGGTATCTTCGATCACAATACTGTGAATGTAGGTGGTCTTTCTGTGTCGGATAGTCTCCTTTTCTATCTGAGGAAGACACAGACCGTAATCTGCATTGTATCTCAATTTCAGAAGTTTTTCTCCCAAAGCTCAAAGCTCTGGCTTTGGATATCTGCGCAGAGTGTTGGGGACTGGAAGAAAACAGCTGAGTGGTGCATGATTCTGGAGCTGGTAGCCAGATTTAGGAGGTAGTGCTGGGCCAAGATAACCTGGAGGAGGGAATTGTTTCTTTGCTTTTGGCTCTGCTGTGCCAAAACATGTGAGCCAGCACAAGGGGATAATCCTGACGATGGCACTACAGTCTTGGTGGTGGGCACATCTGGGAGCTCAGAACATGGAGGGGGTGTGAGAAGAGAGGTGAGGCATTGTCTGCTTTGCTAAATTTGGAAAGCTCCAGCAGTAATACTGTCATCCCAAGGGTTTGTCTCTAGTCTGGGAATTACCACTGAGGCGAAGGAAGCTAAAAAATTGAGGGGCTAACTAAAGCCCTGTGGTTCTAACTACCCCTCACTGAGTTTGTATCTTATCCCTTCTCTTAAGCATATATTGCTTTGTGGTTATGTGTAGATGAAATACTTATTAAATCATTTTAAAAAAATGACAGAAGCATCCTGGCTTATTGGATAGTAGCAATCATTGTTCCTTCTTTCAAATTTTGAAAGAAGGGGGGGAAAAAAAACCCACAACCCTTTCTGTTTCTTTTCTTCGGGTCTCTTACTTGATGAGATGAGTATCTGTAGGAAGTAGCCTATAGAGCCACATCCTGCCAGGACGCTGTTTCTTCCACTCAGCACCCAGAGCCCACTTCTGGATTTACTTTTGGGCTTCAGAAAAAGGTGGCTTAATTTCTCAAAACGGGTTTCTCCTCAGTTATTTCTGGATAATATTTATCCTGTGTCGTCTGTGGCTCCAGCTGGGGGAAAAAAATGCCCTTGCTGTGAAGGCCGATGAGCACAGAGGGATTTGGGAGTTCATGAATCCCTATTGCTGTTTGGAGCAGACGCATTCCCCTATCGCCCCACCTCATTTTGGGTACTAAGTCTCAGTACTCCGAGACCGTCTGTTCCTCCTTGATCTCCCCCCACAGGTGTCTAGCCACCTCAGCTATATAAGGTCTGTTCTTATAACTGAAGCTGAAAAGGCACTGCTTGTATCCCTAAGAAGTAATAAAGAGATTTTAGATGAGTTACTGCCCCCACCCAACCCTATTTTTGACACCCCATCCTCTCTCGGCTAGAATGCAGGTGGGATGGCACATGTCCATTTGGGCGCTGATGAATAATGAGCTCCTTTCCCGTGACTGTCTCCGCCGGCCCTGGAGACACTCCGAGCCATGATGTGTTATCAGGGAAGCAGCAGATGCAGTGGCAGCATTTTCCTCCACTGCAGGGAGCATCCTGGCCGCACCTCTGTACAGAACATGGCATCTATCTATGAGGAGAAGGATGGCCGTGTTTGCTTCAGATAGAATTTGTCGTTAGACTTTGCCCTTGGGAAGTGATTCTGGCAGTGAGGGCTCTTTGGGGACTGCCAGGATGGACCTGTTCTGCTCAGAGTGGCGGTGCTCCTCCTTGTCCTGTCAGCAGCACAGAAGGGCCACAGCTTTGAAAATTCCCAGCCTCTTTACCTCTTTGCAAGCCCGATGCCCCTGAGATGCTGTCCCGCCTTTGCATTGGTTCCTGTCCACCGAGATTGCTTGTGTCTTGTTCTCAGGAGTACCAGCAACTTTTCTTTCTTTGGAGCAGGAATTTATTAAAAATCCTAGACTTTTGGACTGTAGTCTAATTCTGGTGTTTTTTATTTTTTCTTTCCAATTATGGTAATAAAATTTACTGTTTTAAACTTTTTTTTTTTTTTTAAGTGTGCAGTTCAATGGCATTAAGTGTTCACATAGTTGGGCAACTATCACCCCCATCCATCTCATAACTTCATCTTCCTGAACTGAAACTCCAGAGCCATTAAATAACTCCCTCCTCCCTCCTCCGTGCAGGCCCTGGCAGCTACCATTCCAGTTTTTATCTCCGTGAATTTGACTATTCTAAGTGCCTTGTGTAAGTGGAATCATACAGTTTTTGACTTTTTGTGACTGGCTTATTTTACTTGGCATCAATGTCTTTAAGGTTAGTCTGTGTTTTGCCATTTGTCAGAATTTCCTTCCTTTTTAAGGCTGAATAATGTCCCATTGCTTGTATATAGCACATTTTGTTCATCTGTCGGTAGACCTTGAGGTTGCTTCTACCTTTTGGTTAATGGGAACAAAGCTTCTATGATCACGAACATACAAATAGCTGTTCACGGCCTTCTTTTCATTTCTTTTGAGTGTATACCAGAAGTGCAGTTGTTGGATCCCATGATCATTCTACGTTTAATTTTTGGAGGAACACCATGTTGTTCCATTGCAGTTGCGCCGTATTCCATTCCAGGCAAGGCGCAAAGGTTCCAGTTTCTCCATGTGCCCTAAGGTGTGTTGTTTTCTTTCAGTTTGATAACAGCCAACCTAATGGGGGTGAAGTGGTGGTGAACCGTTTTTATATTGTTTTCTGTTCAAAGTTAGTGTCTCCAATTACACTGTCACTAATAAGAAACAAAAGTGCTCAGAAATCCGAGGTGTTCATCTGTTCAACTCTTAATTTACACAGCATTTAAGCTCCCGAATCTGAAGCCACCAAATGAACAAAATTACCACAGATAATAACTTAATAAAAACCAATAAAAGATTTAAGGAGTAGACTTGGCCTTTGGTCACCATAAGAATATTATTTGTCTTCATAATTCTCTCAACATCTTCTAGAAAGGCACCTTATCATATTTGGATCAGTATCAAAATCTTTTAATTGATTTTATTTTTCATTGACTGTCTCCCTCCCCTTCATTTCCTTGCTCTATTCTGTCCACTGCTCAAAATTTCCTTCTATTAAACTATACTAGAGAATGAGTCCTTCTAAAATACTTCCATTAGGCCTTTCTCTGCTCAGAAACTTTGAATGGACGTATAGAGTTAACTACAGATTGGATAGTCCCAGTCTTCCTTACTCCAAACCACGCCTAATCTTCCTCAGTTTTACGGTATGAATGTTTTTATCCAGTCTAACTGCGCCACGAAAAGGCCATGCACTTTCCTATTCTGTTTCTCTGTAGGCCATTTCTTCTGCCTTGATCTGCCTCCTCGCTCATTTCTGCCTGTGAAAATTGTGTCTCCTTCAAGGGACAGCCCAGATCCTGCTGCTTCTATGACAGTCCCATTAATGATCCTGTCGGAAATACTCACTGCAGCCTTTGAACACAGCACCTTTTTACTGCATGTTTGATACCTGGTGCCGTTACAAAGTTCCCTTATGTTATCTTTTTTTTTTTTTTTTTTTTAAATGATGTTCTAAAATTTTTTCTGTGTATTGTCTTGCCTCCCTCACTAGACCACAGTATTCTGGTGGGTAGCCTCTTGGAGGACAGGTCGGGGTAGGGGTTGGTCCTCAACTTACTCACAAGTACAAAGTGCCCAGCCCCAGAGTCAGGAGAACTGCTTTCCATTTCCAGCTTTGCAGTTTCCTACCTGTGTAGTTTGGGTAAGTAATTTTCCCTCTGGCTCCCTGTTCCCTAATATGCAGAATGAGAAGGAAGAACTAAAACGTTCTTCATGGTTCATTCAAAGTGCATCTGGTCCTCATTCAGAAATGACCCAACATACAAACCGCTTCTGCTACTGCTCCTAGAGCTTTTCTCTTCCTTTCTTACTTTTGTATTGTTCTAAGGCTAATTATGGAAAAACAATTGTGAAACTTTTAGGCAGTCTGAAAGGGCAGCAGGAGAGCTTAATGAGAGGGAGCCTTTATGCAAGAGTGTCTCCTTGTGATCCTCCAGGACTTTCTGCCTCCACTGCCTTTTTTGACATTTTTGTTACATTGTCTCATTGTCTAAAAGAGTAGCTGTTAGTTGTACTCATGAGCCTGTTTTCCCCCCCCCCAGGAAGCAAATAACCATTGTCTCTTCAGACTTGTCTTTGAAATTATAAAGTATGGTTAACAGATAAATCCATGTTTTTAGAGCAAGAAAGTTCAGTCATTTGTTTCAGTAGAATGAAAATGAATGATTTGAAGTATGTTTTATTGTGAATTTTAATTTATTTTAAAATGAAATCTGGCACTGTTTTAGGTTCTACTAGTGAACACTATTGTGGGAATGAATGTGGCCAGTGCCAAGAGATGGGGAAGCTTGTTTTCAGCAGGATGGCAGCCCTTTTGGTGATGGTGGGGAGAGCATTCCCACCTTGATGCAGGGTCGGGGGAAGAGACTTTTGTTTCTCAGCTTATGATGCTTGGGGTTTGGGCAAGAAAATAATCTTGGTCCTTTTATGAGTAGAACAAGCAATGCAGAAAACAAGTTGTCAAATGAGGAATAATTTGATCTGACTTTTTAAATTACTGCAGGAAGAGGCTTTGGCAGTTGCCACAGGGGCCAGGCAGGGCAGCACTGAGCTACATCCAGTTTTTTTCCCGTCTTCAGTTTGTCCTCCCTGAACCCCTGTTGAATTCATATACTCCAGCAGACCCAATGCTGCTTACAAATTGTGGCTCCGAAATCCACATCTCTAGCCTATACCCAATTTTTTGGCTCTAGATCCATGGATCCATTTACTTCCCTGATAATCTACCCGAATGTCCCTATATATCTGTATTCAACATATTAAATGGTGTCTCATCCTCTCCCCTGCCAATCCATGTGCAAATCTGTGCTCTAATTGTGAAGTTACTACCACTACTATTACGATCACTCTGTTACTCTCAGTGACTTTCTGGATTAACAGCTTCTTCTGTGCCAGAGCCCCAGGAGCTGATCTGAATTCCTATAACCACTCGCTGTATGAGAGCATTATTGTCTTCTTAGTTCCTCCCAACTGGGAGCCTCTCTTTCTGCTGCCTATCAGTTTGGGAGATTTTGGCTCCTTTAACAAAATCTCCTTTCTCTCGTCCACCTCCCAAATTCATTGTCTGCAGTGACTCCCATTCTTTTTTTTTTTAAAGATTTTATTTATTTATTTGACAGAGAGAGATCACAAGTAGGCAGAGAAGCAGGAAGAGAGAGAGAGAGAGAGAGGAGGAAGCCGACTCCCTGCAGAGCAGAGAGCCCGATGCGGGACTCGATCCTAGAACCCTGAGATCATGACCTGAGCCGAAGGCAGCGGCTTAACCCACTGAGCCACCCAGGCGCCTGTGACTCCCATTCTTACTCTAAGCAACAACCTCTTTCCTCACGGGTTCTCTCCTTAAGTTCCTTCTCTGTGCTGTTGGTAGAGTGATCTTTCTGATATAGAAAAGATCCTACTACATCCTTGCATAAGGCTCTTCGGTCGCCACCCGGATAAAATCCAGATTCCTGAGAATGGCATATAAGGCCTTCCAGCTTTTGTCCAAGTAGTCTTATCCAGTTCCTCCTTGTGCCTGGAACTCTGTGCCACATCGCTGGCCTTGCTTCACGTGCTCCAAGTGGCTTTAGGTCTCTGTGCACGGATGTATGATATTCCCCCCTCCGAGAATGGTCTGCTTCTCTGTGTACCTTTTTGCTGCCTTTGCTACGTGTCATTCTAGACCAGGTCCTTCAGTGGGAGAATGGTTAAACAAGGTATAATGACTTAGGGATATGTTCACAGTATATTGTCAAGTGGGAAAAGTATATTATTTTACAATATGTGTATGTTTACTTTTTTTTGTGTGTGTATGATTGCTTTTATCTGTTCTCTATTTACCTCCTCTATCTGTCCCTTTATCTTGTGTGTCCGTCTAAAGAGAAGTGAAAGCCTGTAAAGTTACGTAACGGAAGGCTATGTAACAGTTGGGCATTGGACTTACTGATGGTTAGAATTTTCTTCATTTTGTTTTTCTATTTCTAAAGTTTTTAGAATCAAATTATATTACTTTTGGCAAGGAAAAGGAATAAATGCTGTTCTTCATACTGATTTATAACAAGGACTGTGCCTTATTTAAGGATTTTTGCTCCTCGAGACATTACCTTCCTCATAGTAGATGTAGTTTTTAGGGTAAGGCTGACTGCTGTAAGAAATGGTATCCCAAATATATAATGGTTCAGATTCAATAGTTTATATCTGCCCCATGTGTGGACATGGTACGAGATGTTCTAGTCTTGTGCTACTACCTGGGACATGGCTGAACCTCCCTTGAGACTAAATTGGTTGAAACAGGCAGCATTCCAGTTTGTGATGGTCATTTTATCTTTAATAGCTTGGATATCCGAAAAGCAGAAAACTTTGTCTTTTGCCTCATTGTAGTGGGAGTGCCCAGTCAGTATGTGTGGAGTGATTATACCAGACATCCATGTTTACTATTGATAAATAGGATGGATATTAACTACATGTTCTTCCTTGAGCTCAACTTAGCATTTTGTAGGTTAGTTTTCCAGTAAATCTTTAAAGTTTGATGCTCACTAGGTCTGGTTTCATTCAGTACCTTTGAAAATGCAGAGGGTGAGGCCGCATTGACTGTGTCTTTCACTAGCATGTCAGGATGCCTTTTAGAGCTCCGTGTTTAACAAATCATTTTGATATAGGGACCATTGGAGAAATGCTCTCAGGCTTTATCACTGCTGACTTAATTGGGTTTCATGATGCACATTTCTTCTTAGTAGGATAAATTAAAATGGCTGATAAAACTGCCCGTAAAAGCAAAATTGTTAGGTTAAACCTGCCTGGTATATTAAATGTACTGATGAGTACTCTTCCACCATTTTTAATCACTTTTATTAACTTTTCAGTAGTTTTATTTCCAGTAACTTGCTAAATAACTGTCATTATGTACTCAGTAATATTTCTCTTTAAAATACTATATAGGAAAGTCCATGAAAATGATTGAGGTGCCAATATCATCCACTTACTTCCTGAATGTAAGAATGGTTGGTGATTTTATGATTAGCTGGGTGTATGCTTGTGCTTCCTCTGGGTCGCCCAGGGGCGAAAGGAGCTGATTCATAACAGGTGAGTAGAGAGACAAGAATGAATGCTTTTGAGGCTGTGTAAAATAATTAGTCTTTTGGGGCATCCATATCATGCATGTTATTGTTACTCTCTCTTTAAAAATCTTTTTTTTTTTAATCAAATACTAAGAAGATAAAGAAGATGCTTAAGAATTGTGTGAAGTATAAAGAATACTGATATATTTATTATGTCCTTCTTCTGTCTCCTCTGCCATGGGCCATTTGGCTTTGTAAAGTTTGAGTTCCTGGTGACTGGAGTAGCTGGGAAGCATCTCTTACTGCAGGTCAATCTGGGGACATGTCTGTTGCTGAAAATGGATTAGAGATTTATCATTAATTTGCCCCTTATCTTTCGCAGTCAGTGTGTATGGCTCTGAATCCTCTTCTGTCCTCTTAGATGTAGGGACTCCTGACCTGTGAGAGAAACTGTAGAGGCTATTCTGAAGATGTTGCTTAAATAAATTATGAGAATCATGAGCTCACTAAGTCACTGTAGGTAACCAATAGAAAAATAGAAACCGTGTGTACTTCATGAATTTACATATTCAATAAATATTTATTTGGCATCTGTTATTTGCTAGTCTGTATACTGATGTCGGGATCACGGTGATGAGATGAGACTTGGCTCTTTTCAAGCCGACAGGGTAGAAAGAACAGTTACACAAGGACTTGTAGGCTAGGTATTTACAATGGCACTAGGCTTTGTAAGGGAATAGTTCAAGGTACTATGTGAACGTGTAACAGAAAAATGTTTTAGTTTGAAAGTTACAGGAAGGACTCCTTGAGAATGAGGCTTTTCTGAAGGGGGTAAGGAAGAGGAGGGGGGAAAGTCCTGTCCAGTTCCTGAAGCAGGGATAAGGGGCCGCAGGAGGAGAATCTGTGCAGATGAGGGAAGGATGAGATCTGAGAGATCAGGAGAAAACTATGACCGTGTCTGGATTTTTAAGGATTCTGGACTTTGTCCCAAAAACCTAGGAAACCACAGCGGGATTTTTAAGCCCAGGGGTTGTAAGATTTCCATTTTAAAAATATCACAAGTGGCTGTTGTGCCGAGTGTGGCCTGGAGGGGACCTACGGTTCCTGCAGGAGGCCCAGTGGGGCTGCAAGGGAGATTAGGATGTAGGCTTGCACTAGAACGGGAGCAGTAGGCTGCAGAGAAGCAAATGGGTTTGAGCCTACCTCAGAGGCCTCTTTTAGTCCGGGTTATGAGGAGATTGCTTGTAGAAGGAGTGGGGTTGGAGCGGGGGAGGATGGCCCCTGGGTTTCTGGCATGGGGAGTATTGCAAGCAAAGGAGTATTCTGTTCCTTGTGTTTTTGATGTATCCCAGTGGAAATGCCAACTAAGCACCTAGAGGGACAGAGCTCACATGAGCAGTCCAGGCTGGCTCTCTGAAGGGGGCCGGGGGCGGTTTGGACAGGGACATGCTTATTTCTGGCTCCATGAGAGGAGGTATACTTGCTTAGGGAAGACTGGGTAGAGGGTGAGGGAGGGTAAGTAGACAAGGAGTCATGAGGAAGAGCAACTTTTAAAGATGAGGCAGAGGAGACAGCGGTGACAGGAAAGGAGCAGCCAGGTAAGTGAAAGGAAGGCCTAAAAGGGATTCAGGATGGAAAAAGTGTCGGAATCTGTCATCTGTGTCTGAGTCTCTAGAAAAGTGTTTGGGAGAATGGGGAAGGGAGGGCCCAAAGCAGCATTTCTTGAGTGCTGACCACTGCCAAACATTGCATTTAAAAGTGTGTATTGTTAGCAACACGGAGGCCTGCATGCCTCCTAAGCAGTTCTGGCCGGGCGCCTGGGTGAGCCGAGACGGGGGTGGGGTGCTGAAGTCCTCGGACCAGCCTCTGGATTATGAAGATTTAGTTTTCGTACTACTTTTATTTGTTTACACAAGCAGGAAGCCGTTTTAACAACTCTGACCTTTTTTTTTATTTCTTTTTCCCATGGAGTTGGGAAGAATGACTATTTGAGAGATATAATGGGTAGTTTGTGCAAAGATATGATTAAACAAATCAAATGAAGTTAAATATAGTGTTACTAAAGTGTTGCTGAAGGTCACCCTTTTATTAGTGTTTTTGCCCTCAGATAAGAATCTTTCCTGTGTACCTTGGAAGCCACTTCAGTGACAAATTGTTTTTCAGATTTTTCTTGACACATTGACTTGAGAACTAACTACTGTCTGTACAGTAGTACCCAGGTCCTATGGGAATTTAATGCATCGTCACATCAGTACTTGAGAAGTGACATCTATCGATCTAATTTAAAAAAAATATTTGAGTCAAGAAGGTCCTTGGACTGTGTGTTAGGGTGACAGAGAGCTACCTTTGTCTGAAGCTATGACTGAGCATTTTAATGCACAGTAGTCAAGAAATGCCAAGTTATTATTCTGACAGTAACTGAATGCATTTCTCTGCCCTTCCACAGACGGTCTTCTTACTGTCTAGTCAGCTGCTGAATTGATAAATTCAGAGCAATATTTGCATAAGGAGTTTGAACCATCATGGGAAGAATGGTTTTGAATTTCCTGTTTTCGTTTGTTTCTTTTCTGTGCGATAGTGGTGTTTTCGTGCACTGATTTTTATACTGGATGTTCCTAACTGTAATGCAGTGTGAATAAGCGGGGACTCCCATTTATGAAAACCATACATTGTAAATTGGAGGAGGTCGGGAAACGTTTGAAAAGGAAATCTCCAAAACTTAGGAAGCAAAGCTCAGAATCCTCTGACCTTAGCAGATTCTCAGTCCAGTTCATCTCGGAGAACCATGGATGGAATTTTGGACCAGGCGTTCTGGTCTTGGACAGGTTAGTGGTTTGTAAACATGGTTTGCAGACTAGAATATGAAGATCCCTGGTCTAGACTCCTGGAGAGAGTAACTCCGTTGGTCCAGAGGGTATGTCCTGAGAATCTGCATTTTTGGAACTCTCTCCAGGTGATTTTGGTGTGTGCTTAGGTTTGGAAACCCCAAGACCCTGCGGTCACTAAGGATTCTTCAATTCCTAAAGTTGAGGATGCTCTGGAGAATCAGAAGATGGGTAAGGAAAGAGAGAGTTCGAGCTTACTGAGTTTCTATTATGTGCCTAACATATTTTGCCTCCTTTATTCCTTAGCACCAAGGTATGTCATTTTATTCCAATTTTAACCCAAGATTCAAAAAGGTTTACAGAACTTTAAAGGTCACACAGCTGCCGAGAGGCATTTATTTGCATTCAGGTCATTTGATTTCCTCCGTTAGAACCATGGCAAGGTTCAGAACAGTGCAGCCTGATAGAATGCTAGTTGCACCGTCCCTTGAGGGAGGCTGTCTTGTCCTGTCTGTCATAGTGGGCACCCAGTGCTACCAGTAAACATTCCTGTTGATCTTATAGAGTTTATGTGTGAGTGATTGGGTAGGGAGGACTGGAGGTGTTTTGAGAGTATTGAAGTCAGACGTGCTTGGACAAGACAATGTCTTCAACAGCCTGCAATGAACAAGCCAGGCGTCTCTGTGTCTAGAGATGACATTGTGACTCTAAAAGGTCTGTGTTAACAAGTTTGTTGTCTGAAGGAGGAAATGACACACTTGAATACGAATAGTTCGTCCGGAAGGGAATGAAACACAGTGAGGTCCAGTCAGGGAAGAGCTGGAGCCTGGAGTGGACTTAGCATTACTGCCCAAGGGTCAGGACTTGGCTTCTAGATCTACCTGTGGCCCTTGTGACCTTGGGAACCTTGCTCGATGTTTCCTGAACTTGATATAAAAAGAGAATAATGTTTCTCTTAGAGATGAATGAGCGTGGGCTGAGATAATGTGTGTGTAGCACGTAGATTCATAGTTAAGTGCCTTATATGTCCATTGGGAGAGCTAAAAAGTAGTCCTCAGGGACCAACTTGGGGCAACAAGTGTGCAGTGCACCTGAGGACATGGAAGGAAGTAGCGGTAGAGACGGACCTAAGGACGGGCATCACCTGCATGAGTGCCGTGCCATCCATTCTTAGGAATTCATATTCTCCCCGTCTGGGTGCCAATGGTCCTTTAACTCCAGGTGTGGTGTGCAGATCTGAAGCATCATACCAGCCAGGTGCTCGTTAGGACTGCAAGTCCCCCGAGTCCTCATGGGAGCTGCTGCTGTCCAGGCGTTTCTGACTGTTCTCCGGAGCAGGAGCAGACCTGCCTCAACAGGCAGCTTCCCTGGGGTGTGCATCGTTTCTGGGGAATTGGCTGGCTAGACAGGAGGATCTGTTCAGGCTCAGTTGGGCTGGTTCTGCAGCGGGGGTGCTTTCTGCAAAATGCTGAGTATGGTGGTGGCGGAGGCCGGTGAAAGACCTAGTGAAGAGAGAGAGAAAGAGAAACATCTTTCCTTAAAAAGTTAAATGACCATATTCCCTTTCTAGATGGGCTCTGGGACACGGCTCCGAGAAAGAGCAGTTGTGAAACCCCAAGTAAGGGAATTCTGAGACGAGCAGCTGGGTAGCGGGGGAGCGGATGACAGAGTGGCAAGGGGGTGAGAGTGTGCGGTTTGCAGCTCCCACAGGGAGGAGGGCAGATGTCCTCTCTGCGCCTCATGCTAAGCCCTGAGCCTAAGCAGCAGCAGATTGGGGCAGATGCCCTTGGGCAGGGGAATGGAGAGGGCCCTGTTCCCTGCATGACCCTGAAGGAACTTTCCAGTACATGCAAAGAGAAAAACTAGTCTGCCAGACCCCACTTGCCTAACTGGAGTGCAGAGGGCTGCTCATATGTTTCGGGCTGAAGGCTTTGAGAAGGTGTCTCATCTTGCTGTGTGCTCTGTGGAATCAGGCTGAGAGCAGAGTTTTTGCATTTGGGATATCTTAGGGGAATTGAGCAAGATGAAAACCAACATTTTTGTGGTTACAAAAAATGGACATAATGCTGCTTCCTGTCCTCTCTCTAATGATTTGAGCCTGTTTAGTGTGCTCATTCTGTGCTAAGCCCTTACAATTTACTGTCTCCCTAAATCTTGATGCCAACATGTTGGTTAGTTATTATACCCATTTTACAGATGAAAACTGTCTGAGTAGTTATGGTATTTGCCAAAGACACACAGCTTAATAAGCAGAGAAACTGATTCAGAACTAATTAAGGTTTTTTAGAAAGTTTCCTTATTTACTAAATGCAGGCTTTCTACCTTAGTTATTGGGGAAAAAAATGAAAGGCAACGTATATGACAACCATTATAATGTAAGTAATAAAAGCAATAGTATTTACTCCTTCCTCTCCCTTATTCAGTAAGTACTTATTGATTATTTACTGCATCTGGTATGCTACAATTATGCTGTGGATGTAGAGAAGTTGGAAGAAAGGAAAGATGTTTGCATAACCGGAGTGGAGACATCACCTGTCACAAGTGTTCAGACCTTTGAATTTCTCCTAAGAAGGAGAAAGCACCTCTCCTAGGGGGCATACTAGGAAAAACAAAAATGAAAACAAACAGAAAACACAAAAAACTCTAGGGAGGATATTAATTTAAGATGGTGCTTTTTGGATAAACAGGATTGTGTTTCTTTTTGTGTTTGCAGAGTGTGTTATAAACCATTTGCAGAAGCATGTTGCATGTATTTGTCTTGGGTTAGAAAAATAATTAGAACAGGGAGCATCTTATCAGTACTAGACATTTGTCCCTTTGGGTAACTTCTGTACTAACAAATCTAGGCCCACCTGCCATTAGAGTTTAATTAAACTTCCTCATGAAAAAAACCTCATCAAATGGGGGAGAGGTTATTTCTGTGTTCTTACACGTTTTCATAAAAAAAAAAATTAACACTTTTCCTTGGAAGAAAAGTAATTTCTGTTCTAGAAGGAGAAAACTAGAATAACACCCTGGTTTAATTCTATTATCGGGAAACATGCCTTTTTAAATTTTTTTAATCTTGAGGCAAGGTTTTTTCCATATACCGTTGGGAATCCGTTCTGATACAGTTGTTTTCTATGATATTATTTAGCCATCATTCATTCTTTTAAATTCATGTCTCTAGTCTCATTTATAATTGTTTTTACATTTTTTTATTACTAACATTTAATAGCAACCACCCATTAAACCTGCTGCGGTACCTAAGTATATTATAAATTTATCTGACGTGTTATTGCTCCTGGATTATAAGCTGGAAATAATTACAAATCTTGTTTTTGTTGTAATGCTATTATAATGATGATTTAGCATTTCCCCAAACAGTTTATGTAATTTGATCCTTTTCTTCATTTGTGTGTTTATTTGTTGGACAGGATATTTTCAAAGTTATATTTAAAAGGAATAAACTCTCAGAGCTCTTGATCTGAGAAATCCTTGTACAATACTGTATTCTATTTAGTTCTCAGGCAATTCTTAGCAGATCAAAGGAGTTTCTTGGCCACTCCCAGTGGTCTGACTGAATTTTATCTGTCTTAATGAAGGTAATTAAGGTTCCTCAGAGTACCAGGCTCTGGTCCTGGCCCTAAGTGAATGAGTTCACACCAAGATCTTGGAGAAGAAGTGCAGGCAACACTGCATGAATTTCTAAATTTTCAACCTTCTATTTCAATAGCTTCTGCCTAAGGTAGTTCCTGTAGTGTGGGGGCCGACTTAGGTCTGCATAGCCTATAGGTGGCAATATTTCAGGGAAGTATGGGTCTTTCTTTTTCAAACTCAGAGGATTCTTTGGATTCTTGTGTCATTCGTTCCACATGCATTGCAACATTTCTTTTTTGGAAAGGTAGAATGAAGCAAATGCTTCTCCAATCAGACAACCAGCATGTTCACTGTATCGCTGATTTCCGTTGATAGTTTTACAGCATATAGGACTTTATACAATGCTATTAATTAAATATGTTCTGACCTTTTCTAAGCAGTGTCCTGTGGATGTCCAGTTGTAAATTCTCAGCAAAACATTAAAAGTCACCAAAAATGGCTTTAGCATAGCACTGCTTCTGCTCTTCATATTCATAGTCATTTATTCAATAAATATGCTTGAGCCCTTATGAGCCAAATGCTGTGCTATGAATATGTGCTGAATAAGAAACTTACCATTGTGAAGCATATTTGTATTTTACAGTCTGTCAGCTCAGCCTCTCTGAAAGGCCATCTTTCCTGAAGAGATTGCTGAAATTAAATGGAAAAGGAGTCATCTTGGGATTTAACTTGAGTTCCAATCTGTGTCTTTTCCTGACCACACAATGGGCCCTAGGGAGAAGAGGGAACAACAAGAGAATACATTCCTAGAGCAAATGACTTTCCAATACAGGACGTGGGCTGGCACTTCAGGCTCAATGAAGCCACAAAGTTACATTGTACGGTCGGTGGGCTGGAGCAGGGAATTTGGGGGCACTAGGGAAGTTCCCAGTTTCACAATATCAAGAGCTCTATTTGGCATTTAAGTACTTTTATCCATAATTAAATAAATTATTTATGCAGGTTGATATTATGCAGCTAAGAATGAGCTTTCAAAACAGAAACAAACAAAGAACAAAACCCAAACCAAACCATGTCTCCGTGAATGAAGGGCTTCCTCAAAATGTTATGGGAGGTTTTAATGACCTTAGCACATGTGGGGTCTAGTGTTGTTTCGAAAAGACAAGAAGACAAATGTTGACACCTCTGTGTTTTCATGCCTCCCCGTTCACCTGCCATTCTTGCCTTCCCGGGTCCCGCTTCTGTCCATGTCTAGCTCTTACTTGGTCTACAAATGCCTGATTGCTTTAATGTGCCAGGGCCTGGTTCTAGAAGATAGAGGCAATGGTAGATAAGTAAATTCTCTATCTTTTCAGACCTCGCCCAGCTACCACTGTTGTAATAGGGGTTAACAGAGCTTCTGCATGCGCCTAGTTGGCCCATGTCTAACTGCGTCAGGTAGCTGCATGAAGTCCTCCTCAGTTAGACCTTCTCATTATTGGAATGGAATGTATTTATGAATGTTAGAAACACAGGTCTGAGAAATAAAATATGTCGAGTTCATTGTCGGGATGCGGGAGGAAAAAATAAGGGACTTCCTTGGGTTCCTTTTTTCACCATTTTTTTCCATCCTTCTTCTTGCAAACTCCTCCCTCCCATGTTAGGAGTTGGTCATATGATTGATCAGTCTGTCCTTCATCGAGCCATGTGTCCTTTTAGGTCTTCTTTCCCTGCTGTGGCCAAGTATGGGAGGGCTTGTGTTCTCAGGGATGGTTTGACCTTCTCCTTGTCTGCTATGCTTGGCAGGCTTTCTTGCCTTACTTGTTCCCCATGTGCATGGGACACTGGGCAGTGCTCAGGGGTCTGTGCTGTGCTTTGTGATGTTGATTTGCTGGAGGAGCTATTGGTCTGTTCCACAGACCCACGATAGATTAGATTGGAGAAAGTAGGAAATCTCCATAGGCCTTTGTGGCTAAGTTTTGTACCCAAACACCAGAGGAGCTCTGGTTTTGGAAGTAGGTGTTTGGAACTTGGCTAACTACTCACAGAAATGATGCTGATGATTTTGTGTTTATTTCCCTTAGGGAACTCCAGAGAGGAAGAGAGACTGAGAATCCATATCCTTCTCCCCACCAACAAGCCACCAGGACAGTCCTAGGAGGATCCAATATTATTACCTTTACTGTTTGGCCCCCATTTTGCAGTTAGTTGTGGATAATGGTGTATTTGCGCTTATTTTCCTGGTTAGGTTATGGGTGGGAGATTGAAGCTCACAATTCTATGGGCCTCTGACAGCACCTACTATAGTATTTTATTATAGTAGGTGCTGAACTTACTTACTTACTGAACTTTTTACTATAGTAGGTGCCGAACTTACTTACTTACTTTTTACTATAGTAGGTGCTGAACTTACTTACTGAACTTTTTTCCCCCCACATGTGAAAGACTTATGTAACAGCTTGTCTAGTAGTCAGGAGCAGGATTTCATGGGACAGAGGGCAGGATTGTGTCCAATTATTGGGCAAGCATGTAGGTTGTAGCACACTTTGGAAAGTTTCTTACCTACTCAAAAGTTCTGGTCTGTTTCCTCTGGTGGGTAGTTTTCCTGTCCCATTTTCCCATCCCTTCTATTTTTGGAGCTGGAAATCAGGAGAAGGGGGGTGCCCTAGGTTGATGTGGGGAAAAAATAGAGCAAGCAAAGAAAATAGGTAGATGTACTTGATTTTATTTCATTCACAACTCAAAGCCTGATTAGGAGAAGTTGACTTTTCCCTAAAAAATACTTACTAAGATTTTCTGGTTCATCAGCTGAGAGAAAAGACAGGGAGAAAGGGTTTATTCTTTTGCCGTGTTGTAGACATTTGTCATTTTTGACTGTCTAGCACCTGCCTTCCCCTTACCCACCCTCTTTCCTCATACTTCCCTTCCTCTCCTCTCCAACAGAAAGAAGCAGCCGCCGGGAAGTCCCTCGCAGCGTGGACTTCACGCTACTGGGAATTGTCCTACAAGAAAGAGATCATCAATAATTATACCTTTCTACTCCAAAAATTTTAGGCTTGTTGAAAGAAAAGATGATTTAAATGGGTGGTGAAGGGATTAACTGGTGTACGGAAGCAGTGGGTACCCGTGCACAGAGAGGGAAAAGGTTGACGTTGTGTGAGAGAGAAAGCGTGATTTATAGTGAAACGTTGCTCAGAACCTGGCTGGGACGTTATTCAGAGTCAGGTGGAGAGATGGTTCTAGCAGTTCATTGAGATTTCTTCTTGTAGGGATGTCTAGATTTCTTCTTGTAGGGATGTCTGTGTAGCTCAGTTGGTTAAGTGTTTGCCTTTGGCTCAGGTCATGATCCCAGGGTCTGGGGATGGAGTCCTGAGTTGGGATCCTTGCTTCTCCCTCTTACTTACTGCTACCCCTACTTGTGCACGTGCTCTCTCTCTCTCTTTCTCCCTGACAAATAAATAAAAATCTTCAAAAATTTTTTTTTTCATCTCATAGTAGTCTTCATGATCTGGTTTTGTAACTTTCCCTCTTTAACCTCTAAAACAATAATTTAACAATATGTTTTAATTTAACATTATAATGAGGGAAAAATGAAGTGTTTACTAGATTGGAGGGGGGCAACTGGGAAGACCCAAAAGGGTGATGGAACCATGAGGAGCGGGGATGGTGGTTGATTTGCAAAATCAGGTGTGGTATTTCCTAAGTTCTTTTGGAAAGAAAAAAGAACAAGCCCCAATGAACTGGCAAAACTCAGTAGATTATGAATTAAGGTCACAGGTTCTATGCTCGGAACTATGGTGGATAAAGACATACAGAAAGCATGGTCTGTGGCCAGTGGGTTTAGAGTCTCATTATGAAGGTATCTGGGCCTTGGGAAATAGCTACGCTACAAGATTACTTTTGGCAAAATGTCAAAGGAGCAAGTCATGGATAAATGATACAAGTATTCAGAGGAAGTAGAGCTCATTTCCACCTGAAAGGGACAGAACAGGTTTTTTTCAGAGGGGTCTGGTTAGAAGTGGACCTTCAATGGTGAGTGGTGTCAAAAACCAGAGCTGGACAGTAGTCAAAGTGGTAAAAACAGGTTTTATTCAAACAGCTTAATAGGGAAAAGAGACCTCGGCATAGAACTGGACTTAGTTCTCAAGACAGCATGGGCAAGTGGGGATTTATAGCCAGAAGCAGGTTTATGGGCAGTGGTTAGAAAGTTACTCAGAGGAAACATCAGCATGAAGGGGATTCTGGCCTGTCTAAACTGCCCTAACTGGGTTCTTGCTTAAGACAGGCCAGGATGCGGGCACCTGGGTGGCTCAGTGGGTTAAGCGTCTGCCTTCAGTTCAGGTCATGATCTCAGGGTCCTGGGATCAAGTCCCGCATCGGGCACTCTGCTCAGCAGGGAGCCTACTCCCCCCTCCCGCTCTGCCGGCTTCTCTGCCTACTTGTGACCTCTCTGTCTGTCAAATCAATCAATCAACCAATCAGGCCGTGATGATCAGGCTAGGATGACCTTGGGTGTGGTGGAGGTTGAGAACCTGATCAGATATCAAGGCTAGGAGGTGGAGGCAGGAGGGGGCTCTGGTGAAACAGACTTATCAGGGTTCTTGCTAAAACTGGATTTTACAGATGGACCTAGGAGAAGGTTTAAGAGCCTGACTAAAGTTTGGTCAAGCAAAGAATCTTTGGAAGGAACCGACAGGAGTGCTTGGCACTGGGTTGGGTACTTTATAAATCTACAGTGATTCTGATAACAGTTCTGGAAGAAAGCCCTATTCCCCTTCTTTTGAATAAGGAAACACAGGCTCAGAAAATATAAATATGTGACTCAAACTTCCTTATCCACTAATAATTAAAGTCAGGATTTTAAGCTTGGGGCCTCTTCCAGCGCCAGTTTGCCTTTATGATGTTTATCCAGAGACATGGTCTGGGAGCTCAAAGGCGAACTTTATACACCCAGGATGGAAGCAAGATCGTTGGATGAGGGTGTAGGGTACTTAGAAAACGGGCTGCAAGTTTGGGAAGGTGGACTGGGGCAGGAGCAGAGACTCTGTCTTCCACAGAGAGGGATGAAGGATGGTCCAGACAGGGAGGGATCCACTAAACTGTTTCAGAGATCCGTCACACAGGACGGCTATGAAGGGAATGATTTTTGTAGACATGGCAAAAAGGTTTAACTGGACGCCTCTCACACTTGATTGCTTTTAGCCTTGAACTGCATCTGAAAATGAGTTATTAAAAGAGTCAGTTTTGGTTAAATCTCTTTTTTTTTCAGTCAATATAGAAAAATATAGACTTTTTCTTTTTTAAACTTCTTAATTCTTGTGGTGTTGTTTGGTTACATCGTGTTCATCCCGGATGCATTAATGAAGTAGTGTGATATGACCCAGGGCTCCCATCTGTTTAATTTTGCTAATTTGCTCCATTTTCAAATGAGTTTCCTTTGCCGCAGGAGCAGCAGCAGAGCATGAATACCGCGGAAAAGGAATTTCAGTGACACCTCTAGCGCCACCTCAGGCTCTCTCCTCTCCTCCAAACCTCCAACACCCCCCTGCTCCCCCCCCCCCCGCCCCGTTATTTTCTTATCGTCTTTTTGCCGTTTGGCAATCACAGCCACGTTGTTTGCAATTAAAATATAGTTTTTAAATGTACCTCCTCCTGTGCTTTTATAGAAGGAGAGGCTCTTCTCCTAGAAAATAAAACACCATTGATTGAACCAAGAGCCCTTTGAAAGGGCTTTAATTACTGTCTTAATTGCAAACTTCAGGACAAACTGGGGCCTGATCCTAGCAAGCGATGGGGCAGATTCCTGGACTCCCTTAAAGAAAAAGTGAAAGCCTTTTGGTTTTAAGAAGCTGGAGTTGAGTGCAGGAGGTGGGCAGGTGGGAGGCATTACCTTCCTTCAGGCTGTGAGCTTTGGGTCTTAAAAATCCCTTTCCCTCTCTAATTTGCATTTCCTGCAAAGTCTCTCATGACTCACTGCTCCAAGGCCTCTAGATTTCCTACCTTGACATTGATTAGAGAAAAGTGGGGAGGTGATCTAAATTTTAAGATTAAAATTAAAATTAAAATAGGTGGCTGGGGGAAAAAAAAAAGATATACTTGTGGTTTAGCCCTTTAATATGGTAATCTTTGAAATGCTCACTTTTATTCTGAAGGAAAAAAAAAAAAAAGACAAGTAATTTTCTTTGGCAGAACACCCACGGAAGTGTTTCCTTCACATTTAGTTTCTTTGGTGGTGAGCTTTTGGGCAGATCACCGCAATGTGTGTGTGGGTTTGGGAACTACCGGAAGATTCTGTTAAGTCAGTTTTTATGACATGTGTCTTGGTCTCTGTCCCAAGGAAGATAGCTGATTAAATACTGAGGTGACTAGATGGAGTTGGGTTCCATGCCTCGGTGGTTTACTCAGAATGGTGAATGCTTTTCATAGGAAACTACCACACGTGTCATTTCTGGAAGGACCGAGAGCAGGTTTTAGATTCTAAAACATAGCTGGCAGTCGCACATGGTTTTCCCACTTTACAATATTTTAGCATTTACTAGGTGTCACACACTAAAACCTTCAATGTATTACTCATTTCATCCTCACAACGACCCTGTGAGGTTTGGGACTGTTATTAAACCCTTCCTGGCAAATGAGGAAGCTGAGCTTTAGGGAGTCCATGGTCGAGAGAAGCTGTAGGGCTGGTGTGTTAACTCCTTCTAACCTAGTACTTCTAGAATGCCTTCATCTCATTCAGAGTCACTTGAATATTGACAGTTGATGGTGATTATTCCAAATATACAAGTGTCTGCCTAATATACAAGTACTTATTGAATAGTGTTCCGGGAGCAAGAGGAGGCATTACAGTAGGCAAAGACCCCATTGCCACACTTGAGGAGCTCACAATCTATTACAGAAGCCAGATAAGCCAAGAGGGTGCTGGAGGATGGAGCACCTGCCCCAGGCCTGGGAAGGCTCACTCATCACTTGGCTATTTTAACAAAGAATATAGCATTCGCATATGCCCAGCATTGTTGACAAGCAAGGGATGCTCCCAATTTTTAGTAGTTACAGTCTAGCTAGGAGAGCTGGACAAGGAAAGAGCACACTGCAGTTCGGTGTGATAATTGCTACGGTTATGCCCAAGTGTCAGCAGGGCTACGACATTTGTAAATGCATGAGGCATGGACCTGAGAGAGGTAATAATGGCCCAGTTAGGGAGCTGCGTGGTGATGTAGTGTTTCTGGAGAGCGGAGTGCAAATGGAGAAGAGGTAGGAGTGGAGGCTGGAGAGATGGTTGGAAGGGGCTGGGAGTCATGGGCATGGTCTACTATCTTAGGGACCCTAGACTCCCCAGACACTGAGAACAGGGCTCTGTCCCCAGTACTGTGGTCTCAGGCCACTTGAACCGAAAAAGAGAAAAGCGGAACTGAAAAGTAACCTAAAATTAAGCAGTGATAGGATAGTGCAAATTTCAGAAGATTGGAAATCACTGCTCTTATTTATAGCTTGTAGCTATTTTCTTACCAGAGACAGACTGTGAAGAAGAGGAGTCCAGATCCTGTATCTATTTCTAGGATATTGGTTCAGCAATGACGATGTTGTTAGAAAGGAAAAAGAAACGGAGGGGGTTAAAAATCGATGCACATGAAATTAATTTTTGATCCTTTTATTGAGAGAACGATCACATTCCAAGATCATAATATGGAGCCAGGACACTCAAAGAATTTATGGGTGGGTCTTTGAAATTTCTCTAAGCAAGTAATGAAAACATTACAAAGCCACCAGATTCTATACTTCTCAGAATTAAAAAGGAATGGAGTAGAATTTGACAGTGGATTGTGGAACCTCTTATTCTTGGATCATTGGTTTAGATAGATCCCAGATTGTCAGTAAATAAACGTTATTTCAATTTTATGTCTACTCAGTGGCTGAAATGAAGTGGGTTAATAGGTACGGTTTTGCTTTTTTGCAGAGGAGTACCCTAGTCACAGAAATCCCTAAAGCTAACTGGCCTTCGTTGGATCTTCCCAGACATTTTCCCAGGATAAACAGGGAGAGAGACACCTCCTTGTCTCAGGCTGCCTTCTTACTGTGTCAGAATGAACAGGGTACCAAGATGACTATTTAGAAGCATGAGTCTCATTTCAGTTTATTGTGAAATTGAGTGGAGGAGAAAGTACTGTGTCCCCAACTAAAAAGAAATGATTAGAAAATTGTAGACCAGGTATTTAGAACTAAGTGCTGGAGAAAGGTGTGGCAGTCTGACTTTCTGGAATGTATCCCCAAAGCCCTTTTCTATTTTGCCTCAGTGCTACACCACCATAGTAGCTACGGACTGTAATCTATTGTGAAAAGCGTTTGTTTTATAGGACTTTATATTCGCAGTCCCTGTCAGAATATGTGACCTATAGTAGGAGTTCAGTAATTGTGAATGAATGCATGCATGCATGCATGAATGAATAAGTGAATGAATAAGTGATGTCATCAGCATAAACAGTTTGGCTTGTACTATGTATAACTAAGCTACTGTAGGAATGAGGAGTCTGCATCGCAGAAAGGAAGACATTAGGTATCAGATACTTACAGTCTTAGAGAAATTCAGGACGAAGACCTTTCTCTGCATCTAGTCCATTTTATTTTTTCTTACTAGCCTCCCTGAGTAAGACTTTAGCCTTTTCTCTTAAAGCTCTACAGGTTGTTGAAAAAAATCTTCTATGTGTTATTTTTAGGACAAAAATTTACTAAAAGCAATCCATCCAGCCTTGGGTCCATCCTTACTCATGAAAGCCACCATTGCTGCGTTCTGATTCCTTTTTCTAGCTATGGTTTGTTCACCCACATGTACTATCAAATCCCTCTCTGGTCCTCCTGAGCTTTAGGGTTGCAGGCCTTCCTTTTCATTCTTTTTATATTCCCCCAACCAGCCGTTAGCCCTTCAATCAAAAATTATTAGCATATGTTTCATTGCCATCACTTCATTTTAAAATAGTTGTTTCATCCAATTCTATTATATATATATCTGAAATCAGGAAGATCTCGAATGGTGATAAGCAGGAAATGTAATGATTGGCAGAAATGCACTACCGAACAAGCTTAAGAACTATTTTGTAGAAAATGGACCTTCTGGCAGTGATGGGCAGATTCAGAGCTCCTCAAGTGTGGGTTTCATAGGTGTACCTCCGAAGCTTGGCACAAGTTACTTTTTGTTACTTGGTGTTGAGTTAGAATCTCCGTGGTCCTAATGGGTGGTAATACTGGGGATGGCAGAGGGTCCAGGATCCTTTCTTTTTTTTTTTTTTTTTTTTAAGATTTTACTTATTTATGACAGAGGGAGGAAACACAAGCAGGGGGAGCTGGAGAGGGAGAAGCAGGCTCCCCACTAAGCAAGATATGGGGCTCCATCCCAGGATACTGGGATCGTGACCTGAGCTGAAGGCAGATGCTTAATGACTGAGCCAACCAGGTGCCCCAGAAGGTCCAGGATCTTAACTTTCTTTCATTTTAACTTTAATTTTCAAAGATATCTTCTGTTCTGACCCTTTCCTTTGAACATTTTCTGTGACTCTGGTGATAATGTTTTGGAAGCGCACTATCCTCTCCAGGGAGAAGGGATGACTGGTAACCAGGGAAAACATGAGATCAAAAACTTTTATTTCTTGTTTAAGTATCTGTTTCCTCATACATTCAATTGTCTAAAAAATTATACACACACACACACGTGTATATATATATATATATATATATATATATATATATATATATGTACATATATACACATATGTGTATTTCAGGTAAGGAAAGCAAACTTCTGTGTATCTGGCAACCTTACCATGGAGCAGATCATTACAAGCATGATAATTTTGGGAATAATTTGTTAATGGGTTGTTTCTGAAAGACATATATGTATTTTGGACTTCACTCTTAGTTACTATTAATTTGCTTAATCAGTATTTCTCCCTCTAAGAGAATAGAAGCCAAAAGAAATCAAGCTTTCATCCTAACTAGTATACTTATTATTAATGACTTCGCTAACTTAAGTTCTGTGAATCAGTCTTAGAATGCCTTCTTAGATGATATCATGAAAGAAGCCAATGCAACAAAAAGCTGCTGATATCCTTGAGGAGAAGTAAGAATTTCCTGAGCTATCTCTAGAGGGGTTAGCAGCCCACCATTCATTTTATCAGAGGATGAAACCAGTGTCACTAGTGAAGAGCTATGTACCAGAATATGGCTTCCTGATTTGAAGAACAGTTCTCAATAGCAGAAAATAGAGTTGTTTTCAAGACATATGTTAGGTCTCTCACAATCTATCAGAAATAAAAAAGATAGTATAGAAAGAGAAAAAGAGAAAAAAGATTGAGATTGTCAAAATGTTGCATACAAGAATGTATCGGCTGTCACTAGAGTAAGAGGTCTTATGGTAATTACATTTTCTATCTATTTGGATTTGCTCATCCTGAATTCCTTTCAGTTGACAGTTTGGAAAATGTCTGTCATTTAGGTGCTTTTTCCTCCCTGTTAAATATCCCCACAGTGTCATTGACCAAAATTGTGTAAGGTAGTACTAGGAATGTTTTCTACTTCAGTATACCCACTACATCATTGATATGGGATGATTTTCTTTTTTCTCTTTCAACCATAAAGAAATATCAGATACCAGCCTTGTGGTAGACAAGCCATTAGATCAATATCTGAGGATCTAGGGAGTGCTGATATTTGCTTGCATTATTTATCCCATTTAAAAAAATGACAAATTCACTCAACATAGATGGAATACAAATAGTTTCATTAAAAGCTGCATGAGTGATTAAGGCTATGGACAAAATGTTTCTGTGACGTAACAATCTGGACTGATTTAGGCATTTACATTTCCAAGGTTCTGTATAAAAGCTATGCCTGCTAGCTTGTGATTTAGGACTCAGGCATAAAAGAAACGAGATTGGGTTAATATAAAAATATAACTTGTAGCGATGGAGATCTGTCTTCAGAGCAAATAATGACTGAATGCTAGTGATTTGTGATAAAGCCAATTTCTTTTTTGGTCAGATAACCCAGGTATTTTCTCAAAAAAGGAAGATTTTTAGGAAAAAGTGTAATAATTAAGCTAACATACCAACGAGTCAAAAATAATTTAGATATATGATGACTCATTTAGTTGGTACCTTCAGGAAATGAGGTGCTCTGAATTAATTTTCCTGAGAGCAGAAACATATCCCTTTAAATGATTAAACATTTTATCTTCATCAATCTTTGAAGAAAATATTTCCAAGATACGTTGTACATTCTTCTGTGTCAGTAAATATGCTTGACAATTTATAGAACTAGAATCATAATTTTTTAAAGTGTCTAAAGAAATATTTGGGGATCTTGAATATAATGTTACCTTGTTGGTCCAAAATTTTCCTCTCTATAAAATATAAGGCTTGGATTAGACCACGATAAAGATTCCATCTCAAATGTTCTCTAAATATAGGTATCTTATGTTTTAAATTTCAGTGTGCACAAGAATTACCTAGGGAGCTTGCTAAAAATGTGGATACTCAGGCATCATTCCTGGGGGGGGTTCTTGCTCAGTAGGTTGGGAACAAGAAGAATCTGTCATAAATAAGCACCTGTGACCCTTTTGATGACTTCATTTGAAGAAACACTGATTCTCTTTCCAGCATTGTATAGCAGCTGCCATTACCCTTGCTGACCATAGGGTCCTGGAAAAATCCTTACTGCCCTGCCCTCAGTGGTGTTGAGTTGTGAGAGGGTTGTCAGACCTGGATGATTGTGCTTTGATAGTGTTTGATTCTGATTTTTTTAACCAGGTACTAGTTGTCACCTCTTTAATGTTAGCTGCTGAGGGAAACTAGATAATTAAGCTTTATTAAATCGGTGCTCTGCATTTATACATCTAATAGGTCATGAAGTTCTAATCTTAGGTCTAGGAAAGGGTGAGCAGAGAACTTCCCATTTCCTTCCTTCTGTAGTGTAAGTTGTATGCATTTGCCATTGTCCATCTTGTTCCCTGTTGGGAGGTGTTTTATTGTTTGTCATCCTAATAGTCATGTTTTCTAAGTGTGATACCAGTATAAGTGGGATATATTTGTATAAAAACATTGACATTTTCAAATGGGATTTGCAGCCAGGGCTGTCCACGCTTTAAGTTTAAAAAAAAATTTTTTTTTGAGGTATAATTCACATATGTAGAATTCACCCTTTTAAAGTATACAATTCAATGATTTTTAGTAAAATCTGTGAAGTGTGCACAGTTCAGTAAAATTTTTAGAGTTGTGTGCAGCTATCCCATTATCTCATTTTAGGACATTTTGCTCACCGCCCCAAAGAAATGTGCCTATTTGCATTGACTTCCATTCCCACCACCAGATCCATTCAACTAATAGTTTACTTCTTATCTCTGTAGATTTGCATTTCCTAGACATCTCATATAAATGGGATCATGGAGTATGCCGTCTTTCGTGTGTGGCTTCTTTCACTTCACATAATGTTTTGAGGTTGATCCACGTTGTAGCATGCATCCTATTGCCAAAGCTTATTCTTTTGCATGGATGTATTGCACTTTATTTATCCACTTACCCGTTAATGAAGATTTGGCTTGTTTCTACTTTTTGGCTGTTATGGCTAATGTGTGTAAATAGTTTTAATTTTATTTAGGTAGGTTCTTAGGAGTAGAATTGCTGGGTCAAATGGAATTCTGTGTTTCAAAGTAGCAATTTCAAATTTTACAGCTTCACCAGCTGTGCATGAGTGTTCCAGTTCTTCCACATTCTTGCCAACACTTGTTATTATTGGATATTAGGTCCTATATTGGATATATGATTTTCAAGTATTTTGTCCCACTCAGTGGCTTCTCTTCCTGCTCTTTTAGTGGGATCTCTTAAAATGCATGTTTATTATTTTGGTTAGGCCCACCTTATCATTTTTCTTTTATCACTATACTTTTGCTGTTGGGTTAGGCAAAGATTTCTTAGATAGAACATGCATGGTTTCTTGCAGCTTATCTAAAATCTTGCAGGCTTTGTTTTGTATGAAGCAACCAGTGATACCTTGTATTTAGTGCCTTGTTTAAATAGATTAAATATTAATACACAGTTTGTGATCTGAACCAGCTCTAATGAAAATGTGCCAATAATTACGCTAAAGTCTTAAAGAGTGTCAAAGCCATGCTGGACTCATCCACCATTCATGCTATAGTCCTATCCTCCTTACTGTACTTTCCTCATCTTAGACTCTGCCATCAGCAGATGGAGAATGTAGATCACTTGGTCATATACGGAGGTAGCACTGTGCCCTTTCTTAATTGATTTCCACAGCCTTGGGTGAAGAAATCTTACCTGGAGCTCCACAACTGTGGAAACACAGACTTTATCTTTTGCAGGTTTCAGAGTATGATGTCCTAACAGCAGCTCTCAGTCAAGTCTTCATGGAAAAACAAAACAAAAAACAAAAACAAAAACAAACCAAACCCTGCCCCCAAAAAACAAACAAAAAAACACCAAACCCCCCAAAACCCCAAAACAACAAAATACTGCCTTAGAGTTTCATTGTAAGAAAATGGCAGTTGCTGCCTCTGTAGGTAAAGATCTAGTCTCATTGTGGGCTGATGAACTTAATACTTCTCCTCAATCCTGTTTTGTCTTTGCCTAAAGTACTGAACAGTGTGTATTCTCTCTTGGTTCTAGACTTTTCTCACTGTGTTCAGGCTTGAGCATTGAGAAATGTTATCAAGTTCTACCTCAGGAAAGCCTGATTTCTTGGAGCTTTTGCCTCTTGAGCCTTGAAGGCATCTTTTGTTCATAAGTAACACTGGGCATCAATATGCATCAGAAACCTAAATACAAAGTGCATTTAGTAACTGCTTGTATGAAACATTATTTCCTACAATAGGAAGAACATCTCACAACTGAAAAAGTAACTTACAGTTGACCAAATGCTGTCATAGATATGATCACATTTGACCTTCACATGCCTCTGTGAGGAATTATTTCTTTTTCATGGATGAAGAAAATGATGAAAATGATGAGTCAGAAGTCATTTATTCCCAAATAGAGGACTTCTGACACTGAATTTGATGCCTTTTATGTGGCACCAAGCTTCCTCTCCAAGGTAATACTCTGAATTTTTATAATTTTTAATTTTTTTATAATTTTAGAAAATTAGATATGCCATATTACATTAGACCTATGGCTAACCTATAAGCCATCATTTGCATTATGGATGAAATCTGGACAATGATATATTCGCTTTCTAGGGCTTATTTCCTTCCCAGGCTTTCATTTCTGATTACGATGGATGAAATGCCTTGTTCCCTGTTCAAGGAATTCCAGGCATTGGATTGTACTTGGAAGGGATTTGTGGTGGGCTTGAGGGGGATGGGGAGGGTTCCTGAAGAAGAAAACATTTTTTTCCTTCTGAATGTTCAAAGCTAGTTTGAATATTTCTAGGTTCTTTGATTTCCAAAGAAGAGTCTTTGCCCACCCAGCCACCCTAAGAAAGCTTGATCTCCATTACTGGTTGCTTTCTTTATTTTTTCCCTCAATTGTATGACATCTTTCTTCACCAAGATTTTTTCTTTTTTCTGGGGCCATCCTTACTTTGAGGTCTTTCTTCCCTGTTTTACCACGTGTGGTTTAGACTCTTTGGTATAGGACAGTGGTTGTCAGAGTATGGTCCCTCAAGCAAGAATGTCAGCTTGTTAGAAATAAAGATTTGGGATGCACAAAATCTACTTCATTAGAACTTCAGGGGGATTGGGCTAGATTGTGTTTAACACACCTTCCAGGGGCTTCTAATGCTTGCTCATTAGTAAAGGGGAAGCCTTCTCAGGTCAGTTGCCAGGTTTAGAATTTCTGCTCTACCCTATAGCAGCCACTATTACTCTACCCCCAACCTAAATGATTTTTGGGGAGGTCCCTTTCCTCTCTAAGTTTTAATGGTCTAGTCTGTAAACTGGTGGAATAAAAGGATAATTACTTCTGTAGAAAGATGTAAAGACCAAACAAAGTTCTGCATAGAAGATGCCTCATGTGGTGTCTAGCACAAGGTAAGCATCCTTGAATGGGAGCTGTCCTGGTTGGTACTTGCTCAGGCACTTGTTACCAGGATTGTGCTAGATAACCCTCACTCATTCCTGGCAGCTTGACATTTCACTGTTTATTCCTAAACCTGAAAATGTGCTGTGTGCTCCATTTTCAATATTATGAAAATGAAACAAGTTTTTACACTAAAATCCCTAGATGAACTGTATTTGAAAATTTTGCTTATGTCTGCCTTTTGTTTTCGGCCACCAAGCTAGTTTCCTATCTGGGACAGAATCTCTCTTTTTAATAGTACTTTAATATTTAAAGTCTCTGTTTCAGAGTATGGTTCAAGACATACTGAAAGTCTAAGTGAACATGATTTCTTGCCTCAGTTTGTTCACTACTTCAAAAAATTTCATGTGTTCTATATCTGTATCTGCTTATGCAAACTACCTATAGATATAGCCTATCAATATACATTCTGTAGCTGTTGTTATGCCTTTTCTGTTAGATTATTCTTGGTTCAGTGTCCAAGTTCATTCTTTATTAGAAATTCCACTGGGGTTCCTGTGTGGCTCAGTCGGTTGAGTGTCTGACAATTGATTCTGGCTCAGCTTATGAGCTCGGGATCCTGGGTGTGAGCCCCACATTGGGTTCTGTGCTCAGTGTGGAGTCGGCTAGAGATGAGTTCTCTTCCTCTCTCTTTGCTCCCACCCTTAAATAAATAAATAAATAGAAAAGGAAAAAAAAAAAAGAAAGGAAATTCCATCAACATACCCTATACTTTGAACAAATCCATACTGTATTTTAGTTTATTAGATCTTTGTAGATGCCAATTCTTGGGCTAGCTCTATGACTTTTTACCTAATTTTGCCTACAAATTGTAATCGTCCTCAAAATCATCCAGTGCTCTCATTGAATACCGTTCCATCCTGGTGATTGATTTTCTTTTCTTTTATCATTTAGGCTTAGAACATCCCTTGCATTTATCTTTCTTGGACTTAGCCTATTTGGACTACTTACTTCAGTTATTTATTTGGATATTTGTATCCAAATAGCCTCTTGGGTAAAATATATCAGAATTTTTATTTATTCTCTTTTGTATCTTTTATTCATCGACATACTCAGCTTTGTAAGTCCAACTGATTCTTTGGCTGGCTTTCTGCCAATAATAAATTAAAAGAAAAAAATCTCTCAGCTACCAGAAAATTCTTTTTTTTTTTTTTTTTTTAAAGCATTCCTTAAACTCTTCAAAGTATTTTATGAATGTCATCTGACCTGCTTCCCTTAGGGCAGCATTTCTCTAACAGTGCTTTTTTTTTTTTTTTTTTTTTTTTTTTTTTTGCCTGAAATGAAGTGTTCCGTGGTCCAGCTGGCTTGGGAAAGGCCACATATTTTTGTATACCTATTCTATGCTCCCCATTCCTTGACCCTGAAATGGTGTAGTGATTCGTAATTCACTGTGGCATTTTTAAAGAGACTGAGATATCCTGCATACAGAAACCAGATCAATTTTATATGACCTATATTTCCCCCCTCATAAACACCTGTTGTTTCATGAATTGGTGTTCCCTAGGACACCTTTGTGACTTTTGAATTTCAGAGTTTCCCTATTCTCTTTTGGCCAATCTTTACATTTTTAGATGTGCTTCTTTTTTCCCTCTTTACCTGTTTACTTCTTTTCTAGTTAGAGGTGCAGGGTCTTTTTTCTTTTGCATTACTAACATTAATTTGAAAATTTTATGCTCGTGGTTAGCTTGAACTTTTTGGAACACAAATTTGAAACCATTTATTTTCTTTTTCTGCAGCAGTCTCTTGAGTGGTTGCCTTGTCATTTTCATGTTACTACTGATGGTCAGATAATTGATAGGGAATACTTATAGTGATAATGAGTTTCAGGTCTTGTAAACATTTTTTCCATTTATACTTTTCCCATCTTTTTTTTTTTTTTTTTTTGACTGGTTTCTGTGGCTCAGATTGAACTTCTCTGATATTTGCTTTGAACAAAAGAATAATTTATTACTTAAATTTCTATGTTGAAATGGTTATTTAACAAGAATACTGCTTTATTACTAATGGTGATTATACTGTTTTTAGCTGTCAATAGTTCATGTGTGATTTTTAAGCTTCACAATAGGGAATAAGTAATTAAAATAGTATATTAGCATTTTTTTCCTAATTAGCCTTCTTGAAGTAAAATTATTCCAGAACTTTATATTGCCTTACAATACCTATTCCATACTATCTTTGCATGTGCTTTTGCTCTCCTGCTGAAGGCTCTTAACAATGTCCTTTTCTCAGTGAGACCTATTTTTACCACTAGATTTAAAATTGCAGTCCCCTCCCCAGACTACCTACTCTATCTCTGTACTTGATTTTCACCTCTTCTCCTGACCAATATGCAATAATATACGATGCATTTTATTCAGGCATTGTGCTGTTCTCTAATAGATAAGCTTCCTGGGAACAAGTGTTTTCATCTGTTTTGTCACTGCTTTATCTCCACAGTCTGGAACAGTGTGACACACCTTATAGGTGATTAATACATATTTATTAAATGAAAATATAATCTCAGTAGATAATAGATTTTTATGGAATGCACTTTCTATATCCATGATACAAAATCAGTGAACTATTATTAGAAGGTATAAATGTTCAGCAAATATTTTAAGTTCTTATTTTAATTCCAGTTAGTTAACAATGTTATGTTAGTTTCAGGTGTACGTTATAGTGAGCAAACATATTTAATGATGAAAATTGAAAGCCTTCTTTTTAAATATTGGACAAGATAAGACATTCTTAACAAGACTTTGTTTGCAGCATTTATGTAGGAAATTCTAGCTAAAATAATGCAAGAAGAAAAAGAAGAATTCTTATCATTATTTTCTTCTCCAATGCTGTCACTAGTCATTGAGGATATTTCGTCCATGTAGGAAAACCAAAAGAATCTACAGGTGAAGTATAAGAATGAATAAAAGAGATTAGCAAGTCTGCTGCAAACGAAGTCAATATACAAAATCAATTGCATTTCTGTACTGTTATATTATATTGTATTTATGTTATATTTAGAAAGGACAATGGAATACCATTTATAGCATTATTGTAAATACAAGGTACCTAGAAATAAGTATAACCAAAATGGGCAACATCTGTTTGGAGAAAATTATAAAACAAAGACACTTAAGAAAATCTAAATGAAGGGAGAAATAAATTTATGAATAGAAAATTTCAATCTATAGATGTGATTCTCTCCAGATTGTTTTAGAAATTTTATGAAAGTACAATCAGAATCCCTTTACCTTGCTCCCCAACATGGAACATCAAAGCTAAATTACTACCTGCACATGGAAGATCTACCAGATATTAAGTCTCAGAATTATAAAACAATAGCAATGAAGACGGTATGGTACTGAGAAGACCTAGGAAGGTAGATAATTGGAAGAGAATAGAGAATCCAGGATCACAGCCTGGAGACTTCCTTTATGAAGACTTGGCTCTGGGATAGGTGAAAAAAAGAATCATCAATAAATGGTACTGTGACAACTGATTATAAATGTAGGGGGAAAAGGGACAGCACCTCATCTCCTGCATAAAATAATTCAGGTTATAGAAGGCAAAGCTAAAAGTTGTTAGAAAATGTATATGGGAGGGGTGCCTGGGTGGTTCAGTGGGTTAAGCCTCTGCTTTCGGCTCAGGTCATGATCTCAGGGTCCTGGGATAGAGCCCTGCATCAGGCTCTGTGCTTAGCAGAGAGCCAGCTTCCCCCCTCTCTTTCTGCCTTCATCTCTGTCTACTTGTGGTCTCTCTCTTTCTCTCTCTCAAATAAATAAATAAATAAAATCTTAAAAAAAAAAAAAAAAGGTTATGGGGCACCTGGGTGGCTCAGTGGGTTAAAGCCTCTGCCTTCAGCTCAGGGCATGGTCCCAGGGTGTTGGGATCGAGCCCCACATCGGGCTCTCTTCTTGACAAGGAGCCTGCTTCTTCCTCTCTCTCTTCCTACCTCTCTGCCTACTTGTGATCTCTGTCTGTCAAGTAAATAAATAAAATCTTAAAAAAAAACCTTAAAAAAAAAACGGGTTATATGGGGAAATATTTTCTATAACCCCATAAATAAAGTAAGCATCAGCCATGAAAGGAAAGAGTTAATTTTAATATGTTAAATAACATTCATCCTAGGACTTAAGTAAAAAAAACCAAAAAACCATCACAACTTGGGAGGAGATATGTATATATTACTGAAGAAAAAAATAAGCAAGGAAAATAAAGAGCAAGTCTATGTAAAAAAGACCAACAACCCTAAACACAATAGGCAACGGACCAGAACCAGTACCTTGTAAAAGAGAAAACACAAATGGCCAAAAATTCTATGATCATATGAGAAGATACACAACCTCATTAGTAATCAAGGAAAGTTAAATTTAAAACACTATGACATACCACTTCTCAGTCAGTATTTTAGAAAAACTGAAGTCAGCAATAACAGGAGCTGCAGAGTTTGGGAACTCATAGACTGGTGGCGGGAAATTAAGTTGTTGAAACTAATTTGGAAAGCACTCGGGCTTTATCTTGTCAAGTTTAAGATACCAGTTCCATTCCTAGGTACATACTTTGGAGAAAGGCTTATACATATAATCAAATGACCATAATATTTACAAAGTAATTGTTTAAAAAAATTTTAAGTAGACTTTATTTTTTATTTCTCACTAATATATTCTGCTTTATTGTGACATAACTGATAAAGTTGTAAAATATTTAAAATGTGCATTGCAATGATTTTGTACATGTATAAATTGTGAAGGGATTCCTTTCATCTAGCTAATGAACCTATCCAAAGAGACCGTTTAGCATAAAGTGTAGTAATATCCTGAACTTGCCTCCCCCATGAACACAACAAAGCTACAACTTCAAATGGAATAATTTCTTCTGAAAAAGTCCTGAAAACTAGATCAACAGTGCAACAGTGAAAGATAAAAGGGAAAAATCAAGAGGGGTAGAAAAGACAATAATGCTCTTGCCAAAAACTCCATGCCAGGCGTAGCAACCCACAATCAGGAGGAATCTCAAAAATATGGAATTTTTGCCTAAAGTTCAAGAGGTTTATGCCCCATATCAGGTACCCAGCCTTTGGGTTCTGAGAGACTAAAGACTAGAAAGACAAGCCTCCAGAATGTAAAATTTATGGGGATTATATCCAGGAGAACCATAGAACTATAGAGAATGGAGAACCTACTAACTAGAAAACAGTTGCCAAAATGGCAATAAGGGACATATCTATCAAAGATTACTTTAAATTTAATGGACTAAATTTTCCAAAATACAGAGTAGTAGAATAGTTTTTAAAAAACACTATATGCTGCCTAAAAGACTCACTTCAGCAAGAAGGACACATACGACGGAAAGGGATTGTGAAGGAAATTGGAGGAAAAAGCTATTCCATGCATATAAAATGAGAAGATAGATGGCATAGCTGTATTCATTTCAGATGAAATAGACTTAAAAACTGTAATCAAAGAGAAGGGTATTACTTAGTGATAAAGGGGGTCAATCCAGTAAGAAGACCTAATGTTTACATATACATATGCACCCAACACATGAGCACCAAAATGTATAAACTGAATATTAACAGCCCTAAGGGAGAAATTGAAAGCAATACGATAATAGGAGGGGACATTAACACCCCACTTACATCACTGGATAGGTCACCCAGACAGAAAATCAATAAGGAAATGTCAGCTTTAATCCATTAGACCAGATGGACTTAATAGATATATGCAGAACATTCCAGCTAAAAAGCAGAGAATACACATTCTTGTGAAGTGCACATGGAATTTTCTCTGGGATAGATCATGTTAGGTCACAAAAGAATTCTCAGTAAATTAAAAAAGATTGAATACATATCAAGCATCTTTTCTGACCACAATGATATAAAACTAGAAATCGATACCAAATAAAGCCACAAAAATGTGGAAATTGAACAATATATTACTAAAAAACCAAAGTGTCATTGAGGAAATCAAAGGAGAAATCAAAATATACATAGGGACAAATGAAAACAGAAATGATACACAAAAATTTACAGAATGCAGCAAAAGTAGCTATCAGAGGGAAGTTCATAGCAATTCAGGTCTACCTCAGAAAAGAAATATTTCAAATAAGAAAAGCTAACTTTACACCAAAAGAACTAGAAAAAGAAGAAAAAAATGAAGCCCCAAATTAATAGAAGGTAAATAAGAAGATTGGAGTAGAAGTGAATGAAATAAGAACAATAAAGAATAGAAAATATCAATATAACTAAGAACAGGTTCTTTGAAAATACAAGCAGAGTAGACAAGCATTTAGCTAGAGTCACCCAGAAAAAGAGCTCAAAGAAAATTAAAAATGAGACAGAAATTATAACTGATACCACAGAGATACAAAGGTTCATAAGAGATTACTCTGAACAATTTTACACCAAGAAATTGGATAACCTGGAAGAAATGGATAAATTCAGTCTTCTAAGTGTGAATTCTAAGACTGAAATTCCAGTCTTCCATGACTGAGTCATGAAGAAATAGGAAATTTGAGTAGGCTGTTTACTGATTTCATCTCTACAATAGTAATCAAAATCCTCTCAACAAACAAATGTTCAGGACCAGGGCTTCAATGGTGAATTCTGTCAAACATTCAAAGAAGATTTAATACTGTTCTTCTCAAAAAAAAAAAAAAAAAAATGAAGAGGAGGGAAACCTTCTAAACTCATGAGGCCAGCATTACACTGATAATAAATCCAGACAGTAATGCCACAAACAAAGTTATGGGCCAATAACCCTGATGAACACAGATGGAAAAATCTTCAACAAAATATTAGCCAGCTGAATTCAACAGTACATGCATCGTGATCAGGTGGGCTTTATTCTAGGGTAACAAGGAGGATTCAACACCTACAAATCAATCACTGTGATAAACCTATATAAACAAGATGAAAGATTTAAGAAAAATCATCTCAATAGATGAAGAAAAATCACTTGATAAAATTCAACATCTATTTTTGATAAGACCTCTTAATAAAGTGAGAATAGGAGGAATGTACCTTAACATACTACAGGTCATGACAAACGCACAGCTAACATCATCTGCAATGGTGAAAAATTAAAACTTTTCCGGACAAGGATGCCCACTATCCCCATTTCTATTCTGCACAATATTGGAAGTTTAAGCCATAGCAATTGGGCAAGAGAAAGAAATAGAAATTGTAAAGGTATATATAAAATGATCAGTATTTGCAGATGATATGATATTATATATAGAAAACCTTAAGACTCTAGCAAGAAACTGTTAGAGCTAATAAATGAATTGAGTCAAGTTGCAGGATCAAAATTAATATGCAGGAATTAGTTGTTTCTGTATACAAATAATCAACTATCAGAGAAACCAGAAAACAGTCCTGTTCAGGTTGCATCAGAAAAAGTGAAATACTTATGTTTATAAAAAAAAAGAAGAAGAAAAGAAAAAGTGAAATACTTGGGAATAAATTTAACCCAGAAGGTGAAAAGATCTCTGCACTGGGAATATAAGACTCTGATGAAAGAAGTTGAAAATGACACAAATAAATGGAAAGATCTTCCATATTTATGGATTGGAATAATTAATATTGTTAAAATGTCTATACTGTCTCCCCAAACTATAGATTCAATGCAATATCTATCAAAATTCCAGTGGCTGTTTGCAAAGAAATAGAAAAAAAAAATCCCCAAATTCATATGAAACCACAAAAGACCCTGAATAGCCAAAGCAGTCTTGAGAAAGAAGAACAAAGCTGAAGGCAACATGCTCTAATTTCTGTAGTTACAAAGGTGTAGTTACCACAACAATAAACTATTGGCATAAAAAAAGAATACATACATCAGTGGAAAGGAATTAGAAGTGGCAGAAGTGAACCCACATTTATATGTTCAATTAATTTACCACAGAGGTGGCAAAAATATCCAATGGGGGAAATCTCTCAGATATGTTGGGGAAAACTGGACAGATACAGACAAAAGAATGAAACTGGATCATTATCTTTTACTCTATACAAAAATTAACTCAAAGTGGATTAAAGATTTAAATGAAAAGCCTGAAACTTTAAAATAGCTCCTGGGAGAAGATCAGTGTGGTAAGTTCCTTGACATCAGTGTTAGCATTGTTTTTTGAATATGACTCTAAAGGCAATGGCAACAAATGGAAAACTATGAGGAAACAGAAAGCTTCTGCACAGTGAAAGAAGCTATCATCAACAAAATGAAAAAGCAACTACTAAATGGGAAGAGATATTTGCAAATCATATATCTGATAAGGGGTTAATATCCAAAATATATAAAGAACGTCTACAACTCAGTAGCCAAAAACATTCAATTCAAAAATGGACAGAGGATCTGAATAGGCATTTTTCTAACAAAGACCTACAGATGGCCAGCAGACACCTGCAAAGATGCTCAGCCTCACATCATCAAGGAAATGCAAATCAAAACCACAATGAAAGATTGTTTCACACCTGTCAGAGTGGCTGTTAGGGAGATAAATAACAAGTGTTGGCAAGGGTGTGGAGAAAGTGAACCTTTGTGCTCTGTTGGTAGGAATGTAAGTTCATGCAACCACTATGAGGACAGGGCTTTCTCAAAAATTAAAAACAGAAGTATTGTATGTTTTGGTAATTCCACTTTTAGGTATCTATCTGAAGAGACAAAAATATGAATTCAAAAAGATACATGCATTTCTGTCTATTTCAATATCACTTAGAATAGCCAAGATATGGAAACAACCTAAATGTCCATTGATAGATGAATGGATAAAGAAAATGTATTTTATATAAATACATGTGTGTATACACACACACACACACACACACACACACAAAGGAATACTACTCAGTCATAGAAAGAGTGATATCTTGCTATTTGGGATAGGACAGATGGAGCCTAAAAGGGTATTATGTTAAGTGAAAAAATCAGAGTAAGACAAAGACTGCAAGATTTCACTTATAAGTGGAATCTAAAAAAAAAAAAAAAAAGAAATCAAACAAAATCCCAGACTCATAGATACAGAGAAGAGGGTCAGGGGATTGTAATGTACAGCATGGTGAGTACTGTCAATAGTACTGTATTAACTTTGTGTGGCGACAGATGGTAATTAGACTTAATATGATCAGTTCACAATGTATACAAATGTCTAATTGCATTACATACAAAATTAATATGTGTCAATTATACTTTAATAAAAATGTGTATTGCCTCATATTTATATATAAACTTGTATGTGTATCTTTTATATGTATTGTATACATGTTTTAGTGACAACATTTAAGTTCTGTTCTCTTAGCAAGTTTCAGTTATACAATACGTGTTATCAACTACAGTTACTATTTTATACATTAGAGCCTTAGATATTATTCATCTTATTATTCATCTTATAGCTGAAAGTTTATAGACTTTATTTTTAGAGCAGTTTTAGGTTCACAGCAAAATCGAGAGTTTTGCATGTATTACCAGTCCCCACATAGGTACAACCTCCCCCTCCTCATCATCAGCCACCAGCAAAGCCTATTTGTTACAACTGACCAATGTACATTGATTCATCATTATCACCCAAAGCCCATAGTTTACATAAGGGTTTACTCTTCATTTTGTACATTTTATGGGTTTTTGACTCCTGTATAATGATCTTTTCCACCATTAGCATCATACAGAAAAGTTTTGCTGCCCTAAAAATGCTGTTTTCCACCTATTCGTCCCTTTCTTCCCCAGTGACCACCAATCTTTTTACTGTCTCCATAGTTTTGCTTTTTCCAGAAAATCATATAGTTGGGATCCCAGAGTATGTAGCCTTTTCAAACTGGCTTCTTTGACTCAGTAATATGCATTTAAGCTTTCTCTATGTCTTTTTATGGCTTGGTGGCTTATTTCTTTTTAGTGCTAAATAATAACCTTTGTCTGAATATACCACAGCTTACGTGTTCATTTGTTGAAGGTCATTTTGGTTGCTTCCAAGTTTTGGTAATTATGAATGAAGCTGTTCTAAACACCCATGTACAGGTTTGTACATGGACATAAGTTTTCAACTCCTTTGGGCAAAGGATTACAATTGCTGGATCATATGCTAAGAATGAATATGTTTAGTTTTGTAAGAAACTGCCAAACTCTCTTCCAAAATCGCTATATCATTTCACATTCCCAGAAGCAATGAATGAGAGTTCTGTCACTTTACTTTCTTACTAGCGTTTGTATTTTAGTTTTTGTAATAGGTACAATCATTGTTTTAATTGGAGGGGGAAAACCCTCATGTTTTTTAATAGAATGATTTGAAAATTGAGAGTTACCATATAATGGCATAAAACTTCACACGCACATTGTACCAACACCAATTTGCAGGTTTTGATATTGTACTATAATTAGGTAAGAAGTAACTATTGAAGGAAACTGGGTTAAGGGTTAAGGACATCTCTCTGCTACTTTGCAACTTCTTGTGTATGTATAATCTTTTCAAAATAAAAAGTAAACTATTTGAGGGTTGTCTCCTTGTAGATGAAATGCTATCCAGCCTTGAAAACAATGAACTATTGATAAAAACCACAGGGCTGCATCTTAAAACATCATATTGAATAAAAAAGCAATTTGCCTGAAAAAAGATAGAGTATAAAGCTCAAAACACACAACCTAAACAATATGTTATTTTGAGATACAACTGTGATAAAACTATTTAGAAAAGCAAGTGAATGATAAGGGATAAAAATAGAAGATAGTGTTTATCTAAAGGGGAAAAGGAGGGTATGTGAAGAAAAAAAAATGCATTCAGGACTCCTTAAAGATAATATGTAACATTCTTTTTCTAAAATGTGTTACTGTTTTATAACAACTCTTTTTAAGAAGTCTTAAAAATGTATAAACCTGATCTTTAGTATTTAATAATCACCTTTACTGAAAGAATACAACTAAGTTCAATTCAGTGAGATTTAAACATTTTTAAAAAGAGAAGTCTGCTTCTCTAGACTCCCTGCCGAGCAAGGAGCCCCATGCGGGTCTCCATCCCAGGACTCCAAGATCATGACCTGAGCCGAAGTCAGATACTTAACTGACCAAGCCATCTAGACGCCCCAAATTTAAACACTTTTTAAAGAAAGATTTTATTTATTTATTAGGGTGGGGAAGAGAGGGAGCATGAAAGCGGGGTGAGGGCCAGAGGGAGAAGCAGGCCCCCTGCTGGGCAGGGAGCCTGACACTGAGCTCCAACCCTTGACTCTGGGATCATGACCTGAGCCAGTGTTAGATGCTTAACTGACTGAGCCATCCAAACCGCCCACCCCCAAATTTAAACACTTTTGATAGAGCATATAATTACAGAGCAGACTAACACAAGATTGGGTTCTAGCTTCAGTTCTGGTCTGACTCTAATGATGGTTTTGGTCAGTGGTTCTTTTTTTTTTTTTTAATTTTATTTTATTTTTTCAGTGTTCCAAGATTCATTGTTTATGCACCACACCCAGTGCTCCATGCAATACGTGCCCTCCTTAATACCCACCACCAGGCCCTCCCAACCCCTTACCCTTCCCCTCCAAAGCCCTCAGTTTGTTTCTCTGTGTCCACAGTCTCTCATGGTTCATCTCCCCCTCTAACTTTCCCCAACTCCCTTCTCCTCGGTCAGTGGTTCTTGAAGGGCCCTCTCTGGGCCAGAAGCATCAGTACTGCTTGGATATTTGTTAGAAGAATAAATTCTCAGACTTCAGCCCAGACCTGCCTTCTGGGAGAGGGGCCCAGCAATCTCTATTTTAACACAAACTCATCATGTGATCCTGACGTGCACAGACTTTTGAGAGGCACTAGTAAGTTTAATTTTTTCATCCACAAACTTAGAAGATGAAACTAGATCTGTTTTCCCAAAATGGGGTAGATAAAGACCAATCACATGCAAGAGGTGTTTAGGTGATATACATGTCAGCATGTTAAATATCATCATGTATTTTAATGTTTATAGAATAATATATCTTATCAAATCTATAAGTTCACAGATATCACTGCTTCATATATGGCTAAATTTAAAAAGAGGAAAAAGGGAAAAAATCTACTTGAACTTAATGTAAACAGTAAGCCAAAATAGTAATGTGAAGAATTTTACATTGGAGAGTGTTACAAAATTCATAGTTCTTAAATACTGAGGTTTCAGTAATCCTGAAGTGGATGACTTTACATATATTTTTATTAGTTTCAGAAGGGGAATTTAGTGATTCATTAGTTGCATATTACACCTGGTGCTCATTATGTCAAGTGAATCCTGAAGTGGATGAATTTTTAAAATATTTTTCATTCTAGGTGAGCCTGGCTAGCTTAGTTGGTAGAGCATGTGACTCTTGATTTTTGGGTTGTGAGTTCAAGCCCCATGTTGGGCATAGAGATTAAATGAAAAAATTTTCCCTTCTAAAATGAGCTTCATATGCTTATTTTTCTTACAGGTTTGCCTCTTTAATTTTGCTTTTAATATTCAAGCTAATTATTAAAAAAATGAGTCTGTTCAGTTTGTACTGGAAGGGGAGTGGTCTGTTGATGTGCTTTTGTCTGAGATTCACAGTTTAATCATGGCTAATGGGCAGTGTGGATAATTCACATCCAAATCATCCGAATGAAATATATTAAAGAGAAATCTGGTTCTAAAATACCATTTAATTTTAGAAGCATTTTTTTCCCCTTTCATAACTTGTCGTATTTATAGTGGGATAGGCAGATGTTTTTATACAAAAAAATGATGTGAGATTTGGGGGCAGTAAGAAACATTTTGATAATTAGGGATTTATACTCTGCACAAGTCTACACAAATTATAAATAGCTACAACATAACCAGCCCTTTCAACTGGCAATTTTTAGTAGCCTTATTGAGGTATAATCATATACCACACAATTCACCCAATTGAAGTGTGCCATTCAGAGTTCTGTGATGGTCACCATGCACAATTTAGTACATTTTCATCATCCCCAAAAGAAATCCAATATCTATTAGCAGTTACTCTCCATTCCTTCTGCACTCCCAACTGGTGGCGACCCCTTTCTCTACTTTCTGTCTCAAGGGGTTTGCCTATCTGCACATATCCTGTAAAGGGGTTCATATGATATGTGGTCTTTTGTGATTGGCTTCCTTGACTTTTTATAGTTTCAAAGGGTCACCCATGATGTAGCATGTGTCAGTACTTTATTTCTTTCTTTTCTTTTTTTTAATTTCTTTTCAGTGTTCCAGAATTCATTGTTTATGCACCACACCCAGTGCTCCATGCAATACTTGCCCTCCTTAGTACCCACCACCAGGCTTTTTACTGCTCAATAATATTCTCTTGTATTGATAGACTATGTTCTGTATGTCCATTTAATAGTTGATGGATGCTTGGGTTGTTTCCACTTTTTGGTTATTGTTGCTGATGCTGTTATGAACATGCACATGCAAGTTTTTGTGTGAGAGTCTGTTTTTATTTCTCTTGGGCTTATACCTAGGAGTAAAATTGCTGGGTTAGGTTATGGCTATATTTAACATTTTAAGGAACTGGCTGGATCTTAAAAAGCATTTTTGGTTCAAAGTAAAATTACAATTTTATTTAAAATGAAATATATTCTCTTAATAAGGCACCAATTTTGTCTGTCAGTGGTTTTATACAAAATATCTATCAAATTCTGTTTGGCAAAAAAAAAAATCATCCTTAAAACACATGTTTTTGAAAACAGCAGCTTATAAACTACTGTTCTGCATCCTACTTTATAAGCATTCATCAAACTTGTCCCATCCTTCTGTGACATGTTTCTTTCCCTGCATATTTTATTGCTGCCTGTGTCAGTTAGTGTTTAGGGGGGAAAATGTCACAGAATCTGCCTCCTGATCTAATGATGGAATTCATGTGTTTTCTGGGGTTGACTTTTACAAATAAATTATAGGTTGTTAAAGAAATGATGGTAGTTCTCTTTTTCTTCTGAAATTCTCATTTCAGCAATAATAAACATTTTTAAAATAAAAACATAACACTTTGGGGTCTAGCTAATCTGACACTCATTTGATGTGCTCTCCTATTTAGTAATAATATTTTGAAGGATTTTTTTTAAAGATTTTATTTATTTGTTTGACAGAGATCACAAGTAGGCAGAGAAGCAGGCAGAGAGAGAGGAGGAAGCAGGCTCCCTGCTGAGCAGAGAGCCTGATGTGGGGCTTGATCCCAGGATCCTGGGATCATGACCTGAGCCGAAGGCAGAGGCTCAACCCACTGAGCCACCCAGGTGCCCCAATATTTTGAAGTTTTAAGAAGAAAGGCTTTCTTGTATAAGATATTATGTTCAGTGACTTCTTAATGTTTGACTTTGTCTTACTTTGTCACAATGCTTTCTTAAAGGATTTTGTACCAAATTAGCTACTTTAGATTCCTTCTCAGGGTGTTTCCTTTTTATATCTACTTACAAAATTAGGTTTTAGTACCTTGTTAGAAAGGGTTTTTTTCTGGGGAAAAAAGGAAAGAAGCCACTAAATTCAGTAAGTAGCTGAAGTAATAGAGAAGTGACAGCATAGAAAAAAGATGCTTCTCAGGGAAGAGAAAGAAAAAAGAACAATTAGCTTTGAATGGATAAGGTTACTCGACAAAGCAAAGAAACCTTTTATTGCTACCATAAGGAAAACAAAAAGGATAGTAAGGCAGCACCAAGCATTCAGTTCCTTGTAAACAAGACCAGACATACTCTTATCTGAATATAGAACTCTATGATTCTACATATGTATCAACTGAAGCCATCCTTAATTGTATTTCTGGTAGGCATAAGCTGTCTTATGTATATCAGAGTAGAGTAATGGATTTTTATAATGAAGACTGGAAGCTTCACAGTTTGAGTCATCTGGGAAGTAGACTCTGAGGCCTGATTTAGTGTGTTATTGATTAACAGGTGTCAGCATAGTGGAAGGGAGGCAGAGGAGTCCGTATTGGGCGGAGGCAAAAGTCAAGGTGTCCCCTTGCCCAACAACCTAGGGAGCTTTAGAGCTGAAATGGTTTATTGATGTAGTCCCATATTGTGCCAAAATGGCCAAATCTTTATTTTTTTTTAATATGTTTTTATTTGACAGAGAGAGAACAAGCAGAGGAAGTAACAGGGAGAGGGAGAAGCAGGATCCTGCAGAACAGGAGGCTCGATCCCAGTGTTCTGGGATCATGACCTGCCAAAGTAGCCAGATCTTTGTACCCTACTTCCATCAGTAAGTGGATAAGGCTGTGTTCCATGTGACCTTGGGTTAGGCACTCTCTGAACTCAGGTAGGTCTAATTCCCAAAGAGACTCACAGCTGGGACTGTCCTCTGACAATGTTCTTAACATGTGGGGCAACAAGTTCTTGAAGACAGGTCCCAATGCTGTTTCTCCCATATCCACCACACTACATCAGTCTCTATTCCCTTAACCTTTACAAAAGCTTTTTTATTTTTAATTTTTTAAAAATATTTTATTTATGTACTTGACAGAGATCACAAGTAGGCAGAGAGGCAGGCAGAGAGAGAGAGATGAGGAAGCAGGCTCCCTGCTGAGCAGAGAGCCCAGTGTGGGGCTCGATCCCAGGACCCTGAGACCATGACCTGAGCTGAATGCAGAGGCTTTAACCCACTGAGTCACCCAGGCACCCCATACAAGAGCTTTTCTAAAAATATTTTTTTCTGCTTATAAAAGTAATATAATTACACATCTTAAATGTACATTTAATGTGGAGATGGTTAAATACATTATTGTACAACTTTACAGTTAGAGACCTTAGAGTATTAAAATTAGATGAAGTATATCTATCTATACTGACAGGAAAATCTGCCATAATATCACAGAAGGAAAATCACTAGATTGCAGAACTATATAGTCATAGACAGTATGGTTCTGTTTTTATGTTCAGAAGCTATACAAGTGCATACAACGTACAGATACACCTACATTCACCGATGTTTTCACCTCCTAAAGATTGGATTGGGGTGACCAAGATGAGAGGAATGGTAGTTCCCCCCCTTTTTTCTGTATTACTTGAAATTGTAATGCATTTGGTTAGTTGTGTGCTCAGTTGATGTGTTAGTTTCCTATTGGTGATGTAACAAATCGCCACAGATTTGGCTAAAAACTGAATTCTAAGATGGGTCTCACTTGGGCTAAAATCAAGATGCCAGCAGGGTTCTGTTCCTTCATGGAGCCTTTAGGGGAGGATCCAGTGTCTTGCCTTTTCCAGCTTCTGCATGCGGCCTGCATTCTTTGGTGTGGGCCCTTTCCTCCATCTTCAAAGACAGCAGAGTGGCGTCTTCAGATCTGACTCTGTCTCTTCTGCCTGCTTCTTCCACTTAAAAGGATCCGTGTGATTACATTGAACTTACTCAGGTAATCCAGAATAATCTCCTTATTTTAAGGTCAGGTGATCAGGGACCCTAATTCCATCTGCATCCTTAGTTCCTGCTTGCCATGTAACATAACCTATACGCAGGTTCCATTGGTCAGACATAGACATCTTCAGAGGGCCTCTATTCTGCCCCACAGTACACTAGTAAACAGTGGCCTTGCAACCTGTATGCTAGCTGGTCCTACTTCTTGTTCAGATGATATCAGTTAAGAAAAGAGAAAATGGAGGTACAAGTATGTAATTCAATGTTTGTTCCTTAACTTGTATTGTATTAATAGGAGTTTAGTAAGAAATCATATAGGCAAAATCATTTTGGTTGGGAAAATGTACGTCTTCTACTCTTGTATAGTTTCTCCATGCTGACTTCTGTTAGAGTCCTTACTAGTGAAATGTAATCATTACTCCTCTTGGTATCTCTCCCAGTTTTCAGGGGGAATATACTTGAAGGTAAGGGCTATATTCTTAACCTCAATTTACCTGTCCATTCAATGAATATTTATTAAGTACTCTCTATATGCCAAATATTTTTCTGGACATTCTGATATATCTGTAGATGAAAGCCAACAAAAATTTCAATTCTGTAGTGGGAGAAGATGTCTTATTTATAAGAGGTAATGAATGAAAAAACTAGAATAGGTCAAGAAGGATTGGAGCGCAAGGGTCAGGGATCACTTGCAATTTTAAATAGGTTATCTGAGTGGCCTCATTAGGAGGATGATATTTGATTAAAGACTGTAAGGACTTTAAGGAGTCATGTGGATCACTGGGGAAATTGTGTTGATGGCAGAAGAACAGCCAGCATAAAGTCTTTATGGCTGGAACATTCCAGGACTGTTCAAGGAGACTGTGTGTGCATTTGGCTACACTACTGAACACAGCTGAAGGATTCCAAGGGTGGAAGCAGGAGACCACCTCATTGAAGTCATACTGGAGAGACATTATATGGCTTGGACCAGAGTGTAGCAGTGAAAGTGATGTGAAGTCATTAGACTGTGGATGTGTTGTCTTCTGGGGATGGGACTAATAAGCTTGTTGATAGCTTGGATGTGGGATAGGAAAGAAAGAGGTGTTAAGGATGACTTCAAGGTTTTCACCTAACTAGGAGGACAAAGTTGACATCAACAGAGATAGGGAAGGCTGTGGGAGGAGCAGGCTTGATGCAGAAGATCTGGAGTTAGTGTTGGGCTTGTTAGCCATTTGAGGTACTGTAAGACTTCTAATGGCAGAAGAGTAGGCGATTCTATATGAATCTGGAGTTCAGGAAAGACATCTGAAGTATGTTTAAATATGGAAGTTATCAGCATACAGTAGGTGCTAACTAAACTAGGAGACTGTCTGAGGCCACCAAATAAGCAGGTGTAGACTGACTTGAGAACAATACTGCAGGCTGAGTCATGGGATTCTCTAGTGCTAGGAAACAGAGGCAAGGAGGGGAAACCAGCTAAGGAGGCTGAGCCGTGACTCCAGTACCAAGCACACTGCTTGGTAGTGGTGGATAATAGATGTTTATTTAGTAGGCAAATGCACAAAGGGGAGGTAAATTAGCATAGGGCAATGGTGAATTTTATTTCTCTAGGTGGAATGTATTAAAAGGTGAAAATAGGTCAGTTTTATCTGTATCATCAGTGAATGGGTGGGGAATGAGTTATGGAGATTAGTCTAAATAGATTTTTCTATTCTTTAAATATATATGTGAGAAAAATAACCTTTCATTTTAGTAAATTGCAGAATTTTTTAAAATGCAATTACTTTTAATTTTCATTACTAAATATGCTGGTACTATATATGTATTTATAATATGTATGTATAAGTATTTAAGTACTAAATATGCTGGTATGGCTAATTCTTTGAGAAAATGTGTAAAAATGTCCCTTCTGTATAGAGGTGAATCCAGTTCTTAAGACTGGTGATTTCTATTGTTTGTAAATATACTTTAGAATAGCAACTTAAGGAGTTAAAACTCCTGTCTATGTATCTATCCTGTCTATGTATCTAAATTATTCATACTAAAGTAGTTTTGCAACTGTAAAACTGATTTTTACTTGTGTGATTTTGTTTCCATATATTTGATAATTTATAAGAATTTTCAACATTCTTCATGGTCATGATTGGTATAATGGAAATTTGGAAATTGTATTGAGCATGGATCTTGCTAGATTATAGATGTGGTTATTTTCTTCAAGGGTTTCGTATCATAACTTAAACAATTAAGACATTTATGGAAATGTACATAAACAAATTAGTTGGAGATATGTAAAATGATGAAATTCTGTTTGACTCCTAACGTCTATCTTACTATTTCTGTTGAGAGGAAAATTATTAAAGAGTGTTAAAGAATAGAATGAAAAGGCAGAAATATCTATTTTGACCGTATACGAAAGGAGTAGAAAATCGAACTCACAAACTGCCTTGATGGGGATGAAGATTCTATAAATTGGGTAGTTATTATAGTTACGTGGTAGTTCACATTTCTTAAAATGGATTAGGTCAGCTCCAATATAATCAAAACTTGTCAGTGAGAAATAGATAGCTCAGGATGGGGAGGCATGTGAGCTTTCTCGAGGAAGAAGAGAGCCCCAGATGACTGAAAAGTAGTGAAACGTATATTAAGGGTTCACGTGTGGATAGGAGCCAGCAATTTAAGAGGACTTATCTGTAACTTTTGAGGCTTTTCTTGATCCAGAAACTTCATATTTCTTGGAGAGTTTTAAATTCCCTAAAGATCCAGCCTGGGTTGGGCAATTATTCGAGCTCTGTTATGTATTTAGCCTTAGGGAAGTTATGTGAACTGTGTTATTGCTTCCTGTTTTTGTTTATTTTTTACTATAAGCTTTTGGAAAGGCCTTAGTTGAACTCCTGGAGCAAGGCTGTGATGACCATCGCCACTGCTCTGTGCCGCAGTCCTCTCTGTGTTTCATTGATTCTTTCAGAGACTTTGTTGTCGCACCCCTTCTCTGGCTTGTCTGTGTGTGTTGGGCAGGGTTGCCTTGATTTATGATTTATAACTCCTTTACCCTTTGGGCATTTTATGGTAAATAAAGAAATTGTCCTTGGAATAGAATTTGTCCTGAACTATTTTGAGAAAACACATAAGGCGTTTAAATTTGCATTTTCAATTAAAGCCTAGGGAAACCATTCACAACAGTGCAGAAGTTGATGCTGTGGTTTATTGTATTATATGCTAGTTATAGACCCTCCTTTTACACTTATTTTTCTGAAATGCTGTAAAAAAAGAATGCCTAGCACCATAGCAACCCCCATGAAATGAGGCATATGCTATTTCCAAGACTCACAATATGCTTTTCTGATACTGTTTGCTCATAAACATGTTTATTGTAGGTGCTGTCTGAGGCAGGGGCTGCTTTCCTATGGAAATCCTCTCTGGAACGTACTAGTTTCTGGTTCTCCTTAGGGAGAATGCAGCTCTTTCTGGCTTATGGCCTTAAAGAGTTTGACACTTATTGATAACATAGTCAGTGGCAGACATGTGTCTCTGTGACTTGTGACTATTCTATTACCCTATTTTTAAGGTACATTAGGAACTCACCCTTGTATTTTGAGGTGGGAGGGAGGTGAGGCACAGTGCCATAGATATCTGTGTCCTAGAGTGATGTCTTAATTATAAATCCTCATACTCTATCTCTTAAAGTCCCTGTGTATACCAGAAACAGTAATAGATGGGAAGTCTGACCAGGGATCACATTCTGGTTGTGTCATTAAAGGCTTTAAGACTTTGGTTTCAACACTTCTCTGAATGTAGAGAATCATTAAATTACTAAGTTAAGTTTTTGACATTCTTTTGGTATAGCAGAACAATAAATCTGCTGAATGCCCAAATATACATCCATTCCTCTAGCAGAGAAGATGATGTATGTGGTAAGGGAGAGGCAACTTTTGAAGAAGGAAGAGTGAGCTTAGATGGTTAATTTGGGAATATTACTTATAAGGAAGAACTGTGAAGAAGCAATCATTCTGTAAACCTGAACTTGTGATTTAGCAAAACTACTTGCTTTATTTTTGTTTGTTTTGTACAGGAGGCCTATAAAGGGCATTAGTGGTTGGAACCCAGTGTGTGAAAATAGTGACTCCGAGCCAGTGGAACATGATCTTTGCTGCACGTGACCAGTTTTTCTTATTTAGGGTCCCAGACTAGGGGGCTGCAATTATCTTCTGAAAGATGCTAGGCACGGTTACCTTGCTGCTCTTACAATAGTACAAATTTTGTTTGAAGAGACATTTTAGGGAGATGTTTGCCTCCATGTTTTAAATGTTAATTCCTGATTGTTTATTTAGCTTTCTCATAGAGGAAAAGGGTATGAAATTTAGGTTGGGGAAATGAATTTCTTAGGAATAGATTAATTTAGTTTGTGTGGAGAGGTGAGAATAAAGTTGTTTGTTTGTTTTAAATTTTATTTATTTATTTGACAGAGAGAGACACAGTGAGAGAGGGAACACAAACAGGGGGAGTGGGAGAGGGAGAAGCAGGCTTCCCGCTGAGCAGGGAGCCCAACGCTGGGGCACCTGGATGGCTCAGTGGGTTAAAGCCTCTGCCTTCAGCTCAGGTCATGATCTCAGGGTCCTAGGATCGAGCCCCACATCAGGCTTCTGCTCAGTGGGGAGCCTGCTTCTTCCTCTCTCTCTGCCTGCCTCTCTGCCTGATCTCTGTCTGTCAAATAAATAAATAAAATCTTTAAAAAAAAATAACCATTCTAAGTTCAAGTATTTTATTTTCCTTAAAGATGGGGGAATAGAAAGGAATGTTATAGTTTGAAAATCTTATTTAACCAAAACCAGTAGATATAAGTAATCATTATTTAGGAAGAATGACATAATGATTAAGTATTAGAAAATATAAGAATCTTAACATTGAGGAATTGGAAGTGACTGATCACCTGATTTTATAGACAGAATGAATCTCATTATCCAGTCCCCTAAATGTAAAATGGGAAAAATATTGGTTGATCCAGAGTAATTTTAAGGATTAAAAGATACTTTATTCATTCAACAGATATTTATTAAGTGCTTACTATATGCCGAGACCTATTCAGGTTCAGAGACTGTATCTGTGTGCTAGAAAGAAGAAAATCCTGGCCTTAATGAATTTTACAGACTAGGAGAGAAGAGCCTTCCCCTCGTGATGACAAATATGATGGGGACTTCCCCAGTGCTCACTGCGATGGGGTATAGATCTAAACAGTGCTGAGACCTGAAGAGAAGCGGGAGGAGGTGGGAGTGGAGGAGGAGAGGCTGTGTGTCTTGGATACAAGGTGTATTCATTGTCTCTTTCAATTCTTAACACCAGTTTTTAAAATACTTTATTTATTTATTTGACAGACAGAGATCACAAGTAGGCAGAGAGGCAGGCAGAGAGAGAGAGAGAGAGAGGAGGAGGAAGAAGGCTCCCTGCTGAGCAGAGAGCCTGATGTGGGGCTTGATCCCAAGACCTGGGATCATGACCTGAGCCGAAGGCAGAGGCTTAACCCACTGAGCCACCCAGGCACTCCTAATTCTTAACACCAGTTTTTCAAACTAGGTCTGATTTTCTCCTTTTTTACAGCTGAGTGAAGTTATATTTTTCCCTAGTCTCCGTTCACATAGAAGTTCAAATAATGTTCACTGAATAAGTTAATAATTTAGATTACTCCTCTAGTTTTCCCGAAGTCTTCATTAAGATAGTGGCAGAGCTGTCCCTGACTACAGCCCAGGCTCCTTCCCTTACACCTCACTGCCTCTCAGGGGTGTAGGGGCTTGTATGTGCATGGCGGATCTGAAGGGTGCCCACTTTTATATCTTCCACACTCACAATAGGAAAACCATTTCAGGTAATACAAATAATTTTATAATAGTAAGTCAGGGCTCCTAACATACTTCATTTTAATGCCCATCACTCGTTACAGATGTATTCAGTTATCCAGATAGATTAGTATTTGAGCTATGGTTTTAGTGTCTGAAATAATAGGATCCAACTCTGTAAAGTTTTCTCTGGCAAGCTATTGGCTTTGAAGTAAATTCAAGCCAAAATTCAAGGCTATTCATCCCAAATTTAAGTTCTGAAATGGGTGTCTGTGTCATCTTGTCTAATGTGTGGGTTGTGTGGGAGATTTTTCTTTGCAAATTGAGTCATTGGAGACTAGCGTTCCTGTAACTTTGTTTGAAATCCTGCAGCTGGTAAACCTTGGGTAGTTTCACTTTCTCAAAGAAAACATCTGTTATAGGTATTTGTAGTCTAGTTGAATGTGGGTTCTGCGTCTTAATTGGTAGAGCTATAATGACTTTATTTGGATTTTATAGAAATTCTAGTAATAACTAAAAGTGAACATTTTGGATCCTTTCTTATGATCCCATAATCAATTCCAAGTCAGTTTTACCCTTTGCTATCTAGACAGCAATTCCTAACTATCTTGAAAATATTTATATTTTTTAAACGTTGTTGATACGGAGTTATTTTGAGAGGGTCTTTTACTTCTGGCTTCTTTTGGCTCGGGAAAGCAGAGGGGTTAGTTTTGGAGTGCTCTTCTCTGCATCATCTGCTTGCGGTTCTTGGCAATGTTTCTAGGCTCCAAAAAGTGATATAGGGTTCCCCAGGTCTTCTAGGATTTTTAGAAGGCATGTGAGGTATTAAGTAACAGTACACGTGACTCTTTTGTAATTTATTTGGACTCTGAAAATTGTCATAGTGTATCTAATGTCGTAGTATATCTAATCTCATAAAAATAGGACCCATGTGCCTATTTTCTTAAAAGTCAGCTTGAATTTCATGTCTCTCCAATCTGCCAGTGGTCTATCTAGTAATTAGGATTTTAAGACTTTTGAATGGTTAGCAGCTCTTTTGGTGCAGAAAGGAGATGCAACCCAGAATAATAATGATACATATGTTGGCGCTACAACTACAGAGCTTTGGGTTTATATTTTCATCAGACAAAACTAAGCCCTCTCAAATGAATGCCACGGTAGACCAGTCTCATTCTGACTTCCATCCGGGAGCTTACTGTTGTAGGAAGATATAAGGTATTTCTAATTTCCACTCCTCATATTTTCCGCTTCTGTATAGCAGTGGTTCTTAACAAACACTTGAGTTATCTGCCTGATTTTACCCTTAGAACTCTATACCAAGGCAGACAAGCTCAAGTTGACACAGTTGTGATTTATGGCCATTTGATGCCAGTGATGTGGGGAAGGGTACACTTTAGCTAATAAGGCTATATCCATCCCTTCATTTGGCAATAAAGAATAGATTTAAAAATGTATCAGGATCAAAAAGAAGATCCTTCACTATGATTTTTCTTTCTAGTGAAGAACCCTTAGGCTAGCTTTCTATAATGTTGAGCTAATGTGTTTGTATGTTCAAACTGTCTTAACAGATATTTATTGAGTGCCTGTCTCCTACGAGGTATTATAGTGGCTGAAGTGAAAATTTTCATGAGAATTCTGATCTATAGAATTGAGAAGCTAAAAAAAAAATTATGTGTGGGGGGTGTTAGCACAGGTCTTTTCTGCTCGAGTCAAGCGGAAACTATTATGAAGCAACACATCTTTTCCTTTAAAAATTTGGCTTATTTAGAGAGCACTATCTTAAGTTAGATATGGAAATATTTATTAAATTTTAATATGAATATAAACTATAACATATCACAGTACAGCTCCGAGTTTGGTGTTTAGGATGAAGGATAAAAGATTTGTGAACAAAATAGGTTCTGTGAAAGCAGATTCTTGCTAAACCTTGAGCGCCGCCTGTTTGATCGTCCTCCAGTCTGCCCATCTGCCTGTGGTCTTAGGTGTGGAAGAAGCATTCTTCTTTTCAGTTAGGACCTGGCGACCTCTATCTCTATGAATACCATAATATAATCTGTATGAGAGATACATAAATAGGTAGGTAAGATTATTTCTTTATTATGGAAATGTATAAGAAATTCTTAATTCCTTATGGTATACTTTGTATTAACTGTTTATCGAAATGGGTGTTAGGACTTCTTTCCCTAACACTATAAGTCAAGGTCTAATCAGACATCTTCATTTCATTAAGTTGGATATTTTACAGAGCCTTCTTGGAAGCCGGCATAACGTGGTTGTTATAAGTTGTTGGCCCAAACATAGTCACATTACTATATCTCCATGCAAGAAAGACTGGGAAATGTAGTGTTGTTGTTGTTGTTGTTTAGCCTTGGTACTGACTAAAAATTAGGGCTGTGCTATTAAGAAAAGGGCTACTGCAACCAGGAGTCAAATCCAGCTCAGCAAAATAGGCTGTTTAATACCAGGAGCTGACTGGTTGCTACCTCTGACTTGTCACAGCCCAAAGAAAAAAAAGAAGAGAAAAGAGGAGGTATCAGAAGTTATATTTGTAACTCAATTAGTGAATTAAGAAGGAAGCCTAGCATCGAAGGGCCATGGGATTCAGTGACCTTCACATCTACAGCAGTCCTGTGGCCCCTCTGGACCAGAGGTGGAGCTTTTGTAAAATTTACTCTGTGTGTCACAAATGTTGCAAAAATGTGGAGGAAAATATCACTATCTTCAGAAATAGGAGTAAGCATTGTTTTAAAATCCATAGAGTCCAGTAAGTTTGCATATAAAGGAAATTCCTTGAATTTTGAATTGTATTCTCCATTTGAAACTCTCTAGAGAAATTAAAATGCATTTCTCTGAGGAGGAAAAAAAAGAAAAAGAAAGAAAGAAAGAAAGAAGGAAAAAGGCTACTGCATAGCTGCCCAAGATTTTTTTCCCTCTACTCCTCTGATTTCTTCCTAATACTTAAATGGCTATATTCTTTCCCTTGACATCAACATTGCTTGATTTTGCACTTCATGCCTGAATCTTTCTACGTGAGAGGAGGGCCCTTCAAATCTTTTGCAGCTTTCATTTCCATTAGCTCTGTAGGGATATCCTTAAACAAGTAAATTAAGAAAAGGACATTCTGTGCCTTACTTTTCTGTCCTTTCTTTACTTCAGATTTTAATGATCTGTTTTAGTTAAATCTGCAAACTGATTCATGAAGAAACGTGATTATTAGAGGAAAAGGCACCATTAGATTGAAGACATGGGTCAGTTGACTCAGCAGCAGAGATGGTTTGCAAATAAAACTGTAGCTGTTATCATAAGGGACAGAAAGCAAATGACAGAGAACCATTTTTTGGAAGGGTTATTTGGCTTTTTAGAAATAAATGCATCATCTAGCCATAGTTGACATTGCTGGCTTTTCTAGTATAAAATCTCTTTGCTCTTCAAAGAATGAGGACCCATGCAGGCACACTCATAGATGTTTATATATGAAATTACCCAGTGTCTTTTCTAAAAAGTATACTTTTCTAAAAAGTATTTCTGATTTGCTTCTATGAAAGACTTGCAAGTTGTGGTGTGAATAAGGGTGGGTGAGGCCTTCCCTTTCCAAGCTGTTGTGGACTTTTGGAAGCAACTTGAACCCTCTGGGTCCTATTTTAATCCTGGAATTAAGGTGCATTGGGTGGAGCTAAGGGAATTGCAGCCCCATGGTCTCAGTCAAAATTGCTGTTACCATTTGCTGTTGCCTAGCTGTTTCTTTGATTTCCCAGAATAATCACAGTCTCTTAGATATGGAAGTATCTTAATAATCATGTGGTATCACTTTGGAAAAAAAAAATGGAGGAGGCCAAAGGAACTGCTTCAAGGTAGAAAACCTGGTATTAGAACCGTGGTTCAGTGCTGCGGGTCCAGTGCTCTGTTCCAGTGAACTCAGTTTCTCAGAGAAAATGAGACTGAGCTTGGTGTTTTTGTGTGTTCTCATCCTTTGATCCTGATTCTTAACAGGCCTGAAATCTACTCCTGTATGTGTCAGGTTTTAGATTAGAAGAGGCTCATCCATTATGGAAGTAATTGGGGAAGTGGGGTCTATGTACGGCAAAGCGAGATGGGTTATTGCAGTGGAATGGGAGAACTTTGCTAGTCAAGTCACATTTCTGCAGTTTCTGAACGGACTTAGGGCTCTTCTTTTGTCTCCATCTTATTAGTAGACAAGCTGTTTTGCTGCTGGAGCTGCTGAGCCCACAGCAGCATGAATCAACAAGTAGGAAGTGTTATTAGTCTTCTGAATTCAAGCAGAAACCATTGCCAAAGGCTTGCTATTTTCGTTTGATCCTCTATATAAAGTCTCTTTGTGATAGCATGTTTATCTTCTGTGTGGCTCAGTTGGGGTTTCACTTCATCTAGTCCATGTAGTTATACCTAACATAAAATCACACATGACACAGTCAGCCAAGAGGCTGTCTTTCCTTCCCGTATGGCCACTAGGTTGACATTTCCTACTCTTGTGACCATGTTTGTAAATCCCACATCAGTCTGATAAAAGATGATGTGGGATTCTTCTGTGGATGACTTTCCTGTGAATTTCTTGATATGAAAAGATTTGTAAATATATAATTCAAACTCGATTCTTTGTTTAGTGTCAATATAATTTTTTAAAGATATAATTAAAGATATAATTTTTTAAAGATTTTCTTTATTTGAGAGCGAGAGAGCACGAGCACATGTGCCCAAGAAAGCACAAGAGCAGGTGGAGGGACAGAGGACGAAGCAGACTCCCCACAGAGCAGGGAACCCAACATGGGACTCCATCCTGGGATCATGACCTGAGCTGAAGGGAGATGCTGAACCAACCGAGTCACTCAGGTGTCCTAAGTGTCAGTACAATTTTTACTGAATAGGGAGAAATTCTATGAATCTCATTTTTCCCAGAAAATCCACAGCATGCAGACTTCAAGTCTGAATGGAACGTCTGCCTCCTGGTAAGCCCGAGGTAAGATGAAGTGAGGAAGAGGTGAGTAAGGAAGGAGAGAGTGATATTTCATTGAGAAAGGTCAGTGAGGTAACCAAATAGGCTTGCTTCATGATGAATGTAATTTAAGCACTTAGTTTTAACTTTTTCTGGAAATGTCTTTCCTTTTCCCCATCTCCCTGTCCTGATAGCACAGGAAGTGGGAAAAGAACACCATTTACACATTCTCTAAAACAGTAATTCTCAAGCTTCATGTGAATCACCTGGGAATCTTAAAGAGTGCATATTCTGATTCAGTAGTGGTGGGACAGAATTTTAAAGTATGTTCCTTGGAGCAGCAGCACTGGCACCACCAGTAGTATTAGATGCGTAAATTCATGTCCTCACCTGATCTACTGATCAGATTCTCAGGATGGGCCCCAGAAACTGTTTTAACAAGCTCACCAGGTGGTTCTTATGGACCTTAAAGTTTGAGAATTACTGCTCTAGACAGTACACTTCAGGTATTCTCCCTGGACCCTGGGACTTGCTATTCTGTGATTGAACCTTGCATTAATTGTTTTTTAAGGATTTTATTTATTTGACAGAGAGATCACAAGTAGAGAGGTCGGCAGAGGGAGAGGGGGAAGCAGTCTCCCCACTGAGTGGACAGCCCAATGTGCGGCCTGATCCCAGGACCCTGAGATCGTGACCTGAGCCGAAGGCAGAGGCTTAACCCACCGAGACACCCAGGTGACCCTGAACCTTGCATTATTGAGTTGAAACAGCTGGGCAGAGATCTGTCTTTTGGTTCCTGACTGGCTGAGAGTGTCCAGCAAGTTAACTAACTCTATTGAAGTAAGTAGCTCTTGGTCCTTTACCACTGTGTGTTAAACCCTGAATATGCCATTTCAGGGAATCCTAAACATCCTCAGCAGGGTTAGCCATCATTATAGAGCCATTGTGTAATACTTTAAAAGGTAGACTGAAGAAGAAACTAAACATTACACCCTATAAGAAAATATTCTTGCAGATTTTCAGAGGTATCAATGAATATCATCTGGGTTTTACATCTTTATGTCAGCTAAGTCCCAAAACTTGGATATTTTCAGTCCTCTTAATGGACATTGGCCATTGTAACCAGATTCTATGACTGCATGGTTCTGGCGGACGCAAACATGCTTAGCAGTGCCTTTGCGAACTTTGCCATCACTGTTGAAGGAAGGATAATTTTTTGTAATGGGGATTGGATTTTTTCATGATTCTGTTTTTTAAGATATTTGCAAAAAAAGGAGCGTTACCTCTTATAATGTCTCAACAGCTATAACTTTTAATCTCTGGAAGTTTTGTTGATTTCCTCCAAAGGATATAGCTGAAGAAATGCACATTGTATATTGCTCTTATTTGTCAAATTGTTTACAAGGCCTCCAATATCAATGGGCTGAAGCTGTGTTTATACTTTTCCACTGGGAGGCTTTCATCTTGTGGAAAGGGTCCATTTGTTTTGTGAATCTCTATAAAGTAATGAGAAGAATTCAAAATTTATAAGGGTATTCAACAAGTGTTCCAAAGAGGAATATTTGGGCACACTTAATAGAAAGAACACAATATTTCAAAACCCATCTCAAATATAAATATATGTAAGAACTCCAGCCAAAATTTAAGGTTAATGTGTATCATGCTTTAGATCTCTCATACAGAATTCACATCAAGTGTCTGCTGCAGTTCCCTTCCAGAGGCAGTACAGGGTGTCTTCAGCCCTCATTTACAACTTACAGAAATTTACCTCGTTTCTGCAGAAAATTGCAAAGAATCAGATGTTTATTCCTAAGCTAGAATTTGAAGGCCAACAATTAAAATAAACATGTCTCTGCCAAAACTTGAACTAAATTAAAAAATTTAGCATACAAATTAAAGTTTACTTAAAACTAAATTTATCAAGGAAATACATTTGTTTTGCATTACTGGTTTCAATTATTCTGGAAAGGCTTTTATTTTTATGGAATGCTGAAGATTTTTAAAAGTTTCAAACAATTTGTTAGATAATTGCACTATTTAAAATGAGTTATGAATGTCTTAAATAAATGAATTATTAGCACACAGTTGATGAGCTTATAAAGAGACGCTAATGCAGCCATGATCCTCTAGTTTAATGTCCATATCCCAGGGGACTATAAAAGACCTGGTCTGTAGATTTAAAATAGGTTATATGTGGGCTAAAAATATATGTAGCACTCTCTGCTCTCTTCTTTATTGCTTTTTGTTGGGGAGACATCTCAATTTTGAGACCTCTTCCATGAATTAATCTCAGTCAGATGTTTGTATTCTTAGTTTATTGCCGTAGAAGAAAAGAGATTATTCCTTTTAATAGTTCTCTGCTCTTAACGCTATTTGCACAATGTGGCCTGATTAATACTTCTTAAATACTTTACCACATAATTTTTTTACATCTAATAAATATTTAGTTACTTTTTCTACAGACTTACTGAGGTATAAATGACAAATAATTTATATATTTTAGATGTACAAGGTGATATATGTATACATTATGAACTATTTACTACAGTCAAGTTAATTAACATATCCATTACCTCACATTATTGTTGTGTTGTGTGTGTGTGTTTGTGTGGTGAAAACGCTGAAGATCTCAGCAGGTTTTAAGTATACAGTGCAGTGTTAACTATAGTCATCATGCTGTAAGTTAGATCCTCAGAACTTATTTCATCTTATAACTGAAAGTTTAAACTCTTTGACAGACATTTCCCTCTTTCCCCTAACCCCCCAGACCTTGGCAACCACCAGATCTTGGCAACCACCATTCTGCCATGTTTTTACAAGTTCAACTTTTTCTTCTTTAAGATTTCACATATAAGTGATAGCATCCAGTATTTGTCTATCTCTTTCTGGTTTATTTTGCTTAGCAGAATGCTCTCCAGTTTCATCTGTGCTGTTGTCAATGACAGAATTTTTTTTTAATGGTGGAGTAACGTTCCATTGTGTGTGTTTCTGTAAGGTAAGTGTCCAGTTGGATGCTATCATATGTGGGTATCAACTTTCCCAATACCAGTTTCTGAATGAGACTCTCCTTTTCCCATCACGTATTCTTGGCACCCTTCTCGAAGAAAGATTAGTTGACCATATGCACATCCTCCATAATTCTTTTATCTCAAACTTCTGTTGACTCCTGCTTCCTGCGCCAAGATTCAAGGACCCCAGGTTATTGTTTTTATTTTAATTCATCTGCAACTCTTCCTAATTATACTCCTCTGCTTCAGCAAGTTCAGTGACTTTCCTTCGCTCAACACATTTCAGGTTCATTCAGTGCTTCTTGGGGTAAGTTGCCCTTTCTACCTACAGAGGTCCAGTAAATCATAAATATAACTGTTCCTACATATAGAGGAAGGCAGACCCATTCTAAAACTACTTTAGAAATTTTGTGTTGTAAACATCTTAACCAAAACAAATTTAAATTCAGCCAGTCTACTGAATTTTCTCTCAATTACACTACATGCTTTTTGAACAGAAAATGTTAAACACAATCCTTTCCAGGTAATTTAGGGTGACATTATACACAGTAAAAATAAGTTTCAATACAGTTATTTCTACTAGGCTTAATTTCTATTAAGCACTATTTGTTCTATTTTTAAAAGGACCTGGACTGTGTCTTTCTGTTTTTCCATCTACTCTAATATTTAACCTAAGAATTTTTTTTCTATACTGCTGTCAGTATCTATCCTACTTCTTAATTTGTCTCAGAATAGAAGTACTTTCTAATAAAAATTTTCAGCTTGTTGGAGGTTGGTGAAACTTCCAAAATTTTTTTAATTAAAAAAACAAATTGACTTTGAATAAGGTCTAAGGAACTAGCTTATGAATAACGTCCATGAATTGGTGGTACTTTTTTTTTTTTTTTTTTTTGGTCTGCCTGGATACTTTTATTATTTGCTTTTTTCTGAGTTCTTACCTATGATCTGGATAGTACAAAATATTAAATTCCAAATAAGTGGAACATTTCTGTTGTTTGAATGGTTAAGTGTGGTAAGCTGTATGGTGGTTTGGTATTTTCAAGTAAAATGTACTCACATGTCGATTTACTGGCCTTATAACCAAAGTTCAAACTTGAAAGCTTACCATTAACATTCATAACTCTTTTTTGATTGGTTAGAAAAATTAACATGATTCCAGCTCTTGAATAAGATTCTGGTTACTTTCCCATGATTAAGCATAGGTAGAACCTATTTCTGATTCATTATTTTAAGATAAAGCCTCAAGATATTTTAAAATATTTCCACACAGATTTCCTAGAACACATAGTTGCATGAGAAGAGCAGTTTTCAAAAGGATGTCTCAATTCTGGAAATGTCGTTTTCTTTTTGCTCTTTTATCCTCCATCTTCCCCCCCTTTCCTGCCCCCCACTCTCCTCACCCCATCTTGCCACTGCAGGACAAGAGATATGATGAAAGTTGGAAAATAGTAATTTATGTAGAAAGCCTGTGTTCCATGCTTTATGAAAGTAAATTGTAGAAAATTAATGTTGTGACAAGATGATTCTATTTTGATGAATAAAATCATTGAAAAGCTATCAAGCCCCACTGTTTCTCTGCTGCAAGATTTTTTCCCCTCTCTATTCTGCATGTGCATTCTTGGCTTTCTTCCCAATTAGTCTTTACCAAAGAGTAATAATTAGGGAGATAGGATTTTGACCTACCTTGTGAACAATAAAAATACTTACCACCCATTTTTCTACTTGTTAATTCTTTGTGTACTAATACTCTGTGCTTTCAGAAAGAAAAACTCCTACTTCTGTGATTCCTACATAACAAAAGAGTAATCAAAGGCCAAAATAAAAGCAATTTTGAAACTGCTTGATGAGCTCCGGGGAACAGTGTACAAAAGGAGTGCAATGCATCTTATAGGCTAAATTAGACTTACAATTTCTTACATTCTCTCAAGTTCCTTAGTGCGAGAGCAATAAATTAAAATTTTACGTTTAAATTAGTGTTTTGCATAGGTAATGCTTTCACATGGCTCAGAAATCTGAAGATATCGTAAAAGATGTCCTTTGTATGTCCCTATTTTCCTAGTTCCCTTTACTATCCCCTCTCCTCCCCACAAATACAGAGAAAGGCAAATACTGTATGATCTCACTTATATGTGGAATCTAAAAAACAAAAAAAAACCACCCAAAACCAAAGCAAAACAAACACCCAAAATAACAACAATAACAAAAACCACAAGAAAAACATGAACTTATAGCTAGTACAGATTGATGGTTTCCAGAGACTGGAGGTTGGGGGTGGGCATAATAGGTGAAGGGGTTTAAAAGATACATATTTCCAATTATAAGTCCTGGGGATATAATGTACAGCATGGTGAATATAAGTAATAATACTGGATTGAATCTTTGAGAGTTGCTAAGAGAATAGACCTTAAAAATTCTCATCAAAAGAAAAAAATTATAACTGTGTTAATCAATGTTAACTAGACTGACTTTGGTGATTGTTTTACAATAGAAACAAACATTGAATCATTACACCTGAAACTAATATAACGCTATGTACTAATTATATCTCAATGATAAAACTGTTGCTTGTAAAATGTGTATTTTTTATAATATTTCCTCCTGATTTTTTTTTTTAAATTTAACACAGTATACTTTGGAATTACTTCTGTATACATACACAAAGAAGATGGTCACTTTTTATAGCTGCATAATATTTCATTGCATTGACATACCATAATGTATATATTTAGCAATTCCCTTATTTATGGATATTGCATCTTTTTAAAAGTCTTTTGATATTATAAACTATTTTTCTAGAAATGGTATACATACATAATTTTATACTGTAGGATAAATTGCACAATTGGAATTGCTTGAGCAAAGACTGTATGTGTTTTAATTTTTATGTTTATTATCAAATTGCTGTCTGTTGGTACTCTGCTAATTTCTAGTCTCACTGGGAATATATGAGATTATTCATTCCCTCTCAGCCTTACCAATAGAGGGTGTTATCAACTTCTGGAATTTTGCCAGTATGATAAATAAAAACTAATATACTTGTGGATTTTTAACTTGTGTTTTTTAAATTATGAGTGAGGTGAAACTTCTATATTTAAGCAGTATCTTTTTCAGTAAACTTGTTTTTCTTTTGTTGGTCTTTTGATTGATTTCTAGAGGCTTTCCATACATTATGCATTTTTCTGTGATGTCAAGTGAAAAGTGTGTTTGAGTTTTTATCATCTGTGTTTTTAAATATATATATACATATATTTATATGTATAAATATATATTTATGAAAAATATATACATGAAATATATATATATACACACACACACACACACATATACATATATTTTGTTATTTCCGTGAGGAGTTGGTTGATCTTCAGTTTAATATATCTCTTTATGGCTTCTGGAGTTTTAGTCATAGTTAGAGCTTCTTCACTCCAAGATTATAAAGGAATTCTCCTATTTTTTCTAATACTTTTGATATTTTTAGTGTCACACTTAAATCTTTGGAATTCTCATTTGTAATTGTTCTCTATTAATGTAGCTTTTAAATTGGATACTTAGTTATTAAAAGATTTATTTATTTGACAGTGAAAGCATGAGTGGGGAAAGGAGGAGAGGGGGAGCGAGAAACTTCAAGCAGACTCCCTGCTGAGCACGGAGCCTGATGCAGTACTCAGTCCCAGGACCCTGAGATCATGACCTGACCTGTACTCAAGAGTCAGATGCTTAACTGACGGAACCACCAAGGTGCATCACCCCTGCCCCATATTTTGTGGGGTTTTGGGGCTACTTAATTATTGCATGATCTGTTTATTTGCCAGTACTCACTGATACTTAGGCTTTGTGATATGTTTTAACAGCTAGCATTCCTAAACTACATTTAATGTCTGAAATTGCTAAACTATCTGTGTGTCTACTTAAGAGTTTTTTCTGGACAATCTTATTTCCTCATTTTTTTCTTTATAAACTTCCAGATTGACTTGTTTCATTTAAACAACCGGTCTTATTATTAGGATTGCAGTAGACTTTCAAATTAACTTAAATTGCTATCTTTATGATATTGAAATTTGTTCTCAAAATCATATTACTTTTCCATGTGTACAAGTTTCTTAGATATCCTCTTACAGTATTTAAATGATCGTGTAAGTCTTCCACATTTTTTATCAGCCTGATTCGTTGGTGTATATATTTTTTGGTACTATTTTTGACTTCTATGTGTTGAATTCTAATCCTACTTCCTTACTGAGGTTTTTCACTGTAGTTGTTTTTCAGTTAATTATATTTTCCAGATATATAATCATAGCTTCTCCATTAAATGATTTTTATTTTCCCCTTTCTAATTTGTATTGCTGTAATTTGGTTACTGCTTATCTAATTGTCTTGGGTTGTACTTAAATATCAGCTTTAAGTAATTTGGTTACAATGAGCATTTTCGTCTTACCTCTGACTTATAGGAATGTTTCTTGTATTTTACCATAAAGCATGATGATAGCTTTTGTTCTGACTTTGGATATATTCATATTGTTGTTAAGGAAGTACCATCCATAGAGTAAGAATTGTAGCTGAATGTGTGGATACTTCCTTAACACCTGTATTTCTCAGCCGACCTTACATTAAATGAGATTTTCTGATTAATGTATGGCTATGATATTGCCAGTGTCATGTAAGTGAAAGTGATATTTGCCATTTATCCCACAACCTTTTTTTTCCCTTCCTGCTGGGAGAAAACTAGAAGTGGTAGCCACCCAACTTCCACCACACAATTACAGCAAGGCCACCAGGGTGGCAAAGCCACTGATGGAAGGAACCTGGGACCCGGAATGATTCTCTGGAACATGTAATTTACATTATTATTTGAGAAAGAAGAATTAATTTATTTGTTCTTTAAATATTTTTATTTTCCCATCTTTTTATACCACTTAACCTTTTATTTTTACTATCAGCATTTCATCCCATATTTTAAGTCAATTTTATCAAGAACATTTTTTTTTTTTTGTATGCGAAAAAGTGAAAGTCACTTTTTCATTGTGGAGATTATTGAGTAATATGTCTCTCTAGATATATTAATATAAATTATATTAATTTATTGTATTTGACCACCTCTGCATTCCCTGGAATAAGTCACATTTGATAAAATCTATAGTTCTTTTAGAATGATTCTGGCCGTTTCATTAATATTCACATATATAAGATTTTTCAGTTATTTTTGTTATCTTTAGTCTTTATCAGGTTTTGATATTAATGTTAATCTTTCTTTGTAGAGAGAATAAAAGGTTTTTTTCTTTCTTTTTCCATGTTTTGGGAACATTTGAAAACAGTGGAATTCACCATTCTTTAAAAGTGTGGTGCAATTCACCTGTAAAACTTCCAAAGCCTAGAGATTTTATTGGCACTTTTCTCTAATTCATCTGTTGAAATTAGATTTTTATTCTCCATTGGGACATTTTAGGGGAATTATATTTCCTAGAAAATTATGTATTTCATCCAGATTAGAACCTCTTTTTGATAGAAGGGAGTAAAATGGTCTTTGTGGTTTTATTTTTCTCTATTTAATGGCTTTCCCCCCTCCTCTTACTCTTATTTTTGTGCTTGTATTTTGTTCATTCTTCCCGGACTAGTTTTGCTGTGCTTTATATTTTTTTAATGAGCAAGCTCTTAAATTTATTTACTAAGTCTACTCTTTTTTCCTAACTCTTGATATTAATCATTTATCCTATTTTCCCATTGTTTTTGTTTTATTTTTCATAAATTTGATTCAGATGCTCAATTAGCTCTGTTTTCTTCTTCAAACATTACTTATAAAATTTAAATGTGTTGCAGTTTCCTCTGAGCAGTGTTCTAACTTTATCCCATGGATTCAGATATATGATATTTTCATTAATATTTTTTTCATATAAATTCATAAATCTCTGTTTATATGTCTTCTTCAAAGAGGAAGTTGCTTTAGAGGGAATGTCAAAATTTCCCCAAGAGAAGACCTTTATCAATTTCCAGTGTTATGATCTCTAAATTTAGTGTATTATGTTCAGAATATGTTTTCTGTGTTACTTCTAGGATTTGGATATATTTGAGAATGTTTTCATAGCCTATTATTAATTTTTATAAATATACTAGAAATCCATAAATATGGGTCATTGAAAAGTGTATTTTTTATAGTGTAGTGTTTGTGATATATCAGTTATAATTTGCTAATGAAGCTACATTGTTTTCTCATATTTTGAGGGAACAGAATTAGTCTTTAACTAGTGTGTTTGTCTCTACCTGTACTTACAACTTTATGGATGTTCTGCTATATTATAGGGTTTGGGTTTTTTTTTTTTTTAACATTTATTTATTTATTTATTTGACAGAGAGAAAGAGAGAGAGAGAGAGAGATCGCAAGTAGGCAGAGAGGCAGGCAGAGAGAGGGGAAGCAGGCTCTCTGCTGAGCAGAGAGCCGGATGTGGGACTCGATCCCAGCACCCTGAGATCATGACCTGAGCCCAAGGCAGAGGGTTAACCCACTGAGCCAACCAGGAACCCCTATATTATAGTTATTTTTAATAGTTGAACTTTTATTGTGAATTGCATTGTATGTATAAACATTTTTTGACATTTTGGATTTGAATTATACCTTGTATGATATGAATATCAGATCTATTTTAGTTTTGTTTCTATTTCATTAGTATATCTTTGCCTACATTTTAATTTTAATTTTTGTGAATCCATGATGTTAGATGTTCTTTCAAACATTGAGTTAGGTTTCTCTTTCTGACTCAATCTTACACTCTTTTAACAAGATAAGTCTGTTGATACTGATATAGTAAATGTATTGTGAGTGCTGTCATATGTTAAATTTTTTGTTTTCTTTTTAGTGTTATTATGTTCTTCTGAAGTCTTTCATGATGTTTGTCTTTTGCTTTATTGTTCACTTTTTTGTATTAGGAAGGTTTCCTAATTGTGGGTTATCTTTATAACTGCTCTTTTATATCATACCCTTAGATCTCCTTTTCTATAGAGTGTATCAGTTTTCTACTAGGCTCAGTGATGAACATGAGTACCTGCATCTTCTTCCTCTTTCCTCACCAATGTCTGTGTTAATCCTGTATTCACCTGATGTTAAATATGTTTCTCCTTCTGCTGTTTTTTTGGGTTGGCTTTAATGATATTTGATTTCTGGGTATAAGATAAGGCAATAACCATTTTTTCAAAATAGTTTTCTAACTTTCTAATTTTTTTTCTGCTCTCATTTTTCTTTTAAGATTTTATTTATTTATTTGAGAGAGAGAGACAGAGAGAGCAGGAGAGGGGAGGTCAGAGGGAGAAGCAGACTCCTCATGGAGCTGGGAGCCTGATATGGGACTCGATCCTAGGACTCCGGGATCATGACCTGAGCCGAAGGCAGTCGCTTAACCAACTGAGCCACCCAGCTGCCCCTCTGCTCTCATTTTTACTAATTGGACCGTTTCTACTTCTCAGAACATATAATATTCACTTTTTGTTTTAGTCTTCTCAGTAGCCTTTTTTGGATGACTTTCCTCAGTCATGTTTTACCGACTAAATCCCATCTAGTATTGTCTTCAAGAAAGATTAGTTTTTGTGTGTTAAAAGCTGTTTGTTGTCTTTATTTTTTTAAAATTTTTCTCAATTTTTAAAGGTATAATTGACCTGTAAGTTGTATATATTTAAGGTGTACAAGGTGATGATTTGATACATGCATACAGTGTGAAATGATTACTACCACCAAACTAATTAAAACATTCATCATCTCATGTAGTTACCTTTTCTTTTTCTGTTAAGATCACTCTTAGCAAATTCTAAGTATACAATATAGTATTATTAGCTATAGTCACTTTGGTGTACATTGTTACAAATTAGAGAGAGAGAGAGAGGAACCAAATGGGGGACAGGCAGAGGGAAAAGGAAAAAGCGAGAATCACAAGCAGACTTCCCTCTAAGTGTGGAGTCCAACACATGCCCGATCCCATGACCCTGAGATCATGATCTGAGCCAAAATCAAGAATTCGCTGCTCAACGAACTGAGCCACCAGGGTGCCCCATTCTACTTTTATTCTTGAAGGACAACTTGACACATTTTTAAAAAAAAATTTTTTTGAGCATCTTGTAGATGTTGCTATACTGTTTTATGGAGATGAGTGCAACTGTGGAGAAATTTATATTTTCCGATTGTTAATCTCTCTGGTCTGCTTTAAGCATTCTTTTTTTTTTTTTTTTTTTTTTTAAACTAAAGTTCAGTAACACCACTAGCATCTGTATCTGGGTTGTATATCATGGGTTTTTCATGGTCCACAGTGTAATTTTAAATATATATAATTAAGTTTTATTTTATTTCAAGGAATATTTTGGAGTTGTATTTTTAAATTCTTTGTTACGCTGTTTTGTTTTTCTTTCTTTTTTTTAAAAATTTTTTTTCTTAAGATTTTATTTATTTGACAGACAAAATCACAAGTAGGCAGAGCAGTAGGCAGAGAGAGGGGGAAGCAGGATCCCTGCTGAGCAGACAGCCTGATGTGGAGCTCGATCCCACGACCCTGGGATCATGACCTGAGCCGAAGGCAGAGGCTTAACCCACTGAGCCACCCAGGAGCCCCTTGTTTTTCATTCTAAAGCACTCCAAATATGTGTTTATCTTCTTTATCTGTATTTCATATCTATCTTCTCTAATTTTTTTCAAGCCTTTATTTCCATTTAATTCTGTTCTTTTTTAATTTCGTATGCCCCTTCTGATTTCCAAAAAACTGTTTAAAGTGATTTTCTTTATCATCATTTCTGAGAATTTTTCCTTCATGTTTCTTGAGTTCTGACTGCTCATATTTGAACTTGTCCTATTGAATTCCCATTTTTCCTTATGATTTTAAAAGGCATTTTCTCCATTTATCTTGTGAAATTAATGACAAAATTTGGGGTCAGATCTTTGTTCTGTCGCAGAAGATAAATCTTGTGTTTCTTGTTTGCTAGTGAGTTTTACTGCTCTTTCTCAGTATTTTTCTTACACTAATTTTGTGTCAGTGCCCTGCCATGTTTTTGTGTAAATAGGCATAGCCCTGAGGTATTGCAAGTTTGGTTTCTATCAACCACGATGAGGTAAATATCATAATAAAATCAAGACTAATAATTTTTTTTATTTCTCTGTGCATATAAAGGTTGTGTTCATACTGCAGTGTATTAAGTGTGTAATAGCATTATTTCTAAAAATTATACATGTAAATATCTTAACTAAAAATATTGCTTAAAAATGATAGCTGTTATCTGAGCTTTCAGAGAGTTATAATCTTTTTGCTGGTGAAAAGTCTTGCCTTGATGTTGATGACTGCTGACCAATCATGGTGGTGGTTTTTGAAGGTTGGGGTGACCATGGTAATTTCTTAAGAGTGAAGTTTTCTCATTTGAATGATTTCTCTGTAGAATGTGATGATGTTTGATAGCCTTTTACTCAAAGTAGAACTTTGGAAAAATTGGAGTCAGCCCTCTTAAACCATGCTGCTACTTTATCAACCAATTTTATGTATGTAATATCCCAAATCCTTTGTTGTCATTTCAACAATCTGTCTGACATTTGTACATCTTCAGCATCTGCCCAGTAGATTCCATTTCGAGAAACCACTTTCTTTGCTCATCTATAAGAAGCAAGCCATTGTCTTTTTAAGTTTGATCATGAGATTGCAGCAGTTCAGTCCCATCTTCCGGCTCTACTTCTGGTTCTCTTGCTATTTCCACCACATCTGTAGTTATTTTCTCCACTGAAGTCTTGAACTCCTCAAAGTCGTCCGTGAGGGTTGAAATCCACTTCTTTCATACGTCTGTTCATGTTACTGTTGTGACCTCATCCCATGACTCACAAATGTTCTTAATGTCATCTAGAATGGTGAATCCTTCATGGAAAATTTTTACTTTACTTTTCCCAGGTCCAGCACAACAATCACTGTCTGAGTAGCTATAGTGTTACAGATGTATTTCTTAATAAGACTTGAAAGTCAAAATCACTCCTTGATTCGTGGGTTGCAGAATGATACAATGGATATTGTAATTAGCAGGCAAGAAAACAACATTGATCTCATTGTACATCTCCATCAGAGTTCTTGGATGATCAAGTGCATTGTCAGTGAGCAGTAATAATTGGAAAGGAATTTTCTTCTGCATAGTAGTCTCAAAATAGGCTAAAATATTCTATAAATCATGTTGTAAACAAACTCATACAAGCTTTGTTTTTCCATTGATAGAACACAGGCAGAGTAGATTTAACATAATTCTTAAGGGTCCTAGGATTTTCAGAATGATAACTGAACATTGGCTTTAACTTAAAATCACCAGCTTCATTAGCCTCTAACACGAGTCAGCCTGTTCTTTGAAATGAAGCATTGACTTCTCCTCTCTAGCTATGAAAGTCCTAGATGGTATCTTCTTCCAATAGAAGATTGTTTCTCATCTACATTGAAATTCAGTTGTTCACTGTAGCCACCTGCATTATTTATCTCAGCTAGATCTTTTGGATAACTTTTACAGCTTCTGTGTTAGCACTAACTGCTTAACTTTGCACTTTAATATTATGGAGATGGAGTCTTTCCTTAAACCTCATGAACCAATCTCTTTGAGCTTCAGACTTTTCTTCCGTAGCTTCCTCACCTTTCTCAGCCTTTATAGATGTGAAGATGGTTAGGGCCTTCCTCTGGATTAAACCAAATTTAAGGGAATGTTGTAGCTGGTGATCTTCTATTCAGACCACTAAAACTTTTTCCATATCACCAATAAGGCTGTTTTGCATTCTTACCTTTTGTGTTCACTGAAGTAGCACTTGTCTTTTCTTTCAAGAACTTTTCTTTTGCAGTCTCAACTTGGCTAACTGGTGCAAGAGGCCTTGCTTTTCACAGCTTTTAGCATGCTTTCTTTTCTAAGCTTAATAATCTCTAGCTTTTGATTTAAAGTGAAAGATGTGCAACTCATCTTTTCATTTGAACATTTAAAGGCCATTGTTGGGTGTTCCTGAATGTGTCAGTGGTTTAAGCTACTGCCATTACCACTGCCTTTGGCTAGGTCATGATCTCAGGGTCCTGGGATCGAGCCCTGCATGGGGCTCTCTCTGCTCAGCAGGAAGCCTGCTTCCCCCCCCCTCCCCTCGCCTGCCTCTCTGCCTACTTGTCATCTCTCTCTCTGTCAAATAAATAAATAAAATATTTTTTTAAAAGGCCCTTGTAGGGTTGTTGATTTGCCTGATTCCAATATTTTTGTGTCTTAGAGTAGGGAGGCTCTAAGAAAGAGAGAGTGATGGGGTAATGGTAAGACCATGCAGCAGTCAGAACACACAGTGTGTATTATTTGTTTATTGTCTTATATAGGCATAGTTTGTGTCACCCCCAAGCAATTACAATAGTAACATCAGAGACCACTGGTCATAGATCATCATAAAAAATATAATAATTATAAAAAAGTTTGAGATATTGGAAGAACTACCAAGAGATGGCACAAACATGAAGTGAGAAATGCTGTTGAAAAGCTTATGTCAATAAACTTGCTCAATAGGGGGTGCCTGGGTGGCTCAGTGCGTTAAAGCCTCTGCCTTCGGCTTAGGTCATAATCCCAGCGTCCTGGAATCGAGCCCCGAATTGGGCTCTCTGCTCAGCGGGGAGCCTGCTTCCTCCTCTCTCTATGTCTGCCTCTCTGCCTACTTGTGATCTCTGTCTGTCAAATAAATAAAATCTTTAAAAAGAAAAAGAAATTTGCTCAATACAGTGTTGCCACAACCTTCGTTTGTATAAAGCACAATATCTACCAAGTGCAATAAAATGAGCTGTGCCTGCTCTCAATATTGAATGAATAAGGCCTTCCTGCCTTAGCTGTATTAGTAGAGATGTTGTGAGTCAGGGGCAGGGGGGAATCCAGGGAGCCTTCCAGGCTGCGAATATGGCTCACATGATTGATTGATCCTTTTCTGTGGAAGTGTGTGTGGTTCTATCTTTTCTACTCTGCTTCGTACTGTATCCAGTACTGTATCCAGGATCAGTATGGTCCTGATCCTGTACCAGTCCTTCCACAAAAAGGTCCTTTTTCTGCCCCATTCCTATTCACTCCCATACTTGCTGTCATTTCAGCATGCGGTGAGGTGTTGGGGTGGTGATATCTTCTCCTCTTACTGTGATTTCTCTTCATGGTGATGTATTTTTGCTGGTATTTTCAGAGAACTGTCAGTGCTATTTATTTAACTTCACTCTTCACTTTATTTTCTCTTCACATCTTCTCACTTCTGCCAGACCTCTACTCTATTGACAAGACAGTTTAGCATACAGAAAATAAAGTTTTAACACCTCAGGGTACCACACAAGTTGAGAAAGTGTTTTTGCCAATATCTTTGGAAATCTGCCATGGAAGGGCCATCTTACTATTCTCTGCATTTCTTTACAATTATTTCTCTGAAAGCTTTCTGTCCACTCTCCTTTCCTTTTGGGAGTTTATATTATAAAGTTTGTCAGATGTGCAGATTTCATCCTTATAAGTTTGCCAAAAACCAGAGATTGTTTATTATTTTTTCTTTGTCTCTTGTTAATTTTGTATCCTACACAAGAAGTGCATTTTTTTTTCCTTCTGAGCCCATGTTCATGCTAGAAGATAAACACTGACATTTTATTTGTTGATTTTGTTCATTTTATTAGGTTTACTTTGTATTGATGACTATATACATAGTTCAAAATGAGATGCACATCATAGTTGGCTATTAAATTAGCCAAGGTTTAGAATGGTAGAGTGAAAATCCCATTTGTACCTTTTCTTTTCTTCCCCCATGAATCATGCATATTAATATCTTTCTTCATTTTCATTAAGTTTTCGGTATTCATGGACTGTTTTGTTACTATGTGACCATATGATGCTTTAACTTAGAGTTTTGTGTGAGAAAAGAGGTCCTTGGTCTGTCATCAATATGACTTAAGTATTTCATGTGCCATATTAGGAAATAAAAAGCACTTTGTATTCTAAGGCAGTTATCTATATGTATAGGTCTGTCTAGTCACTTTGCCTAGCACTAGTCCCCCCAATTAAGGAACACTTGAGCTCTTTTAGGTTACTAGTTTTGCAATGGAACCATTCAACTCATTCACTGAATTTTGCAGAACTAATGTGTACAGATATATGACATTACATGCAGATATCATGCGCCAAGGAAGAAACTTCTGGTTCCACTGTGAACAGAATATTGTAATCTTGGTAGCCTTGTACTTCCTAAATTACTATTTTTTTCTCTCAATACCTGCTATGTTCTTCAATTTTTGCAAATAAAAGTATTTCTTTTGGAATCATTTTTGTCTCTGTTTTTCTCTTTTACATGTGATATTTCACTTATGATAGAAACAAACAAAAATAATACTCCTGCAATGTTTATGTAAGGATGAATACATAAGATTTAATTAAAGAGACTCATTTAATAGAAAGTTTAAGATTAGGACCATGATAAAAGCTTTAATTGTAAATACTTGTATTTTATTAAGTATGATAAAATTATGGAGGAAAGCCTATAAAATATGTAATCTTAGATGTGGAAACAAGATGAGGCTTTATGGACAAAATGTGCATGTACACAGATGGAGGCCAGAGATTGACTAATGCTAAACAAGAAAAAAGGTTGATTTAATCTAATTGAGATATATGATCCATGATTAGGTTAAGAGAAATTCTACCTATTTAATAATTCAGAGTCCACTTGGCCACATGGTCTACTGTCAAATTCTTTTTTTTTTTAATTAAAAATTTTTTTATGTTAGTCACCATACATCATTAATTTTTTTTTATATAATTTTTTATTTTTTATAAACATATATTTTTATCCCCAGGGGTACAGGTCTGTGAATCACCAGGTTTACACACTTCACAGCACTCACCAAAGCACATACCCTCCCCAATGTCCATAATCCCACCCCCTTCTCCCAAACCCCCTCCCCCCAGCAACCCTCAGTTTGTTTTGTGAGATTAAGAGTCACTTCTGGTTTGTCTCCCTCCCAATCCCATCTTGTTTCATTAATTCTTCTCGTAATTTTTAATATAGTGTTCCATGATTCATTGTTTGAGTATAATCCCCAGTGCTCCATGTGATCTGTGCCCTCCTTAATACCCATCACAATGCTAACCCATCCCTGCACCTCTCTCCCCTCTAAAACCCTCAGTTCACTTCTTGGAATCCATAGTCTCTCATGGTTTGTCTGCCCCTCTGATTTATACTCCCTTCATTTTTTCCCTTCCTTCAAGTAATGTCCTCCATGCTATGCTCTATGTTCCACAAATAAATGAAACTATATGATAATTGACTTTCTCTGCTTGACTTATTTCACTTAGCATAATCTCCTCCAGTTCCATCCATGTTGATGCAAATGTTGGGTATTCATCCTTTCTGATGGCTGAGTAATATTCCATTATATATATGGACCACATCTTCTTTATCCATTTGTCTGCTGAAGGGCATTTCAGCACTTTCCACAGTTTAGCTATCGTGAACATTGCTGCTATGAACACTGGGGTGCATGTGGCCCTTCTTTTCACTACATCTATATCTTTGGGATAAATACCCAGCAGTCCAATTGCTGGGTCATAGGGTAGCTATATTTTTAACTTTTTGAGGAACCTCCACACTGTTTTCCAAAGTGGCTGTTCCAACTTGTATTCCCACCAACAGTGTAAGAGGGTTCCCCTTTCTCTATAACTTCTGCAACCTTTGTTGTTTCTTGCCTTTTAAATTTTTGGCATTCTAACTGGTGTAAGGTGGTATCTCGATATGGTTTTGATTTGAAATTCCCTGATGGCTAATGATGATGAAAATTTTTTCATGTATCTGTTAGCCACTTGTATGTCTTCTTTTGAGAAGTGTCTCTTCATGTCTTCTGCCCATTTTTTGATTTATTTGTATTTTTGGGGTATTGAGTTTAAGAAGTTCTTTATAGTATCCCATATCTTAGATACCAGCCCTTTATCTGTAATGTCATTTGAGAATATCTTCTCCCATTAGAGATACAGAAGGACACCATCATTTTTAAATGGCCTATTCAAGAAGAATATCTAACAATTGTAAATATCTATGCCCCCAACATGGGAGCAGCCAACTCCATAAGCCAACTGTTTACCAATATAAAGAGACATAGCAATAACACATTAATAGTAGGAAGCCTCAACACTCCAATCTCACAACAGAAAATCAACAGAGAAACAAGAAATAAGAGAAGATCATCAGAGAATCAAAATCAAACAGAGAAAATCAACAAAGAAGAGCTTTGAATGGCACACTGAACCAGGTGGACCTCACAGATATAAACAGAACATTCCATTCTACCCTAAAACAACAGAATACTTACTGTTCTGGAACACACATAGAACTTTCTCCAGAATAAACCACAGACTGGGTCACAAATCAGGTCTCAACTGATACGAAAAGACTGAGATTATTCCCTGCATATTCTCAGACTATAATGCTTTGAAATGAACTCAATCACAAAAAAAAAAAAAAAAAAAAAAATTGGAAGAAATTCAAACACTTGGAAGCTAAAGACCATCCTGCTTAAGAAACTTTTGGTCAACCAGGAAATCAAAGACCTTAAACAATTCATGGAAACCAATAAGAACAAAAGCACATCAATCCAAAACCTATGGGATACTACAAAGGTGATCCTCATGGGTAAGTACATAGCCAACCAAGCCTCACTCAAAAAAAAAAAAATCACAGACACATATAATTAACTTTACACCTTTAAAGAACTGGAGAGAGAACAATAAATAAAGCCTCAGCTGTGCACAAGAAGAGAAATAATTAAGATTATAGCAGAGATCAATGAATTAGAAAGCAGAGATACAGTAGAACACATCAATGAAACTAGAAGCTGGGTCTTTGAAAGAATTAATAAGCTCAATTAACCACTGGCCAGACTTATTCAAAAGAAAAGAGAAAGGACCCAAATTAATAAAATTATGAATGAAAGGGGAGATAGCAAGATTAAAACCAAGGAAGTAGAAACAATTATTAGAGATTATTATCAACAATTCAATGCCAATAAATTAAGCAACCTAAAGAAATGGATGCCTCCCTGGAAACCTATAAACTGTCAAGACTGAAACAGGAAGAAATTGACAACCAGAATAGACAAATAACCAGTAATGAGATTGAAGCGTGATCAAGAACCTCCCAAAAAATAAGAGTCCAGGGCCTGATGGATTCCTGGGGAATACTTCCAAACATTCAAAGAAGAAATAATTCCTATTCTCCTGAAGCTGTTTCAAAAAATAAAACAGAAGAAAAACTTTCAGACTCATTCTATAAGGCTAGCATTACCTTGATCCCAGGGGCAAATAAATTAAATTATTGGGCAAAGACCCCATCAAAAAGGAGAATTTCAGACCAATATCCCTGATGATCATCCCTGATGAATATGGACGCCAAAATTCTCAACAAGATCCTCGCCAATAGGATCCAACAGTACATTAAAAGTATTATCCATCATGACCAGGTGAGTTTTATTCCAAGGATGCAAGGGTGGTTCAATATTCACAAATCAGTGTGATAGAACGCAGTACTAAGAGAAGAGAGAAGAATCATATGGTCCTCTCAGTTGATGCAGAAAAAGCATTTGACAAAATACAGCATCCTTTCTGATTAAAACTCTTCAGAGTATAGGGATAGAGAGAACATTCCTCAGTTTCATAAAAACCATCTATGAAAAGCCCACAGTGAATATCATTCTCAAAGAGCCTTCCCCTTAAGATCAGGAACATGACAAGAATGCCCACTCTTGCCACTATTGTTCAACAGAGTATTAGAAGTCTTAACCACAGTAATAAGACAACAAAAAGAAATGTATTCAAATTGGCAAAGAAGTCAAACTCTCTGTCTTCACAGATGACATAGTATTTTATGTGGAAAACTCAGAAGACTCCATCCCCAAATTACTAGAACTCATACAGCAATTCAGTTATGTGTCAGGATACAAAATTAATGCACATAGATCTGTTGCTTTTTTATACACTAACAATGAAGCTGTAGAAAAAGAAATTAGAGAATTGATTCCACTTAGAGTAGCTCCAAAACCCATAAGATACCTTGGAATAAACCTAATCAAAGAGGTAAAGTATCTATACTCTGGGAACTCAGAACACTCATGAAAGAAATTGAAGAAGACACAAAATGATGGGAAAACATTCCATGCTCATGGGTCACAAGAATAAACATTGTTAAAATGTCTGTGCTGCCCAGAGAAATCTATACTTTCGGTGCCATCCTGATCAAAATACCAAAAGCATTTTTCAAAGTGCTGGAACAACCAATAGTAAAATTTGTATGGAACCAGAAAAGGAATCGCCAAGGAAATGTTGAAAAAGAAAAACAAAGCTGGACATCATGTTGCCTGATTTCAAGCTCTATGACAAAGCTGTGATCGCCAAGACAGCATGGTACTGGCAGAAATACACATAGACCAGTGGAACAGAATAGAGAGTCCAGATATAGACCCTCAACTCTCTGGTCAACTAATCTTTGACAAAGCAGGAAAGAATACCCAATGGGAAAAAAGACAGTCTCTTCAATAAATAGTGCTGGGAAAATTGGATAGCTACATGCAGAAGAATGAAACTTGGCCATTCTCTTACATCATACACAAAGATAAACTCTAAATGGATGAAAGACCTCCATGTGAGACAGGAATCCACCAGAATCCTAGAGGAGAACACAGGCAGTAACCTTTTCAGCATCGACCACAGCAACTTCTTTCAAGATACATCTCCAAAGGCAAGGGAAACAAAAGTGAAAATAAGCTTTTGGGACTTAATCAAGCCAAAAAAGCTTCTGCACAGCAAAGGAAATAGTCAACAAAACAAAGAGACAACCCATGGAATGGGACTACTGTCAAATTCTTTGTCACAGTACAAAGGAGCTTCCTAACAGAGGTGTGGGCACCAATAAGCTTACATAAATTTCTAAAAACAATTTTAATGTAAGTGAAGAAAGAAAATGATTAACGTGTATAATAACTTTCTATTTAAATTCATTCTGAACAGGGCAGTTTCTTATTTGTGAACTTTTGTGTTATGAATTTAACAACGTTTGTCATGCTTTTAAAAAATTATTATTATAATAAACTAGTACCATAATTACTTCTAGGGAAGGAACTGTGGTAAGCCATTTGGGATGAAATGTGGGCAATTTTGAACATAGTTGCACCAGCAAAAGATCAATGTGTTCGGTATCATAAGATGGGGAGAGTTTATTTTGATCTACTGTAAGGCATCATATTAGAAGTTCAAGGTGATCCTTGAGAGCTTTTCTAGATCTCAGTGGATAGGGGGTTTTAGCAGACATCTGAATTACCATTTTATGTAAATATAGCTTCAGTCATTGATATTTAGAATTTTATAAAAACTTCACTGAGTAGTTGAAAAGTATAGTTTTAAATATGGATTTTAATTTTTCAGAGAATATGCACTGTGTATTTCCGCCAATGTTAGTGAGGTGACACTGTGATCTGATTTCAGCAGCACAGATGCAAACTGTATGAATACCTAAAGTTGATGTTTGTAACTAGATGAGTAACTTTGTAAATACCCAATACATAATGAGAGAGGGAAGTTGCGTCTGTGCCACGTGTCCATTTGCAGGACAGATTCTCTTCAGAGGCATAGGTCAGCTACTTTTGAGAACCATTCACTGTTCCCCTTGGGTAGATGGTGGTTTTTCATATTTTGTTCACACTCTAGTGAATTTTCTTTTAATTGTTTTTTCTTTTTGTTTCTTTTTTAGAAGAAACGAAGTCACAGTCATGCATTATATAGGTTAATTTCTAATTGCTCTCCTTTTCCTCCCATCTTTCTTAACTGATAGAGACAAAATGTGGTCATTTCCCTTTATAAGTATGAATTGATTATACGTTAGCTGGGTGTGAACAATATGTGCCTAATTGAAATTACCTTATTTCTAAGGATTTCAAAGTTGCTTTGTCCTGTTTCCTTGGTATCCTTCAGACATTCCTTTTCAGAGAAAGGGTATAAAGAATAACATTTATACTGTAGAATTTGCCTCCACCTATAAATTCTTTATCAAACAGTTCTTAGTAGCATATATTACCCTTCTTGAAATAAATCCATTTCCCTTAGTTCTGGCTTTTTCTCTGTATGTTTTTTTTTTTTTAAAGATTTTATTTATTTATTTGACACGGAGAGAGACAGCCAGAGAGGGAACACAAGCAGGGGGAGTGGGAGAGGAAAAAGAAGGGTCCCTGCTGAGTAAGGAGCCCAATGCAGGGCTTGATCCCAGGACGCCATCCCAGGACTCTGGTATCACGACCTGAGCCAAAGGCAGATGCTTAATAACTGAGCCACCCAGGTTCCCCTCTCTGTATACCCTTAATAAGTTTAGAGAGTTTCATTGAAATATTTAGACCTTTGTTTAACCACATAAAATTTTAAAAATGCATAACTTTTTTTTCAAAATTTTATTTTAATTCTAGTTAGCTAGCATATACTGTAATATTGGCTTCAGGAGTAAATTTAGTGATTCATGACTTACATATAACACCCAGTGCTCAACACAACATACATACACACTCCTTAATACCCATCAACCATTTAGCCCACCATCTACGTCCCTTCATCAACAGTTTGTTCTCTATTGTTTTCAGTTCTGTATTGTTAAGAATCTATTATGGTTTGCTCTCTTTTTTTCACCCCTTATGTTCATGTGTTTTGTTTCATAAATTCCACATATAAATGAAATCATATGGTATTTGTCTTTCTCTGACTTATTTTGCTTAGCATCATACTCTCCAGCTCCATCCAGCTCATTGCCAATGGCAAGATTTTGTGCTTTACGATGGATGAGAAATATTCCATTATATATAATGGAATATATATATATATATAATGGAATATTTCTCATGATATATATGATATATATATATGATATATATATATACATTATCTCTTCTTTATATCTATATATCTAGATATAGATATATATATACACACAGCATCTCTTCTTTACCTATTTATCAGTCCATGGACATTTAGACTCTTTCCATAATGTGGCTATTGTAAATAATGCTGCTGTAAACATTGGGGTGCATATGCCCCCTTCAAATCAGTATTTTTATACCCTTTGTGTGAATATAAAGAGGTTCAGTTGCTGGGTCATAGGGTAGTTCTATTTTTAACTCAGGAACCTTCATACTGTTTTCCAGGGTGGCTGCACCATTTGCAATTCCTACCAAAATGTATGGAATGTACCAAAATATCCTTGCTAACAACTGTTGTTTCCTGAGTTGTTAATTTTCACCATTCTGACAGGTGTGAGGTGGTATTTCATTATGGCTTTGATTGGTGTTTTCCCTGATGATGAGTGATGTTGAGAATCTTTTCATGTGTCTGTTGGCCATCTGGATATCTTCTTTGGAGAAATGTCTGTTCATGTCTTCTGCCCATTTCTTAACTGAATTATTTGTTTTCTGGGTGCTGGGTTTGATAAGTGCTTTATAGATTTTAGATACTAACCCTTTATGAGATACGTCATTTGTAAATATCTTTTTCCATTCTGTAGGCTGCCTTTTAGTTTTGTTGACTTTCCTTTGCTGGGTAGAAGTTTTTGTATTAATGATTTCTCAGTAGTTCATTTCTGCTTTTGTTTACTTTGCTTCTGGTAATGTGTCTGGTAAGAATTTTCTATGGCTGACGTAAAAGACGTTGCTGCCTATTTTCTCCTCTAGGATTTTGTTGGTTTTCTGTCTCACATTGAGTTCTTTCATCCATTTTGAATTTTTTTTGTGTGTATGGTGTAAGAAAGTGGTCCAGTTCATTCTTCTGCATGTGGCTGTCTACTTCTCCCAATACCTAGTGTTGAAAAGAGTGTCTTTTTCCCCATGGATATGCTTTCCTCCTTTGTTGAAGATTAGTTGACCATATAGTTGTGGGTCCATTTCTGGGTTTTCTTTTCCATTGATCTGTGTGTCTAGTTTTTTTTTTTTTAATTTAATTTTATTTTTTTGGTGTTCCAAGTTTCATTGTTTATGCACCAATTCCAGTGCTTCATTCAGTACGTGCCCTCCTTAATACCCACCACCAGGCTCACCTAATCCCCCCTCCCCTCCAAAACCCTGAGTTTGTTTCTCAGAGTCCACAGTCCCTCATGGTTCATCTCCCCTTCTGATTTCCCCCCAATTCACTTTTCCTTTCCTTCTCCTATTGTCCTCGTGTTATTCCTTGTGAAACCATTCCTTGTAAGTGAAACCATATGATAATGCACTCTTTCTGCTTGTCTTATATCACTCAGCATAATCTCCTCCAGTCCTGTCCATGTTGATACAAGAGTTGGGTATTCATCCTTTGTGTTGGAGGTGTAATATTCCATAGTATATAATGACCACATCTTCCTTGTCCATTTGTCTGTTGAAGGGCACCTGGCTCTTTCCAGAGTTGGGCGACTGTGGCCATTGCTGCTATGAACACTGGGGTACAGATGACCCTTCTTTTCACTACATCTGTATCTTTGGGGTAAATACCCAGTAGTGCAATTGCTGGGTCATAGGGCAGCTCTATTTTTAACTTTTTGAGGAACCTCCACACTGTTTTCCAAAGTGGCTGCACCAACTTGCTTTCCCACCAACAGTGGAAGAGGGTTCCCCTTTCTCCTTTCCAACACACATTGTTTACTCTCTTGTTAATTTTGGCCATTCTAACTGGTGTAATGTGTGTCTGCTTTTGTGTGGCTGCCATACTGTCTTGATGACTACAACGACGTTGTAACAGAGCTTGATGTCTGCGTTTACCATGCCTCCAGGTTGGTTGATTGGTTTGTTTGTTTGTTTTTTAAGCTTGCTTTGGCTATTCAGGATCTTTTGTGGTTCCATACAAATTTTAGGATGGCTTTTTCTAGCTCTGTGAAACATGCTTATAGTATTTTTCTTTAAGATTTTTATTTATTTATTTGACAGAGAGAGATCACAAGTAGGTAGGGAGGCAGGCAGAGAGAGAGGAAGGGAAGCAGGCTCCCTGCCGAGCAGAGAGCCCAATGCAGGGCTCAATCCCAGGACCCTGGGATCATGATCTGAGCCAAAGGCAGAGGCTTAACCCACTAAGCCACCCAGGCACCCCCATGCTCATAGTATTTTGATAAGGATTTTATTAAATGTATAGATTACTTTGGGTAGCATAGACATTTTAACCATATTTTTTCTTCTAATCCATGATCATGGAATATTTTTTCATTTATTTGTGTCCTCTTCAATTTCTTGAGTTTTCTATGGTTTCCAGCATACAGATCTTTTATTTATTTGGTTAGGTTTATTCCTGGGTATCTTACGGGTTTTGGTGCAATTGTTAATGAAATTGATTCCTTGATTTCTCTTCTTCATTATTGGCTTTTAGAAATGCCACAGATTTCTGTATGTTGAGTATATGTCCTGTGACTTTGCTGAATTTGTGCATCAGTTCTAGCAATTTTTTGGTGGCATCTTTTGGGTGTTCTGTATAGAGTATCATGTTATCAAAGATGTGTTATCTTTCAGGCAACATCTTGAAAAGTGGCAGCTTTAATCAGACAGTAACACCATCAGATGATGAGCAATAAGCAATATGACTTGTGTAATTTAAAAGAAGATATGCCTGATTTACATATTTGGAGAATGTTAGAGCTAGAACCTGTTGTTCAGTCTCTATTTTTTGGACTAAAGAAAATAAAGTTTTGAGCACTGAAAGTGCTTGTTCAAGGTAATACTTATAGTTTTTGGCTGAACTGGTAGTAAAAGTTTCAACTTTCTTTTCCCTCTCTATTTCTGTTCTTTTTGTCCTATCATTCTGAGCTTCTTAAAGGAAAAGTGTGGAGGAAGATAAATGTTGATGGTAGGGGAGATATGGGATTGGGTGTAGGTGGGAGCCTGGGAGGAAAGAGAAGATGAGAGGAGGACACATGAGAGAGGAACGGATGGTCAGTGTCTCCCACTTGTTCTGTCGAGGCTCTCATCTGCAAAGGGGAAAAGTCAGTTGTGTTCCTTGGGCACATCCACTTCTGTAAGAACAAGTCACTTCATCCAATGCTATTTGAAAAGAATCCACAGCTTCATATTTATTTGCCTAAAAGAAGTGATTTAAATTCAAAACAATTAATTTGATTTTTAGTGATGCCTTTTTTTTTTTTTTTTAGGGGGGGAGGTCCTTTCAGTCCCCCTCTGAAGTGCTGCAACTTAGCATAAGGAAAATCAAATGACTTTTTAAAAAAAAATTATAATTAAAGAAATGAACTTTTTTTAAAAAAAGATTTTATTTATTTATTTGATAGACAGAGATTACAAGTAGGCAGAGAGGCAGGCAGGGAGAGAGGAAGAAGCAGGCTCTCTGCTCAGGGGATCGATCCCAGGACCTTAAGGATCATGACCTGAGCCGAAGGCAGAGGCTTTACCCCACTGAGCCACCAAGGTGCCCCTCAAATGACATTTTTGTTGTTATTGCTGTAGACAAATTATTTTTGTAGCAATCCTTGAGATATCTGGGAATACCTTAAATTGTTGAAAAATGCTCTTTGGAAACTACCACTCTGGAAACAGTTTTTTGTAGTTACTGTATTTTATGTTGTGATTAATGCCTCCTTGAGTTGTGTGTGCGTGTGTGTGTGTGTGTGTGTGTATTTAAACATCTGTTTGTATTCTATTTGGTTAACATGTTAGATTTTTTTCCCTATCAAAGAAATAACAGTATCTTCAGCATCTTAAAAGATGGTTTACATTCTTGAATGGATATTTGCTGCGCAGAATCATTTTTTGTGAGGAGTGAAATACTCCAAAAATGAAACTTCTTATAAAAGGTGACTGCTAGTTTTACATTTCTTTGAAATTGTGTTTGCTTTTACTTTCTTACATCATTTAGTATGGAAAGACCACTGTCGACATTATAAAATGAGAATTCTACATCCTGTCTTTTCCTTCGTATATACTTCAAATAATGTGTGCTCCCAGACTGGGCGACTATCTAGGTTGTGTAGAATGTTTCCTTTATGTCAGGCGGGCTTCTTTGGAGAATCCTTTAATGCACTCAGGCTTGCTCGGAGTGGTTAAAGGCCTAAGCTGCTTCATGCTTTATAGCAGAAAACATTCAGTCCCACAAACACTGCTCACTCCTAAGTAAATCAGCACGTTTGCAGCAGGATTTGTGCACCCTCCACAACTATCCTTTTTCTGTGATCAAGCCTTTGTATGCAGCTGTTTGGTTGTTTTTTTTTTATCTCCTGATACTCACAAATAATGCCAGTGGAGACACAGACTTAAGGAATACCCAACTGGTGCCCTTTATATGGAGAGCCGTATAGCTTCAAGAGCTGAAGCCTTTCCTGTGAAGGCGATGTACTCGCACAATTGTTAGTCTAGATCAAGAAAAAGAGTCAATGACTAATAGCAAAAGCAAAATCCTCTCTAGCAGGGGAATATATTTCTACAGTGAGTCTGTCCTTAAGTATGTATATGTGAGGATTGAGAGTATTGTTTTCTTGTGGGTTATTGTTACGTATAATAATATCTTTAGAAAGCACTATTTGGGAAAAAGTGCTGTGTGTGTGTGAGGTAGAATATCATCTGGATATTCCTATCAGTGGCACCTCATGTCCTTGGTTAATGCACTGTTGTTCTAAAAAATAAATATGGATGTGAATGTCATTTGGCTAAAACATCTGTCATGCCAAATGATTACCTGGTTTCATTCATTTCCCTTGATAGTCTTCTAGGAGACCATTTATTCTGTTTTGTTTTTGTTTGATTATTTTTCTTTTTTTCAAATATTTACAAAAAATAATCAGACTCCTATGGATAATCTTCACGTACCATCCCGTGGCTTCAATAATGACCAAATTCTGGCCAAACTGATTTTTGTCTGTAATTCCACCTGATCTCCCCCAGTATTATTTTGAGACCGACTCCAAATCGTATCATTGCATCTGTAAATATTTCAGGGTCCATCTCTAAAATACTAGAACTGTTTATTTTTAGCACAACCGCAGTCCTCTCAGTCAGTGTTCTTTTCTGAAACTGAACCTTAGTCGAGTGTATCTTTATACTGCAACCTGTCCTTCGCACAGTATCAGATACGTGTTCTTTTAACATTCTCATTTGGTTAATATGATAGGGCTTTTCTTATCAGGGAAATCAGAATGTCTCTTGTGTCTTAAACCTAGATTGTTCAGGGGCACGTGGGTATCTCAGTCGGTTAAGCATCCAACTCTTGATTTCGGCTCCTCCTGATCTCAAGCCTGTGAGATCCAGCCCTGCACGGGGGCTCTGTGCTCAGCATGGAGTTGCTTGAGGGAAGTTCCCTCTCCCTCTGCGCTTCCCAGTCATTCAATCCCCTTTTCTCTCTAAAATGAATAAATCCTTCAAAACACAAATGAGATTGTTTATTTAATCTTATGACCATTTGCTGTGAAGTGTCTGTCATTTTAAGTGAGGCAAGAAATACTCAAAGAATCAAATGAGGCAAAGAAGGTAACTGCTAGTTCTGCATTTCTTATCCGAAACCGTGTTTCCATTTTTAAAAATAATTTGGAAGCTATGTGACCCCCAAAGAAGTTGTCAAGATTGAGATGTGGAAAAGAAATAAGTCCTGAAGTTAATAAATTCTCAAGTTAAACAAGAGTGATATTTTGTTGGTCAGCCTTAATCTTAGAACTCCTAAATATAGATCTTTGAAGATCTAAAATTGCTACAGTTACTTTTTAGAAAGTTTCCATTTATAGTGCTTTCAATGTATTTTTCCTCCCCTTTTTAAAGGTAAATTGAGCTTTCTTTTAAGTACTGATATAAAGAAGAGCATACCCTCTGCTGGGGCATTGACACTTGAGGGCGAACCATAGTCCCATGTGATGTATGTCAAGATAAGAATAAATGGAAATTTATGTTCAGAGACTACAATAGGAAGTGTGTGTGAATGTCTAGTTCTCTGGTGTTAAATTTTTTTTTTTTTTAAAGAATGAGAGGGAAAGACAAAGAAACAGATTCTTTTTTTTTTTTTTTTGTAAAGATTTTACTTATTTATTTAACAGACAGAGATCACAAGTAGGCAAAGAGGCAGGCAGAGAGAGAAAGAGAGAGCTGAGCAGAGAGCCCGATGCGGGACTCGATCCCAGGACCCTGAGATCATGACCTGAGCCGAAGGCAGGGGCTTTAACCCACTGAGCCACCCAGGCGCCCCACTGGTGTTAAAATATTTAAGTGAATGCAATTTGTTGTTGTTAGTAAGATCCTGATTTTTGGCTTAATTCAGTAGGAGTAAAAGTGTCTTAGTAGAGGCTTGGGTTTTCCTTAATCCTACATAAAATTGTAAGTTGCTGGGTAAGTACATATTGCACTATCAAAAAGCCATCTGAAATGTCCTTGTCTCTGTGTGTGTTGAAGAAGGGGCTTTTAAAAAATGCATGTTTAATAAAAGATTACCACGTCTAGCTTCTTCCTGCTGGAGTTTTCTTTAACACTTTGTTCATATCTCTCTCTCTCTCTTTTTTTTTTAAAAGATTTATTTATTTGACAGAGAGAAATCACAAGTAGACAGAGAGGCAGCCAGAGAGAGAGAGAGAGAGAGGGAAGCAAGCTCCCTGCTGAGCAGAAAGCCCGATGCGGGACTCGATCCCAGGACCCTGAGATCATGACCTGAGCCGAAGACAGCGGCTTAATCCACTGAGCCACCCAGGCGCCCCTGTTCATATCTCTCTTATAGCATCTATCAGATTACCTTTTAAAGATATAACTATCTTTCCATATTAGATGTTCCTGCGAGCTTTCAAACTTGCCTTGCTTATTTTTCTATTGCTGGTGATGGCATAGCACCTGTCATAGAGTAAGTGCTTAGTACAGATGTTTGCATGGGTGTGTGAAGGATGAATTGATGACCTTCTGTAATGCTAAGAGAATGGCCTCAGCCCTACCTTTCAGGGTGGACATTGAAGGGAGGAAAGACGCAAAGCTTATGGAAGTTAGATGCAGGGATGGCACTGAGAATGCTGCTTGTCTCACCACCTTTCTTTAGCCTGTGCTGGCTTGACAATTTGTAAGTTAAATCACTCCTTCAACTTTCCATAGGGGTAAAGAAATGCTACATGGATAAGAAGAGGCATACCTGGGCTCCATTTTTATGGGCAATTATGTTTATTTTGATGGATGGAACTGTGGATGCAGAACTGATAGAGGAAAGCCAGGGGGTTTTCTCTGTGCCACCCAATCACATAGGACTAGAAATTGCAACCAGACAGCAATCTGTGAAGCAAGCAATAGGAGCTCCGCCGTCTGTGCCTGCTGTGGAAGTCTGGCACCCGACAGGACCAGATTTGGTGTAAGTGGGGCTTCTGTTTAGGAAACTTTGCCAGATTTTTTTTTTTCTTGAAAAGTGAATTCTGGCTTTGTTTCTGCATATTTGTATGGGACTAAAAATGTCTCATAATTGCAAATTTGTTTATCATAACCAAAGCATTAGCTCTGAGCTACTCTTTCTATAGGATACCGTAATGCTGTGTGTGAACATTTGTAGCTGCTTTCGACAGTGTAAAATTATGTCAACATTTTTCATTTCGATAGCTTTTAGATCTAAATACAGGTATAATTCCTAGATTATCTGCTCTTCCCCTATGCATGCATGCAAGTGGTCAAATCTGCTAGTTTCTATAAAATATTTTTAAAATTATTTTTATTAACATATAATGTGTTATTTGCCTCAGGGGTACAGGTCTGTATCGTCAGGCTTACACACTTCACAGCACTCACCATAGCATATACCCTCCCCAGTGTCCATAACACACCCACCCTCTCCCTACCCCGCCTTCCCCCAGCAACCCTCAGTTTGTTTTGTGAGATTAAGAAAGGGGATTATGCTGAGTGAAATAAGTCAATCAGAGAAAGACAATTATCGTATTATCTCTCTGATGTGAGGAATTTGGGAGGCAGGGGGGGTTGTGGGGTGTAGGGAAGGAAAATATGAAACAAGATGGGATCGGGTGGGAGACAAACCATCTATAAAATATTTTTTAAGGAGTTATCATTTTCTCTCTTTTTTGCCCTTTGAAATATTTTCTGGTGTGAGAGTACCACTTTTTATCAAATCATCCTTTTCCCTTGACTCATTCCCTCTGACAACTTTCAGATTTCTCTTTCTGGGAGTTGTAGTATACCTTTCTTTAGTCCTCTTCATTTTGGTCTGAACATTGAAACTCAAGCATTGAATTTCCCTTCTTATTTTTTTCTCATTTCTTTCCCCACCACTCATGATGCTGTTTATTCCGCTGGGGCAGACGTGAGCATTTTTCACACTGCCATCTTTCCCTATCTTTTCTGTGTTTATTGTCTATTATTCTTGCTCTTTAGAACTTTTTTTCTGAAAATTGTAGAAAATCAGTCTTCCCTAAAGTGAAATTCTGTATATGTAGTAACTTTCCTTATATGTCAGAAATAAAAGGTGATCAGTAATGTTTCTTCTGTGCTTTCCTTTATAGTGTGTAGTGCCACAATCCATGCAGTTGTCCAAGTCGTAAATCCAAGGGTGGTTCTAGATTTTCACTCATTCACCCACCCTCTCTTTCTGATAAAGCCCCGCATCTTACTAAATACTCCTTCTGCTAGGGTTCCGCCTACATGAACTCACAGTTGACTGCATTACTGCACTGGACTTCTAAATTATCTACTTCCTCCTAAATTGTCTACCTTCTGCCCATTCATCACTTACCCCTACATCATTTCAAACTTGTCTCTATATCTTTCTTAATGTCAGAGCTGGGTAGTCCTGCTCCGGCTTAAATTTTCCACTGGGTTCCCAGAGCTTTCAGGTTGAAATTCAAGCCCCTTAGCATGGCATGCATGGTTCTTCATGACCTGACATTTTCATCTCTGGTCACTTTCCCCAAATACCACCTACTCAGCCTATGACTAACTAGCTTTAGTCGTTTATGCTGTGATATATACTGTTGTGATTTTTCCTGTGCATTATTCACCTGCAGATCTCTTTAACTTGCAAATCTCTTTAACTCCTTCCCCTTGTGTAACTAATTTTTTTTTTTTCCTGGCTCTTTGACACTGAATATTGTTGTCACCTTCCTAGTGTCTAATCTGAAAGCCTCTCATCTGTACTCCCGTGGACATGGGCATATTTCCTTCCCAGCGCTGATCATCCTCTATTAAAGCTCTTAGTTCACTGTCCCTTGACAGTAGGCATGGAGTCTCCAGGGTCTTTTGTAGTACTGCTTGCAAATGCCTCATATAAATAAATGGATAAACGAGCCTAAGAAATAGGTTAATTGTTCTTAAGTATGTTCTTAAGTAAGTATGTTTCATTTACTTTTAATCAAGCCCTGGACTCAGTCAATTATATTTAAATCCTGATGAGGGTATTTAATTTAAGCCATTGTAACCTTAAATATTGAATCTAAGAACATTACCAAGACTGGTATTGTTGACCCTGCATTCAGACAAATAACCAGACACACAGAGTAAAAGATATAACCATAAACTCTATGACTTTATGGAAAGGGATTAGAATAGAACTTAAGAGCTCTTGACTCAAATATCAGGTGTTTGCTTCTGCTATATATTCGTTTCTTGTTATCGATTAAGAAATGTTAACTTTTTAAAGGTTAATATGATGGAACTAAGCCCTCTCTGGAGTGAGATTGATCAGCTTAAATGTAAACTACTTTGGTGACTGTGATGTATAAAGTCATAGTGTTGAAAAAAATCAACAATAGTTAGGATCTTTTAAAAAAATGAAAATATAAAAATACTCAGGACACACAAGAAGTCTTATATTGATAAGCTTTGAGATTATAAATTTTAGTCTTGAGGCAGAGCTTGTTTTAAAGAAACTGTTTAGAAACATCTGGAGTTTACAAAAGAAGTTATAAGAGAGGTTATTTTATAAGTTACCAAGTGAGATTCCTTTCTGGGATCCTTCACTATGAAAAGTGATTGCGTATTTGAGTGCCTTTCTCATACTTTTGAGTGCGGAAGGACCACTCAAGGTCTGTGCAAGGGTGTGCAAGGGTAAGTGAAGAGGACAGAGAAGAGCTGGCCAGAGCTTGTGGTCTTGTCTGCCTCATGTGAGCAGGACAAGAATAGTCCTGTGTACCAAGAGGAAGTTTGTCATAAATTTGTGTAACTTAAAAAACATACCATAGGCACTTTCTGTCTGGTTCTTGCTTTCTAGACTTCTTTAACTGCTTATCATGAGTAAAACAATCTACAAATACAGAGTGTCCTATTTTCATCTTTGGAGCACTGTGTACTCTCCTCTAAGTATACTTTCTTACTTTAATTAACTCCCTGTGTCATAGGTCTTAGCTCTAATTTAGAGATAGTGAAATCGAGACTTGGATTAAATGAGTATTCAACACATATTCAGAGTTAGAGATAATTTTAAACAGGAATGCTCCGTAAGTGCCATGTAGTTTCTTTTGTTATATGGGTGAGGAAATAGACCTAGGGAGATTCAGGGAGTTTCCCAAAGTCACGTAGTCAGTGGTCAAGCAGGGGCTAAATCTCATTCTTCCTAGATTTTAGTTCAGTATTTAACTTGGTCATTATTCTCAGAAGAACTTTACTCCTTGTATTTATAAAGCATTTAATAAATGAATTGATAATCCTTATATTCTCTCTCTCATTCACAGGTAGGTATATATATACATATATATATAAAGAACAGAAGTAGAAAGGTTAAGAATATAAAGTCTGTAGTTACTCAGGTGAGAAAACCCAGTGGAAGAGATGAAACTATTTTTTCTGCTTGAATAGTATCTTTAGGCCAAGGCCAATGGCATGTTCAGAGGGAATGTACAAAATTGCTTTAGTAACTCAATTTCAGAAGAGTTTGACCTTGTCAGAAAGATCTGCTGTATCTGCATGAGAAATAATACTAAGGAGTCCAAGAGAAGAATGATGGGTTCAGGATTCTCCTCCACTGCATTGAAATATTTGGGCAACTGAAGGGAGAAACTTCTGTTTGTCTCTTGAGTGACAAGTCTGTTAGTTAATATTGTCAGGCAGAGTGTGCTTTTCAAGAGTTTGATCCTTGGCCCTTCAGAACCAAAATACTCTGAAGAAGTGCTGGGTTTTAAGCAAATTACTTTTGATTATGGTTTTGAGAAATGAAAGGATGGCAACATTTTTATAAACCAAATATTAATGAGTGTCACTAAAGATTTATAATGCTGATTTGTAGAGGAGCTTTTGATGATGTCATACTGGCTATATGACCTTGGGAAAGCCATTTCCTTTTTATTTTCCTTTGTAGAATAGACCTGATATTTTCCACTGGATAAAATTCGATGCATATCAAAAAGCCTTGTAAATAACAGTACTCTAGGTTAGGGATTGGCCAGCTTTTTCTGTAAAAGGCCCAAGAGCAGATATTTTATGTCACCCCTTATCCTCTGCGATTGCAGTGTGAAAGCAGCCCTAGACAGTCCATAAACAAATCTGTGTGGCTGTATTCCAGTAAAACTTTATTTATAGACAGAAATGGAATTTCGTGATACATATCATGAAATCTTCTTCTTTTGATTTTTTTTTTTTCCCCTCCAACCCTTTCAAAAATGTAACAACTCGCGTTAACCTGCCAGCTGTGTCTAAAGATGTGGATTTGGCCCGAGCCCTGCCGTTTGCCAGACTTTCTGCAGGTGGTTGTCCAATTAGAAAATAGTTCCAAATTGGGAGGGATTATGGTACAGTGGTAGTGTTCGGGAATTGCATTCACTTGAGCCATTTAGATGATCGACTCCTATTTCTTCTTGTGACACTGAGAACATGTCTTTGCATGTGTTCCCAGTAATGTCGAGGCTCCGGTCACAGAGACAATTTTCTGTTGTTTGCCTGCCTCGCAGTGAGGCAGAACATCTCAAGTAGTGGAAGCAGAACACTGCACCCACACAACTCAGAGCTGAATTGATACAGATAAGTGGTGTCAGCATTTCTGTTCAAAAACAAATTTTTCCAAGTTTTGAGGTCTCAGCACTTTTCCAGGCACCACAGATTGAATCTTGGCACACAAATTCCTGGTCTCAATGTAAAACGCTCATCTTTCTTTTTATTTTTGCTAGTTTGATTCCAGAGCCAATCTCTTTATGTTAGAGAAACAGACTGAAAATGGAAAGCTCATTGAAACCAAAACCAGCCAAAGAGGAGAGAGAAGGTGCTTATTTAATTTATTTATTTGCAACTAGGTTAATTTTTAAAGAAGCTTCACAGAATTATTCTGAATTATTGTTCTGAAAAATATTTGTCCTTGGACTTTGTATTTTATACAGTAATTTTGCAGGGTTGTACAGTTAGTTGAAAGAAAAAGATTTCTATCACATGGTTGGTTTTGAAAATGTCTTATTATACAGGTGACAAGTGCGTCACCACAACTGTTATTTAAGAGACAAACGGATGACTAAGGAGAATCACAAAACTGTAGGATTGATGATCATACCTATTTCATTGCCTTTATTTGAAAGATCATAGTGACAGAGTCTGAAACAGGATTTGCGGATTACTACACATGTAAGGGAGTCTTCACTGTAAGCCATAGAGCACTGTCCATGTCAAGGCCGAGTTCCTTCTCCAATGGTTCTAATGAATTATTTGCCCTGAAACAAGTCTGTTTGGTACAAATTAGAGGGTACAGCTTTGTAATCACTTATAAATAGGTGTCTGCCTAGGTAAATAGAAGAAATAACAAAGTTTTATGTACCCAATTTAGATGAAAGATACTAAAAGAAGACATTAGCTGAGAAGTGTTACAAGATCAAGTCTCTTTTAAAAAAGGTCAACAACCACTTAGACAGCTAGTCTTCAGGCCTGGAATTGTACTGGAAGAGAAACAATGGGCTGGTATTTTGATGGAAAGAGAAACTTTATAAGGCAAACTTTTGGCTTATAGCTTGTGAAACTAAAAAAATTCACCTGCTTTAAATGAGGTCTGGAAACCTCTTTTTAATTGAAGTTATATTAGTTTCCGGTATGTAACATTGATCCAGTAATTCTGTACATTACTCGGTGCCCACCATGCTACATGTAGTTGTCATGTCACCAAACAATGTTATTACAGTGTTGCTGATGATATTCCCTGTGCTCTACTTTTCTTCTCCATGGCGTGCTTCTTTTGTAATTGGGAGTTTGTACCTCTTAATCCCATTTATCTATTTCACCCTTCCTGTCCCCTGCTGCTTGTCTGGCAGCCATCACTCTGTCCGTATTTTGGAGTGTCTTTGTATTGTTTTTTAAATTCCACATGGAAGTGAAATCTTAATGGTATTTGTCTGTGTTTGGCTTATTTTACTGAGGATAATATTCTCTAGGTCCCTGTGTTGTCACAAATGGTTAAGATCTCATTCTTTTTTATGGCTAAGGAATAGTTCACTGTATATGTGTGTGTCTGTCTGTATGTGTATATGTGTGTATGTATACACACACAGACACACCCACATTTTCTTTATCCAGTCATCTACTGATAGACAGACACTTGGATTGCTTCCGTATCTGGGCTATTGTACATAATGCTGCAGTAAGCCTATGGGTGCATATATCTTTTCAAATTAGTGTTTTTATTTTATTTGGGTAAACACCCAGTAGTGGAATTATGGGATCATATAATATTTCTATTTTTAATTTTCTGAGGAACCTCCATACTGTTTTCCGCAGCGATAGCACTCATTTACATGCTCACCAGCAGTTCATAAGGAATCCCTGTTTTCCACATCCTCGCCAACACTTATTTCTTGTTCTTTTGATTCTAGCCATTCTGACAGATGAAAAATATCTCACTGCATTTTGATTTGCATTTCCCTAATGATTAGTGAAGTTGAGCATCTTTTCATGTGTCTATTGGCTATCTGTACTTCTTCCTTGGAAAAATGTCTATTTAGGTTCCCCTCTCAATTTTAATTGGATTTTTTTGGTGTTGAATTGTTTAAGTCCTTTATATATTTTGAATGTTAACTCCTTATTGGATATGTAGTTTGCAAATATCTTCTCCCATTCAGTAGGTTGACGTTTTGGTTTTTGATGGTTTCCTTTGCTGTGTGAAACCTTTTAATTTTGTCTGGTCCCAGTAGTTAATTTTTGCTTTTGTTTCCGTTGCCCTGAGAGACCTATTTAGAAAATTGTTGCTAAGGCTGTAGTCAAAGAAATCTATATTTTTATAAAGCTCCACTAGTGTCTTAGATTAGGTTCCAGGGAAGAGTTTGAGACAGATAATACTACAAGGAGGTTTCCTGGAGAGTGCTCTAGGGAAGAATACCAATTGGAGAGAAAAGTATTCCTGGAGAAGAGGAAGAGTTTGAACGTTGAAATAGTTGCAGTACAAGTTCCATGTGGTCCTAAGGAGCCCTAGAGCTGGGATGGCCCTTGAGACAAGAAGGACTGTATCCTTGCCTTGACCAATAGCTAGATGCAGGCTGTTGCAGGAGGATTTAGGGGCAGGGACAAAAACTGGAGTGAGGCAGCTATCTTCAACATAGCATGGTTCCTTCAGAGGGTCTCCCTATGCATTAGCAATAGTTAACACACTCAGTAACCAAAAGTATGAGCACTTCAGTCCCAAAGGTATCCACTACAACAGATGATTCCTATCATTGAAAAATGATTGTCTCATGGTTACTGGGAGCAAGTGTTTGGACAGCAGAGCAGGAAAAGGGGATTTATCTCTAAAACATGTAGTATCTACTGATGTCAGGTACTCAAGATATAAACATGAAGGAATAAGTTCCCTATGTTGAAGGAGCTTCTTTATGTAGTTGAAGGCAGACACGTAAATAAATAATTAAAGTGTAATCGCTAAAATAGGGAGGTATGTGTGGGTTTCAAGATGTTTTTAAATGTATTAGTTTATAATAAAGGGGTTTATGTGGCTTGTTTGTATTTGGTTGATTAGTTTTCAAATCTAAAAGTCAATTTAAGTTTCTTTTCCTTCACAGATGTTTCCATGTCTTCTAATTTCTTATCATACTGTGATGAGGCAACCAGAGTCTTTAAAAAACAAGTACTCTGCTCTTCTACAATCAAACCATTTGCTGAAAATTAAACCAAATGTGTGAAGTGCCAGATAGAATAAACTCTTGGTATAGACAGTGCATAGATCCTGATACCTTTTAATTCTTCCAAAAAAATATATTTTTTTAGATTTATTTAAAATCTAAAGGAGAGGGAGAGAAAGAGAGAGAGAGAATGAATGAAGGAGCAGAGGGGCGAGGGACAGGAAGAGAAATCTCAGGCTGACTCTGTGCCCAGCATGGAGCCTGGCTCTGGGCTTCATCCCAGGGTGCTGAGATCATAACCTGAGTCAAAACTAAGAGTCGTTACTGAAATGACTGAGGCACTCAGGTGTCCTTCAGTTCTTCCAAGTGAATGACCACAATTGCACCATATATTATCTTTTATGAAATGCATCAAGATAAAACCAAAACCTTTGGTATTCTTTTAGACCCTTTAGGGAGTCATAATTAAAGTAATTACTATTCCTATTTTCTGCATAAATATTTCCTTGATTTCATCATGTATTTCTTTTCATTTTTGTTCCAAATATTAGTAATTTTCAGGGAAATAGAATTTCAGGGAATAGAATTATTATGATTATGATGACTAGCAACAAGAACAATAACAATAAAAACCCACAAAAAAAATCCCAAACCAGGGGCGCCTGGGTGGCTCAGTGGGTTAAAGCCTCTGCGTTTGGCTCAGGTCATGATTCCAGGGTTCTGGAATCGAGCTCTGCATTGGGCTCTCTGCTTGCTGGGGAATCTGCTTCCTCCTCTCTCCCTGCCTGCCTCTCTGCTTACTTGTGATCTCTGTCAAATAAATAAATAAAATCTTAAAAAAAAAAACAAAACCCAAACCAAAAACAAAAGAACAAAACAAAGACAACCCAAGAAGTTGCATCAGTGTGAGAAAGTGGGGATATTAAAGTTATTGTCATTAAAGGATTCGCTGCTGCCTGCTGAGTTCATAGTTCACATAGTTCAAGTTTATGCCTCATAAAAATTACTGTTATAAGTCATAGACATTAGGGTCCTTTCTCACGTTCTCAAAAAGGTGAAAGATAAATGTCAATATACTGTTCTTTACTGATTTTTCACATATTTCACTGGTGGATTTTTATTTATGATCTTTATTTTAAAAAAAACCCATATGTTTATAAAATAAGGCTGTTCAAGTACCTGTTAAAATATTTCAAGGAAATTTTTTGGGAAGAAGAGAGATGATAATTTGTTTTACCTCTAAATTCCATGGAGAATCACAGAATTAGAGGTGACTTTAGGGATCTTCTGATCTTGAGGCTTTTAGTTTTAAGGTAATAAAGCCTTTGTTTACAAAAGAAACATTAATAAAGTGGTTAAGTTTTAATTTTGTGTGTGTACTTATTTATACACATACCTACATGTGACAAATGGTGCTGAAGCGGTTCGCTTTCAGGGATCTATTTCAAGAAAAGGTCAGAAAAGGTCAGAAGTAACCATATTGACATAGGTAAATACTGGGGTAGAATTTGGGAATTTAAAATTTTAAAACAGTTTTTCAGTTTTGGGCTGCTTTGTAAGAAGGTCATGGCAAAAATAGGTGTATTTTATACCTTTAGAAAATAACATGTATTGTACACACTCAAGTATAGGTCTTGTTTGCATTGGCAAATACAGGTGAATGTATAATTTGGAAAGAGAACATGATGATATCAGACAAAATAACATCATAAAAATATACCTTTGGACAATAACTTTGTAAAATACCTAGATCCAGGGACACCTGGGTGGCTCAGTTGGTTGAGCAGCTGCCTTCGGCTCAGGTCATGATCCTGGCGTCATGGGATTGAGTCCAGCATTGGGCTCCTTACTCAGCGGGGAGCCGGCTTCTCCCTCTGCCTCTGCCTCTGCTGCCACTCAGCCTGCCTGTGCTCGTGCTCTCTCTCTCTCTCTCTGGCAAATAAATAAATAAAATCTTAATAAATAAATAAATAAATAAATGAAATACCTAGATCCAGATTCTTCTTTCTAAATATACCACTGAACATGGTATAAACAGTTTTTGATCTCTAGTACAGACAGGTTTGGAAAACTTGGTCTTCATCAATACTCACCTCTTATCAACGAGGTAAAAGGTCCAGAAAAAAAAATTTTCCCAAAGTTTTATTTTTTTTTGTTTTTATGCGCCAGTCTTTTCTAACACATATTTAAGGTACTTTATCAGAATATGTACACTGTAAGAAGGTAACATGAAAAAGGAAATCAGGACAAAGTAATGTTGTGAAAAGGAAGAAACTTGCAGTGAGGTTAGCACAACCAGTGCTGGGGGTTCTGTTCATTTGTTGAATGAGGGTCACAGACTTGTCTAAATATTATGATGTCCAACTCTAGGAGAAAGAAGTTATTTGTGTTCTCAGTATTAAAGTCAAATTAAGCCATTGACTTCTACGGAGCCCAACTCTTCCTCTACGGGAGACCAGGGAGAATTTTCCCTTTTGTCATCCGTAAGAGAGCTGTAGAATATAGGGTGCTCCATGAGTAGTCAGATGATTTCAGGTCAAAGAGCAATGTAGCCAAAACAGTTTTACTAGAAGGAAAAAGCAGTCAGTCCAGGAACAACATTCCTGCGGTTTGATTAATCCAGAATTGGATTTCAAGTTATCCAGGAATGGAGATCAGCACGGACATTGGGCAAATATCAATAATTATTGTTTCTTTAAGATTATGATAATTCTTAAGGAGGTAATGACATCGCATGTTTTCTATATTTTCTGACAGTGCCTGGAGTGTCAATGAGTTTGGACCCACATGACATTCACTTGTCATTTGATAAGCTGGGGACAAGGATACATAGAGATGGAAAGCCTAATGGGGGCCACTGTCTGTCTTACATGAGAGAGTATGTGTGTATATGTGCATATGTATATACAGAGATGCTTATATTTATATGCATACATACACATATAGATGTATCTAAGAATTTGTTTTTTGATAAATCTGGTATTTCAAATTCATGGGGAAAGATAGGCTGGCTAACAGATGGGATTGAGGAATTTGCTCTCAATTTGGCTGGAAATAAATGTAGATTTTTAGCTTACTAGATATATAAAATATAGATAGATAAAAACTTATATAATGAAATTATAAATGTCTAGAGGAAAATAATTGTAGTCTTGCAAAGAGGAAAGATTCTCAAAGCAACCATGAAGTCTACATATCATAAAAGCATAATTTGAAATATTTATGCAAAAGCAAAAAGAAACAATGAGGCAACATTTGGTAAGGCACAAACTATAGTAAGTATTTAAAAGTCATTGTAAATAAAGATAAAAAAGAAGTGACAGACTTAGAAAATGTATTTTAAACATTTTAACCAATAAGATAAATATCTGTGACTTTTAAAGAATGCTAACATATTAATACAGAAGGTAACAAGAAAATGGGAAAATCAGTAAAGGGCTTTTTTTTTCTTTTTGAATTCAAAGAATTTGAAACCACTATTCTATTTTGAGAGATAGAACTTTTCACAAAGTTTCAATAAATTCTACTAAATTCTAGGGATGATGTAGAGAAAGAAGCCTCATGTTTCTGGAAAGAAGTTTGGCAAATATGTATCATGAAACTGCAACATTACGTATATGCTGACCTAGTAAATATTATATAGAGAAATTGTGCCTAGAAATATGCCAGACATAAATACAAAGATGTATAATCAAAGGGTGTTTACCAAAACATTATTCTTATGCCAGATTTCTGGGAAAAGCTCACATGTTCAACTGAAGAGCATTGTTTAACAATGATGATTTAATATCTCATTCAGATACTATGAAGCTGTTAAAATTGTGTTTTCAGAAATTATTTTGGAAAAACCCATGTTATAAAGTAAAATGAAAAAGTAGGATACAAAATTATGTAAGATAAATATATGTTGAGAAAAAGTATATGACAAATTTTATACTCATGTGTAAGAGATAAAAATATACAAATCACATACAAGTTAATATTTTGTTGTTAGAGGGGATCTGTATTTTTAAAACATTTTCAGTACTTTTGAAATTTTCAATAATATTTCAGTAACATAATTTTTTAAACAAAATTTTTAAACAAGATTTAAACAAAAAAAGTTTTTAAACAAAACATAACCCAGTTAATTTACATATAGATATTTTCCAGTGAAAGCAAATGATAGGGATGCCTGGGTGGCTCAGTGGATTGAGCCTCTGCCTTCAGCTCAGGTCATGATCTTAGAGTCCTGGGATCAAGCCCCACATTGGGCTTCCTGCTCAGCAGAGAACCTGCTTCCCTGTCTCGCTCTGCCTGCCTCTCTGTCTACTTGTGATCTCCGTATGTCAAATAAATAAATAAAATCTTTTAAAAAAAAAAGCAAAGCATGAAAATGTTTATGGAAATTGAGATATAAGATGCAGTTTGAAACTTTTTAGACTCTTATTCAAAATGCAGATGCAGTATTAAATAAAATAAAGCTGTTAGTGACCAGCACAATAGTAGTGGACCTGTTTGAGCTAGAATTCCATCACATTATTTCTAAGACTGCAGATCCTCTTACCCTGGGGTGATGATACTACTGTTACGGCGTTTTTGTGAAGAGTCCATATGCTTCATCTAGAACGTGGTAGGTGCTTGGTAATTTTAGCTCCTCTTCCTCTTTCTCTTTGTCCTCTAAACACAGAGACCAGATGTAAAAAGTTATTTGTTTTTTACTAGCACTCTTAAGGTATTGGAAGTTTTCCTACATGAAATCAGTGCCCTGTTCTTGGTGATGAGCACAGGGTACAGCAACCAGAGGATAAATCTCACACGAGCCTTTTCTCTCAAGGACGAAGTTCAGAGTTTTTGCTTCAGTTCAATGACTGGTTGTTCACAGCTGAAACTGTTGTGGTTGGCCAACACCACTGCCATAGCAATTTTGTCCATTAACCCCTGAGTTGCACTCTGGTTTGGATACTTCACTCACTGGAACTTAATCATATTGGCAGAGGCAAATCAAGAGGTATCCACATGGCTTCAACACCTAAAATCTTGGGCCAGTTATTCTGGTTATCCTGTGGTCTGGAACCCAATACAAATGTAGAATGGGTATATCAGTTGCCTCTATTTTTGTCTAATTCTTTAAACTTTATAATAATCCTTACAGTTAAATACCTGTAGGTATAAAACAGTACCCCATCTCACCTACAGTAAGATTGAAGCTTCATAAGCCTATGTACTTTAAAATTTGGTCATATTCTTTCCCAGAGATGGTGGTTTTTGGTAGTTAGCTGAACATGCCTGGGAAGACTGGACTTAACTTGCAGTTTGATTCCTGGGCCTGGGAAAATTTTGAGACGTTTTGGCTCTTGAATTTCCTTCCACATCCTATCTCCAGAAGAGTCCCGGTATTTGTCTGGGAAGTGGTTTAACAGCCTTTATGTATATATGTATATGGATGAGAAAGCCCTGTCTGGTACACAGCAAACCCAGTTGCCAAACCCCTGCCATACTTTTCACGGTGCCCCACTTGTAAGTGTGAACCCATGTGACCCCACAGTCAGCCTTCCAAATAATGAGAGCTTTCCTGGGAGAGAATGGCTCCTTGGCAGATGCAAGCTTCTCGTTCAGATATCTGTTCCTGTAGAGGCTGCAAAATCCCTTGTTTATGTCATTGGACACAGACGAGGTGACCTTCATGATCTTTTTACACAAGGAGATTCTAATATTTCCTCTTATTCTTGCTTGTTCCCAACCCCACCCATGCCACATGTTTGCCTTACCATCATGTTCAATAGAATGGAAATGATGATGAAAAATTTGCTCTTTTGCTATGGGACTTATAGGGAACAATCGAATAACTTGTGGGACCACACTGAGCTGGCTTACTTGGAGTTAAGCACCTCTGAAGAACTCAAGAAACGAGAAAATACTCCTATCCCCCTGAGGCTAGAGTGTCTAAAAGAAGATGTTCAGTGACAACAGGAAAGAGGAAAGGAGCTTCAGCATAGATATGCTCATTTGCTGCTGAAGAAAAAGACATTTAAGTCAAAAACCCTCAAGCACAGTTTATATCCCATCACAGGATGAATTAGTTGCTGGCAGTAGTGAGTCAGTATCCTACCCTTTCTTGGTCATCTGAGATAAAATAATGACAATGACATTACTATAATTCTTTTAAGTTGTTGTAATCATATGACCCACGTAGGAAGTAATTATGCTATATTCTAGAAGATTTGATGACTAGAATAGTTATGTAATAGATGGCATTTCTCTGGAACATGGAAGTCTTTAAAAAATATCGCATTATAAATCTTTGGAATTAATAGATTCTTCTTCAATCTAAAACCAACACCTGCTGAAATAATGATTACACATTCAAAATACTGTTCTGTCCATTTTCCCCTGAATATTACTGCAGACTTATTTTCACTACGATCAGAGAGGCAGAGAAATGTGTCCATTTACAGCTGCAGCACCAGGACCCATATTGTGGGGTAGGAAAACTCTTCCCTTAGCTCATCAAGTCTAGCACTATAAGCCTCTCTTACTCCTTTGGTTTCTCTTTCTCTGTATTATCCTCCTTCTTTCCTTCTTCGGGCCTATCTTATTATTGCTGGAAGGACCCAGTGCATACTTAGCTAATCTGGACCACTGGCAGAGGCCATGGAGCTCCTCCCTATATGTGTGCAATGCAGGACACCCGGGCACAGGCTAAGTGTTTATTGAGTGAGTTGGAAATGGCCTTCTGGACATAGTGCACTAAACCATTCTTTTACTAGACTCTGTTGGGGGGATTTCCAGGTCAGCTTCTAGGGACTGAGACTGATGTAGAAGGACAAGAATGTTTAAATGTACTTTAAACTCACAGGATATAATGTGATTGGTTCATCTCCAACCTCCACACACCCACTGCTTATGCCTAAGACAAATTTTTCTAAGCCCAAAGTGGTTTATGACAAATTGTATGTTTGCAGGTTTGACGTCTAAAGAGGAGTACATTTATTTAAGAGGCATATTTAGTGCTGGTGAAAGCTACACTTGCTTTGTTTAGAACCTTACCTTTATAACAAGAAATCCATGGACTCCCTTGATATTTTATGGTCAGAATTTGAAGTAATGTATATTACTATTTTTGTATCTGGACAATATGATGACATATGTGAATGGTTAAAAAATATTCTTTGATCTGTAAATAGGACCTCAAAATAGTATTTTGTAGCCATTGCACAAGGTTAGCATCATAATCAGACCATGTCCTTTGTTTTTTATTGATTGCTTTTCTTTAGTTCTTTGTGATATAACTATATAACTATATAATATATAATATATATATATATAACTATATAATTATAGTTATAATTAAATGATGTAAGTCGGTCTGTTTACAAATATATAGATGACTTTTTTTTCATTTATTTATTTTCAGCATAACCGTATCATTTTTTCACCACACCCAGTGCTCCATGCAATCTGTGCCCTCTATAATACCCACCACCTGGTACCCCAACCTCCCACCGCCCCCCCCGCCACTTCAAACCCCTCAGATTGTTTTTCAGAGTCCATAGTCTCTCATGATTCACCTCCCCTTCCAATTTAACCCAACCCCCTTCTCTCTAACTCCCCATGTCCTCCATGCTTTTTGTTATGCTCCACAAATAAGTGAAACCATATGATAATTGACTCTCTCTGCTTGACTTATTTCACTCAGCATAATCTCTTCCAGTCCCGTCCATGTTGCTACAGAAGTTTCTTTTTAACTTCTCTTTTCAACGTTTTGTAGGAACTGGCCTCCTACTCCATATTCCCTTGGTCCAAAAAATGGCACCTCCAATTTTCCAGTAGATCAGGCTTAATGCTTTGGAGTCATTTCTACTTTCAGTCATACCTCACATCCAATTAATAGAAGTTAGCTGGATACATCCAGAACTTGTCTACTTCTTAGTATCTTAATTGTTGCCATCCACCAACTTTTGCCTGCATTATGACAATAACCTCATATCTGATCTTTTTGCATATTTACACACTACTGCTTGACCAGAGTGAACTTTCTACAGCTATAATCAAATCATGTACCTCCTTTACCCCTACCTTCCAATGACTTCTAACTTCACTCAGTGTCAATTCCCATGGTTCTTCCCAAAACCTATAAAGCCCTTCATCCTCTGGCCTCTTGTTACTCTCTGACTGAATTTCCTAAAGTCTTCCCAGCTCACTCTGCTCCTGACACCAGGGCCCCCCTGCCCTTTCTGAGACGCTCAAAACTCTTACCCTAAGGGCTTCCTGTGCCAGGAAGGAGCTTCCTTTGAATACTTGCATGACTTGATCCCTTACTTTCTTTAGGTTTCTGTTCAAATATTCTCTTTTCCATGAGACCATCCTCAACTTCCCTTCATGAACTAGAATCCTATACCCCACACTGACATCCTTATCCCATTGTAGTCTGTTAGCTGCATCATAGTAGAGAAGTTTTGATCCCCCCCAATACCTAGAGCAGTGACCATGACATAGTAGCTGCTTCATGGCTGTTTTTTTAATGAGTTCCTCTCTAATAATTCTGTCATGGGGTAGACCAAACCTTGAACAGGCAGCCAAAAAAAACTCAGTTCAGTATAGATCTGCCACTAACTATGTACATTTCCTCTTGCAGGTGCCTAACTTTTCTGTATCTCAGATTCCTAAGTATTGAAACACAGTAGATTGAACTAGATAATTTCAAAGGCTCCTCTTCTGTGTAGTGCTATGTGAAGTACTTAAGATCTCACTTATCTATTCATTGTATATTTTTCTATACAAGGGTATTTCTCATTAATATATGACCTGATGTCGATGAGCAAGCAGTCACCATTTCTCATACATATACTGCTCCCTCTCCCACCATATGACTTTGTAACACAATCCCCAGTCCTAGTTTATGTTAATTTCTTACCTCTTGGACCCACTGCAAATAAAATGTAAAACATTTTAAGTAGGTTGGACAAGTACATGGCTTTGGTTCTGCCTCTCCTCTGTGGAAGATATCACTGATTGATTATGAAACTATTTCCCTCTAAGGCAGGACTGTTCCAAGGAATCCTTTTAGTCTTCTAGGAGCGCTAATATTTGTTAGAGTTTATAGTGGAGTTATATCCTATTATTAATCCCACTTTTGAAGTATCCGTGAGCTTAGAAGTAAGTTGAGACAAAGGAGAATCTGATACACTTTCTCCAGCATTTTTCTTTTGGTTCCCTCCCATTTATCCTTCCAAGCTCAGTGTAGATGCCACTTTTCCTGGGAATTTTCCCCCTAATCCAAGACAGTGCTAGTTTCTTCCTCTGGTGTGATTACATAGTTTCCTCAGTTATCTTACTTCCATTGTAATTTCTTTTTAGCTTAACTTGCCTGCATTGCCCACCTGGCTGTATTCTCTAGAAGTTCAGACCACATCTCTTCTGGTCTTTGATGCATATGGAGAACCAAGAACTGGGCCTGACCCTTAGTAGGGATGCAGGAAATACTTCCTAAATGAATAATAAAGGAATGAACGGTGAATGACTCCAAGGGCAGAATCTTTGGCACTGCTGTCCTACCTAGCATGTCTCTTTTGGGTAAGATTATCTTTCATATATGATAAAAATGTAGCTCTGTTTGGGTTAAATCCAAAAATTCTGACATCTATCAGATTTTGGGGTTAATCACTCTTGTAGAGTAATTAAGTAATGTGGGTAATAAGACTTTGTGCTATTTAGATCAATTTGATCTACTAATACCTCGGGGAAATATTCTTTTAACTTCTATTCTGTGGAATCTAGTCCCATGGGATTTGACTAAAAAGAGCTCCATGGTTCATTATGTTTGGAAAACACTTCTCATTAGCCTTTCCGCTTGGAATTTTGCCAGAGATATTGACATATTAGAGACAATGAATCATTCAGTAAAGAACTGTTTAATTTTTTTGAGACCCAATTTCTCAATTCTTTTTGACCTAATATTCAAATAAATAAATAAATAAATATATCTTCCTGAACTAGTATTCCTTTAGACATGGTTTAAGAAGTATAGATGTATGCATATGGGGCCACTGAATAGCTTTAGAGACTGATTGTCATGTGGTAGTGAGCAGGATGGATTTGAAAGAGGCAAGACCACTAGAGAGGCTGTTGCAGAAATCTGGATGGAAGAGGATGAGGCCTGTAACATTTACCCCAAAGGTACAGATGGAGTGAAAAGAAGGGCCATCTGTACCCCAATGTTCATAGCAGCAATGGCCACAGTCTCCAAACTGTGGAAAGACCCAAGATACCAGACGAATGGATAAAAAAGATATGGTCCATATATACAATGGAGTATTATGCCTCTATCAGAAAGGATGAACACCCAATTTTTGCATCAACATGGGCAGAACTGGAAGAGATTATGCTGAGTGAAATAAATCAAGCAGAGAAAGTCAATTATCGTATGGTTTCACTTACTTGCAGAACATAAGGAATAGCACGGAGGACATTGGGAGATGCAGAGAAGTGAGTTGGGGGAAATCAGACACGGAGACAAACCAGGAGAGACTGTGGACTATGAGAGAAAAACTGAGGATTTTGGGGGGCGGGGTAAGGGGTTGGGTGAGCTTGGTGGTGGGTATTTTGGAGGGCACGTATTGCATGGAGCACTGGGCGTCGTGCACAAACAATGAATTTTGGAACACTGAAAAAAAAAATAAAATAAAAAAAAATTATACCAAAGACCTCATAATGACAAGGGAGAAAAATATTTGTAAAGGAAATTGATCTCATTAATGAATGGCCTCTTTTGAGGCTAGCTAAGGTGGTTGGGAATCAGGCTCTGTAGTGCTTTCCTTCTTTTGCTGTTCAAAGGGAAGGTCTGGTCTTTGCTTTCAAACCATTGTTGTTCCTTAAATAGCCCAGTGTCCGTCATTATTTAATGCATGGATGGTGCCCTACTGTATTTATGTTAAAAATCAAGACATTGGGGTGCCTGGTTGGCTCAGTGGATTGAGCCGCTGCCTTCGGCTCAGGTCATGATCTCAGGGTCCTGGGATCGAGTCCCACGTCGGGCTCTCTGCTCAGTGGAGAGCCTGCTTCTCTCTCTCTCTCTCTCTCTCTCTGCCTGCCTCTCTGTCTGCTGTGATCTCTCTCTGTCAAATAAATAAAATCTTTAAAAAAAAAATCAAGACATTTATAGCCACTTGTAGTTTATTATTCTCAAAGCATGTATTGATTTTTTTAAACTAGGGTTTTTGGGGGTTTTTTAACTATCATCTACAAATGCCTATTCCTAGGCCTTCCAAGTCTTTCTCTATTAAGTGTGTGTATGTGTGTGTGTGTGTAGGTATTCATTTTCTTGGACTGCTGTAACAAAGCACCATAAACTGGGTGGTTTAAAACAACAAAAATTTATTCTCCCATAGTTCAGGATGCTAGAGGTCTGAAATCAAGGTTGTCTGAAGGGCCACGTTCCCTCTGAGATTAGCTAGAATCCTCCCTTGTCTCTCCCTAGTCTCTGGTTGTAGCCATCAATCCTTACTGTTCCTTGGCTTGCAGCTGTTATCGGATGGCCTTCTTCTTATATGTCTCTATCTCTGTATCCAAATCCTCCCCCTGCCTTTTTTTTTTTTTTATAAGAACACCGGTCACATTGGATTAAGGGTCCACTGTCCTCTAGTATAGCTTCATTTTACCTAAATCCATCTGTAATGAGCCTATTTCTAAAAAATGTCAGGTCACATTCTGACGTATTGGAAATTGGGGCTTTAACATATCTCTTTTGGGGACATAGAACTGCGTGTGTGGGGTGGTGTGTTTGTGTGTATGTGTGTAATATACCAACATATAAGGCAAAGAAATTTATTTTTTAGTAATTTTACTGACACTTGCTTCTGTGAAATGACCTGTTTACCCTTTCTCTACAAAAGATGGACAAACTCAGGTATGAGAAGGCAGAATTTGTCCTGCCCACTCTTCATGCTGCAAAAACCAATTATTGGGCTACCTAGGTCTTTCATTCATAACACATTGTCTCAGATCAGAGTTTACAATGCAGCACTAATTTTAAAAGGTAATTCCGCCTAATGTATTCTCCTGGGTGTAGCATTTCTTTATACTTCAACTCCTTTCCCCTTTTTCTAATCCAAATATATTTTCTTTCAGGTTATTTCCCTAAGTGATTCTGAGCTAATTTTGTTTTTTGATGGTAGGAAGCTAGGTAGGGTGGCCTTTCTGAAAGCCAAGCTTTACCAACTTCTCCTGGTTCATAAATATTAATAATGTGTTACTGTGCTTGTGTGTGCTAAAACATTGTTGTGGAGATTGTACAAGAAAGGCATTTTATAATTTCAGGCAGACTTGGAATAGCAGGAAAATGGGGCAATGACATTTGGGGGAGCACAATGTCTAAATGTTAATATTGTACACTGCTTACTATGAATAGGAAATTTTTTTCTTCTGGTGCTAATATTGCCAGATGCATGAGAGTGTTTTCCTTTTCCATTTTCACTTTATTCCTTAGCTATTTTGTTTTATTCCGTAGCTATTTTGTTCTTTATAATAGTTAGAAAATTGGGGTAGTATTTTGAATAAAGGAGGTGGGATTGTGTAGGGCAGAGCTGTTACTGAGCTCTCCTCAACATTTGATGAACATTCCAATTCTGAGTAAAAAGACTTGGATACTCACTTTCTAAGAGACTCTCTGTGACCAGGCTATCATTCTTAAGAAATGGATTGAACCTTCTTAGTAGCATCTCATAAAAAATTTAGTTAGCTATAAATGTTTAAGGCTGTTGCAGCTGAAATCATTTGCCTTGTGGGGGGAAAAAAGGAGGCTGTTTTCTGTTAGGTGTTTTGTTTTCTCTTCTTTTATTTTTTATACATTAGGCAGTACAAACCCTGTTAATTAACTGTGCCACTGAGGTGTGTAGATGAACAGACCAAACCTACACACAGGACTCAAGAGAGAAATGAGGAAATGTTTGAGATGTCTTATTTTTATGAAAAATGCCTTATTGTAATTTTTGATTTTATATATTTTATTTTATTTTAGAATCTAATTTTAATTTTGTCTATAACAGACAGTATTCTGTTTCGACTATTCTGAAGGGAATTATCAAATAAGACTTTGAGCTATGTTATGTTACAAGTAAGTAGAGAAATTCCTTGGTTGATATGCAAGCCAGATATAGGGTTGAATGATATTTTCTGTAATTCTTAAAATTTTTAAATGGGAAGAAAAGATAGGAAAGAATGAAAAGACAGTGCTTAAGCAAACCGCCAGGAACTTCTTTCATTAACAAAAGTTTGCCAAATTGCACGTAGGTTTCTCTTCTCCATGAGAATTTGTGTGTGTGTGTGAGAGAGAGAGAGAGAGAGACAGACAGACAGACAGACAGACACAGAGTAGGGTTCTGAGGTTAATGAGTGTAAGGAAGAGAATGGTAGATTAGGTTAGAGGACTGATGAGTACCACCTTTGCTCTAAGGTTTTGAGGGTCAAGACTAGAACTCTAGACTCCGGGTGTTACTATGAGTGAGATGGGAAATGTTTTGAGTAATAACTTCTAATTAAGGAACTCTTCTACTCTTTTGGGAGAAAAAAGACAATGGAGGGGGGCAAGAATGGAAATGGGAAGACTAGTTAAGAAGCTGTTGCAGAAGTTCCATTGCCTGGTAGTGATCTACCCCACAGGGATGGGAGTGGAAGGCTGAAAAATAGATTCCAGTTGGTCGAGGGATGTGAGAAAAAGGCTTCAAGGATTTTGGCCTGAGTGACTGGGAATAGACTTTTCTTCTATAAAGATGGGAAGCTTGGGGGAGGATCCGTTTTTGGCAAATTTCCCACAACTCTTTCCCTTGCTTATTTTTCTCTGACCATGCTGTTTTCTGTATTCCTTCTAGAACATATCAGGCACACTCCCACCTCTGAGGGTAATACACCGCCAGTGTTAGTAGGTTAACACAGTGGAGGTTTATTTCTTGCCCAAGTCAGGGGAAGATGAGATTACATATAGACAGCAGCTCATCTTTAAGTGGTAATTTGGGTGCCTTAGAACCTTGGCAACTGGTGGCTTTACTCATTTCTATACGTGAGAGAACAAAGAACATGGAACATTGCTTCTTTGGGAAATTTCCACAAGTAAGGCCTGTACTTCTGTCTCCATGCCATTGGCCAGAACTCAGCAGCCAGGTCTCTATTAAACTGGTAGCAAGGTTGGCAGGTGTTACCTAGCAATGTGCAAGAGAACAAGAGATGGGTTCTATGAATTTCTGCTGCATTTTATTTATCTAGTTAAACAATCTGTCGGGGGCAGCTATGTACATAGCAGACAACATGGCGCTTGCACCTGCGGCCAGACAGAGGACCTGCGCCCCACCTGAAAGATGATTGGCTATGCCCAGAACAGGAAGCCCGAGGCTTTTTATCATGCTATCAGGCTTCCTTTCACATGTACAGTCTGCTGATGGGAGGAAAGGAGATACAAATAGGGGTAAAGATCCGGGTTAGGAGAGAACAATAAAGACTCGCAAGCTTGTCACTCCGTGTCTCCTGGTCGTTCTTGCTGGCGTTCTTGCTGGCGAGAGCGACACAATCTACTTAAATATCCATTTATTACTTCTCCATTGACAGAGAACCCACTCAACATTGGAGACCGTCCAAAGTCCGATCACTGCATTGAGCTCAAAGAACAGTATCTCCTGGTGTAATAGGCAGTCTTCCTTATCGTTATTGGGTGTGGCTTCATACAGTCTTGCAACTTCTGATTTGAAAAAGACAAATTATCTTCCCCTAACCCCAGTGTATAGTGGAGACAGAGAGATAAGGTAGATCTAATAAAAATGCCCACTAGGAAAAGGGAAGAGTGGGAGACATATAGCATTGACTGGTACATGGCAAGAATAGCATCCTGCTAAAAGGCAGGGAGTCTCCTTTATTATTGTTCCTCTTAGTTCTACCCTTTCTATCTCTAGTGCATAGAATTGTGCTTATTGTCTTTGACTGCCTCATGTCCTAGAGTTGAATGAGTTAATGTATGCACCGTAACTGCACGTAGTAAGATGACGTCATAGCTACTGCTGCTGCTGTCATCATCGTCATTATCATCATCATCACAGCAAACCTAAGTGCCAAGTTTCTTTGGGGTTGGTTGAAATTATATTGGCTTAGTGTGTTAAGACTAGTCACCATCATGATCACGAGCTGTAGGTGGTAGTTTTTTTGCTATCATTTAATGTGTTTGTGTGCGTGTGTGTATCTAGAAGAAATTCCTTAATACATTTGATTATAAACGACAATTTAATAGGGTAAATATGGGAGAAATTTTAAGGAGTCTGTGGCTTGAATATGTTGGCGAATCTGCGTTAAAGCTCTAGCAGATACTTTCTGTGCCTATAGCACAAAAACTCTATAGTTTTCCATCTTTCCAGATAAGAAAATTGTTAGAAAAAGCTCTGAGACTTATTCTTTTTATGACTTCCAAACTTCAGGCTTCCATAGGAACATTGTAGCTTTGTAAAATTGGTGCCTTCTCGCAGAAGAAGGGCCTTGTCTTGGAGCTGAGGAATTGTAAAGAAGATTGCTATGTACATATTATTAAACTCTTATATCTTCACTATGTGAACATACACATTAAACAGAAGAAATGGACTACATTTTAGAAATTGTTAAAACATTTTGTGAGATACCTTTGAGTTTTGGTGATTTCTTGTGAGCCAGTTCTGTGTCGATGTTGAAGGAACTGACTCTGGCTAGGAAGGCCAGGTACTCACAGTACAAAATAATAGACCTGTGAACCCATTACCAAAGGTTTTATGATGGTCTTCTGAGCCTGTTCTGAGCTCCACCTCGATAGGAAGAATGTGCACCCAGCTATATGTGCTTTATGTTGCTGTCCTGACCCTGTTCTACAATTCATGAAGATCCTCAAGGTCTAGTCCAAACATCTCCAGATAGGAAGAGAAAACACTTGAATATCTTTTCTTTGTGAAGCACTGTGCTAGTCACTTTTATAAGCATTGTGTGGAATTTATTTCTTTCCTTTAAAATGTCCTGGCCACTTTTTCTTAATCTCTTGGCTTCCTCTGGTTTCTCTATCTTCACTAGTATAGTGGGTCATAACAGCATAACCCTACCCAGTCAGATAGCTGAGAGGTTTACCTTCAACTTGTTCCTTTCAGCTTGATTTCCTGGAGATTTATCCCTGTTTCTGTTATCCACAAAGTGGGATTACTATAAAGTTGATGAAGTTTAAGTTTCAGGGCTCCTCACTTTCATGGACCACTTCTTAGCCTGTGGATTTTGTATATCGTGTAAGGTGGTCTTTGCATGGTACTAAATTAACTGAAATTCACACAAGTCCTTGCTTTGTACAGCTCTTTTATTCCACACTCTGAATACCTATAGCAGTCATCTGTGGCATTTTCCTTGGCCTTTCCCTTGTAAAACAAAAGACAAACCAAAAAGTACTGAACCAAGCTGCTTTTATTCATTGAGTAGTGTTCTAAAGCAAGCTGGTTTACTGGTTTAAGGACATCGTAGCTTAGCAAGTATTCTTTGGAATTTTCTACATTCTAAAAAAAGTGGAAACCTAAAACAACATATTACCTGAAAGGTAAATGTGAAGTTTAAAGTAGGAATGAAAAAGAAGGGAGCGAATCTGGCACACTAACTTGATTTATGTGGTAATTGAATCAATGTTATTGCAGAATGACTACCAGGTATTTTAAGAAATAAGGCAGAAAATGATAAAGAAAACTGTACCTTCAAGTAGTTTCTAGTTGACAGGAGGAGGATGCTAAATACAAACTCATAATTTTATGTGATGATATTAGAAGAGAGATATTTGAAAGCTGCTGAGCCAACAGGTGGTTGAGCAAGGCTTGAAGGGTGACAAGAATAGATACTTTTTCCCCAAACACAGGGAACAACCGAGCGAACACATCCGATTTGAGTTCAGGGTGCTTTAAGTACTTAGCTTGGTGAAGGACAGGATGTAGGAGGTGGTGATGGCAGGGTGTGAAACTCAGTAGTTCAGATGTGGGTGATGTGATTTGCAAATAAAATTAAAATGCTATGTAAACCATTATCTTAGACAAGTTTAGGTGATACTAGGACTTAGAGACATCCCTATATTTCCTATGCTGAATTTGAACTGATGGTAGAACAGACTACTTTATCCAAAAAGGGGTGGGGACTTGTTCAACATGATGGAAACACTAAAGTCTTGAACATGAGATGAAACCTGTCCGGAGCCCAGCTCTGTTTACAGTTGAGATCCTTGGGAGAATTAATCTTATTGAACCTCTGTTTCTTAATGTGTAAATTGAGACTTTGTGATGATACTTCTCATGCTTGTTGTGAGCACGACTGAGCTCATGTATATATACCAAGGATGTGATAGGTACCTAATAATTCTTAATAAATGACATTATTATTATTGCCATCTGATGAAAGAAGTTAAAAGAGGAGAGGAGGGTGTTAAACCATTATGGGAACTGAAGGTTATTTGAAAGGTAAATTTCCATCAGCTGAGAGAATTGGGAGACTCCAGTAGCCAGCCAGCATGGAGACTAGACCATAGAAGGACATTGTGAACTGTCTCCCCAGACCGTAACCACCTTGGTTGAAATTCTGTGTTCTGCGTACCTTATGTGGTGATATTAGAAGAGAGAGATTTGAAGGCTGCTGAGCCAACAGGTAGTTGAGCAAAGCTTGAAGGGTGACAAGAATAGAGATACTTTTCCCCCAGACACAGGGAACAACCTAGCGAATACATCCGATTTGAGTTCAGGGTGCTTTAAGCACTTAGCCTGGTGAAGGACAGGATGTAGGAGGGGTGATGGCAGGGTGTGAAATCAGTATCAACTTGGTTTAATCCTACAGGAGATTATTTTTTTTCTCTGAACTAACCCTTATTACTTGGCAAATAGCTGAATGTGTAGGAGGAAAAAAAGAGAAGGGGAAATGCATTTTTTTGGGGGGGTGGGTATTGTTTGAGGAGAACAAAACCAGCTCTAGGATAATGTTTCTATGCTCATCTGCCAACCAGAACCAGTCAGTGCAAACTTCCATGGGAAAAGACTGGCTGAAGCCTAGATGCAACTAGCATGGGCACCCTAGTGCTTGCTTTCCCTTGAGACTCTGTGAGCGCATCTTAAATGTATCAAAAACTAATGAAAGGGATGCAGTTGGCCAAGCAGACTAAAGAGTTCAACATGAAATGCAATATTCACTCATTCAATTCTTATTTGGTGTATGAGAGTGGAACAGGAGGCAGAGTAAAGGCAGTCCCCACTGTTGATTTGTTAGGAGAAATTCATTACAAACGCATTCTCTCCGGTTACAAACAGGCTTGATGATAGAAAAGAAGTGTTGTCCACGTGCTGGGGGATTCCAGAACTACCTGCGTTTGTGTTCCTGCTCCGTTCGCTGACACTGCTGATGTCAGATAAGGAAGGGACCACACGGTCTCCTGTTGGTTGCCAAATTTGAAATGGAAATTCTTTTCCAGTTACTTAATTAGTTCAAGCAAGAGTGTCTTTTCTTCATTGACCAACATTTCCTGAGGGTACCCGTTCTCTGTAACGTGCAAGCACCAATCTCCTCTTCTGTTCTTCTCCTTAGTGTTTTTTTTTTTTTTCTTCTGAAGTTTAGGCACTTCTTCCAGATAGAGATGCTATTTTTCTACTTGCCTTGACTTTTTGTGTGTGTGTGATAATAGCCATTTTAATTACCTTTATTAGGGTTTCATTTCTCAAGCTATAATCTGAATTAAGATGAACGTTACTGGAATATCTAGTTGTGTGGTCTAAGATGAATTTAGGACTATAACTGGTTTCAAACACATGTCTTCTTGAAATGAAGTTGTTTGGGTCTTTAGGGTCGAAATCTGTCCAGGCTTCTCAGCTGCGGGTATATATTTACTAGGTTGATTGCAGATACCTTCTTAGACTAACGGATGACTGACTTCTTAGGGGTAATCAAGACAAATATTACCTAAGTCCTTTTTGTTGCATTTATTGCTTTGAATTTATTATCACGTCCCAGCAATACATTGCAAGGTAAATTTTGACCCTATTTTTGTTGTCTTTTCCAAAAGCTTGCATAAAATAAGCTATCCGTGTAATATTTATACTACTGTAAGAAATTAAATTGCTTTCTTACTATCCTGGTTCATTCTGTTAACATTCTGTCCGTAATAAAATTATTGCTCTCAGCTTTTATTGTTTTCCAGGCTGTATTTATAATAACAACAAATATTTTTATAGTGCTCAGTATGTGCCAAGCACTATTCTAAACACTTCATAGTGTTAACTCATTTAATCCTCACAACAGTCCTGTGGATGCTACTAATTGTACCCATTTCACAGATGAGGAAATTGGGGCCTAGGGAAGTAAGTATCTTATTTAAGGTTATGTGGTAAGTGGTGGAGCCAGTGTTTGAACACATTCATGTTGCTCCCTCTCTGGATTCTGTGCCTCCAACCATTTCACATATTGTCTCCTTAAATGAGCTTCCAGTTCCTTGTTCTGATTCTGGAATGCATGTAACCATACAAGCAAACATAAATTTTTGTTTTTAAACTTGTAATATTGTAGCTGACCTTGAGCAGTTTTTAGCCCAAGACCTAGATTTTGGAACGGCAGATCATATGAAAAGAAAATAGAATAAAGGCCCTTTTATCTTCTGCAGGACCAGCCCAAGGCAAACTTGTGTAAGAGGTGAAGAATACCTTTGGCATCTTTCACCTTTTTCTTTCTCAGTTTTTGGCACTCCTCTTCTTTACTTTCATGCTATTTTAGCTTCGCTTTCAGTACCTCTAGCCTGTCCAATCCCTAAGAGTGTCCCAAGCTCTCAGGGTAGCTCACTTCAAATACATGTTAAACAGAAAGCAGCCTACCCTCCTTCTGACCCTGTAATTCCTCTTCTCAGAACCCATCCTAAAACAATATTCTGAAATGCAAAGATTTTTGCATAAAGATGTTAATCACAGCTTTTTTTCAATAATAAAAAAAGGGGAGCTGCCTAAATGTGCAACATTGGATGAATGGTTAAGTAAATTATGGTAAATGGATGCAGTGCAGTGTTATGCAACCATAAAAACTGTATTTATGAGGACTCTGAATGACAGGGAAAATACATAAGCTTAAATGTAAAAGAGCAAAATCAAGTTGAAAGCAGTGTTGATATCAACTCTAGAAAGTTGCGTATAAGGAAGGAAAGAAAAACCCAAATATTAGATGTTTATAGATTGGGATGTTAGTATTAAGTGGTATTTTGTAGTTTCCAGTTTTCTAATGTATTGGTCTTATAATCCAGAAAATAGATAAATGTTCACTTGAAAAAAGCCTCATTTACAATAAACTGCCTGATTTTTTTTCTTAAGCCTCCTAGATGTATTGTCATTTTCAAAAATGATATTTGCCAATCCTGATATATCTTTAATTAGCAGGATTTCAAGCAGCCCAAGAAAATGAGCCCCCAAATTGAGGAAGTATAGAGGGAGGTAATTTGAAATAGAGCAATTGAAATTGAATTTGTAAAGATAGCCCACTAAGCTTTTCTTGCTCTATACAGTTTTTGTCCTTAACTTTTTTGGCTTTGATCTTTCTGTTCATAAGTTCATGTTTTGTTATCCTTTTCTTGTTGTTGTTTTGTTTTTCACCATGCAAGCAAGAGAAGATGCAGGGCAGGGCAAGGATACACTGTAACCAATGTCTATCTGCCTCAGGGGTGGGGAATATAAATGGATATCCAATATATTTTAGGGTTTGAAGATTAGGGATTGCTTATACTCTTCTGCAAGGAGCATTTGCCAGATTTGTTTATTTTTCACAGGAGACTCCAAGCCAGCACTTAACCTGAATTTCATGGCCTCCCTCTGCATAACGCATGCACACTGCACAGATGGACTTTCAGTAGGATTGCTTCTTAACACACTGAGCTTTTCCATTTCACTTCTATTCATTTCTTTCTGGAGATGGGATGAATGGTTCTTTTCTCTCCCTGCCACCTTCTACCAGGACAAGACATTTAATTTCTTGAAGGACTGTCTATGGCCAGAGAGTAGAAAGAGAGCATGGTCACTTTGCTTTTAAGAGAGATCCCCAGGGTGATGAAACCCCGTATCTTGAGCCTCAACTGATTATAGGAAGAGAAGGAACGCTATGGGAAGGGTCCAGGAGCCATTTCCTACTCCAATTCCTAATGTCTTTTTGGTCAACCTCATATGTGAGTCGTTTGCATCCTGGGCTGTACTAGCAGAAGCTTCTGCTGAAAGCAAGAAGTGCCGTGCCATCAGTGGAATTATTATTATTTCTATATCAGGGGTACCACATAGGCATAGGAATGTTTTTGCAGTGCAAATATGCAAATGCAAAATTGAATGTCTAAATCTTATGTCAGACACTGCTATATACGCCCACACTCTTTACTTTTCTGTCTAAGATGGTGATGTGTGAAAGAGAGGTGGAATGTAAAAACTAAATGATTAGCAAATAAATAACGAATCTCAAGTACATTTAAAATTAAAAGTCATCAGTAGTGAGAACTAAGACCCTCTGTGTACTGATGCTGCCATCACCTGTAGTAAACTTTGAATTATGTTTTCCTTTATTAAAAATGAGCTGCTGTATAGAACAGATCTTATTATAGCAAACCACAAGTGACCATCTACATTTTTATGCTGAAATGAATGCAACTATACTAAATGAACATTGCCTAATATTGTGTGGGTTTTTTTTTTTTAATTTTTGTTTTTGATTGTGCAGTGATATTTGCAGATAGGGAATTTGACCTCCCCTAGCTTTCTTCTAGTTTAGTGGTTTTTCTCATTCTTTCTCCTGCTTGTTTCCTGAGTGCTTAAATAACTTGACAGTGTTTCTTGAAGCAGTTTGAAAGTATGAACCTCAGGTCATTGGAATTTATATGTTCCATTAGAAACTGGCATAATAATTCGGAAGTGGGATTCATAGAAGAATTATGACCTCCTAATTACTAATCAAATTATTTTCTATTGAGGTGGAAAGAAAGGGCCATTTTCTTTTAATTTCAATTCCTAAAGTATAGTTTACAGCAGCAGTGTTCTAGATCCTACGCAATTATGGGGGTGGGGGAATTGCAATGAGGATGATGAGGAAATAATATTGGATGAGGAAATAATATTTGCTGACTACTTACTATAGACAAGACATTTTAGAAACATTTTAATTTTTTTGCAGCCCTGAGCCAGTTGGCTCTGTATATGTTACTCTTGAAAAATAGAAAATCATAAAATTTTAAGTTAAGTAATTAGTCACAAGCCCTAACTGGGGGTAGAAGGAGGGAAGGAAGCTTTTATTGAAGAAATGACCACTGGGCTACTAAGTAAAAGATGGATAATGAGTTACCTGAGTAAAGAGGAGGAGGGAGTATCATTTCTTTGGAAATCTTTTGGAAACAGATGTGCTTTCTTAGTAAATCATTATGGTTGTAGTGTGGAGAACCAGTTGACACAGATGGACTGTCAGTTCAATGATCTGGGTGAAACACAGGTAGATTAGATGGGGTGGTTTAGTAAAGGTGTAGATGTGTAGACAGTTTGGGGATGAAGGATAGAATTAATAGGATTTATGGATGAAAGGATATGAAGAAATAAGGAAGAGAAAGATGTTTAAGGTGATAGACCTCTGCATGGCACAGTAAGGTGGATGATCACTTAGACACAGGGAATGGCTTAGAGGACCTGACTTTTAAAATTGGATCATTGGGGCACCTGGGTGGCTCAGTGGGTTAAGCTGCTGCCTTCGGCTCAGGTCATGATCTCAGGGTCCTGGGATAGAGTCCCACATCGGGCTCTCTGCTCAGCAGGGAGCCTGCTTCCTCCTCTCTCTCTCTCTGCCTGCCTCTCTGCCTACTTGTAATCTCTCTCTGTCAAATAAATAAATACAATCTTTAAAAAAAAATAAAATTGGATCATTTGCTTGTCTGTTGTTAGTGCCGGACTAGAGTCAGGGATCATGTATTTTTCATACTTGTGAAACTTAGAAATGTGAAAATGCTGTTGGATATCTGAATCTGGACTCAAGAAGAAAAGTCCTAGGCCCACAAATGGGATGGGCAAGATGAGATCACGTGGGGTAAAGAATCACAACACTTAATAGCTGCATTAGGAAGAGTGAAACCTCAAGGAGAAGCAGAAGAGTCAGACAGGAAGAAAATGAGAAGATTACTGTTTTGTGGAAGGCATGAAAATTGATGTTTCAGAATATGAGGAAAGGAAAAACAGCATCAAATGCTGCAAGAAACCAACTGAGATGAGGAAGACAATATTTTTATTGGGTTTTGGTAATATGAACGTTATGGGAGACCTTAGCAAGAACCAATTTGGGGTTTGATGGGGATGGAAGCTAGATGGGAAAAGGCTCAGAAATAAGAGTGGATAAGACTATGTAGTTGTACAGACAACTCTTATTTTCTGTGAATGGAAGTTGAGAAGGAGGGTATGGGAAGTTAGCATACTTCCCATACTGGAGAAAAGATGAATGAAGTAAGGGAAGAATATTCTGGGCAGAGAGAACAAAGTGAAAGGGTATTGAGGCAGGAGCATGCTTGGAATGCCTGAATAAGAGCCATAAGGACAGTGACTGGAACTGAGCAAGGTCATTGGGATTTTACATCTTATTCTCCGTGCAATGAGAACTGATTGAGAACTTTTGAGTGAAGTGACACCGCCTGTTTGACTCTTTCACTGGAATACCTCTTTTAATTGTTTTCCAGAAAATAGATCCTAAAGAAGGCAGGAATGGAAGGGCTGGGAACTGGGACCAATTAGTAGACTGTTCAGTTGACATTAAGGTGATACTACTACTGATACATGATACATCTACTATGTGCCAGATGTCTAGGCTAGAGAAATTGGTCACTTGGACTTGGACAAGAGTGAAGTCCAGTTTGGGATAAAATTTGCTGGTGGATTGAATGTAGGTATGAGCAGAGATAAGACAGGAGCAAGTTCAGGGTTTGGGGCTCGAATAATAAGGTGGAGGGACTGTGTTTTTCAGTACTAGAGAGAGAGTAGATTTGAAGAGAGGGACAGCAAGAGTTCACTTCTGGAGTTGTTAAGGGAACAATCATTTTTATGTATAGGATTTTTATGAGGATGAATGAAGTAATGACTAAGAAGGACTTTGCAAAGGATAGTAATCACATACTGAATTGTTGCTATTACAGTGAACAGTACTGAACAACAGTATCCTGATTTGGTGAGCACATAAACTGTGCTTTATTCTTGTCTCTGTCATTAACTTGCTCTGTGACTGGGAGCAGTTTATGTGTTCAATCTCCATCTTTTCATTTCAGAGATTTTCCAAGCTGAGTATCATATAAATTTACTACAAGATCTGTAAGATCCCAATCAGTTAACACTCTAGGAGTGTCTGAAATGACTGGTTAGTTCTATTTCAGTTTTTTAAATTTATTTATGTTGATATTTTCCTTTCATAGACAAGCTACTTCCAAAAACAGATTTAGTATATTTTTTGCAAGCATTGTGAATTATCTTGTTTCAGGCTATTGGGAAGTATTAATGAATGGTATTATTAAAAAAACAAAACAACAACAAAAACAACAAAAACAAAACAAAACAAAACCCTGGCAAAACTTCTCTCATTGTAAAGTCAGCCATTGTAAAACAAAACAAAACAAAACAAAACAAAACAAAAAATTCTTCCTAGAGGTGAGGAAATACTTCCCTTATCACCCCTAATATGTCTTCAACTATTTTGAAATTAAATCTTTGGTCTCTGCTATAAGATTATAGAAACTTGTATACAAACTTGGAGGACTCTAGAGAAGAGAGCCTAGGGACTTTGAGACTTAATTACTTCTTTTAAAAAGTAAACTTTAGTCAATTAAGGAGCCATGAGTTGTCTTTTGCTATTAAATTAACTGAATCATCCAATAAAATATCAGTGGAGGCTACAGTTCTCATTTGGATAGGCATTGCTGTTTTAATTATTTATAGTGCCAAATCTATCCAAACAGTTACTACCGTAAATATAATAGAGGGAATGAAAAACTTAAAAACTGTTCTCTCTCTACTTTTCCTTGTACATCAGGATTTTTTTTTTTTTTTTAAGTTTGTTTGGTCTTGTGACTTCCCTTTCTAAGATTTCATCCTTAGGTTATTGTAGCAATGTCAGTGCCCACTAGTTATCCTTAGGATTTAAATTATTAGTACATTGAGTGATTCTGGTGACCAGATGTGAAACATGTGGAGGTGTGGGAAGTATTGTTCTAATGAAGGATGGAACTTAAACGCATCCCTCTGTTAGGTTATTAATATCAGTCTTATTATATGTAAGCAGAGGCAGCATTCCTAGTATGAAAATATGCAGTTGAGGGGGCTTGAATTTTCTTTGGGAGAGGTTTACTTGCTACTGTTGTTACTGATCTACTTTTTACTTCTTTTAAAATTGTAATTCTAGGGGTGCCTGGGTGGCTCAGTTGATTAAGCATCTGCTTTCAGTTCAGGTTATGATCACAGGGTCCTACACTTAAGCCCAGCATTGGTTTCCCTGCTCAATGGGGATTTTGCTTCTCCCTCTCCCTTTGCTCTTCCCCCCAAATCATACTGTCAATCTCTCACAAATAAATCTTTAAAAAATTTAATTCTAGTATAGTTAATATATAGTTACATTGGTTCCAGTTGTATAATACAGTGATCAACAATTCTATACATTACCAACTGCTCATCAAGATAACTGTACGTTAATCCCCTTCAATTGTTTCACCCCTACCTCCTTTCTAGTAACCACCAGTTTGTTCTTTATAGTTCAGAGTTGTTTTTTTGTTTGTCTCTTTCCATTATTCGTTTGTTTTATTTCTTAAATTCTACATATGAGTGAGGTCACATGGTATTTGTCTTTCTCTGACTTATTTCATGTAGCATAATACTCTTTAGCTCCATCCTCATCATTGCAAATGGTAAGATTTCATTCTTTTTTATGGCTAAGTAATATTCTATTGTATATGTATATATACACCATATCTTCTTTCCATAAGGATAGAGTATCTTTTCATTTGTGTTGTCTTCAATTTCTTTAATCAGTGTTTTATAGTTTTCAGAATACACATCTTTTACCTCCTTGGTTAAGTTTATTCCTAGGTATTATTTTTGGTGCAATTGTAAATGGGATTTTTTTTCTTAATTTCTCTTTCTGCTGCTTCATCATTAGCATATATAATAGATTTCTGTATATTAATTTTGTATCCTGTACCTTACTGAATTCATTTATCAGTTTAGTAGTAGTTTTTTGGTGGAGTCCTTAGTGTTTTCAATATATAGGATCATGTCATCTGCAAATATTTTTTTTGGATGCCTTTTATTTCTTTTTTGTTGTCTAGTTGCTGTGGCTGACACTTTCAGTACTACGCTGAATAAAAGTGGTAAGAGTAGACATCCTTGTCTTGTTCCTGATCTTAGGGGGAAAGCTCTCAGCTTTTTCCCCATTGAGGATGATGTTGGCTGTGGTTTTTTCATATATGTTTTTCATTATGTTGAAATAAATCCCACTAGTCCCAACTTTGCAGAGGGTTCTTATCACGAAGAGATGTGTTTTGTCACATGCTTTTTCTGCATCTATTGAAATAATCATATGGTTCTTATACTTTTTTTTTGTTGACATGATGTATCATACCGATTGATTTGCAAATACAGAATCATGTTTTCATCATAGGAATAAATCCCACTTGATCATGGTGAATGATTTTTTTTAAAATATGTTGTTGGATTTGGTTTGCTAATATTTTGTTGAGAATTTTTGCATCTATATTCATCAGAGAATTGGTCAGTAGTTCTTTTTATTGTGGTTTCTTTATCTGGTTTTGGTATCAGGGTAATGTAGGCCTTATAGAATGAATTGGGAGGTTTTCTTGCCTCTTCTGTTTTTGAAATACTTTGCGAAGAGTAGGTATTGATTCTTCTTTAAATGTGTGGTAGATGGGACACCTGGGTGACTCAGTGGGTTAAGCCACTGCTTTCACCTCAGGTCATGATCCCAGGACCCTGGGATTGAATCCCGCATCAGGCTCCTTGCTTGGCAGGGAGCCTGCTTCTCTCTTTGCCTGCCGCTCTGCCTGCTTGTGTGCTAGCTCGCTCGTGTGCGTGCTTGCTCTGTCCCTCTCTCTCTCTGGTAAATAAATAAATAAATAAATAAAACAAACCTTAAAAGAAAAGTGTGTGGTAGAATTTGCCTGTGAAGACATCTAGTCCTGGATTTTTGTTTGTTAGGAGCTTTTGATTACTGATTCAGTTTTATTACTGTTGGTCAGTCTGCTCTTTTTTTTTTTTTTTCTATTTCTTCCTGGTTTAGTTTTGCAAAGTTCTATGTTTCCAGGAATTTATCCATTTCTTCCAGGTTGTCCAATTTGTTGCCACATAATCTTTCATAATATTCTCTTATAATCCTTTTCATTTCTGTTGGGCTGCTGGTTATTTCTCCTCTTTCATTTCTGATTTTGTTTAAGCACCCTGCCCCAACCCATTGTTTTTTGTTTTGTTTTGTTTTGTTTTGTTTTGGATGACACTGGCTGAAGGTTTATCATTTGTTGATCTTTTCAAAGGATCAGCTCCTGGTTTTATTGATCTGTTCTTTTATATTTTTTAGTTTCTGTTTCATTTATTTCTACTCTAATGTTTTTTGAAGTTCTTTTATTTTAACATCTTAACTTTATTTTTTTCATTGTTCCAAGATTCATTGCTTATGCACCATACCCAGTGCTCCATGCAATACATGCCCTCCTTAATACCCACCACCAGGCTTACCCATCCCTCTGCTACCCTCCCTTCCAAAACTCAGGTTGTTTCTCGGAGTCCACAGTCTCTTATGGTTTGTCTCCCCATCTGATTTCCCCCAATTCACTTTTCCTTTCCTTCTCCTAATGTCCTCCATGTTATTCCTTATGCTCCACAAGTAAGTAAAACCATATGATAATTGACTTTCTCTGTTTAACTTATTTCACTCAGCATAATCTCCTCCAGTCCCATCCATGTTGATACAAATGTTGGATATTCATCCTTTCTGATGGCTGTGTAATATTCCATTGTATGTATGGACCACATCTTCTTTATCCATTTATCTGTTGAAGGGTATCTTGGCTCTTTCCAGAGTTTGGCGATTGTGGACATTGGTACTATGAACACTGGGGTGTATGTGGCCTTTCTTTTCACTACATCTGTATCTTGGGGGTAAATACCCATTAGTGAAATTGCAGTCATGGGGTAGCTCTATTTTTAATATTTTGAGGAATCTCCACACTGTTTTCCAAAGTGGCTGTACCAACTTGCATTCCCACCAACAGTGTAAGAGGATTCCCCTTTATCCACATCCTCTCCAACATTTGTTGTTTCCTGTCCTGTTAATTTTTGTCATTCTAACTGGTGTGAGGTGGTATCTCAGTGTGGTTTTGATTTGAATTTCCCTGATGGCTAGTGATGATGAACATTTTTTCATGTATTTGTTAGCCATTTCTGTGTCTTCTTTGGAGAAGTGTTTGTTCATGTCCTCTGCCCATTTTTTGATATGATTATCTGTTTTTGGGTGTTGAGTTTGAAGAGTTCTTTATAGGTCTTGGATATCAGCCCTTTGTCTGTACTGTCTTTTGTGAATATCTTCTCCCATTCTGTAGGTTGCCTCTTTGTTTTGTTGACTGTTTCCTTTGCTGTGCAGAAGCTTTTGATCTTGATGAAGTCCCAAAAGTTCATTTTCACTTTTGTTTCCTTGCTTTTGGAAACATGTCTTGAAAGAAGTTCCTGTGGCCGATGTCAAAGAGGTTACTGCCTATGTTCTCCTCTAGGATTTTTCAAGTTTTTATTTAAATTCCAGGTAGTTAACCTACAGTGTAATAATAGTTTCAAGTGTACAGTATAGTGATTAAACACTTTCATACAACACCTGGTGCTCATGACAAGTGGACTCCTTAGTCCCCATTACCTGTTTAACCCACCCCCCCGCCCCCTCCACCCCCCTGGTAAACACGTCTGTTCTCTATAGTCAAGAGTTTCTTGATTTGCTTCTCTCTCTCTCTCTCTCTTTTTTTTTTCTCTTTGCTCCTTTGTTTTGTTTCTTAAAATCGATGTATGGGTGAAATCATATGGTATTTTCTTTCTCTGACTGGCTTATTTCACATAGCATAATGTTCTCTAATGTACTCATCCAAGTAATTGCAAATGGCAAGATTTCATTCTTTTTTATGGCTGAGTGATATTGTTATATATATGATATACATAATATATACAATAAATACATACACATATTTTAACATATACACATATATTATATATATTGTATATTATATACACACACACACACATATATCACATATTCTTTATCCATTCATCAGCTGATGGACACTTGGGGCTGTTTCCATAATTTGGCTCTTGTAAATAATGTTGCTATAAACATCGGGGAGCATGTATCCCTTTGAATTAGTATTTTTGTATGCTTTGGGTAAATGCCCAGTAAAGGGATTGCTGGAGTGAAGGACAATTCTATTTTTAACTTTTTGAGGAGACCCTACTGTTTTTCATAGTGGCTGTACTAGTTTGTACTAAACCACTGATTGTCAGGGAAAAACAGATCAAAACTACAATGAGATATAACTTCACATCTGTCAGAATGGCTAAAATCAACACAGATCAACAGATGTTGGCGAGGATGCAGAGAAAGGGAAACCCTCTTTCACTGTGGGGTGGGAATGCAAGCTGGTACAGCCACTCTGGAAAACAGTCTGGAGGTTCCTCTAATCTTTATAATTTCCCTCTTTCTACTGGTTTTGGACTTCATTATTCTTTTTCCAACTCGTTTAAGTGTTTTTTGTTTTGTTGTTGTTTTAGATTTTTCTTGTCACTCTGTCTTTAATTGGAATATTTAGTTCATTTAGATTCAAAGTAACTATTGATAGATCTATACTTCTTGCCATTTTGTTACTTGTTTTGTAGTTCCTACCTCTCTTGCTCTCTTCCCATGTTTTGCTGGTTTTAGTAATGTGCCTGTATTCTTTTCTCTCTCTCTCTCTCTCTCTCTCTCTCTTTTTTTTTTTTTTTTTGGCATATCTATTACTGGCTTTTGATGTATGGTTACTATTATTAGGTTTGTATTTAACATTTTATACGTATAGCAGTCTATGTTAGGTTGCTGGTTGCTTATGTTTGTACTCATTCTTTACTCTTCTTTCCCCACATTTTAGGTGTATGGTATCATATTTTACAACCTTTTATATTGTGAATCTCTTAACTTATTTTTTATACATATACTTAATTCAACTGCTTTTATGCTTCCTACTTTTCTTCTGCTTATAATCTTCCCTTTCCACTCAAAGAGTCCCCTTTAATATTTAGTGGTCATGATTTAGTGGTCATGAATTTCTTTGACTTTTGTTTGTTTAGGAAGCTGTTTATCTCTCCTTCTATTCTGAAATATATCCAGCCTTGCTGGACAAAGTTTTCTTGGCTGCAGGTTTTGTTTTGTTTCTCCTTTCAAGACTTTTACTATATCATGGCATTGTCTTCCGGCCTGCAAAGTTTCTGCTCAAACACCTGTTGTTGATAGCGTAAGGGGTTTCCCTTGTATGCAGCTGTTGTCTTTTCTCTCGCTCCTTTTATTCTCTCTTTAGTACTACTTTTTGCCATTGTATTTACTATGTGTCTTGGGGTGGGCCTCCTTGAATTGATTTTGTTGGGGGCTCTCTGTGCCTCCTGGGTCTTGGATGTCTGTTTTCTTTCCCAGATTTAGTAAATTTTCAGCTATTATTTCTTCAAGTACATTCTGCCTCCTTTTCTCTCCTCCTTATGGGACCTCTATAATGCAAATGTTGTTATGCCTCTTGTTATCACCGAGTTCCCAAATTCTCTTGTCGTTTATTTATTTATTTTTTTCTCTTTCTGGTTCAATTTTATTGCTTTTCATTACTCTGTCCTTTAGGCTGCTGATCCATTTCTCTGCTTCCTCTATTCTACTGTTTATTCCATCTAAAATTATAGGGACAAGTACAGCTGCTCTTACCTATCCAGATGGGGACATGAAGGCACAGTGTTCTCAAAGAAACTCTTTTAATGCAAAGTTTCCTAATAATGGTCCTAATCACCTTTGCTAAACACCTGCTATTGTGCAGACATTGGGCGGGCTGATTTATTTTCCCCTTACCCACCTACATAGATATTTAGGCTGAAGGTGAAGCACCTTCCTAGAGCATCATATCTCACTTTGACCTCAGCAGGCACTGCCAGTTTTGTGGTTCCTGCCAAAACACTCTGCCTTGTTTTCCTTCCCATCTATAACTACTTTCCCAGTTCCTGCCCTGGCTAGGTCAGGACTGCTCTGGGCATTCTGCCAGCTAATGGCTGGTTATTAGCTCACTTCCTCCAGAGTCTCCGTAGGGAAGACTGACCTTTGTGACCTTATCTGAACCATGGATTTTCTTTCTTGCATTGAGCTGCAGCCCCAAATTTTATAAAGATCTCTATACCTGTGATCCCGTTTTGACATTCCAACCTATCACTTCCTGCTAATCACTGACCTCACAATACCTTCTAAGAAGGTATTGTATAATGAGAAACGTGGCAGTGAAAGTAAGTAGCTTACTTGCTCAAGGTCGTGTAACATGGTTGAGTATGAATTCAGATCCACATTCTTTTTTCCTGCTCTTTGCTGTGTCTGTCCCATTATACTTTACTCATTTTTAATTTCAGCTGCTCTTCCTTATATAAATGACTAGGAAGTGTTCACATTTCACTCACATGCTATACTCGTTGGGCCAGTGAGTAACATGTTTCTTGAACCTATTTTTAGAAAGTGCTTTATTTAAGCTTGTCCTGGGCATAATGAATCCTTGCTCTGCTTCCTAAGATTTTTTACGTAGGGTTAACCAGTGTACTGACTGTACATTTGAAAAGCTGGCCAAATACCGCATCTGGGGCATGGGGTTCACTGCACTACAGCAGGCAGAAGGCACTTTTCTCTTGGGTTGTCTGCTATTCTGAGAGGAAGTTCCTGCCCTGAGTCCTAACCTATGAAAACGACTCTGGTCTTGCCCTATGAGGCGATGACAACAATTAACTTGTTAATTCCTGAAGTGTTTGTTCCAAAGAGTAATCTCACTTGTGTATTTGATAGTAGGAAAGCATTTTCCCATAGGATTAAGGCTGTACACGGTGGTTAGGAAGGCCCAGAGGAGAAGAAGGACCAGTTAAGACAAAGCCAGCTCAGGGAGGAGGCTTAAATTATTTATATCACCACTTTATTTGTAAATAGCCCATTGTTTGGATAGCTAGGAATCTAAAAATCCATGCAGACCATTATTTATATAGCGCACTATGCAAGGTCTTTGCAGCATAAGATCCTCAGTTCTCCACTTCCCCGAGCCCCTCTACAATAACTGAAACCAGGCAATGGAAGGAAGCCTTAGTCCATGCCTCATATTTCCAATGAAGAATGGCAGTCTTTTGTATCATTTGTTCTTTACAAACATACTATTGATTGTGCTGGCAAAATACAAGCATCTCTGAAGGCACACACATAACACCCTAACATTTGCTGACGCATCTTTGTGAAATTGATTGACATTCTTCCCATGAGAATTATTCCCAGGTGATGGGTAAAAAACAGGTCTTCAAGGTAAAGGCAGAGAAGGTAGATGTATGCTGAAAGAGAAGGGGGAAAGCCACTGAAGCAGTCTTTTGGATGCATCTGTTTTTCCCAAGCTGACCCTGTTGACTGAGGAGTGCCAGGAGCATTCATGATGGACAGGGGTAAGATCCTTAAAGACAACTGGTGCCCCCTTCCAAACTGAGATGAAAGAATACCAATGTCCATTCTACCAATGTATCTCTCCACCTGGGCCTCTCCGGATTAACTTTATGGTCTGTTTTATTTCCCCTTTGCATCTATTAGAAACAACCAGAGGATTAATCAGAAATGTTACTGCTTCAAAAGGAAACAAAACGTGTTTCTTGTTTGGCTTTGCCTGTTGACTTAAGTTTCTGAAGGAAGAATTGTCATGCTTAATAGATTTGATGAGCCCACCGAACCTGGCTGCTTTCTTTGGTGGTACTTGTAAATTTATTTCCATTTCAGTATCTTTGCACACCTCTTTAAGCAAATAAGGTTGTGATAGGGCTATGGTCTCAGTAACACATTTGCTGAGCCATTGAAGGCAAGGCCCAGGCATATTCTAGGATGCCATCACCATTAATATCTCTATTTTCTTGTGGTTTCAAAGTTATACAGCATCATTTGGGAGTAAAGCTATGTCTTTGGAACATACATACTTGGAGATGTTATTTAGATTTGGTAATCTATTCAGAGTGTCTCAATATTGGAAATTTGTTCTCACTTTTCTCACATGCTTCCTATTTTATTCTTACCAAAAAATAGGTAAAGATAAGGAGAGTGTTTTTAAAAAATGCTGTTTAAGCTCTTCTTTGCCAGCACTGTTTTAAGCCTGGTGTATAGAAAGAGGTTGAAATTTATTTCCATTATTCAGCTTGGAGTTACTCTTGGTTTTCACAAATCCTACTCCTAGTTCTTGTTGTTTCAGATCATTTAAAAGTTGTCACATTGTCTATGAAATAACTCCACTAAGTCAGGAAATTTCTTTTATATTCCACCATGTTATATTCTAAAATAAAATGGTCATTTGTACAGAGGATGATTCTGAAAAAGTGAGAAAGTAATACACAGTTTCTCTGGGGTTCTTATGAACAGCCTAGAAAGATGTGCAGCGAGACTTCAGGAAATCAAATTTGGAATTCTACATGAAGATAGGGCTTGAAGAAACCTTATTTTAACTCCTGCTTTCTTCTGTCTGTGCCATATAGGAGGACCCCGCAGTCGGGATATGAGGGAGACAAAAAGGGGAGAGAAGAGATTGTGTCCTATGTTATCAACACATGATATCTTTTTTTTTTTTCAAGATTTTTTATTTATTTGTCAGAGACAGAGGGGGAGAGAGTGAGCACAGGCAGACAGAGAGGCAGGCAGAGGCAGAGGGAGAAGCAGGCTCCCTGCCGAGCAAGGAGCCCGATGTGGGACTCGATCCCAGGATGCTGGGATCATGACCTGAGCCGAAGGCAGCTGCTTAACCAACTGAGCCACCCAGGCGTCCCACAACACATGATATCTTAATGCTTTTTACTGAGGTACAATTTTTATATATACAATAAATTTTAAAGTTAAAATATTCAGTTCAGTAAGTTTTGACAGATATACACACTTATTAAGGGTACTCCCTCCATTAAGATACCAATTTCATCACTCCAGAAAATTTCTCATGCCCCTCACACTTCTTCCTTCTAACCCAGTTACAGGGTAAACCACTTATTCCCATCATTATCATTTCCTGTTGCCTCTTCTTGATTTCATATAAATAAAATCATACAGTAAGTACTATTTTGTGCCTGGATTCTTTAACTCAGGATAATCCTTTGAGACTACTCTAAATTGTTGGATGTATGCATAGTTCATTTCTTTTTGTGTTTTGTGGTATGAATGTGTCATACAAAGGATAGGGCATTGTTTCCACTTTGGGAATATTATGAATGAAGGTGGTATGAACTTTCATGTTCAACTTTTTTTGTTTCAACATGTGTTTTAATTTCTCTGGGGAAAGTACTTAGGAATGGGATTGCTAGATCATAAGCCAGATGCCTATTTAACTTTGTAAAAAGTAGACCACTTTCCAAACTGGTTGTGCCATTTTGCAATATCCTTATCTCAGTGAATGAGAGTTCTACCTGTTCTATATCCTAAGATATGAATTGATGCGGTTTTTAAAAAATAGATATGTAGTGGTAACTCATTGTGGTTTTACTTGGCGTGTCAGATGCCTAATGAGGTTGGGCATCTTTTTTCTGTGCTTATTGGCCACTCATGTATCTTTTATGAACATAATGGTCTGCCCACATCTTTCACCCATTTCTCTATTGGCTTATCTTAGTAGTCACAACAGTTCTTTTCATGTTAGGGATATGAGTCCAATATATGTGTTGGGAATATTTTCTCCCCGTATGTACCTTTTTTAATTTCTTAAAGGTTGTCCTTTGAAGAACAGAAGTTTTAAATATTGATGAATGCCATTTTATCAATATTTTCTCTTATGGGTAGTGCTTTTTGCATTCTTTCTAAGAGACCATTGCCTGCCTCAAGTTAATGAGCATGATCTCCTATCTTTTCTTCTGTGGTCTTTAGAGCTTTAGCTTATACAGTTAGCATTGTAATCCATCTTGAGTTAATTTTATGTATATCATGAGGACTGGGTCAAGATGAATTTTTTTTCTATGCAGATGTCCGCTTATCTGTTGAAAAGATATTTCTCCTTTCATTAAATTGCATTTATGCCTCTGTCAAAAGTCAGTTTTCTATGTAAATGTGTCTCCTTTTGGACTCTCTATTTTGTGGTCTATTTGTCGCTCTCTATACCAGTACTACACTGTCTTAATAATACAATCAGCTAATATAGGTTCTTCAGCCTTTTCTTTTTCAAGATGTATTAGCAATATTACCCCCCCCATAAATTTAACACTTATCATTTTTTAAGAAAATGTGTTAAAATTTTGATTGAAATTGCTTTGTGTGTATAGATAAATTCAGGCAATCAATATCATCACAATATTGAGTCTTCTAACCCCTGAGTATATTGTATCTCTCAATTTATTTAAGTCTTCATTAATTTCTCTCCCCAGTATTTTATAGTTGTTAGTGAAAGGTCTTAAGAATCTTATGAAAGTATTGCTAGGTACTTCATATTCCTTGATACTATTGTAAATTATATTGAATTTTAATTTAGCTTTTTATTTGTTGTTAGTATAAAAAATAGATTTTTTTAAGTTAATTTTGGATCCCAATCTTGCTGAATTGACTTAATAGATCCAGGAGGCCTAAGTATATTTCTTACGACTTTCTTTGTGCAGTTACAGTTATGTCCTTTGGAAATATAGACAGTTTCTTTTTCTTTCTTCTTTCTTTCTTTTCTTTTTCTTTTTTTTTTTTTTTAATTGTTATGCTTTAAAAATATTTTTCTTGGGGCACCCATGTGGCTCAGTTAGTTCTCCGCCTTCACCTCAGGTTATGATCTCAGAGTCCTGGGATCAAGCCTGCAGCAGGCTTCCTGCTCAGTGGGGAGTCTGCTTCTCCCTCTTCCTCTGTGCACCCCCCCATCAAATAAATAAATAAATAATCTAGAAAAATAAAAATAAAAATATTTTTCTTGTGCAGTTCTGGCTAGGACTTAGACTTACAATATTGGATAGAAGTAATGAGATCACATAATGTAATAATTATCAAAACTTTGTCACAAAGAAAATTCCTGGACCAGGTTATGTTGCTAGTTTATTCTCTGTCCATTTAAAAGGACAAAAAGAGAAAAAGTGATACCAATCTTTATTTAAGGAATTGACAGAAGAGGTAATATTTTCCAATGTATGTTATGAGGTTAGCCCTACCTGATTCCCAAACCTGAAGAGGCCAGACACAAAAATCTTTAATAAAGCATCAGAAAATTGAACCTAGCAATACGTGTAAAGAATAATATATATACCAAGAAATGCGTTCTTTGTTTACTGTTTAAAAATCAGTCACTGTAATTTATCATATTTAATAGAAGAGAGGAGAAAAATCATAAGATTATCTCAGGAGATGCTGAAAAACATTAAAAAAAAAAGGTTCATCTCAGAAAACTTGGAATAACATGAAGTTCCTCATTTGACAAATGGCTAACATCCTACTTGGTAAAATATGAAAAATACTAGATTTGGTATAACTCTTATATGTCTGTTAAAAATGTATGTGACATTTTGCAGACATCTTGAAAACCATTATTTTATTATCCTGACCCCATTTTAGTTAGAAAAAAACCCACTTCCCTAAAAATCCAACATTTTGGCAATGCAATTTAAAATTCTGTAACAGTTTACTGTATCTCTTGTATTCACAAACTGGATCCAAAATAATTGGGAGCACACTCTGATGTAGAGCACCCGCTCTGTAGCTGTCCCCACATTCTGTTTAGAAACTTTATTTCAGTAGCAATAGTAAGAACAACCCAAGTACAAAAGTATGAAGATTTCGATGAGGACACTGGTGGTAAAAATGGAGGAGATGGATACAGAGGTATTTCAAAGTAGGTAATTCTGGATTGCTGCATGTATATAGAAGATAAACATAGAGATAGGATAAAGGACAGGAACTTTTGTACATGTTTTTTCCTTTGCTTGGATCTGGGCTATCCTTTTCTTTTTGTGTAGTTTATTCCTCCTTCTTTTTTCGAATTAAAAATTTTTTTAATCTTGTGGTAGTTATAGATTCACATGCAGTTGTAAGATAAAATACAGAGATCATGTGTACCCTTTATACAGTTTCCCCCAGTGGTAACATCTTTGCAAAACTATGATATAATATCATAATAGGATACTGACATTTATACAGTCAAGATATAAAGTATTTCCATCTCCACAAGGATCCCTCCTTTTGAGCTTTTATAGCCGTAAGGACTTTTCTCCTGCCCACATCTCCTACTTGGCCTCTGGCAACTACTAATCTGTTCTCCCTTTCTAGAATTCTGTCATTTCAAGATTGTTACATGAATGGAATCATACAGTATACAGCCTTTCAGGGTTGGCTTTTCACTCAGCATATTTCTCTCCTAATTCATCTAGACGGTTTGTTTATTTACTTTTTAATCACCATCTAGTAGCCCAGGGCATGGCTGCACCGCTGTTTACCTACTCACCTGTTGAAAGATGTCTGGGTTTTCAATTTACGGTTGTTACAAATAAAACTTCTATTAACATTATAGGTTTTTGTGTGAACATACATTTTCATTTCTTTAGGACAAATGCTCAGGAGTATAGTCACTGGGTCATATGGTAGTTGCATGATTGGTTTCTTAAGAAACGGCCAGAATATTTTCTGGAGAGGCTGTACCATTTTTCTCATCAATAATGTATGGTTGATTGAGCTTCTCTGCATCTTCACTACCATTTGGTGTTGTCACTATTTTTTATTTTAGGCCTTCAGATAGGTATGTCTTGATATATCTCATTGTGGTTTTAAGGTTCATTTTCTTAATGGCTAATGATGTTGAACATATTTTCATGTACTTATATGGCATCTGTATATCCTCTTCAGTGAAATGTCTGTCCATATGTTTTGCCCATTTTCTAATCATACTGTTTTTCTTTTTTCTTTCTCTCTTTTTTTCTTTTACTGTTGAGGTTTGAAGGTACCTATTCTAAATACTAGTTCTTTGTCAGATGTTGTATGAAAATATTTTCTTCCAGTCTGTAATTTGTCTTTTTTGTTTTTTTATTAGCTCAATTTGTTCACTGTGTTGTAGGCTTCCTAGTAGTCAAGCCTGGATTCTGAGCCCTCAGCAATTCCCCTGGTTGTGAGCTCTGCAAAGCCAAGCTCTCCTCCTCTTTACATGCTCTACATGATAAGCATCATGACGTCCCACGATACAGGTTTCACAACAAGGAGAAAGCCTTGGACTCTACCGCTGTCTCCTCCTGCCTGTACCACACTGGCCCTGCTCCTCTGTACTTTGTCTTTTTATCTTCCTAACAGAATCTTTTTTGAGCAAAGAGTTTTAATTTTGGTCAAGTCCCATTTTCAATTTTTCTTGTTTTAGTTCATGCTTTCGGTTTCTTTTTCTTCATTTTTTTAAGACAAGATTTTATTTATTCATAGAGAGAGCAAACCTGAGCCGGGAGAGGGGCAGAGAGAGAATTTAAAGCTGACTCTGTGCTGAGCTCCATCTCACGACCCTGAGATCATGACCTGAGCTGAGAACCAAGAGTCGGCTGCTTAACCAACTGAACCACCCAGGTGCCCCATCATGCTTTTAGTTTGAAGTCTAATAGCTCTACCTAGTTTTTTTTTTTTTTTTCTAAATTTTATTTATTTATTTTTATTTTTTATAAACATATAATGTATTTTTATCCCAGGGGTACAGGTCTGTGAATCACCATGTTTACACACTTCACAGCACTCACCAAAGCACATACCCTCCCCAGTGTCCATAACCCCACCCCGCTCTCCCAATCCCCCTCCCTCCAGCAACCCTCAGTTTGTTTTGTGAGATTAAGAGTCACTTAGGGTTTGTCTCCCTCCCAATCCCATCTTGTTTCATTTATTCTTCTCCTACCCTCTTAACCCCCCATGTTGCATCTCTACTTCCTCATAACACGGAGATCATATGATAGTTGTCTTTCTCCGATTGACTTATTTCGCTAAGCATGATACCCTCTAGTTCCATCCACGTCGTCGCAAATGGCAAGATTTCATATCTTTTGATGGCTGCATAGTATTCCATTGTGTATATATACCACATCTTCTTTATCCATTCATCTGTTGATGGACATTTAGGTTCTTTCCATAGTTTGGCTATTGTAGACATTGCTGCTATAAACATTAGGGTGCAAGTGCCCCTTTGGATCACTATATCTTTAGGGTAAATACCCAGTAGTGTAATAGCTGGGTCATAGGGTAGTCTACCTAGTTGTTTTTTTTTTTTTTTTTGTGATTTTTTTTTTAATTTACTTTTTTTTTTTGACTTCTAAATTTTTTATTTTTTATAAACATATATTTTTATCCCCAGGGGTACAGGTCTGTGAATCACCAGGTTTACACACTTCACAGCACTCACCAAAGCACATACCCTCCCCAATGTCCATAATCCCACCCCCTTCTCCCAAACCCCCTCCCCCCAGCAACCCTCAGTTTGTTTTGTGAGATTAAGAGTCACTTATGGTTTGTCTCCCTCCCAATCCCATCTTGTTTTTATCCCAAAAGATTTTCTGCTTTTTTTTTTTAAGTTATATAGCTTTATATTTTACATCTTAGTAAATAATCAATTTTTTTGTTAATTTTTGTATAAACTGTGAGAGTTAAGGTCAATTTTCTTATCCTTTGCCTATAGATGTCCAATTGCTCCAGCATGGTTTGTTGGAAAGGCTATCTTTTCTTCATTGGTCCTTTTACATTTTTGTCAAAGATTAGTTGAATATATTTGTGTGAATCCATTTTTGCATTTTCTGTTCTGTTGCATTGATCTGTTTGTCTTTTCCTTTGGCAGTACCACAGTTTAGGTTATGTAATACATGTCTTAAAATTGGGTACACTAATTCATTCCATTTTATACTTATTTAAAAAAATTTTAGCTATTTTAATTCCTTTATCTTTCCATATTTCATTTAAGAAAAATCAGATTTTTTCCTACAAAATATTTTGCTGGGCTTTTTATGGAAATTAAATCTGTATGTCAATTTGGAAAGAACTGATATCTTTACTATGTTGAGTCTTCTGATCTATGAACATAAAGTCTTTCCATCTATTTAGATCTTTGGTTTTCATTAGGCTTTTATTCTTTTTATTTCTTTCTTTCTTTCTTTTTTTTTTTTACTTCTTGCCTTATTACACTGGCTAGAATGGCTAGAATTTTCAGCACTATATTGAATAAGTGATTGTGGAGATGTTTGTCTTCTTATTGACTTGGGGGGAAAACACTCATTCTTGCATCACTAATTATAATGTTAGCTGTAGGTTTTTTAATAGATGTTCTAAATCAAATTGAGAAAGTGCCCCTAATTCTTTTATTTATTTATTTATTTTAACATTTTCATCTTGAGTGAATGTTGAAGTTTGTCAAATACTTCTGTATCTTAGTTTTTTAATCTTAAAAACTCTTGCAACTTCTTCATGGTTGTGTTTTCACTTCTCACTGTGTTCATCTTTGTACTTTGCCGAAGGGTTCCACCTTAAATTTCGTGAAAATGTTGATAGAAAAAATTTTTCTTTTTTCTACTATGGAAGAGAAGTAGGAGCTCAGGTGTGCTATAAGGCTGTGATTTTATTCCTGGTTCTATTTACTTCTTGATGAATGTGATCAGATTCTCTTTGAATCTCAGTTGCTTAATTTGCAAATTGGGGAAAAATAGCTACCTTACATGTCTACACTGATGATTAGATGAATTGATAGAAGGGATGCTTTGTTAATATTGATTTTTAGATAGGAACTAGGTAATTAATGTTAGACTATTCATCTTCCCTAGTACTTGATAGTCTTTATCCTTTATTGCTTTGCCACAGTAGGTGATTTAGCAAAGAGGAAAAGTTAAGTTTCTCTGCAAAATGCACAAAGAGTGGATCATACTAAACTTGCATTCCCCATTCAGGAATAAGCAAGAGTCAAGTGTACATCTAGTTGCACCAAGAAAAAACAGATTATGGTACTAATAATACTAAGGGAACTTTTATGGAGATTCAAAGACATGTAGTATATGGTGAAGGATAAATTAATATTTAGGTGGGAGAAGAAGGGGTAGATGACAGTTCCTTAGATCAGTTCCTTTACTGTAGATCAGCTCCTTTAGATCAGTTCCTTTACTATTACTAGACTATGTCCAGAAAGATTGGAATGATAACCACTTTGAAAGAGAAGAGTGTATGTGTCTGAAGGGTGGGCCTGTCAGATTCTGAGGAGCCAACGTTCTCTAGAGAAGGCTGAGCCCTACTCAAGACCCTCTTTAGGGGAAGAGCAGCAAGCTTCTGTGCTGCAGCCCTTAAGAAATCTGAGTGGAATGAATTCATGAAAAACAAACAAATGCTTTGGTAGACTAAGTCAAAGAATAATGACAGCACATCTCAGATTTTCCAAGATATTATTATTTTTTCAAGATGTTATTTACTTGACAAGACATCACAAGTAGGCAGAGAGGCAGGCAGAGAGAGAGAGGAGGAAGCAAGCTTGCCACTGAGCAGAGAGCCCGATGCGGTGCTTGATCCCAGGAGCCTGAGCCAAAGGCAGAGGCTTTAACCCACTGAGCCATCCAGGTGCCCCCATGATATTATTTCTCATTGAAACAGTCCAGCTCAGTGTTGGATCATGTCTTAATTTTTTAATTTAGAAAGTGTGAACACTGCTGTGCTTAATAATTTTTCTACCTTGAACAGTGCTGTAGACTTTATCTAGTTGACTTTGTTTTTCTGTTACATAATTTAAATACTTATTTGAAGTGAGGATTACTGGTTAATAGATTGCCACTTGTTATCATCTTACACCTTGGAGTAGAGCATGGTATGTCATATGTTTTTACTTACCTTTGCTTTAAACATTCATCTGGCATCCAGTGAAGCATTTCTGTCCTCCCAGGAACTTTTATTTCTTGTCTTAATGGATCAAGAAAGACTGTCACATAAATGTTTTCAAACACTTATTAGATTTATGTCTTAAACGGGGGATGAAATTTTTTGTTTGTTTTGTTTTGTTTTGGGTGATTTACTCTCAGATGGACTTTGTTTTAAGAAGAAAGAGAAATTCTCCATGACTTTCAGAGCCTTCATAGCAGGCCTTGTGCCATTGTGTAGTTTAGAGGGCAGAAATAGAACAGTTGATCAAAGGCAGTTGATTCCATTTACTAGAACAAACCGCAAATACCTATTGAGTATTTTGTTAAATTTGTGGCAGAACATTTAGTTATCAAGTGCCCATTCTGAGTAAACTAGAATTCTATATTCCTATACCATGGATATTTCAGCTTTCCTGTGCTTTTTATTTTGTATGTACCAGAATTCCATCTGTGTTCACTAATTTTCTTGGTTTATCAAGAAATCTTAGTTCTGTTTAACAGAAAACATTGAACATTCCACACTTGGGATATATATCCTCAATCTTGATGTTTGTGCATTTTTATCACGTTCAGTATATAAAAGAATACCTACAGTTCAAGAAAGCTTTAATTCTTGTAAGCAAATAGTATAAACTTAAATACAAATTATTGTACTTATTTTCTGTATTCGACATGAACCAAATTCCCCAGTTCTTTTGCAACAATAATAATACAACAGACACAAAGCAGAGATCTTCACCTATCTTTCCTAGCATATTTAAGAAATGGCAGGGCTGGAGTCTATCTTTCTGGAATACATTTTCATCAAATCAGATAACCCGTTGCATCAGAAATTCATAACAGTGAAGGAAGAGAAAGGAGGAGTTACTTCTTTACCCCATCTAATGTCTTCACCTCAGTAAGCTGGTGGGAATTTCTCTGCTTGAAATTATGTACCTTATAAAATTATTCACTTTAATAATCAGTTTAGGTAGCTGACTTCTCCTGTGCAGAAGGTAATAATTCAGTTTATTTATAATCTTGAAAGGACCATATCTGCTGTTTAGAGTGAAGCAGAACTGCAGTTTATATGCAGTTTAGAATAATTTTATTTACCAAGCTTTTCAGATGAATAGAAAAATATCCACCTAATCTTGAGTTACTATGGTGATCAGCTGAATTATTTTACTGTTTAAGCTCTCTGGAAAGTTATTGGAACATTATCTTTTAAGACTACTGGAATGTTAGCTCAGTGCAGTGGTAACTTGCTGAACATTGTTCAAATGACCAAGAAGAGTGAACATATTGATCCTGTGGCTAAGCTTTTGGGGAGCAGTTTACACTTGTGAAATCCGATTCAACACGTATTAACCGTATAGTCTCATGTTATGCTTTCTGGTAGGATTGCTCTAGAATTAGTCTTTCAGATACTGCATTTTGGGAAACTTAAGTGTAATTTCTCCTCCTTACATAGAGCTTTGATGTTCTTGTTTTATCATAAATGATAGTGACTTGTGTTCTTCAGAATTAGCTCACTCTATCAGCACACATACTACCTCAGTGAGGAGAAAGACAGTGTCGTTTAAGAGAAGTCGACATTTTATGGAATATACTGGAATTCACATAATTATTTCTAGACTTTGTTTTATTTCCTCTGGAAACCAAGCAACTCCACTAACTCCAAATGAAGAACTTTTGTTTGGTGCTAACCATGGGGTGTTGCACGGCTGGGCTGGGGGATTAAGAGTTCATATTATAAAATACTTCAGATATATAACTAGAGAGAATAAGTACTTGTCACCCTGCTCTAACAGTTTTTCTTTTCCTTTTTTTTTTTTGAAAGTTGGCCAAATTTGTTTCCTCTACTTTCCCATTTATGATAATTTTTGCTGAAATATCTTAAAGCAATCCCAAACATGCTATTTCATGTATGAATATTTCTGTAATTGACAGGAATGTTTGTTTATTTATTTATTTAAAAGATTTTCTGTATTTATTTGACAGAGATAGCACAAGTAAGCAGAATGGCAGGCAGAGGGAGAGAGAGATGCAGACTCTCTGTTGAGTAGGGAGTCTGATGCGGGGCTCTGTCCCAGAACTCTGAAATCATGACTTGAACAAAAGACAGCTGCATAACCAACTGAGCCATCCAGGTGCCTCTGACAGGAATTTTTAATTGTTAAGCATTTTTTGAGGTTTTTTAGTGTCTCTAATAGCTGTGGCAACTCATTCCTTATGAGTATAGTGTCTCCCTATATTCTTCTTCAAGAGAATACATTTTAGGTGGTCTTTTGTAATAGCAATCATTTCTTAGGCTTGGACTGACCATTCATAGAACCATAACCATTTCTGATTAAATTGTGAATGACCCAAATGTACTATTTCACAAGAGAGAAAATTGAGGCACAGAGAGGTTAAATGTCCTTCCTAAATAAAATAACTGGCAGAGCCATGGAATTGAATGGAGTTCATGATCTCAGAATATTTTCCCTTGTATTATGCTGTGTCTGTCTGTTGCACTAAGGATATTTTCCAGCTAATGCAATGCTTCAGTTTGCAGATTATCTTAAAATTCACATTGTTACCTCCACTGAAGTGACCCTTCACATCTTTCTTGTGTGTAGTTTAGCAGGTCAGTTTAGTAAGTTGATACCTTTGACCAGGTAAACAGAATAACAATGTGAAAATGATGAAGAATGAGGTGTAATGAATATGAATTTCATTATAGAAAGGAATAGGAAGAAGGGTCCAGAGACACTGATGCCGGGAATGAGGGAGGAGAAGCAGATGCAAAGCTGTGTTTAAGTGACTTTGGGTTCAATGAAGAAAAGATATGCAAAAGACAAGTTTCCAGGACTCTCACTTTTGTCTGTTATAAGCATTGTTAGTTTTCAAAATAGATTTCAGTTTTAAACTTGATCTGGTCTCAGAGGGTTCTTTTGAGAAAGCCCCGTAGTGGGATGTAATCATTCTTTAGGAGTTAAACAAGTGTTTTCCTGCAGAGTGGCTTTCTTTGCTATTGTGATCAATGGAGGGTGTGAAGAAAAAGTTAGGGGCAATTTTTCATCTTGTTTAAATCCTTCCCCTGGAGCAGGTCTAATCAAGAAGCAGGTTTTGAAGGTAGCAGGCATGTTATGTAGGGATCAGCTGTAGAAGGGCCCAGCATATACATACACATCAAAGCACATTTGCTTACACCATTAAATTTCTGATACACACATTTGTTCTTCTGCAAATGACTTTTTTTGTCCAATTTAAAAACGATTAAATGACTATATTCATAGTGGCTTCTACCATTTCTAGTAGCTAAATTATTTTTCCAAGGGTGTGTCATAGTCAAGTATATTAATGGTTTCCAATTCCAGCTACACATTAGAATAACCTGGGGTGCTTTTAAAGACACAGGTACTGAGGACTTGTATTTAAAAATAATAATAATAATAATAATACCACCACCTAGGCAAACCACAAACTGGGTAAAACCATTAGGTGAACTGTTGATGATTGACTTTAATCACAAAAGGGTCAGGCTGGAAACCCTGAGCCAATTAGTTGATCTTAACAGCACCACTGGTGGATCAACCACACATTATGAGTCTCATGCTGTTACAACAGGAAGTAAACAACTCCATCCATGAAATATGCATGCCTGAAAAATTGCACTGGAATCTAACTAAGCTCCTAGTGGTTTTCAGGAAATGCTGAAATGACACCATGAGAAAAAACTAGACACGTCAGAATGTAGGTCACGATACAGGAAATATGCCCTGGTTTGTCCAGCAAGTCATGACTTGGGAGCAGACCATCTAGTCTGGAAAGGAAGGGTCTATTGTAGAGAGAATGAAGTGATGTAAAAACCAAAAGCTACATATCAACCTTCAATGCTAATTCAAACAAACTAAACTTAAAAAGATATTTTTGAAAAAAATTGAGGAAGTTTGCATAAGGAATAGCTATTACATCATATTAAGGAGCTTTTAAAAACTTGTTCCAACTTTAAATTTCTGTCAAGGCTAGTAGTTATATATATATTTTTAATTTAATTTAATTTAATTTAATTTCTTTTCAGTGTTCCAGAATTGTTTATGCGCCATACCAAATGCTCCATGCAGTACGTGCCCTCAATAATACCTCCCCATCCCCCTCCCCTACAAAACCCTGTTTGTTTCTCAGAGTCCACAGTCTCTCATGGTTTAATAAAAATGAGAATAGCATACAGAAATACTTATTTATGAAATAACATAATATGTGGGATTTTCTGTAAATTAATCCAGCCAAAAAACAGCAGGCCTATTGATGAAATGTGATTGTCAAAATTTGATAATTTTTGAAGCTATGTGAGGAGGTCCTATCCTGCATATGTTAAAAATTTCCAAAATATAACCTAAAACATAAAGAAAAAACCACAGATGAATAAAATAAGAATTTTACCTCAAATTTTTTTTTTTTTAAGCTTCCCTGGTGTTTCTATTATGCAGTCAAGGTTGGGAGCCAATAGTAGCTATTTATTGAGTGAAAGCATCTAGATCTAGGATAAAAAGATTTTTATAAAAAGGCCATGAAGTTCAGAACTGTTTCCAGGTTTTTTCAAAGGTTATAATGGTCAGCATATGTGTTATAACTGAACCGTGTACTCTTAAAGGAGCCCTTGAGAATGTGAATTTTGAGATTTTTATATATAATATGTATATGTTAATCAGAGTTGCATATACTTATATATGTTTGAGTTGGATCAGCATTTATATATATACCAGTTGTTATATATATATTTTTTTAAAGATTTTTTTTATTTATTTATCAGAGAGAGAGAGCGAGCGAGCACAGGCAGACAGAATGGCAGGCAGAGGGAGAAGCAGGCTCCCTGACGAGCAAGGAGCCCGATGTGGGACTCGATCCCAGGACGCTGGGATCATGACCTGAGCCGAAGGCAGCTGCTTGACCAACTGAGCCACCCAACTGTCCCACAGTTGTTATATTTAAATATAGTTAAGATATAGAAGGGGGGCAAGATGGTGGAGGAGTAGGGGACCCTATTTCAACCTGTCCCCTAAATTGAGCTAGATATCTACCAGACCACTCTGAACACCCCTGAAATCAGCCTGAGATGTAAGAAGATATATCCGGATCTCTACAAACAGAATATCTCCAGCAGTTGGTTTTGAGGTGTGAAGTAGGGAGCCACAATTCTGTGGGCAGATATGGGAAGATAAAGGGAAGGGGGAGGGAGCTTCTGGGGTCCTGTGCCACCGGAGCACAAAAACCTCCTGCACTGGAGATGGGGCACGGAATCACAGACTGGTAGCAGCGGGGAAAGGACTTTAGGCCAGACTGAAACCTGGAGCTGCAGGGACACGCATGTGATCTGGGGATGCTGGCAGTTTTGAAGCACAAAGGGCAGAGATGTGTGTGGACCTGGAAGCGAGGGATGGGAGTGCTGCTTTGGGGCACACAACCTAAGACATTGTGGTTTTTAGCAGCACAGACAAAAATGGAGACACTGTGGCCTGGAGTGCTTACTGAAAAACAGACTGTGATCTCTCTGTTCTGAGACAGAAGTTTGGATACAGACAGGTCAATAATTTGGACTCTGTATATTCCCTAAACCGCCTCTCACCAGAAAGACTAGGAGGAGGAACCCCCAAAAGAGGAAAAATTCAGAGACTGACCTCTGCCACAGAACTAATGGACATGGATATAAGCAAGATGTTGGAAACAGACTTCACAGTAACAGTAATGCAGACAATAGCTAGGTTGGAGAATACCATTAGTGGCAACATACATTCTCTAAGGGCAGAAGTGAGAGCTGATCTGGCAGAACTTAAAAATGCTATCAATGAGATCCAATCTAATCTAGATACTCTAACAACAAGATTGAATTAATGATCTAGAAGACAAACTGATAGAAAGGAAGGATCAGGAGGAGGTCTGGAACAAACATCTTAGAATCCATGAAAACAGTATTAGAGAAATAAATGATGCCATAAAATGTTCCAATATCAGAAATACTGGGATCCCTAATTGGTGGAGAGAGAGGACTAGAAGATATATTTGAGCAAATCCTAGCTGAGAAATTCCCTAATCTGGGGAATGAAATAAGCATTCATGTCCTGGAGGCAGAGAGAACACCTTCCAAGATCAAGGAGAATAAACCAATGCCCAGGCATGTAGTAGTAAAACTTGTGAATTTTAAAATTCACAAGGAAACCATCTTAAGGGCAGATAGGGGGAAGAGATTCCTTAGGTACAGAGGAAGGAACATCATAATAATGTCAGACCTGTCCACAGAGACCTGGCAAGCCAGAAAGGGCTGGCAAGACATATTCAGGGTATTAAATGAGAAGAACATGCAGCCAAGAATACTTTGTCTGGCAAAGCTGTCATTAAAATGGATGGAGAGACAAAAAACTTCCAAGACTGGCAAAAACTGAAAGAATATGTGACAACTAAGCTGGCCCTGCAAGAAATATTAAGGGAGATTCTATAAAAGAGAAAGACTCCAAGAGTGATATAGAACAGGAATTTACAGAGACAATCTATAGAAATAAGAACCTCACAGGCAACATGATGACAATAAAATGTTTCCATAATCACTTTGAATGTGAATGTCTTAAATGCTCTCATAAAATGGCACAGGATTGCAGATTAGATAAAAAGACAGGACCCACCCATATGCTGTCTACAAGAGACTCATTTTGAACCTAAAGATATATCCAGACTGAAGGTGAAGGGATGGAGAACCATCTTTCATGCCAATGGACCACAAAAGAAAGCTGGAATAGCAATTCTCATATCAGACAAATTAGACTTTAAGCTAAAGTCTGTAGTCAGAGATAAAGTCTGTAGTCAGAGGACACTACATCATTCTTAAAGGGTCTATCTAACAAGAAGATCTAACCATTGTAAGTATCTATGCCCCCAACATGGAAGCAGCCAACTCCACAAGTCAACTGTTAACCTAAGTAAAGAGACATAGTAATAAGAATATGTTAATTGTAGGGGATCTTAACACTCTAGTCTCAGCAATAGACAGATTATGTAAGCAGAAAATCAACAAAGAAACGAAAGCTTTGCATGGCACATTGGACCCGATGGAGTAGTATATATATATATATACATATATGTATGTATGTGTGTGTGTGTATGTATATATAAAACATTCCACCTTAAAACAACAGAATACTCATTTTTTCTTGAATGCACTTAGAACCTTCTCCAGAATGGACCACATACTGAGTCATAAATCAGGTCTCAACTGATACCAAAAGATTGAGATTATCCCGCATATTCTCAGACCACAATGCTTTGAAATAGGAACTCAATCACAAGAATAAGGAAAAAGTTTGGAAGAAATTCAAACAGTTGGAAGCTAAAGACTATCCTGCTCAAGAATGTTTTGATCAACCAGGAAATCAAAGAAGAACTTGAACAATTCATGGAAACCAATGAGAATGAAAACACATCAGTCCCAAACCTATGGGATATGACAAAGGCAGGTCCTGAAGGGTGAATAAGTAGCCATCCAAGCCTCACTCAAAAAAATAGAAAAATCCCAAATACACAAACTATTTTTACACCTTAAAAAACTGGGGAATCAACAACAACCTAACCCATGGAGAAGAAGGGAAATCATTAAGATTAGAGCAGAGATCAGTGAATTAGAAACCAGAAAAACAGTAGAACACATCAATGAAACTAGAAGCTGGGTCTTTGAAAGAATTAATAAGATCGATAAACCACTGGCCAGACTTATCCAAAAGAAAAGAGAAAGGACCCAAATTAACAAATTTATGAATGAAAGGGGAGAGATCATGACTAACACCCAGGAACTAGAAACAATATTCAGAAATTATTATCAACCGCTATATTGCCAATAAGTTAAACAACCTAGAAGAAATGGATGCATTCCTGGAAACCTATAAACTATCAAGCATGAAACAGGAAGAAACTGACAACCTGAATAGACCAATAACCAGTAATGAGATTGAAGCAGTGATATAAAACCTCTCTCAAAAATAAGAGTCCAGGGCATGATGGATTCCCTGGAGAATGCTACCAAACATTGAAAGAAGAAATAATACCTATTCTCCTGAAGCTGTTTCAGTAAATAGAAAAGAAGGAAAACTTACAGACTCTGTAAGGCAGCATTACCTTGATCCCAAAACAGGCAAAGACCCCATCAAAAAGGAGAATTTCGGACCAATATCCCTGATGAATATAGATGCCAAATTTCTCAATAAGATCCTAGCTAATAGGATCCAACAGTACATTAAAAGGATTATCCACCACAACCCAGTGGGATTTATTCCTGGGATACAATTGTAGCTCAACATCCAAAAATCAATAAGAGAAGAGAGAAGAACCACATTGTCCTCTCAGTTGATGCAGAAAATCATTTGACAAAATATAGCATCCTTTCCTGGTTAAAACTTTTCAGAATATATGGATAGAGGAACATTCCTCAATTTCTTAAAATCCATCTATGAAGAGCCCTCAGTGAATATCATTCTCAAAGAGCCTTCCCCTTAAGATCAGGAACACCAGAAGGATGCCCACTCTCCCACTACTGTTCAACAGAGTACTAGAAATCTTAACCACAGCAATCAGACAACAAAAAGAAATAAAAGGTATTCAAATTGGCAAGGAAGTCAAACTCTCTCTTTTCACAGATGACATGGTATTTTATGTGGAAAACCCAGAAGACTCCACCCCCAAATTACTGGAATTCATATAGCAATTTAGTTATGTGAAAGGATACAAAATCAAGGCACAGAAATCTGTTGCTTTCTTACACACTAACAATGAAAGTGTAGAAAAAGAAATGAGAGTATTGATTCCACTTACAGTAGCACCAAAACCCGTAAGATACCTTGGAATAAACCTAACCAAAGAGGTAAAGGATCTATACTCTAGGAATTACAGAACACTCATGAAAGAAACTGAAGAAGACACAAAAAGATGGAAAAACATTCCATGCTTATGGATTATAAGAATAAACACTGTTAACATGTATATGCTGCCCAGAGCAATGTATACTTCCAATGCTATCCTGATCAAAATACCAAAAGCATTTTTTCAATGAATTCTCCTAAAATTTGTATGGAACTAGAAAAGACCCCATATTGCCAAGGAAATGAAAAAAACAAAACAAAACAAAACAAAAAAACTGGGGACATCACATTGCCTGTTTTCAGGCTCTATTACAAAGTTGGGATCGCCAAGATAGCATAGTATTGACACAAAAACAGATGCATAGATCAATGGAACAGAGTAGAGAGTCCAGATATGGACCCTCAACTCTATGGTCAACTAATCTTTGACAATTCAGGAAAAAATATCTAATGGAAAAAAGACAGTCTCTTCAATAAATGGTGCTGGGAAAATTAGACACCTATATACAGAAGAATGAAACTCAACCATTCTCTTATACCATACACAAAGTAAACTCTAAATGGATGAAAGACCTCAATGTGAGATAGGAATCCATTGGAATCCTAGAGGAGAATATAGGCAGTAACACTCTGACATCAGCCACAGCAAATTCTTTCAAGACATTTCTCTGAAGGAAAGGGAAACAAAAGCAAAAATTAACTCTTGGTACTTCATCAAGCTAAAAAGCTTCTGCACAGCAAAGAAAACAGTCAACAAAACAAAGCGGCAACCTACGAAATGGGAGAAATTATTTGCAAATGACACTACAGATCAAGAGTTGATATCTAAGATTTATAAAGAACTTCTCAAAGTCAATACCCAAAAACAAATAATCAAGTCAAAAAATGGGCAGAAGACACAAACAGACACTTCTCAAAAGAAGACATACAAATGGCTAACAAATATATGAAAAAAATGTTTATCATCCTTAGTCATTGGGGAAATTAAAATCAAAACCACATTGTGATTCATGCACCAGTTAGAATGGCAAAAATTGACTAGGCAAGAAACAAAAAGTGCTGGAGAGGCTGTGGAGACAGAAGAACCATCCTACATTGTTGGTGGGAATGCAAGTTGGTACAGCTATTTTGGGAAATGGTGTGGAGGTTTCTCAAAAAATTAAAAATTGAGCCACCCTGTGACCAGCAGTTGCACTAGTGGGTATTTATTCCAAGGATACAGATGGAAGGGCCATATATACCCTAATGTTCATAATGGCAATGTCCACAATAGCCAAACTAAGGAGTCAAGATGCCTTTCAACAGGTGAATGGATAAAGAAGATGTGGTCCATATATACAGTGGAATATTACTCAGCCATCCGAAAGGATGAATACCCAGCTTTTGCATCAACATAGCTGTGACTGGGGGAGATTATGCTGAATGAAATAAGTCAAGCAAAGAAAGTCAATTATCATATAGTTTCACTTATTTGTGGAACATAGGGGATAGCATGGAGGACATTAGGAGAAGGGAGGGAAAAATGAAGGGGGGGCAAATTGGAGGGGGAGATGAACTATGAGAGACTATGGATTCTGGGAGACAAACTGAAGGTTGTAGAGGGAATGGGTTACCCGGTTGATAAGTATTAAAGAGGGCACGTATTGTATGGAGCACTGGGTGTTATATGCAAACAATGAATCATGGAACACTGCATCAAAAACTAATGATGTATTTTGGATCACTGAAAAAAAATAAAATGAAATTTTTAAAAGAGTGATGTACTGTGTGGTGATTAACATAACAATAAAAAATTTTTTAAATGGGACATAATTATGTCAGTTCTATAATTTATGTATACATGTATATATGTAATTTGTATATAATATGTTACTATGATATAAATAAATTAAGTTTATATAGATATTTATAAATATAATTATGCATGTATATATGTGTGTGTAATTAAGCATATATATGTGTTTGTATATACTTACAGTTGCTGTTACTTTAAGATACTCTGTATAGTATATAGAGCTTATTATACTATATTAAAATATAGTATATTATTCAAGTATATGATGTGCAATATATACACAGTATAGTATGATACCAGCCATAAGTAGTGAATTCTTCCTGATGTCACTTTCAAATGTTCCACTCCATTGTTATAGTATATGCCCCACTTTTTTGTTAAAGAAAAAAACTTACTGTAATTAAGACTCCTTTATAGAGTTTTTTTTTTTCTTTTTAGTATGGATGCCAGGCTATTTATGTAATCCTTTCTTTTACACAAAGACTAGTTTTAGGTGTATGAATTATGTAGTTACTCGACATTTATTGAGATGATGTTTATGGAATGTCTGTTCTGTGCAAAGCATTGTAATGATTTTGAGTTAAATTATTATTTGATTTTATCACCCTTTATTGGTGGATATGTGATGTTAGGCATTTGATCTAGTTGTTGGAATCTGGTATTTAAAAAGAAGAAAAACATAAAGTGAAATTGGAAAGTAAATGGAAAGAAACATCTGACAAATTTAGAGAGAAACTGAAATCTGTAACTTTGAATGGAAGGAATCCTAGAAAACATCTCATCACATTTCTCTTCATGACTGAGAGTTCACTTTATAATAATAGTGGAAAAAACTAAACATCTTTTTTTTTTAAATAAAGATTTTATTTATTAATTTGACAGAGAGAGAGATCACAAGTAGGCTGAGCAGCAGGCGTGGGGGTGGGGGGTGGTGAGCAGGCTCCCTGCTGAGCAGAGAGCCAATGTGGGGCTCTATTCCAGGACCCTGGGATCGTGACCTGAGCTGAAGGCAGAGGCTTAACCCACTGAACTACCCAGGGGCCCCCATCTAACCTCTTGAACATGAACTCCGTAATTGGAGTTCATGATATAGTACAAGGACAACTATCCCTATCACCCAAAGCTCCCAAACAGCTGCAGCTCAAGCTGATTACTTGTTCTGTGAAGCATGTGACCACCTATTCTGAATTGCCAGGAGGTCACTTTTCCGAAGCGCATAGCTTCCAGGTCTCTTTCACAGCTTGTCCACTATCTTTGGCTTGTCAACTATCCATACTACCCACACTGAGATAGGATTTTTCATTGGAGTCAAGGAAAAAAGAGGGCAACATGAGGCAAGATTCAAGAATAGTAGCTAGGGAAATGGGGAAGTGTATATTTAAGGATAAGAGAAAGGAGAAGCCAATGTTGAAGATGTGTCTCTCCAAGCAGGGGCAAATAGGGACTTGCATCTCCTCATTTGTAAATTACTTAAGGCACCAGTGGTGTACTAATTTATAATTGGCTTCTTGTGTGATGGAGAAGGCTGGGGATGAGGATCACCACAAAAAAGAAAGTTGAGAGTCACTATGGATATTTGGAAAAGGAAGTAAGAAAATAGACCAAGGACAGTAATATTGAAATTTTATAAAACACTTGGTATTGTTGCAACTTCTTTTTAGTGAGAAGCAGCAAGCCCTTACAAGAAAAACTGTCGTGCTTGTTTCCAGGGCAGCAAAAGTCCAGAGATGTGCCCTATTCAGACATAGCACTGGAGAGAGAGAATCCCAGGAAATGGGTGCTGACATCTGCTTAAAGGAGAGGAAGGAAAACTATATTTTATAGTTTTAAGGATAAAAATAAAATGGAACATGTGAAATCATCTTGGGAATAGAATGCAGTTTTTGGAGCTTAGGGGATCGGTTGGAAGTTATCTGGGTTAAGTTCCTGACTCTCCAGGAGGACATTTGGCTGTCTCTTTGACATCATACCTCTCTGTGCCTTTAGTTAGAAAGGTACACATGAAAAGGAACTCTCAATATGAAGTTATTTATAGCCAAATGTCTAGGAAACACCTAAATTCAAAATACTTAGAGTAGAAATATTTTTCCTGTTTTGTTATTTATCTTACTAAAAGTCAAATTTCTGCAACTTTATGGCTTGGTATTGCAATGACCTGAGGAAAGAGGGTTAATGAAGTCATATGCTTATTAAAACACTTTCTAAAAATTTTTGGCATAATCTAGACTCAGGAGTTGTAAAAGTGTTACAGAGAGTTCCCATGTACCTTTTGCCTAGCTTCTCCCAATGAGAACATCTTCTATAGCCATAGTAAAATTATCAAAACATGAAATTAATCTTGATAATAGTATTTTCTTTTAGTTAATAGTATTTTACTATAGAGTTTATTTAGATTTCACTAGTTTTTACATCTACTCTTTTTTGGAGGGGGAGGGTATATAGTTCTATGAAATTCTTCTGTATGTATAGAGTCCTGTGACCATCACATTCAGCACACAGAACTCCTCAACTAGCCGAAGAAGCTTTCTCCTTTTACTCCTTTATCATCACATTCTCCCCCCAAGCCCTAGTACATGGCAGCCACTGGTCTCCATCACTAAAGATTGGTCACTTCAAGAATGTTAGGTAAAGGGGTGCCTGGGTGGCTCAGTGGGTTAAAGCCTCTGCCTTCTGCTTGGGTCTTGATCCCAGGGTCCTGGGATCAAGCCCCGCATGGGGCTTTCTGCTCAGCAGGGAGCCTGCTTCCCTTTCTCTCTCTGCCCATCTCTCTGCCTACTTGTGTCTCTGTCTGTCAGATGGATAAATAAAATCTTAAAAAAAAAAAAAGAAGAAGAAGAATGTAGGTAAATAGAGTGATTTCTTTGCAACCTTTTGAGATTAGCTTTCTTTTCCTCAGTATAACACCCTGACGTCTGTCCAGGTTGTTGTGTGTTTTGATTGGTAGTGGTAGTTTGTCAAATGCCTGTAACAGTTTATCCATTCAGTCCTTGAAGGATATCTGTCTTTATTTTGTTGTTGTTGTTTTCCCCCCCCGTTTTGACTCTTACTAAGATTACACTTTCTACCATTTTCTTTCCTAGTTATTTGAATTCTGACAGTATGTATTATGTCTCTTAGGTCTTAACTCCACATGAGATGAGTTAGAAGAAGGATAAAGAATGGATTAACAGTTTGCAAAGATCACTAGAATGATTAGTTTTTAGCTGAATAAAATATGTACATCAGTTTTTTTTTTTAAGTGTCAAGAATATTCTAAGAATTACAGGAAAACAGACAGGTAATAGCTTTATAAAAACAGGAGGAATGCCTGAGTTCTAAAGCAAACAAACAAACAAACAAAACCCCAAAACAAACTCAAAGTTCTTAAAAGAATGGTCCCTGGCTATAATTTGTGACTCCTTTTCTTAGGTGGTTCTGGGGTCCTTTGTGCCAACCGCGGGTAAATATTAAAGCATTTGCTCCTCATTTAGAGTTTCTCTTATACTCCACCTTCCTCCACCAGTTTTCTTCTCTCAGCATACTGGCAGAAGAATGCAAGCACAGTGCAAAATTAGGTGTAAACATTACGTTGATTCAGATGCTAATATGTTCCAGTGGTTACTCTCTGCTTTTCTAGGGATATTTGCACTGAATGATAGTCCTCCCCAGCTTGTACAACTTACCCAAAGACCATTATTCATGATTATAGCTCATGGTTTACAAATCATTCATTATTTTACTTAATTTCTTGAGTACATAGAAGAGTTAGCTGATTTGTGAGTCTTGGTACACAACTCTTGGTACAACTCTTTCATTCTACTTGGGTTATTTTCTCTTCAGCGCTGAGAAAAACTATTTCCCATCTTCTCCTTCCTTTTTCAAAGCAGCTAAGCTTTCAAAACTGCTAAATCTTCCCCAGGAAGTTTTCTTTAAAGTTTCAGTTGTTCAGTTATATGCAACTAATGCATTTATGAACATTACATCAAAAACTAATGATGTACTATATGCTGGCTAATTGAACATGATAATAAAAAATGAATAAAAATAAATTATTTCCAGGAAAAAAACAAGATTCAGTTGTTTCTCTTCATACTTCTGTACATATACATTTGTGCTTTTGGTTTTTTTGTTTGTTTGTTTGTTTGTTTTGCTTCTCCCATATAAGTCATCTTTTCTAGTTCTTCATAATCAGGACTCTACATAGTAAGGGCTTGATCTGTATTTAATTTGACACTTTAAAGGGCTACATATTTACCTTTGGGGACAGGTTTAACATGGATTTGAGGAGTAACGCAGATCTATTTTTCCTGAGTTTTTCTCAACCATCATTGCATCTGCTGATAGTATATTTTCTCTTATAATAGATGTTTTTTTTTAATTTTTAATTTTCTACAAACATATATTTTTATCCCCAGGGGTACAGGTCTGTGAATCACCAGGTTTACACACTTCACAGCACTCACCAAAGCACATACCCTCCCCAATGTCCATAATCCTACCCCCTTCTCCCAACCCCCCTCCCCCCAGCAACCCTCAGTTTGCTTTGTGTTTTTTTGACCCTGGGTAGTTAGGTGTCAAGTTGAAAATAAAATGATCTGATCATGTGAGTTCTGGTGTGGAAGAAAGAAGACCTCGATTCCGTACTGGATTTTTGCCTCTAATTCCCTGTGCGATCATGAGGATGCTTTCTGTGTCCTCATCAGTAGAATCAGACAAATACAAACACACCTGTGTAGTTGATCGGGTTGCTGTTGACAAATGGAGATAATATAACAATTTCTAGCCTGGATGTGGGGGGTCACATCATTATTTGTTGAAGATCCAACAAACCACCTGTGGGTTGTAGCATAGAATTACAAGGCTGATGACCTTGCTCGTCCACGTATTTTAAATCTCTCTAAAACCTCATATTTTCATATGAATAAAGGTAGTGTCGATAGCACTTAGGTACATCTAAGAGCTTTGTTTGGGAGAAGGAACAGATTTGTTGCACACAATGTCCACTGTGAATATTCCATTTCAGGATAAACTGTAGATAAGCCTACAGAAATGGGGGAGACCAAAGATTCTTTCTTTTTTTAAGTTGAGAATTGAAACTTGTCTGTGTAGCTAGATAAAATTGCTCTTGAATTGGCTGGTGGATGGGTAAAAGGAAAGTGAGCCCTTTCACCTTTTACAAAGGTTAAAATGACATTGTCAGTATGGCTTCATGTTCACCGTTGTCCTCATGCTAGATTATATAGTTGATACACTGTCCCACGAGTGATAACATTGAGTTTAAGTCAGGGTTGTGATGGACTGAAGATATCCCATCATCCTTGTTTTCAGTGTTCCTCAGACTGTGTTTTGAGAGAATTCTTCCAGAAGAATTCCTTAAGGACCACCCTGGTTTTGCAACAGGGAGAAAGCCTTCAAAAAGTGCCGTGAGTCCAGCTACAAACCCAGTCCAACCTGTCGTAATCTCTCATTAAAACTACTAAATTGACTTCTTAGCTTGCCCCTTTTTTGACTCTTGCTTCTTTATGGTCCATTCTCCACACAGCAGCTAGAGTGATCTAAAAATACAGTTCTTCTGAGAATATTATTCCCAGTGCAAAATTCTCCTGTGGTTTTCTATTATAATCAAATGCAATGCAGATACCTTGCCATAGCCTGTCAGCACTGAGTGTGATCTGGCCCGAGTTGGTACTTCCAGCCTCATTTCCAACCACTGCCCCTATTCTTTGCTTTACCCACATCACACTGGTTTTCTTGATTTTCTTTCGCTAAGCCTGAGGACCTATACACATGCTCTCACCTCTGGGGGACACTCCCTACTCCCTCCATCTTTGCCTGCCTGATTCTCACTTCATTTACATGTCTTTCTAAATGCCACTTCCTCAAAACGGCCTCCCCTAATCACCATATGTAAAATAGTGGCCCTTACTCTTGTCATACTCTGTCCACAGTTAAGCTTCAATTTTCTTCATGACTTTTCACCCAAGCTCATCTTACATGTCTTGCTGTATTTTGTCTTGCTTTTTAGGATGTGAACTCTCTGAGATCAGGATATTGTCTTTCTCTTACAGTATCTCCACATAACAGTATCTCCATATAACAGTATCTAGTACTAAAGAGGATTCTGACATGTGTTTGTTGAACAAGAAAAGAGTTCGTTATACTGAGGGTCACATCTGCCTGGTGTCAGATCCAAACCTTATCAGTTGCCAGTTATTGGAAGTCAAAACATTTCTCTGCAACTTGCTAAGCTTTAGTTTGCATGTTTTAAAATGTGTCTAATGTTGCCTCCTTCATAGATTATTGGGGAAATGAAATTAACTAATAGATATATCCAACCACAGAGTGAGCAATCCATAATGTCCCCCTAGTCTGAGTGTACGTAGCTGATTGGGGGTGCTCTCTGTAAAGTGAGCTAAAAGCTCAGAGTTTTTTGGGTTTTGTTTGTTTAGGTTTTCTGTTTTATTTTATCCTTTTGTGGCAAGATGATGGGCTGCTCCAGGGGCTGGTCAAAGCCCTCAGAGGGTTGTAGGCCATGAGTTTGAGATCCACTGGACTATGTCCATACAAAATGAAAAATAGATAAATGGAGAAACAGATGTCCTTGTGCTTCCTAATTCCCAGCTGGGGATCTTGTCTGCAGTCTAAAAAGGCTCCTGTGGGTTTCTGTGGATGTTGTGGAGGGTACTAAGTATGCCCTACTTGCATTTAGATGCTCAGACCTCTGTGCTGGAAAGGGTGGGAAAAAACCCCACTAACTCCCCTGCTTGAGTGAGCATGAGAACATGGCAAGAAACAGAGAAACTGTGTCTCCCACCTTTGTTCTTGTTGGGACTGGGTTTAAACGTACACGCCCCACTTCCCTTTTATTTTTCTTTATTTTCTGTTGTGAGACCACTTCTAAAATCCCTGGAACCGTGCCAAGCTAATGCAGTACTACAGGTTTGCCTACTGGCTGTCTGTCTCAGATGAAGTAATCAGAGTTAGAGCAAGACAGAGAACAGCATAGATACAATGAGCTCATTAAGATAATGTAAACACATAATACTTCTGAGGTGCCAGGTACTCTTTCAGGAACTTGTCATTTAATTCATCTCATCTTCACAACAACCCTGTTAGGGGAACAGCTGCTATTAGCCCCATAGTACAGGTCAGGAAGCCCAGGGAGTGGTAGTCCAAGATCACAGAGTTGGGCAACAGCAGCGCAGAGCCCCAAGTGCCATGTGATTTGGGGGGGGGCACACCTGCTCCTGTGTCCCCAGCATCTTAGCTCTGTTGCTCCCTCTAGCAGCCAAAACTTCAGAAGAGAGAGGTATGTAGGTTTTGGGCGTCAGTTGGTTAAAAACTGCATCAGCCATCCACACTGGTAATCATATCACCTTAAACATGAGCACTTTTTGGTTGACAAAGCACGTTATTTATTCACGTTCCTGTAAACCTTCTCTTATATTATCCAATGCCACTGCTGAGCTTTTGTTCCTTCATCTGTCTGCAATAATCCCATCATCTTCACTCTGCTGTGGCACAGCCCTCCTGTGGTTCAGGGCAACCATGCTGGCTTTGTGAAGTCAGCCAGCCTCTCCCTGGTCACCACGGTCACACCATTCATTATACATGCAGTGCCTGAAATGTCTCTGTTTGCCAATTTTCTTGCTCTCATGCATTCCCTCAAGTGCATTGCCAATCCCCATAGGACTAGGAATGGATCTGTTTTTTCCTTTTATTAGTCCTTTCTCAGTTCCTGCTATAGATCTTTACATCCAGACAGTGCTAAATAATTGCTATTAAGCTGAATGATCAGCCCCAAACAAAGAAATGCACTGTTGCCTGGCTTGTTACTTTTGTAAGGATAGAGATAATCATAAGATTAGCAGCTAATATTTGCAGAGTGTACTATGTGGCATGATTCAATGGTTTTTACAGATAGTAACTCATTTAATTCTGCTAACAACCCTAAGCACTGCTGTTATGAACTTCATTTTACACATGGGGAAACTCTTGCTTCCTGGAGAGCTAGTGTGTGGAAAGTCTAGCTTTACTACCATAAGAACAATAGATATGCAGGAGGAGTTGCATTACTGTGGCTTAGAATGGCTGCTGTTGAGGAAGCTGTATTATGGCTTGATGACTTGGAGGTTGATTTAGAAGACATATGTAATTGAAGCATTATTCGTATTAGATTTATCAGTATCTCTTCCATTTACTCTCTTTCCTTTAGATACCAGGAAAAGACAGGACCTGAAGAGTGTCTCCTCTACTGGAAAATGGGAGCTCTTTCTTTTTTTTTAAATTTTATTTATTTATTTAGTTTTTATTTCTTTTCAGTGTAACAGTATTGTTTTTGCACCACACCCAGTGCTCCATGCAATCCGTGCCCTCCCTAATACCCACCACCTGGTTCCCCCAACCTCCCATCCCCCACCCCTTCAAAACCCTCAGGTTGTTTTTCAGAGTCCATAGTCTCTCATGGTTCACCTCCCCTTCCAATTTCCCTCAACTCCCTTCTCCTCTCCATCTCCCCATGTCCTCCATTTTATTTGTTATGATCCACAAATAAGTGAAACCATATGATAATTGACTCTCTCTGCTTGACTTATTTCACTCAACATAATCTCTTCCAGTCCCATCCATGTTGCTACAAAAGTTGGGTATTCATCCTTTCTGATGGAGGCATAATACTCCATAATGTATATGGACCACATCTTCCTTATCCATTCGTCCGTTGAAGGGCATCTTGGTTCTTTCCACAGTTCGGCAACTGTGGCCATTGCTGCTATAAACATTGGGGTACAGATGGCCCTTCTTTTCACTACATCTGTATCTTTGGGGTAAATACTTAGTAGTGCAGTTGCAGGGTCATAGGAAAGCTCTATTTTTAATTTCTTGAGGAATCTCCACACTGTTTTCCAAAGTAGCTGCACCAACTTGCATTCCCACCAACAGTGTAAGAGGTTTCTCATTTCTCCACATCCTCTTCAACACATGTTGTTTCCTGTCTTGCTAATTTTGGCCATTCTAACTGGTGTAAGGTGGTATCTCAATGTGGTTTTAATTTGAATCAATGCGGGCTCTTTCTTGGGCATATTCTTTTTTTTTTTTTTTTAATGATTTTATTTATTTATTTTACAGAGAGATCAATCACAAGTAGGTAGAGAGGCAGGTAGGGGTGGGGGGAGCAGGCTCTCCACTGAGCAGAGAGCCCAATGCGGGGCTTGATCCCAGGACCCTGGGATCACAACCCAAGCTGAAGGCAGAGGCCTAACCCACTGAGCCACCCAGGAGCCCCTTTCTTGGGCATATTCTTAAGGAACATTTTTGTATGATGGTGAACTCAGGTGTTGACTTTACTGTTTGCTATCTGTTTGATATTGACAGATTATTAAGGATCTTGGAATTTGATTTTTCTCGTCTGTTGAGTGAATTTTTCTTGGCCACATTAGGGTATGATCAAGGTTAAATGAGATGCTGTGTGTGCAAAGAAACAGGTAGGAAGAATGGCTTGTGTGCTTACTGGGTAAGACATTGGCTGTTTGTAGGTGCAGACATTACCTAAAAATCCTAAATAAGCCATAGGTTTGAGTTGAATCAGAAGCCTTGGGTTGGTGAATGTGTTCTCTTGCTACAGGATGCTGGGTTTATCCTGTGCCACACAGCCTTGGAAATGCTTGCTTAGAGATAACCCAGTAGGGTACAAAAAAAGAAAAGGAAAAAAAAGAAAAAAAAAAAACCAGAAAATTATGGATAGATAGGCTGGCTTTTTGTTCAACGTTGTGAGCTAGACATTTATAGTCATTGAGCCAGAATTTCCAGTGTAATAGAGGAAGCAGTTGCTTTTAAACTTCTTATTCAAGTTAGCAATTATGGGTGACTTGAAATGTAGGCCATTTGAATTGGATTTGGAGGATAAAGTAAGATTCTATCCTACAGTAGGGGGGTGACTCATAAAGGAGGTAGTTTGACACAGTAGAAACAGCAGCTGATAAGGAGCCAGGAGACCCAAGTTCCTGGCCTGGATTTGCATGAACAAACTATAATAGCCTTTGGGAAAATCATTAAACATCTCAGTTTTCTAGTCTGTAAAATGAGAGGGCTATGTTTGTGAGTGGATCTTTCAACACATATAAGATTCTACCGAGCAGATCACTGAAAATGGAATGTGTTATCTATGGTCATTAGGAACCAAAGTGCTCTTGCTAGTACAGTACTCTTTTTTGTTGAGCATTACCAATGTGAACAGCCAGAACCCAAGAAAATCCATCAGCACCAGAATGATACAAAAGTAGACATGCAGGTATCTGGTAATATCCTAGGATCATTGCTATGTACTGGGAAAGTATAGCCACACTAGTGACAAGAGTTTCTGATGATGACTTATAAGCAGAGGATTTATAACTTATATGGCAGAGGATCTGTCAATGGGATTTTTAAATATTTATCATGTTTTGGATGTCCGGTCATATACTTTATTCACTGACACATCTTGTGAAATAATTTATTGGTTGACACAACTTTCTGAAGTTTGCAAATATAAATACTAATTGGGGTTAGCTAGCTTTTCTAGCTTTTCTTGGCACTTTTTGTTCCTTCATGTAATTTCGGTCACAGGTATGAAGCCACATTTTGTGCTGATTGCTTTTCTAAAAGGTTTAAAGTATTACAAAGTCAGATTTTGATTGGCAGCGTTTTCTACTCTCTGTATACCAACCACCTGCAGAATGAAAATAGGTCAAATATGGAACAGAGGGACTAGGTGATTCCTTAGAAATATTCACTAAGATTAGAAGGGTACCTCCTGTGGTACAAGAGACATGTTCTTGAGAGTTGTGAGAATTAAATTAAATTAAATTAAAATTAATTTTTGAAAAATCAAATCCAATTTACCTATCAACTTGTATTAGAATTTCAAAAAATGCTTTATCTTCATTTCTAATTGATTTTTGATTAGCATTGGTTCTTGCCATTTTAAATGTGGGTGGTCTCCCCACCCCCCATAGTTAATGGTATATATGAAAATATTTTGGAACAAATCAGAGAGGCTTCCTTCCTACTATGTCCCCCTCGGACAGACCTGGGGAGTGTGTGTGTGGTGGTGGCGGCAGGCTATCTGGATGATGAAGGACCTTGGTCTGGTGCTTTTTCTCCCACCACAGAGTGTTTCATTTTTGAGCAACATGTCTTTGCCTCCTTCAGCCACCATTTTCTCACCTGTAAATGATGACCTTCATTGGTCCTATCTGGCTCCAATATTCTACAAATAATTGAGTGGGAAAAGGAAATTTTCTGTAAATAATCCAATGATTTTTCTTTTTGTAAGTTAATTTTATTAAGGCGGATTATACCTTTCTCTGAGTGAATAGTGGCCTCCTTTCGTCCTTGTTTTTATTTAGATATTTTGACTGGTAAATTCCATTTTGGCTAGATTAAATCGAGAATCCTGGGGAGGCTTATTCAGCATAGACAGATTTATTCACTTTTCATGCTGGATGAGGAAAAGGAAATATTTTAAGATAGAGCTGACATGGAACATTAATGTGATTGAAGCCTTTCTGTGTGAGGAGTGATTATAGCATCTTCATTGCCATAACAGAGAGAGATTAGCATGGATTAGATTATCCCATGTACAAAGGTTGTACAAATTGATAGCCGTTATTTGTAGGCTAGGCTGATCTTTACAGTTACTGGCATTACTTCTTAAGCAATATAGTCATAATTCCTTTCATGTGGTTTACATGTGGCAACAAGAGAAACACACATCCCTGGTTACCAAAACCTTGTGTCTCCCAACAGGAACTTGGCATAGACTCAAAAACGCAAGATGTGTATGCACAATATGAAGGGGACAGGGCTGGTCATCTGGTGTGCTGTCTGCAATGAGAGCACACACTGGCCAAAGGCAGAAGAGTTCCTGAAACAGATGTTCAGACAAGATGGCTAGGATACTGTCGAAATGTGGTCTAGAATAATTATGAACATAAGCCTAAAAAGCCAAGATAGGGTTCTGAATTATAGCCAGCCATGGGATTATTGTTTCATTGCAGTTTAGTGTGTTGCCTGCCAAGTATGTGCCAGACCCTCTGAAACAGAATCTGGTTTTTGCCAGAGGTCCTTAACAACTATATTTTAACCCTAAGTCTCTCCCCCCCACAAAATAAAGATGAATAAATTGCTTTCTGATGGGAGTAGGTTGTATTTCAAAAAGACTCTGAACCCCCTACCAAAATCTCAGACTGTCCCTGACTGAGTGGAAGAGAGGGGGCAGTCTTCCCCTCCACTGAACCCATCTGGACTTGTCACACTGTCCTTCCTCATGTTTGTAAGCAATTGGTACACGTGGTCAGTGATTGTTAGTACTTCCATGACCACCCTTATCCCACCTCGTTGCCTTCACCTGCTCCCTCTTGTTTTTCTACTTGTTTTTGGTAGGGGGTTCAGAGCCCCTCCTTGAACCTTCAGATGCACCAAATACCTTCCTGCTTCAGGGTTTTTACTTTACTTCGCCGTCTACTGGAAAGCTCTTCTTTCCTGTAGTACAAGTCTCACTCCTTACTTTCTCCAGGTTTTTGCTCAGATGCCATCTTACCCACAGGTTTTTCTGGTCACCACCAGCATTCTCTGTCATACCCGTCTTGCTCTGTTTTACGTCATAGCACTAATGAGCATCTGAGAGATTACATTTTTACTTGCATACTTGTTTATCTGTGTTTCCCCTGTAGAATGAGGATAGAGCCTTGAAACAATGCCTGGCACGCAGTGGATGCCCAGTAAATATTTGTTGAGAAAATGAAGAAATTGTTAGCATTTAATTTGTATTTGTTCATATACATTATGTTGGAGGCTTCTAGAAGGCACTATTAGAATTTAACTTGTGACTCAACACTGAAAGAACCTTGGAGACTGGAGGTTCTTAAAAAACTGTTCATACACCCAAAGCAGTGTTTCACAAGATTTAATGTACAGAGGAATCAGTAGGGTATCTTCTTGTAAGTGCCTAAAGAGGGCGCATGTTGTGATGAGCACTGGGTATTTTATGCAACTAATGAATCATGGAATATTATAGCAGAAACTAATGATGTATTATATGTTGGCTAATTGAACATAATACAAGATAAATAAATACATATATAAATAACTAAGTACACAAAAATGTTCCCATTCTGATTCAGCAGGTGTGGGTTGGAGAGTTGGGGGCCGGGCTTCTGCATATCTAACACTCTCCCATGTGATGATGATGGTGCTGGTCCAAGGATTGTGCTTTGAGTAGGAAGGCTTGATATCCACAGGTGGATTCAAGGGGTTCACAGAGGCAGGATCATTATTTTGAATATGTGTCATTATTCTGGCACAAAACTACTTTCTGGAGTTTTCTGATTAACAGGATGCCAATAAACAGGTAATTTATTATGCATTTTAAAATAGAACTTTAAATCATTAGCCACGCATCATTGTTCTGTAGGCAGACATACATTATGTATCTGGCAATTTCGTTTTCTGAGGAAATGGTAGACAACATACATCCGATTCTCAAAGGGGTGATAATACTAAACAAGGCCTGACAACCATTTTTTGACAGATGATGTTAAACAAAGGAAACCTGAGGTATCAAACCAAAGCGCATCATGACCACGGTTACAATGGTGAAAAAACCCGCATATATGCTTGCAAATACTTGACAAGATTGTGTTTTTACTACAACAGTTTTTTTTTTTTTTTTTGCTAGATAAACAGCTTACTTTTTAAGTTAACGTTTACCAGAGATGATATTTTCCATGGGAAGTATTAGGTGAAAACATTTGCAAAATGCTTGGAACCCTACAATCCCAAGACAAATATTTGTTTTCCCCTAGACACTGGAAATGGACCCCAGCTGGAAACACTGGCTAAAAACGAATGTTTGGAAACTCTGAGGCTCTCTATAAAATGCCATTGCAGTAGCTCACTGTCCTTCTAGTCTGAAGCCAAAATACCCTCGACGGGGCACTGGTACAGAAAAGCTGTTTTCAGGCACAAAGCAAAAAACAGCCCATCGAGAGCTGCACAGATTTTCAGTCAGGCAACTTATCCCCAGGTGCGTTTTTCTCAGGCAAGGAGAGTGGGCAGTTTAGAATCAGAAGTAATAATCCCCTGAATGAACAAGAGAAGACATTTGGAAGAACTGAGATGTTTAATACTAAAAGACTCTACTGTAATAGACTACTAGTACAGGGCTTAGTCAAAGGTGTTACATGCTAGACTCCCTTGCATTATTATGGTATCATTATCATCATCATTGCCAGTGAAGCTACTAGACATTCCAGTAGATGACACTTAGTGAGGACTTAATACGTTATGGTCAGTGTGCTAAGCACCTTCCATATCTTTTCTGTAGCAGAAATACTTTTAAACACTTATTTGAAGTAGGTCCTATAATTTCTTTTTTTTTTCAGATGAAGAAGCTGATGTGTCTATACATGGTTTATATTCTAGGTGACAAAATTAATGAATGATAGAGTTGGGATTCAAATTTAGATCTTCTTATACTAGAGCTCATGCTACTGACTAGTCTCTTTTACTCATAACCATAACACCTTGATGACTGGTGACCTTGGGACATCTATTTAGGGAACTAGATTTTAAAGTTCTTTGGTTCATTGTGCCCTTGGTGTAAAGAAAAGAGATTTTTATAAACTTCTATCAGCTAATTAACTATTCTAAGTTATTTTTCAGAAGAAACACTAAATACTCTTGATTAATCATGGTGAAATTTTTATTCATACGAGCTAAGAGCTTCAGCATTCCCATTTCATGGAAGCATGGATTTTATGTGGCTCTCTAGCAGGGCAAACATAGGTTGTTATGCTAAAATGGCCTAGGGTGAAGATAAATGCAACTGTTTTTGAAACTGACCACTTTTTCTTAATGCTCAGTTTGTGCTTCTGTGAATGAAAAGAGTTTCAATACTTAAATGTGAGTATTGGACAGGGCTCTTAGTTGCCCATAACAGAATATGCATAGGCTAGTTTAATCAGAAAGAAGAACATATTGGCAGATACTAGTGAGCTTCCAAAATCTCTGGGAGGGTGCCAGACAGCCTAGTGCTGGGGCTACCTGGTCATACCCAAGGACTTCTCTCTGATCACATGGCTTCTCATAACCTGTGACGCCAGGTATGTGCCTTTGGAAGCTGATGAATCAAATGCCTCCCTAACCACTCCTGCCAGAAAACCAGTTCTTCTAGTTTGGCATCCAGGTACAAGGTAGTCTCTCAGTTTTCTGGCTTCTAAAACTGAACTTTCAGTATGAGAAAACCCCCAAAATGTAGGAATATGTCCAAAGATGTTGGGCAGTCAAAACAAGGAAGCCCCCAGTATTGTGAAATATTCAAATAAATGTGAACTATCTTTCTTTTTATTACATTTCCCCATCATTTTAGTTCCTTTGACAGCTAATTTCTTATTGAGAATAGAGACTCTGTTCATTCACTCCTCAAAATGGCACTGCGTTAAGTTCACAGAAAGGCCTGTCAAGGACTTTTTGAGTCTGATGAAAAGATGAAATCTGTATTCAAAAGGCAGTGAAGGAAATGTGGCAAATTTGGTGCTAAGCATTTTCAACTTGAGTGAGATGGTAGGACATTGAAATGAACCTGCAATGGGCAAATGGGGATAAGGATTGTGGCTCAGAAGTACACACAGGGCGCTATGTTTGGGAGTGGGAGTTGCCCGCCAGGGGTTGATAGCTGAAGCACTGGCCAGAGAATGAATGTGTTTTTTAATGTCAACAAACAGGACAGAAGATTGAACATGGTATTGTGAAGACCCCTCCCCCATAGCCATGTACAAGTCCAGGTGCACAAAAGAACAGCAAGCCTGTAAAGCAATGGAGAAAGACCAGATAGAGAGTTGAGAAGACACCTGTATTCTTCTAGTGTCATAGGGATTAAAGGAGGCAATATAGTGGCACTGATTGCCTTTGACTCTTCATTAAAACATAGTTTTAGTATAAAACAAGATTTGAAAGAGATAATATTTGAGGTGTGTCTCCTTGCCAAATTTGTTTTCAAATCTCTATCATTTCATTTGGTTCAACATAATCAAATCATTAAATATAGAAATTACTTTCTATGTGTGCTTAAAACAGTTTTGAGTTATTTTTACTTAAACATAAGGTCAAATCTAGTTTCTTGTAGTTAATCACATATTCAAAGAAATTACCTTAAGAATTCTGTTTGGGGAAAGACTATCACATGATGTCCAGTGAAGTTATGTATAACTCAATGTAGTTTTCCTCTTGGCCACAAACTGTGGAACCTGGGCAGACTACCTCACTTCTCACTCAAAACATCCTTTAGGACTAGATATGGAGCTAATGTTTCAGATTGGAAGAAATAACACTTCACAGTTTGTATCTAGGAAGCATGTGTTTGCAGTTTCTTACATCTCTGAATAATGTGAGAAATCAGAAGGCTTAATTCACTCAGAAAATATTAACTTTGAGAAGCCTACTGTATGCCAAACAATGATGTTTAGTGGTTTTGCGTTAAGGTAGAAGTAGGGAGGCAAAGTAACACTTGCCTTTTCCTGAAAAAAAATTGAGTTTTATTTTTTACTTAGGAGACATAGCAAGGAAAAGTGTATGCTCTGTATTATATATGTTTGGGGTAAGCCCTGGCATGACAAGGGGAGGTCTGGTATCATGGAAGTTTCTATTTCAGTAGGAAGAAAAAAGAAAGCCTAATTATTACTGTACCAGAGAGATGTCCATTGAGTTTTCTATGATGGGTTTGATCACCCTTATTATTGCCAAGTAAGTTGCCCATGCCATAGATTTTTCTGGTGTGGTAATGATGGACCTTGAACATTATCTTTGCTCTGGTGAAGTTCTTTATCCCTTTACTTATAGACATTGCTGGGTTGACATTGCATATATCACAAAGCTAGCATCAGTTTTCTGTTGCCTTTAATTAAACTACTTACCTGATCATAGAATCATTTTGTTTTAAGAAAAGAATGACTGTGGCCAACCTAGAGAGGTATACAAAGGATCATTCATGGATATATGATGGGATAAGAATAAAAAAAAAAAAAAACCCAGAAAAGTAGCAATGTTTGTTTGAAAAAATCTGATATTGTTAAAATTCTCAAATTTATTTTTGTAAGTAAAGAATAATTTAGATTCAGTATATGTTTGGCTGTGTCATCTATGTACTTCTCTTGCCGGGACAGTCATTTGTTTTTAATAATACATTTATCTTGATTAAAATACATGGTTTTTGTTGTTGTTGTTTTTGGTTTTTTGCAGCAGGGCCACTGGTTGAATCAATATTCTCCAATAATAGAATTAGCAACGTCAACAACAACTACAAGAGTTGGCGTATGTTGAGTCCTGACCGTGTGCCAGGCATTGTTTTAATCACTTTGCATATATTAACTCATGTAATTCTCATAATGGCTGTGAAAATGAGACTGGCGTAAGTAAAGACTCAGTTACACAGCTGGTAAGTGATGGAGTCAGACTTTGAATCCAAGTAGTTAGGATTACAGATTGGTGCTTTTCCGTTCTACCCTGTTTCAATAAAGATAGTTACTAACCAAGTCAAATTTTCTTAGAGCGTATTTTTAGATAATACAAATTGGTAAAAGAATGTAAGAAAGCAGCAAGTGTGGGAAATAAAGGAAGACCAAAAGGAAGGAAGACCATTCCATCATTGGATGAGAGCTCTGTTTACGTTTTGAGCTGTTCAGACTTAGTCTTTTTTTTTCTTTTCATATTTACACAAAATTTGCATCATACTATGATTTAGTACCATACAGTTTTGATTATTACAGCTCTGTAGTATATATTGAAATCTGGGATTATGATATCTCCAATTCTTCTTTCTCAAAATTGTTTTGGCTAATTGGGATCTTTTGTGGTTCCATGCAAATTTTAGTATTATTCTGGTTCTGTGAAAAATGTTGTAGGTATTTTGATAAGGATTCCACTAAATCTGTAGATTGATTTGGGTCATATAGACATATTGGTTCTTCCAGTTTATGAGCATGGAATATTTTCCCATTTGTTTGTGTCATCTCCAACTTCTTCCTTTGATGTTTTATAGTTTCTGAAGTAGAGGTCTTTTACCTCTTTAGTTATGTTTATTTCTATGTATCTTATTATTTTTGGTACAGTTGTAAATGAGGTTGTTCTCTTAATCTCTTTTCCTCCTACTTTGTTATCAGTGAATAGAAATGTAACAGTTATCAACTTTGTATCCTGGGACTTTACTGAATTAGTTTATCAGTTATAGTAGTTTCTTGGTGGTCTTTTGAGTTTTCTATATATGGCATCAGGCTATCTGCAAATAGTGACAGTTTTACTTCTTACCAATTTGGATGCTTTCTATTTCTTGTCTGATTGCTGTGGGTAGGACTTCCAGTACTATGTTGAGCAACAGTGGTGAATGTGGACATTCTTCTTTTTATTCCTGATGTTAGAAGAAAAGCTCTCAGTTTTTCACTGTTGAGTATGATGTTTACATTATAATATGTCACATTTTAAAAAAATATTTTATTTATTTATTTATTTGTCAGAGAGAGAGAGAGAGAGAGAGAGAGAGAGAGAGAGAAGGCACAAGCAGGCAGAGTGGCAGGCAGAGGCAGAGAGAGAAGCAGGCTCGCTGATGAGCAGGAAGCCCAATGTGAGACTCAATCCCAGGACCCTGGGATCATGACCCAAGCCTAAGGCAGCAGCCTAACTGACTGAGCCACCCAGGCGTCCTATAATATGTAATATTTTTATTCGGGTAATATATTTTGGAAATGTATCCATAGTATTATGTTAATATGATTTTTTAATATGGCTGTATTAAGTTATGGATGTTCCATACTTTTTATGTTCCCCTGTTAAGTATTTAGATGATTTTCTTTCTCTTACTTTTAGGAATCAAGGTTTTTAGTAGAAACATAAAAACTAATAGACAGTAGTATCAAACATTATAATTTATTTGAAATTAGAATAGAAATGTAATTCATTAATTTATGTTTTCTCTTTTAGATTTGTTTGTTTACTCTAGCCATATCTGCTTATGTGCTTCTCAAAAGTATAATTTATATTCAGGAAGGTTGACAAAGAGAATATTTCAGTCTGAAGTGGTATTTATTATTTTGAGTCAGAATCAGTGAATGATTTGTCTTTGAAAAATTTCTCTGATGGCTCAGCTGATGTTGAAAGTCCTCATCATTTAATATGTGTCTAGTCATCTAGGAAAATGCCATGTTTACCATTCGTGTTGTGTTAAGATTTTGGATCTAGTGTGTTTTTAACATAACATGCTATTTTTGAGCAGAATTTTCTCCCATATTCATTTCAGATGATACAGATAACAATCCTTGTGGAAAAACTGGTACCACAATATTTGATTCAACAGTCTATCAGTAGTACTACCTCTATCCAGTGATTCTGAATATCTTCATAATGATTATTGTTCTCAATGATGGGTTAAAATCATTATGAAAGATCAAATTGTGGGCAAGTGTAGTAGTTAAGAACATGCATTTTGGAGGCACATGGACCTAAAATGCAAGCTTAAATTTGCTACTTTGTAGTTGTATAATTTTGAGCAAGTTACTTAACCTCTCTGAGCTTCATAGTTTTTTACCTATAAAATGAAGTTGTAAAGATACATAGTGTCTAAGCTCTGGTAAGCCTTCTATAAATATTAGCTTGAATTATCACCAGTATCATTATTAAGTATATGTTATTCTACTCCAGTGATGTGGAATACAGATCTTGCTTGGCTTTAGATGGGGTTACATCCCCATTATGCCCATTCTCAGTTAAAAACATCTTAAGTTGAAAAAGCATTTAGTACTCTCAATCAACCAAACATCATCACGTAGCTTAGCTTCAATGTGCTCGATAAGCTATTGGGCAGAATCATCTAAAAGAAAACCCATTTTATGATAAAATGTTGACTACCTCATGAAATGTATTGACTGTTGTACTGAAAATGAAAAATAGAATGGTTGTATAGAAACCAAATGGTTGTCAGGGTATTGGTTGTGTGTCCTCAAGATTGTGGGGCTGATTGCAGGCTACAGCTCTCTGACGCTGTGTAGAATCATCAGAGAGTCGTACCGCATATTGCTAGCCTGGGAAAAGGTCCAAATTCAAAGTTCGGTTTCTACTGAATGCTATTGCTTTCACACCATCATAAAGTTGAGAATTATTAATTCAAACTACTGTTAAGTCTGGGACCATCTGTATTGGTTTTTATGTGCAGAATCTAAGTAATTCTCTCATGAAGTTTCTAATTAACCAAGATACAGGATTCATTGACTGGGGTTGACAGGACACTTACTACATACAAATTTTAGAATGATAAATCCTGAAGAGTTTGTGTCTTAATAATAACAGCAAAATAATGGAATTCCTTTAAGGAACTTTTAAGGTTCTTTCATGTATCATTTATTTTATAACTATCTATCTTGCCCTGAATTTTTGAAGAACACTTTACATTGTTTATTTTATGTGTGATTAATGCATGTGTAAAATAGTGCATGGGCAATTATTTAACATTATTGATTTTGATAATTATAAACTCAAAGTGCATAAAAATATAGTTCCATATATCATTTCAGAGGTTCCACTGACAAAGCAGTTTCTCCAAATCAAGCATTATTATTTGATTCTAGGATTATATTTTATATTGATCTGAGATGAGAAGTTACTGTCTCTGGTTTGATACAACAACAAAAATATTGTTCTTCCTCCCTGGCCTGACCCTGATAACCCTATGCTGATTTTTTTTATATTATCTTATTCATAGCTGGTCTAGTTCCTAGGAGAACATTTTCGGTGGTCCGTAGGTGAAGACAAAACTGTCAGCACCTTATTGCAGTAAAAAAGAGCCATCTCACATTTTTGTTTTTGTAAATCTTATCTAGACAGATTACTTGCAGAAGTCAGAGCCCAAACTATTGAGAAAAGCATGTTTAGAGTTGTGGACATCTTTGATAATGGAGAAGAGAAGAACAATGTATAATCTTTCTGAAACTACTTTTTCCAAGCACTTACAAACCCTGTGGACAGGGTGCAATTAAATGATACTTTCAAAAAAGTCATGAAAGAAGAAAACCATTTAAAAAGTTATACTAATTGTGCAGAAGTACGATAAAATATTGACAGGATAGGAGGGTTTTTTTTTGTTTTTTTTTTTTTTTGAGAATAGGCTCACTCTAACGTAGAGTGATTTTTTTTTTTTAAGGTGGTTCTTTCTTAGCCCTGCCTCTGATATAGTGTAAGTTAGACCCCATGGCTCCAGGGAAGAGTCTGGGCCAGAAGTCTAGTGGGGTGCATTCAATTCCAGTCTCAGCCTTTTTTTGCTTTTTACTTTCAGCAAAAAGCCACATAACCTTTCAGAAGTCTAGTGGGGTGCATTCAATTCCAGTCTCAGCCTTTTTTTGCTTTTTACTTTCAGCAAAAAGCCACATAACCTTTCAGTCCCTCCAGTTACGCATCTATAAAGTGAAAAGTTTGTATTAGGTGGTCTTAAAGGCTCATTTGGGTTCCACCATGATATCATTTGCAAATGGAAATATCCTTGCAAATGTGCTATGTGACTTGCTCTCAGTTTGGGACTAAAAGCTGTAGATATTAAAGTATACTAAAACTAAACAGCTTTCTGTGAAAGTGGACCTTTAAGATACATGTGTACAAAAGTCTGATTTTTATGTTAGTAATACCTTTGCAGCTGATACTTACTTTTATAACATGTACACGTGTGTCCGTTCAGATTGCTATGTCTAGATTAATGTTCTCAGACATTATTTCTGCTTCACCATCAGGAATTGGTAGATTTGAAACCTATCCTATACCACCTTGAGTTCACAAAAATAAGAACATTCTTCTATTTCATTATTTTAAAACAAGTTTAAATAAGACAGTTTCTTCTCAAATCCCCAATAATGTTTCAGTGTAGGATGGCTCTCATTGTCTTGGGGGCACAGTGTCCTTCATTGTAGGAAAATGTTTTCTTTTTTTTTTTTTTTAAAGATTTATTTATTTATTTATTTATTTATTTATTTATTTATTTGACAGAGAGAGAGATCACAAGTAGGCAGAGAGGCAGAGAGAGAGGTGGAAGCAGGCTCCCGCTGAGCAGGGAGCCTGACGCGGGACTCGATCCCAGGACCCTGAGATCACGACCCGAGCCGAAGGCAGAGGCTTAACCCACTGAGCCACACAGGCGTCCCAGGAAAATGTTTTCTTGAGAGTCTTCACAGTTAGCACATTTTAGGATATTGTTCCAAAGACTGACTTTGGTATTAAGTCACATTGAAGAGATGCTTAAATTTGTAGGATTTATTGTGACAAGCAGACAGTACATACCTTTTGAACATGTTAAGGAATGTGTGAAACATGCAGTGCTACTAATGCTAGGTAACATTAGTTATCTGTCAACAGAATCTGATAAAGGCATTTTTAGTGCCATTTTTCAGATGATAAAGTGAAGTGCAAAGAAGTTAACTTGGCCAACAATCACTAAGTGAAGGAGACACATAATTTTTGAACAACTAACTTTTCTCTCATATTATACTGCCTCACTGTAACAATAAATATGTGGAGATTTCTAAAAGTTTTAATGTAAATGTTAAGAAAACACTGTATGTTGGGATGCTTTATAGAGCCACACACCCAAACCCATTGAGAGTATAAATGGTTAGTTCTCCCTGTTCTGCATATTTTCCCCATGTGAGCACACTGGCCTGGCTCAAAAATGCTTGGTTCTACTCCTGACATTTCCACTCCATTCTTCAGTGTAATATGAAAGGGTTTGGTTAGAAAATGTGAAAATCCATAAGATTCCTTCTTAGTGTGGTTCCATCTCCTTTATGGAGTTGTGGGACTTTTCCAGATGCTTTATAAAGTGTTCCTGTGTCAGCAGGCCTGGCCCTTTGCACTGGAGGACATAGTGGAGCATAGGTTCTTAACTTTGTTGGGGGAAGACTGAAAGTGGAGGAAGTTTTCTTCCTTTTTGTTGAAAACAGGCTGTCACCAAGTCCTGCCTAGGATGTTTGGGATTAGTCACAGAACAGGAGGCTCTGCAACCAGACTGGCAGTGAGTCATTCTGGGTAAGCACAGGACCAGTGACTGGTGTAGGCTGCCATGTTAAAAATTACGCAGATGCCCAGAGAGAGCTGCCACCCAGGGGAAAGAAGTATTGGGGCTTCTCGTGGCAGTATTAGTCATAAAATGACAAATATGAATGTGATCTTAGAAAGCAGCTGAACTTTTTTACTTTATAGCTGGGGCTCAAGGAAGTGAGGGCAATTGTGCAAGTCTATAACTTTAGTGTGAGATTTGAGGATGGAATTCAGATCCCCCAACTTCATATCTAACTTCTCACTTATATTTACTTATGTTAAATGTCATACCTCATTTTGTTTCCAATGCTTGGATGGTCCTGGATTGTAATACCATAAGTGTATTGTCACTAGGTGAATTTGTGTCCATTACATTTCATACACAACCGAAATGCCTCTGCCATCTTTATTAAATCAACATAAAGCACGAAAATTAGATTCAAAATTAGACAGCAAACATAGCGACATATTATTATTTTTAAGTGAGTTAAATCATTACTGCTTATAGATTCATATATAGCAATCACATGCAGACAGAAAATAGAAAGGTCAGTAAACAAAAAGGTAGCAATAAATGGCTGCCTTTTGGATTCCACAGAGCTTCTGTTAGGTTAAGTTTTCCTAGTATAGTTATGGTGCAGTAAAGGAAGTTTCAAAGGTCAAAGTTGACCTTGGGACAGTGTAAGAGTTGGGGCATCAACCTCCTGTGCAACTGAAAACCTACATGTAACTTTTGACTATCCCAAAACTTCTTTTTAATTTTTTTAAAGATTTTATTTATTTGACAGATAGAGTTTACAAGTAGGTGGAGAGGCAGACAGAGAGAAAGGAGGAAGCAGGCTCCCTGTGGAGCAGAGAGCCCGAAGTGGGGCTTGATCCCAGGACCCTGGGATCATGACCTGAGCCAAAGGCAGAAGCTTTAAACCGCTGAGCCACCCAGATGCCCCTATCCCAAAACTTCTAATGTCGACTCTTAAATGGAAGCTTTATCAATAAGATAAGCAGTCAGTTGAACACATATATTGTATGTCATATGTATTGCATACTGTATTCTTATAATAAAGGAAGCTGGAGAAAAGAAAATGTTAAGAAAATCATAAGAGAAAATACATTTTAAGTACTGTCATGTGTTTAGCATAACTTACATGTAAGTGGACCCACACAGTTCAAACCCATGTTGTTTAAGGGCCAAGCGTATACCACCTGCTAGTGAACATTTCAGTGATTCTAAGTTGGGAAACTTGCAAATGCAAGTATGAAAAGATGACTAAAATACATGTGTTCATTGAACAAGGAATCAAGAGAAATTTTAAGGAATTGAAAGAAAGCACGTAGGCACCATAAATGTATTCAGGAAAGAAATCACAAACAAGAAAGCCTAGAGACTAATAGTGTTGGAGGAGAGATACTGGCTTGTTAGTAGATTTGGGTTTGCAGTTTGGAAATCCTCTCTCTAAAGTGCGTAAAATCTAATAATTGTGCTAATGGTCTTGGTGTTGATAATCATAATCTGGGTATGCAGATTTAGCTACATGATTTTATGCAAATTGATTAATCCCTCTGAACCTCTGATTCCTCATTTGTTAAGGTGTTGAACTAGAATATATTTCTTGGCTTAAGCAACCACAGTTGGACAAAGAATCTTATAATTAGTATCTGCAGCTTCATTAAGAGGTAAAAAAATTACAATAATATTTTGTTATTTTTTTTTTAATTTTATTTATTTATTTGAAAGACGGAGATCACAAGCAGGCAGAGAGGCAGGCAGAGAGAGAGAGAGAGGGAAGCAGGCTTCCCGCGGAGCAGGGAGCCCGATGCGGGGCTCGATCCCAGGACCCTGAGATCACGACCCGAGCCAAAGGCAGCAGCCCAAACCACTGAGCCACCCAGGCGCCCCATATTTTGTTATTTAAATGAGTAACTTCATTTGCTAGACTTACATACATGGTAGGCATACTTTTTGACATCATTCATAGATACTCCACATTGCTTAATATTATAGATATTTAGGGCTAGAACACACGAAGAAACTTAGCATTTACTCATAGTCCCATATTATAGTCTCATATTATTTTATCAATAAAGGTGAGGAGATCTTTATCAATTAGATAATTATTTAGATCTTTATCAATAAAGGTGAGGAGATCTTAGTGATAGGAAGTTCCTTACTTCTCTGTTGGTTAGTAGAGGCCCGCGGAGGAGCAGATCCTCATGATTTTCCGTACAGAGGTTTTATTTATTTATTTTTCTTCTCTAGGAAAGATGATAAATGGACTTTCTCAGATGCCAACTCAGATCAGTTGGTAGGGCCAGCCTGATGAGAAAGACTGTGAAGTAGAGACCCAGGTACTACAGAAAAGACTACTGTTACCGATTAGTGCTGTCTGTGTGTGCACAGCATTGGGGATAGCAGACACGTTTGCCATCACTTCTCAAGGCTATTCTTTACACATGTTCTTTGAGGCTAAACTTGCAGTATTTCTTCTGTCTTGCTTGTAAGTGCCATCACTCACGATATCACTTGTTGTCTAAGGTATTGTATTCTAAGAGAAGCAATATGTCTCAGTGGACCAAACATAGATTTGATCATTAGGAAATATACCATTCTCAGGGTTTGGATCCTCATTGGGTTTTCCTGAGCTGTTTCTCATTTCTTATGTTGCTAAATGTAGATTATTAGCATTGTGTGTCTTATTTGACTAAGTTCTTAAGACTACCAGGGTAGGACCACAGCCCTGAACATGGGCTGGTTCTACTTTTGCCTCTTAATGGAAGGCAGTGAAATGTAGTGGGAGAGGAAAGGCAGATGGCTTGTCCTTTGTGGTTCTGATGACTTATATCTAATTTCAGCAGCTGAATTATATTCCCAGATATGGGCTTTCTGATATATGATGTTGGAGGAAGCTTTCTCCCACACTGGCATACTCTGGCTCCTTGGTCTGCTCAAGGGAGTTGTGAAAGAATCATACCTTGAACCAGCAGAGCTGTGCTGACCCCTACCTTCCACTTCCTACAGTTTTGCAGGATTTTGAAAGAAAATGGGTGGGTCTTCTAGAACTGGTTAAATAATCTTTTTCATTGATCCAGATCTTTGAGCTCATCCCCATCTGGAATCATTTAAAAGAAAAAGAAGACACATTAATCTTATAAGGAACTAGTTTAAATTCTGAAACCTGAAACACATAACAGATACATAGTGTTTTTTTTTTAAGAGCTATTCAAATACAAGTCAAATTTGAGTTCAAATGGAATGAAATGCCTATTTCTGTAAGCAAGTTTAGTTATTTTCTAGTCCAGATTCTTTGTTTTACAAATGAAGAAATTGAAGCTCAGGGTCTAGGAGGATTAAGTGACTTTTTCAACGGTCCATGACAGAAGAAACACAATAAGAAGAAACAGTCCCGAACATTCCAGTATTTGATCCAGTGTATTTTATCTTACACCACACTGCCATTAGTGGTTTTAGAATTACAAAAATTTGATTTACTTTTGAACTGAGTACTTAGGGTTTTTTTTTTTAATGTTTTATTCATAGTTTAGTAAAAATACTGATGTTCATTTTGATGTTTAGCAAGCAAGTACTGTTCTAGATTTTATTTTTATTTTCTTCAAGCTTCTAATGGACATTGACGTCTCTGTGGTCTCTGGACTTATATTTTAGCTTTGAAGATTCAACTGTTCCCGGCTCCATCGCAATTTCTACATTATTTTTCAACTTAGGGAAGTGGGAAGATACCAGACATTCATGGTGAGACTATTACAACTTCCAGTTCAGTTTAAAATCTAGACTTGGAAGCACCTTCAGAATGATTTCTAGCTCCACAGCAAGCAGGTGATACAAGTTTAGAATGATGTTAAATGTACAGCAACAAAATTTTAAAAAACTGTTTATGTTTCAGATTCTCACATACCTTTAACTTACAGCTCTGTTCACAGGTAGTTTGGGAATTTATGTATATTAAATTTAAATATTCAGTGACTAGCCTATGACTAATTGCATTTGAATTAGAAAAGCATATGGTAATAAGCAGTAGCACTAACTAGTATTCACAGGTGAGTATTCTAACTATTATAATGAAGCTCTTGGCAACAACGCACTCAAGGTCTATTTCTTTTTTTTCTTTCTTTCTTTCTTTTTTCTTTCTTTTTAAAGACTTTCACTCATTTATTTGAGAGCGAGAGAGTGTGAGCACAAGTGGGTTGGGGGGCAGAGGGAGAAGGATAAGCAGACTGCCTGCTGAGCAGGGAGCCCAATGCAATATAGGGCTTGATCCCTGGACCCTAGGATCAGGACCTGAGTCCAAGGCAGATGCTGGCCTGACTGAGCCACCTAGGCACCCTCAAGTTCTGTTTCTTAAAATGTATAACTTAGGTGCTCCTGAGGTAGAAAACAAAACAAAACAAAATTATTCTTTGCAGATGGAGGAGAGAATGAAATGGAACCATAAAGTCACTTTTGTGGAGATTTGGGTCTGTACTGAACAATTTTAGTGTTTAAACAAGAGCAGAGGACTTGAAAGATGACTTTTAAGTGCTAGATTAGAAACACCAGATGGAATTGATTCCCAATGAAATGGAAAACCTGCTGAAATGAAAAAGGACCTCGCTAGTAACACTTAATTTTCTAAAATGAGTGTCCCAAACCCTATAACTCCTTTCAAACACTGGGTAATTTCACATAGGATACATTCTGTATAGGAATAAAAATGGACATCATATCTGAATTTGGTAAGACTAAACACATAATGTGAATTTCCCTTGGAAAATCTTAGTAATTATTGAGATTATTTAAGTTGAAAATCTAATGCAAGCAGTCTAAGTGAAATCTCCCAATGCATTTCATGGAAATATTTCCCCAAGAAATACTTTTCTAAGCATCTCTTTTTCTCCAAAAAACAAAACAAACAAATAAAAAACCCCAAAAAACAAAAGCAAAATGATACTCACCATTCCTCTATTTTGTATAATACCCATGGGCAGACAAGAATAAGCTTATTTTCTAGTTGTACAGTTTGAATGATGCTGCTTTTTCTAACCTTCTCACTGCCTGTCAAGGTAGAATTTCGGTTACTGCCAGGACCATCTTTTACCAGCATCTTCCTTCATGACCTGCACTAACTTCATTCCGACTTTCCTTCCTTGCTTGCTTCCTTCCTCTCCCTTCATTTCTCCTTCTTTTTCCTCCTTCTCCTTCCATCACTATCTCTCCCTGCCCATTGCCTCGTTTTTATTCCTCTCTGCCTCCTTTTTCTTTCTTTAAAGGAAATCTCTTCCTTGGACCTTATGTTTTCCCCAAGAGGTCAGTTTTATATTTCTCTCATTCTTCATAATACAGTCTTTGGAGATTTAAAAATACAACAAAAACAGAATCTTCTGTGATGTTTCAGCAGCAAGATATGGTTTGTATTACTTCTCTCATAGGATTCTTTATGGGGTAAATATTTACAGATGCCTCAAATTTCTTTGTTATATTTACTATTAGAAACAACAGCATTTCTTTTTTTCTCTATAGTAATACAGTTATGTACTGGGATAGATCCCATTTATACTTCCCTCAGAACAGAAGTTTCATAACGCAGAAATGAGTTCAGTTGGTTAATTCAATAAACAGTTATTGAGCACTTACTATTTCTAGGATACTGTTGGCTATTGTGAATGGGACGTGACATATCCATCAAGGAATTTCTGATTTCACATGGGACAAACTATGCAAATGAATATTCCACCCTAAGATGATGGCTACACTATAGAAGCAAAGGTTTAAGAATTCAGTAGGCAAGTTAAGAGACAAACTAGTAAAGACAAAGATCTTGTATTTGTCAGAGTTTTACTTTAGCTCTGTATAGTTTTGAGACATATTAAATAATGTCGTCTTGGGGCGCCTGAGTGCCTTAGTGGATTAAGCCTCTGCCTTCGGCTCAGTTCATGATCTCAGGGTCCTGGGATCAAGCCCCACATCGGGCTCTCTGCTCAGCGGGGAGCCTGCTTCCTCCTGCTTCCTCCTGCTTCCTCCTTCCTCCTCTGCCTGCTTCTCTGCCTACTTGTGACCTCTGTCTGTCAAATAAATAAATAAAATCGAAAAATAAATAAATAAATAAATAAATAATGTCTTCTTATTTTACAGTTCTTGCTACTTTTTTTCCCAGTCTACCGTTTTATTCTTTAAATTTTTTTTTATTTTGTATTAACATACAATGTATTATTAGCCCCAAAGATACAGGTCTGTTAATCGCCGGGTTTACACACTTCACAGTACTCACCATAGCACATGCCCTCTCCAATGTCCATAACCCAACCACCTTCTTCCTACTCCCCTCCCCCTGTAACTCTCAGGGGTATTTTTTGTGAGATTAAGAGTATCTTATGGTTTGTCTCCCTCCAATCCCATCTTGTTTCATTTTTTCCTTCCCTACCCCCCGCCATGTTGCCTCTCAAATTCTTCATATCAGGGAGCGTATGATAATTGTCTTCTCTGACTTATTTCGCTCAGTATAATACCCTCTAGTTCCATCCATGTTATTGCAAAAGGCAAGATTTCATTTCTTTTGATGGCTGCATTATATCTATCTATCTATCTATCTCAGATCATCTTTATCCATTCATCTTTTGATGGACATTTGGACATTTAGGTTCTTTCCATAGTTTGGCTGTTTTGGACATTGCTGCTATAAACATTCAGGTGCACATGCCCCTTAGGGTAAATACCCAGTAGTGTGACCGCTGGACCATTGGGTAGCTCTGTTTTCATTCTTGTTACTTTTTAATCATTATCATTACTTTATGGTTGCAGGAAACATGTGGTTGTTTCACCTATGTGAATGTTTATGGAGAGGTAACGTGCTTATCCATAAGCATTCTTGAGTCTTTTTCAGAGATTTGTTGATTTAAATCTATGACACTGAGTTAAGTTTGGTAGTATATTTTATCCCAACTTTCCAATAGCCTTATTTGTTTTATAAGACCCTGCAAGTAAATCTATTGCTTTAGATCAGGGGAAGCAAGCCCTTTTAGGATGAGCTATCACATAGCAAGATATAAGCAAGATTCCTTGGATCCATTTTCTAAAGTGACGGGCATTTATTACCTGATCAGGACAGAATTTTAGCAAACAGGCCAGACTTCTGTGTATGCATATTTGTTTCATATGTGTTGAGATGGGCATAGGGTTGAGGAGTCTTCTGTTTTTATGTGGAATGAATCTGGTATAAAAGTGACTTAACTCTTTAATAAGATGATTTCAGTTGGAAGACACAAGCAAGGAAAGTTTATCTGGGACTTTAGAGTGGGTGCCTCCGTGGAGCTATCCAAGGTACTGAACCACTAATTTCTGTGTTGCCTGCGAACCTAGCAAGACAAACTTTAGACATTTTAAAACCTAGCTTTGCTTTTTTTCTGATCAGAAATTATCTAACCTGTATATTTGATACTTCTTGCTCTATGTAGGAAGGCTATCTCTTGTTTTGTATATTCAGTCAACAAATATTTAGGTATAACCTTCTGTGTGCCAGACACACTTACAGTAAAGTACTCAGATTTATTATAATGGCATGCTAATCATTAGTTTTGCTTTTCTGTGGATTTTGGGTTGCAGGGACAAATTTTATGACCAGGATAATTAAGGGATTACTGTTTTTTGAGTGCTTGAAGAACTTGGTTTCTGGGTTTGGTTTACCTTTGATTTCAGTACCTAGAAAAGCCTCTGTCATATAATAGACAGTCAAAGTTTATTCCACTATTAATAGATATATTTTAATTTTTTGAGTAGTTTTCTGTGCCATATTACAAAGAAAATTTATTTTTTTCAACCTACAGGTAAAGTTATTTTAGATAAATAATTTTGAGTATAAGAAAAATTTTGCTCTAAGTAACTAGGTGGAACATGCAGTTAAGGAATATAGAGTAAAATTTTTAGCACATTTTTTATATACATTAGTTCTAAATTATAGACTGACCAGAAAACTTGGGATAAAGACACCAGAAAGTTTTAGTTCAGTCTTTTATATGTGTGTATTATCTCAACTATCTTGTCATTCTGTTTTAGTCAGGCTAATCTATTCTGTATTCAGGTAAACTAACCACCATTTGTTCAAAAAAAAGGAGAAAAAGAGTTTTTCTTTTGATAACAGCAAAACATGACTAATGAAGGTAGAGTGTGTTTTTCACTGTCCTTTTGTAATTCCTGGTTCTAAAGATTTGGCAAGACAAATTGTCCTGACTTCCCTAGAAATGTTGGTTTCTTGTAATGAGTATGATTCTAAAGGAGGAACCTGACTTATCAGTGAGTAAGTCCCTATAAGGGATACAGAATCAACAGTGTTCCTAGTGTTCTCAAAACCAGTGATTATATAGGGTCAGTAAGGGTAAATCTGCCATTTTCAACCTAGTATTAATGAAAAGTTATTCTTGGTAAAGGTCTGAGACAGACTGCCTGAGCAGAATATAAAATGTCTGGCTGAAATTGCATCAGGCTCAGTGTTCTAATACAGTTATTTGCCACTATCCACATCTATTTTTGGTATGCTTCTTTATTAACATGTGGACTTAGAAACATGGGAAGGTCCAAATTCTGTCATGCCTTGAAAATGTCAGTGTTTGATGGAATTGCCAGATTTAACCATTTTTCTTGGTACCTCAGTGAGAAATCAAAACTTAGGAGAGAATAGTACTGAATTATAACCTCCTTTCTTAGAGATATTTACTGTTGGCTATGAACCAAGTTTAGTTATCCTGATGGTTTTTATTTCCCATTATTGATGGTAGTGATGCATACTTGTTTAGTCACCATAAATTGTGAGAATTTGTGGATCTCAGTAGAGACACAGAGTACGTATTACCTATGTAATAGGATCTCAGTAGAGACACAGTACATATTACTTATGTAATAGTCGTGTTTTCCTACTTGTTACCCCGACCCAAAATTAGGTTTTAAAATCTGTCGATTCTACCTAAGTTGCATTATTCAGTTATAGTGTAATTTGTTGCCTTCTTGCACAGTCCCCAGATATCATGATTAATTTCTTCTTTGCCTTTGACTTATTCTGATAAAAATATGTTAAACAGAGAAATTTGACCATTATTCAGACACCAAAGCATTCTTTAATTACTCCCCTCAATTTTGGGGGGTAAGGAATCAGTGCTACTCTTTCATTATTGTTAGTATAGTTTTGCTTGCTCTATTTGGAATATGTGTAATTTAAGTGTTATATATACATGATCTGACATAGTCTTCTGATTCTGTTGTGTAATATTATTACTTTCATTATACATGTTAGAAAGCTGATGGTTAGGGGAGTTAAGTAACTTTCTAATGACCCTAGAGTTAGGAGTCAGACCAAGTGTATTAGAGTCATTAGAGTCGTTGCTTGTAATCACTTTTTTATGCTTACTTTAATATGTCTTTACTTCCCAAATAAAGTGCCATATCAGAATATAGGAAGGGCTATTAACTGAAGAAATAGGAAACATTTTGAGGTTTTTATAGAATTAGGTTATTAGGCAACATACCAATGAAAGTTTACACATCCCGGCGTCAAAGGGGAGACAGATCAGTTCATACTGATTTCAGACCCTATTGGGGGACTTCTTTGAAAAGGAGGGAGCTGGCAGCTGCCATTTTCTTTCCCTGTACCCCAGCATAAATGTAAACCCACCTGCAGGAAACAGGGATGCACAGACATTTGTAACCTCATCCCAGGGGAAGATCTGTTAAAGCTGCATACACACCCTGCCCAACCACTTGGTGCACAGCTTTTGCTGTGTGTCATGCCCAGCCACCACTCCGTGCCCAGCCAAGCACCCACAGCCACCATCACAGGCCATGACCAGCCATGCCCAAACATCATTGCACATTGTGCAGAGCCTTGCACATTGCTCAGCCTTGCACATTGGCCACATTGGTGTGCCTCCCCCCAGGTGCTATAGCAGTTTGGGGGATCTGGCATAGGACTAGCGGCCCAGCACAAATGTTGCTAATACCACTGGTTGGCTTCCAAATTTTCCAGCACGGTCCCACTAACAGCACAGAATGTGAGCATAGTCTGTAATAGAGACTCAAGGAGAAGACTGCACTGAAAGGAAAAAGTGACTCAGACACAGTAGTGGGCATAAACAACAGACATAGTATACTCTCCTCAAGTGTCAGGTTCTGATGAAAAGTGGATACTGCACTCCAGGGCACTCCAGGACCTCCTCTTCATAAAGTCACTACTTTCAAGGGCAGATGACCTAGCTGACTTTCTTAGTACACAGAAACAGACACAGAGAGGCAGAAAAGATGAAGACAGAGAAATTTATCCTAAGTGAAAGAACAGGGACAAGGCCATGGCCAGAGATCTAAGTGAAACAGAAATAAGTGACATGCCTGACAGAGAATGTAAAGCAATGATTGTAAGGATACTCACTGGACTTGAGAAAAGAGTGGAAGACATGAATGAGGCCCTTAACATAGAGTTAAGGAACAACATAGCAGAGATAGAGGAAATCAATAAATGAAATGAGAAACACACTTGATGGAATGAATAGCAGGGTGGAACAAGTAAAAGAATGCATAAGTGACCGAGAATACAGAGTAATGAAAAGTACTCGAGCTAAATAAATCATACAAAACAAGAATACACTTAGGGAACTCCATCAAACATAATAACATTTATAAGAGTCCTGGAAGAAGAGAAAAAGGGGGCAGAAAATTTGAAGAAATAATAGAAAACTGCCTTAATCTGGGGGGAAAGAAACCGATATCCAGATCCAGGAGGCACAGAGAATTCCCATCAAAAGCAACAAAAGCAGATCCACACCAAGCATATTGTAATTAAATTTGCAAAATATAGTGATAAAGAAAAAAATCTTAAAAGCAGAAAGCCAGATGAAGTCTGTAACTTACAAGGGAAAGTCCATAAGGCTAGCAGGATATTTTTCAACAGAGACTTGAAAATCCAGAGGCAATGGCATGATATATTCAAAGTACTGAATGGGAAAAATCTGCAGCTAAGAATACTTCAGCCAGCAAGGCTAATATTCAGAATAGGAGAGAGAGAGTTTCCCAGACAAACAAAAACTAAAGGAGTTTGTGACCAGTAAAGCAGCCCTGCAAGATATATTAAAGGAAACTCAAAGAATTCACCATAAAAAGGATATAATATATAACATATACCTAAAATGTGGGGAGGAAAGAAGAATTGGTTCAACTTAACCATCAACTTAATATAGACTGCTATTTGTAGAAGAGGTTATATACAAACCTTTGGGGGTACAGCAAAGATGGTTCTAAGGGGCAAGCTTATAGCAATACATAATTCCTCAAAAAGCAAGAAAAACATCAAACTACCTAACCTTATACCTAAAGGGGGTAGAAAAAGAACAACAAAACCTAAAACCAGCAGAAGGCAGGAAATAGTAAAGATTAGAGCAGAAATAAGTGACATAGATACTGAAAAACAATAGAACAAATCAATGAAACCAGGAGGTTGGTTTTTTTTTTTTTTAAGAAAAATCTATAAAATTGATAAAACTCTAGCCAAACTTATCCAGAAAAAATGAGAAAGAAAGAAAATCACAAATAGAAGAGGAGTAATAATCAACATTACAGAAATACAAATAATCCTGAGAGAATATTATGAAAAATTATATGCCAATAAATTGGACAACCTAGAATAAATGGAAGAATTTCTAGAAACCTCTAATTTACCAAAACTGAAACAGGAAGGGGCACCTGGGTGGCTCAGTGGATTAAGCCTCTGCCTTTGACTCAGGTAATGATCCCCAGGGTCCAGGGATTGAGCCCTACATTGAGATTCCTGTTCCATAGGGAGCCTGCTTCTCTTTCTCCATTTGCCCCTCCCTCTGCTTGTACTCTGCCTGTCAAATAAATCAAAGGGCCCTTCTTTTCACTACATCTGTATCATATAAGAAGGGAAATCATCAAGATTAGAGCTGAGATCAATGGGGTAGAAACCAGAGATACAGTAGAACGGATCAATGAAACTAGAAGCTGGTTTTTTCAAAGAATCAAAAAGATTGATAAACCATTGGCCACACTAATCCAAAAGAAAAGAGAGAAAGCCCAAATTCATAAAATTATGAATGAAAAGGGAGAGATCACAACTAAAACCAAGGAAGTAGAAACAATCATCAGAAGTTATTATCAACAGTTATATGCCAATAAGCTAAGCAACCTAGATGAAATGGATGCATTCCTGGAAAACTATAAACTCCCAAAATTGAACCAAGAAGAAATCGACAACCTGAATAGATCGATATCTAGTAACGAGATTGAAGCAGTGATCAAAAACCTCCCAAAAAACAAGAGCCCAGGACCTGACGGATTCCCTGGGGAATTCTACCAAACTTTCAAAGAAGAAATAACACCTATTCTCCTGAAGCTGTTTCAAAAAATTGAAGCAGAAGGAAAACTTCCAGACTCTTTCTATGAAGCCAGCATTACCCTGATCCCCAAACCAGGCAAAGACCCTACCATAAAGGAGAATTTCACACCAATATCACTAATGAATATGGATGCTAAGATTCTCAACAAGATCCTAGCAAACAGGATCCAACAGTATGTTAAAAAGATTATCCACCATGACCAGGTGGGATTCATCCCTGGGCTACAAGGATGATTCAACATTCGCAAATCAATCAATGTGATAGAACAAATTAATAAGAGAAGAGAGAAGAACCACATGGTCCTCTCAATTGAAAAAGCATTTGACAAAATCCAGCATCCGTTCCTCATTAAAATGCTTCAAAGTATAGGGATAGAGGGAACATTCCTGAACTTCATCAAATCTATCTATGAAAGACCCACAGCAAATATCATCCTCAATGGGAAAAAGCTTGCAGCCTTCCCGTTGAGATCAGGAACGAGACAAGGATGCCCACTTTCATCACTCTTGTTCAACATAGTATTAGAAGTCCCAGCAACAGCAATCAGACAACAAAGAGAAATAAAAGGTATCCAAATTGGCAATGAAGAAGTCAAACTCTCTCTATTCGCAGATGGCATGATTCTTTATATGGAAAACCCAAAAGACTCCACCCCCAAACTACTAGAACTCATACAGCAATTCAGCAACGTGGCAGGATACAAAGTCAATGTGCAGAAATCAGTGGCTTTCTTATACACTAACAATGAAAATACAGAAAGGGAAATTAGAGAATCAATTCCATTTACTATAGCACCAAGAACCATAAGATACCTGGGAATAAACCTAACCAAAGAGGTAAAGGATCTGTACTCAAGGAACTACAGAACACTCATGAAGGAAATTGAAGAAGACACAAAAAGATGGAAGACCATTCCATGCTCTTGGATCAGAAGAATAAACATTGTTAAAATGTCTATACTGCCTAGAGCAATCTATACTTTTAATGCCATTCCGATCAAAATTCCACCAGTATTCTTCAAAGAGCTGGAGCAAATAATCCAGAAATTTGTATGGAATCAGAAGAGACCCCAAATCACTAAGGAAATGTTGAAAAACAAAAATAAAACTGGGGGCATCACGTTACCTGATTTCAAGCTTTATTACAAAGCTGTGGTCACCAAGACAGCATGGTACTGGCATAAAAACAGACACATAGACCAGTGGAACAGAGTAGAGAGCCCAGATATGGGCCCTCAACTCTATGGTCAATTAATCTTTGACAAAACAGGAAAAAATATACAGTGGAAAAAAGACAGTCTCTTCAATAAATGGTGCTGGAAAAATTGGACAGCTATATGTAGAAGAATGAAACTCGACCATTCTCTTACACTGTACACAAAGATAAACTCAAAATGGATAAAAGACCTCAACGTGAGACAGGAATCCATCAGAATCCTAGAGGAGAACATAGGCAGTAATCTCTTTGATATCAGCCACAGCAACTTCTTTCAAGATATGTCTCCAAAGGCAAAGGAAACAAAAGCGAAAATAAACTTTTGGGACTTCAAAATCAAAAGCTTCTGCACAGCAAAGAAACAGTCAAGAAAACAAAGAGGCAACCCACGGAATGGGAGAAGATATTTACAAATGAGAGTACCGACAAAAGGTTGATATCCAGGATCTATAATGAACTCCTCAAACTCAACACACACAAAACAGGCAATCATATAAAAAAAATGGGCAGAAGATATGAGCAGAGACTTCTCCAAATGGCTATAAGACACATGAAAAAATGTTCATCATCACTAGCCCTCAGGGAGATTCAAATTAAAACCACATTGAGATATCACCTTACACCAGTTAGAATGGTCAAAATTAGCAAGACAGGAAACAACATGTGGTGGAGGGGATGTGGAGAAAGGGGAACCCTCTTACACTGTTGGTGGGAATGCAGGTTGGTGCAGCCTCTTTGGAGAACAGTGTGGAGATTCCTCAAGAAATTAAAAATAGAACTTCCTTGTGACCCTGCCATTGCACTCCTGGGTGTTTATCCCAAAGATACAGATGTCGTGAAAAGAAGGGCCATCTGTACCCCAGTGTTTATAGCAGCAACGGCCACGGTTGCCAAACTATGGAAAGAACCAAGATGCCCTTCAACGAACAAATGGTTAAGGAAAATGTGGTCCATATACACTATGGAGTATTACGCCTCCATCAGAAAGGATGAATACCCAACTTTTGTAGCAATGTGGATGGGACTGGAAGAGATTATGCTGAGTGAAATACATCAAGCAGAGAGAGTCAATTATCATATGGTTTCACTTATTTGTGGAGCATAACAAATAGCATGGAGGACATGGGGAGTTAGAGAGGAGAAGGGAGTTGGGGTAAATTGGAAGGGAGGTGAACCATGAGAGACTATGGACTCTGAAAAACAATCTGAGGGGTTTGAAGTGGCGGGGCAGTGGGAGGTTGGGGTACCAGGTGGTGGGTAATTTAGAGGGCACGGATTGCATGGAACACTGGGTGTGATGAAAAAATAATGAATACTGTTATGCTGAAAAGAAATAAATTTAATTTAAAAAAAGCCATATTACCATTTCAATAAAAGTATAAAAACATTTTGACAAAATAAAACATTCATCCATGTTAAAAACCTCAACAAAGTAGATTTAGAGAGAACATACCTCAACATAATAAAAGCCATATATGAAAAACCTACAGCTAGCTAACATCATCCTCTATGGGGGAAAACAGAACTTTTTCTGTAAGGTCAGGAAAAAGAAGGGCTGTCCACTATCACCACTTCTATTCAATGTAGTAGTAGAAGTCCTAGCCATAGCAATCAGACCAAAACAAAAACAAAAAAAAGTATCCAAATCTGTAAGGAAGAAGTAAAACTTTCATTATTTTGTGATGATACATGACATAATACTCTATATAGAAAACCCTAATGTCTCCACCAAAAAAATCCTAGAACTGATAAACAAATTCAATAAAGTTGCAGGTTACAAAATAGTGTTGCTTTTCTATATCCCAGTAATGAAGCAGCAGAAAGAGAAGAAAACAATCCCATTTCCAATTGCACCCAAAATTATAAGGTGCCTGGGAATAAACCTAACCAAAAAGGTGAAATACCTGCTCTCTGAAAATGGTAAAACACTGTTGAAAAAAATTCAAAACAACACAGAGAAATGGAAAGATATTCTGTGCTTATGCATTGGAAGAACAAATACTGTTAAAATATTTATACTACCCTAAATGGTCTATGCATTTAATGCAATCCATATCAAATACCAATAGCACTTTTCACAAAACTAGAACAAGCAATCCTAAAATTCGTATGGAACCAAAAGAGACCCAGAATAGCAAAAGCAGTCTTGAAAAAGAAAAGCAAAGCTAGAGACATCACAGTTTTTTATTTCAAGGTATGTTACAGAGCTGCAGTAATCAAAACAGTATGATATTGGCACAAAATTAGACATATAGTTCAATGGAACCGAATAGAAAACCCGGAAGTAAACCCAAAACTATGTGTTCAGTTAATCTCCAACAAAGCAGTAAAGAATATTCAATGTGAAAAGGATAGTCTCTTCAGGAAATGGTGCTGGGAAAAATGGACAACATGCAAAAGAACAAAACTGGACCATTTTCTTACACCGTACACCAAAATAAATTAAAAATGGATTAAAGACCTAAATGTGAGACAGGAATCCACCAAAGTCCTAAAAGAGGACACAGGCAGTAACTTCGTTGATATCGGTCAGAGCAGCCTTTTTCCTAGATATGTCTCCTGAGGCAAGAGGAGGAAGGAAAAGTAAAAATAAAGTATTGGGACTACATCCAAACACAAACCTTCTGTACAGCAAAGAAAACAATCAATAAAACTAAAAGGTAACCTATGGAATGAGACAAGATGCTTCCATATGGTGTATCTGATAAAGGGATAGTATCCAAAATCATTGAGGATCTTATCAAACTTAACGCCCCCCAAAACAATCCAGTTAAGAAGTGGGCAAGAAGACATGAATAGACATTTTTTTCCCCGAAGAAGACTGGCTAACAGACATATGAAAAGATGCTCTACCTCAGTCATTATCAGGGAAAATGCAAATCAAAACCACAACAAGATATCACCTCATACCTGTCAGAATAGTGGAAATTAACAACTCAGAAAGCAACAGATATTTGCAAGAATGTGGAGAAAGGGGAACCATTTTATACTGTTGGTGGGTATGCAAACTGGTATAGTCACTCTGGAAAAAATTATGGAGTTTCCTCAAAAAGACCCTGAGCACCTGGGTGGCTCAGTGGGTTAAGCCTCTGCCTTCGGCTCAGGTCATGATCTCAGGGTCCTGGGATCGAGCCCTGCCTGCATTGGGCTCTCTGCTCAGCAGGGAGCCTGCTTATGATCTTTCACTTTCTAAAAAAAAAAAAAAAGTTGAAAATAGAACTAACCTACGACTCAGGAATTGCACTACTCCATAGTTACCCAAAGGATACAAAAATACTGATTCAGAGAGGCACATGCACCCCGAAGTTTATAGCAGCATTATCAATAATAGCCAAATTATGGAAAGAGCCCAAATGTCCCTCCACTGATGAATGGATAAAGAAGATGTGGCGCATGCGCACACACACACACACACACACACACACACACACACACACACTTATATAATGGAATATTACTGAGCCATCAAAGAGAATGAAATCTTGCAATCTGAGATGAGGTGGCTGGAGCAAGAGCATATTACGCTAAGCAAAAGAAGTTAGAGAAAGATAAATACCATATAACTTCACTTATATGTTGAGTTTAAGCAACAGATGAACTTAGGTTTGCTTTCCTCTCCTTTCCTTTGCTCTAAAAGACTATTATGGAGAAGAAACTGAGGGTTGCTAGAGGGGAGGTGGATAGGGGAATGGGTTAAACAGGGATGGGTATTAAGTAGAGCACTTGTGATGAGCATTGGGTCTTACATGTCAGTGATGAATCATTAAATTCTACTCCTGAAACCAATATGACACTAAATGTTAAGTAACTAGAATTTAAATAAAAACTTTAAAAAATGGGCAGAATACATAGACATTTTTCTGGAGAAGACATACAGATTACCAATAGACACATGAAAAGATGGTCATCACCATTTACCATCACGGAAATGCAAAGCAAAACGACAGTGAAATATCACCCCATACCTGTCAGAATGGCTAAAATCATATTAGCATAAGAAACAACAATTGGTGGGGCGCCTGGGTGGCTCGGTGGATTGGGCCTCTGCCTTCGGCTCGGGTCATGATCCCGGGGTCCTGGGATCGGGCCCCGCATCGGGCTCTCTGCTTGGCGGGAAGCCTGCTTCCCTTCCTCTCTCTCTCTGCCTGCCTCTCGGCCTACTTGTGATCTCTCTCTCTGTCAAATAAATAAATTAATTAATTAAAAAAAACAACAACAATTGGCATGGATGTGGACATAAAGGAATGCTCATAAACTGTTGGTAAGAATGCAAAGTGGTGTAGCTGCTGGGGAAAACAGTATTGAAGTTACCAAAAAAATAGAACTGCCATATGATATAGTAACTCCACTATAGGCACCTCCCCAAAGAATGGAAGAATACTAATTAAAAGGGATACCTTTACCCCTGTGTTTATTTACAGTACCATTATTTACAGTAGCCTAGATATGGAACAAGCGAAAGCATCCATGGATTGATGAATGGATACAAAGTTGTGGTATATATATATAATGAAATATTACTCAGCCATAAAAAGGAATGGAATCTTGCCATTTACAACAACACAGTTGGAGCCAAGAGAGTATTTGCTAAGCAAAATAAGTCGTCAGAGAGAAAAAAAATACCATATGATCTCACTCATATGTGGAATTTAAGAAACAAAACAAGCAAGAGGAAAAATAAGAACAAGACTGATCAAGAAATCTTAATTATAGAGAAGAATCTGGTGGTTACCAGAGGGAGAGGGGTCAATGGATTGGTTAAATAGGTGATGGGGATTAAGAAGTGCACTTGTCCTGATGAGCACATGGTGATGAATGGCAGTATTCAATTACTATATTACATACATGAAACTAATACAATACTGTATGTTAAGTAACTAGAATTGAAATCAGTACTTAAAATATATGATCATTACATATTCTTTGAATAAGTTAACACATTAAAAAACAAAAAGCTCCACAATATCTATTATCCCAACCTGTGAACAAGGTGGTTTCATTTAGTCTTTCACACACACACAAACACACAGACTGTATATAAAATATAAATTTTATATAATTATATAAAAATATTATAAATAAATTATATATAAATATATTTTATATAAATAATTATATAAAAATATATAAAATATTTATTATATAAAAATATATAAAAATATATAAAATATTTTATATAATTATATGTATATATAATATAATTTATAGTTTATAATCTGTTAAAATTACATATTATCATAATATATAATATATAATAATTTTATAATATATAATATGAATTACATAAAATAATCTTTTATATAATTTTGTCCAATGGAAAAAAGACAGCCTCTTCAGTAAGTGGTGCTGGGAAAATTGGACAGCCACATGCAGAAAAATGAAATTGGACCATTTCCTTACACCACACACGAAAATAGACTCAAAATGGATGAAGGACCTCAATGTGAGAAAGGAATCCATCAAAATCCTTGAGGAGAACACAGGCAGCAACCTCTTCGACCTCAGCCGCAGCAACATCTTCCTAGGAACAACGCCAAAGGCAAGGGAAGCAAGGGCAAAAATGAACTATTGGGATTTCATCAAGATCAAAAGCTTTTGCATAGCAAAGGAAACAGTTAACAAAATCAAAAGACAACTGACAGAATGGGAGAAGATATTTGCAAACGCCATATCAGATAAAGGACTAGTGTCCAGAATCTATAAAGAACTTAGCAAACTCAACACCCAAAGAACAAATAATCCAATCAAGAAATGGGCAGAGGACATGAACAGACATTTCTGCAAAGAAGACATCCAGATGGCCAACAGACACATGAAAAAGTGCTCCATATCACTCGGCATCAGGGAAATACAAATCAAAACCACAATGCGATATCACCTCACACCAGTCAGAATGGCTAAAATCAACAAGTCAGGAAATGACAGATGCTGGAGAGGATGCGGAGAAAGGGGAACCCTCCTACACTGTTGGTGGGAATGCAAGCTGGTGCAACCACTCTGGAAAACAGCATGGAGGTTCCTCAAAATGTTGAAAATAGAACTGCCCTATGACCCAGCAATTGCACTATTGGGTATTTACCCTAAAGATACAAACGTAGTGATCCAAAGGGGCACGTGTACTCGAATGTTTATAGCAGCAATGTCCACAATAGCCAAACTATGGAAAGAACCTAGATGTCCATCAACAGATGAATGGATCAAGAAGATGTGGTATATATACACAATGGAATACTATGCAGCCATCAAAAGAAATGAAATCTTGCCATTTGCGACAACATGGATGGAACTAGAGCGTATCATGCTTAGCGAAATAAGTCAAGCGGAGAAAGACAACTGTCATATGATCTCCCTGATATGAGGAAGTGGTGATGCAACATGGGGGCTTAAGTGGGTACGAGAAGAATAAATGAAAGAAGATGGGATTGGGAGGGAGACAAACCATAAGTGACTCTTAATCTCACAAAACAAACTGAGGGTTGCTGGGGGGAGGGGGTTTGGGAGAAGGGGGTGGAATTATGGACATTGGGGAGGGTATGTGCTTTGGTGAGTGCTGTGAAGTGTGTAAACCTGGTGATTCACAGACCTGTACCCCTGGGGATAAAAATATATGTTTATAAAAAATAATTATTAAAAAAAATAATAATAATTTTGTGTTCCAATTTTCTATTTGACATAATGATAACATTATTTTATTTTGCATTCCTGTGATTCCAGTGAGATATAAAATACTTTGTTAGAACATATCTATATTTGAGGTGTGTGTATATGTATGTCTATATAACTTTTTTCTGTTTTAGACAGATGGATTGTTTTCTTTTAATATCATCACAACTTATTCATCTTATTGGGGAGCTTCTGTGCATATATTAAAATTCCATTTATTAATGCTAATCAAGGAAGCAGTCAGTGTGGTATGCTAATATTTATAAAGTGTTTTTTTTCTATAATATAGAACTGGAACAACATTTTAAAGAACAGTTTGAAGTAATACTGAACCTATGCTAATAAAGATGTAATTAATTTGGAAACCTCTTCATCTATTTATCCACAATCTCTTAAAATCTTTAAAATAATTCCTCTGGTAATTTAATCGTATCTCCTAGTTTTCTTAGTTTGCTAAGAACATTTTTCTTTATTTTCTTAAGATCATCTTAAGGCGAACTCTTATAGTCCTATTATCATTTCAAAAAAGCAGTGGGATTCTCTGCCTAGGACAATAACATCTGATGTAAGAGCCAAAAAGCAAACAATTTTTATTTTTACTCTGACCAGGTGATATTAGCTTGTCATTACATTTAATTAATTAATGTAATGTAATGTCATTACATTACATTTTAAATCTCCAATATCTTTGGAATCACATTCAGCTGCAGCGTTTTTAATTCTTAAACAAGGTAAGCAAGTGTTTCAGTGACCAAACATTTTTATAACTTGTATCTTCATAAAATTGAAAGGATTTCTGTTAGGATGATCTTCACCAAATGAGGTAAATATTCAAATGGAAATTACCCTCTTGGAATGCATATCTTTTCCCATAATTAAAAGTGCTTTATTTATATTGATAAACCGGTATTTCTAAGAATGTTGCTAACTACAAGTGACATCATAGGCTTTGGCGACTGGATTTTTTGTTAAGTTAATCCAATTTTTAAAGAGTGTTTTTTTCATCATAAAATATCTTATTCTGGGAAGTTTGGAAAAATGAGAAAAACTGTAATAAAAAATATAGAATTTAAATGAAGTGCCATTATCTAGATAAAGTCAGGGTTAACATTTTTTTTAAGATTTTTATTTATTTATTTGACAGACAGAGATCACAAGCAGGCAGAGAGGCAGGCAGAGGGGGAGAGGGAAGCAGGCTCCTCACTGAGCAGAGAGCCCGATGTGGGGCTCGATCCCAGGACCCTGGGATCATGACCTGAGCCGAAAGCAGAGGCTTTAACCCACTGAGCCACCCAGGCGCCCAGGGTTAACATTTTGATCTAAATTTTTTTAATCTAAATTCTTTTAGTCTCTCTCTAAATCTGTATTCAATTGTTGATTAACACAAGTGAAATCATATGATACATATTGTTTTATAACCTGCTGTTTTGGCCATAATGTGGTAAAATTATTTTAAAAAACTTTAGTCAGTTTTATAGATAAAATGTATCTTGTTTCAATTTGTTTGATTTTTAAGTTGCTATTACTAGCGAGGTTCACATTTTTTCTTGTGTATGAACCATTTACCTTTCTTCTGTTGTAAATTGTTCATATCTTTTAACACATAATAAAAATTATTTAGTCATTTTTATTTTTTCTTTACAATATCAAGTTTTTTTCTCATTCTTTATTGTTAACATATAGTTCCCTACTTGAAAATGCAGCAGAGGTTTTGGTTTTGGTGTTCTTTTTTCTTTGTGACAGGTATCAAGGAATACTGCATGATTTTATGGCTAGCACACTGAAACAGTAGTTCAGATTTCAGGATCATTTACTCAGCTCTAGAATGAGTAGTCGATTCCACTTCATAAAGGGTCCAAATCTGGTTTTTGTATGCTTATATATAGAGAGAAAACTTTATCATTGCCCTAACATGGAATTCTAAGAATTGCTCAAATATTTTATAAAACACTTTGAGAGGATACCTGGGTGTCTCAGTGGGTTCAGTGTCTGCCTTTGGCTTGTGTCCTGATCCCCAGATTCTGGGATCAAGCCTGAATTCGGCTCCCTGCTAAGTGGGAAGTCTGCTTCTCTCTCTGCCTCTACCCCTGCTCACGCTTGTTTGCATGTGCTCTCTCTCTCAAATAAATAGATAAAATCTTAAGAAAAAATAAAACCCTTTAAGATCAGTGAAGGAGTTAATCAGTTGCTCCAGCAATTATTTGCATGTTTAGTTGTGCTGCCATTATTGAAGTAAAAGATTCAACCCCCTTTACACTGAGGCTCAACTTCCACACTATATTTGATCTGCTGGAGGGAATCTGCAGATACTGCTTTTCACTGGGAAGACCTGTTTGGTGAGCTGTCTTGACTAAAGGGACCCTTCCCAAGATCCACTCTCTGCAAAACTAACTCCCAGGAAAGACCCGATATTGAAATTGATCACTTGTATTAATCAGTTATTTTTACCACCTTTTGAAATCTTAAATTTATTCTCCAAATTGATAGCATATTAGAGTCCTTCTCCATTACTGTTTTCCAAATGTGTATAATGCTCTTGCTTTTAGTCACATACTATCCTCAGTATCTTTTTCAGAAAATATTTTAAGTTAAGCATGTCTTTACAGATAAAAATGTGAGCAAGTTACCTCCATTTTCCATTTATCTTCATCTGGCTTTACTTTATGCTGCTTTTCTTTACAAATAGAAATAAAAATATATTTCTACTCAGTGAGTGTTTCTCACAGGAGAAAATATGCCATTAAAAAATACCTCTACTCGAGGTCATGATCCTAGGGTCCTGGGATCGAACCCCGCATCGGGCCCTCTGCTTGGTGGGAATCCTGCTTCCCCCTCTCTCTCTGCCTGCCTCTCTGCCTATTTGTGATCTCTGTCAAATAAATAAATAAGTGAATAAATAAATCTTTAAATAAACAAAACAAAACAAAAAAACCTCTACTCAATCTTCCAGTCCCTTGTACACATAGGCATGTTCTGGGAGTTACATTTGTTCATAGGATTAAGAAATTGAGAGTCATGGATGAAATGTTTTTATAAAGGGATTCCCCCCAAAAAGGGACAGGAAGAAGTTGGCTTTTCCTAAGAATTATTTATATGCTGTTCTTCCCAGTGCTGCTTAGTTCTTTCTCCTGTAAGTAGTTATCCTTAGTATGTCTCAAAAGAGTATAACTGTGAAACGACATCCTCCTGGGTACAGCTCTACAACTGCTTATATTTTTAATGCTGTGTTGATCCCTTTTGGATGCTAAGAGAAATCAGCATCCTGTAAACCAGGAGCAAGAAGAGCACATGTGTTTTGGAAAATAGCATCTGAGTGACTCAGTGAAACAGGTTATTTCTGAGATCACTCCAAATGCAGGGCACAATATGGATCTGTTGATGCTTTGAGTGAATGTTGGACTTTGTAGAATGGCAAAGGTGTTTCGCTTTTTCATATTTGGGCTTTTTAATAAAAGGGAATAAACTATAAATGGCCTTTTTGATGTTTAGTGTCAACTGCGGGAATTCACCCATGATGGTTTTTGTTGCTCTTTGGGGGTACCGTAGTACAGAATAGTTCCCCTGGCTTATTCTTCTGATATTACTCACATATCACCTATATGCTAATTTGAGAGTGTTTACACATGTTATGAATGGTGATTCAGAATGATTGATAGTAGGCTACTTCTCCATTTATTAAGTATAGTCTGACCTGCTAGCAAGAGAATTATTATGAAAATAAAGCAAGGACCAGATTGGTGAACTTAGTTTTCTCTTGAGGTTGATATATTTAAAAGGTCTTTCTTTAATGTGCTTGCAGTTTTAACCTTTCTGCAGATTCATGAGAAGTCAGGGCTCTCCAAGGCTTTAAAATTTGTCTTAGTCAATTCTTTCATTTTATGCGTGAGGAAATTGAGGACCAGAGAATAGAATAATTGCCCAAAGCCTCTCAGATAGCATCCTGGTAGTAGAACCCAAGTTTTCTCTTTACCCTCAGTTTTGCTAGGAGTTTATCCTAATTCAGGTAAGCTTAGTGATCACATTGGATAACTTCTGGAATTCCCAAGTCCAGTACTGGGTCCTACTGACTCCACTTCCAACATGAATCTTATTATCTATTCATGCATCTGCACCCACACTGCTACTCTCTAATATCTTATGCCTTGAACACTGAAATAATCTAACTGATCTGCTTCCAGAACATTCTGCTACTTATTCCATAAGGAATAGAAGAGGCAAAAATGATCTCTTCAAAACTATCAATTGGATCATGGCTTTCCTCTATTTAAAATCCTAGATCACTTCCCTTGCACCTAGAATTCATCTGAGAAATTTTTTTCCATGGCCTGAAGGATCTTCATGATCTATCTTCTGCCTTTCTCTAGAACCTCATCTCTTACCACTGACCCTTATGTACTCTGCTGCAGCCACTTTCGCTTCCTTTTTCCCTGAAAATGATGGCACATTCCTATCTCAGAGCCTTGGTGTTTGCTGTTTTTTCTGCCTGAAGCTTCCTGGTGTTCTCATCTTCCAACCTTTATGGCCCTTCTGTAGAAGTTCCCATCTTGCTCTCCTAACCTGAATCCTTCCATTATGGTATTTTATTTTTTAAATGGTACTAACCATTATTTAGTTATATCTTTATTAATTGTCTTTCCCCCTAGGTTGTAATTTCCGTGCGAGCAGAGGCCTTGATGTCCAGTTTGTATCTCTATCAGCCAATAGGGGATCAGCAAATTAAACAACCAATGAGCATTTATTGAATGAATGAACTTAAAACCCTGAGGTTTAGTAATATTGGACTACTTAGAGAGTTTTGGACATACACACAAAACATGCTTGCAAGCATTTCCGCCTGCCTAATGCAACCTTTGCTTTCTGTTTTTTGAGTTATCTGATGTCTTTTGTAGTTACTCTTGTTTACACCTGTTCATATTCAAACGGGACAGGCGTATTTCCCACCCATCACAAAACTCCTTCTCAGATTGGGTTGAATTCTCCACTTTTCCCCACTGTTGGGACAAGAACACCTTTCCTTATGGGAAATAGGGAGCCATAGGAACAGATGTCCTATATTAAATATTAGAACCTGTTATATATCCTGATGTCAAAGAGAGTTTAAGGAAATTTGGCTCTTGTGATTTTGGGACAGCTCAGTCAGAAATCTGTAGGGCAAGCCTGTATTCTAGACACCAGAGTTGGTACTCCTGTTTTGAGGCAGAATTTTTTCTCTAGGAAACCTGAGGTTTCGCCCAGAAGGCCTTCCGACTGATTATATGAGGCCTGTCGCACTATCTTGGGTAATCTCATTTACTTAGCCACCTCTACAAAATGCTGTCACAAAAACACCTTGATTAGTGTTTGATTAAATAAGTGGGTACTATATCCTAGGTAAATTGATAGAGAAAATTTAAATAAATTGTCAGAAAGGATTGAATGTTATACTTTTGATTCTGAGTTTCATTCTCTTCTCAGTAAGAGGCTTTGGAACAAATGTTACCAATTTACTTTCATTGTTAGGTACTGGTGACATTTCAGGTGTTGAGTACATCTAGATTTATTAGTCTTTATCATAAAAATAAGGTTTGACCAAAGAGTTCCTAAACTTGATTGAATATTTTGTTATTTGTGCTTTAAATTACTTATATTATCACAGGCTATTATATAATATTTAATCACGTAAGAATAGGAAAAATTACAAAAACTGTATTCAAGATATTGTAGACTTTTTGAATATTAAACTTTACTATTCATAAGATTTCTATAGATAATTACTGCAGATAAAATAGCATAGTTAGCTGTATTTGTTTAAAATAAGCCTATTACATCTTTTTTATAAGCAGAAATCTTCCCGATTTGGTTTTCTTTAGGAAGAAGTGAATGCCATCTCTACTCTCTGTATATAATAGACAATTATGGCTACAATAGCACTTCCGCACAACATTGCTAAAGATTCACATGGGAGATACTTAAATAAAATACACTTACTCACTGTGCATGCTAATGCTGTCAATCATTGCCAAGATTGCCTTCTCAGAAGACATATATAACCAGGGTTAATTTTTAAAAAATACATTGGTATAAATTATAACATTAGAAAGTTAGCTGGAGCAAATCATATATGACTACTATTAATTTGAAGTAATTTATGTTCAGTAAATTGCCAAATCCCAGTTGTAATAGTCAAAAAAGAGAGGTGCATGGTAATTGTCTAGGGTTAGGCCATATATGTTATCAACTGGAAAATTGTGAATTAAGTGTCTTAAATGTACTTGTTGCTCAATTATAAATATAATTTCTACAGCAAGTAGTAATGATTTACATGAATGTTAAATAATTAGATTATAAATGAAAAATTCTACTAAGCTAAATAAATTATTGGCATAGTGTCCATTTACAAGCTAATATTCTTACCTCTGGCATCATCCACACATTAATTATGCTACAAATATATTAATGTTCCACAGTTTGTTCACTTTCCCATCAATCTGAGGTTCATTCCATAATAATATAAAGTTAAAAAATTGTAGAACAATTACGTCTGCTTCAAAGAATATAGATTACCCATTTTCTAGTAAAATGCTGTAATTTATTTAGATATCTGCACTTACTGCATTGGTTTTAAAAAATTACCCAAACTAAATATCCTCTCATTTTTGCTAATTCCTGGGTAAAAGAAATCCCTTTAATTTTAATCAAAACATACACTGGCCATTAATCATATTACAGAACATAATAACAAACACCTTTGATTGTCAGGGACATTAATAAGGGACTTTATTTAACTCAGTACAATAAATTAAGTGGTAAAATGGAGGCTGTAACTATGTGATCTTGCTTTCCGATAAGACCAACCCATCAATGTGCATGTAAAGATGTCTGTAATCAGTATGATAGCCTTCTGAACTGAACTGTTCAGTTGGTTCTTGTTGTTTTGTAAACAGTTTAGTAACTGTTAGAGATTTGAGTACAAGTGTTGGCAATAGTTCTGTAAAACTGTGTCTACAGAATATATAGAATACAACCGCAGGTCACATCTCCCAAGAAAACTACCACAATTACAGGGGAAATACTTTGTCACACTTATTATCACAATTGAATGGCCTTAAATGCTGGCCTCATCCTGAGTCGACACATGAGACAGGTGACTAGGGGGTGGGGAAGGATTCTTAGCTTTCCCTAATTTTCTTCCAACATGGCAAAAACACTTGGATTCATCTGTGCCCTTCTTATGTCCTCTAGGCTACATTGTGCTATTTGAGCATTTTGAGGTTTAACCATTGAAAGTGACCCTTACATGAATAATGGGAAACTCTTTGTTTTGGTGATGGTGGTGATTTGGTTATTTATTATTTATTTATTTATTCAAAGATTGTATTTATTTATTTGACAGACAGAGATCACAAGCAGGCAGAAAGGCAGGCAGAGAGAGAGAGAGGAGGAAGCAGGCCCCCTGCTGAGCAGAGAGCCTGATGCAGGGGCTTGATCCCAGGACCCTGAGATCATGATCTGAGCCAAAGGCAGAGGCTTTAACCCACTGAGTCACCCAGGCGCCCCTGTTTTGGTTTTTAAATCACATTTTGTTGTAATTCCTCTTTAGCTTTTATTGAATGGCAAGTAATGAGGGCAGAGTTTATGGTTATCCTGTCAATTTTTGTTTTATATTCCCAAGCTATCACAGTGCCTGATTCATAATAAGTGCTCAGTATTCATAGGAGGAAAAGAAGGAATCAGAGGGAACAAGGGAGAAAGGGAAAAGAATAAGCACTAAACGTTCATACTCTTAATTCAAAAACAATGATCATTTTAAATGATCGAGAACAAGATCCTTTTTTTTTTTTTTTTTTTTTTTTAAGATCCTCTTTTCAGGGAGCTTGCAGACCATTTACTTCATTTTTCTAAGTAAAGGGAGAAAGAAGTCACAGTATGTGAGAGGTCTAATGGTTGTCTGAGATCATTTAAACTCTCATTTTGTAAGCAAAGCAACAGAGGCTAAGATTGGCTTTCATATTACTGGATTGGGTCAGAGGTAATATCTGGACTTATGTTTCCTGGTTCTCAGCCTTGCATTCAGATGTTCTTTCATATAATTATAACACTGATGGATGATATTTATTCTAGAATGTTTTTAAGCTATAGCTAAGAAAAAAACATTAATAATCTTACCACTTAGAAGTAAAGATGATTTACATTAACATTTTGGTTTATATTCTAAACACTTAAAATTGATGTTACAGATTTTGTAGATGAAAAATAATCTTTAGGGACGCCTGGGTGGCTCAGTTGGTTAAGCAGCTGCCTTCGGCTCAGGTCACGATCCCAGCGTCCTGGGATCGAGTCCCACATCGGGCTCCTTGCTCAGCAGGGAGCCTGCTTCTCCCTCTACCTCTGCCTGCCACTCTGTCTGCCTGTGCTTGCTCTCTCCCCTTCTCTCTCTGATAAATAAATAAAATCTTAAAAAAAAAAAGAAAAAAGAAAAATAATCTTTAAAATGTTAAAACAGGGGTGTCTGGTTGGCTCGGTTGGTTAAGAAGCTGCCTTATACTCAGGTCCTGAGATCAAGCCCTGCATTGAGCTCCCTGCTCAGTTTTCCTCTGCCTGCTGCTTTGCCTACTTGTGCTCTCTCTCTTTCTGTCAAATAAATAAATAAAAATCTTTAAAAAATGGTAAAACTTAGGGGAAAAAATCAAGTATTAAAAAGTATATAGAGAAAAAGTAAGAGAAACTCTAATCACATCCCTCCTAAGTTATATCTTTGTTTATGGTTTGGCTCTATTCCATTCTGTACCTTCTTCTCTGCATACATACCTGCATATGTTTTTATGATTGGAATGATGATTCAGAAGCAAATACAATGTAAGGGATTTAAGATTTGTTTAATGACAAAGATTTTTCAGAAATTTGTATATTTTAGCATTCTTTTCAGAGAAACAACTTTTGATTTTATTAAATCTAATGTTCTTCTTTTTAATTGGTTAATGTCTGCTTTTCATCTTTATTATTACTTTGCATGTAAGTGGTTTCTTGAGATGACTACTTAGTTGACTTATTTTCTTGGTCTACTATGCTGCATGCCTGTAAAACTATTTATTTGTTTGAAATGCATCTTTGGCCAAATTTCACAGATTTTGATAAATAATGTTACTTTCATTTCTAGTAGTGTGTAATTTCAACAATCATTTTCTCTTTAATGCATGCACCATTTAAAAATATTTTTTAAGTGTTATGATTTATTTATCTTATCCTATGTGATAACTTCAAGTTGAATTTCATTATCTGAATATATGTTAAATATGTGTGTGTGTGTGTATAATTTTTTTCTGATGTTAATAATGACATACCTTCATGCTTTGTGGAAGCTCACATTTGGAAAATATTTTCTAGCTTTTAATTTCACATCTATTTTTTAAAAGATTTTATTTATTGATTTGAGATAGAGCAAGAGAGAGCACATATTGTGGGGAGGGGTAGAGGGAGAGGGAGAAGCAGTTTGTCCACTGTGCAGGGAGCCCAATGCGGGACTTGATCCCAGGACCCTAGGATCATGACCTGAGCTGAAGGCAGACACTTAACCAACTGAACCACCCAGGTGCCCCTTAATTTCACATCTTGTCCTAGTTTCAGTTGTTTTTCTTGCAAAAAGCCTATAGCTTCCTTCTGTCTCACTACTCAGTCCTAAGATTTTTTATTTTATTTTATTATTTTTGTATTTTTTATAAACATATAATGTATTTTTATCCCCAGGGGTACAGGTCTGTGAATCGCCAGGTTTACACACTTCACAGCACTTACCATAGCACACACCCTCCCCAATGTCCATAACCCCACCCACCTCTCCCAAACCCCCTCCCCCCAGCAACCCTCAGTTTGTTTTGTGAGATTAAGAGTCACTTATGGTTTGTCTCCCTCCCAATCCCATCTTGTTTCATTCATTCTTCTCCTACCCTCTTAATCCCCCATGTTGCATCTCCACTTCCTCATAACAGGGAGATCATATGATAGTTGTCTTTCTCCGGTTGACTTATTTCGCTAAGCATGATACCCTCTAGTTCCATCCACGTCATCGCAAATGGTAAGATTTCATTTCTTTTTTTTTTTTTTTAAGATTTTTACTTATTTATTTGACAGACAGATCACAAGTAGGCAAAGAGGCAGGCAGAGAGCCAAACTGGGATCATGACCTGAGCTGAAGGCAGAGGCTTTAACCCACTGAGCCACCCAAGTATCCCAGATTTCATTTCTTTTGATAGCTGCATAGTATTCCATTGTATATATATACCACATCTTCTTTATCCATTCATCTGTTGATAGACATCTAGGTTCTTTCCATAGTTTGGCTATTGTAGACAATGCTGCTGTAAACATTCGGGTGCATGTGCCCCTTCAGATCACTATGTTTGTATCTTTAGGGTAAATACCCAGTAGTGCAATTACTGGGTTGTAGGGTAGTTCTATTTTCAACATTTTGAGGAACCTCCATGCTGTTTTCCAGAGTGTTTGCACCAGCTTGCATCCCCACCAACAGTGTAGAAGGGTTCCCCTTTCTCCGCATCCTTGCCAGCATCTGTCATTTCCTGACTTGTTAATTTTAGCCATTTTGACTGGTGTGAGGTGATATCTCATTGTGGTTTTTATTTGTATTTCCGTGATGCCGAGTGATATGGAGCACTTTTTCATGTGTCTGTTGGCCATCTGGATGTCTTCTTTGCAGAAATGTCTGTTCATGTCCTCTGCCCATTTCTTGATTGGATTATTTGTTCTTTGGGTGTTGAGTTTGCTAAGTTCTTTATAGATTTTGGACAGTAGCCCTTTATCTGATATGTCGTTTGCAAATATCTTCTCCCATTCTGTCTCTTGTCTTTTGGTTTTGTTAACTGTTTTCTTTGCTGTGCAAAAGCTTTTGATCTTGATGAAATCCCAATAGTTCATTTTTGTCCTTGCTTCCCTTGCCTTAGGCGATGTTCCTAGGAAGAGGTTGCTGCCGCTGAGGTCGAAGAGGTTGCTGCCTGTGTTCTCCTCAAGGATTTTGATGGATTCCTTTCTCACATTGAGGTCCTTTATCCATTTTGAGTCTCTTTTCGTGTGTGGTGTAAGGAAATGGTCCAATTCCATTTTTCTGCATGTGGCTGTCCAATTTTCCCAACACCATTTATTGAAGAGGGTGTCTTTTTTCCATTGGACATTCTTTCCTGCTTTGTCGAAGATTAGTTGACCATAGAGTTGAGGGTCTATTTCTGGGCTCTCTATTCTATTCCACTGATCTATTTGTCTGTTTTTGTGCCAGTACCATGCTGTCTTGATTATGATAGTTTTGTAAGAGAGCTTGAAGTCCGGAATTGTGATGCCACCAACTTTGGCTTTCTTTTTCAATATTCCTTTGGATATTCGAGGTCTTTTCTGGTTCCATACAAATTTTAGGGTTATTTGTCCCATTTCTTTGAAAAAAATGGATGGTATTTTGATAGGAATTGCTAACGTAGATTGCTTTAGGTAGCATAGACATTTTCACAATATTTATTCTTCCAATCCAGGAGCATGGAACATTTTTCCATTTCTTTATGTCTTCCTCAATTTATTTCATGAGTACTGTATAGTTTTCTGAGTATAGATTCTTAGCCTCTTTGGTTAGGTTTATTCCTAGGTATCTTAAGGTTTTGGGTGCAATTGTAAATGGGATTGACTCCTTAATTTCTCTTTCTTTTCTCCTGTTGTTGGTGTAGAGAAATGCAACTGATTTCTGTGCATTGATTTTATATCCTGACACTTTACTGAATTCCTGTATAAGTTCTAGCAGTTTTGGAGTCGAATCTTTTGGGTTTTCCACATATAGTATCATATCATTTGCGAAGAGTGGTAGTTTGACTTCTTTGCCCATTTGGGTGCCTTTAATTTCCTTTTGTTGTCTGACTGCTGAGGCTAGGATTCTAGTACTATTTTGAATAAGTCCTAAGATTTTTTAAAGAATCTAGTTTTTAAGTTATAATAAATTTAGTAGATAATTTAGCCCATTTATGTTTGTTGTAATTCATCATGGTTATATTTATTCTTTCCCTCTTATTTTTTAAATTTCTCCACTTTTTTCCCGGTTTTCCCTCATGTTTTCGACACTATCTTTTTTCCCTTTTAAGTGTTTGTGTTGTTTTGTTCCATCTTTTTTCCTGAATTTCAAAATTCATTTCCTGTTATTATTTTCCAGTTATAACTCTTAAAGCTTTGGAAAACTTATGTATTCACATTTTATGTCAATGTCTAGACATAATTAGTTAATACTAATACCTTCAATTGCACAAAGCTTCTTCCTTACAATTCCTTCCCTTTCTATATCATCTTCTTATAAATAACTGGGTAATACATCAGGATTGCCATTTTCAAATTTTGCAACAGATCCTCTTTAGGTGTGAACATAAGTCATCTGTTCTTTGCTTCGTGCTGTTTCATGTTCCCCATGTCTTTCTTGAGTTATTTTTATTTTTGTTTTGGTGAATCATTTTTCAGGAAATGTCTATAGTTATTAAATTTGTGGGCAATTAAAAATGCAAAAATATCTTTGTCTTTATATTTGAATGATAGTTTGATAGGTTTAGAATTTAATAATTATTGAATGTTTCTCTATGGTCCTGTGAAGACTTCTGTTTTAGCACATAGACTTAGAGATGAGATATCAATAGCAATCTAATTCCCATTTATTTTTAAGTACCTGCTTTTATCTCTGAAATGTTTAAAAATTTACTCTTTCTTGGAGTTCTGAGATTTAATCACAGTATATCTAAGGGAAGGTTGTGTTAGTCCTCTGTACTCAAGGGGAATTTTCAATCTAAAAATGTATGCCTTTTCCTTCAGTTTGAAAATATACCTGTTATTTATTTCCTCTCATCAAGTCCATTTTGTATATTTTAGTATCTTAATAGACACATGTCAAAATTCCTATTTCCATCCTCTGTGTATATTGACTTTTTTTTTTTTTTTTCCTTTTGTACTCTTCAACTACTTATTTGTTCTGTAATCTGGAACAACCTCAAGGACCGAAACTGTAGCTAATGTAGTCTTTACCAATCACTATCTACTACTTATCCTATTTTATTTTTAGAGTGATTATGTGTCTTTTTAAAGACTTTTTAAAAAATGTATTTGTGAGAGAACACAGAGGGAGAGAGAGTGCAGAGGGAGAGGCAGACTCCCCACTGAGTGCAGAGACTGACACAGGGGCCAATCCCAGGACCCTGAGATCATGACCTGAGCCACTGGCAGACAATAAACTGACTGAGGAACCACAAGAGTGAGTATATTTTTAATGTTTGTTTGTTTGTTTCCTTTTTTTTTTTTTTTAATACTGACCACTTTTTCCTGTGGATGTGGGATCTTCTTTTTTTTTTTAATATTTTATTTATTTATTTGACAGAGTTCACAAGTAGGCAGACAGGCAGACAGGCAGGCAGAGAGGGGGCGGGGTGGGGGAAGCAGGCTCTTGCTGAGCAGAGACCCCGATGTAGGTCTCCATCCCAGGACTCTGAGATCATGACCCAAGCCAAAGGCACACGCTCAACCCATTGAACCACCCAGGTGCCCATGGATGTGGGATCTTATTGAATACTTTAAGATAGTTAATTATTTCAATTTCAAAACTTTCTTCTACTGCTTTTATTGTTTTTTTGAGAGTTGTTTTTTCTGTTGTTGGGTTGGTGTGGCAGAGATAAATCATGCATCTTGAAACCCCATTTCAGTTTTGTTTTGTTTTTTTTTTTTACTTCAGCCTCCCCTGTAGTTAAATAGGCCATACTGGATTTTAGCCAGTAAAATGAGAAAAAAAGTCATTTATACCATTTCTGGGCTTTGCTCCTAAAATACTCTCCAGAGAGGATGTGAAGAAGAGACAGTGCGCCTTCTCCATGTTCTCATCACTTGATTGCTGGCAGGATACAAAGAATCCAGTGGAAGACTCTGAGTCATACAGGTTGGCAGAGCTGCTAGATGTAGGATACTGGATCTCTGAATGACTATAGACAAAATCTCCCTTTCTATCTCACCTCCCACTAGCCTGCAGTGGATTGTGATATATGTGAAAAATAAACTTCACTAAGCCATTGATAGTTTTCTGTTATGTCTTTTAATAATTAGCCTATCCCAAATAATGTTTGTTTGCCTTACCTTCTTGTGGTTATTATTCCTCACGTTTTTGTTGGTATTTGGTTTTCTTTTTATATTTGTCATTCAGGGTCTAAATAGCAATTTTTTTTTTCTTTCAGTATTCCTATTTATTCATCACCTTCTTGTGATTGAAGAGGAAAGGCAGGACATTTAACCAGGTGATGTGTACACTGGGTTTGGAGAGCCTAAATGCTCTACTTTTCTAACCGCAGTACTTTTTTTTTTTTTTTTTTTTTTTTTTTAATAATTTTCTGGAGTCCGAACTCTCCATCCACCACTTCTTTCTTAAACTTCAGTTTCATGAATCCATCTGCCTACTCAGTACCTTCAACTCAGATGTCCACCGGGCCTCAGGTCAGGACAAACCCTAACTGAACTCCTGTTGCAGAGTAGGCCCACTTCCTTCCTAGAGCCCCATGTCAGAGATGATGATACTGTTCACCCTGTTGGTTATGCCAAGCTCAAATTCATCCTTGTATCCTCCCTTTCTTCTGCGTTCTACATCCAATGCAGGAACAGTCCTGCCACCCCTTCCTCTACCTTCAGTCAAGGTGTCCAGCTCCCTCTCACCACTCCCAGTAACATCCCTGATCTGGGTCACCATCATCTTTCACCTCTTCTAGTGCAGTAGCCTCCCATATGGAGGCTTCCCAACTACTCTTCTTTGCATGTTTATTAACTCCTCAGCAGCCTCAGAAAATCTTTTGGAACACAAGTCACATCACTTACTGCAAAATAACATAACAAAACCTTTCTAGTATCTTTCTAATATATTGACAATAAAATCCAAGCTCTTTAGCCTAATGAGAATGGTCTTCCATTGGCAATCTCTTGTTTACTTGTCTGAATTTCTTTTCTACAATTTTTGTCCTTGACCCCTGTGCTCTGGTCATACTGGCCTTCTTGTCTTTAGAAGTTAAATCCCCACATCAGGGCTTTTGTACTTTGTTTCCTCAGCCTCTGACTCTTTCTTTAGGTATTGCTTTAATTGGATGTCACACCAAAGAAAAGAATTACTGCTTAGGTAATTATCATCCAGTCATTCATTTTCTCCTTTCCCTTTCCTGTTTTGTTTTTGTTGTTGTTGTTTTTTTTCTTCATAGCACATAACACTGCCTAGTGATCAGTATAGGTTTACTTGTTTGTTTTTGTTCTTCCTCACCAGAATGGAAATATGACTAGGGTGGGAACTTGACTGTTCTTCATCAGGATATCTCCAGGGATACTGAATCATGTTTGTTATCTGGTGGGTGCGGAGGAAATACTTGTTGCATGAGGCGGTGTATCTAAGGATTTCATGAAGGTTTTGCTTTCCTGAATAACTCGTCTCTTTATTTCTCTTCTGTTGTCTTTAGGAGATTCTGAATGCTTCAAGCTCTGTGATGGCTCTCTCTCTGTTCTGGCCAGGAGCCTTCCCAAGGCAGATGGTTAACTTTATTTAGAAAGTGGGTTTCAGGACTTTATTCTAGTGATGAATACTGTGGCTGCTAGTCACAGAATAAACAAAGACATGGGAGAAGGCATCAAACTCCACCAGCTGTTCATACCATGGTCCTTTCATATTTATCCTGGTTACTGCTTCTTGAGTCTGTGGATTGGTTGACTCTGAGAGTGGGGTGTTTCTTGTAGAGCTTTATCTGGAGTTTCTTTAAGGAGGTTTGATCTTTCTTATAGTAAATTTCTCCTACTTAAGTTTGGGTTTAGATTTCCTCTGTTTTCTTCACTAATTATTCTTACCTGCTTTAGGGATTGTTATTGGGGCTTTTTGTTTTGTTTCCAATTTCTTATCTACTGATAGATAAAAATTTTCTAGCAATGGTGGCATGAATTTATTCTAAAGTACAGTTTTTCCTAATTTCAATGAGATTTGGGAGAGGAAAGAAGATAGATGTGTATGTTTAGGCTACCATTTAAATTCTATCTCATTTGGGTCTGCTGCTTGCTATTGGTCTTCTGTTTTGCTCAGTGAGTTTACTAAATGTAACTAGAGATCCCATTGTTTCTATTTTATAGTATTTGTTCTGTTCATTTTTATATTTAATAGTATATAAGAAATGTGCATGATGCCCCTGATCAGAGTATTTGGAATAGGTTCTAGGGTAGAGAAGTTCACCAAGAGGAGAGACTTTTGCAATTTAACAAAAGAGCCTAAATATTCTTAGTATTAGGATGACATACACATTAATTAGACTGCTAGATAATCCTATTGATTGCCTGTTTTTCTTGCTATATTATCTATATATTGAATAAGTACCTCAAACTATGTGTTAGCAAGATCTCATATCCTTCTACCCCTACAGCTATTTTTCTAAGCTCTGGTCATTTCTGCTACTTTGGAATCTAAAATTGTTTCATGACTTCCTAGATAGAAATAGATTATGTGGGAGCTTAGAGTATCACATACTCCCCATATATAACAGCTGTGAAATTTCAAGCTTTAGAATGGATTATGGGATATTTTTGAACCTTGATAGAATGTAGGATTAGTTGCTTAAATATGGAGTATTAAATATTGCAAATGTTTAAAAAGCTTGATCTTGGAATTCATTAGAAGAACAAAAATGAATACAGTTTCAGGGGTTAATGTGCTTGAAGGTCACCTAAAGGACTTTTTAAAACACAAATTGCTGGGCTCCACCTGTAGAGTTTCCAATAGACTAAGTCTGGATGGTACCTGAGAATATGTACCCCTAAGAAGTTCTCAGGTGGTGCTGATGGTCTCTAGATGAGCCTTGGTGAACTGCTGAACTAGAGTGGTCTTCCAGTAGAAATTTCTAGAGACAGCTTAGTAATCCTCTTTCTTACCCTTTCTTCCTTTCTCCCTCCTTCCCTCCCTCCCCCTTTTTTTTCTTTCTTTCTTTCTTCCTTTCTTTCTTCTTCTCTCTCTCTCTCTTTCTAGATTTTATTTATTTATTTGAGAGAGAGAAAGCACACAAGAACATGAATGGGGGATGGACACAGAGAGGGGAAGAGGCAGAGCAGGCTCCCCACTGAGCACAGAGCATGATGCAAGGCTTAATCCCAGAACCCCGAATTTATGACCTAAGTTGAAGTCAGACACTTAACCGACTGCACCACCCACTGCCCCTTAGTGATCATTTCTTGCTCTGAAACCTGATTAGTCAATTTGTGGGGTTTCCTTCCCTCCCACTTACTTCCCTTCTTCTGTTTCTCCTCTCCCCTCTTCTCCTCTCCCCTTTCCCCTCCTTCCTTCATCTTGTTTTCTGTTCTCTCTTACCTCTGGTGCCTTGCTTCTTGAGCACTGTATTACTTTAGAGTGTCAATTCAAGTTCAGGAGGAGAGCAACAGGCAAGGTAGTAGAATAAATCCAGACATTAAGAGATTGAAATTTGTCACTAAATTGGGTGTAGCAATGACCTATTCAAACATGGGTCCAGCTACTCTAATCATCAAGAATATTTGAAAATTAACAAAATTGCATGATTGTTTTCAGATTTGGACAGGAACCATTGAGGTCAGTTGATGGAAACTCTGTTGATAAAACTGAAGCAAGAAAATGAAAGAGATCTGAACCCATTGTTTCCTTTTCCAGGTTCTTTTTACTTTCTTCTGCCTGCAGCTGACCCACATGGCTCTACTTTATGTTGTCTTATATATTTTGATGAGTTCTGTGTGTATTTGTCCTTGTTTGTTATATTATATTTTGTATATAAGCAAGTATGAGCATTGCCACTTCTTGTTAAGAAGTAGAGGTTACTACTGGGGGTGCCTGGGTGGCTCAGTGAGTTAAGCCTCTGCCTTCAGCTCAGGTCATGGTCTCAGGGTCCTGGGATCGAGCCCTGCATCGGTCTCTCTGCTCAGTGGGGAGCCTGCTTCCCCCTCTCTCTGCCTGCCTCTCTGCCTACTTGTGATCTCTCTCTGTCAAATACATAAATAAAATCTTCTAAAAAAAGAATTAGAGGTTATCTATTACATGAAAACAGTATAGGACACTTTTTATTTTGTAGTGCGTGTTCTAAGTCACTTGGTATCACGCGATTTTTATTTTCTGACAAGAAATAGCTTTATGTGATGAAAGAGTGTGTTGCCACTTTTATTACTGACTACGCTGTTGGGATTTTCCTAACTGTTCCAGCCCTATTATTTCGTTTAAATCTTACAACAATTCTTCAAATGAATGAGCATCGTTACTCCTCATCTCCCCTTTTGTACATTAATGAATAGTTTCAGAGGGCTTGTCACTTCCCAAAGTTTGCATACTGGTTAAAAAGCTAAGTTTGGGTTTTGTACTCAGATCTTATTCCAAGAATGATGTTTTTAGCTTCACAGAGTTTTATTTAGATACAAGTTGCAAAATGTAGCTGAAGCCAATAAATATGGCCTGGAATATACCTGGCATGTGTACGGCCTCATCCGGCACCCGTGGACTTGTTCTAGCTGTAGATGTCTTTCTGGCACAGCAATCCTGCAGACCTTACTGACTGGTTGTCTTCGCCCCCTAGCTGCAGGGATTAAAGCCTGCCATGTGTTCATTCTGGTGGGCTGCCTGTGAGTCAGACTGCTACTACTCTCCAGCCCTGGCTTCCTTGGCTGGCTCTTTGACCTTGGCCAAGTCACGAAAGCTCTCCAAGCTTCAGTTATTCAACTGTGAAATAGCATTACTGGGAGGATGAAACCACTTTCTAGATGTGTTGGGAGAGCTAAGTAATAGAATCCATGTGAAAGCATTTCAAGATTTATTTACTGATTTGAGAGAAAGAGAATGTGAGCAGGGCAAAGGATAGAGAGGGGGGAAAGAAGCAGTCTCCAGGCTCAGGGGTTGGATCTCATAAGCCTGACATTATGACCTGAGCCAAAAATCAAGAGTCAGACCCTCGGATGACTGAGCCACCCAGGGGCCCCTCATACAAAAGCATTTAGCACGGTGTTTGGCCCATCGTATGTATTCATTACATATTAGCTATTCGAGTCAGATCAGTAAATTCATTATAAAATATTTTGCTAAGAGTTATTTTGAATGTTTATTAGGAATAATATATGATCCTCTGCAGCACTGGCTGTGTTTACCCTTATAATTAATAAATAAATACCTTTTGGGCAAATATATACTGTGTCTTCCTAATGTTTCTTCTCTATTTAATGTTTCTGTTTGTTGGCAACATTTCTTAAAGCCCATTTGCATGAGAGTAAAAGTCAGGCTACAGTAGTTAACAGAGCCAATTTTTCTGGCTCTGCTCCTACCCAAACGTACCCTCTGCAAAGTCTCTTCTCTCAAATCATTCCTGGACCCCCAAATTAAAAAAAAGAAAGAAAGAAAGAAAGAAAGAAAGCCATTTTCCATTCTTCCTGTCCTGGATTCTCACTTTCACATCTGGTGGGGAGGGGTTTGATATCCTGGAGTAGGGCACCAATGTTGGTCTGGTTTTGATGCAGTAAGGCCACTTCCTGTTACCTCTGAAGCCACAGGGCCAGTGACGGCTTGGGTTTAGTAAAGAAACATCATGAAGTTTTCTCTGTAAATAGATAACCCCTTTTCCCTCAGACTGAGGCATGAACACCTGAACCTGGGCCAGGGCTGTGTCCCTCTGCCAAGGGAACCTCTTGTCCTTAGCCCTGGCTCATTTTTCTGTGTCACACTTGTTTATCTCTACTCGTTCTTCCTGCGAGTGAACAACCATTGTTTCTCAGTCACATCTAAGTTACCTGAATTCCAGCATAATTATTACTTAGAGATTAAGTCCCTGTACCTGTAATTCCTCCTTTCCTTCCTCCCCGTATTAAGTGTCTTTAGGAAAATAGAGAAGGTCTCAACTTTTAAAAGAACTTACAAAGGTAGGAGTTTGTATTATATTATAACCTTGGCTAAGCTTTCCTGATAAGCTTTACATTTGTATCATTCTCTAAAAGTTAAAAAAAAAATAATAATCGGGAGCACATTATTCCCTTGGATCCTTACTTTGTGAACTAGACAAGGAGTGTATATTAAAAGTCTAAGTTTCAGGAAGCTGGAAAGACTTTCCCAAACTGGATCAGCTACTAAGGAGGAGAATCAGAATGAGACTTTAGGTCTTTTGGCTCCACATGACCTCTGAGGCTTGTGCTGTTCTACTAGGACATCTTTAGAAGAAATGCCAAATGAATGCCATGGCCTCCTCTGCTCTACACACAAAGCCCTTTTAAGGGTTTATTGACATTCTTCCTGACATCTATAAAAATTCATCTTTTATTTTTATTCACCTGCTGATTGATTTAAATGTTATGTAAATGAAGTTCCAAAAGGCAGAAGATAAGCTATACATATATTTTAAAATATTTAAAATTATTTTCTGTGAAAAAATAAGAACACTAGATATAAAATCAGACTGTCTCTTACTAGAAAATATCCTGTAAGATCTACTAGTCATATGATTTTATCTTTTGGCATGATGGACTTCTGAGCAGTTCTTGCATAAAGTCTCTATCAAAGGAAACAGCGCTTCCCCAAGACCTAAAGTACTTAACAAATGTTGCTGAACAAAATAACAACAAGGAAACTGTGGGAGGGATTCTGTGTTTAGGGACACCTAAGAATGTTCTCTCCAGCATTTCAGCACTTCTCACTTGGGAACAAGCATTTTGTCTCCTTCTATCATTCTCTATGTCAGGAAGGTCTGCAATGGAGTGCTGGGCCTTGTTCTGGAAGTCCAAAGGGGAGTCAGTCACTGGGTGGTGGACCAGAGGCTTTCTACTGACATGAGCAATTAGGGAGGATCAGAAGTGCTTTGCTACAGGCTCCTGCTTTTCTCCTAGCTTCTGAAATTAATGAATCAGGCCCACTGGTAGGGTCACTGAGCTATCTCTCATAATATTTATTACACGTGCAGAGTCAGAACATATGGAGAGTATTTGCATTTGAATGAGGGGAAAACATGCTGTTAGATAGATTAGAAAATCTTCTCTATATTTGCATTTTTCTTTCCTTAAATGAAATCAGCGTGCAATGTATTAGAGCCAAGAATATCCCTCTTTCCAGTTGATTCTTCGTTCTTTGTTTAAAGTTTCTCAGAACTGAGGCTTATCATGAAAAAAATGGAGCTGTTTTCCTAAAACAGACAAAACACTATGCACTCTGCAAAAGTTGTTCCTTTTGTTACATTGTATGTAAATCTGACATGTTTTAAAATTTGTATAAACTCATTTACTTTAAAATCAGTCTCATCATCTGAAAATCCTTTTCTAAGATTACAGAGAACACTTAATTATAAATCTTATGTATTCATAGAGAATCACCCTTATGCACAAATAATATTTAATATTTTTAATCAGTTTCAGTAGAGCTACTTCTACATGTTAGGTTGAAGTATTTTTTTGAGGGAGAGAGAACTGATCTTTTGGAACAACGACTGATTTTGCCATTACTTTTTTTGTGCCTGCAAATAAATAATTTCTGTGGATCCTACTAGAAAGGTATTTATCAAGCCTGCCTCAAATAAAAAAAAAAAAAAGCAAAAAGAAAAGTAAAGAAACATTAAGGTCAACTTGTATAAATTTCTGAAAGCTACACATGACATTGAGGAAGAGTAGTCAATGTCAGCTTTGTAATTCACTAATTAGCTCAGGTGTAATTGTAATTCACTATTTATAGCCAGGTGCTGGGTCAAGTTAAATTGAGATGACTTTTTGATGAGATTCAATCTGGATTAATATAAAACAATTTTTATATTTTTATATTTTAAGCCTTTTTCTGTCAAACAGATTTTATGGTGCTATATACCTACTGTGTGAGGAAAACAATACCCAAATGTTTTATCTGCTGTCTGCTAGTCTGTATGTTACTAAAATTTTTGTGAGGAATTCTGTGATGATTTTCAACCAAAATAAAGTCTACTAGATATTCCTGAAAAACACATTATAACATCTTTTTAAACAGTTTCTGAACTCCTAGGCTCAGTCTAGTATCAGAGCTCAATGATAAAGCTTGCCCTTGCCATCCAGTTTTGGATATGTGCTTTGTGTTTTTTGTTTAAAATAGTGTGTTTCTCAGATAATTCTCACTTTGCATTTATTACTGACAAGACCCTCCTAATGGAAGTATCTTCTTTCCCCACACTTTAGTAAATTGTTCGTGTTTTCAGATTCCCACATAGTTGCTAGGTCCTGAATTTGGCAGTGAATTATGAACGAGAAACCTCATTCTACGCAATGGCCAATCTCCTTCCTTTTTTTCTTTCAAATCTTAGTAATGGTTCGTTAAAAAAAAAAAAAAGGAAAAGATAATAAATTAAATGATCAGGACACATTTATTTCCTCTGGAAATGGAACAGCTCAACCCAGCCTCACATAAGCTGACATTTCCTCACTATCCTCTTAACTGTTCACATGATAAAGAGTTTAAATTCCAGGGTTATTAGAGAATAATAAAGCACATAGGAAAAAGTTCAAAATCATATTGAATCCTCACAGTTCCACTTGTTATTTTGTGACTTCCTATTTTTTATGTCTATACTCCTCTTAACCAGTCCTCTGCAACGTGTCCAATAAACTGTGTTTTTAGGATAACTGAGTAGGAAGGCAGGTATGCCTTTAGGAGTCACACATGATAGTACCTTTGTGGGAGGAATGGTGTAAAGTTCATGCATGTAATCATGAGCTCTTAGGAAATCACAGAGAAGATTGTTTATTTCCCACAGAACATCTTAGTCCTACTTTCCCAAATCCCAGTCCCTGTGGGATTTTATGATGAGGGCCAGCTATCCCTCTACACATGCAGCAATGTGGTACCATGTGAGAGGAACCCTAACATTATGACTCTTGGTGCTTACATGGGGAAGCTGGCACAGCCGCCCTTCCTTACCTGCACAGAGAGAAAGACTTTTGTTCTGTAATGCAGGGAGAGAGTAGAAAGATGTCTTTTGGTTGTATTTCATGAGCAAATAGCTCTAGAGAAAATACATCTCCAAATCTTTCCAGAACAATTTACTATCTCTGACTTCCCAGGCATATTTTCCATTCAATCATCCTTTAATCAAACTTGCCAATACTCTTTGCTAAGAAACCCTAGATCATACAGAAATGTGCAAATCGTCACTGAGAACTGTCTTTCAACAAATGGTACTTGCTGCAGTATATGCAACGTTTTTGAAGTGGCTGGTAGTAGTGATGGTTACTAGTGCTTGGTAAAAGTGATTGGTAGAACTCGTGAACTTGAATTATGAGCATTTGGAACTTATCTAAACCAGTTAGTGATGGAAAATGTATACATTTTATGAGAAAAAAATAAGTCTGTAGGTTAATGATGAGACACAAGACGTGAATATCTCAAGTCATTTGGGATCTTCATGTTTTGTGTAACTTATCTTACAACATGGATTCTAGTTCACATTGTCTGTATATACAAGTAGGCATTAGGCCTCTCTAAGCCAAATCAAGCTCAGTGGGAGACAAGAGTAGTATAAGAGTAGTATGTGGTGGTATAACAAATGTTTTAGTGTCCTCCCTATTCCAATGTGATTGGTTTCTTTTTTTTTTTTTAATATAAAGATTTTATTTATTTGACAGAGATCACAGGTAGGCAGAGAGGCTGGCAGAGAGAGAGTGGGGAGAAGCAGACTTCCCACTGAGTAGACAGCCCGATGTGGGGCTCAATCCCAAGATCCTGGGATCATAACCTGAGCCAAAGGCAGAGACTTTAACCCACTGAGCCACCCAGGCGCCCCATGATTGTTTTTTTTTATATCTTTGTAATATGCTTGTGGTTCTCAAGTCCTTAACGCTTTAGTTATCAGGTAAAAGATGCACTGTGTAACTGCATGCCAAAGCTAACTATTTACCTCTCGTCTCTGGAATAAGAGCCAGATTCTCATCATTTCTGATAACTCTTCATGGAATTATAAGCATCGTGGCTATTTGCAATCCCTAAATAATCTGACTCCCACTATGGTGGAGTTTAAAATCTTTTGTTGGTTATTTTGCTTTCAAAGCCAGTTAAAGAAGCATTAGAAAGACATTTGTAGGCATGTGCCAATTTAGTGGGAGCACTTGGGGAACCTTAGATCTTTTCAGCAGTTTTCTAAATTAATGCTCACAGTGGTTTTACTTTTTTAATACTTGTCTGATTCTCTCTGCCCGGGGAAAATGCAATGTTTGCCAGGTTTTTCAGGGGGTACTGTGATGAGTCTGATGTACTTGAAAAAATATCAGCAGGAATCCAAATACGCTTAGGTCACTCTTGTGTGTTAGAAACTACGAAGCATGAATTCTCACTTTTCTTAAAGTCTTTACAGTGTCAAAGGATGTTTGTTAGGAGGAGTTGTGGGAATCATTGTTTTGAAGTGCATCTAAAATGGGAAACTTGGCTTATGTGTGTTATCTTGTCTCCCAGTCTGAGCTGCTTTTTCATATTTATTCCAAGTTCAGAAAAAAAGTTCCACTTTTCTTTTGTAAATATGCAGTGTATACTTGTGTTTGACCAATGTGAGGCTCCATTTCCACTGACCCATAGAGGGGAATTTTCATTAGTTTTATGAGACTTAGGGCATAATAACATTCTTTCAAGCCTCTGATTGGACATGTTAAGCAAAGTTAGAACTAGATTGTGATCATCTAAAATATTGCCAAGCAACTTTCCTTTGCAAGAGAATATATCTCTAATTGGGTATATCTCATCAGATCTTCCTCTTAAGAGAACTAAGAGCAATTATTGAATATATTGAATTTGAATTATTGAATTATTGAATTATTGAATTTGATTCTCTTTATATGCATGCTCAAGTACATTTCTTTCTATAATCAACAAATTCTCATTTTGATGAGTGTTTGGAAAGATGGTTACACTCATAGACCCATGTTGTAGTTTGGAGACTCCTCAGGCAAGGCACCCCTTGTCTCACTTCCCTGTTCTGGATGGGGCGCCCCTGTGGTCATTGACCTTCATGCAGAGAGGTAGCAGTGGAATTGCAAAGACTCCAGGAAGGGAGGGAAATGCCAGTCACCCATCAGCTCAAACTGGCTCATGAGTTTATCAATACATGAAGGGAAGTCTGGATGTAGAAGGAAGGAAACAATGAGAGTTGGGGGCATAAAGTGCCTCTGGGACCTCAACCTACAGCTCTAGATCCCTTATTTAATAATAGCTAAGCTTTATGGAGCATAACGAAAGCTAGGCAGTATGTGTTCCTTCATGGACTTCTTATAAGAAAGCTGATTAAGTGGGTACCCCCATTTAACAGATGAGGAATCCAAGAGAGTTAAGAAGGTTGCCCAAGGTCACATAGGTAAGTGGAAATCAGTGCATGAATGCATTGCTTCAATAGAGAACCCATACTTCCCTTAATTATGTATATGTTGTGATAGGCCAGGTAATAAATTTTCCTCACATCTCAGCGGCTTGCACAAAGAAAGACTTCTCTGAGTCCCAGGTGCATCATCTGTAGCTTTGCCCCTTGTGAACTTCGCTCTGAGACCCACCCAGTCTGTTCATCATCTTAAACACTGCTGGCTTTAGGGGAGGAAGAGAAAGTCATTGTGACAGTACTGAAGCCTCTATCTAGAAGTGACATGTGCCACTTCTGCTCACGTTCTGTTGATCTAAACAAGTCCAATGGAAAAACAACAACAACAACAAAAACAAAAACCAAAAACAACAACAACAAAAAACGCAAAAAACAACAACAAAAAAAAACCCTAATACTTGACATCTATATGTTGAGGGAGTAAAATTCTTCCTCAGGTAGCAGCAATGAATATTTGTGAACAATAATACCAAATCAGCTCCTATCCTCCCAATAATATTAAAGATTCCTGAAAGACAGTGTGGTTTTTAGTTCATTTTATGTAATAGGTTGGCATTGAAAGTAAAAGGCAGGCCCTGGCTTCATGGCCATGAAATAACTAATACAAGAGCCAAAAACAAGCTCAGAGTTCTTAATCCTTGTTTCTATACCTTTATTTTAGAAATCTAGGTTTTGGTTTTATTTGCAGGTATGTTAGAAGAGGGTGTCTTGTTTTGCAAGTAGAAACAGTCTCAGGAGACAAATCACAATGGCATGGGAAATTTATGAAGTTTATTTTTAGTAGCAGTCTCAGGCAAGGTTTTACTATCAATATTTTCCTTGGTACCCAAGAAACCAACAGAGGGGGCCATGTTTTATGAATTGATGTGGCTACAAATATTAGCCTTGACATTTTTTAAAGTGAACAATTGCAAAAAAGATATAGAAGCAAATAAATACAGTGTCTCTGATAACCAGGAAAGCTGAAACCCTTTCTTACAATTATGACCAAAGGTATTTTCATGGCAGTTTTGTTTACATTTGTTTAAATGCTTGTTTTCCTCCATTTTTTTTTTCTTTTCTAGCTTTAGCACCAAGTGACTAATTGCTCCCTCAAAACAATGTCAGCAGGATAAGGATGTATTGGCAGGGTCTCTTATAAATCAGTAACCCCATACTGATCCTTGACCTAATTAACAGTCTGCTATAGGCATCTTGCTGTTTACTGCTAATGCTACCCCCAAATCAAGAAAATTTTGGTTATAGAAAATTTAAGGGGTGTCCCACTCAATTCATCCTAAATTCAATTTTATTGTATAAAATTGTGTGAACTCTGACTGACTGGCAGTCTGAATACTATGTTGTTGTTGTTGTTTTTTGTGGAAAGTTCATTGAAAAATTTGGTTTGTTTTAAACTAATTTCACCATTGTTAGTCTTGTGGCATATTTAATATCTCGCCAGGTCAGTTCAATAATTGGAAGTGTGTTGGTCTTGGGGAAACTTAGAGCATGCCTTTGGACTTAAGGAAACCTCATTGTCCACAAGAATAAAATCTTACAAGCCTAAAAAAAAAAAAAAGAAAAAAAAACCCGAATCTCAAACCCCAAACCAAAACAAAATATGAAAAAAAAAAAACCCAAAAAACCTGTCGTTATGCTTTGAAAACTATAACCTAATGACCAAATAGATGCCCTCATTGTACTTTCTACTCATGCAAAGAAAAGTAACTTCTCATTATTGCAATTTGGGCGAGAATTTTTGCTTGCATTATTTTATATTTAATGTTCATGAAGATCTTCATGTGGTGGCTTATTATTCCTATTTTTAAATGGGGAAAAGAAGCTCCAAAAATGGAATGATTTAAAGACACACAAGCTGGAGAAGGCAGAATCTCTGGATACAACATCTAACTCCAGAGACGCTGGTTCATAGAACACGTTTCTATGCTTCGTTTGTGGAGCTGTCAGGATTTTAGTGGTTTCTCTTTTATCTCTGGGCTTAGAAAGGGGGCAGAAACTGCTCTGAGTTCCTGATAAGGCTTGTAAGGCAGAATAAATATACCGAAGATAACTTTCACCATTTTTCTTTTTTTAAAAAGTCTATTTATTTATTTATTTATTTATGTTGGGCTTTTCTAGAGCTGATGTGGAAATGGTTCTCTTTTCATCTGTGGCAGATGCATTGTATCAATGATAACCTACCTGCTAGGTAGTTCAGGATCAATAAATCCCAGCAATTTAGGGGTGCCCGGGTGGCTCAGTGGGTTAAGCATCTGCCTTTGACTCTGGTCATGATCCCAGATCATGGGATCCCATGATCCCTTGCTCCTGGGATCAAGCCCCACACACCATATGTGAACATTAGGGAGATTGATTTTTTTAAAGACCCCCCTTCTACTTCACATAAATATTTTTTACTGAGGGTCAGGGATGCATAGAAGAAGAAAAAAATAGACACTAGTTATACTGTATATTTTATGTGTTTATTATTTTTTATTAAGTGCAGCCATGTAGATAAAAATCACTTGATTTAAAAATTAATAACCAGGATGCAAACTGTTAATACAACAAATGATTTGTTGATTTAATGTTCCTCACTTATTTTCTTCTAGCTGCTAGTATAAGGGAGAAGGAAATGAATAGAAAGAGCAGGGAAGGGAGAATACCTCAGTAGAGACATTTTAAAAAAGGTATCTAACACTCTATTAATCTGCCCACAACCTGAAGTCAGAGTTATTGCTATCCCCATATTCTGGATGAAGAAACTAAGACACAGAGTGGTTAAGGAACTTGTCCACGATACGGAAAAGATAGAAACTGTCACAAAAAGCTAAGAAACAGAAAAAGATCAGACACATACACATATACACACACACCGAGAGGGTGAAGGAGAGAGCAAGTCAGCATCTTGGAGGGCAAGTCCACTTATATCCTGCATTTTTGAAATTCAGATTAGTCTGTGGCTATCGTCCCTCTGTTTAGACGCACCCTCTGTGACACAGACCCATGGAGCAAATGATTCTCCCCCACTATCCCTACTCTGTCTTTTCCCTAGAAATAGAATTATCCCTTTGAGCTGTGCACTGTCACTTGGGATAAAAGCCTACACTGCCTGTTCTTACAGCTGGGGAAAACCCCAAGACTCAGTTCAGTGAGCTCCAAGTAGGATATTTCTCTGGGTCTTCAGGGTCACCTCTTTAAGGGAACAGATGGAACTGGAAGGGGCGTGGTTTGCCTTTCCACCTTTTCTCCTCTGGCCTGATATAACTATGCAGTTATAACGACCATCTAGGTGAAGCTTCAATGACTGTTTTGGGCTGTGAGGTAGCCCTGAAATGGCAGTAGGAAGATGGAAGGGGCTTGAGTCCCTGATGACGTGTAGGTCCCATTTGAGCCCTGGACCGCCTCTGCCTGGACTTATTTCATATGAAAAAATGTCAGTGATTCTTAAGTTAGGTTTTTCTTTTCCAGTTATATGATGCTAAACCTAATCCTGACATCCCCTGTAAACGGGATAATTTTAGAAACAACTGGAAGGAAAAATTGTTCACAAGCTGCAGCAGACAGTGAATGACCTTAAAGCTGGGTGACACTGAGCCATGGAAGCCATTCGCCTGTGGATCTGCTGGCTCTGGGCAAGAATTATGTTTTGGTTCTTCTGGTTTGGAGCATCCCAGTAGAAAGTGGGACTTTGTATTTTTCTATGGAACTAATTGCTTTTGTGATTTAAATATCTCACTAGCGAACAGCAGTGCTATACAGCAATTTCAGTGTTTTAAGTGTTACAGATATTTTACTTGAAAATAAGAAAAGTGTGGGGAAGTTTTACCTGATATTTGGGCAGTCTTGGTTCTATCTGCAGCAATTATGCAAGCCACATGTCATGGAAGAGTAATGGCCGTTTGAGTAAGATTTTCCATATGGTCTCCCACAGTCACTGGAAGAAAATGGGCCTGCATTTTTCTTCTTCGAGGTGATTTTCTTTCTCTTTACAAAACAACATGGAGTTCGGTATGAATTTTAATGAGTGAATAATAGTAATCCTTTGGCATTGCCAGTTGGACAAGATAAACACAGCAGCATCGTTAAAATACTTTATATAAAAGGCTGAATTTCTGTAGCATGATTTTTAGGTGATGAGCTACCAAGAAATTGTATCTGAATGCCAGCTATCATAAATATCATTTTTCTTGGGTGACACTCGGGTAGCCTTCCTAGGCCGATTTCATTCAACAAAAAGATAAATTATTTCTGCTTCCATTTTTTCTTTCACTTCTCCCCTTTTCATTTTATTCGATAGTTTGCTTTGATAAGGTAGCTTCTGTTGCTTCATTACACACCATTATAGATCCATCCCCAGGAGACTGAGTGTTTGTGGTCAGCTATACAGACCTCTTTCTGCATAAGCTGCTCTACATTTTAGCATACTGAGGACATAGCCTTATATCCAGAGGATCTGGCCAGGAAATTAGTCTTAGTTTAGGGTTTAAAGAAATTATGTGATGTCCCATAGGAATCTGTGGGCAGCAAGAAATGTAATTTTAAAAACTGAAGAAGGTAAAATAGTTTAAGCATAAAATGATTTGAGCCTATGAAGGCTGCTTCTGTCAAATCCATGGTCAGAGAGCTGGTAAAGCTAGGGGAGCCCCAATTTTCTTTGAATTCTTGGGTGTTTTGGAAGATCCTGAAGGTATTTTTGATACAGTTCCATTTAAAGAATCACATTGAACATGATGTGTATTTATGACATTATATCGAATTTCATCATCACAAAATAGCCATGGCTTTTTGTTGCCTTGTTACCTGCTTCAATATCATTCCTCCTTAATGACGACTGACGGAGCTGGCGCCTGCAAAAGTAACTGTAGTTGATTTACTTACATTAAAGGGTCCAAATTATGGCTGCATGGAGCTAAGGTCATGACAGAACCAAAGAGCTCTGGGCACAAATCTTCCTTTCATGCTCGGCTGGGTCCAATAATCCCCCTGAGGCTCGGGTCTCTGATTGCGTTTCCAGATGGTCTCCTCTGGTGTAAACACCACTTGCGCCCTGTCCAACAGCATCAGCTGCCCTGGCAGAAAGCAAAACAGCAGGTCAGGGTAGCACTGGGAATTACCTAGTGGGTGGCACCTGTTGCTAGATTTTGACCTCCCCCTCCCCTTACCTTATTTACCCTCGCCATTTCCACTTATTCCTTTGCCTTGTACTTGTAGGTCAAAATCTCTAGTTTTTTAGCATGAAGCCAGCTTCACCACACCCTTCCCTTTCTGCACATGTTCTGAGAACCAGTACCTAGATTTCCTAGCAATCCTGCAGATGAATTCTGGGATCTGCTAGTGAGTCGAATTTGTTGTTTATTTATTCATTTATTCAACAAATACCTCTTGATCATCATTCACTTCTTTGACATTTATTGGATAATTCAGTAGCAGATACTGTGTTCCTTACTGGAGTTAGAGTGGTGAGCAAAAAGCAACAGGGTCTCTCTGAATATTTCGTCTTTCCTCTCCATGAATACTAGTCTGATGCTTTCCAGCAATACCTTCTTACTTTTAGGAGTGAATGGGAAACGCCACTCCTTCATTGAAAAGTTCTCTCAGTAACCCCTCTCAGCTCTGAGTGTGCTATCTTTCTAGAGTCTTCTTAACACATACACTTGTGGCCCCATGTAGTCTTGTTCACTTGTACTTCTTGCATGTAGATATTTTGGATTTTTCATGATCTTTTCTTATATTCTCACTCATTTGAAAACTCCTCAAGAGAGACTTTAATGTTTTGGGCAATTTTAGTTTTGCTTTTTACTTCTTCTAATACATTGCTGGATACTTAATTTGTGTTCAATAAACTTGGTGAATTCATTCATTCAACCCAAGTTTTTTCCACCTACTATACTCTCAGGCTATAAATGGATCATTTTATCATAACTGGGCATTACATAGCAGTGAGGAATAGCATTCTGATGGACCATATCTGTGATATATCAAGGGTAGAATTTATATTACAGTTTTAATTAAGATCTCATCCATTGCCTTATGTCATATGACTACAACTTCATTTAAAAATTTGAATCTTCCCATAATTTTTTTTGTTAACAAGGTAAGAGCAGTGTCCTGTAAGACATTATGAAGGGCATTTGGTAATGGGAAATGACAGTGGTCCTGGGAGCTAACACTGCTCAGTGAAGGGGGACATCTCCTCCCAGCCAGCAGGACACCCCTGCAGGATGTAAGTCTATTCCCTGTATGTATACCTTTACGTAGCTGCTTGCTTTCCCTAGAAATGGCTCTTTTTGTTTCATGGAAATTGGTTAGACTGGGCGGAGACAGGGGTAGAGATGGGTTGGCCGCAAGATGCAGCTGGGACAGCTATGAGTTGGGGCAATTGAGCAATTGAGCCATTTTTACCATCATACTCTGGTCTCATGAATATCTTCTAAAAAGTGTATCAAATGCTGTTGCATACCCCCATTTCTCACTAGATACTCAGGAGGTGTGTTTGGGCACAGTTCAGTCCACATCTGATAGATCCAAAGTTCTCTTTCTGGTAACTTAAACTTTGGGGAGATTTCCATTTCATATAAAAATAATATAACAGCCAGTCTTTTCCTGTCACAACCTTCAGCTGAGAAATCATTTCCGCCTTTTCCAAGATATGGGGGTAGTTACAAAACAAAACAAAAAAGCAAAAACAAAAACAAAAAATTCTCAAGACAAACAAAACAAACCAAAAGAGTAATTACTAAGATAGGGAAGAAAAAGATTCCTTTGGCTTGTCCCTATTTAGTCATTTTAAAAACTAAGTTTTTGAAAGTGTACATTTATTTATTTACTTACTAACTTCCTACCAATTTGGTCTGTTGAAAACAATTATTAGATGCTTGGATTAGCTAGCACACTTTCAACAGCAGCTGAAGAAAGATACCAAGGGGGCTTAACCAGTGAAGGTGATTGGATCATGAAGGCAGAGCTAATTTCTGTTGAGGCTTCCTTTGGCAGTTGCAACATTGGGCTCAGCGTCTGCTTTCTCTCCATTTCCATCTAGGTCCTTGATTTTGGCTTTTATTCTCAGCAGATTTTTGTCTTCATGCTCTTCGATTGGTCATTTCCATCTCATTCCTTATTCAGATCCAACAGGGAAGGACATACTTCTTCTACTCTTTGAAAATAACTCCTGGGCTTTGATATGATTAGGCCATTTGAGGTTATATGTCTGAATTGATAACTACAGCTAGTGATGGGACTTTGCTGGTTAGTTGGAGCCCAAGCACCAGACTCCCCCCCCAACACTGCCCTCCCTTACAGCTGGAGTTGGAGTCCACATCCCCTGAAACATTGTGCAGAAGTTGATGCTTAGATGACGATTTGAGTATTGAGGATTACCCAGAGAAAGGGGGACTAAATGCAAGATAGTCAAAAAACTGTCAACTGTCCTCTACAAGGATTAATTTTAAAAATAATATATAGTTTTGTACATTATTTTCAGAAATTGAAATTTCTGGGGAAATTACAGAGCACATAGTTTTGTGCTATATTCTGAATGTCACAGGGCTTCAAACTGTTCTCAAGACAGATGTGGGACAATTTTAAGATTTCTGAGGGGCAACTGATTTACATTGCAATAGTTATAATATGTAAAACCTTGCCTGCTATTGACAAAAGGAACATCTGGGACTAGTGACAGGGTTAGTTTGGGGCATTCTCTCTCTGTAGAAAGGACCAGTCCTTCTGAGATTGATGTTGGCAGTTTGGAATCTTTTCTGGGTGGGAAGGAAGACTGAGAATAGTAGCTGAGATCACCTCTCCTCCCATAAGAAAGCTTCAGATTTATCACAGTTCCCCCTGGAAGGTCATTTTGAGATCTGTGTGTAAACCCTGTGCTTCAGTAATAGGTCTGCTCAAAGGCCACCTATACACTCACCAGTGTCATCTAGGAGTTGGCTCTGACCTGAGTGCTCTCAGGAGAAAACAGTTTACAAAGGAGGACGATGATGACCATATTTTCAGTCTGTTGTTACTGTCTTGCAAGGCATCTCTCCTCTTACTTGCTCTTAGCATATCTCTACTCACTTGCCTCTGTTAGAACTTTAAAGACAGCCTTAATTGAGACATTCACCTTAAAACCTAACGTCTCCTAGTCAGAAAAACAGCTTTGGATTGAGATGCATCTTCAGATGTGATATATTGAATATCCACTTTCAATTAGGGCCTAAGGATTACTTTTTAGTGAGATTTTGCTCTCAATTTAAGAGTAAGTTGTGGTAGGAGAGAAACTAGCCATTTGATGCCCTAGATTTTATTCATGAAAGCCGAGAATGGCTACCATTTTATGGTTTTTTTATTAGTTCTTCCTTCATCCATTTCTTGCATAAAATTTGGTACCTTTTATTCAATAATGTCATCCTCTTTCTTCCCAGAGCAAAAATTAGAGTAGAGATATTGAGGTCCCTCTGAGGGGGCTCTCATTATTGCAGTGAAATCTTGTCCTTGCTCCACATGTGAGCAATTAAGTTGTAGTTCCTTATTGTTTTGTAACTTTCAAAATTAAAATCGCAAACAGTCCAAATGATATAATTTCTTATGCACTTTATCTGGGAGTCTGTTTACCTTTTGTAGACGTTTCAGGGAGACTTGACTCCAAATGAGCATTCTTTAAAATGCTGGCTTTGCAAAGCTGTGACACACCAGCATTCTCCAACAAAGGTTAAAAACCACCTGAAAACCCCATTGTAACTTACCTCCCACGTTTATCTGTTATAAGCAGATAGTTTCAACCATGGACAAGTCAGGAAATTGTTGGAAAGACCATTGTCATGAAAGGTACATGGTGGAGAAGGGTGGAAGATAAAAAAAGGGAGAGAGGTAGGTTTTTTTTTTTTTTTTAAATTTAAAATCTTAGCTACTTGTTTATACACAGGCTATGCATACATTCATATGCAACAGATAAATTTACTCTGCTCAGGTATGGCTCAGAAAAGCGTTTGGCTCACTGTTCATTTTATGACCATCTCTTGTTGCCACGGATGCCTAACACTAAGGGATCCCACGGTGAAACCCTAAACCCTGGCCTTGGAGAGTTCATTGCCTGGGGTGATTATGACTTCCCAAGAGAACATCTTTGGCAAATTGGTTTTCAGGATAGGCGCCCAGAACTCTGAATTCACTCAGGGAAGTATATCACTCTAATGTCTGATTCCTTCAGCACCAGTAATTGCTCAATATATTTTCACTAAAATGAAAAAAAACCGTCATTGGTTTGGGCATGCCCCTTGTGTTTTGAGTTCTTCAAATATCTGTCCTCTGTAACAGAAACCCTTGTGCTATCTTTTAAAAACTTTATCTTAATTCTAGTATAGTAAACATAACGGTGTTACTAGTTTTAGGTGTACAATATAGTGATTCAACAAATCTATATATTACTCGGTGCTCATCAAGATGAATGTACTCTAATCTCCTTCACCTATTTCACCTGTCCTCTCACTGCCCACCCCTCTCTGGTAACCATCCATTTGTTTTATATATTTAAGAGTTTGTATTCTGTTTTGGTTTATCTCTTTTTTTGTTTTTGTTCGTTTGTTTTTTCTATGATTGACTTATTTTACTTAGCATTATACCCTCTAGATCCATCCATGTTGGTAAGATTTCATTCTTTTTTCTGGATGAATAATATTCTATTGTATATATACCACATCTTTAAAAAAAATTTTTTTAAAAAGATTTTATTTGTTTATTTGAGGTAGCACAGGTAGCCATAGCGGCAGGCAGAGGAAGGGAGAGAAGTAGGCTCTCTGCTGAGCAGGGAGCCTGATCCAGGACTCGATCCCAGGACCCTGGGATCATGACCTGAACTGAAGGCCAACTGAGCCACCCAGGTGTCCCTAAATCTCTTTCTTCCTTTCTTTTTTTTAGAGAGCAAAGCAGAGGGGAGGGAAAGAATCTTAAGCAGGTTCCATGCCCAGTGTAGATCCTGACATGGGGCTTGATCTCACTACCCTGAGAGCATGACCTGAGCCAAAATCAAGAGTTGGACACTTAGTCAACTAATCCAGGCACCCCATATACCACATCTTCTTTACCCACCCATCTATCAATGAACATGGACTGCTCCCATAATATGGCTATTGTAAACAATGCTGCGATAATCATAGGGTGCATCTATCTTTTGGAATTAGAATTTCTGTATTCTTCGGGTAAATATCCAGTAGTGTGATTACTGGATCATCCATTTTTAATTTTTTGAGACCCCCCATACTGTCTTCCACAGTGGCTTTACCAGTTTGCATCCTACCAACAGTAACCTTGTGCTATTTTAAAATTTTCTTGGCTTTCTGTCTCCTAAACTGTGCTCCATGATTGTATGTGAATATATGAAATTTGATAAAACCCTATGGCCCATTCCATCGCAGGTACAAGTGGGTTAACTCTATAAGGAAATTAACTTACATTTTAGCTTCAAAGCAAAGAGTTTCCCAACAGTGGAGAATTTAGACATTTTGGCAAGTCAGTAGGGGAGATATTTTCAACCGGCATGACTCTATTTGGCTCAGGTAAAAGTAAGCCCTCCTGGGCTGGCTTGCAGGTGGGTTCTTAAAATCTGGACATATTTCAGAAACTCTTGCCCATTCTTAATAAGTGCAATGATGTGAGGCGCCATGAGCAAGCATGATTTAAACCTGTCCTAGAATAATTTTACTCATGAGCTCTTGGCAACTATGTTGTTGTCTGCCATCTCCCTCTGAAGGTTGCCAGTTAGCTAAACATCAGCCAACCATATGACACCATGTCCACAACATTAATCTGATTTGGTGGAACCATTCATTTTCATAAGGAATTGGAGAAAGAAAATCACATGTACAAACATGCAAACACACACAGCAGTTTTATTTTTTAATGGAATGGAGCAAAACCCAGCTTTCTTGCCTGAAGCAACTCATCTGTTGAAGATACCATACGTATTATATACTTATAAACCAGCACCCAAAATTGCTTAATATCCCCCACTGATACTATTGTTTCGTGGTTTGATGATTCTTTTTTTGTCTTGCCCACACCTGTTGCCAGTGGTTATGCCAGATTTTTTCCAGGGGCATGCTATCTTCCCAGGCTTATATATCAGTATATGTTTTGCTTTTTAGCACGTGACTTTCCCTCCTGCCTATAGAATCCCAAGCCTTTGAAGGTGACAGAGAGTGTGTTTTCTATCTTGTAAATTATCTAAAGTTAACACATATTAATAGCATGCCCTTGTTGCTAATTAACATTGATGACATAAGGATCAGATAGCCAATTAAAAAGGACAACATTTTATAGAACTTTTGAATAGTACCATTTAATGAGTACTTAGTATATGCCAGCGTACTAAATCCTTACATATATTAATCTCTTTTCCCATGGATCCGTGAGGTAGAAAATTATAACACATTTTATAACATATAACTCTGGTTCCCTAACTTGACAAGTCACAGAGCTAATGGAGCGTAGGGTCACAATTTGAATTCAGGGCTACCTAACCCCAGAGTCCACCACTGATGGTCACTGCTTATGTAAAATAGCATGCACCCTCTTAGAATCTCCCGGTTTAGGAAAGAACACCCCTTTGGAGATTGGTTAGCATGCTAGCTGGCTTGAGAATGTGTAGTTTATCTGTGTCCTCTATAAATACTTATGTTTAGCCTTATTAAATCTGGGAAGCTAAAAGTAACAGGAAATGACTATAGTGTGGAAGGTATTTGATATTTCAGTGCTGATAATGATGGATAATAATGTGATTTCACAGCTTGGGTTACCAGACCCAGGTGAGTGGATAAGTGGATTCAGATTCATCAAAGTCACCAGGCCTAGCTTGTGGTCTTTGTTTCACAGACCCCCTAGGCTTCACATTGCTCCTTAGGAGCGCATTTTCCCCATTAAGGTTGCCCTTGATATTCATTTCAACCGCTTTATCAGCATAAAAATGTACAAGCAGGAGGGCAGATGCCCTTCCCTTCTGTGTTAACTCTTGTCATATCAAATAGTGTCATGTATGAAGCGACTATCTCAATTCATAGAGTTCGGAACAGCACTGCCCAATAGACATTTCTGTGATAGTGGAAATGTTCTAGGTCTGCTCTGTCCAGTGTGGGAGCCACTGACCACATGTGGTGATCGAACCCTGGAAACATAGCCAGTGCAATGGAGCAGCAGACTTTTTTAGATTATTTAATTAGATCTCCACTTTCATCACATACCAAATTTTAATTCATATTGGAATCTGTTCTTTGTCCTCTGTCCCACAAAATCTGTCTCTTCTTGGGAGTACCACTTGTTTTAATTGTTTTTTTTTTTTTTATGGTGTGTTTTAATATAGGACTATTTTCACTTCATTGCATTTCTTTCTCAGACTCTTCCCAACCATTCTGACTTATTTTTCCTTGTAGCATTTAGACTCAGCTCATCTATTTCCAAAACAAATGCTATTGGTATTTTTAATTAAGATCACATTAAATTTGAAGATTGACTTAGAGACTTCTAAATAGTGTTGAACCTGTCATACCTTTCCATTTGTTTAAGGATTCTTTTGGGTCCTCTGGCAGTGTTTTATGGTTTTCCTCCAGTAGATTTTCCACATTTATTGTTTAGTTTATTCCCACATTATCTTTTTTATGCCTTTGAAGTGGGGTATTTGCTTATATATAGGAAAGCACTTGACTCATGTGTATGAACTTTGAACCTTGCCGAATTACCTCACTTTTGTAATATTTTAACTATTGATCGTCTTACGTTTTCTAAGGACCCCAGCATAAATCTGTAAATGCTGTTAATTTTATTTCTCTCACTCTTTAGTTTTTATGCATTTACTCCCTTTGTCTGGCCTAATTGCATTTAATATTTTCTCCAGGACTGGTTAAAACTATAGTATAAAGTTTGGGCAGTTTTTTGGTTCCTTATTTCATTTGAAGAAAGTTCTGACTTTTCCCTTGAAACATAATGCTGGCTTTTAGATGGAGATAGAAACATTTTATAAACATTCTTAACAAGAATCAATTTGGATTTTGCCAAATGGTGTTTCAACTTCTATGAGAGTGATTTTAATGACCTCCATGGGGTCATTAATATCGTAAGTTAAATAAATTATTCAGCTTTAAAATTTAAAAGCCATATTGTTTTTAAGTTAAATAAATTATTTTAGCTTTAAAATTTAAAAACCATATTGTTTTTAAGTTTTATTAATTCTCTGCTCATCCTTTGTTCACTCTTCCTTCCCAGTTCTTGTCCTGTGCAAGAATCCCAGTGGCCACCGCTGTGAGTTCAGTGGTAATTACTTCTTTTCCCTGAGTCAAAGCAAATGTGTACATCAAAAGAGCAAAGTGTCAAATGATAATGGCTGGAAATTCAGCCGAAAAGGAATTTTTTTTCTCTATCGCTATTTTGTGTATATTTGTGCTTCTTGTTTTGAAGGAATGGACCATTATTCCTCATTTTATGGAGCTGTTTCATTGTGGAATTCTCTAGTGATGGAAGAGAAGAATAATGTCTCACCATATAAAATTGCTAAACCTGCTGGCATGCGAGTCAAGGCTATCTTTTTCTGTGCCCAAACTGGAAAGCTTTTCCCCTTCAAACTCTCTTATTTTTGAGCAAGATGTTTTATGTCACAAACTAGCCCACTCTCTCTTTTCGACTGTTTATGCCCAAATTACATTTTATACTCCAGTCAGTCATAAAAGGAAAACAGAAAATGTATTTGAGGAAAGGCAAAAATGTCAGTGTCTAAAAACACAGAAATACTTAGTAAAACACTTCCAGCTTTCTTCTTAGCTCTGCTTATGGCTAGTCATTTTCGCTTGTTGTACTTAGGTCCCTCTTGTGAGGAGAGTAGGGGTGTCTGGGCATATCCTGAGAAGTTGCAGGGCTGGGATGGTGGCCTTCTGGAAAGGGGGCCAGGAAGATTAGGAACAAGACAGCTAGTTCCCAGGATGGGAGCAAATTCCCAAGGCCAATGTGAAGAATGGTCTAGAATAATAATTTTACGTGGAGAAGCTCTCCTACACCAAATGTTCTGAGTGTCTCTGCTAGCAGAGTAAATGAGCACATACTGTGTTCATGTGGAAAAGGACAAATGACTGTACAAATGGCGTAATAAACAATTTAAGAAAATATATGTGGCCTAAATTTAGTATCAAGGTGATGGGCAAAATGACTTACTCCAATTTGCGATGGTCCTGTTGCAAATGCAATGACAAAGGCTGCCAGTAAACTTTAGTCACAAAATACAGAAGATATATCAATGGAGATGGCCCAAGTGCAGGCTATTTAAATAAGATAAATCATCTGTGAAGGAGAAGGTCAAATGTGATATTCTCTCCTCTCTCTCTCTCTCTCTCTGTTTGAATAAAATGGAAACATTACAGTTCCTTCCAAGAAAAGAAATACCATCATGTATAACAATACAGTCTGCTTCTCATCCATCCAGCTCTGAGGGCGTCCCACCTGAGCCCTGCCTTGTCTCTTGTTTTCATCCAAATACAGTTTGGCTACTTTGTAGCCAATAGGAAATCTTATTCTAACTTCCCATCCTTTAGTCATGCTTCCTACCTGATCCATTAACTTCTGCCCCAATGGCGTCGAACATTGGTTTTCCTAAATGTCAGCTAGGAAAGCATGAGACCACAAAACACACACATGCGCGCATACACACAAACACACACACACAAAGAGAAATATTTTCACCAGTCCACTTTTCTTACTAGTACGGTGGTTACTTGTTTGCTGTGAGGAGGCATCCTTCAGTTATTCAATATCTGTGGAGTGCCTTACTCTAAGTGTCTATCACTCTGCTAGGTGCTGGGAATTCAAAGAGAGGTTAGAAGCCCCCACCTTTTTTTTTTTTTTAAGTGAGTTTTTCTGGTTATTATATTTGAAAGTAAGTTTTAAAGAGGCTGTAACTTGCCTGCTTCGGATGTAGTTGGATCTCAAAAGAAGGACTGCTCTATTCGGATGTTAAAGGAGTGATGACTAAACTGGATTTTGAGAGATGAGTGACTTATTTGTCAGGAAGGCAGGAGCAGGAGGCATTCTCTTAAGACAGAGCAGATGCTTGGAAGAGACCATGGCACTTTCACGGGACTTCAGTAGTTGAGAGTGGCATGGGTCTTGCAAGGGCCCAGGTTGGAGAGGAGAGGTACTAGATCACGGAAGGTCTTGATCAGACCTTGCACACTGTTCTAAAGAATTTGGACTTTAACCTGTACCCATTGAGAAGCCATGAAAACCATTTGTACTGCAACAAGATTTTTTCCTGGCAGAAATTCAGAAAATGGATTAGAGGGTGGAAGCAAGGAACTCAATAAGTTGGCTGTTTTAGGGGTACAGTCAGTCTTTAGTTAGAAGGCAAGAACAAAACCCGGATCCAGAGAGTAGACCAGGAAAGAGTCCCAGCCTCTTATATTTAGCAACTTACAGTTTTGGTAACATTTAAGGAAAAATGGACCTTCAACAGTAGTAAACTAAGATGCTGCCACCCCATCTTCTTAATTTCATGTGTGAGAAGAATATTTTATTTTACCAAATATATCAACTCCTGATTTAAAAAAAAAAAACATACTAAAACCAATTGCAAATAATTGAAGGAATCATGACTTTCATTTACAAGGTTTGGAGAATAGCCTGGAAAGCTAGATGATTATCAGAGCTTCAGAGGATTTCAGAGACCATCTCCTCAGTGATTTTTAAGGCAAACTTGCTCTCCATGTTCTGCAGCAGAAGCTTCCCTGATACCTCAGGCGTGATACCAAGAGTCAGGGATGGGGGCATCTGGGTGGCTCCTTGGGTTAAGCCTCTGCCTTCGGCTCAGGTCATGATCTCAGGGTCCTGGGATCAAGGCACGCACTGGGCTCCCTGCTCAGTGGGGAGCCTGCTTCCCTTTCTCTCTCTGCCTGCCTCTCTGTGTACTTCTGACCTCTCTCTCTCTGTCAAATAAATAAAATCTTAAAAAAAAGAGTCAGGGTTGGACTACTGGCTATGGCCCTGCTCTTCCTCCTCTTTCCCCGCTAGCTCTGAATCACAGTTGGGCAGTTTGAAAACCTTCCCATTTCAGATTGGTTCCTGTGAGGTTTACACTCTGGAAGTGATTGATTTACCTAAGGACACATGGGTAACCAGGTGGTTACTGGTAGAGAAAGGGCCCCCGGGCTCCCTGACTATTAGACAAATGCTATTAGGTGTTTGGGTTAACCTGATTTTTATCTGGCATCTCAATAAAGATTATTCTCTCATAGGATCACTTGGGTGTGACCAACTACTTGTACATTCATTATGTCTGTCATCGCTGATTTAAGTAAATGTTCTGTAGCCTGGTTTAGGTCACATGACCATTACTTAAACTGTTACTATTGCAAAGTGCCTGTCTTCTTCCTACATCTTGATCTAAATAAAAATGCAGCAAACTGTCTTTATAGCTTCCAATGATTATATGGGTATGACCATTTCTTCCCATTTGTACATTTTTGTCTTTTAGGCTTGAGAGGTTTAGTTCAGTTGAAGTTAAACTCTGTATACCTCAAGACTGTGGGTTGGTAACCACTCAAGGATCATCGTTTGACCATCCAGTGCCACCTGCCCCTGCACCCACCCACCCCTTCTGTATCTTTATCCTTACACGTGGGACTCCTAATCGTAATTTGTAGTTTGACTAAAATTTGACTTCCTCAATTAGACTGAATGCTTCTTGAGGCCAGGAAACATGTCTTTTTATCCATAGCATTTAGCTCAATACCTGACACATAGTAGACAATAAAATTTGCTTAATGAATAATAGATAGAAAAATATATGCCTGTGGTACTGTCAATAGGACAAAATGCATGGGTAAATATGCTTTTTTTTTTTTCGCCCTCTTTCTGCAAGGTGAATCAGGGCAAATTTACCCCACTAACTACCAGGGGACCAGCAGTCCTGTCAAACCCTGGATTTCATAGGATGTTCCTGACAATGAGAGATGGCTTCAAGATGGAAAATAGTTCGTATATTAAAATAATCTAGAAACATATATATGAATGCAGATACAGCAAACTATGAAAGTTGTTTATTTCTAAATAAGCATGCACAAAAACACTTTGGACATAGCATGGTACTTCTGTTCTTGTTGCCATTTAAAAAAACAAAAAGCAAACAAACAAAAAAAAACTTTTATATTGAATTTCAGCAAACTTTGCAGCCAGGGTCCATCCCATTAGTTTTCATATACATGAACGATGTGGCGTGGTTACTGGCCGGCCTCAAAGGCAGCGGTTTTAGGCATCTTCCATTGTGGTTGCTGCAAGGATGGAGCTCTGTTTTCACTGTTGTCGGTACTCTTTCCCGAATTCACCTCTGCACGACGGGTGGCTCTCTCAACTCCAGGTGAACACAGAAATATATATAGTGTCACTAAATGTCACGTGGCTTCCCATTTCACGAATTTTCAGAAACTCTGGTAAGAAATTAGTTATCTTTTCTTACCCTGGTGGTGGTTGACATCTTCCCTAAGACTGTTGTTAATGAGGGAAGTTGGCCACACTTTATTATTTGTGAGGATGCACCAAGGCCTGTGCTTTGGCTGATGTGATTGCTTAATCCTCCTCCGTTTGATTTGATCCTATAGTTGTTTGGGGGAGGGGGGTGAGTTTCATCAATATAAGTCGAATTAAACTGTTAATAACCTAACTGTATATACAACACTAATTAAGGAAAAATGTTAAACTTTGTGTTACTGACCTCCGATCAGTCTGCCTCTTCTCTTTCTGCTGGTACCATGGTGGTATACACAGTTTAAATTTTCATTTTATATGAAAAGAAACATCTATTCTTGCTTGGTGTATGTCTGAACAGCCTATACAAGGGAATGGTTTGTGGGTTTTGGGGGTTTTTTTGTTTGTTTGTTTTAGTTTTAGTTTTAGTTCTGTACTTCTCATAGGTCATTGTCAATATGGTAGATGTTCTCTTTTTTAAAAACATTTTAAAAATATTTTATTTGGGTGCCTTGGTGGCTCAGTTGGTTAAGCAACTGCCTTCAGCTCAGGTCATGATCCTGGAGTCCCTGGATTGAGGCCTGCATCGGGCTCCCAGCAATGGGGGGAGTCTGCTTCTCCCTCTGACCTTCTTCTCTTTCATACTGTCTCTCACTGCCTCTATCTCAAATAAATAAGTAAAATCTTTTAAATAATATTTTATTTATTTGAGAGAGAAAGTGCAGAGCATGAGAGAGAGCTTGAGTGGGGGAAAAAGGCAGAAGGAGAGGGAGAAACAGACTCCCTGCTGAGCAGGGGGCTAATGTAGGACTCGATCCCAGAACCCTGGGATCATGACCTGAGCCAAAGGCAGACACTTAGCCAACTGAGCCATCCAGGCGCCCCTGTACTCTTTTGTTGAATGATCAACAGAAGGACTTTATATTCCATATCATTTACAGAAATAATAACTGTCAGTAATAGCTACCATTTAGAGTGCTCACCCACCAGGTACTGTTGATAAAGTTTTACATGTATTAACTCATTTGATGCTCTTAACTGTATAAAGACCACTTAGGGAAAAACTGATGAAGCACTGTGCCCAGGGTTACAGTGTTGGGAAGCAGTGACCAGAACAGAACCCAGGCAGCACGGCTGCCGATGCCAGGTTCCTTTCCACAACAGCCCACTACCCAAAGTAGAATGAGAGGAGTACCATTGTGAAAGCAGCTCATCTCAGAAGCCATGGGAATCGCATTGTGCTGAGGGGCTTAGTCAACAGTCTTGTAGGTGTAGAATCTCCCGTGACCTCTCCTCATGCATGTGGTGGGTAGCTCTCAGAGATACCCCATGTCTCTTCCTGGATGATTAGGAAGATGGCGGATTCCTCCTGCATCTGCTCCCCTTATTATGTGATCTCCATTTCCATTTTGCCTCTAGGTGTAAGCTCTGGGAACTCAAATGGTAGGTGATGATGGAAGAAACTCCCCACACATGCACAAAAAAAAGATTTCCCAGCAGGAGGAAATAGCTGTATTTTGCATGGGAAGTACCTGCCAAGGGGGCTTCATGGACTAAATTACCCAGGATTTACTTCCACCATTAGAATTTTTCTGCTACTCCTTTGCACTTCAGTTTACTGACCTGTCAATGGAGGTATTACAGCCTACTTTGAAAAGGTTGTGGCAAGAATTCAATGACACAGTATTTTTTTAAAGTAACCTTTTGGGGGACTAGTGAATATGTTTTTCCTTTTCCTTTCTAAAAGGGTTTTCTGAAAAATAGAGAGGAAGTTTTGGAGATCCCAGAACAGGTTAAGAAAAAGCGATGCTTCGGGGCATCTGGGTGACTCAGTGGGTTAAGTCTGCCTGAGGCTCGGGTCATGATCTCAGGGTCCTGGGATCGAGCCCTGCATTGGGATCTCTGCTCAGCAGAGAGCCTGCTTCCCCTCTCTCTCTGCCTGCCTCTCTGCCTACTTGTGCTCGCTCTCTCTCTCTCTCTCTCTCTCTGTCAAATAAATAAATAAAATCTTAAAAAAGAAAAAGGAAAAAGAAAAAGAAATGCTTCTATGGATTCTCCCCTTGTTCTCTGGAAGTCTTTTCTTTAGGAACACTTTTATTTTATAGTTGTATAAACTTATGAAATACTTGGTATGTTAGCTGGTAAGATGGTTAGACGGTATGTTAGATGCAAGACATCAGTGGTCACCAGGGTTCACAGGCTATTAGGGAGAATCCTCCCTACAGAGGCTCTTTTTAGCTGTACTTCTTGAACTTATTTCCCCTGTGAATCATTAATATGGATCCTCTTTCCATATTAGGTTGCCTTCTAAGTGAGGGATGTTTCAGTCATCATTGTTAACAGTTGAGTTCATCCTTACTGTTTAGGACCTTACTGATTAATTTCATGTTTCTGGATCCTGAAACTTTGGAGTAGGTGTTTGAAAGAAGTTGTAGCTTGGATTTGAAGGAGGGAGAAAAGGCTCTATTTGATAGCCCCAGATCAGTGGAGGTGAATAAAAACCATGGACTGAAGAGATTGATGTTTTTTATTTTGTTTTTGTTTTTCTTTTGCCAAGTAAGTTGTTTTGCTCCTAATTAGGACATTAGAATCTCTTTAATTGCATTCTGACCAAAGACTTTTGGAGGTCCATGAGGACAAGTCACCATATGTTGCCTTTGAAAGAACACATCTGAGACACCAAAGCTAATAATGAAGCAATAGAAAAGATCAAGACTTGGAGTATATTTTTTATTTCCTTATTTTACTATCAAATTTGTGTTCTCAAAATTGATTTTATATGCAACAGTAGTCATTTAATTTATTATCTGCTTGCACCACCTCATTGTACCATGTTGTCTATAGAGCAGAGTGCATAATAAGGCAAATGAATCTTGAATCTCATTCCAGTTTGAGGGTTTTTTCCCCCTGATGTATGATAAAGGCTTTGTTATAATTTGTTGATTTCCATGGCAGAGTCCCCGAGTCATCCTCCTGGCAAGGCTTTCAATGTGAGGTTTGAACTCCAGGCAGGTCTAGCACAGTGAGGAACCCCTCCCACTTAAGAATAAATGCTGACAGTGCCTTTACATGAATGTTCATTCATCTCTACCTAGATATAGATGGGACATTCTAAAGCAGGTCTGTTCTGAAGTTACCTTATAATGTGGTTTCGGTATACAGTAATACAAAGTGAGTGGAGGGAGTCCGTCAAGACGCTATATGGCTCCTTGGTTTAATTGACAAAATGATGAGGTTTAATTGACAAAAATGATGAATTTCCTTTAACCTGCATTCAGGCTAGATAATAAGAGGCAGTTCATTACTGCATTATTCCCAGTACTTATATTTTGGTTCATTCCTAGCATTCTCCTTAGTATTTACATTTGCGTCATCTTGTGCTGATAGAAGTTTATATTAAATGTTTTAGAGCCTGAACATCTGACAAATATTTGTTAATGCCTAATGTGGGCAAAGCATTATGAGGTGTGTTTCTTTGGGTTTTAAAGAGTGCTCAAATTGCAGTTTGAAACTGAAGGGGCTTCCAGGATAATAGATAAAAATCTTGTTTTCACGTAATGGTAACGTGAGGTAGAATGAAATGTGTCATAGGGGGGTGCTGAAATGCTGTAGGCGTTCTGAGAATTAACTGTTGTCTTGTAGTCGCTCTTATTTGCCTCTCTTTGAAAATAGATCAAAGGCTATAAAAACTACAATGGTTGGAAAAATAATGAATATTAAACAGTACACATTAGAATCAGTGAAACTGAAAGTGTTACACCCATGTCTTCCTTTAGGAAGTACATACTGACGGCCTGTTGTCAAGCGCTGATGGTGGATATGTGGCTTCTGTCTCTAGAAGCTCACAGACTTGTAATAAAGGAGTGTGTGTAATATATGTATTTCACACATATTTGTGAATGGATGAACTCATTACTCTGAGATAAGTTGTACTACCTAAAGGATGGCACTCATGCAGTCTGAGGTTTGGAAGGAGCTCAAATCATCATATTAATGGGTGTCTGTGCCTTTTATAAAACATAAATATATATATTTTTTAAAGAATAAGCTTTATTTATTTATTTATTTATTTGGCAGAGAGAGAGAGAGAGATCACAAGTGGGGGGAGAGGCAGTCAGAGAGAGAGAGGAGGAAGCAGGCCCCCCGCTGAGCAGAGAGCCTGATGTGGAGTTTGATCCCAGGACCCTGGGATCATGAACTGAGCCGAAGGCAGAGGCTTTGACCCACTGAGCTGCCCAGATGCCCCAAAACATAAATATATTTTTGCCCATTCATAGTAATTTGCATTTTGTTGGTGTTATACCACAATTCTGGATTTTGGGGATGAATTTTAATGTATACCGACCAACATATTAATTGTCCTTTCTAACTGTGGGACCCACCACATAGTCCACAGAACCAGAAGCAGATCTTCTCTCCCTTGAATTGACATTTGCCTACTAATCAACACACTTTCAGTCCCTTCAGCTGAGCACAAGGAACCCTAATTATTGTCTTTGTCATGTGGTTAAGATGAGCCACGCGATGTGCTGGACTTTTGTTCTACAGTGATGAATACAAGCCCCAAACCTCAGGGAGTTTAGAGTCTGCAAAATAGGGTGGATGTGTCGTCGTTCAAGCTGCCAGAAAGCTTTCTAACTGCTCTACCACTCAGCAGTAAAAGGAATGTCTTCCTCACGTTGGTCAGATGTTCTCCTATCACTCTTTCCTCATTCTGCTTCTTGGAATAAGCTCTCTTTTATCATCTCTGGCTATCAAGATCTTATACATTTGAAGGAGACTACATAAATGTTATCAGCTCTGAAAAGTCTGGTCCCCGTCTGTGAAATCCATTAATATATGACACCATGCAAGTTGGGCTCATCACTCACTGATTTCCACTGTCATTATTTGTGAACCTCTCTTACTTCCCTACAAGTTCATGCTCTCCTTTAAAAAACAAATGAGATGTTTAATATATTTGTATCAACCTATCACATCAAGGCTTAATGCCCTATTCCGTGGGAGTAATTAGATCTTTTCTGGACTAGAATAAGAAAGGGAAGAGTAAATAAATAGCTTGCTTTCTTTCTCACTGGTCAGCATCAGGAAGACCTGAGAATGACACCAGCCTTCCTCAACATTTCGAGTCTAGCCACAGGAAATTTCCAGGAGCAGTTTGTTTTTGAAAACTCAACTCGTAGACAATTTTAAACATTGGACGCACAGTAGAACACAAATGCTCAATTATAAATGAGAGATTGGGGGCATCTGCTCAGTAATTCATGAAATTGTCAGATCTGAATAATGAAACACAAGATAGTTCTCAATCTATTTCTGTACTCTGATTTTGAGCATTCTGGGAAATAACCTTTCAGGGTCCTAAATATCGGTTATGCTTTTAAAGAGTTCAGAGATGCATAACTGGATGACTGTTCTAAAATCCCAGCGGGTTTTGTGGAGTGTGTAATACTGCTTTTTTCCTCTTGAAGAGAAAGTCTCATGGTTGGCCCACATTTTCACTCTTTAAAGGATCCAAGGAATTATGGTAGATTACCCTCACCGGTCACCCAGGTAGTGTCACTCACATAGCAAATACAATTCCATCAAAGATCAAGGGGCACAGTCTGACAGTGTGACGAACACATAAGCCATTTCTTTTAAAACAGGCTCCATAGAGATGGAAGGGAGGGAGCCATGATGATCTGCGGGCCCATTTCATGGCAGGTGCGGAGCTGTGGGCTTTACATACATCATCTCATTCAGCTGACAGGCTCATGTGCTATAGGTAACAGACAGAGAGTTGAAAAGAGCTAAGCCACGTGCCTGAGATCACAGAGCTAGTAAGCGACAGAATTTGGACAACAAATGTTTCAATCCTTGAGGATACCTTTTTTCCTGTAGAACAAAGTGAATTTATTTACATGAATGTACTTATGAAAATTTCAAGATATCGTGAGTAAAGCACATTGACACTGTTGTTTTTAGAAGAATTCACTCCTTTCAGGCAATGTATATTAACTTTATCTGGAACTTCTCTGATAAAACCTTGTCATTCTTGGTCACCATGGTGGCCATTAGGCATGTATCAGGTGGTATTCTAGCTTTTTCTCTTGTTTTTTAAAAGAAAGCCACAGTGGACTTCTTTTTTTACCCCCAAGATTTTTATCCCTAAAGAGAAAGATCGTGCCACGTTATCCCTGAGATGGTCTTGTGCTGACCCACCCTGGACATTTCCATCATAGGGTGACCGTGGGATATTTGCTCTGTCACACCGACCTGTGCCTTTATGGATATATTCCTAATGTGGAGGAACATGAATTCCCTGTTTAGTAACACTTTGCTGTTTCCGCACATATAATGTGATAGTTATCTGTCTCTGATTCAATAGTGTACTTCTCAGTAGCATATTTGTATTTCGAATTTCTCGTCTCTGAGAAGCCTAGCAGAGGGAAATTTTGCTTGAATGTGTTTTCAGAAAGATGAGAAAATAATAAAGTGTAATGATGCTAAGATAACTTAATAGAAATCTTTGTACAGAATTGTTCCAAAATTTCTGCTCTCCCTTCTCCACATAAATGTCTTTAGTAGCCTTAATTCCTCACATTCCCTGAACTCAGTTTTTCCCCTCGCTAATCCCTTTTCCTTACCTTTCCTTTCTGCTATTAAAAACAACAACGACAACAACAACAAAAAACAAAACAAAACAAAAACAGAATAAAGGAGAAATTAAAGCAGTAGCAAGATTTTACTCATGATGATCACAATAGGGAAGTAGAGACCTCAGTATAAATCTGGGCTCGATTCCAAATACGTGGGCACACGGGGACTTATAGCCAAAGGGCAGGGTGATAGTGAGTGGATGGAAAATGGCTGAGAGGAAACATGGTGGGGGCAGGGGAGATTCTGCTTAAAGGGACCCAACAGTGTTCTTGTTCAAAGCAGGCAGGATGATCAGATTCCAGGGGTGGTGGGTGGGTGAGGAATTTGATCAGATGTCAAAGCTGTGGCGTTCTCTTTGAACTGACATAGTAAGATTCTTGGTACAGCTGAGCGATCATAGGCTGGACAAGGATGGTCACCACGGTAGAGGCCTGGAGGCTGTAGGGAAGCCTGACCAAAGTTTGGTCAAAGAGAGAGTCTTGTCACTACGGTCTTGCCTTCTGGCCTCTCTTGGCTCTCTTTTCAGCCAGGACTCACTCCACAGGGATTTATTTCAGGGTTTCCTCCTCAGTTGTTGCTGGACTGATATCCAAGCATCAGTTCCCGGCTCACCTTCCTCTCCTTTCTCATCATCCATCTGTCTCCCAGCTTCATTGCCAAAAGTTTTTACAGAGAGTCTATACTCTTGGTCACCCTTTCTCTTGTCCCCTGCTTTCTGTTCACCCCGTGTGCCCATTCGGCTCAACTGAAACTGCTTTCTCAGAGACCCACATGTGACTCCTAGTTAGCAAATCTGATCATCGCTTCTTATTTTCCATTGCATTTGCTGTGGCAGACAGCCCTTGTCCTCTCCAGCCTGCAGAGTCCTCTTCACCTTCGTGGTGTTATTCTCGGCACTACGTGGTACATGAGTACATGCATAGAAATGGAATGTTTGAAAAATGAATAATTCATTTAGTCTCAGAAGGAGGTAGGCAAGACTGTGTGGGGTCAGGTTCTTAGAATGAGTAAGCTTAGTACTTTGTCACCTCTTATGTTGACAAAGGAGAGGAAAGGAAACAACAAATCTTCAATCTATACTGCTAATTAAAAGATAATATCCTGGGGCACCAGGATATGTGGTGGCTCAGTTGGTTAAGCCACTGCCTTTGGCTCTGGTCATGATCCTGGAATCTTGGATCCTGGATCGAGCCCCACATCAGGCTTTCCCTGCTCTGCAGGGAGCCTGCTTCTCCCTCTCCCTCTGCCTTTCCCCCGCTTGTGCTCTCTCTCTCTCTCTCTGTCAAATAAATAAATAAGATATTTTTAAAAAATAAAATGAAAGATAATATCCTCTTCTTTTTTAACCCATTAAAGAATTTTAGTCAATGTGTGATGCTGTCTTGGGAGCAGTCCTAGCAGTGGAAGTGTCTGTCTTTGGGAAAATGGTTTCCAGTTTTCTGTGATTATTAAGAGTAAAAAAATTGGATGCCATTTCTTAAAAGGATTATGTGAATATTCTGTGATGCCTGCTGCATAAAAGACATTGTACCTTGAACTATTTGAGATTTATTTAAAAATTGCTTCCATTGTATCCTCTCTATTTGGATATAATCAGAAGTGTCAACTTCAGAAATATATTGAAAGGCAAATGCTTTATTATTAACATTGTTTTATTTGAAAAGCAAATTGTAACAATGCAAAGAGAAGGCCCACATTAACTGAAATAGAGATGTCAGCTGAATTTTGGTTCCATGCCAGGTACCAAGCATCCATGAAGCTCTGAAACAGAAAGCAACAAGCCACACTGACATTCATCTCATTTCATTATTATTATAGCTCCTAGGTCCATCATAATCTTGTTCTTCCTTCCCAGCGGTATCTGCGACACACTCATTTTTTTTTTAATTTTTTTGTGAAGGCTCTTATTTCTATCCCTGTGCAATCCAGCTTAAATGGTTTGCTTTACCTGCTACTCCTGAAGCTCTTTGACAAACCATGGGTCTCTGAGAAGAGACATATAATTAACGTAGGAAATAGTAAAGATATTTTATAACTGAATAGCTATCATGATGTCTTAAATTATAAATTACTTTTTCCAATTTGCTTTGTCACAAACGGTTTCCACATAACTGTCAAAGAATAGAACAGCCGCCATTGGACCCGGTGACAAACAGCTGCACAGCGAGAGCGCTGAGCCCCAACAAAAGGTGTGGTTGATTGTCTATTATACATTCTGCTGTTGGAGACAAATGGTTCCCTGTGATTGTTTGAACTTTGTTGGGTTCTTGTTTCATCTTTCAGTCAGTGAAGGTGCTACTTATCTTTACTTTTTTTAAAGATTTTTTTTTTTTTTTTTTTTTTTTTGACAGAGAGAGATCACAAGCAGGCAGAGAGGCAGGCAGAGAGAGAGGGGTAAGCAGGCTTCCCTCTGAGCAGAGAGCCCAATGCGGGACTCGATCCCAGGACCCTGAGACCATGACCTGAGCCAAAGGCAGAGGCTTAACCCACTGAGCCACCCAGGTGCCCCAGGAATCTGGAAATTTTAACTTTAGTTTCATTGCACTTGATTTCCCTTGGCCATTTCCCCCACGATGTGTGGTTATGTGTCTAAATTTGTACAGTAGACACGCCTGCTTATTTATTTTCCCAGATCAATACTTAGAACTGACAGCACCCACCTCCCACCCCCAAGCAAAACTGTACCCAGGTAAGCAAAGTATTCAGTTAGCTAGCTAGCTTTCAGGGTTATTCATGTTTGCGCCTCATGAGGCAGAGACATGAATAACCATGTCCCGGCTGGGAGATAAATAGAGCAGAGTGAATCCCAATTTGTTCACAATGGAAAGAACATTGGATGAGAGGGAGCTTTGATATAGAGTCAAAGGCATTCCCTCGTTTGCTTTGTAGTAGAGGCTCAAAATAGATATGATAATGATTAATCAATTTTAAGTTCTCTCCCTGCTATAACAATGTCAGGGTGCAGTTTAAAGTCGAAGATGTGTATGGCAGTGTTTATAACTGTGGAAACACTCATAACACTGAGGGCATAGTACGAACCATTTAGAATAGAAGGAGCATTTGTATGCAATAAAAGAAAAAAAGTTCTGGGGAGAAGAATTAAGGAAAGGTTATGTGGGCATTTGGTCATGAAAATACAAATCATTGCTGTGGATGATTACTGTGAATCAGCTTTCAAACCTATTAGATGTGTCATTTAACCAGGCAACATATGCCTATTATTTTTTAGCATGAAAAGCAATTGCCATATGTTCAATAGTTATTGAATTGTGACCAGCAGGTGTGCGGCACAATAATAATGATAATGACAATAATAATACCTTCAGCTTTGACCCTCTCTCTGCAAGTTAGGGTGAAGATTAAAAACAACAACAACAACAACAACAATGATTTTTCAGTGTATTTGAGTAAAGCAAAAGCCTGGGGTAGGTAATTTATTTTATTTTTTTAAAAGATGTTATTTATTTGTCAGAGAGAGTGAGCACAAGCAGAGGGAGAGTGACAGGCAGAAGCAGAGGAGGAACACACGCCCTGCTGAGCAGGGAGCCTGATGTCGGACTCAGTCCCAAGACCCTGGGACCTTAGGTGAAGGCAGATGCTTAACTGACTGAACCACCCAGGCATCCCTGGGGTAGGTAATTTAAAGCAGAGATCGCTTTGAGTAGCCAGAGTGGATCTCCACCCCCCTCTTCCTTCATTCAAATAGTTGTCTCAGAGTCCATTTTGTTCCACTTATGTTAACCAAATAAGATTTCAACTCACCATAATGGTGATGCTCCTGCGTATTGTAGTGGGTCCTCAAAAAGTGCTTTCATATGTTCTATTGCTTGACCCTTGTAACAACTGTTTCGAGTAGGTAGGATAGAAATATTGTTTCCTGTTTTCTGTTTAAAAAGCAGAGACTCAGGCGAAGTGACTTTCTACACAAAAAGACAGAAAATCTCTTGAATTTTTCTCTGTAATGCTCGAAACTTAATGATACTAAAATGGCCATTCTAACAGAGTGTTACATATATGCTGTTGTCTGTTGTATTCTGTTGGAAAACATATTGTGAGTGGAAGTCAAGGGCAGGAAGACAAAGATACAGATTAATACAATAAGGGTGGTGCCACTAAAATAATACATAAAATCATGGCCAGTGGAGTCTAGAACATTCCTCTTTTACCTGGGTACTGTAAGGGCCTATTTAGCCAGAGCAGCTCCATCTTGTTGAACAACCATTTTGTTATTTATGCAGTAAAACTTAAACTGACCCTGTCCCCCCCCCACCCCCAGGGGACTTATTTAAAAGCATGTCCAGGAAACTAATAAAATATGGTCGACCAGTCCCAGTAACAGAGTCCAAACACAAGGGCAGGTCTGGTCAGATGGAGACATCCAATCGTGGAGCATGCATACTGTCTCCCTAGCTACCAGTGTGGGCCCCACCTTTTGGGCACCAATTCTGACCAAGGTGATAGGCTAGTTCAAATAGCTACTATAGGGTAAATTGTAATTCAGTTGGTTACCTGTGTGACCTAGCATGACTGTGCAACTTTCTCTGTGTGTTACAATCTCATTGGCCACCTATGTGTGGCCAGGCTCAACCACATGGCCAATGCCCTTTAAAAGTTAGTCTGTAAGGCTGGGAGGGGTTGCCCTCTCTGTAAGAGGCGGCTTGACCAGTCGGTTTGATTCTCGATGCTTGGCACAAAATAAAGCTTTGCTTGACCTTCGCTCCTTTGATCACAGACCTAACAGGTACCTCAATGCTGAGTGGATTGCAGTGACCATTTAGAGGGAAGACTATTGCCATCCTATCCCCAAAACATGTCTTGTTGATATGACACAGATGGGTTTGCATAATTAATATCATGTCCTCTTTCTGCTAACAAGGGGAAAAATGTACTTTTCTAGTGGAGGCAGTGTTGAAAATTGCTTACCAGCTCTTTTAATAATATAAAAAAGTTTCTGCCTGGTTAGAGCCTACACTTGCATATAGTTAAAACCTTTACCTATACATTGTATATAGTTAAAAGAACAAGTTAAAGTAGAAAAAGCAAAGATCCAAATTTTAAAACAACAAAATCCTCTTCTGATTCTCCCAGGAATAGTTGCTTCTCACATAGTAGCCTTTGCAACTTTGCAACCAGTGAGATGCAGTCAGCGACAATTAGAGTTTTCCGTGAATTTGAAGATACAACACAGGAGTCACAGGAAAGCCTGGCTTTAGAGAAACCTGAAATGAGAAATTTGAGACCCCAAACTCTCTTCCTTCCTCTTTTCTTGAAGGAGAAAAGCTTTCTCGAAATGATCTTTGTAAAAACGTCCTAGACCCACAATGAGTCTATCCTGAGTATATCACCTAATCTGGTACTTCTTCCTTTTCTGCTATTCATCTGGTCATTTCTGGTGATTAATTTCACCTTCCAGCCTTCTTGAAGAAAAGTCTGGCAATTCACCCTGCCATTTGAAGAAGGAAAATCAGGAACCTCTTGTTTGGTACGGATGTGAGCCAGGATGACAGCCGTCTGTTATCAGGCTTGGCATTTCCAAAGCTGAGTAGTTCCACGTGATACCATAATGTCGTGCTGGAATTGTGTTTCAGCTCGTGATTGGGTTTAGAATGTAAACAACCTTAGTACTGTGCTTGGGGAGAAATCTTTGGAAATGTTTAGTTTTTTAAAATATGGATTTAAAAAGGCGAACACATATTCTAATTTACAACAAAAAGGAAATGTCTCTTTAGTCTCATGGGATACTTTTGAAACGTTAACCATACGCTGTCAGTTGTGTGTGTAGTGGGGAAAGTTGTGAGTGACAGTAAGGAAGTGTTTTTAATATTATTTATTTTTAAGCCAGATAATATGTCCCAAGATTTCTTTAAAACTGCAAAGTATTTCTAATACTTTGGTGGGATAATTATTGCAAAGGGAAGATATGAAAATACTCATTCTGATAGTGTTTTGGGTGACCTTCTCTGCAGTCTCATACCAGACTGTGGCACAATACCTAACATTCAGCCTTAGTTCTTGATAGTTGTACTTTTTCTTGTAAACTATTTGTTCTGAGGCAAAAAGTCATTGGTTTTGAACTTAACTTGATTCGGGCAACAAAATGGTATTCCTAAACATATGCTTTAGCCCCACCATGACTTTTTAATCACTTTTCCATTTAATTTGCTTCTGAAAATTGATTTGCCCTTTAAAAATAATATCAGCATTTAAAGTAATTTCACTTGCTTTTTTGTCTGCACAGTAACTGATTTTTCTCCCTAAGAGAATGACTTCAAATATGCAACCTTTACAAAATGTGAAAACTGCTGTGTGTCAGCTAGAAATAGCAACTCTGATAACAAGAATGTGAATGTGGTCCTGAGCTGAGGTTGAAAGAAAGAGTTCCCTGAACGTCAGCTTTGTCACCTAGATTTGCAGGCACCATTGGGGAATAGGGAAGGACCTATCGCCAGGCAATACCCTGTTGGCTGTACTGTTTATTGTATCTGCAGGGTTGCTCCTTTGCTTCTTTCTCTGCACTACCTGCCTGCTTATCTCCTTCTAGGTGGTCACTATCAGCTCTAGCCATGGGGGTGTTGGTAGAAGGGGGGTGCGGGGTTTAAAAGTAGGACCCCTGATTTCATTGGTTCCTACCATCTCCTTATTTGTTCTTGTTCTATCAATCTGCTCATAAGTACATTCATACCACTCAGTGTCTTTGGTCTATTGAACAATAGCAATGACACTGAAATGTGTGCTCAGATTAATAACTTGGAGCAAGTGTATGAGATTTCTGATTTCTTGGAAACTAAAAGTGCTGAACATCCACATAGCTATCGCATTCATTATTTGGAAGATAATTGGCAAGTGTCTGTCCCTGCCTCCAATTGTTCATCTACATAATGGAACCACAGGCCATCCAAGTTTCTCTGAAAGTAGTAAGTTTTATTGGGAGAAGGAGAATCATCACAGTCATCTAAAAACTTGTTGTGTTTAGTGTCACTTGCCAAGAGATGTCTCGAATCGAGTGCTAAGTCTTCCCCCAGCCCTGACCTTTGAGCATCACTGCATCTGTATTCTAGTGCTAATGATAGGCAGGTCATAGCTTCAGATCCTTCGGGTGCATCAGGCTGCTGAAGTTTAGATCTAAGAGGGACAATGAAAAGCACATGTGGGTTTGTCGGATGGGATGAACCACTTGCACCCAGCTTCATGCAACCACTGGCATTACTTGGAAAATAAGTCCTCACTTACCTCCTTGCTCATGCGTCAATTCTCAGGAAGTCCTACCTCTCCTGTCTGAAGGCTACAACCTTCTCCAGACCTCCGACAGAAAATGGGAGGAGATTGAGGGGAGATGTTGCCCATCTGTAGGGATTCTGCAGACTCAATCAATGCTATCTGACTTGAAATAGAAAGGAAATTATTTATCAAAGCTTAGGCTGCAAGACAGGGCCAGGGCCAGAACCAGAAAATAGATCTTTACTGATGTTTTTACTATTAAATGCTATTTGGAGGGGGAAACGGAAGGGTACAACTTGTTGGCTCACATTGGTACACTCGGGCAAAGAAAGAGGCAGAGAATAAGGACTGATTAGAAGCAGAAATGCTATTTATTTTCCCATATCACAGTGGAAGTTGAAAATGTTCTTATAATATGCTACAAATGCAGGGTTATTGGAGAGTTTATTTTGTATATTTTATGAACATCCGGTAATTTCCAGTATGGTGGTAATTCAATTGTTGGTTCTTGCTCTCTGTGAGCGCTAAAACGATCTGTTGTTGATGTTATCTCTAGACAGGAGCAGACTTCATAAAATACAGCAATCTGTAGGCATGCATAGGAGTGTAGCTTTTAAAAAGTTAGTCTATTCCATTTTTCAGTTGTAAAGTGAAGTGATTTTTTAAAAGCTACCCTAAGTGAATTTTTATGTTTCATTCTTAGTTATTGAATTGTGCGGGTAACAAGTTTTTGGTGGGTACAGTTCCTAAACTTAGGAAAGCAATTATTCCATCATATAGTAGCTTTTACCTTTTTTTTTTTTTTTCTTTAACATAACAATTTTAGGATGTCAGGTTTTAGATGTTTACTTTTAACTTGTTTGGCTGAGCTGACATTTAAATTCAGTCCCAGAGTTATGTGAATGGACTAGCCTTTTACCACTTCTTTTCTTCTTACTCATTGGAAACCAGCACAGGGAACACCATCACTTAATGAGAAAGATGTTTCCTACTTTGTTTCCTTTTATCCCACTCAGGACTGCCTGGGGAAAAAGATTGCTTCCTTTCTAAAGATGGTAAGCCAAAGAAATGGAAAATGTACACATGAACATTTGTGCCTCTGTCCTATTAACCTTGAAAAGAGGGGGCAAGACTGTTAGATATTTAAATATTAAGTTGGTATAAGGGTTTCACCTAACTTAATTTATATATTTCAAAACTGTTTTGATTTTTTTCTCTGAAATGCATTTGGTCTTCTGACATCCTTTGTGAGATTTATGTTATTCTAGTTTCGATTTGGGTTCTTTCTGTGTCTGTCATGAGTGGTTTAATCTCTGATACTCGTGTGTCATATTTTTTTTTTAAAGATTTTATTTATTTATTTGACAGAGAGCGATCACAAGTAGGCAGAGAGGCAGGCAGAGAGAGAGAGGAGGAAGCAGGCTCCCTGCTGAGCAGAGAGCCCGATGCGGGACTCGATCCCAGGACCCTGAGATCATGACCTGAGCCGAAGGCAGCGGCTTAACCCACTGAGCCACCCAGGCGCCCTCGTGTGTCATATTTTAAAGCCACATGAGACAAGATGGGCCCTATTATTCCTTTGTACTTTTTTGAAAAATTACATGATAATAGTGATAATCCACATACTGAATTAGGGATGTTCAGATATCACCAAATAATAGATTATCAGAAAAATCTTCTTTATAAATTAGAAACTGAAATTGACATATTTTACTGGCTTCACTTCACCTAGGGGAATAACTATTGTTTTTAATTCCTGGTTTAAGAAGTATATTTGAGGGGCGCCTGGGTGGCTCAGTGGATTAAAGCCTCTGCCTTTGGCTCAGGTCATGATCCCAGGGTCTTGGGATCGAGCCCCACGTCGGGCTCTCCTCTCAGTGGAGAACCTGCTTCCCTTCCCCGCCGCTTGCCTCCCTGCCTGCTTGTGATTTCTATCTGTCAAATAAATAAATTAAAAAAAAATGGCAGTATATTTGAGTTCCATAGGAGGATAGATACCAAATTTTCAGTTCTAAACCCAGGTGTTAGGGAAGTTAGGGAATGAAGGAATCCTTGTATGTGTTTGATAGCCATGCATTGAAATACATACGTCATTGAAAGTATATTGTTAACGATAATTTGACCAACTATCTTGGACCAGTGGCTCTTGAGCTCTCTAAATGCAATTGGTGTAAGATATTGCCTGGAATGGTTGTTTGCTTGTGGTCTCATTCTTTCAGGGTCAAGATGACAGTGTGCGAGGAATGGTTATTCCGTTGTGTCAGCCTGCCAGCTCTGTGTGGCTCTGAGCAGTTGTAAACCACATCCCAGGAACACACACACAGACTTCTCAGCTGGGAAATGGAGGTTGATGGTAGGAGAACTGGGATTAGAACCCAGGAACTCCTGGGGGAACTTGCTTGTATATGGGAGGTCAACAAATAGGCACAAGATCATCAGCTCAGGGAGATTCTCTGGGGAAAATGACTAATGGAAGTGGCAATGCAACCATCTCAAATATATAGTTTTACCCAAACTCATCAATCATTAATTTGACCAGGTAAGAAAAACTAGCCCCGCTTGGCTTGGATGTTAATTCACTGATTCTTGTCCTCCTGTGAGTGAATCTATGCCAAACACAAGAGCTGCCTTAGTCAGTGGATTCACTGACATTCCTGCCCCCCCCCCAAATGTATAATCAGGCCAGTCCTCATCCACGCTCTCCAAACTCCTCTCATTATGCTTTTGTCTGTTTCCCCCTTCAAATTTATTCCTCCTTCTCCATCATTCTGCAGCCATGCGCTTTCCCTAACCTCACCTTCCACCAGTACAGGCTCATCTGTAATCACCTCTTACCGTGCCCTGTTCACTTCCTACCTTACTGCATCTTTACTCTACTTCTATCACATAAATGTTACCAGCATCACTGACATTTTATATATAAGGGCACCGAGGTGTGCAGGGATTATGTGAGTTGCTCAAAGTCACGCTGCTAATTACTAGTAAAAGGCAGGAATCAGCTCAGCTCTGGACGAGGCTGTAGTCTGTGTGCTTATGTGCTGGGACATATGTGTGATACCTGGAAAACAACATAATAGCAAAATAGCGACGAGTTTACAAGTATCTGTGAGTCTCTAAAGAGGGCAAGGGAAAATTCTGTGAAGTGAGCTAAGTTGAGCTTTTACTGCTGTGTGGTGATGGTGGTGAAGCAGTTATCAACTCCTGTTACTTGAGCTTTAAGTGATGGGCGCACACATGCACCTTTGATGATAAGGCTGTGATGGAGGTTAATGTCCCGTTAATGTCGGGTCAGCCTCAGATGTCTGACCTTACGTAAAAACTTAGGCTTCTTGTGAAGTCTGCATCTGACACTCTAATCTCTTCCCAGCAGACACAGGTGTCCTTCTGTGCACAACATCAAACCAAGCCGAGGCTGAGTAGTCCCTGGAGAACACCGTGCCTGTGTCAGTCTCCCTGACCAGGCAGACCTCAGCCTGTCCTCCCACTAGTGGTGCGCATCCGTGAGCTGCCCCAAATGGACTAAAAGTTCTCTCCCAGCATGCTTCTCTGTGAGCTGGGGGAGGGGTGGGAGGGACGGGGTGAGAGTAGAGTGTCTCTTTTCTCTAACCTGCTTCACATTAGGACTTCTTCCTTTGTTTCTTTTTGCAGAGGCAAATGAACTTATTTATTTATTTTATTATGTTCCAGTTAGCCACTGTGTAGTACATAATTAGTTTTTGATGTAGTGTTCAGCGATTCATTAGTTAAGTATGACACCCAGCGCTCATCACAGCTAATGCCACTGGCCCCCCTCAATACCCATCACCCTGTTCCTCCTTCTTCCCACTCCCCTCCCCTCTGAAACCCTCAGATTGTTTCCTGGCATCCCTAGTCTCTTATGCTTCCTCTCCCTCTCTGATTCCTCCCCCGTTGGATTCCCCTCCCTTCCCCGATGGTCCTTCATGCTGTTGCTTATGTACCGCTTATGAGGGAAACCATAAACAATCCTTGGTTGAAGAAAAGTTTTGTTGTTTACTCCACAGTCTCTGTGGAAAGATCTGATCTGCATTAACCGCCTGCTTTGTTTTTCCCTTTCAGGGTTATTTCTGCTCTGTGTTAAATCTGAACTTTAGATTAGGTGCATGGGAAGTAGCTACCTGGAACACCTATGATTTTCAGCCAGTTTGAAACATAAATCTGAACACTTCTAAAAGAAGTGTTTGGGGGCGCCTGGGTGGCTCAGTGGGTTAAAGGGCTTAGCTCATGATCCCAGGATCCTGGGATCAAGCCCCGCAGGGAGCCTGGTTCCTCCTCTCTCTCACCTGCTTGTCTGCCTACTTGAGATCTCTGTCATATAAATAAGTAAAATCTCTAAAAAAAAATAAAAAAATAAAAAGAAGAAGAAGGGTTTGTTAAAGGACAGACCTCTCAAACCGACATAAGGTGGAACCCAGGTCCCATAAAGGCGGCACTATGTACGTTTAAGGATGCATTGAGTGTCTGCCTCCACTGGAAAATACTATGATTCCGAGATCAGAGTGACTTTATTGGATTTGTATTACCTTTTGGAATCTTCAAATTAGGATAAATGTGTAGGTACAGCTAATTAGCAGTAATACGATCAAGAAAAATACTGGGAATGTTTCAGATTTTGCTGCTGCAAATTTGTAAGAAAACAATGGGTGGCAAAGTAATTGCAGATCTCAGGAAAGCTGTTGTATTGAGTAGAGGAGGAGACTAATTTTTCTTTAAGTCGTAGAGGAATGCAGGAATTACCTTTTGGTTGCTGGTCTTCCCTTAGTTTCCGTGAGCAAAAGGGGATGTTTAAGAAAGAAAACTGAAGCCTGCTTGCAGAGGCAAGATAAGAAGACAAAAGAGTTGGGCAGATCACAGTGAAGAGAAAATATTAGAATTTGTTCTGATTGTAAATTGAATCTAATTATATTCAGGGGCAGGTTAAAGTAATCAGGAGGTAAGGAACCCAATTATGAGATAGTCTTGATAACATAGATGGTTCCATAAAATGCAAAAAATAGAGAGATTAAAATAGAATACTTTAAATTCTGGAGGAGTTTAAAAATGAGTGTTTAAGATAAAAACTTAGAAGGAACAGTACTAAAACTTGAGGTATGTTGGTCTTGAAGGAAAATGAAAGGCTCATTTTTGTGTATTTAGTAGAGAAATACCAGCTTTCTCTAATTTAACACCATTTTGTAAGTGCTGCTGGATTATAGGATTTTGACTGCTGAGGAAGGGTTTTGTGAAAAAGCAAAAATAATATCAAACCAATCATATGCCTGTGGTCAGATTGTTCCTCTCATTTTACTTTCTTTCACGAAGACCATCTTTTGGAGACCTTTGAAAGTAAAGCTTGGGAGTTGGACAGTTTTTCTAGTTAAAGTTTGTGGTTTGTTTGTGGAAAAACCTTTGTTACGGGTTGCCAGGCCTTTTTCTAAGAATTTTAGATGCTCCTGCTGCGCAAGGAGCTGCTCAAGTCTGTTCCTGCAGAAACAATGTTCGGCTCAGTGGTTACATTCTACTTCTCCTGTGTGACGCCCAATCTTGACAGGCAATCAGAATTAAAGTCAGTTCTCTGTGGTTAGGAGGATGGTTTGGGAATTAAGACTCAAAAGAGGAGTGCTTGTTTGTGACTTTCTTGTGTTCTCAGCCCCAGACTCACATTTTCCCTTCATTAGGAAAGCCCGACATGTGCATTTTTCAGGAATTTCGGTGGCGTGGTCGACAGAGAGGTTCTTGGACTCACCCCCAGCTCTGGCACTTCTGTTCTGTAGCTATTCAGTGAAAGAATTTCCCCAAACCCAGTGCCCTGCCGTTCCCCAGCATTCCCAGGAAATAACTCCCAGCAAGGGGCGCTATTTATATGGCATTAAACTTTGCCCAGTGCTCTCTCATTTCAGGATTTCTCATTTCCTGAGAGCTTGTCACTCTGCTATAGGACATACTCCCAAGAGGGAAGAACAGCGTCAAGGGTCAGCCTTTTCCCTCATCTTGAAACTTCCACTGAGAAATTGCGATTCTTACTTAAAAAACAGAACAGAATGAAACCAAGGAAAAACCCACCATAAAAACAAAACCGTGAAACAGAAAGTCTTCTTAACTCTTAACTACTTTACCCCTTCCACACACACCCAATTCCTTGAAATCAAAATTAATTTGCTCGTATTCCTATTGGCCCCAGACACATAACGATGAATTCTTTTTCCTCTGTGAAAAAATGAGTTGCTTTTACCATGGGCCACTTTGGCAGAAAAGAGTCTCATTAAAGAGGCAGCAGAATGTGAATTCAAAGGGATAATGCTATTTTCTTTTACTTGGTCTTGTTCTGTGCATTGTTAACTGAGGGTAGCCTTGTCCAGTCATTGCTCCTCATTGCTACTCATTGACCATTATGACCATAAGGAAGGATTCTTGAGCATTGAGTGGATCTCCTTGCTCTCCCTTGACGGCAGATCAAAATTGAAGCATGCTTAAAATGGCGCTATATGCAGAGCACAATGTCCAACATTGTAGGTGTTCACTCAGTAGCTCTGAGCGCTTACACTTGAAGAAATTCTTGGATATGGTGGGAATAGGGAATGAACTTTTTAATTACATGCTTGTTGTTTTCTGTTGCCATGAACAAAATTAATGAGAAATTAATTCACAAGTTTATTTATGCATTTTCCCATTTACGAGAGGACCTTTTCCCACAACCCTTGCATTTTTGTTCTTTCAGCATTTTTTTCCCCTTAGTACTCAAATACCCTCTTTCTTGTTTAAACAGCATTGGCAACATTCAGTAGACTTAGCGCCCCGTGGAAGTCTGACAATTACTTCCTTATGGTTGCTTTTTTCAAAACCAGGTCCAGAATAAATAAGACTTTTTCATGTCTCAGTCATTTTTCCTGGTGACATCTGTTAGTTTTCAACATTGCCCAGGCAAAGCAGTATTATTACTACGTTTTTGACTGTGGAGTATAGGAAAATACAAATTAGTATATGTTCTTTTGGTGAAACATAAAGTAAACGGCTATGGGTACTCTCTTTGTAAGCCATGTTTTATCTGCACCTGAAAAATCAACCAGTAAGAAGATGATGGCCGTGGTGGGGAAGGCATAGTGCATCAGCTCAATTTAGTGGTCTTTTACCCTTATTCACTCTAAGGGTAAAGATGCAGAGACAGGAATACCACGTTTGTCTTACTAATAACCAGTTAATATCAAAGCACTTTGAAAACAATGCAGTAGAAACACTGGATGATAATAATACAGTTAACACTTCTCACTGGTTGTGCATTTTCAAATGTGTGAAGCAAGGCCATTCATTAATTACTCTATAAACCAAAACCAGATCTTTGAATTCTCCTACTTTCCTGTCCTCAGGCAAAAGCATATTTAGTTTTATATAAAAATCTTATACATAATTTTGAATTTCCAGAGTTGAGTAAGTAATAATGGGTTTTCAAATTAATTTTTTTTTCTCCTTTTCAGAACCAGAAACCTCAGGCTTAAGATCTTACCTAAGGCTTAGCAAAGAGTACAGCCACAGTTAACCTCAATTATACACTGTAAATATTTAGATTACAGGCAGGCAGGAAGCTGGGGAGCTTCAAGATTCAGGTATAAAGGATTCCTGTAAGACTGACATTGAGATGGGGTTTAGGGATTGGCATTTCACTGATAGAGGGAAAAGATATAATCACCATTAGAAACAAAGAGAGAAACAAGAAGGGCTTTCCATACAAAGAGAAGCTGAGAAGAACCTCAAGAACGCTTACATTTCCTTTGTGACATGGATGTGATTGTCCATAGAAGACCAGCAAATGCACAGCCATATGTACTATTACCACTTGGCAACAAAGCAAGGAGGCAAGACAGTGTTACATTTGTGAAGGTGTTGATCAGAGAAATAGTCTGGGGAGCTGGGGAGTTTGCATATTTTAAAATATGCCCGAAGGAGTACAGTTTTATGGAAGTAGCTTTCAAGGGGGTTTGAGACAATAGAATGGGCTACATATGTGAAAATGGTCATTTTCATTTTTAAAAGATTTTATCTATTTATTTGAGAGACACAGAGAAGAGAGAGTGTGAGGGGTGTGGGTGGGGGCGGGAGGGGCAGATAAAGGAGGGAGAAGCCGACTTCCCTCTGAGCAGGAGGCCCCACGTGGGTCTTGATTCCAGGACCCTGGGATCGCGATCTGAGCCAAAGAGGGATGCTTAACTGACTGAGCCACCCAGGCACCCAGGTCATTTCCGTTTTTAAATTAAACTCTAAGTAAAAGTTTCGCTCTCTTGTTAAGGCACAGGTATTTGCTTTGCATTTTGCTGCCCCTGTGCTTTTGATTTGATCCTTAGCGTGTGATTTCCTATTGGAGTTTTTGATAAATGTATACAGCTTTTTCATTGTGTCAGAAGGCTAAAAGGAACCTTGGATGGTCATTTTGTTTAACTGAATCATGCTTGTGTTTTGGCACAATTATCATTTTATGAAAGAAACACAAATTTCTCATGATGTTTCATAGTGATGCAAATCCAGGTGAACAAATAAGTTCTGGAGTCTAGTTGGGGGATTTAACTAGGATGGTAATTTGTCCAACAAAGACACGTGACACGTAAGAGACCTAATAGTCAATTGGCATGTTCCCTCGTTATGTTAATGCTGAAGTTTAAAGTGATGGATGAACTAGATTTTTATCTACATGCCTTGACTTTTGAGAAATCTGGAGATTAGAGGCCCAGTGTTTCATAGCAGAAATGGCTTGTCATTGATTTTTCTAAAGTGTCTCCCATGTTTCAGCGTCCAAGCGACTCACTGGGGAACAAAGAGAGAAATCCTTTTTGATGAATTGGATGTCACTTTGAGTCAGGATTCCTTAAACTTTTTTATCTCTTTAAAACCATTGGTGCCTTTCTAAATCAATATCAAGCAAACAATAACCAAAAATCACCGCATATAAAAGTGACAGGGTATCCCAGAGTTTGTTGTCATTTTTTTGGTCGCTGGCATGTTTTTCCAGGAGAACAAAGAGCTTAGCCAATTAACACCTAAGGGATACCCTTGAGGGGTGAAATGGAATTGGAAACGCTCCTTCTCCCCCTTTTGGAGAGCCTGTTGCATGGAAGGAAATCCTGTCCCTGGAAATCCAGTGTTTCCTTCAGTGATGAAATGTATAAAAGCCACACTGTTGATGAAAGGCATGTTTGGAGCCTCTTGGGCTCAGCCTGGGCAACTGTAATCTCCGAACTGAGTTCATTCACATTTTCTTCTTAGGAGAAGTATCATTTTTGTGCAGACTGGGGATAGAGGCTTGCTTAAGCGGTAACATTCTTAAGGAAAAAAATAATTTCTTTTCCTCTAATAAAGAGGGGCCACTTCATAATGAATTTCTTTTTGACCGTGATGGACACTTTCAAAGTCCAGATGGTCAACTTGGACTTTTGAGCCCTTCCATCTGAGAAAACTTATCAATTACTGAGGCTTAAACACAGCAGAGCAGAGGACAGCCTTGTCATTGAGACCACAGAACTAGGCAGCGTGGGTATGCCAGCTGCGGGTTCTCTTATCTTCCTGTCTTTCCGTTACCTTGTTGCCAGTTTGTGGGTGCTTGTGGGAGGAGTTTTAGACAAGAACCAGAGGTTGATACATAACAATTTCTGGATTGTATTTGTGCAGCCACTTCTAATTTTTCCTGAGACTTTGGGATGATAACTCTTGCTGTTGCTTTGTTACTATTATCCCTTTTTTTTCCCCCTCTAGGTTTGAATCTGGGACAAGTAACTCATGTCTGTACAAAGAAATTCCCCTGAGGAATTAGAGATAAGCATGTATATCTCAATAAAACTATCCAAAAAGACATTTCTGAGCTTTGAAGCAGATGGCCGTTCAGCTATTGTTAGAGACCTAAATTTGTGTTCTGCTAATTTGCATCTGCAAATCACAATAGCAGGGGGGACACATTCAGATCTGACAGAGGTAGGAGGTTGAGTTTCTGATAACTCTGTCCTAAACAAAGCCGTACTGAAAACAAATCTTAGGAAAAGATAAATTGAGCACAGAAACATCTGGAACCAGCCCGTTAAAGTGTAGTTTGTTCATATGACCTATTTTAAGAGACTACCAAGTTTGTGGTAGATCCTGCGTTAGGATCTACCTTAAGAATACTTACTAGCAGTTTAGGCTTGTTAAAGTTACTGAAAATTGTTGAGGCTTTGTTCTCCAACTTAAAATATGGAGGCAATAAGTTCAGTTATCCATGTGGTTATTGTAAGCTCAATAAGTTTACCAATTTCTATTTGAGAGAGAGAGCTGTTTCCAAAGCTTTCTATTCAACTGAGGAACAAGCAAAACATTCTGATTTAGTACATTGATGTTTGAGCCTTTTTGATTTAGAATATTCAGTATTTATCTTATAATAATGAATCAAGACTTGCCAGTTGACAGGGTGAATGTATGGGTGAATGGGAGAGTGAATAAATGATGTCCTCAACCCTCTTAGTTATGATTGGATATATACTGGGACAGTGGGTCTGAGAAAATTAAAAAAGAATTGAGAAGGTAAAAATTTTTACATTACAAATATTGCCTGGTGGGCTGATGATTATAGAGACAGATGTTTTATATTCAGTATGTTCGACCACCATAATTCACTTCTGTCTGCAGTCTTCCATTCTCTTAAAGAAGGGCACCATGTTAATTATGCTGGACAATCCTCATAGAAGGAGCTGGAGCTGGATAAGAGAGCAGCTCTGGCACTGGTTGAAAATACGTGTACAAAGTCCACAATCAGCCTCCATCACCTTCTCTAATAGAGAAGGGCATGCATATTTTCTTAAGCACAGACCGAGACAACATATTTTATATTTCTGTTCCACACATTGACATTCTTGTAATTTTTAATGGTTTGGGGAATGGTAAGAGCAAGGGAAAGAACAGCCTAATACTGTTCAAGAGGCTCATTCAAATTCCATAAAGAAGTGAAGACTTTGGTCCTGTAATGATGGTTTGTGAGAAGAAGAATATCAAATATGGGTATAGCTCTAAAGAGCACACCATTATCTTTAATACCTGCTTAGCAGAAGAGTATTTATTGTGGAAAAAAAAAAAAGTAAAGTTGAGTTAAAAGTTGATGATGGCCTTGTTACAGATATAAGCAAACTAAATCTTTCTTTTTTTAAAAGCATGTTAAATGTTAAATCTAAAGATCCCAGCGAAATTTCTATTGATTAACTGGTTAGTATTATAATAAGCAACTTATTTTTGTCATATTTATGATCTGTTGTAGACTCACAGATCTATATATCTTATCCATCCATCTATTTATCGCTTAGAGATAGAAAGGACCTTAAAAGCTGTCTATAACTTCTTTGAAATGTGTTTTTATGTTCCTTTCATATTTTGTATAAAATAAGCACCAGGCTTCTTTTCTTCTTTTGGTTGCCTGCATTGCTCCTTCTCTTTCTATAAATATATAAAACAAATATTTTTATTTATTTATATATACATAATATATATAGTACTTATATATTAATATATATTTTATATATCTAAAGAAAATATACATATTTTATGTATGTAAAATATGTATATAAAATATGTAAAATATATAAATTTATATATACATATAAAATATGTATATTTTATTTTTATATATACATATATGGGGTGTGTGTGAGTATAATTTTCATTTGACTTATAATGTAACTTTACTATGGTAGAGAATTCTAGAGGCTTAAATATGCAGCTTGTTTTGTGACATATGCTTGATCGTATGTTTTGTATGAAATCTTTGGTTAGGAACATACTTACAATGAGAGTTGTAGCTCCATAACAGGGACAGTGCTCGTACTTGTATGGGGATTTTATGGTATTTTCACAGTGATTGGCAAAGGCAGGGAGGCCCGATTCCCTCTAATGCACTGGATGAATCAGGTTAGAACCACCTGCTTTTCATGAAATATGTGAATGACCCCCTAGATTTTCATATAAATGAGTAACAGTTTATATTGGAGCCTAGAAATAATTTCATTTTACTTATAAGCACAAAACTCTATTCCCACATTTTAACATACTGTGCGTTTTCCAGGAAGATAATTCAGGTAAATTGATCATATTTTCCTTCATTTATTCAGAACTTTTACAAGAGATAGTCAACATTTAATAAAATGCCATGCTCCCAAACAGTACTGCTTGTGGTACTTGAGTTAAGGATACAGAACATATTAAAATTTCCATGCAAGCTGTAGCACTTGCATTACATGACCCTAAATGGGTACAAGAATCCAGGTACTTTGTGGAATTTTGTGTGATTTGTGTGTGTGTGTGTGTGTGTGTGTGAGAGAGAGAGAGAGAGATAGAACACTTAAGTCCCACTCTCTTAGCAAATTTCACTTGTACAGTGCAGTGTTACTAATTGTAGTCACTATTGGATCCTCAGACCTTATTCTTATAACTGAAAGTTTGTACTTTCTGTTAGCCTCTCCCTAATTCCCCCACTTGCTGGCACCTGGCAACCACTTTTCTGCTCTTTGTTTCTGTGAAGTCAACTTTTTTTACATTCCACATATAAATGATGCCATGCACTATTTGTCTTTCTCTGTCTGGCTTACTTAGCATAACACTCTCCAGGTTCATTTACATTATTGCAAGTGATGTAAATTCCCTTTTAAAAAGACTGAATAATATTCCACTCTACGTATATACCACATTTTCTTTATCTATTCATCTGTTGGTGAGCACTGAGGTTGTTTCTGTATCTTGGTATCGTGAAGAATGGGGCTACAAACATGGAAGTACAGGTACCTCTTTGAGATAACGATTCTGTTTCCTTTGGATATATACTCAGAAGTGGGACTGCTGGATCATATGGTAGTTCTGTATTTTTTACTTTTTTTAAAATTGAGTTTTAATTGATATATAGCATTATATATATATTTTTTAAGATTTTATTTATTTGACAGACAGAGATCACAAGTAGGCAGAGAGGCAGGCAGAGAGAGAGAGAGGAGGATGCAGGCTCCCTGCTGAGCTGACAGCCCGATGCGGGGCTCAATCCCAGGACCCCTGAGCCGAAGGCAGAGGCTTTAACCCACTGAGCCACCCAGGCACCCCAGATATATAGCATTATATTTGTTTCATGTGTACAGCATAATGATTTGATATTTGTATATAGGTGGGAAGCGATCACCGCAGTAAGTCTAGTTAACATCTGTCACCTTACATAGTTCCAAAATAAAGCTTTTCTTGTGATGAGAAATTTTTTTTTTTAAGATTTTATTTATTTATTTGACAGACAGACAAGTAGGCAGAGAAGCAGGCAGAGAGAGAGGAGGAAGCAGGCTCCCTGCCGAGCAGAGAACCCAAGGCAGGGCTCGATCCCAGGACCCCGGGATCATGACCTGAGCTGAAGGCAGAGGCTTTAACCCACTGAGCCACCTAGGTGCCCCGTGATAAGAACTTTAAAGTTCGACTTTTTTTTTTTTAAAGATTTTATTTATTTATCAAAGAGAGGGGGAGAGAGCGAGCACAGGCAGACAGAATGGCAGGCAGAGGCAGAGGGAGAAGCAGGCTCCCTGCTGAGCAAGGAGCCCGATGTGGGACTCGATCCCAGGACGCTGGGATCATGACCTGAGCCGAAGGCAGCTGCTTAACCAACTGAGCCACCCAGGCGTCCCTAAAGTTCTACTTTTATAATAACTTTTAAATATACAATATGGTATTATTAACTATAGCCCATTTTTAATTTCTGAGGAACTCCTGCTTTCTATTGTGGCTGTACTAGTTTACATTTCCACCAACAGTGGATGAGGGCTCCCTTTACTCCACATCCTTGCCAGCCTTTGTCATCCCTTTGCTTGTAATAATAAACATCCAAACAGGTATGAGTTGATGTCTTACTCTGGATTTTGATTGCCGTTTCCCTGGTGATTAGTGATGTCGTGAGCCTCTTTTCAGGTACTTATTGGCCATTTGTATGTCTTTTGGAAAATGTTTATTCAGGTCCTTTGCCTGTTCTTTCTTTCCCTTTCTGTATGTATTTTTGTATGTATGTATGTATGTATTTATTGTTTTGCTGTTGAGTTACATGAATTCCTTGTATATTTTGGGTATTTGATGTGTGGTTTGCTAATATTTTCTCCCATTCCACAGGTTGCGTTTTCATTTTGTTGACGGCTTCCTTTTTAGTTTGGTGTAGTATCAGTTGTTTTTGTTTTTGTTGCTTTTGCTCTTGAAATCAGATGAAAAACAAAACGCTGCAAAGACCGATGTTAAGGAACTTTTACCTCATATTTTCTCCTAGGAGTTTATGGCTTCAGTTTTTGTGTCCAAGTCTTTATTTTGAGTTGATGTTTGCATATCGTGTAAGACAAATGTTCAGTTTCATTCTTCTTCATGTGACTGTATGGAAGACACTACCTTTGCGTAGTGTATACTCTTGACTTCTTTGTAGTAAATTAATAGAGCTTGGATTAATAGATTTATTTCTGGGCTCTCATTTTGTTCCATTGATCTCTGTATTTGTTTTTATATCAATATCATACTGTTTTGGTTACTATAGCTTTGTAATACAGTTTGAAAGCAGGAAATATGATGCCTACAGTTGAGTTCTTTTTTCTCAAGTTGTTTTTTGCTTTTGGGGCTTTTGTGACTTTATACAACTTTATAATATTTTTTTCTTTTTCTGTGGAAAATGACGTTGTGACATTGCTAAGGGAGTATATATCTGTAGTATGGACTTTCTAACCTATTAGTCCTTTCAATCCATGAACTTGGAATATCTTTCCATTTATCTGCAAATTCTTCAGTTCTTTTCATCAATATCTTATAGTTTTCAATGTACAGGTCTTTTATCTCCCTGGTAAAATGCTTTTCTAAGTATTTTATTTTATTGATGCTATTATAAATATGACTTTTTCTTAATTTCACTTTATGATCATTCATTGTGTACAGAAAAGCAACTAATTTTTACATATTGATTTTGTATCCTATAACTTTACTGAAATTGTTTATTAGTTCTAACAGTGTTTTGGTGAACTCTTTAAGATTTTATATATATAATATCATGTTATCTTCAGAAAGATATCATTTTACTTCTTCCTTTTCAATTTAGGTGTCTTTTTTTCTTTTTCTTGCCTAATTGTTCTGGCTAGGACTTCTAGTACTCTGTTCAATAAAAGTGATAAGAGTCATTATTCTTGTTTTGTCCCTGATCTTACAGGAAAACTTTTCAACTATTCAATTACTGGATATGATATTAACTGTGGGCTTCTAAATTTAGTCTTTATTAGGGTGAGGTATGCTCCCTCCATACTCTTTGTTGAGGGTTTTTCTCATGAAAGTATGCTGAATTTTGTCAAATGCTTTTTCTGCTTCTATGGACATGATTATATGATTTTTGTTGTTGTTGTTAATGTGGTATATTACATTGATTGTTTTGCAGATGTCAAACCACCCTGCATCCCTGGAATAAATCCTTGATCACAGTGTATGATTGTATGTATTATTGAAATCAATTTGCTGATATTTTATTGAGGGTTTTAGCTTTTGTATTCCTTAGGGATTTGGGCCTGTAAATTTTTTTTTTTTTTTTTGTAATGTCTTTGTCTGACATTTGGTGTTAAATTTATGCTGACCTTGTAAGTGTTCCCTTTTCTGTTTATTGGCCGAGTTTGAGAAAGATTGGTATTAGTTCTTTGAATGTTTGGTACAATTCACCAGAGAAGCCATTTGGTCCCAGATGCTTCTTTATTGGGAGGTTACGGCTTACTGCCTCAGTCTCCTTACTAGTAGTGGGTCTGTTCAGATTGTCTATTTCTTCATGATTTACTCTTGGTAGGTTATATGTTCCTAAGAATTTATTTCTTCTTAGTTGTCTAGTTTGTTGGCATATAATCAGAGTAGACTTTTATGATCCTTTGTATTTTTGTGATATCAATTGAATGTCCCCTCTTTCATTTATTTGAGTCCTCTCTCTTTTTCTTGATAAGTCTAGCTAATGATTTATCTTTTTTTTTTTTTTCCAAAAAAGAGCTCTTAGTTTTTATTCTGCTCTATTGTCTTTTTGTCTATGTATTTCTACTCTGATCTTTGTTATTCCTTCTTTCTGCTAACTTTGTGCTTATTTTGTTTCCCTTTTTCTAGTTCTTTGAGGTGGAAAGTTAGTTTATTTCATATCTTTCTGACTTTTTAACATATGTATATATTGCTGTCAACTTTTGTCTTATAATTGCTTTTGCAGCCAACCCCTAAGTTTTGATAAGTTTATTTCCATTTTCATTTGTCTCATAATATTTTTTTTTAATTTCTTTTCTGATTTGTTTTTGACCCATTGATTGTTCAGGACCATGTTGTTTAATCTCCACATATAGGTGAATTTTCCAGTTTTGCTCTTGTAATTGATTTCTATTTTCATGCCATTGTGCTCAGAAAAGATATTTGACATGATTTCATTCTTTTAAAATTGGTTAAGACTTATCTGTGACCTAACATATGATCTATCCTGGACAGTGTTTCATTACCACTCAAGAAGAACATGTATTCTGCTGCTGTTGGATGGAATGTTCTGTATGCGTCTTTTAGGTTTATTTGGCCTACAGTGTAGTTCAAGTTCAGTGTTTCCTTATTGATTTTCTGTCTGGATGATCTATTGTTGGAGTCCCCTGCTATTACTGTCTTTCTGTCTATTTCTACTTCTGCATTTGTTAATATTTGCACTAAATATCTGGGCACATAAATATTTATAATTGTTATATTCTCTTTTTATAAGATTTTATTTGAGAGAGAAAGAAAGCAAGGACAGGAGAGAGAGAGAGAGAGAGAACAAGTTGGGGAAGAGGGCTTAGGGAGAGGGAGAAGCAGACTGACCAGTGAGTGGGATGCCTGATGCAGGACTCAGTCCTAGGACCCTGGGATCATGACCTGATATGAAGGCAGACACTTAACTGACTGAGCCACTTGGCACCCTACAATTGTTATGTTCTCTTGATGAACTTTGCCTTCTCATGTTGTTTTATGTACTTACAGGAATGCATATAATTTTATCTTGGGTTAATATCCTTTTATATCTCTATATTATATCTATGGCATTATATTGGTCTTTAAATTATTTATGTAAGCAGGTGATATAATATATAAACTTTAATTTGTAGACTACATAACCTATTTTAATTTATGATAATCAGAGAGGTATTAAAAATCTGTATTCATAAAATTGGTAGTTGGGTCTGATAAGGCTAAGAAATTCTAAAATAGAGAACAGTCCACCTGTGGGAACTCACCACACTTTCTAACACAGTTAGATTTACAGAGCAGTGTATAAGTTATCTATTGTTGTTTAACAATATTATCATAAACGTAATGGCTAAAAACAGCACACATTTATCGTCATACAGTTTCTGTAAGTCAGGAGTTTGGGCATGGCTTAACTAGGTTCTTTGCAAGGCTATGGTCATGGCACCGACTGGGCTTCAGTCTGATCTCACCAAGTGATTAAAGAAGGATCTGCTTCTTGCCTCATGTGGTCATTGTCAGAATTCAGCTTCTTGATATCTGTTGGACTAAGAGCCTCAGTCTATTGCTAGTTGTTGGCCAAAGGTCACTTTTACTTCCTTACCATGTGGGCCTCTTTAGTATGTCCATTTGTTTTCTTGAAGCCACCAAGGGAGACAGTCTATAAGCAAGACAGACACTGCAATCTTATGTAACCATGAGAGTGGTATTACATAATTTTTGTGTTTTTCTCACCATTCTATTGGTGAGAAGCAAAGTTACAGATCCTGTACTCAAGGGAAAGATATAATACAAGGGAATATCTAGGGGGACACAGGGTTAATTGGAGTATATTTTAGGGTCTTTTCATTACAGCCAGCTTCCAGTGGCAGTGTTGGGGGAGAGTATGAATTCTTGACATCCAAGTGGTGGCCAGTATATTGTTTGGAATTCATTTTAATGAAAAGTTATTTTATCCATCAATTTGAAGACCATTATTCTCAGAGAAGACGAAACACTGTAATATCACAACAAAGTCTATTTATTTAAATTTTTGTGGACTACAAAGTCCTTGCTGATTAGATATGTGTATATCTAATGGGAAATAGCTAATTTCTATAGAGATAGAATGTAGTGATATGGGGGTAGATTAGCCACATTTTATGCAACTGGGGATTTTTACCCAGGTGACCTAACTAGTACTCAGGTCATTCACAGTTTGAACCAGGTTTAGATCTACAAGTGGGAAAAAACATTTAAAGAGCCAAGTTTATTCATTATAGAAATGTTAATTAAGTAGCTGTTATTTTCGTCATTGTTTTAGAGGGAAAAGACAGAGAATCTGCCCTTGTGTAGCTTACAGTAGATAATAACCACTATTTTAATCATGGGGCAAGTGTTGCTCCTTTAAGAAAGGTTGAGTGGTCTATGTGAGAAGAACAATTTGAAAATGCATGAATATAGATATAAATCAATAGACTGGAACATAGGCATTTATCTATTTTGAACTAATCCTGTTTATCAAATCACAGAATTCATTTTGTTGATAGGAATTGGGGATGAAGAATGGAGTCCCACAGCCTTGTATCAACATGAAATTCATTCATTTATACTTTCAACATTCATTCATTAATTCATTCATTCAACAACCATTGTTAAGTTTCTATCTCAGGTTCTAGTGTTGAAAAATAGTTATCTGTTACATGTATAATGAATGATGAAGCCAGATTATAAATTTATTTTGGAGAAGTTGAGCTGTTTGAAGTACAAGCCAAGTAGCCCAATTAAGTAGTTCTATTCATTTAGAGCCTAGACAATAATTTACAGTTTTTCTTTTTAGTAGGAAATATGGGGAGTGGGCTAATCTGAATGAAATGTTGTTAGACCCCACTGTTCGGTTGTTTGGAGTTACTTAACATCTCTGTTGTTTTGAAACTCCCATTTTCTATGACATAAATTCTATGAGATCAAAGAATCCTTGTCATCATGGGGAAAGGCTTGTTTAACTTAATTTGCATGGTTTAAAATGTGCTTTTGGTAGGATGGAAGTCAAATAAAATTCTGTTAATTTTGTCATTCTGTAATATCTTTGGTTGGCACTTAAAATATTCTCCCATAGGTATATTTAATTTCTGTACTCTGTCTCCCTTTTTAGCTTATAGCCCCCTAAGAACAGGAGATCTGTTTCTTCATGTCATAATTGATCAGTAAATATATTTTTTTAATTTTTTAAAAAATATTTATTTATTTGAGAGACAGTGAGAGAGAGCATGAGAGGTGAGAAGGTCAGAGGGAGAAGCAGACTCCCCTTGGAGCTGGGAGCCTGATGCAGGACTCGATCCCGGGACTCCGGGACCATGACCTGAGCCAAAGGTGGTTGCTTAACCAACTGAGCCACCCAGGTGCCCAATCAGTAAATATTTTAATAGTTATTATTTAGGTATTGAAAATTAATAGGATCCTGTCCATTTCCTGTTGGTGACCAGATAGTTTTTATATTCAAAAAGTAGTGGCAAAGGGGCCGTTGGGTGGCTTAGTCAGTTGGGTATCTGACTCTTGACTTCAGCTCAGGTCATGATCTCAAGGTCATGGGATGAGCCCCACATCTGTCTCCATGCTCAGCAGGGAGTCTGCTTGAGATTCTCTCCATCCCTCTCCCTCAGATCCTACCCCCCATACTTGTTCTCCTTCTCGTGAAAAAAAAAAAAAAAAGAAAAAGAAAAAAAGAAATGGTGTATTATCTTGGTTTTTATTTCTTGAAACATTGGTAATGCTATACCATAAATTTCTAGGGCATCATATTTGGCACTAGTATTTATGTATTTTTGAGGCCATGTGTAAAATAAGCTTTGGTATTTTGTTATACTTTGGGCCCTTGAGGGAGTAATACATAATGAAAACCAGACTCAAATCATGAAAAGCCTCTTTAGAAATAAATGTGGTAGTTATAGTTATTGGAGTGTTCTAATTGAGGAGTCAACAGCCAGCCCTAATCTCTGATAGCATCGGGAGGCCCCAGAGGGGTGAGGTACATGTGACAAAATACAGCCTGTTCTGAGTAGCAGCCCCTCCTCCCTCAAGATTCACCTGAAGCGTCTGTACAACACCTGGATAGCCTTGCACTTTCTCCTGCATCGCAGTCAGTGTGACCACTCCTTTCCGCATTCAGTGTGTCTCAGTAAGTGCTGTTAGTTAACGTGTGAAATACCTATGAAAGCATAAAGAACCCAAGCTCATCTGAAAGACACAGCAGATGGGGGTAGTCCCATTTCTTTCATGATTTTCCAGTTTAGAGATTAACTTACATCATTTAAACTTCTCACGGAATATATAGATCAAATAAATGTATTCTCTGTTATATGCATTTGGAGTAATGCAGTGGACATTTTTTCTGAGGTTCCTAAGGAAAGTCAGTGAGGACACGAGGAAACCAAAGAAGAGGAGTGGGAACTACAATTGTAGCATAAATGGTTCAAAGAGGAAATACAACACAGCAGAGTAAAGGGGATTTTTTTTTTTTTAAAGATTTTATTTATTTGTCAGAGAGAGTGAGCGAGAGCGAGCACAGGCAGACAGAGTGGAAGGCAGAGTCAGACGGAGAAGCAGGCTCCCTGCGGAGCAAGGAGCCCGATATGGGACTCGATCCCAGGACGCTGGGATCATGACCTGAGCCGAAGGCAGCTGCTTAACCAACTGAGCCACCCAGGCGTCCCAAGTAAAGGGGATTTTATGAAGTAATTTTAGAATACCTCTGGCTCTGTGAAGATGCGTATCAGTTTATCAGTTTTATAACCCAATGCTTGAAGGATACAGAGTTTTTCAGTGATCTAATCTCAAGTAAATAAGGAACAAATAAAAAGAAATTATGTGTTTCTCTCTAGAAGGTGTAGTCAGCTGCTGAATTTAATGCTACCAATAGATGCAGACTCATGCAGCACAGTGTGATTTTGATAAGGCTTGAGTAATCATCAAATCAGAATTGATAACTCATGCTATAAAATTATGCATTTTAAGAAAACGATTTTAAGATAATTGGCTCTTAAAGTATTTTTGGATGTCTCACAGGGGATAGTTGTGGGAGTAACACTGCAGTAAATGAATATTGCCCAGGGAACATGATAGTAGAAAAAATCCAAAGTAGAAGGAGATAATGTCTTATTGTTAATAAAATGTGTTTGGAGGCAGAGGACGTTTTGTGTGGAAAACCTTTAGAACCATTGTTGAGGCAAAAGATGTCCACTGCCCAATTTTAAGTTCAATTAGGATTAGTCTTGTTATAAATGCAGTTGACTTATAAATAAAGTACCTATAAGGAGGAGATGATGCCCAGACATTCTGCTTTACACATATGTACTTGCCTAGCAAATACATATATTTTTAATGGGTAAAGATAGAGGTGTGAAGAACAAGCAAGATACCGTTTTTGCCATCAGCATCTGTAGTCCTGACATTCAGCGGCGATATCTGGTGTATTTAGTATGTTGTGGACCTTTGCCAGATTGTGACAAAAATGAGTCCTTTTTGGGCGCCTGGGTGGCTCAGTGGGTTAAAGCCTCTGCCTTCAGTTCAGGTCATGATCATCAGGGTCCTGGGATCCAGGCCTGCACTGGGCTCTCTGCTCAGCAGGGAGCCTGCTTCCTTCTCTCTCTCTGCCTGCCTCTCTGCCTACTTGTGATCTCTGTCAAATAAATAAATAAAGATCTAAAAAAAAAAGTAGTTTAAAAAAATGAGTGTTTCTTATGCAGTTATTTTTCATAATTTACATGCACTGGAATAAATATAGAAAACATGTTTTAGATATGCTACTGTAATACTCCATGTCTTGGATTTTTTTTTTTTTATGAGAAAATTGATTTAAGTCAGGAGAAAGTCATACCCCTCAAATAATCCCATCAGGTTGAGTTGAAGATAGAGCATTGACCAATGGAAGTGTACATGTATACAGAGAAATTTTACCAGTTATTGGAAACACAAGAAACATAAAAACAGTTGTTTTGGCTAATAAATATGATTCTTGTTTGGGCCAATGAATGAGAATCAGTGAGGGACTAAATGCATGATAAAGAGGGCAAATGTTAAAGTGTATTCTTCAGTAAGGCAGAATATTAAAAATTTATCCCTCTATCAGCTCTCCGTGTCCAGAGTTAATTGAACAGCTGTGCTAACTTTAATTTAGCATCACTGAGTAACTACTAAAAATAGTATGGAAGCATGTTTTTAAAGTTTTGTTTTCTAGGGGAAGAAATATATTCTCATTATTAATAGTATGCAAATAGAAATGTAGAAGGAAGAAAATAATCACTTAGAATTTTATCATCAGAGATATTCAGTGTTAATGTTTTAGTCCATTTCTACAGCTTCATTGCCTTGCTTAATTTTATAAACTTATCAGTTTCTTTAATGTATACAAAATGGTATGTATAATTATTTCACATCTTTGTGTGATAACAAAATAAATATGTGTTCAATTTTTGAGAAAATGAAGTAATTATGAGAAAAGCATAAAGAAGAGTAGATTTGATTTCTAAAAAATAGCAAAAGTAATTTGGAGCTACTTTTGATGACAGGGTAGGCAATCAAACTTGGTAAAATGAGTTGGAAAATTAGTTACAACAATAAATGAATTAGACTCTTTTGAAAGCATATGTTTGTGTGTATTCCATACCTGACTCTGAAGTAATTTTTTAAAGAGATGTATTCTGGATGGGAGCAGCATTATTAGAATATGGTGGTTATTTTGCACAAGCATGTCAGTGATACAAATGTATGCTCTGGACCACAGGTCCCTAAGCTTTGGAGAAACAACACAATGAGAAAGCCTATCACCAAGCTGTCAGCTGTTCCCTATCTGGAAGAGGGCTGTTAACAATAAGCAGTAAACTTAGGCTGCAGTTGATTTTCTTTCCATCAAAAATTCCAGGGAGATATTATCTTGGTTCAGTGAATTACAAACACGCCTCCTGGCTTTAGCATTCTCTCCAGTGCTTTTCCGGACATGGTTTCCTCCTCTTTCTATCATGTTAATTACTCAGGAGACATAGCTATAGCTTTTCTTGTGGTTAGATCAGTGTAGGAAAGAAAAGAAAACTTAATCAGTGAACAGATTTCTCTGATATTTCCCCTGTAACATTGGGATTCCTGTTTGTTAATCTTCCTCTGTTTCTTGTTGTAGAAATGGCTGAAAATTAGCACACAGATAAATGAGATGGTCGATAGTTTTCCTATGATTTATGAGAAAAGATTAGTAACAATAACAGTACATAAGGGAAAAGGCACCTGATATGATACATCAAGATTATTTTAAATTTTCAGTTATCACTATTTGGATTTCATTCCCCAGCTCTGTGATATGGATTTAGGGGTAGCATGAATATTCTCATAATGAAGATTGTTGAAGTCTTAAATTAAAGCTACTCTAGTCCTGAGTTGGCTCCATAATGATACTTGTAGGGAAGATCACTACTGTAGGTGCTCGTAAGGAGGAGGTAGAGATGCTTGAGAGGAAAGTCCGAGATGCACTGAACTTGGAACAATCCCAAGATGGAACTTCAGTATGATTCAAGTCTTAGGAAATATATCTATGGGAAGAAGTTAGGGCTTTCGGGTCATTTTGCCTGAGGAAAGACGACTGTGAGGGTCTTTAATGATGACTCAAATATATGAGAGATTATTTGTTATCGAGGATGCTGACCAGCTGCTCTGCAGCCCCACTGGGAACAGAAATAGATTTAAGTTACAATGTATGGGATTTAGATTAGATGAAAGAAGTATGTTCTGGTAGGGGTTATAAAGGTTAGACTATGTTTTCTAAATAGATTACAAGATTATTTTCCTGAGATTATTTTAGTATTTTGTTTTTGCATAATAAAGAACAATTATGTAAAAATATTAATGTATTTGATATATATTATGTGTGCATACACACTCCACCTCAACAGCCCTACTAACCTTATAATTCTATTATATGGAGACTCATAATCAGTGCCTTTCAGATACTGTTCTGGAAGGCCCAAGTATGGGGATAATATCCTAAACTGGATGATGTTAGCAGAGCATTTCACTCTATCAGTACAGGAAGCTCTTACAGTTTTGCAAAACGAACGATAAACCTCTTTTCACTTTCTGCATCAGGGCAGTGAGGAGGTTTAACATTGCCAATTCTTTTTCTTTTGTCGACTGAGAAGCAAGTCAAGGCAACAGTGTGCTTCTGGGAGGGCAGTGATGCATTTCACAACACTGACAACTGTCGGTTCAGAATTTGGAGGCTTCCGGGATTCTGAATTGCCTTTTCTTGAATAGGTCAATGTATTATTTTTTTTCTTTTGTTATTCTCCTTAAGCAGTCAAACAGACCATCTATCCTTCAAATATTTACAACTCACAAGTAGATAAACCCCCCCAACTGTATTTTTTCCATGAAAAGAAAAACAACCAGCAGCGATAATCTCTAATAAGATATTTGATCTAAAGTTATTAGATACCCTAAAATCTTTTTGTGGCAGATTATATATATCCTCATCATTAATAAATCTGTTGTCAACAGTATCCCTCTCCCTCTGTTGATAATTATTTTTAGACTAACATATTTATACCTCCTTCTGATGAGAAACATTAAAATCTGGAAAGTATTTGAGGAAACTCTAAAGCTCTGTATTTATACAAAGGAGACTCATAAATATTGGTTAATCAGAGTGAAACATTTTATACTATTCCATTTTGTATCACAGGGGAATCCTAGTCATATGCTAAACTGCTTTCATTAAAAGACAGTGCAATGAAATATTAGTGGTCAAAATACAAAATCTTATTCTAAATACCAGTCTTCCTTTTAGAATGGAAATAGAAATCAAAAGCATCTGTAGGTTATTCAGGTTATCTCCTCAATTAAAACATGAAGCCTAGTTCTAGGTCCTTTTCTGAATGTTACAAATCCAGTGTGTTTTTCCTCAATGTCATTCTTAATCAATTGTTTAAAAGCTTTCTCCCTGCACATATGGCTGCCACTTTTCTAAAATTATTTTGGAGATATATCCTTTTGTAAGAGAACCTGGTAAACAAACATCTCTGATTTGAAAACAAATTGCAAGAGCTGTCGGGTTTGTGGACTAACTAAACACTTGTCTACTCTCTCTTCCCAAGTCCCATTTGAAATGGCAGTGAAGACAGGTAAAAGAGACTGTGTTTCTGAGCATGATGAGGAGTACACTCCTGAGAGCAGAAAGGAGAGGCCTCTGAATGAAGCTGGGGGAGCTTTCAGGGAGGAGCCAAGCTGGGCTCGGAGTTCAGTGCAGCAGGTAGAGAGAACAGCATAGGTATGAAGCAGAAAAATAGAAATTGAGGTCATAGGTCACAAGTCTAAAGAATGGCTCAGGTTTGCACTTTCTGTCTCCCAGCTTATAACCAGTTGCAGTATTTACAAGCAGAAGAACTCTCCAAAGTTATTGTAACAATCCCTGTCTGGAAACTCTAGGGTGCAGACTAGTGACCAAGAATAGAACCACATTCTACTTCTAGCACTTGGGAAGAAGAGCCTAGGTGGTTTCTGTATTCCCTGTGCAAGACCTAAAGAAAAGCCCCTACTGTTAATCCATCTACTCAGTTGTCAAAAGGAATAGATAATAGAAACCAGCAGCATAAAACAGAAAGAAAGAAAGAAAAAAAAAAAGAAATCACTCTGGGGCAGTATTTCTCAACTTCTGTTCTATTGACATTTGGGGCTGAATCTTTTTGTTGTTGTTGTTGGGGAGAGGGTCCTGTATACTGTGTGACATTTAGCAGCCTCCTGGCCTTTACCCAGGAGATTGAAGCAACACTTCTTCTCTACTCCTGATGAACAACCTTGTCTCACTCTCTGGGCAAAGATATTTCCAAATCCACTGGAAAACAGAGTCAATCCTGGTTGAGAACCACTACCCCAGAGGAAATAAATGATTTAGAGGAAAGATACTTTAAAGGTATCTAATTAGTATCCTGAGAGATACAGAGGAATTATAATCTTTATGACTGTTCTAATATGAAACATGGAGAGATGAAAGCACAGATACAACCCATGGAATTATAATGTATAATTATCAGCACTTTAAAAAAAGTGGCTATAAAAAAATTCAATAGTTCATTTTTTCCCTTGCTTCCCTTGCCTTTTGCGTTGTTCCTAGGAAGATGTTGCTGTGGCAGAGGTCGAAGAGGTTGCTGCCTGTGTTCTCCTCAAGGATTTTGATGGATTCCTTTTGCACATTGAGGTCCTTCATCCATTTTGAGTCTATTTTTGTGTGTGGTGTAAGGAAATGGTCCAATTTCATTTTTCTGCATGTGGCTGTCCAATTTTCCCAGCACCATTTATTGAAGAGGCTGTCTTTTTTTCCGTTGGACATTCTTTCCTGCTTTGTTGAAGATTAGTTGACCATAGAGTTGAGGGTCTATTTCTGGGCTCTCTATTCTGTTCCATTGATCTATGTGTCTGTTTTTGTGCCAGTACCATGCTGTCTTGATGATGACAGCTTTGTAATAGAGCTTGAAGTCCGGAATTGTGATGCCACCAACGTTGGCTTTCTTTTTCAATATCCCTTTGGCTATTCGAGGTCTTTTCTGGTTCCATATAAATTTTAGCATTATTTGTTCCATTTCTTTGAAAATGATGGATGGTACTTTGATAGGAATTGCATTAAATGTGTAGATTGCTTTAGGTAGCATAGACATTTTCACAATATTTATTCTTCCAATCCAGGAGCATGGAACATTTTTCCATTTCTTTGTGTCTTCCTCAATTTCTTTCATGAGTACTTTATAGTTTTCAGAGTATAGATTCTGTGTCTCTTTGGTTAGGTTTATTCCTAGGTATCTTATGGTTTTGGATGCAATTGTAAATGGGATTGACTCCTTAATTTCTCTTTCTTCTGTCTTGCTGTTGGTGTAGAGAAATGCAACTGATTTCTGTGCATTTATTTTATATCCTGACACTTTACTGAATTCGGGATTTCGTCAAGATCAAAAGCTTTGCACAGCAAAGGAAACAGTTAACAAAATCAAAAGACAACTGACAGAATGGGAGAAGATATTTGCAAACGACTTACCAGATAAAGGACTAGTGTCCAGAATCTATAAAGAACTTAGCAAACTCAACACCCAAAGAACAGATAATCCAATCAAGAAATGGGCAGAGGACATGAACAGTCATTTCTGCAAAGAAGACATCCAGATGGCCAACAGACACATGAAAAAGTGCTCCATATCACTCGGCATCAGGGAAATACAAATCAAAACCACAATGAGATATCACCTCACACCAGTCAGAATGGCTAAAATCAACAAGTCAGGAAATGACAGATGCTGGAGAGGATGCGGAGAAAGGGGAACCCTCCTACACTGTTGGTGGGAATGCAAGCTGGTGCAACCTCTCTGGAAAACAGCATGGAGGTTCCTCAAAATGTTGAAAATAGAACTGCCCTATGACCCAGCAATTGCACTACTGGGTATTTACCCTAAAGATACAAACGTAGTGATCCAAAGGGGTACGTGCACCCGAATGTTTATAGCAGCAATGTCCACAATAGCCAAACTATGGAAAGAACCTAGATGTCCATCAACAGATGAATGGATAAAGAAGATGTGGTATATATACACAATGGAATACTATGCAGCCATCAAAAGAAATGAAATCTTGCCATTTGCGACAACATGGATGGAACTAGAGCATATCATGCTTAGCGAAATAAGTCAAGCAGAGAAAGACAACTATCATATGATCTCCCTGATGTGAGGAAGTGGTGATGCAACATGGGGGCTTAAGTGGGTAGGAGAAGAATCAATGAAACAAGATGGGATTGGGAGGGAGACAAACCATAAGTGACTCTTAATCTCACAAAACAAACTGAGGGTTGCTGGGGGGAGGGGGGTTGGGAGAAGGGGGTGGGATTATGGACATTGCGGAGGGTATGTGCTTTGGTGAGTGCTGTGAAGTGTGTAAACTTGGTGATTCATAGACCTGTACCCCTGGGGATAAAAATATATGTTTATAAAAAATAAAAAATTAATAAAAAAAAGAAAAAGAATAAACAAACAAAAAAAATTTCAAGAAAATATTCCAGAAGAAGAGAAAAAAAGATGTAAAATATGAGAAAAATAAAGAGACAGAATCAGTTCACAAAGTCTAATGTTTGTCCAGTAAGAGTTCTGAAACCGGAGAAAAAGAGCAATAAATAAGACAGTCATGAAATTTTCTAGAGTTGAAGAAAGACACATGTCTTGAGAATACAAGAGCCAAACTTGCTGAGACAGTGAATTTCAACAGACCTACACCAGACCCACGCTGATGAAACTTCAGAGCTCTAAGACTAGAGAGAAGATTCTAATGGTTTTTTTTAAAAAAAAAAAAAGAAAAACATAAACAAATGCTCTGTCATAGGAATGATACTAAAGTTTTCCATCAGCATCTCAAAATGCCAGAAGGTAATGGGACCATGGCCCCAAAGCTCTGACAGAAAACAAACCTAGCCCTAGATTTATATACTCAGGAAAAATCCAGTCAAGTATGGGACCAAATAAAAGTTGTTTTTGTGATATGGAGAGATTCAGAAAGTTTACATCACAAACTCTTACTGGAAAACACACGAACACGCACGTGCACGCACACTCACACACACACACACACACACACAATTTCACTCTGTATTCCAGCAAGACAAATTCTTAAACCATGGACTACAATTAAACCAGACAAGCAATGGAGAGTGTTCCCCGAATGGCAGGTGGGCAGTAAGCAACAGATCAGTCCTTGTACTTTGGGACAGTTATATGGTTTCCAGAAGATCCCAGATGATACTTCAATCAGGGCATAAATTGACAGTAATTGGGAGGAAGTGATGTTGAAGAAAAGTGTGGTTTGGGACAGCTGGTTGGCCCAGTTGGTTAAGCATCTACCTTTGGCTCAGACCATGATCCCAGGGTCCTAGGATCAAGCCCCACATCAGGCTTCATGCTCAGCAGGGAGCCTGCTTCTCCCTTTCCCTCTGCCAATCCCCCTGCTCATGCCCTCTCTCTCTCTATCTCTCTTCCTGTCAAATAAAATCTGAAATGAAAAGAAGAGAAAGTGTGGCTTGTTCATCTTACAGGATGATGAGAGGTGGAGGCTGACTGTGAATAAAGATGAGTTTATCTTCCAAATTTATAGCAAATAATGGAGCATGTTAAAAGGTAAAGCTACAAACTTTAGAAGGAAGAAGAAGAAAAACTACTACTAAGAAAGCTAAATGCCATATCTTCACTAAAAACATGAGTCAGTGCTGCTTAAAGTTTAAAAAAATATTGAGGGTGCCTGGGTGGCTCAGTTGGTAAATTGACTGCCTTTGGCTCAGGTCATGATCCCAGCATCCTGGGATCGAGACCCACATTGGGCTCCTTGCTCGGCAGGGAGCCTGCTTCTCCCTCTGCCTCTGCCTGCCATTCTGTCTGCCTGTGCTCCCTCTCTTTCTCTTAAAAAATACAACAACAACAACAACAAAAAAAAACCAACAAAAAAAATGTAGAAGAATATACTCAAACATGGTCCATAGTACATTTCCTGTTTTGTCATGAATCTGAAAAAAACAACAGAAAACATGCTGCTTTTATTCCCATTTTTAGTGTTCTGCAGTTTGCCACCTGATGTTAATGATAAAAGTTATGAAGCCTCAATTATTAAAACAGATGTGATTTGGTTTATATATAGTGTTTTAGAGTGAATATTTTTGATAGCTTTTTTAGTAGTTGCTGTAGGTATTACATTAAATATACACAATTTATCACAGTCTACTGTTGTAATCATTCCACCTGTTGAAGAGAACTCTTTCTTTTATATTCCATTACCTTCCCCGTTTAAAACATAACTGCCCTACATATTTCCTCTACACCAGACAGAATTATATCAGTGTTATAATTCTTGCTTACACCATAAAATATAATTTATAAAACTCAAGAAGGAAAATCTATTGCATTGATGCATTTTTCACTTACCTTCTTTATTTCTTCTTGATATTAAACTTTCTTCTTTCATTAATTTTCTGTTCAGAGAGTTCTCTGAATAGCCATTCTTCAATCATTCTTTTAGGATTTGTCAGCTGGTAACAAATACTCTTCGTGTCCCTTCCTAGGAACATGTCTTGATTTCCCCTTCATTCCTGAAGGGTATTTGCAATGGGGATAGGATTCTGGGTTGACAGTTTTTGTTTTTGTTTTTGTTTTCATTGCTTCAACAATGTCATGTCATTTCATTCGGCCTCTGGGTTTTGATAGAAATCCACTGTTGCTTGATTTGTTTCTCTTTTTATGGGAAGGTATTATTCCTCTTTTCAGGATTTTTCTTTTCTTTGGAAGTTTCACATGATGAATCAGAGTGAATTTCTCTGGGCGTATCTGGTTTAGAAATTGTTCCGATGCTTGAATCGGTAGGTTTATGTCATTGGCCAATCTGAGAAGATGGCAACCATTATTTCTTTGAATATTTTCTCAGCTCTGCTCTTTTTCAGATCTCCTTCCAGGATTCTGGTGACACAGATATCAGGTATTTTATTATAGTCTCACAGGTTCCTGAGACTGATTATTATTTTTTTCAACCTATGTTCTCCCATTTAGCGAGGTTAGTTTCTATTGTCTTATCTTTCAGTTCACTGATTCTTTCTTCTGACCCCTCTGGCCCCTTCTGCATGAGTTTTTCATTTCTGTTATTTTTCACGTCTAAAATTTAAATTTGATTTTTCTTTATATCTTTTATCTCTTTGCTGAATTTTTTTCCACTGGGACTTTGTATTTCTTTGTTTCAAGCACATTCATGGTAGCTTGTTGAAATCTTTTTTGGTTGTTTCTAAAATCTTCATCAGATTATTTTAAAAGTTTTTCTAGTTCTTATATGCAAATAATAGATCAAAACCTAGACATTTTGGTTATTAGGTTATGAGACTCTGGATCTCATTTATTTATTTATTTTTAAGATTTTATTTATTTATCAGAGAGAGAGGAGAGCGAGCGAGCACAGGCAGACAGAATGGCAGGCAGAGGCAGAGGGAGAAGCAGGCTCCCTGCTGAGCAAGGAGCCCGATGTGGGACTGGACCCAAGGACGCTAGGATCATGTCCTGAGCCAAAGGCAGCTGCTTAACCAACTGAGCCACCCAGGCATCCCAAGACTCTGGATCTTATTTAAACCTTTTTGTTTTACCTTTCTTCTTTGAGAGTTCCAGCAGAGAAAGTTGGGTAGACTTGGCATCCTTTTACTCCCAGGTAGGGTAGGAGTTCAGGTTTCTTAGTTAGCCTCCACTGACTCCCAGGCTGGGGAAGCAGTGAGTTTTCTCATTATAGCTGGAAAAGAAGTTTTAGCTCCCCACTAGGCCTTCCCTGATACAACTCTAGGTTGATGGGAGTATCTTATTACTACTTCCTGCTTGGCCCTCAATAGCAGGATGAGGAGAGTGGCCTTGTTACTACTTTGTGGTGGACAAAATCTTGTTTCCCCTTTAGGCTTCATTTTCTACCATACCAGTGAGAGGGGAGGAGGGCTTCCTTACTGCTGGGTGGAGAGTGGAGCGCAAATGGGATCTCTACAAGGTCTGCTCTTATACTGTGGTAGGGGCTTGTTATTACCCAGCAAGGATAAAATTCTAGTGTCCTTGGTCAGCCTTCTCTGGAACAACTGCTGTGCTGGGATTGGATGCCCTGCCACCTTACGGCTTAGAAGAAGTGCTAGTAGACCTGATGGGGGGAGGGGTTGGAGGAGCACATTTTTTTCTTTATTATTTAGTTCTGGTTTGTTGGTTACTCTGTCATAGTTTTCATAGTTTATCTTGCTCCGCAGCCTCTTTCCTGGCCCTTTGGTAGAGCAATTGAGCTTTTTTTTTTTTTTAAATCTATCTATCTGATATCTAATTTTTATTTGTTGGGGTTTTGGTTTGTTGGATTTTTCAGCCTTGACTGTGGAATATGTGAGGTAACAAGAAAACCCAGGGAACATACCACTGTGTCGTTCCTTGGGTCCCAAGGTCCCTAGCAGGTCTGCCTTCTCTTTACCTTTCAGAATTTTCTTGTGTTTGTTTCATACATAAGGCCCAAGACTTTTAGTTATATTTTGTGGGAAGAATAGGGAAAAGTAAATCTACTCCATTTTTTTTGTTATATATACAAATAACCCACACGAAGACAGGGGGAATAAAAAAGCAAAATAAAAATGAAAAACAGAAAACAAATGTAGGGTAGTAGACATCAGCCCTAACATATTAATTACTTTAAATGTAAGTGATCTAAATACATGAAATTAGATACTGATTTTCCCCAATTGATAATGCAATTTAATATCATTTCTATCAAAATCCCAGAAGAATTTTTGTACATAAAATTACTAAAAAATTTATATAGAAATCAAAGAAATTAGAACAGCTAAACAGTTTTGAAAAATGACCCTATGAGAGGAGGAATCAATGTATATGATATTTTCAATCTATATGATTTTGAGTCTTATTATATAGCTACAAGAATCAAGACAGCATTGGTGGAGGGATAGATGCATCAATCAATGCTATAAAATAGAGAACTCAGAAATAGAACAATGTAAATATGCTCAAATGATTTTGACAAAGGTACAAGCACCATTCAGTGGAGGAAAGATAGCCTTTCAGCAAATGATGTTGGACATCCAGAGACCAAAAAAGTGTGCCTCTACCTGTCTCACTTTACACAAAAGTCAATTCAAAATTGATCACAGATTTTAATGTAAACATGAAACCAAAAACCTTTGGAAAAGAGCAGGAGAAAGCCTTCCAGATCTGGGGCTAGGCAAAGAGTTCTAAGACCTGATACTGATTGTACGATATATAAATGGAAAAATCTTTAAAAGGATGAAAACGCAAGCTATAGATTGGGAGAAAGTGCTTGCCACTTAGTTGACTAAGGACTAGTATCTCAAAACTCAGTAGCCCCCCCCCCAAAAAAAAAAATCCTTTTTAGATAATGGGTAAAAAACATGAAGAAATAATTCACCAAAGAGGATATACAAATAGAAAAAAACATGAAAAGGTATTTAAAATCATTAGCTATAAGGGAAATACAAATTAAAAAATAAGATATCACTACATGCTAATTAGAATGGTTGAAATTAAAATATTGTGATCCTGCCAAATGCTGGCAAGGATGTGGGTGGGCATACATTGTTAGGGGGAATGTAAAATGGTACAGCCACTCTAGAAAACTGTTTCGTAATTTCATTAAAAGTAAACATGGAACTACCATATGACCCAGCAGTTACATTAGTATGTATTTATCTGAAAGAAGTGAAAACCTGGGTTCACAAAAAAAATCTGTATACAAATGTTCATATTAGCTTTATTTGTAATAGCCCCAAACTGGAAACAGATCAGCCCTTCAAGGGGTGAATGGTTAGGCCCATCATGATCCATCCATGCCATGCGATATTGCTCAGTGATATGGTTATATATTATCATTCCATTTTTATAACATTTAAAAAGAATGAAATTAAAGAAATGGAGAACAGATTAGTGGTTGCCTGGGAGTAAGTAAGGATGGCAGTGGAAGGGAAGGGCTTGAAACTATAAACGTGTATAACACAAGGGATGCTTGTGGTGATGGAATTATATGTATCTTGACTATATCAATGTCAATATCCTGGGTGAGATAGTGTACTACAGTTTTGTAAGATATTTCCATTAGGGCAACTGGGTAAAGGCCCCCTGGGAACTGTGTTATTTCTTACAATTTCCTGTGAATCCATAATTACCTCAAAATGAAAAGTTTAATTTAAAAAAAAAATTGAGACTGCTTGATTTCAGCATTTGATCAAGCTTCTTTTAGCTTAAATAATTTTGGAACAAGCTACATAATGAATCAGCCAACCCCTGAAAACTCTTAATTATCTATCTTGTCTTCCCTTTCAGTTTTGTTTGGGTTCTATTTTAGTGGCCTCGTAGAAATAACATAATGCTGAAGTAGGTCTAGATTGCTTTTAGCATTTCAGGGTAACTTCAGAATGCCTGCAGATAACTTAATATCTGCATACAAAAAAAATAATGTGAAATTCTTGCATCTTGGTAGTTTATTGGGAGAGTAGTTAAATGTAAGTGAGAAAAGCAGTGCAATGATTAAATTACTTGTTGAAATGAGAACCAGATTACAATTTTCATTAAGCCTGCCACTTGTGTAAAATTTAAAATGTTCTTTCTATTTCTCTCTGGTTGTTGGATAGTCCCCCTTTATTTTTCTCTTATTTTCCTGTATTCCAATAATTAAAGACTCTTCAGCAGGGTGGTTGTAGAAAATGTTAAAAAGTAAACTTCACACAAATTATACAGTGTGTCATTTTCTCCCTGGGAAACCCCAGTGTTTGAAAGATGAGAGTTTCCCTGAAATGATTGTGTTTGTCCCATGTGATTCTGATTTCAGCCAAACTCCTAGAAGGAGTATTTGTTAGGGATTGTTTTGGAATTTGAAAGAAAATATAATTCATCTCAAGTAAATCCATGAAGATAAGATAATTTTCTGGTAAAACAGAATATTATATGGGATTATCACTGCTAGTTTGGAAAATGTTGTACCTGAGTATCCTATTTGGAGTAGCATTAAGGTAAATAAAGAATATAGGAGGGGAAATAGGAGTATAAAAAGCCCAGAAAGAGACTCTTCTATGTTTGAGACTCTGTGTTTAAGATGCTGTATTATATATGATTTAATAAAATATTTTGATAGTAATAAGATAACAGACTATAGTAGATGATATTGTACATTACAGGAAGGAAAGAATCATTAAATAAAAGACATTAGAGCTGTTGAATAACTATAAACCTGGGTCCTTTTGTGGCACCATATACTAAAATAGATTTCATATAGATTTAAAGGTTAAATACAAAAAAATCCCCCCAAAACCAAAAAGATATCTAGAAGTATCTAGACAAAGTGTTTAGACATGTTTAGAAAATATACATATTTTCTACATAATATGGTGAAGGAATTCTTTCAACATATTAAAGAGAAAATGTAAAGAGAAATATTACTAGCTTTTACTACATAAATGTTAAACTTTATGAATGTTAAGCATCACTAATATCTTAAATATATTAATAAAATGTCATATATAATATATATAAATATATGTATATATACAGTACATAAAATGCTCTTAAAGTGAACATATTAAGAGTAGAAAAACAGACTTTTACAAAGACAACTCACAAAATTAGAAATAATTATAAGCAAAAAACTTCTGAACCCCCCCCACTTATTAACAAAAGAAATGCAAATAAAGTGAAATATTATTAGAATAGCTTTTTTTTTTTTAAGATATTTTTTGTTTATTTGACAGAGAGAGCATAAATAGACAGAGTGAGTGGTCGGCAAAGGGAGAGGGAGAAGCAGGCTCCTTGCTGAACAAGGAGCCCAGTGAGGGGCTCGATCCCAGAACCCTGGGACCATGACCTGAGCCAAAGGTAGATGCTTAATGGACTGAGCCACTCAGGCACCCAGAATGGCTGTTTTTTTAGGACCCGGATCTGACCTGTGATCTGTGAAGAGTTTAATATATGATTGTGGGTATCAATAAGCTTTTTGTACAGAATTTTTAGGACAAAAGTAGTTTATAGACTTAATACATTGATTTCCTTTATTCAAATCAGAAATGCATGTAAAAATATGAATCCTGGGCAGTTTATTTCAGCATTATTTATATTGTTGCCAAGGTCCAACTAACCCACTTACCCAATAGTAAAAATATTGTTATGTACATAATTTTTATTCCTAAGGTACAGTGCAGTACCATTCAGTCATTCGAAATTGCATTCCTACAACTTAAATGTCCTCAGCAGATATATTTACACATATATAATGGAATATTATTCAATCTGGAAAAGAAGGAAACCCTTTCATTTGCGGCAATGTGGATGGACCTGGAGGGCATTATGCTAAGTGAAATAACTCAGACAGAAGAGTACTGCAAGGCATCATTTTTATGTGGAATGTTAAAAAAAAAAAAAAAAGTTGAACTCATAGTATCAGAGTAGAGAAGTAGTTGCCAGGAGCTGGTGGGTGGGGGAAATAGGGAGAGATTGGTAAAAAGTACAAATTTTTAGTTATAAGATGAATAAAGTCTGAGCATCTAATGGTGATTGTCGTTGAGGTCACAGCATTGTATAATTGAAATTTGCTAAGAGAGTAGAACTTTCATGTTCTCATTAAAAAAAGAAAAGGTATAAAAATGCATTTCTAAAAATATTCAGTGTTTAGGGAAACTATAAAAATTATAGTACATAAAGATTCAGATGAAATTAATATATTTAATTTTGACAGAAGTTGACAGATTGTGATTTAAACAGGAAAAAAATTACTATATGATAATATAATTTATCCTTACACATGGAAAAAAGGTTTGAAGGCAATATAACAAAATATTAAAGGCTTTGTTGTAATGCTGCATCAAGTGTTTAGAAAATACTTGGTGAAGGGAATCAACTGTTTATGCACATAGAAATTAATCACTGGATTCTTAATAATGGTGAAAATTAAATGTTTATCAGTCGGGAAATATTAAATTACATCATCACATACTCATAATAGAATTCCATGCAGTCATTATCATTGTATCTCTGAAGGGTTTTTATTTTAATAATATGAAGAAGTACTTACAGTGTAATGTGAAGTGATGAAACCTATGATTATATGTTAAGAAGCTATAAGGAAATATTGTAAACTGTTGGCAGCCATTACCACTGAGTGGTGGAATCAGAACTGTCATTTTCTCATTACTTTCCTGAGTATTCCAAATTTTCAACTGTAAGCCTCCACCTTTTTTAACCAGAAAAAAATAAAAGTTTTTGAAATCTCTGAGGAGTTGTATGTGTAGCACCAGCAGCATTTATAAATTTATTTAGCTAAAGAAGTTAGTAAGCCCACAGTATTCTTTAAACAACATCGCCGCTTTGTCCTGATCTGCAGTATGTGGCGCTGCATGGATTTGGCATCACGAACTGCTACAAGTAAAATAACAGTAAGGTGGATCTATACAAAGGAAGAAAGGAGAGATTAAGGTCCCCTGTTAGCACTAGGGAGTCTGACAGATTCCACTATGCTTTGTGCACTGTATCTGTATTTTCATTTGCATTGATAGTTCCATGGGTTTTACTGATAAAGCTAGGTCCCCAAAGAAGTCAGGTTTTTTTGTGTTACCCACAACTTGGCGGGAGGCAGAATGTCTGCAATTACTCCTGCTTTCAACTGACTTTGAATCCTGTCCTTTTGGCTTGTGCACCTGGCTTTCACCCCGAAGAAGGCAAAACAGAAACAAAAACAAAACAAAACAAAATACTAAAAAAAAAAAAAAAAAAAAAAAAAGACAAAAATCCTACCAAAAAAACCCCCCAAAACAAAACCGTATCTATTGGTTTTCAAATGTCATTTTCCCTTTGGCTTTGTTGATGGTAAAATTCTATTTTGCATCTGAAATTGGAAACTCTTCTAATCCTGGAGTCTGCATATAATTCATTGGAAGGCTTTTTCTCTTATCTGTCTGGGATCAGCATTCAGTCTGATGTTCATTTATATCTAGGTGCAAAACCTGAAGACTTTTACCTTTAGTGCAGTGGCCCAAATTTTGTTCCTTCTTGTATATCATTAACTTTCAGTTCTTAATTATATCCACATATGAATTCTGGCCAGAGGGAGCAGAATTCTCTGCAGAAAACTCTGGGTTTTCTCTCCCCCTCTGCGTGCCCGACCCTTGAATATTTCTTCCTTCTGTTCATTTCGGTAGATTCTGAATTTGGATGTATAGCCTTGCCCAGTGAATGCATTGTTTAACATAGAAAAATAATAATAGTTTCTGATGCACACCACCCCCTCCCCAGGAGGTAACATACCCCTTTTATAGATTTATTTCCACTTACTCCACAAAAAGGATTCAAAGAGTTAAGTTACATTATTAACAGGAGTATCTTGCAGTGCATATACCTTAACGTTCTCAATGACTTGGACAAGCCTCTCCCATTTCATTCTCAACAGCTCATCTTGGAGCAGATTTTTGCCCATTCTCTATATGAGAAAACTGCAGTTCAGTAAAGTTCAGTGGTTCCTCTCCAGGCTGTCCAGCTAGAAATCGTCATGCCCAGGAATCACCTACTAGACCAGAGCTGTTTTCTTGGAATGACAGTGTATGGGAATTAATTGTGGCAGAATCCATTCTGAGAACATCGTTGATGTGCTCAATCTTCTTTAAGGGGACTTTGTCTTTCTTTCTTTCTTTCTTTCTTTCTTTCTTTCTTTCTTTCTGTTCATTTTTTATGCACATTTTTACATATTTGTGCTACCTGCTCTCTTTGCAGAGATTTGAGGGAAAAAGAAATTAGTCTCCCTATAAACTCCTAATCCCTGTTGCTTAGAAGATGAAGTTCAAACTCCTTGACATGACGTTCACAGCCTGACCCCAGGCTAGTGAAACATTCTCTTCCATTGCCACTCACCTCCATGCCTACCATCCTCCAGACATGTGGAATTCTCCTTGGTTGTCTGAACATGTTGTTTCTTGACTATCATGTCACCTCCCCCAATCGCCACTTATTTGGTGAACTCCTACTTCAGTGGTTCTCAAACTTTACATCAGAATACACCTGAATGTAAATTAAATACATTGCTGGACTCCACCTCCAGGATTTCTGATTTAGTAGGTCTGAGATCCCAAAACTTGTATTTCTAACCAGTTCCCAGGTAATCTTGAGGCTTCTGATATCGAACCACACTTTAATAAGCATTGTTTCGACAAATTCTTGAAGACCCAAACTGAACTGATCGGCAAATTCTTTCCTGACTACCCACATACTTAACTGCTCTTTCCTCGATGTTTTAATGGTTTGATTTATTGCACAATATTTTTTGATAATTATTTGTGTGTTCCTTACTTAACTGCTTTCCTTTTCTTTTTTTAGAAGGAATAGACCTGTTCTTATTCAGATCCCATGGTCTAAGGTGATTTTTGGTGCTTGTGGGGAACTCCAGAATTTTGAGCGAATATATGATATGCCTGGAAACATTTTATTCATTTAGAGTTGTTTGTGGAAGATGACTTATTTGCTTCACTGCTTTTCCTTTTTATTGTGTCTTTGTTCTCAAATCAAATTTGTCTGTTTTTAGGACAACTAGAAAAGGAAAACTGTTACTATTTTTTAAATAACTACTATGTTTCAGGTACTGTGCTCTACGTATATTATTTTAAGTCATCCTTTAGTTACCATAGGGTAACTCCTATAGCATAACTGTATTTTTTCCACTTTAGAGATAAACTGAAGCTCAGGAAGATTAAGAAAGTTTGTAAATATTATGTGATGGGAAACTGGTATAAAATAAGATTTGAGGGGCACCTGGGTGGCTCAGTTGGTTAAGAAACTGCCTTCGGCTCGGTCGTGATCCTGGAGTCCCAGGATCAAGTCCCACATCGGGCTCCCTGCTCGGCGGGGAGTCTGCTTCTCCCTCTGACCTCTCCCCTCTCATGGTCTCTCTCTCTCTCTCAAATAAATAAATGGAATCTTTAAAATAAAAAAATAAGATTTTAATTTAGCATATTTAAAAAAAAATTCCAGAACCTGTTTGACTCTGCTATCTTCAAAATTGATTTTCATTTGCCTCTTAGCATGTTAAGATGATGGGACATTGGTTTATCTCCAGATAAAAGAAGAGATGATCTCTATGTTAGCATTATTAGTGATGGTTCTTCTTCCTCTTTCCCTTTGTTCTTTACATCCAAGTTCTTAAATTCTTAAATTACTTTCTGTATCACAATAATTTCTACCTTGTCTCTCCTTCCTTCTCTGTGGATCATTGAAGAGCTAATTCTAAATGTCTTGCTTCTAGTGCTTTACAAAAGCTTATTTTGACTGACTTCATTTGTAAATCAAATACAGTTTGTTTTCTTCCTTAATCAAATAGAAGAATTAAGCAAAGAGACATTCAAAAGATGTTAACACTGAACACTCAATTGTAGTTTCTAGTAAATGATTTTGTTCCTTGTGGCTGAAATAAAAATGGAACTAATTTTTTAAGTGCTCAACATTGAAAGTTTATTTTTTGAATCTTTTCTCTCTCTCTCTCTATATATATATATAATTCTTATTTACAACCATTCTTTTCTTTTTTCCAAGGGAAATAAATTCTCTTGGGAACAATTATATATTTTTTCTTTCCTGAAGTTATAAACATAGATACATTTTGGAAGGTCAGGTATCTATTCTTTCTGCTACTCATGATTAAAATTATTCTCTCCTTTAGGAATGATTAAGGAACAAATCTGAACTTGTGGCAACCAGTTCATTTAGGTAATAATTCACTCAATGTAAATTTCATATTTCACATCATTCAGGTATGCAAACCCCAAAACTATGGTCTTATATCAAAAATTGTCATAAACTTTTAATCTAGTATCCTGTATATATCCGTTTGTTTAAACTATTTGATAAAAAAATAAAATTTGTTATTTAAAAGGCAAAAATTCATCTTTTCTTTCATACCGTATTGTTGGGTGTTTATGTTTGGCACTGAAGAATGGTTTTATATTAGTAGAGAGAGGTAGATCCTTTTAATCAGTATTGATTTAATTCACCTTTATCTACTGGACAAGGTTGGTAGTCTGCTTTTGTGAATTCTGTTAAGCTCTCTGATAGTCATGGTTGTGATTTCGGAAAAAATATTGAAGAGTGGTGCTCTGGGACTTTCTTCACATTGTTTATTGGCCTATTGGCTAAACTGGAATACCAGAGATTGATTATATATTAGATTTACTCTGTACTTCCATTGTGCAAACCTCTAGTTACATCTGGCTATATTCATTTGTAAAATTTTCCAAGCTTAAATTTGAGTTGCAGAAGAAAAATACAAACCAAGTCCATCATAATTAGCTCATTTTTTTAAATGTCATTCAACAAAGCTTCAGCCTCATATTCTGAAAACAAAGACATTTGTTTTAAAGCTATTACTCTAGGGCCAATGGTGAATTGATCCACAGTGATTAAAAGAAAATTAAGAGGGTGATGATGTGAATTGGGGATCATATTCTTTTCACTGACTGATCTTTGGTTTGGTTTTTTTTTCCAAATCTTGGTCCTGTATCTATGCTGGATATTTGAGGTCAAACATATGGTAGTCACTTCATAAATATATATTTTCAAAGAATTTTTGTATTTTATTTTATTTTTTTTAAAGATTTTATTTATTTATTTGACAGACAGAGATCACAAGCAGGCAGAGAGGCAGGCGGAGAGAGAGAGGAGGAAGCAGGCTCCCTGCCGAGCAGAGAGCCCGATGCGGGACTCGATCCCAGGACTCCGAGATCATGACCTGAGCCGAAGGCAGTGGCTTAACCCACTGAGCCACCCAGGTGCCCCGATTTTTTGTATTTTAGAGAGAAGGGAGGAAAAGAAGGGCAGAGAATAGGGAGAGGGACAAGAAGCCTCTATGCTAAGCACGGAACCCAACTCGGGGCTTCATCTCATGATTGTGGAATCGTGACCTGTGCAGACATCAGTCAGATGCTTAACCTACTGAGCCACCCAGGTACCCCTAAATATTTGTTGCTTGAATGAACATTCTGTGTTTCATTGTTTTGCTGTGTATGTCAGATCCATGAAACTTAGTAAATTTGGAGCTGCAAATGTACAGGTAGGCACAGTGAGAAGGCAGTTAAGAATACTGTTTGATGGGGGCACCTGGGTGGCTCAGTGGGTTAAAACTTCTGCCTTCAGCTCGGGTCATGATCCCAGGGTCCTGGGATCGAGTCCCACATTGGGCTTTCTGCTCAGCAGGGAGCCTGCTTCCCCTTCTCTCTCTGCCTGCCTCTCTGCTTCCTTGTGATCTCTCTGTGTCAAATAAATAAATAAAATCTTAAAAAAAAAAAAAAAGAATACTGTTTGATGAAGAAGAAAGAAAATAAAATTAGAAGGGGCAAGGCAGTACTAGTATTAGGCTTACATATAGTCCATTATGTGAGAGTAATTAAGTCAGTTAACACTAACATTGACATTCTTACCCTTTGGCAGTAGTAAGATACCGGCTAACCCACCAAAAAAAAAAAAAAAGAGGTAAATGTCTATCTCTGAAACCTGAAAATAATCCAAGGTAACAAAACAAACAAAAACAAAACCATAAAATATAATGGAATCGACCATAAGGTCACCCCTGAGAGTCCGAGAATTAAAGTCACTTTATTACAAACTGAAGTTTTTACCATACGTTTTTATCATGATCCCCCGGTAGGGGTTTCTAGTATAACATTATACAAAGACACTAGAGAAGTGTAAAAATTAGAGAACCTACAGAAATCAAGTCATCGTTTTAGTGGTCATGAACTCTAGGACAGAGTTTTTATCAGCTATGATCAAATAAGTTGGACAGGTCATATAACAAGTTAGAACTTGCCAAATTTTTTTATAGAAGAAACAGATGTCATCTTCTGTTGTAAACTACATCCTGAGCATATCCCTCCCCGACTACTTTACAGCATATATGAACTCCCACTCCACCCCCTTTTCCCCTTCCCCGTGTATTTTTAATCACTTTCTATAGCCATCAAGAATTTGCCATCAGAGAAACTGTTTCACTGCTTCTTATCTTTCGATGCCTGCCTTGCTAAACAGATATTAGATAAGAGCAACTGGCAGTCAGTGCCCTTCCTGGAAATAGAGGTCAAAAACCTTGGTATCTAAGACCTGGAACATCCTTCTGGAAAGCATTTGAAATCTTAGTCCAATACAATTTTCTTCTCTTTTTCAGAAATTTCAGAGGTTTTGGAAATAGTTTCTAATCAAAAAACTATTTTTTTAAATTTTTTATTTATTTGGGAGAGAGAGAGAATGAGTGAGCGAGCGAGGGCATGAGAAGGGGGAGAGTCAGAGGGAGAAACAGACTCCCTGCTGACCAGGGAGCCCGATGCGGGACTTGATCCTGGGACTCCAGGATCATGACCTGAGCCGAAGGCAGTCACTTAACCAACTGAGCCACCCAAGTGCCCTGAAAAACTATTTCAGTCCTATATAAAATCTAGAAATTAATGACCAAAGGAGAACTCCTTTTTGTAAGTGTTAATTATGAGCGACAACATTTTTAACTGAAAAAGAAAAGAAAAAGACTTTTGAGGTTTGAGGCTTGTTGGTGAAAGGACCACAAATGGAACAGATCAGGGCTCACTATCTGGTAATATTTGCAAAAACAGAGGTTGATGCATCTGTGTGACCTGGCAGAAGGGCTTCCGATTGGTTCCTCCCGATTCTAAGTGTAAGTGTACCTTAGATGCTGCTGAAGAGAAAGGTTTCTCAAAGCATTTTTGAACGATTATGTTGTTTCCATATCACACCAAAACTGTGTCTGGAAGTATAACCTAGAATGTGCAAAAGAAAAAAAAAAATGAGGAAGAATGAAAGGTGGCATGTCAAAAGCATTTGGTCTGTCTCAGTTCCTGAGTGTGAAGCAGAAAACGGGCATTGACTTGGTTAACCAAACTCTGCCCTCTGTTAAACTGCATAGTCTCACATCAAAGGCCATAGATCCATTTGAACAGGTGCTTTTCAAAAATTGTATTGAATAACCTCTGTGCCTCTTGAAGTTCTGAATGGTCTACATAACTGTACAAAATGAGTGAATGTAAGAAAAATGAACTGACAGGTGAAGCTTGTTTAGTAAGAAATCCATGATCCTGATGTGATTGTAGCTTTTCAAAAGATTTAGTGGCTGCTTTACATTAAATGTTTTATGTGGCCGAACGAAGCTCCATGAAGATACCATCTACTTTCATCTCAGTATCAATTCCTGCTTGTTGTCATAATTCTTTCATTGGATGTTTTCAGAAATTTTTCCTCCCTCAAAAGAATTTTTAATTTATGTATTTCTCAGTGACAATTTTATAAGGATGAGGCTTTATCTCTTCCCTTCTTCTGTTTCCTACTCCATGAAATAGAACTTTTTCCTTTCAATTATATGTGAAGGCTTTTTGAATGACACAGCTATAATTAGGGAAAATGTTAATTATTATTTACTGGTGTCTGCCTTGTATTCAAAGCCCTACTAGTTAAGTGTGTGATTTTTTTTTTTTTTTTTTTTAAGGGTGGTTGGGGGTACTGACTATTCTGGTCCCTCACTAAGATGCTAGGAACTTATTTCAGGAACAAACCCAGAACACAAAACCTAGAGAAACAAGTAGGAGCTAAATAAACTCTATGACATTGAAATAAAAGAGAATAAAATGTGTAGAGAAGGTTTGAGCTCTTTAGTCTAGGCAAGGATGCCTCCAGGAAGAAGTGGGACTTAGAAATGGGCAGGATTTACGAATAAGGTATGATAATGGATGAACCCTGGGATAATCTAACAAGACTCGGTTAGTTTATTACCCGAGATCCCTTTTGATACTTGGGTTGTCTTGTACACATCAACTCTGATTGCAAAGTAGTCAGTAATCAGTAGTTGTTGCCCAATGTGCCACAGGACAGTAGGACGGCCTCTCCATATGTAAAAAAATTCTGATGAAAATTTTGTCCTTGTTTCAAAATTACCTACCAGGCTATCATTGCCAGAGAAAATGCAAAAGATGAGACATTACCATGAAATGAATGAGTACAAAAAGTCATTTGAAGATGAGAATTTAAAAGTACTAATTAAAATCTATTTCTTTCGTGGTTTAGCCTACAAGGGTTATAATTATTTGACCAGAATCCAGAAAGGTCTGTTTCTCTGTGGATTTTAACAGGCTCTATTTCCCCCTCAGTAATACACTAATAAATGCCATCCATGTGGCCTTTTTACAATATGATGTTGACACTCATCTGTTAGGAGCTGGGGTCTTCATTCCTTCCCTAGGTTTTGGGGCAGCCTTAGTGAGTCCCTTCAATCCAGTAATATACAACAGAACTAACCTGGAAGTCTAGGTCCTAAGAAGAGATGGAACTTTCCCTGGGTTCTTTCTGTCTCTCAGGACACATATCTTGGAACCTAGCCACCATGCTGTGAGACAGTCGAAATGAGCGTATGCAAAGAAATCACATGGATAGGCTCACGCAGAGAGGCACTGGAGATCTGGCTGACATTTGGCATCTATCACCAAGTGTGGGCATGAGGGAGGCTCCAAATGATTCCAACCTAGAGCCTGCAGTTGAGTGTTCATCTGAGGCCCCAGACATCATGGAGAAGACACTAGCCATTCCCTCTGTGCTCTGTCTGAATTCCTGACCCACACAGAGTCCAGCAGAATAACACCACTAAGTTATTAATTTGTTATATAACCATAGTAACTCGAAAATATATCAATCCGATTTTCATACCTAAATTTATACTGACTCTAGCCACTCGTTTAAGATTTTCTCTTTAACATATAAATAACCTAACTTTCAAAATATCTGTCTGCATTTTTGAAAACTCAAAATAGTGGACTAAACATTTTGTCAAATCTTAGAAAACAATTTTTAAAACTCACCTGTGTCCCCAGTTTGTGGTATAATTTCCTTGGTTTTGCTAATAGGTACTCAAAAAAAAAAAAAAAAAGAATGGATCAGTCAATCTTCTCTGAATCTGCTGATTAGAGACCTTAAATCTCTGTGACTAACACCAGTTTCCATCAGTATGGGTAGAAAACGAAAGTACTACTTAAAATTCTTTAAAAAACTTCTTTTGTGGGGCACCTGGGTGGCTCAGTGGGTTAATCCTCTGCCTTCGGCTCCAGTCATGGTCTCGGGGTCCTGGGATTGAGCCCCACATTGGGCTCCATGCTCAGCGGGGAGCCTGCTTCTCCGCTCTCTCTGCTGCCTCTCTGTCTACTTGTGATCTCTGTCTGTCAAATAAATAAACATCTTAAAAAAAAAAAAAAAAAAACTTCTTTTGTCAGGGAGAATCTATAAGTACATTATTCCATTTAGTGACTGCAGTATAATGTAAGTAAAGATGTTATCTATTTATTGTTGAAGATAACATACACACATACATGTATATATATTTTTTTAATGTAGATAATCACTGTTTCTACCACTGAAACTCTGAAATAGAATAGAATCTATGAAAAAAAATTTAAAATGTTTTCTTATGGTAATTTATTTGATAAATTTGAACATTAATAAAAGTATTAATTTGGCTGCTGAATACTATCCAGCAGAAACTGACATGTTCTAGGGAAAGAATATATGTTTCTTGAAAATTATATTTATTTATTTATAGGAGAAAGAGAAAGAGCACACAAGTAGGGGGTGGGAGAGGAAGAAGCAGACTCCCCACCAAGAAGGGAGCCCAACACCGGGCATGTTTACAGGACAGTGGGATCATGACCTGAGCTGAAGGTAGAAACTTTACTGACTGAACTACTGGGCTCCCTGAAAGAATGTATTTCTGCCTCCACATGGAAATCAGACCAAAGAGTATCCTAAACCTTTCCTACCTCATTTGAACAAGGTTCACTACTATTCTAAGTACCTAATTTTACTTTTTTTTTTTTTAATTTATTGTAGAAAAGACCTGACATCCTCTGCTTGTCCATAAAATGATAGAAACACTCTGTTGGGCTACAAGGAAGAATGACCCAGGTAGTAACATACATGTGAAGACAAGGATCAAATTATCTTCAACTGTCTCTATGTGACTTTGGGGTTCCTGATGTCACCAAGTTATTTACGAGATTGTTTCCATGACTCCTTGAAATGATCAGAGCAAACCGTCATTGTATTCATTCTTTCAAATTCTTTTTCCTCTTTTTTCCATCTTCCTTATAATTAACCTAGACAGAAATTTGGCAAGAATATGTTTGTTGCAAGATAATCAAATAAATTACTGAGAAATTTTAATGCACATTCAGGCAACATTTATTCATTCCAACAAATACCTATGCTATCTTTAAAAGTAACTTAAGGGAAAAAAAAGTAGCATAAGACAATTCTTACTCTGAGGAGCATATAGTGTAGTAGAAAACAAAGACATGAACTGGGTTTGAAACCAAGAGGAGCCAGTTTAGGAAAATTAAGCTCAACTGAGATTTGGGGAAGGCATCACAAAGAAGGTTAATTTGTGAACTAAGCTTAGAAGGAAGATTAGGAGTTTGTGAAATGAAGTGGAATCAGGAGGTTATTTGTATTAAAATTTGTATTAAAATGCTGATCATGTGTCCCGTTAGCACGGTAGGTAGCACGTCAGTCTCTTAAAACGTTGATCATTGGGTGCCTGGGTGGCTCAGTCTGTTCAACGTCTCCCTTCAGCTCAGGTCACCATCCTGGGGTCCTGGGATTGAGTACCAAGTTGGGCTCCCTGCTCAGCGGGGAGCCTGCTTCTCCACCTCCCTCTGCCTGCTGCTCCCCCTTCTTATGCTCTCTCCCTCTCTATCAAATAAAGAAAATCTTTTAAAAAATAAGATGTTGATCATTGCTTCAACACTGCCTTGTCTTATAAGAACACTCTGCCCATTCATAGACACTGCTGAAGGTCCTATTCCTGTTCCATGATTCTGCAATCTTGACCATGGCTGGTTCAAGCACAGGAAACCACTGATGCCAGAGACTCAGTCTGGTTTGAGCCACTAATCAGAATCTCTTTCTCAAGATTTTGAACTAAGAGACAAGACACAGAGAATAAGAGTTAGTAGTTCTGCCCTGAAGCTGTTAAGATCACACAGATTTGCGGTTGGCAGGCATTGTGAACTTGGTACAAGTAGGAGAAACAGGTCTACAGCAAAGAATGATGGAATGGTACTATTATTAAGAGAACACATTGCCCCAGAGAGACAGCTGAGTTTCCACTATCTTCCCACTCCCATGTTGACAATATTTCTTGCTTTTTAATTCTGTGAAGTTTCCTCTGAATCCTTCCAGTAATCTGCCTCTTACAAAGAACTAGTTTGACTGGCTTCTCAATCTTGAAACCAAAGAATTTCTAAGGCTGCAGTAAAATAAAATGTATGGAATGAGTTAGACACCCAAGAGACTGGTAGGTCTAGGGAACTGTTGCTTTTCATCTACCCTCAAAAAAGTATTGGTTACTACAGTGGGCTACACAGTGTGCTAGATACTAGGATTTCTGTAATGAATGACAGAATCTTTGACTTCAGAGAGTCCACATTGGCTGCTAAACAGGTACTGTCAGTGATAAGGTGGAAGGAAATGACATAGGGATATAAATTTGATTTTATCCTCTGGACAAAGGAGTTTAGACTTAATTGTCTAGTCTGTGCTTCTCACTGGGAGCGCATCACTGCCAAGGGGTTGAAATGGGACTCTTACTGGAGGAGACATTCAAAAGTCCTAGATTTTACAGTGACTTATGAAAACTGTCTAATAGCCCTACCTGTCCAAATCTTATTTCTTAATACTTAATTTTCCTCCTTGGGTGGAAAGGGTTAACACTTTAAAAAGTCAAGAAATGGTGCTGTAAACTAGGGTGCTTCTCTGTCTCTGTATTTAGCAAGAGGCTTTAAAAAAAATAATGTATCTAATGAAGAGAAGCCACTAATTTCATCTTCATGCAGAAGTGTTAAATAGCCATAAGAACACATGTTTTCCTGTATCAGGAAGACTCCTTTTAGTAGAGTTTATACTGGGAACTGTGGCTATGGTTATGGCCTGGCTCAAAGCCTGTCCTAGGAACTGCTCTCATGTGCACACAAATCACTGTAACAGGTTAAGGCCTTCAGGAGCATTTCATCCTAGTAAAAATGATCTGGCCTTTTTAGGAATAATTATACTAAACTTCTTTAGTTCTGGGCCGGATGTGAAATGTCTGTATATCTGCCTCTTTTCTTAAGGTATGATTACCTTTTTAAGAATATTTCCCTCAACCAGAAATGTCCTGGTGAAAGAATTTATTTATATTTCCCCAGATTTATTCTTTTTTTGTCCAGAAAAGCTCATAGTAAGCCAAGTTGTTAGTGAAACAGTTTGAAATAACTGATTCTTTATTGCCTAAAAACAAATATACTCCAAAAAAAGAAAAATGAGACATTAAGGTTAGTTTTGATTTGATCTTTTCACTTGTATGACAGCAGTGTTTCCAAGATCAAATATGTTTCTAGAGATGCAATTTCCCCTTCTGAGAAAGTCAGGCTATCATATGTGTATTTTTTTCACTTTGTAAGTTAAGGCACATTTATGCATTTTTTTTTTAAAGAAATTTGTAGCAGTTATATTTACCAGGGACAGTATGTCATCCATTGCTCATTAGAGGGTAGATATTTTATTAATAGTAGGTTTAATCCCACTCTTAAACTTTTCCCTGATTTTTTAGATAAACCATCCACTGTTTTTGTCAAGAAAATGACTATGTCAATAGATTGCATCATAAACTCAGTTGGAGCCTTGTTGGGTTGTTTATTGAACTGGGACCTCCTTTGTCTCATGTAAATAAGCATTCCTTTTTATTTTTCACAGATTATTGGTAAGCATTATGTAAGTTAAAATGTTTGACATTAAGTATCAACATTTTTATACAAAAAATACTGCATAGTAGGCACTCAAAATGTTCATGGATTAACTAAGCAAAATATCTTTGATTTTCAACAAATGGTTAAAAAACTTGATGGTTCTTAGTAGTATATATGTTGCAAATTTTGCAGAGAAAATGGAATTTATAGCTCCATATATTTTTAAATAGTTTAAGTGATGAATAATATGGATAAAGAGTTGTCACACGATATCCTTGAAATAAAGGCTACTGGGTAACTTCTTCACTTAGACTTTGGTCCATGGTACCTTACCGTTTTGGGGAGACTGGGAAAAAATATTCTTAGAAACCAAAATGTTAACATTGTCTTCACATTTCTACATCTAGACTCTTCACAGAAAAATATCAAAGGGTTTTTTGGTGAAGCACTTTATACAGAAGCCAGCCAAAGACTAAATTGCAATGGTAGCATCGTACTGATAGGTGCTCTAGGGGGACACAAGGCAATGAGCCCAACTCAGTTCTCCCATGAGTTTTATGTTAGTTACTGTTCCCCTCCTTTAAGACATTAATTTGTGTGTAACTGAGACAATATTTATCGGGAGTTCTTTGTGAGGAAATTCTGAAGGTATAGATGAAAAATATATTTATTAGGCCCTGCTGGGTCTTGGCTCTGTAGAGGAGAAGATGCCAATGAAGACAACTCCTCTTGCACACTGATTCTGTTTTCTGAGTAACTCTATGGATGACTTTGGCTTCTTGACCAGGCTTCAGTCAGTGTTGCCCACTGATCTTGTCTTTATTGGCGTTTTGACACCAACTCAGCTAATCCCATATGCCACATTATCAGTGGGGTCCTATATAGAGTTGGAGTCAGACCTGACTTTGAATATTACCTCTAACATTTATTAACTATGTGACTCAGGACAACTTATTTGATTTTTCCCAGCCTTAGTTTCCTCATCATTCTCATCCCAAAATGTTTATATGAAAATTAAATGAGATACTGTGGATAGCACCTGGCCTGGTGTATAATAAGAATTAAATAGGCATTAGTTGTAATTACTCTGATAATTGTCACCATACTGTTTACTGTCATCATTGTCGTCGTCGTCGTCATCATCATCATCATCATCATCATCAACTAGGCTACTTCTCCATCTTAACTTTAATTCAATGCCAGTAAGGGGTCTGATGAAGCTCCCATCTGTGCCTATGTCCGTACATCTGAACTACGTCCATTAACTGGTGAGCTACTCTATTTGCTATTTATTGCCTTATAAGAAGCCTATTACCCTTCAAACATTTTAGATTTAAATAACAAACATCTTACATAGTTTCTGAGGGTCAGAATCCAACAGTTTCACTGGGAAGTTCCAGCTTCAGGTCCTCCTTGAGGTTGCAGTCATGCTGTTGGATCAGGCTACTTTTGAAGACTTGGCTAATACAAGATGGTCCATTTCGAAGCTCACTCCTGTGGCGCTGCCTGGAGCCTTCACCTCCTTCTCACATAGAGCTCACAAGATGGCTTCCCTAAGAGCAAGTGGTATAAGAGAAAGAGAACCTTAGTCGTATAATCTAATCTCAGAAGGGGCAAACCATCACTTTCACCATATCAACCCTGGTACAGTGTAAGAGAGGACAATAGGAGATGGAAGTAATTGGACGCCATCTTGGAGGCTGCTACTGTAGCTACATTTCTTGCTAGAGTTCCCATTTTTGCAGCCTGCCATCACCTCACCTATTATTGAACAGAATCATTGCCTAGATTTAAAATATCCCAATATACCCTTTTTCATGTGTACTTACTTGCTCTTTACACTTCAAGCTTTCATACAGAGCAGTTGTTTTAAGAAAGATTATCTTCCCTTTTAAGGGAAGTCCCCAGTATATTAAAAAATTAATCTTCACTATCTCTTTCTTGTATATGACATGAAGTGTGATTTAACTCCATTGCTCTATTAGACTATTCTATTCTCTGTGGAGGGAGAATTTTTGTTTTTTGTTTTTTTTGTTTCTGAATCACTCAGCTTCTGCCACAAAAATAAAAACCTCTCTGTGTGAAGTTTTTCAGGTGAAATGGATACAAATATGGCACAAAGACTAGAGGAAATAAACAACAAAACTATAATCTCAGTCTGTGAAAAAGAGATAAGTTAGAATAAAACTATAGTCCAAATGCCCAGAAAATGTATGTTACTTTTTAGGAGTGAAAAAAGAAAAGTCAGAGGATAAAATACAAAGCAAAATCCATAGGAATCCCAGTAGGGAAAAAAGACAGCAACCTCAGAGCATTTTTATGCAAAATATTTTCAGTGCTTTGGGGCCAACTGTAAGGAAAACCAGGTATACTCAGAGCTTGAGGGCACTATGAAGAGAACGCTTTCAAAATATGCTCTCATGAGTCTCATAAACAGAAATATTCTTCAACTTAAGTGACAGAGAATATGAACTCCTGATGGGAAATGCCACAGGAAAGATCAAGCCTTATTATTTATTTATTTTTTTTCCTCAGCCATTTCCTCAAGGAAAAAACTGGGAATTGATAATACTAAATTGACAAGTCCAAATAAGCCTTTAGGCAAAGCAGATGGTACTGTTCCTTCCTCTTTTTTTTTTTTTTAAATATACAAACTAATCTCAAATTTCAACTGGAAAGCATGTGTATTAGTTTGCAGGTTTTTACAGATTCTAAGCAAAATTATGTAGTTTTTGACTTCTACAAAACTAGATTTGAATCCTGGCTCTGAAGACTACTGTAACATTTTGAGGTCTTCTTGGCCTCTCAAAGCCTCAGATGTAAAACAAAAGAAGCCCTGACACATGGTAGGTGCTTTGTAAATTGTTGCTGTTGTTAATAGCAAAACATTTCTTTTTCATTTGATTTCATTGCCCTTCTTTCCAGGAACTTAAAATTCTAAGTGAGCAAGCTGAGGTTACAGAAGCGAGGGAACAGGGGCATGGGGTAACCTGGTGATGGGTATTAAGGAGGGCATGTGTTGTGATGAGCACTGGGTGTTATATGCAACTAATGAATCTTTGAGCACTGCATCAAAAACTAATGATGTACTATATGTTGACTAACTAAACGTAATAAAAAAAATTCTAAGTGAATGGGAAGGTTCTACTATAAACTTATCCATCGTTAGGGTTTAATGAAAAACAATTAAACTTGTTCCTCTTTAGCTGCCATGATACAGTCAAAGCCCAATAAATTCCTTTGGATTGATCAATTTCTCTTACACATGATATCTTAATTATGTGTATACTCATGGGCTTGTGTTGAACATGCCTGTCCAAATTGCAAACTGCTTGAAGCTTGGAACTGTCTACTGATCTCTGCTTTATCCCTAATTCTTTCTAGCACAGTGCTTTGTATTTAGGAAGTACTCAACAAATGTCTGTTAATTTACATTGAAGGATACATAGAGAGTTCCTCTAATCTTTTTTCTTTTTGAGAGTTACTACCTTCTAATTCTGGAATTCACATTCCATTTTCCTTCCTATTGTCTCATACCACCCCCATTTTAGCCATTCATATGCATATTTGGAGACTGTATCATTCAGAAAAGGCTACAAAGACCTAATTAAGCAATTAATGGATTACTTAATTTTCCAAACTTGATAACTGTCTAGACTCAGTGATCTTTTCTCTGCTCATTAGCACCTCTCCCTGAAGGGGGGAGAGGGAAAGTGTTGAAATGCAAATCTGTGAATTCATAAGTCAATACAAATTCTTCAGCCCAGGAAACAGCATGAAATTACAAGTTGCATGAAATTTCATCAAAAGTGCTGGTTTTCCTTCTCTGGATCATCTGTTTCCAAGCATATTTTATAACTAAGGCTTGACACTCCATCTATTCTTTGGGGAAATATTGTTAGAACTCCTGTTGTACATACGGGAGGGAATACTGGTGACAGATGTTGAGATGAGGGGCAGGTGTGTGTAGTGGACTCCAACAATAAACATATTTTTAAAAATGTCAGAATCAATTTTCCAGAAAAGATGAGAAATAAGGTTATATAGTGAGTCTTCATTTATTTGAATCATTCCCAATTTATGTTTGAGGAACCATGATGTGCTGGTATCTTTTCTTTTTCTTTCTTTTTTCTTTTTTCCTTTTTTGCTGGTATCTTTTCAAACCCTATAGATTATATAAAAATGAGGACCATGTTGGTCCTCATTCCAGAGGATACCCCAGCCCAGTAGAAACAATAAAACAAACAGTTGATTGTAACCCAGACCTCAACGGTAGGTCGTCTCACCTGACTTAGTGTATGTTTGGTGTCCTGGTTAGGTAGAAAGTTGTCCTTCATGGAATTGCATTATAGCAGATATGAATGTTAATTTGCTTTCAATATTCAAAATAGGGATATGTCTATACTTAATTCTATTTTTGAATAACAAGTAATCATATGACCTTCTAAAATGTGTCTCTACATTCAGCTAATCAAGAAAATATGCTCAATTTTCATTAGTAAGTATTTGGGAGAAATAAAATAATAATATTATCTCACCATTATAGGACATGTTACAGTTTTCAAGGACATTCAAGTACATTGTTTTTTGGTTTTGTTTTACTTGAACATCATAGCAACCCTGTACATGAGGCATGGACATTTAATGGATGAAGCCAGTGAGGCTCAGAGATGTTCATTGACTGCCAGTAGGCAAGTAGCAGAGGCCTTGACCAGACTCTCTAACTTGACCAGCAAAGCTCTTGTACACTAATGTACTAGAGTTGCCCAAGCAAAGAGTCTGTATATAAAACAGCTTTGAAAATAAACTCTAGTACTTTCTGGCAAGTTTGGTCAACATTATGTAGACTGATAGTTACAAATTGCTCATTTTAATTCAGTATCATGTCTCTGAATTAACTGACTTTCTGTAATATTCTTGACTGAATGTTTTAGCACTGTTCCATATCCCTTCTTTTTACATATATATAGACAATGATTATGGTAGAGTGTGACTGTTTCTGTACACATTCAAAATAGATGTGTAGCCAACACAAATGGTTGTGAGTGGCAATAAATTGCAGAAACTTCAATGAAACTTTTCACGAGACTGTTTGCTGTTGGACAGTGTATTCTAAACCTAGAAAGGAAAATCCTTGTCGGCATGTCGCTATTCTTGGAGCTACCTTAGTACTTCTTCTCAGTGATGGTTTGTTGTTGTTGTTTTGTTTTGGTGCTTCTCTCATTCTTCAATTAAATGAACCTAACTTACTCGAGGCACTGCTCTTGATGTCGAGGAAAAGACACTGAACAAGGACCCTACCCTCAGAGATGATATTCTGGTGCAGAAAAGGACCGTTAAAATGCAGACCAAATATTACCTAATAAATTGCAGATTCTGATTATTGTTAAGAAAGAAACAGTTTACCATAATAAGATTAGAAGAGGCTGTCTTAGTTTGATAGAGTGGCTAAGAGGAACCTCGCCAGGAAAGAGATAACATTTAAACTGAAAGCACAAAGACAACAGTGACTCACCTGAAGGAGCATTGAGGGCTATAGAACCAACCTGAACAAGTCACAGGAGGCAGGGTCCAGATTATGCCAGACTTTGAGGCCTCTATTATGTTTCTGACTCCTCTTCTAAGAAGGCCATGAGTTAATCTGACGTATATTCTTAAAGGACCATCTGATTTGATATGGGTGGAAGAAAGGAATGAGACCACTGTGACAGTCCAGCAAAGGGATAATGGTTGTATGGATTCAGGGGTAGGAGGGAAGAGAATGAAAACAAAACATGTTTTGAAGTAGAAGTGGTGAACTGCTGATGGACTAGATGTGAGGAGTGAGGGATGAAAGGGAGAAAGGAGAAGAGCATGACTCCCAAATCTCTGGCTTCAATAATTGAAGAGGAGATAGTGACACCATTTACTGGTAGAGGGAAGACAGGGTAAGAAATAAATTGCTTTCGGTGTGGGATCTGTCAAGAGTTCCACTTCAGAAATGTTACCTATGAGATGTCCAAGAGACCCTTAAGTGAAAGATCTCAAGTATCCATTGTAGACAAAAGTCTAGGAAAGATTTAGACATTTTGAAGTTTTGAGTATAGATGTGATACATAAATTTCTGGGGATATGCATTAAGCTGACCTAGGATCAAACTTTTGAGGAACTCTGATTTTATAGATAAAGTATGGTACAAGACATAAAGTCAGGCTGTGAAGGAACGTCAGTGATGTGGAGGTGAATCAAGGGAAAGTGGAGTTGTCAAAGAGAAGAGGATTTTGTAAGCAGAAGGGAGTGGGTGGCTGCCTTGAGCGCTGCTGGCTGAGAAGTCCGTAGTGAAGGCACATCTACTGACAGGGCTCACATCACCATTCTCGCAGCATTCAAGGATCTTGAAGTAACTTTCTTCACTGACCTTTGATGATCCTGTTGATCTTACTTTACTCCATTTCACGAGCAATCTGTGTTTGTTGTGTGTGCTATGATAATGAGGCAGAATGACATTCAAAGGGGCACCGAAGTGATATATTTAAACACGGGGTAGGACTTCTAGTTAAACATCAAGCTATAAAGTCTCTTGATTTCTGCAGATATGTGTGATTTCAGTAATTGGTTTGTGACTTCCTAGTTTCTAGTGAAGGAGAAAGAATAATGAACTAAGAATCAGAGACTTGGTTTGAAATCCCAGCTCCTTTTGTTACTGGTTGCTAAAACCTGGGCACATCACTTAACCACCGTTGAATCCCAGTTTCCTGATCAGAAATGGTAATGATCTGGCCTACCTGGCAGGCTTGTAAAGGTGAAACTGACATGGCTTACGCCATATAAGAGACACTCAACAAATGGCATTTTATTATTATTAGTAGTAGTGGATTGGGTGTAAGCACAGGGCCAAATGCAGTCATGGAGAGAAAAGTCCTTCTTCAACCGTAAACACTATAAATAAAATGTGCTAATGTGTTTATGATTGATAACTCTTTCTCATCAGCTTTTTAATTTTAGACGCACCACCTTAATTTTTGGTACAGATCTATTTACTATCTAGGAGTTGTGGGCGAGTTGGTGGGTAGCCAGGAAAGATGACAGCTAGCAGAGCTTAGGCAGAGGAGCAGATGGAAGTGCAGGCGGCTGTTGGTATGGAAGCCCAGGAGGCAGCTGCTCTGGGGATGAAATCCAGGAGAGGACCAGGCCGGGAGAGGGAGCATCCACAGGCAAAGGGGGGTGACCTGTCTTAGAGAAGTTGGACGTGCCGTGCAGTAGGATGACTCAGAAAAGCCTACAGAGCTTTAGAAATGTTCATTTCTTGGTTTGGAACACAGGCGAAAGACTGGAATGAAGTTTGCCTGTTATTTGGGAGATGTTCTTTGTAAGAGAAGAAAAGAAAAAAAAAAAAAGTCCAACTATTTCTGTGGGCATTGTGTTGTTCTCTCTCCTGCCTCCTCCTCTGTATTCCCCCTCCAGAAAGGGAAACAAGGATCCATGGAACGGAGAAGCCTGCATTTTTATCGCATCTGCACGAGGGATGCCACCACTCAAATCTACTTCTCATTATCTTAATTGTGCTTTTTAAGCCTCACGTGTGCTGGTACTTGTTTTTCTTTTTAAAATATTTGTGGTTTATTTCTGCATAGGTTATATGAAACTCGTCTTCTTGCTATGATAGGACTTTGATAATAGGCGGTTAGCTAGATTGAGCCACCATTTATCGGGCACTTAAAATTAATCTCTGTAATAGCTCTATTCAGGCATTTTACTGTTAATTTCATACAGACTCTCTTGAAAGTGGGTATTATTCTTCTTTTGCTAATTAGGACGCTGAGATTTAGGGAGACTAGTTAACTTTCCCAGTTTCCTACAGTTAGAGTGGTATAAAACCATGATTTCAACCTAGGTAGGTCTATATTTGAAGCTTTGCATGAGCCACTGTAGTATAAAACAGTCTCCATTCCTTGGAAAGATCATTGCATCCATCTTCTCTGTCCTATTTATAACAGAACAGGTGCTCACTGCTGTCTTTATTGAGGTATTTTTTTCAGAGTAGGAGGAAGGAATGGGAAGTGCATTTGCTGGCCACTCACCATCTGCCATATTACTTTGTAGATATTTTCTCATGATCTTTAGAAGAAAATCCAAAATGGATATTTTATTCTTGTTTTTCTTGGGGGGATGGCTAGTTTTTTGAGGGAACGGCTTAGAGAAGTTGAGTAGTTTACCTAAGTTCAACATGTTTATTTGCTTTTCATGCAATATTTATACATATCTAGCAATTTCTGGAAGCCAGGCCATCCAGGGTTACAAAGAAGAATAAGATATGGTCTTTGTTCTTAAGGGCCTCAAAACTTACTGAAGAAGACAAACACATAGAAAATTATAATAGTTTATCAGTAGAAGACAGTATGCTCAGCACTGTGTGTGGTCACCGGGAGAGAGCATAAGTCAACCTGAAAAGAATCAAAGAAGGCAGGCTTCCTTCCCACTTGGGCTTTTCTCCTTTCAAAACTTAATTTCCTCCCCTCATTATACCATGGTGCCTTCCAGATTTAGTGCTGTCTATATACTGAAAGAATCTGAGAGGTTGTTAGAAACCCAGTTTGCACAGGACATTAAGTTCAGTTTTTTAAACCATCCATTAACCCTCAGGAACACCATTGTCATTTTAACCGAGTTTCCATTTTCCTTGAGTTCCAAAACTACATTGGGTTGGAAGATAGGTGGTTTCTTCAGCAAAGGTTGAAGAGCAAACAAGGAAATCATCAAACCCAACCTATGTGAGAACAACCTACTAATTAGAATTTTGACTAAAACATCTCTCCTCCCCATTTCTAAGCACTATTTTTTTTTGTTGTTGTTTTGTTTTGTTTTGGCCAAAGGGAGTATGACCTCTAGCACCTTGACTTTTCTCCCTAAATGGGAATCTAATTTGAAGTGGATATTCTTCTTGGAGGAGATTTTTCTGTCTCTTTTCAGATGTTTAGATATTGGTACTTGTAGGTAGCAAAACTCTTTTAAGACTTTCCAGCCACTCTTTCTCAGATATAACTAAATTCTTCTTAGTATGAAAACTCCAGTAAAACACTCTTAGCGTTACTATATGTCACTTTTTCACTCTCTCAGTTTTACATAAGTTTTACCCTTTAAAATCCTGTGTAGTTTTTGGATTTATACTAAAAAACAGTAAATTTCCAAATGAGGTTTTTTTCTGACCAATATTTTAAAGATGACTGGTGCTGAAGTTTTCAATGTTTGAGAGGATATATATGTAATTTTTGAAAGTTACTAGATGCAGCAACATGCTTCATGCCAGATATGAGTTATCTAGCCTCTGTTGAATTTTGATTTTCCATCCACTGTAGATCTTCTTGTGGTACGCACTGTATATGGAATGGTAAATTCTCGAGGCTTTGGGAGTACTGAAAGAGAGACTTTTAAGGGATCTGGACATAGTGTTGAGTTCATGTTCACAAACATATTAACAGCTAATAAAATAACTTAATTGAAATAAGACCAATTTATTCCAATCTGAGTATTTATCATTTCATCAAATAACTTCTTTTCAAGGTTTTGGGGGTATATGCCATCTAAAAAGATGAAGGCCTAGTGTCTTAGAGCTTTATTTTCTATTGCAGTTCAATTATTTGTCCAAAACCTGGTCAGAATTTCAGCATAATGAAATATATTTCGTGGCTTGTCTGATGATGGTTTCTTTTTCGCCTTGCTTACTTTTTCCAAGGGTCTTCATATGGTGTCAACTATAAACTTTCCACAATTTTCAGTTACCTGTGTATTAAAAATGTCAAAACAATTTCTTTAAATATTTTTTTATAATTTATTGAATTTCCAAAGCAATTAGTTTTATTCATATTGTCCCTTGTATGAAGTAGCTTACAGTCACTTAGAAATTGAGAGCATTATATATTTTAAATTATTGCTGGAGAGTTGTAATACCTGTCATTCATCTGGAAGCTAGTGATTCAAAAACTCTGCTTTTAGTTAATTTTAATTAAAAACACTTCTATTTAAAATACTGCTCAATACCCAAATAATTGCTTACATTGTATATAGTTATTTTTGCTAAGGGCAAAATAGCTAAGACCATAAATTACAATGGCAGGCACATGGTTTGCTGACAGAACTGTATAAAATATTGTTTTCATCTTCATGTCAGCTCTGGTACATTCATCTCTACATTAATTCCTTGGGGAATCTTGTGTAAGTTATAGTTTTGAAACCATCCCCCTCACACTGAGCTCTGTCAGCTTACCCTTTCCTTACTGACCATATTATTCCTCTGAAAGAACAGATAGAAATTGAGAGTTATATCTTAGCCGCACTTGGGTAAGCAGTGCCAAAATAGTTACAGAGAACCTAAATATTAATAGCCATGAACCATTTTAGTTTAAATTGGATATTTCACAATCTTACACCTGCGATATTGCAAGGTAGTTATAAAAGTACACAGAATTCATCTCTATAAATATATGCTCATTTTATATCTTTTACAAGCTGTTTCATAGATTCCTAATCCAAAAAGGCCATTAGTACCAATGACATGATTGATAGAATAGGTTATAATGTTTAGCAGCTCATTGGAGATGACATATTTTGCCAGTTTAATTTACACATTTCCTTCGTATTTCTATTATGCACATATATCTAAGAATATGGGTTTTGATCTTGCCTTAATGCTCCTTTCTATTATAAAATATAATTTTTTTAGGAAACATATTAATAGTAAAGATGTTTTTAATAAGAATTTTTAAAATGACTGGTCTTCTCTACCAAACATATGCTGAAATTAGAGCTTTATTTTTGCTATTTCCAGCACATTTCACAGCAAATGGAAGTGTCCAAGAACATAGGGAGGCATTAATTGATTATTCACTTTCTTCTAATAGTTTTGATATCTCCCAAGTGGAAAATAGTCCAGGAGATAGACAAACTGTTCTAGTGTTTTCTATAATGTCTGCAAGCATATTCTCATGAAAACTTGAATAATAGGCCCAGTACCATTTAGTCTATTTTTTTTCCTTTTTCTCTAAATATTTATTATATTATTTGAAGAAACACATAGGATCCAGTTTTGCTTTCTTTGAGTATTTCATTTTATTTAGATTCTCTAACCAGATAAAATGAAGAAAGAAAGAAGGGATTGTCATCTTTTTTTTTTCATTTTTTTCTACAATCTTGCGTTAAAATATTAGATCCAAGAGAAGTCAACAGTCTTTAGTATGAGATTCTATATTTTGAAAATGTGCATGTGTTTGTGTATTTTATTACAGTGACAGTTATTTATTTATTCATAGGAAATCCTGCTCCAAATAGATTTTAAGGAGGCCGCTCTCAAAATTTGACACATTACAGAAACTTCCCCAATTAGTAATATCAAAATATTTCAGAAGATAAATGGATGATTTAGTGTTAATCTGATTTCACACTTCAGTTCACAGAGCTGTCTGGACAACATTGAGCACTATCGTACAAGGCATACTGCTACTTGCCTCAGGGGCAAGAGAGATGAGCAAGATAGTTCTTATTCTCAGTGACCTTATAATTCAGTAGAAGAAACAAGATAAATATACGAGCCTGTGAAATACAAGGTGGGATAGCATGGTGTCTTAGAAGCAATACTAAGTGTCATGGGATAGGGAAGAAAAAAATACTAAATGTAATTTGAAATTGAGAGCTTTTGGGGTATGTGTTTTATATAAAAAAACTAAATGCAGATATCTGGACAGTCTTTATCTCATGGCCCCTGCTAGAATGGGGCAAACTAGTTGGGTTACTAAATACATGTGCTTAGTTGTTCTTGAGTTAAATACACTTTTATTAAAGTTAACCCAACAAAAGATTTCAGTAATCAAATATATGGGAAATATTGTAGAGATGATGTTGGAATTTTAAAAAGAGAAATTTGACATGATTTGGTAGTTTGTTTTTATATTGCTTAGTGAAGATTTGAAGAATTGTGTTACCCTATTAGCATTCTTTCAAAGTATTTCAGTATGTATTTTGAATTACTGTCACTGATTGGAGCTACCTTTGTGCTTTAAATTTTAATAAATGTATGTATGTGTTCTGAATAAATAAAAAGTATTTTAGGTTGAGTATTTTAATTCTGAAAGAATATGTTGATAGATATTTTATAGAAATAAATACTTACTATTAATGAATGCATGGTATGTTTCATTCAGTAGTACCCAAATCCAAAACACATGGAATTGTCTGGCATTGCTCTGTTGCCAAAAATTGTGATGTGACTCTGATGTAACCTGGTTTGTTCTGAATGACTCCAAGTAGTTCTGCAGACTTGCTCAGAGCCCATCTGGCTCCTGAGAAACCTTCTGTCACTATGGCTATGATCCCAGACTTTGGAGACAGACTGCCTGAGTTCAAATCCAGGCTCCTCTACTCACTGTCTTTATGACCTTGGGCAAGACGCTTTGCCTGTTTCTCATCTGTAAAACACTGAACGTCATATTGCATATCTCATAGGGTTATTGTGAAGATATTCTAGATAATGCAGATAAAAGCAAGCTGTTACAGCATTTGGTAAGTAGTAAAGACTCAGTTATTGACTTTTATTTAAAAATAAAGTACATATGGATATAGATAGATAGGCATAAAAATCAGGTACCTGAAAGCTTTCTTCCCAGAATGTTGCAAAAGCTTTTCTCAGGTTTTTATATGTTGTAAAAGTATATGAAGTCTTGGTCCTGCTAAGCTTACAGGAAAAATCTTTAAGTAATTATTGGGAAATCAAACTGAGTGGGATTTTCTGGTATGCAATTGTATAATACCTCCCCACTGAGGCATGTGACAGTGATTCCTAATTACCCATTACTAAATACTGCTTTTCTATTATATGTTAAATACATAAATTCTTAAAATATGAAGGCATAACTAAGCACAAATCTCACCATTTCCTGAGAGTCACCACAATATAATGCCTAACAAGCCAAATTTGCCCAGCTTATAATGTCTGTCACCCAGAGTGATGTGTATGGTCAGCTGTGTTCTCCACTGTTTGCCTCAGTGATTGGTGCCAATTTATTGAAATACTCCAGCTGTCTCTCAAACCCATCCTGTAGGATCCCAAGGAGGTTCCTTTTCATGATCACACCCAGGGAATGTGAAAAAAACCTTGGGCGATAGAAAATGTTTGCATAGATTTATTTTTATACACCAAAAAAAAGACCTTGGTTACTCTAATTTGGGCAACAGGAAGAACATGCTAGGTAGACCCTTGACATCCTAAACAATCCTTCCTTCTGACCTCTGCGTGGATCAGCAGACTGTGATCTCTGCAGAATATAGGATTAATTGCACCAAGAAAGAATATCTCTGAAATCTAAAATGTAGGCTTGGTCATTAGTTCATTTTGCATGCTGTGAAAGCTATATTTGGCATCATTAACAGCTGCTTGCATGAAGTGTTCAGCACCAAAATATGATTGGTGAACACTCAGAATTTTATTCCGTGGTATTGCCTGCAATTATGGAGATGTTGATAGATCAATTTCCATCTCATCTAAATCCTAAACTAAGAAATAAAGTGGTCTGTAATATGCATGTCCCTTCTATTTGAGACTTTGCTAATTTTCTTGGTTTTTGATTTTTTTTTATTCTATTCTATTTTATTCTATTTTTTTTTATTCTACAGTTGATGTTTCCCCAAATACACATCATGATTACTTACCATCTCCTAAGTGATTCAAGCAGCAATCTTGTTTTTAGGATATTTCCACTAAAATGCAGGCCCCAGAATTTCAGTGTTGATTAGGAAAAAAAAAAACAAAACATTCTAATGACCTCTTGACAGTATCTAACTAAATTATGGGCAGGTAAACCTGGCAGAATGGGAATAGGAAGCTTAGTTCCAAAATATTAACTTATAATTACTTTGTTATTGTCTTGGTTGTTAATACGATGGTCATGGTGGTCAATAAGCAGAGGCAGTGAGATGAGCTATGACAGCCATCAGAAAGTCTGAGTGTACCCCATATGGTGTTTGAGTAAGTTAACAGCCATTGGTATGCTAAATAATTAATAGCCAACCCTCAAAAAAAAAAAAAAAAGTTAAAAAGGAAAGAAAGAAAAAAATTCTGGCTTGTAGCATTTGCCATGGCATAAATACTCTCACTATGACTGTTTTCATGTTACCAACATGATGTCATTGATTTTGTAGTTGGAAAAAGATGCACACATATAACAATCTTACTTGATTTTCTACTCAGTGGGCTATATGGTTAAATAGCTTTTATTTACCTCTTCTCACCATTGGAATAGATCGTATGGTATAGTATAAGCCATAAAGTCATTGATATGTGTTCTTGTTAGAATAAAAGCTAACACCTCTGGACTTTATGATGTGTGCCTTTGACCAATATCTGGAACTAATAATCCAGAAAAACAGAGAGGAAAGGGGTGGTAGGTTGTGCGGTTAGGTAGCTAACTGGACTAGGTGGGAGTAAAGAGATGACCTTCTAGTCCAGACTATTAATAATTATCTAGAAGATTTTGGACAGTTCATTTCACTCAGTAATTCAACATTCATCCCACCAGTTTTGAACGCCTGCTAAGTGCCAGGTATTGAGAGATAAGAGGATGATAAGCACTGGATGATGTATGGAAGTGTTGAATCATTCTACTTGTATACCTGAAACTAACATAACACTGTATTTTAACTAACCGGAATTAAAATAAAACTTTAAAAAAAAGGTAAACAGGTAGATACTCTGTCTTAAAAGAGCTTGTGGCTCAGTGGTAAAGAGAAAAATAGGTAATAATAACAAAGTGAGATAAAGGCTTGCGTAGAACTGAGGAAACATGGAGGAGGGAAATGGAATCTGATCTTGCAAAATGCTAATGTTTCTGAGAAGATGTGATTGTTTGCTGAATGTGGGAGACTATGTAGAAAGTAGACTGTATGTCCTAATTTCTGCCTTTTATTCCCATGATATATTCTTTCCGTAATTGGAATTCTGTATCTTCCACTCCCCTTCACCCATTTTGCCCATCCTTGTATTCCCACCCCCGGCAGCAATTAGTACATTCTCTATTTATAGGTCTCATTCTGCTGTTTGTTTATTCATTTGTTTTTTAGATTCCATATATGAGTGAAATCATATGATATCTATCTTTCTTAGTCTGACTTTTTTCACTTAGCATAAAACCCTCTAGGTCCATCCATGTTGTCACAGATGGCAAGATTTCATCCTTTTTTTGATTGTGGAATATTCCACTGTATACCCCATATTCCATTCCTCTATCAGTGAACACTTAGGTTGCTTCCTTACGTAGCTATTATGAATAATACTGAAAATATGTTAGTTTTAATTTGGGGTTTTAATTTATCCATTTTATTCAATCTGTCAAATTTATTGACATAAATTTATTTCTCATGTTATCTTTTTGACACCAGTGGGATCTCTGTTTATGTCCCTTTTATTTTACACCTGATATTGGCCATTTGTTATTGGCCATATAATTGATATTGGCCATATCATTTTTTAAAATCAGGCTTATGAAAGTTTATTAAATACAGCAGTCTTTTCTAAAAATTAACTGCTGGCTTTCTTTTCTTTATTTTTTTTCATTTTATTTTATTTTATTTCTTTTTAGTGTTCCAGCATTCATTGTTTATGCACCACACCCAGTGCTTTATTTTCTTTTTATTGATTATGCTCTGTTCTTTCCCCCCCTTTTTTTTTAAGATTTATTTATTTCACAGAGAGAGAGAGAGAGAGAGTGTGTGTGAGAGATCACAAGTAGGCGGAGAGGCAGGCAGAGAGAGAGAGGAAGAAGCAGGCTCCCCAGCAAGCAGAGAGCCCAATGCAGGGCTCGATCCTATAACCCTGGGATCATGACCTGAGCTGAAGGCAGAGGCTTTAACCCACTGATTCACCCAGGCATCCCTCTTTTTCCTCTTTTTATTTTGAGTTTGATTTTCCATTCTTTTTCAAACTTCTTTAGTTGGAAGCTTAGATTATTGATGTTCAGTCTTTCTCCTTTTCTAATATATGCATATAATGCTATAAATATATTATGCATATATATTTACATATGTATATATTCACACACTCATACTATATCTTTGTCCATTCATCACCGGACACTTGGGTTGCTTCCATATCTTAGCTATTGTAAATAATGCCACAGTAAACATAGAGGTATGCGTGTCTTTCCAAATTAGTGTTTCTATTTTCTTTGGGTAAATAACAGTAGTGGTATTTACCACTGCCCATGTTTTAATTAGGTTGCTTGATTTCTTTTGGTATTGAGTTGTATCAATTTTTAAAATATTTTAGATATTAATTCCTTATCAGAGATTCATTTGCAAATATTTTCTCCCATTCATTAGGTTGCCTTTTTGTTTTGTTGACAGTTTCCTTTGCTGTGCAAAAACTTTTATTTTACTGTAGCTCCAATAGCTTAATTTTGCTTTCTTTTTACTTTCTTGGGAAGACATGTTCTAAATATATTGTTAAGGCTGATAAATAAGGGATTGCTGTTCTTATTTTCTTTTAGTTTTATGGTTTCGGTTCTTACATTTAGATGTTTAATCCATTTTTAGTTTATTTTTGTGTATGGTTTTAAAAAAGTGGTTCATTTCCAGTTTTTTGTTTTTTTTTTTTTTTTTTTTTTGCATGTAGCTATCCTGTTTTCCCAATACCATTTATTGAGAAGATGTCTGTCTTTTCCCCATTATATATTTACCTCCTCTGTCATAGATTGACTATATAAGCGTGGGTTTGTAAATGGGCTCTCTATACTGTTCCATTTTTCAAAGTGTCTATTTTTGTGCTAGTATCATACTGTTTTGGGTACTACATCTTTGTAGTTTATCTTCAAATGTAGGATTGGGTTACTTCCAGCTTTATTCTTTCTCAAGATAGTTACAGATGTAGAAAAAGCATTTGACAAAATATATCTGTTAATAATAAAAACTCTCAACAAATTGGGTTTAGAGGGAACATACTACAACATAATAAAGGCCATATATTGCATACCCACAACTAAAATCATGCTCAGTGGTGAAAAACTGAAAGCTTTTCCTTTAAGATCAGGAACAAGGCAAGGTTGTTTACTTTAGCACTCTTATCCTGTATAGTATTGGAAGTCCTAGGTGCAGCTGTCAGACAAGAAAAGGAAATAAAAGGCATCCAGATTGATAAAGAAGAAGTAAAACTGTCACTATTTGTAGATGACATGATACTATACAAAAAACAAAAACAAAACCTAAAAAGTCCATCAAAAAAACTTAGAACTAATAAAATTCAGTACCTAGGGATAAATTTAACTGAGGAAGTGAAAGATCTCTACTCTGAAAACTGTAAGAAACATGGACACAAATTGAAAGACGTTCTGTGCTCATGGGCTGGAAGAATTAATATTGTTAAAATGTCCATGTTACCCAAAACAATCTACAGATTGAGTGCAATCCTTATCAAAATACCAATAGCATTTTTCATAGCACTAGAACAAATAATTCTAAAATTTGTACAGAATCACAAAAGATGTCAGCAGTTATTTGTTTTAATGTTTGTATATAATTGCTATATTTAAGCCACCTGTTAGGTTCATTACTACCATCTTTTCTTCTGGTTTTCAGAGATTTGCTCTTGTCTGTGGCATGGTTGGTAATTCTGGATTGGGTATCAGTCATTGTGTATAAAAATATTTTTATGGTGTGGATGGTGACATATTTTCCCAGAAAAGATTGTCTTTTATTCTGGATGGTACTGAAATAGGGAGGGGTTAGCTTGATCCAAAAAGGAACTGAAGTGATTCAAGGTTGCATTTCAGTCTTTATGAGAGTTTGCTCTTTTTGGTTTCCCCTTTCTTTTAGGAGACAGCCCTTCAGAGTCTTGACTGAAAGACTGCGTGTTTTTCCTTATGGGTCCCAAACCCCCAATTTTTGTTTCCCTGTCCTTGATACTGCTGGAAGCTCTGAGCAACAGTTTTCTGCTCTTCCTCTTTACCATACATTGCTTATGAATAGTCAATTGTCTCAAGTGAAATGCGTTTCCCTTCTTTCCAGATCTTGATCCCTCAAGTTCTAGCTGCTGTAATCATTCTCCAATGCCTTCAAATATTTTCCTCCCTCCAGCATTCATTGTTGTTGCTCCAAATATAGTATGATACAAGCTACTCTGTGATAACTGAAATTAGAAATACTGCCGTTGAAGGATTTTAAAAGTTGGAATGTTATATGATTTGCATCTTTGCCTTTTACCAACACACATTTTTAAAACTCCTATTCCCTCAGTATGATTGTTTATTAAACAAATTAACTCTGAATAATAGAAGTTCCTACTTAATGTTATATTCCCATAGCAAAGAGTGCACTTGACAGCTTTAGCAATAATTGATTGTATGACAAAAAGCAGAATAGGATTTTGGGATCTACTGAAGAGGAGTGTGTGTAAGGGACCTTTCTTGGTATTTCTTAAATTCCGCTTCAAAGTTTTATTGACTACTCTGTAGACATTTAAACTTGGTTCTGGGTATGAGACAGAGTAAGAGGATGTTGTCATAAAGAACTTAGGTCCTTGGGAAGTAAAGTGAAATTTATTTTATCTTTCAATTAAAATGGAAGCCTCAAAATGATTTTTTTTTTTTTTTTACTTAGAGTGATTGCTCTCCCATTTGAGAACTTTTCAGAGGCTCATTATAATGAAAACAATATTTTTATGCATAAATACAAAAAAACAGAATCAGAAAAAAAATAGCTGTATTTCTTTCTGTTAATAACCACAGTTAACTTCTAAATTTTTTTAAATTTTATATACTTTTCTACATGATGAGGATCATTCATCATTTCAATATTGTCTTAAAATTTCTACTTAAATTATACGCATGTTTTTCATGTCATTGTAACTCTTGGTAAGCATGTGTGTGTGTGTGTGTGTGTGTGTGTGTGTGTATGACATTTCTTAATGGTACCTGTTCTTTCTAAGGTGGATGTCTATTTAATTGTTTCCTTATTGTTGGACTTATTCTCTATCATAAATAACATTCTTTGCAGAAAATATTTTTTAAGACATGGTTATAAATTGCAGAACTTGCAGAACTAAGACATTTTACTTCCTGTTATCCTATCACTGCTCGTGATAGTGCACCTAAATTTTTCTTTACTACATTTTGTTCCCTTCTTCCATATTTCCAAAAACTGGATATATTTCTTACTATACATATATCATTCCTTCACCACTCCTACCTGTTAATCTTCTCATTTTTATTTATAGGCTTGTCAGGTATGAAAGATATGGTAAGATATCTTACACAACCCACGTCTCTCTTTTGACCTCATCATAAATATTTCACTTGCATCTTCCCTAGCAAAGCATCTCTCTAGGATCTACTCTCTTGTCCTCTGTAGTCAGTTGGCCTTCACCATGCTGTAGCTGACTAGGACTGATTGCCTTGCAGGTTCATTGGGACAGGTGTGTAGACTGGATAATTAAATAGTGAGTTCAAGGTGGAAATTCCTGGCCAGTATGGGTCCTGTGAGCAGAATTCTTTTGAGTTTGGTTAGTGATACAAGGATCCTATTATCATAGTCAAAGACATATCATTACTACTGAATATGCAAGTAGTAGCTCTAGTCAACTGGTTTATTTTCAGCTAAAAGTTAAAAGACAAAGATACACTTTAACTATGGTGGGTGGGTGGTTCAGTGGGTTAAAGCCTCTGTCTTTGGATCAGGTCGTGATCTTAGGGTCCTGGGCTGGAGCATCGCATTTGGCTCTTTGCTCAGTGGGGATCCTGCTTCCTCCTCTCTCTCTCTCTCTCTCTCTCTGCCTGCCTCTCTGCCTACTTGGGATCTCTGTCTGTCAAATAAATAGATAAATTTTTTAAAAAGATGCACTTTAACTGTTTAATTTGTTGGAAACCTACTGAAAAGTTTAAAAGATCATTTGTTGACAGTGTTAATGAAATTTCTTTAATTTTGAAAGCTGTGAGCTTATTGAGGTCAGAAATCCCAGCAAGTGATACAGTTTCCAGGAACTGCTAGATAATTCTTCATTGACTAGCATTCCATGTGCAATATAATCATATGGCAAGGTATTTCACAGTGATTTTAATGTTCATTGTTTCTTCCTTTGTTTACCTTGATTAACCACCTTCAATGATTTTGTGATTGTTGCTTTCTAAACAACTTCCCTGAGGAGTTACAAATAATTAGCTATTCTAAACCCTTTAGAGTCTGGCATCGGTAGATGTTACTTAAGTGGATAAGTTGTTTTGATGTTTTGAGGCAGAACAACTGAGAAACTGGTGTGTAGACTGTTTTGGAGCCAACATACTGTATGACATTTTATAATTCCCCCAATTTTCTGAAATTTATGTTTTCTTCGGTGTATAGCAATAATAGCCTAAAACCACCACTGTTTTTTTTCAAGGCATCTTGCTGGCTAATTTTATAAAATTTGAACCACAATAGATATGAATGAAGAATCATTTGTGGCATTTGCTCTTTCCCAAATGTTCCTTTGCTTTGAATGCCATATCTGAGTATTAAATTGTTTCTCCAGATGTTATGGGTTCATATTTCCTTCTGGCAAATTTAATTTTTTGGTTCCTGCCTATGTTTCTTGGGATTTGTATTATTTCTCTGTGTTAGGTAAGGCTTTTATAAATGCTATATGTTTTAGAGTTTGGATTCCATTCACATAGAGGATATTTCCAATGTACTTTTGCTCATCCATTTCCTCCCTTGAGAATAGGGAAAAACAGTTAGGTCTCTCTCCTGTTCTCTGATAGGGAGAGGGCTACTATGGTTTTTTCCCCTCCTAATATGTTGAGCATGCTGACCCCCTCACCTAAACCTTAGGTCAAAGGGAAAAGCACTGATTGTTTTTAATTAGATGATTGTTACCATATGCTTCTCTTTTGGTGAGATCTAAAGAAAGATAGAATGGCCCCTCCAAAAAAAAAAAAAAAAAAAAAAAGGCAACTAAAAAAGAACCTGTGGAGCATGTCATAAAGGTCTAGGCTTTGACCTTTGATGACAGTCATGCATGATGTGTGTTTTTGTTGTTGTTGTTGTTTTTTCTGAGTTTCATAAGTTTCAGTATCTTTATTTTTGCTTTCATATGCTTCAGGATTTTTTTAATATCCATTGTGATTCCTTGAGCTCTTATATTTTATTTATTTTCAGCATAACAGTATTCCTTGTTTTTGTACCACACCCAGTGCTCCATGCAATCTGTGCTCTCTCTAATACCCACCACCTAGTTCTCCCAACCTACCCCCCCCCCCACCTCAAATCTCTCAGATTGTTTTTCAGAATCCATAGTCTCTCATGGTTGTGTGTTTTATCTCTTCAGCCTTCTAATGGTATAATCGTAAGAAAGCCATTTAATTCATCAGGGCCTCAGGTTTCTAACCTGTGAAATTATTTTGATCATTATTTTTATGACAGATAAGAGTAAGTAGCTTATTACTTTGTTGTAAAAGTCACTTGTGATAATTGTTCTAAAGCGCTTGGAATGGTGCCTGGCACATATTATGCACATAATGAATATTAGCTAAAAAACATTAACATGCTAAAATACCCCAAGAGGGAAAGAACCAACTCTCTGCTTCAGTTAATAAAGGATTAAACCTCTTGTAAGTCCAGGATTCTTAGTGACTTATCTCAGATATTTGCTCTGGAGAAATGGGCTCTGTCCCTATCACAGAACTGAGGAAATGTTCTGTCATTGGTGTCTGAGGGCAGCCTTATTTAGAGTCCTGTCGCCTTGCTCAGTTGCTCTTGTGAAAGCTTAGGTTCTCAGTGTAACTACTGTGTCACATTTAATGACTGTGTACCATAAACCTTTCTCATCAAGGGGCAGTGCTCTGAAAGCAAGCCCAGAAAATGGAGGTGGTTGCCGGAGCCCAGGGATGGCTTCAGCAATCTGTTCAGCAAAGGAGATGGAGCATACTTGGAGCCGAATGGGTCAAGGAGCTAAGTAGACAAGTGAAAAGGAAGATTTGCATCCTTCCACCTCCTTTTACCTCTTGCCTTCTTCAGGGACAGTCTTTTGGTAACTAATTTTATCTGTTCATTACAGTTTGGCACTCATGGCGAGTGTTATAAATCACAGGTAAAATGTGATTTGTAAATAATATTGGCATCGTTCACCCTGAGCAGTCCTTGATCTTGGATCCTTTCAGTTTGTATCATTTAACACATTTTACTTTTAGAGAGACTTGGAAGCATAAATTGCAGGCAAGTGTCTGAGGCATTTTATGGATTTATAGAGCCAGCTACCTGACAGTGTTGTCGAAAGGAGAAGCAACACTGTTGGATGACACAGGTACAGAACCAAGCCAACTAGTTGGTTAAATTGTTCTTGTGGTCTTCCTTTGAGATCATCTTATTCTGGGTTCCTGAGAGAGTTGAAATGTTTCTATTCTGATGTATTTTTCTGAAGATCTCTTTTAAAAAATCTTCAGAGTGACATTTATTAGTCTTGTATTTTCTCTGGTCTTAACTTGAAAACTTTTGCTCATCAAATGTGAGCACTTTGAGAGAATATTTCTGACAAATTTTGTATTTTGCACCATTAAAATCCTCATTTTTCACATTAAAGTGTATACTCAGATAAAACAATCCTCATGGAGAATACATGATCTTAAGATCACACTGTCTCATTGCCGGGCTGAGATTTTCATTTATCTGAAAATCTGAGTGCTTCTTAGCTTTGAAGTTACTTTGGTTGCTCCAGAGGGAGTGTGTGTGTGTGTGTGTGTGTGTGTGTGTGTAACTCTGAATTACTTGTTTAAATATTACTTCTATAACTGTAAGTTCTAGGAAGCACCTGCCTTTTATGCAAAATATATTTTCACATATAACCTTGCTTTTTGAAATTGTTTTCTTTTTTTATTCAAAGAATTTACACAGTCATTTTGTGATTTGAAAAGTGGCTTGGGTTTTACATTAAATTTATATGTTTTAAAATCAGGATTTTAGCTAATAAGCAATAACTTATTTTAAATAAAAAGCTTTATTTTCTAGGACAGTTCAACAATTTAGTTTGTTTATGACAATCCAATTTTCTTTGTTAAAGGATAATGTTTAAGATTCATATAGATCTCACAGTCGTGCTTTATCTAGATTAACTCATTGATCCTCATGATTACCCTGTGGGGTATTATAATCCCCATTTAAGAGATGAAGAAACTGAGATAATATAAGTTGTCTAAGATCACAAAGCTAAGAAGTATAGGAATTAAGATTCAAAACAATAGTGTTTTAGTCTCTGTGTTCTTAAATACTAGAATAAGACTTATTTATTACTGATATAATGTAACTGGCCAAAACATTAAGAATATTGGTTTTATATTCCACTTACATATAGTCTTTATCATGTGTCATTAAATTGTTGCTATGTAAAATATACTTGGAGTTAATAGAAACCTTGCATATTTCTAATTTTTATTATTTAACACCAACATCAGAATCTGACTGCCTCAAATTGGCTGTAACAGGAGGAATGCAGTCATGAACCTCGATGTATGCAGCTAAGTTTTGTCTTAGCTAGAACACATCTCATGTATATTTTATAAACTACAGAGTTACAGTTGCCCCAACCAGAGACTTACATCTATATACTTATATGCATGTATATATGTGGATGTCTCTGTGTGTGTATAAATACCATCTAATAAACTGAATAGTAATACTTTTGTCTGAAACATTAAAATTTTAACAAACCTCTTTTTACATATAAAGTTGCAAAGTTAAGGTGTGTTTCTTGCCCTCATGGGGATTAGCCTTGTTTATGAGGAAGGAACTTGATTATTACAAATACTTACAGAGAGGAGAGGGAGAGAGAGAGATCTTTACTTGCTACTATACAAATTTTATTGTGATAGAAATTGCCTTTTATACACCCAAAACAGTGGATTATTATCCAAGGAAAAGGTACCACATTTCACCTCTGTGGATGAGTTAGGCATATTCTGGTTGGTAGCTGCTGTTTAACAAACCTTTTACATGCGAGAATATAAGAGCATTTACATCTCTTTCTCTCTTATCTGTCATCTGTTATCTATATATCATTGTTTGTAGTTCTTATATTTAAACGTCATGATGGCTAAGGGTTTCATTAATTTTGTTCATTGATGTACCAAGCCTTTAAAATGGTTCCTAGTACATGTTGACACTCAGAATATGCTTTCAGAATTGAGTCAAAGTGTCTTTTATAAGGTAGTTCTCTTTTCAGATTGACAAAAGAGAAAACTGAGGCGCAGAGAGCATGACTAATTGACTGAGTGTCAACTGTTTAAGTGACAGAAGCAAGATGGGACCCTCTCTTCAGCTGGCTCCATGGTCCATGCTCATATGTGATGCTGTCTCTAAGGCATCTCTCAACCCATTGGATGGGAACATCTTCTGGGGTCCTTCAGGCCACAGGTGTTCTTGGTCTTTTCATGAGTGTAAAGTCCTGGCTACAGTCAGAGTTCGGTTGAATTCTGTTGAATGTTGGCTTTTTGTTGTTATTGTTGTTTTGTTCTGTTTTTATGTTGAACAGTTGTGTGAGGATCCATGAGAGCTTGGACTGTTGCCTTACACTGTACTTCATAAGACATTTCGCTTAGTTCTTTGAAGCCTTCCTTCTGACCTTTAAATTAGGAGACTGTGACCTAGCCGTTGGGAGGTGGGGATGATAACATAGAGGACATAGAATACATAACAGGGGGCGCCTGGGTGGCTCGGTGGTTTGGGCTGCTGCCTTCGGCTCGGGTCATGGTCTCGGGGTCCTGGGATCGAGCCCCGCATCGGGCTCCCTGCTCCGTGGGAGGCCTGCTTCCCTCTCTCTCTCTCTCTCTCTGCCTGCCTCTCTGCCTACTTGTGGTCTCTGTCGGTCGGATAAATGAATAAAATCTTTAAAAAAAAAAAAGAATACATAACAGTACACAAAGAAATGGCAAAGTGATTGGAGAAATGGGCTGCAGGAGATTGAAAGGCAACTGTCAGGAGTCACAAAGGAAGTAGGAGAAACTAATAATAGAGGAAATGTGTAAGAGTTTTAATTTCTTAAAAGTGAAATTTAATTTATGGTAGTATATTTTCCTCTATAGGGAAAAGGCAATAACAAATTTTTTTGCAAATGTTTTGTTACTTATATTTAAGTATCAGGTATATCGTTATACCCAATAATGTTTATTGATTTAAACTGGGTAACCAGCACTTTCTAGAAACTTTAACAAATACATAAAACTCTTTAGTGGATGAAAACCTAAAAAACAGTCATACCTATTTTGTAAGTTTCTTATTTTAAAATATTTTATGACTTCATGGTTGAGAGGCTTCTTAGAAATTGGCCTATAGCCAAGTTACAAGCTTTCAACTTCACATTCCCTTTTGCAAGCACCACGAGTTTCAGTAATCTTTGAGTATTTCTTGTCTTTTCAATTAACTTAGAATATTTGCATTTAAACCTTCATTGTCTTGATTTAGGAAGAGCACAGCAACACATCCCAAAAGGCAACCAGATTTGAACAACCATGTAATACATTTCTGATTTACATAAGTATGTTCCATCTCAGAAAAGTGATCTAAATGACAAAACTCACTCATTTTATTTTAATGCCCTAAAGGATTGCCCAGAGACATAGGAAATGGATTTGAAGCCTGAGCAATAACGCATTTAACACGAGAACTGTGCTTGCTAGTTTTTAGTGTTCATCATGAGGAAAACGGAGTTTTAGGTACTTTCACAAGACACTAATTACCTTTCAGGCTGTTGGATAAATACAGATAAACATGTAAAACTAGATCACGATCACGAGGCTCATGAATTGAAATGGATGTAAATGGACCCCAATGTGGATATCTTAATTATAGTGAGAGTTGTCATAAGAACTTTTTCTTGTGCAAATGTCCTTATCACCACAAAAGTATAATCAGCAAAACTTACCTTTTATATTAAACGTTTTACAGATGTCATGCTTAGGACAAATTTAAGAATCATATTTAAAACAATTTTAAAAAGGGGTGCCTGGGTGTCTCAGTATAGCATATGCTTTCAGTTCAGGTAATGATCCCAGAGTCCCGGAATTCAGCCCTGCATTGGGCTCCCTGCTCAGCAGGGAGTCTGCTTCTCCCTCTCCCTTTGCCCACCCCCCCACCACAACCACTTATGCACACGCTCTCTCTGAAATAAATAAAATCTAAAAAAAAAAAAAAAAAATTAAAAATAAAAATCAGTAGACTTCTCATTCAGAATGTTTTGGTCTATTGGTTTCAAATCATTTTTTACTGACATCATAGAAAGGATCGTACATGAACTTCCATGAGCTTTTCACCTGCATCCCACACTGTGCATTCCCTTTGCTTTTAGTAGTACCCTGTGTCCCCATCTAGGTCAACCTCTTTCCATGTCCCTGGTTCCTATTACATCTCATCCACTCACCTTTTTCTGCTGGAAGGAGAAAAAGAAAATAGGGCAAAACAGTGATATGTAAATGTAGGGACTTCACTCCATTGGTTGGATTAAACAGAATGGAAATGGATTAGTTACAGAACATGTAATGGAAGGAGTGAAATTTTTAGAACTTTTAAAGGGAAAAGGAGAAATACATGTTCTCGTTGCAGAATACGTAAGAGGCCTTTTAGATGTTAGAGATGACATGTGAAAATCCAGAGGTTAAAAACTGGCTAGAAATATTGGACCACAAATACATTTATTTAAATTGAAAAAAAAAAAAAAAAGGTGTCTGGGGAGGAAGCAAGACAAGTAAGATTATTTACTGAGAAAATGAAGAAAGGGTCGATGAGATGGTGGTGAGATGAACACATGTAATTCAGTTCGCCCTTTTCATGGTCTGTTATACAGAGTCCAACAGTTTATTCAGGTAACTGGATTCCACGGAAAACTGTGATCATTTTTCTGGCTGACTGTGAGTTGAAAGGCTGTAGGATTGAGTAAGAACCTTCATGAGAAGGCTTTCATAAGGAAGCAACAAGAGCTTTTCCAATTGCCTGTTGCCCCAAGTTCATATACGATTCTTACCTTAATATTCTCATGATTTGGTTTCAGTCCCCTCGAATTCTCCAGCAAGGTTGTTCTTTTTTGTTTGTTTGTTTGTTTGTTTGTTTTACCAACATTCAGTCTAAGATATGCTCACACCTGTTTATCAAAATGATAGCTATATTTAACTTCTAGCACCGCCATGGGCTTTCTCTAACTATTTTTATTAACATTGATTTCTTTTTTTTTTTTTACCTTTTTTGACAGATGTGACTAGCACTACATGGAGTAACATTTACTTTTTTCTCTTTTTTCTTTTGTGCATATTAATTTTCTCTCTTTAGCCTAATCAGAAGGTCTCAGTTCAAAGACTAACCGGGAATACAGAACTCAAGGTTTAGATTGATCTTACCCAGCCCTTTTATTTTACAAAGAAGGGAACTTTGTAAAATGGAGTTATAGTGATACTGAGGGCATACTATTTGTTAGACAGTCGTAACATTTTAATATGTATCACTTATTCATCCTAAAGAGTATATGCTGTATACTATTATTGTCACCCCCTTACAAATAAGAAGACTGATATTTAAAAAAAAAGACTTGCCCAGAACACACAGCTAGTAAAAAACAGTGCTGGCATTTTATTCCAGACCTTCTGGCTCTAGCTTTTCACTTCCCAAGTCAGTGACAGAGGTAGAACAAAAACCCACAAGTATACTGTGTACCAGTGTACTTCCTACACAAGTGCTATAGACCAAACTTTTGTGCTTCCGCAAATTCATACATTAAAACTCTTATCTCCCCAGTCTGATGGAATTCTGAAGTGGAGCTTTTGGGAAGTAATTAGAATTAAATGAGGTCATGAGCTCTCAGCTGTCTTCTTGCTGTGTTCTCACATAGTAGAAGGGGCAAGAGGGCTCTGTGTCTCCTTTATTGTTATTATTTTTCTAACTTTATTGAGATATAAAGGACACATAACATTGTATAATTTAAGGTGTATGATGTGTTATTTTTAAAATGACTACCACTGCATACTGCAAAATGATTACCACTATAACATTAACTAATACCTTCATCCTGTCATATAATTACCATTTCTTTTTTATGGCGATACTAGTTAAGGTTTACTCTTTTAGCAATTTTCAAGTATTCTTTTTAAAAATTTTATTTATTTATTTGACAGACAGAGATCACAAGTAGGTGGAGAGGCAGGCAGAGAGAGAGGGGGAAGCAGGCTCCCCACTGAGCAGACAGCCCGATGCAGGGGGCTCATTTGTTAGACAGTCGTAACATTTTAATATGTATCACTTATTCATCCTAAAGAGTATATGCAGAGGGACCCAGGGATCTTGACCTGAGCCAAAGGCAGAGGCTTAACCCACTGAGCCACCCAGGCACCCCAGCAATTTTCAAGTATTTAATACAGCATTATTAACTATAATCACTATGCTATACATTTGGTCTCTAGAACTTACTCATCTTATACCTCAAAGTTTGCACCGTTTGACAAATATATCCTCATTTCCTAATATTTCATTGTTCCCCTAGCAATGAATAGTCTACTTTGTTTATATATTAGTGTGTGTGTGTGTGTGTGTGTGTGTGTGTGTAGATAGATAGCTAAATAGCTAGCTAGATGCATAGATCTTTATTCCTCTATTTAAAAAGATAGGTTGTTTCCCTTTCTTGGCTATTGTGAATAATGCTATTATGTGGGAGTGTAGGTAAGTCTTTGTGATCCCATTTTCACTTTCTTTGGATATGTATTCAGAGGTGGAATTGTTAGATCTTATGGTAGTTCTATTTTTATTTTTTGAGCAACCTCCATACTGTTTTCCATAGTGGCTATACCAATTTACACTCCCACCAACATTGTGCAAGTGTTCCCTTTTCTGTACACCTTTACCAACACTTGCTATGTCTTGTCTTTTTGAGAATAGCCATTCCAACAGGTATGAAATGTTATCTCATTGTTTTGATTTGCATTTTCCTGATGACTAGAGATGTTGAACACCTTTTTCATGTGCCTATTGGCCATAATTCTATCTTCTTTGGAAAAATATTCAGTTCCTCTGTCAATTTTTTAATTTTATGGTTTGGACTCTTGCTGTTGAGTTAATGAGTTTTTGTGTATTTTGGATATTAACTCCTTATGAGATGATTTGAATATTTTCTACCATTACATAAGCTGACTTTTTGTTTTTGTAGCCCCATTTATTAATTTTTACTTTTGTTGCTTATGTTTTTGAGGTTATATCCAAAAAAACATTGCCAAGACCAATGTCAGGGAGATTTTCCTTGATGTTTTCTTCTGAGAGTTTATGATCTCAGGTCTCTGTTTAAGTCTTTAATCCATTTCAAGTTAGTTTTTCTGAGTGGTGAGTAGTTACGTAGTTAACTCTTATTCTTTCCATTGAGAAACAGATGTGTGTGGTGTTTAAGTGAATGGTTTGGGGTCACAGAATGATTTGGTGTCAAAACAACTAGGTTTTCTGATGTGTCAAGTAGAAAGTTAACTTATCAAAACCTCTCTGTTGCCCAGTTCTCTTCCACTATACTCCTTCTCTTGAATTCTTTGGAAGTAGTATGCATTATAATTTATCAGGAACGATTTAGATGTATTCCTGTCTAGAGACATAGAGATGGATTTGATAAAATTCTCTGAGGGCCTTTTTGCCTTAGAGTAAATGCTCTTTATCATTCTAAGCTTCTTAACTCTGAGTAATAGTTGAACTTGATCCTGTGGATTCCCCTGAACAGTTCATGATACTATTTCCATAGTTGATGTACTTGGCATTTCTTTCCTAGGAGTCAGGCTGTATTTCTCTCTTTAACTCAGTATGTTCTTTTTCACTCTGCTGGTTTGACTTTTACCGTCATAGTTTCCCCTTTTATTTCCAGAGTTTATAGACTGTCACCAGAATTTCCTCTGTGTCCTTTAGCCAATTCATCCATACTTTGCTCTTCTAATCTGTTTTAACAGGCTTCCTGTTACTTATATCTCTGTTCTTATACTTCCAATTTGTTCCAGATTTTTTGGTAGAGATTCCCCTACACCAAAAGTAGTATTCCAGGTGCAGCCTCTTGAGAATTTAGTAGAGAGAAATCCTTGCAGCTCTTTTTACTGTGATGTCTTTCCATCTGCAGTTCAAAGCAATTCTTCCACTTGGGCTGCCATTTTGGAGCACAGACTCACCTGGATGGTGACTGCTGTCTAGCTTCAGCTCTTTTCCAATGGGTCCTTCTCAGAAGACCTCTTTTCCACATTTTTCCCCTGTGACTATCTGTGTTTTCCATTCATTTTCCCCTAGCTGGCCTTCTCCCAACCTGACTCTCATTTTGCTATTTGATCCCAAGATCTGTAACTTCTCTCAGACCATCTGTATTATTTCTTTGTCCTTGCTGATGTTTTGCAATGCTCCCCAGCTTGCTGTATCTGCAGATTTCATTACATACTGTTTACTGCATTCTAAAGATCATTAATACAGATGAATAAACAGAAGAGGGGACCTTACTCAGACATCTGTGGAATTTCTCTAGACTGTCCGCACAGCTCGATGGCCATTATTTTATTTTATCTTTTTGTTTTTGGCCAATGTTTCATGCCATCCTACCTATGAGCACCCCGTTCTTATATCCAGGTGTATAATGTGTGCTTTTCCTGTACCACTTTATAATTAAATAATTCATCGGGTTTGCCTGATAGCATTTATCCTTTATTAAATCCAAGTTTAATGACAGTTTCCATTATCTTCTGGATCAGGGAGGTTCTTTGTAACAGTGTACATGTTCACTCTGATTTGTCCTCAATTTATTATTGTTTTAAAACATTGAATGTAGGGGTGCCTGGATGGCACAGTTGGTGAGTGTCTGATTCTTGGTTTCAGCTCAGGTCGTGATCTCAGGGTTCTGCATCAGGCTACACACAGCCCAAAGTCTGCTTAAGATTCTTTTTTCATCTGCCCCTCCTCTTCTCTCCCCACACACTTGCCCTCTCTCAAATAAATAGATAAATCTTAAAACAAAAACAAAAAGCCTTGAATGTGTATGGAGGGCCCAAAAGATCCATATAGGTGTGTACAGTTAACAGGAATTAATGACAGTCTTTCCAAATCTTTATCAGTTGTCTCTGATTTTGAATCATGATGACTTACCTCTAACTTATATTGTAAAATCAAATAAATAGATTTTTTAAATTGAATAACCACCATGGTTATATTTAGTGAAGATCTGTGATGTGCTGCCATTGTCATATGGTGTGGCTTATATTACTCTTTAAAACTACAACAACCCTGAAAGGCCAATGTTTCCAGATACACCACTAACTCATAAGGGCCTTTCATGAGAATTAGAAAAAGGTGCCCCCCTCCAGAAGGATGCCACCCATTTCCCCGGCACAAGGCTGGGAAGGCAGAACACAGACTAGATTGAAGAATGCTTTGACACTCAGACCAGATTTCTTCATGTGTGGCACAACTGCCCAGATGTATAAATGGCAGCCCTGATTTTTATTTTTTTCATTTATATTATTTTTTAAGATTTTATTTTTAAGTAATCTCTACATCTAACGTGGGGCTTGGACTCACAACCCCAAGATCAAGAGTCACATGCTCTACCAACTGAGCCAGCCAGGAGCCCCAACAATTCTTTTTTTAAGTAGGCTCCATGCCCAGCATAGAACTCACAACCCTGAGATCAAGACCTGACCTGAGATAAGAGTCGAATGCTTAAGACTGAGCCACCCAAGTACCCCACTTCTCGTCTTCATTTAAATGAAGAAGAATAGGGGCGCCTGGGTGGCTCAGTGGGTTAAGCCGCTGCCTTTGGCTCAGGTCATGATCTCAGAGTCCTGGGATCGAGTCCCGCATCGGGCTCTCTGCTCAGCAGTGAGCCTGTTTCCCTCTTCTCTCTCTCTTTGCCTGCTTGTGATTTCTCTCTCTGTCTAATAAATAAATAAATAAAATCTTTAATAAATAAATAAATAAATAAATAAATAAATGAAGAAGAATAAGATTCCTGTAAGTATTAGATCTGGGATGGAAACCCATCCACTTTCACTGATGCCATGTTACTCTTCCTCAAGTGATAACAATGGATCTAGCTTCTATTTCTGTAACTGTAAGCTAAATTCAAACATTATTTTGTACTTTTGTTTACAAAAGAATAGATATAACTTTACTTTTTTTCAACATTCAGCTACAATATTGCTTTTTTTTCCAGTCTTCAGATCTGTTGTTTTATTATTTTGTCTTACAGAATCCAAGAAAGAGTCATGGAGAAGAAGCTGTAGTCCTCTGGCTTAGAGATTCTTTTCACTGTACTCACTGACTGGCTGAACCATGTTCAGTTACTACCCTGTTTGCCTATTTGTTGATTCGATATCATACAAACACACACATTCATGATATTACATACTGATCAGTTCAGCCACCTGCCACTCAAGCACAGAAATGTGACTTAAGAGTGTTTTGAATCCTTTGACTCTGACTTAAATTACTAGATATACCTAAAAAGGGATAGAGGTTTTAGGAACTGAAATGTGTATGCATACACACACCCATTATACATATACATAAATGTGTGTAAAAAACATATTTCCATAATGGTGATATAATGTAAAGAAAAGTATTTACCAAAACATCATATCTTCTAATTTTCTTTCCTTTTCTTACCATTTTCATTTTTCTTGAGCACTGCTTTTATTGAAATGTGCCTCCCACTTTAGTTGTAGAGCTTTTCCTTGTTGAACAGTGTCATTTTCTTGCTCAACAACTCTGACATTCAGGTAAATGGAAAGAAAATGGATATGGGAGTTGTGTGTTTATAATGCCACTTTGCCACCCTGAAATCTATGCAGATAATCTACTTGGAAGGCTTTGTGCCCCGGTGGAATACAGAACCATGTAAGTATCCTGCATTGATTTACAGCACCTGCTACAGCTGCTTGGATCTTGGCAGGCATTTTCCTCTGCTGCCAAATGCTGTTGCAATTGCTGGGCAAATCTAGACGGAGGTCATATTTACTGGACATGTTTATAATCTGCAAAGCGATCTAAGCCATCGAGGGCTAATTTCCCAAAGATCAATGACTAAGGGAGGATTTCAGAGGTTATCCTCTTTATCCAATTTCCTGTGTCCTAATGAGATGGCTGAAACCTGTTTGGAATCTTTCTGATTAGAAACTCTTCTGAGAGTCAATAAAGAATATGACATTCATAAATCTAAATGAGAGGTGTCTTGGCTGCCTACATGGTGATTCATGCCACGGGCCTTTTCCTTGCCCCTAACAGGGTGTCCTGTCAGTGAGACAAGGTCAGATTTGAAGCAAAAGTCTTGAGAGGATATGTTCCCTCAGTTTGAATTCAAATGACTTTTTTTCCGTTTTTTGTTGTACAGTTAGTATTTTTGTTCTCTTGGTTCAGTTTGATTGCAGTTCAGCTCAACAAAAAAATCATTTATTAAATGATTATTATGTTTTCCAACTAACTTGGAGGAAAACACAATTACACTGGTGTGTGCTACAGGTCATAATGTAGATTTGAACAAGTGCATTAAAAGATAATAACAATAGTATCCAGTATTTATTGAGTACTTACTATATGTCAGGCACTGTGCTAAGCATATCACCCACATTTTTTTTAAAAGATTTTATTTATAGGGGTACCTGGGTGGCTCAGTCAGTTAAGCATCTGTCTTCAGCTCAGGTTGTGATCCTGGGGTCCTGGGATGGAGCCCCACCTTGGGCTCCCTGCTCAGCGGGGAGTCTACTTCTCCTTCTCCCTCTGCCACTCTCCCTGCCCATTATCTCTCTTAAAAAAATTATTTATATATATTAGAGAGCAAGTGAGGGGAGGGAGAGGGACAAGCAGACTCCGTGCTGAACACAGAGCCCAACCCAGGCTTGATCTCACAATTCTAAGATTGTGACATGAGCTGAAATCAAGAATGGGACACTTACCCAACTGAGCCACCCAGGCACCCCATGCACATTATTTCTTTAATCCTAACAGCAAACTGATGAGTTAGGCCCTATTATTTTACCTATCTTATGGATGAAGAAGCTGAGACTTAGGTAAATTATGTAGCTTCCTATGTTAATAAAATACTTCCTTAATCCCATATTCCCCCTCTATCTGTCTTCTTTTTTTCTTTCCTCTCTTAGCTTAGCCTGTTGAAAAACATTGTCTCCATTTATCATGTTTACTTCTCCACCTCCCACATGCTCTTCAACCCATTCAGTCTGGTTTTGACACTGCCACTGCTATGAAATCATTAAACAAGGTTATCGGTTCCCTTTATTTTGTCAAATACAATATCTTTATTTCACTGGATTTCTTAGTAGCTCTCACCACAATTAACCAGTCTCTCCTTGAAATGATGTTTTCTCCTATTTCCTGGCTTAGTCCATTTGAGGTGTTGTAACAAAATACTGCCGGGCGGTTTATAAACAACAGAAATTTGTTTCTCACAGTTCTGGAGGCTGAAGTAAGGACCCTCTTCCTGAACACAAACTTTACAAAAGTCCCCACCTCCTAATACCATCACTTTCGGCGTAAGGAACATGATTTGGGGGGGTACACAAATATTTCCTATGCCATATTCTCCTTTGTTTCCTTGGAAATCACTAGTTATCCCCTCCCATTTGATAGCCTCTCTTCTCTGCTTCTCATTATTGAAGCATTTTAGTTTGAATTCTGATTCTTTTCTTGCCTCTGGCTTCTGCCTCAATGGCTCAGGTTTTAAACCTTATTGATACCCTGTACTTTTCTGGTAGTTTGATGAAGTCTATGGGCTCATGTCTGTTAATGTATAAAATACCTTGAGTATTGTAAGAGATCTCAACTTACAAACAGGAACTCGTGTTCTCCATCCCCATTTCTTTTTCCTCCAGTCTTTTCCATCGTCAGTCCAGTCGCCCAGGAAAACTGAAAGTCATCTGTGATTCCTCAATTATCCTCATGTATAAATCTCACTTTATCCAGTTGCATGTCTTGGCTATTCCAACTCTGCATTATCCCCACTCTTTCAACTTTGCTGTCTCCGTTGCCACTAATGTCCAGGTGGTATGAAATGAATATTCAGTGAATAGATAAAGTTTGGAGGAGTCAGCGTGAATCATGAAGGCACTATTACAGTACTTTAGGAAAGATTCAAGCTAGAGTAGAGGCTATCTTAATTGGAGAGGTGGCAAATGAATTTAAAAGATAATTTTCCATAGTGGAAAGTGGAAACAAAGAGTTGAAATTTTAAAATGCCTGTTAGCGTTCCTGAGATTCCTTAAAGTTATCTCCGAAAAGTTTCTGTGTCTTTTTGTGTAGCCTTCGGATCCATAATCTGTGATGCCCTTTGGATACACTGTGTCAGATTATTTTGGGAATTTAAAGGCGATAACGGGAACAATACTGAGAGGAGGACTGTTTCCTGGATTCGGTTGACACTGAAGTAGTTTTATAGAGCCACTTCTCCCCCATGGACTGAGAAAACAAACACATCAGCAAGAATCAGACACTTGGGCTAAATGGCAGCTACAATAGTCAATAATGGTCCCCTCTAACCTTTCACTTCTGAAGCAGGCAAAACTACAGTCGACCACGCAACTTCTCTAATACTGTGTATTCTCACTTTTTAGGGTTTTGTTTTTGTTTCTGATTTTTTTCTTTTGTTTGTTTGTTTGTTTGTTTTGGGCTGTCTCTGCTCCCTGGTTAACTGGGCATAATCCCTGTCATCCTGTGTCAGTTAAACCCCAAGTTACATAATATGTTTTCTGCCCTGACGGTATATGCCTTCCATGTCAGGGATGACTCCAGAGACAGCAGTTAAAAACACAGCCTGTTTTTGCTTTTCCAAACTTGCATTCTACCATTCCATGAGCCTTGGGCACTTTGGCTTCTCCAGTGTCAGTATGGTGTTTTAATAACTGAGAAAACAACAGAAATATGAAGAAAGGATGCTGTGAAAAATCACTCTCCAAACAGACTTGTATTGAAACTGCCTCAAATCTGAGTCACGGAAAATAAGAATTATTCGGGTAATGTGGCACATTACATTTAGTCAGAGTTACTCCTCTTCTTAACCTGATGGTAATATTTTTCTCATTTGTCAGGTCGAAGAAAATTGTGTGAGAATGTTGGAGTTCCTACCTTCCTCTGTTCATTGGGCAGGCTGGAAAAATAGCTGTAAAAAGAAAAGAGTTCCAGATTGAAATGCATTTGAGGCTGACTTTTCCCTCTGGAGATGTGCGTTTCCCTCATGTACTCCATCCGGGCTTTGAGTTTGGGTATCCGTTATTGGAGGCCTCATCATCTTCCCTTCAGAGGGTTTCCTTTTCACCTGAGCAATCATCAGTCAGGGAAAAGTCAGGGGCGTAGTTCAGCTGTGCAGTATATTGCATTGCCAAAAGGAGACAGAGCATTGCTCAGGCCCTGCGAGCTGGAGCAAGCCTACAAAGCATTTCTGGCAGTGAGCCAAAGAGGTGATCCCTGCTCCAGGAAAAAAAAAAAAAAAAAAAATCAAAACACAGTGACTTGGAGATTGCGGCTCTGTAACCCTTCGCTGGGCTGATTCATACGGCAGCATTGACATTGAGTCTCAGGAGAACTGTTCTGTTCCTAGTCCAGCTAAAAATATCCAAATTTAGATGTATAATGACAGGAGCTGATAAATCTGCTGAGGAAATGCAAGCCGTGTCATTGTCTCGCTAGGAAACCTGTTCTGATAAACTGAGGGGGAGAAAGAAGTTGCCCAACATGGCATAGGCCCCAAGTGCCACTTCCCCCAGGACGGTAAGCGAAATGAGCATGTTTTCCTTGCCATCAAAGTTCCCTTTCTCAAACATAGTAGGAAGTAGGATGCACTAGATTAAAAAAGAATACAGAAAACATCTTTTTGATCAAAAGAATGACATGACATAAAGCCAAATCTTATCTGTAAAATATTTTTGCTTTTCTGTCAAGAAAGGAGCTCTCTTTTAAAATACGCTTTGCTCCAGATAAAAATTCCACTTATATAGCCCTGCATTTCAGTGGTGACCTGTGATTCAACCGGGATCTATTAATTTCTGGATTCAATGAGAAACAGGCTGTTTATGCAGTTTGGGTTGGAGTTCCAGATTCTAAGCCTTTTTTTTACTCTCTGCTGCTAAGCTGTGCTTTTTCCTTTTTATTTGGTCAACAGATTCTCAGATGGAGTGTGGCAGAATGTCCCTTCCGCACCCACTGGCTTGAGATGATTTCATAGAGACTTTAACTTACTCAACATTCCTTGAGCACCTACTAGAAGTCAAGTATCATGATTAACTTCTAAAATGAAGGGAGTATAGTGTACTAATAATGGAACAGATGGACGTGTAATGAACTCATTATAAATCAAATCATAAATGTAATAATTGACACGTGAACAATTATTGTGAGAAATGAGCAGAGGAAATGTTTCTGCTGGGAAGACTGGGAAGCAAGAAGCATTTGTTACTTCGGATGATACAGTGAATGGGCCTTTTCTCTGGCGAGGGAGTATTTCTAACAGAACAGCATGGCACAGAGGTAGGAAACATGCTACCTGCCTTTGGGACTTAAATAAGATTATTTCAAGGGTTTAGATAAATTGCTTTCCCTCACTGGGTTTTTAGCTTTGCCAAACAACTTGCAAACAACTGCTACATTTGCTATAATTATTTTAGATCATTAACTCTGAAAATTACTGTTTGTATTGTTTTCTACCTTGGCCTTCTGCCCATTACAAGCTGGTGTCTAATGAACAGGTGAATGGTACAGACCTGGAGGTTTGCCCTTGTCCAACGCTTGATCCAGACTGAAAAATGTCACAGTGGCCTTCCCTAGAGAAACCTCATGGACTTAAGCCTCAGTAATAATGTTCTAATGATCTACTATTCTATGTTGCCATTTGTCGATTTATAAAGTTGCGAAGCAAAAGCTAACAGGATTATCATTGTCTCCTTGAAAGAGGAGTAAAGACTGGAATTTTAATTTTATGCAGCATTTACTCAACACAGTTTTATGGATTCGAAAATGCTTAGGTCTTTCATTCTTCTGGCCCTACCATCTAACCTGCTTTTTTCGAGGTCATGTAATAATTTGTAGGTTTGAAGCTCAATTTCAATAACAAGCCCCCCTCCCCAATCTATAGGAAATAAAGAGCTTAAATTTTGTGATTCAATGGGAAATGCAGTGTGTAAAGATTTCATGTAATTATAAAAATAATGTCACATAGATATGCATGTTGAAGTACTTAAAAGAAGTGGGAAGATGTCTACATTTTATCTTGAAATACTTCAACCAATAAGATGGGTTAATGGATGAATCGAGGGATAAGTAAATGGGTAAGAATGTGAATAGAACAAATATAGTAAAATGTTCATGGTAGAAGCAAGATGGGGGAACATGGGTATTGTTTATAAAATTATTTAAACCTTGTGGAATGTTTGAAATTTTTATAATGTTGGGAGAAGAAAGGTAAGGTAGCAGAGACCAAAACTGGTAGAGGCTTGTGGATAAAAATCATGATATGCTTACAACGAAGAGAAATTTCTCTGACGTATTAAAACATAAGCACTGATACAGAAATAGCTGTATCTGGGGTCTTTCTTTACCATTAGCTTATGAATTTGTCAGATTGTAAAAAGAGCATTCAAGGAGAAGAGTAGTTAGTTTCCTGTAAGTCCAGATCTTTAGTCCACTCAGCGATACATAGGTAGGTTTTTTTGCAGTTATTTTCAGTATATGAAATGTCTAAATTTTTCACACATAAAGCAATTTCTATCTTCTCAGATATTTCAACATATATTGAATGCCTCATCTGTTCCAGGGATGGTACCTGGCATTGAGGCTTCAGGGGTGAAGAACTTCAGAAAGTTTAACTTTAGGAAGTGGAAGAAGATGATAATGATATAATGGGATAAAGTGAATAGAGGTCTTATAAGGTGTTGTCATGGGTGTATTAACTGCGCCATTTTGGGATCTTGGAAATGTTACTTACCCTCTTTGTGATAGTATTTGCATCTGTAAAACGTGGCTAATAATAACTCTTAAACCATTGTCTGCGAAATAGCAAGACCTAATGAAAGGTCCCTAATACCTTTTTTTTTTTTTAAGATTTATTTATTTGACAGACCGAGATCACAAGGTGGCAGAGAGTCAGGCAGAGAGAGAGGAGGAAGCAGGCTCCCCAATGTGAGGCTCGATCCCAGGACCCTGAGACCATGACCTGCCGAAGGCAGAGGCCTTAACCCACTGAGCCACCCAGGCGCCCCAAGTCCCTAATACCTTTAACCTAGAGAGGGAGACCTAACTAAAACCAAAAGATGAACCCATTATAGCCATGAGATTTGCTTGACAGGTATCCTTCTTTTTCTCTCCCGTCACCCTTGCTGTTGCCCTGATACAGTTACAAAATCACCATCATGGAGTTGAAACAGACCTTGTCATGGATTTGGGGATTAGATTGATAGTTTCCCCCCCTTTAAACATATCTGTGATGAAGTGTTATTTGTTAATTAGACATAACGAGCAATTAACAACCATAACTAATAATAAAATAGAGCAGATATAACGATACACCTAAACAAAAGTTAAGTGACTGGGGTTTCTTTCAAGTACACGCACTCTTTTTGTTATGATGTAGGATGACGAAATGCCTATGTGATGGATGAAGTAGGGTGAGTGACGTAGGCATTGTGTTGTAGTTATAGGCTACTACTAATCTTCTGGTACCATGTCAGAAGGAGGGTCATCTGCTTCCAGACTGTGGTTGACCACGCATGACTGCAACTACAGAAGACAAAACCTCAGATAAGGAGGACTGCTGTGTATCACTTAGTGCCACCTAGGCTTACACAGAATTAGAAGTGGCAAAGACGGCTTTGTGAAAATGGGACGACCGTTCTCTGTATGAGTATTTTGTGAGATCTGGGGTACCTAAGCATATTTTCCTTGAGCCGACAGAGATTGCCCCTAGAGATTTGCCAGTTCACAACTTTGAGTTAAGGTCTCTGGGCGTTTTGAGTACTGTAGGCAGTGGCCTGCCCTGGCTTTGAATTCAAGTACTTTTGTGAGACGGCTCAACTCAGGGGTAGGATGGAAGTTCTTATATGCTAGGGGGAAATATGTCTTATCACAGAGGAGAAGGAGGTGGGAAATAAGAGAAAAATGAGAATGGGAGGAGAGAATAAGGGAAAAGGAGAGAAAGAAAAGGGGAAGAAACGAGTAAAAAGGTGAATAAAAACCACTGAGAGTTTTTGCAGAGATAATTAAATTATTGGGCCCTTAATACTATTATAAAAATAAATATGAAAAGTGATTAAACAATATTAGGGTAAAGTGAATCAGGTGAAAATCCATGAAAGAAATAGGATCTCCCTCAAGCAACTATGCAGAGTAGTAAGACACAGTGGAGGATGTTTCGAGTATGTACTTCAGATCATTATATGCGTCCACCGAGAAGCTGGGAAGAGTAGGACAGAGAATAGACAAGTCTCAGTGTCATAGATTAGAAAACATGCTAGAGCCCATTTCCTAAGAGAAAAGAAAATGGGATGGGGGAGGGGAAGACGAGAACCATGCTCTGGGAATTTATTGGGTTTTGCTCTGTTGAGCCGACTACAAAGCGATATTGACTAGTAAGTGAGGTCTTAGGAGAAGTGGGGACAGAGCTACCACACAGTGAGTCATCTAGCCTGTTTGTGCCTTGGAAGGAATGGAATCTCACAAGTCAGGGAAGCCTTGTAACTCTGGGAAGTAAGTGACTGTCCCATTGTCTGCTGTTCTTCCCTGGTTTCAAACAGTAAAGAAATGGGCAGCTGTTTTTGAGGATATCTTTAAACTTAAAATCTCAACGCTAGAAAAAGCTCCATAGCTTCATCCTGTGCGATACTCATTATTTCTGTAATTATGAAAATGAAATTTCTCAAATAATTGAATGAGCTGATAAAGTGGCCCATAATTCTGACTTCTTCAATCCCAGCATTTTAGAAGAGAATCAGTGTTGATAAACGTGGTGCAATGTGTATACATAGACCCAGGACTTCTTTATAAAGAGATAGAAAGTGAATTAACCTGAAATAAGAGTCTTCTGTGTGCCAGGCATGGTGCTCTATCTGCATTACTTAATTGAATCCTCACAGAATCCTTCAAAATAATATAATGATAATGATGGTGATTCTTCTAAACACCAGAGCTGGGATTTGAACCCAGATCTGTATGACTGAGGTCCCCATTGTTTTTATCCTACATTTACTCTGTGCCGTCTGGCTCATGACTTTTCATGGGTATATAAAAGATGTAAAATTAGCTGCTATTCAAGCCACTATACTTTTTTTTTTTCCTTCTGTGTTAGCTGCTGTGTCTGAAACTATTGGTTAAGAGTGAGGTTTGGAAAAGAGGCATGAATTTTGATTATTCAGTGCCCTGGTGAGAACCAGCCAAATCCAAATCCTATTATTTCTACAAGGGAGAAATGGAAGGGGAAAAAATAATCTCGGTTTGGGGGAATATTGGCTGGGAGTATAAGGCAGATTTAGATGTTAAATGTGATAGGGAGGTGCCAAATTTATCAAATGCCTAAATGTTCTTTTATGTTAAAAAAAAAAAAAAAAGAAGAAGAAGAAGAAGTGGTGGGGACTCACTGTTAGAAAATTCTAAGAGTCTTACACTGGCCAATTCACTAGAGTTTTTGTTCTGTTTTTGGCTAATTTTGCAAGGGGGACCCCAAGACAAGGTGAAATGAGACCTAGAGGCAATTTTTAGTGTAACACACACATAGCTACATGTTAGCCTGCCCCTCACATGGTCACCTTCTTGCTACATTACAGAGATCAGCAACAACAAGCCTGCCTAGTATGCTTACCCGGGCCACGGGTCCCACACTTGCCTCATCGGCTTTTTTTCAAGTAGTTCTTGCATTACCTGTTACCACCACAATCCCCTCTCTCCAGTTGTTTTAGAGCTCAGAGTGTCAGGATATCTGGAGCAGCCCCAAACAACAGAAAAATCACTTGAGCCACAATGCAATTTTAATTTTCTAGCAGCCACATTTCAAAAATGTAATTTTATCCTGAAGTATCATTTCTAGATGTAATTAACTTATTAGTAGTGAGACATCATATATATGTGATTTTTTTTTCGTATTAGATGTTCACTGTCCACTGGGTATTTTACATCTATGTCAGATCCAGTTCAGGCAAGCATATTTCATGTGTGGAACAGACCTGTGGGGCCAGTGGTTCCCCTATGGGACAGCACAGGTCCACACTGGGAACATATCCCCTCTGTGTTCTTGGACTCTCTTCTCTATATTCCATCACCTCGTCCACTTCTCCGTGGAGGGAACCCACCCTTTCCATCCCATCGGAGAACATGAGGGTCTGGAGAGGATGTGACTTGATTACCTCAGCAAGGGTAAATCAGGGAATTTCACTGAAGGGAACTTCTGCCTCTTTTCTCAGGAAGATGAAATCATTATCATCTCTGTCATCCAGTTTCATACCTATACACAAGGCAAATAGAGACTCTACATCTCTATATAGCTATATATAGATACAGATACGGATATATCCCTAAGTACATGTGGAGTTGGCACGCAGCCCAGAACACAATACACTGAAAGTTCCGATTAAAGAAAATAGGTAAATGAAATGAACATCTAATAAAAACCTGTTCGTATTTCTAAACAGAATTAAAAGACTAAAATTAGAACAGAACATAAGAAAGAATAGGAAAAAATTGGGGATAAATTACAACAGTGATGTGCAAGACTTTATGATACTCAGGACAACTTAGAACACGGATAAATTATGACAGTAATTACTTCAGATAATACTTCGTTACTTCCCAGTCTACCGTTACTTAAAAAGCATGGGCCTCGGGCACACGTCTTATCATACTAGAGCTCAATGCTTCCCGTTCTTTTTTCTTTCTTTGACGCTTCTACATTTTTTAATTTGTCACAGATTGCTGGGTCATGGGGCACAGAGATGAGGACTTGCCGGGGAGAGAGGCAGGTGTAGGGTGTGGAGAATGTAGGAACAATCCTGTTGCTCTAAATGGAGACAGAATTCTAGCATGGCAGGAAGCTTCTGAGGTGTTGATTTGAGCTGTGTGTCTTAGTGGAAATCTGTGCAGGAGAGAGACATGAGCCTAGTTTTGGGAAAATGTACTTTGTCATCATATATGTGAAGTCTTTTGAAGTTCTAGGACAGCCTGATATAAAAGGAGAAATTAATAAAAATGTTCAGTTTTTTGTATGCCTATAATACAGTCAAGTTCTTATTAATTTTTTAGCTCCTTGATTCATTCATCAGGAGTCCTTTAGGAAGCTAAACAGACAGAACTGGCAGGCCTGTCATTTGAATTTGTTGTTATTGTGGGTGTTTAGTTCCCTACAACAAAAATACCACATGGACAATAGACTTCCTGTCAAGCAGACAGGGTTGGAACCTGGCTTCTGCTACTTAGCTGTTCTGTGACTAGGAAACTAGATTCTCTCTGAATCTCATTCTGTTTACATCTGTTAAATGTAAACACCATCTCACAGCCTGTGAGTAGGAAATGAAGGCATTTATCTAATTTGTCTGGGACAGGGCCTAGCAAATACTAGTTGCCCAGTAAATACCAGTGCCTTACCCTTTACTCCTCTAAAAACTTCTTGTTGGCATTTTCTAGACATCACCCTGGTTTTTCAAAAAGTTCTGTCCACACACAGACTGGATTTAAGTTAAAATTCCTGATCATCTTCTCCATTTTGTATTGATTAATACGATTAATCTGATTAGAGATATAAAACCATCAGTTGAATTTCTAAAAACACCACCACCACCACCTTAAAAGAAATAACCTATTAAGTACTCTATCCTGGTGCAGAGGTCTGATAACACAAGAATGAATTATTAGTATAGCTTTTGCTCTAAAGGAGCCTTACATTATTAGTCTTGCCTGTGGATTAAAGTTACCAGACATCGTCAGGTCATCTTCCTATTGCTGAGCAGGGAATGGCTCAAGATCCCAGAAGAACATAGGAATAGCTCCTGATCCTCTCTTGATGGGTCAAGGAAGAATACCAGATGCCACACTGAACAATAATGCCAGTAGTTCTGGTTAATCTATACAGCCTAATTCAGGTAAGTTCATGATTATCTGTAAGCTTCTTTGAAATATTGAGAATACCCTGTGACCCCAACGAACACTTTTAACAACTCAATTGTGAGCTACCTGGAGTACACCTGACCATGTTTTGTGAAGGGAGAGTGGGAGTAGAGAATGACATAATTAGATTTGCCTTAGAAACTGCAATGGCCATGTTGCAAACTAATTCAAGTGAGAAGTCATGGGAGGTTTGATGAAGCGTGACTGAGAATCAAGAGGAAGGGGTGGTCCAGTAGGGTCACTAATGACGGGTGAGATGGAGGATGTCAAAGAGAAGACATCTGTACTACTCTCATCCATTAATCTCATTGGTACTTTTAACACCTATGGGGGTGGCATGGTTTTATTCCAGGCCATCCTTTATGAGGTTGGGGTTTTCCTTCATGGCCGCTAAAGCCTTGGGGACAAATGAGTTTGTTCAAGAATGAGAAAAGAAGAGGACTAACAATGAAAAACGCTGAAGCGGAAGTTGCAGAGGAGATCCTTTCTTCTAAACCATTTCTTCCAGCTCCTTTGGATTCCTATGACCTTTGGCCAGCTGTTGAGGGAAAGTTCCTCTCTCTTATGAAGCCTGATCATCAAACCTGGGAGTTGAGTTTATTCTGCTCTTCTGAGTCACATTAGGCTGCAGTTTAATTTACTCTGTTTCCCCCAAATCTTGCATTTCTTTGGGAACTTTCACAATGATTTTGATTTCTAGTCTAAAGATTGACTTTTAATAGCTCATTCATTGTCAAAGAAGTAATAATTTTCACAGTACTATACTCAAACTCAGTTGATGACCAAAACCTTTCCAAATGAAGATCTCAACCCCAGACACCTGGGGACTCTCTTGTTTTCCTTCTCACCCTTTAGGCAAGGGGAATATGCCTGAAAACACACCTATATACTTTTGTAGTAAGATTTAATAAACATCGTAAGACAAGTGTTGTTCTCCCTGTAAGCAGTTATAATTTGCTGTACTTCTATTCTTATTCACTTATCTTGAGTTTGCATTAGGTATTTCTGGTTCATATGTAATGATGTGTCTCTCAGTTGAACTTTAGAGATAACTTTCAGTCTTTGGAATTTTTTTCATAGTTTCAAAAAGCAAGACTTTTGAAAATTGTGTTTAAAGGTTTGTGTGGGTTTAAATTAAAAGTAACATAATTTACTGAGAGCAGCAGAGTATAGTTCATTTAAATTGGTGGAGACATACAGACTTCACTTTGGAATTCACTATAAATCAAAGCAGTAGAGCAAAAAGCATTCACTGTTCCCTTGCTGGTCCTTTCAGAAAGGTTGAGAAGATTGAAAAGAGAATCCGAAACTTTACCCTCGATTTAAAGACGTTTGTTCAGGAAGTTTGTTCAAGAGAATATATCTTGCTCTACGCATCATCAATAAGAAATAGGTTTACTTAACTAAAAATGAATTCATTCATTGACCCCTATCTACAAAGCCTTTACTTGAAACAGTTCTTTGATTTTTTACAGAAGTAGTATCTCACTTCTTAACAAAATAATTTGTGTAGACTATGAGTAGTCTTTAGACTTGTAGTCTAAAAGAGGATTCTATTCTTTTTCAGTAAGATATGGATCTCATCTGTTCAACCGTGAATGTATAAATTGACAGAAACAGAACAGAATTACAGTATATTCAGGAGATGCCATGGTTAGGGGTGTGAGCTTGGGGTCTTGGCCCTTCCATTTACTAGCTGTGTGACCTTGGGAAACTTACCTCTTTGAGCTTCCCTTTCCTCTTCAGTTCAGCAGAGGTAATAATGGTACTGTCTGTCAAAGTTGAAGTAAACAGCAGATGAGATAATGAGTGGTAAAGAATAAGAGAAGAAAGAAGCAATGTGTGTTGGCTTCACTAGAGACATTTCTCACCCAGAACAAAATTCTCTTTACAGTAAGAGAATATCCTTGCTTTTCCAAATGAAATTTGAATATGGTAAATGAAATGAAACATGAAAGGAAAATTAGGAGCTATGATATTCTAAGATTTAAAAACAAGTATAAGAATGCTCACTTTCAACTGTGCAAATGGCCATATCTTTTCATGAGGTGTAGTGACCAATCAGACACATACATAACAATACACCACATTGAAAAGTACTGCAATTAAACTTGTCAAGGAAACAGATTTCCACTAATGTTATGTTGTGTTTGGATTTGGTATTCATATATTTTATCTATTCCTATTTCATTCCAGTGGGACATTATGGAGGAATTGCTCAGAGGCACTCAACTTCAGCATATATTTTTGGAGTATGTGAGAGAAAATCCCAAAGCTGGTTACTAAGAGGTTTTGAAAGTTTTATTCATCTTTATACCTCAAAGGGATAGCTATCAGAAAGGGAAAAAAAAAAAAAGACTTGTAATTTTCCAATAATAAGATTTATAGAATTACCAACGTTTAGTGAAGAGCCTTTGCTTTCCAACCTTGCAAATTACTCCCATTAGTTAATAAATTAATTAATGTTTCCTATCCAGAGGTGCTCAATGATGGTTTTAAAAATCACTAACGGGGATGTGGAGAGAATTGAAGCTTAGAATAAATGACTTATAAGGGACCTTCAAACTAAGATTTTTGTATTTTCAAGAATTATTTTCACTGTCATTTGACGTTCGAATCTAATCCCTTCTCTAGGGAACCGATTCGGATTAAAGAAATTTCAAAAATACCCCAGCAATCAATATCTAATTCATTTAAGTCCTGTTTCTTCCCAGGCCTGCTGGGTGTAAGCTTGGCGTTGCCTGCCATTTCTCTTACATTCAAGCACTTTGGGAAAGGAGCCATCTTTTTAGATCTATTTTCTCCCTGAAGCTTGGATGCTGTATCTATATGAAAAGAGGTGACATACTAAGCCTAGTGTATTAAAACCTTTTCTAAGAGAATCAATATACCTTTGGAAAGGTTCATTTATATTTAAAGGAGAAAAGAGACAAAAGTATAAATGGATATAACATATCATGTAGAGCCTGAAGAATGTAAGAAAGAACTAAGAAGTTATTTCTTGTTCTTATATTCCCAGCATCTGTTATTATTTGACTTGAAGGGATGTTCCAGATCTCTAATTGAATATGTTTTCTTTTTTTCTACGTAAAGACAAATTCTGAGATTTATTTTTTTGGTATTGGTTGCAATTATCTATCATCCCTGAAAATTCCTGTAATGACCAATGATGACATAGATCATAGGTTCTAACTAGTACAGGCTGTGTCAAAGAACCAGTAGGTTCATTAGAAAACACGGACATGAATCCTTGAGTTCTTTATCTTCATGTTCCAATCAACAAAATGCATTAGCTAAATTACTTTTTTTCTACTATTTTCAGTGAATATGTTGTGCTTTTATTTACAATTTTTTTTTAAATTTTAGTAGCTTGAATATCTGAATTTTTAATTTTGTTTTGTGTTAGAATGGTTGTAGTTAGTACCTCTGGGTACAAATAAGATACTAACAATTTGTGAGCCAGTGAAACCAATAATTATTGTATAATTAACATTATACCATTAACGTAAATGAACTTGTTGTATGCAAAACACCTCAATATTCTCACACATATTGGTGGTTTTCAAAAATCAACATAAGGTGAGCCAGTGCTTACTTATGATAGACAATTGTGTATCACTTCTTTTCTCTTTGCTAAAGAAACCTCTCACTTCAACCTCAAAGGTGTTATACTTGTCTCCTTTCACCTTGGTAGAACAATCATACACTTTATAATTTCACTTTCTAGCCATCAAGCACAATAAAATGGAGCAGTTTGTGCTTTTCACTATCAGGGTTCTCCCACTTATAGCTTAGCAAACCATGGGCCACTATCAAAGCTGGAGAAGGTCATAGTTGAGAAGACTTGGCCATAGATGTTATTTCTGTAACCTATCTCAAAGTCAGTTTTGCCCTTTTAATAGGTGATTTGTCTGGGGGAATTCAGTTTAGTATGATAAGCAAAGATAAGTTTGATACTACTGGTAATGGGTAGATGTATTAGAGGAAACTTAGATTTTTAAAACTTACATATTCTCTTTTCTAAACATACCATTGGCTGGGTTGTGAGGTTACCTGACAAGTGAGCAGTAGATGCCATATGGAGTCCCAGACTTCTGGCATGGACAGTCGGATCTATCAGACTGGGGGCTGTCTGGCTTCAAAGCCCACATGCCATCAGACTGAAGTTCATCATGGTGAAGCACAGAAAAAAATCAGCTGAAAGGCAGAGAAGTCTAATCAGTAGGGTAGAATGTGGCACACATTGTCTGGGAAAATGGACAACAGATGGCGGTAAGGGTTCTACAACATGGAAGTCTGGAAAGATACAAGAAGGTGTGCTGATAGGCAGAGATGAAGTAGACATATTTGGAGAGACTGGCAGGTTTATTATAAAGAGAAAGGACTCTAGAATAGGACTAAGATCCCATGGACAGACTCTAGTCTTCGCTGAGTGATTTTCAAGGGCAATGCTGGACTTCAGTACTAATCAGGATAAGATTTATAATATCCGACATAGTGCTAAGAACTTTAGAAATTATTTTATTCTCCTAACTATGAAAGGCATACTAATGGTCTTTTCATTCAACAGATGAAGAAACCAAGCCACATGGAAGTTGTTACTCACCTAGAGTCAGACAGATAATAAGTAAGAGAATCAGTATTCCTACCCAAGCAATCTGACCTCAGAGTTCTTAGGGATTTATGTGATACTCTGGCAGCTAGGTTATGAAAGCTTTGACTTCAGCACATTTGAATAAAGGGCCCACAGCTGATGCAAAAAATGCACAAGACAAAGTTCCATCATCAAGGTCAAAGTGTAGGATCAGACTGGGTCTAGTGGTGGAGTAATCTGGGATGAGCTTTTGGCCAAGAGCTTGTTACCATCTTTCCTGGCCACAAACAAAACTGGTTCTAAAGGATGGTGAACTGCTAGATACTCAGGAGAGGCAATTGACGATTACAAGAAAGAGAAGGAGAAGAAGTAGAAAAATACAAATATCAAGAAAAATCAGGCCTAGCAGATAGCAGGCACTTAATAAATGTACGTGAACAAATAAATGAAACAGAACTCCACATTTACAGGCAGCTATCATTCTCAAAACTTTTTCGGTAAATGATACTTATTGCAAGAAAAATCAACCTCAGTGGGTTTTAAGGAAGATATTGTCTATACCCTATCTGTCTATTCAGAAATGGAAGGGAGATTTACTTTTTACTCTATTCTTTTTTTCTGCTTTTATGCCTTTTTAAAATCATGTTCATATTTCACTTAAAAAATCGCAATAGGAGAGAGAGAGTCTTTCCTTTTTGTGACTTAGCCTGAATCCCGTGTTTTCTGCAGCTTTCCTACATCTTAACTACATAGGAATTTAGAGACCTAACCCACAAAGATTCAGTGAACCTAATCATCTTTCCTAGACCTGCTTTAGTAATCTAGCAAAGGCATTAAGATTAGAGACCTATTTCCCACTGTCCTTAAAACTATGTAAAAAAAAAAAAAAATACACAAGAATTTCTACTTCACGGCACCTATATGAAGACCTTTAATTGCCCCAACTTAAGAGATACCCAGCATCCTAGGCTAGTCTATAGCTTTGTCCCATTATTTGAACTTGTGCTTGTATGTGTTTGAGATATTTTTCCCATTATCTGTTATTATAGTTTCCCCACTACAATTCATTGCACAGTGCTTCTTAAGGGAGTTGCTTAATACATTTCAATCTTAGAAACCAATTCTGAACTGCATTTTCCTATTGAATATATCTGGCACATTCTGGATCTAGTGAGAATAGCCTATGCATATTACACTGAAGTAACATAGATGGGCTATCATTAGTAGAAGGGGGTTGAGTAAATGTTGATATTGAAGAAGATTCATGAAATATTTGAACACAGTCACAATCCATACCCAATTCTCAATGGTTGTTTTTTATAGACCATGAAATCATAGCTAAAGTCAATTCTGGTTCTGCCCTAATGGAGAGGAACAGTGGCACAAATAATCCTAAACCATAGATAATTCAAATGCATTTCTACTTGGCTTTTGAATGCTTTTTATGATAATTTTCACAGCACATTGCCCTTCTAATTATGTTTTGTTTTGGGTAATATTGAAATTAACTTGTATTTAGTGATTATGTGCTATCTGATTGGATTAGAGGGGAGCCCCAGGAGTGTGTTAGAAAACCGGCTGTGTATGATCCTCAGTACTTTACACAAGGGCAGTCCCAACAGTTAAAAGGCTTATAGAAATGGAAATGCTCTGACTAGCAGGCAGATAGCTCCAGGATCTCAGTTGCATGAAGTTTTTTCTTCTTTTCCTTCTCTTTTTTCCCCCCTTCGGAGGCATGGAAAGTAACTCAAAAGGAGAAATCTGGGTACATTAGCACTAGGCTTTGGATAGTAAGGAGTCCTTAGACCTGGGTAGCCTCAGACAGTGGTAGCAAAAGCAGTCTAAGCAGTCAAGCCTATAAGTAAGGCAGTGGGTCAGAAAGAAGTAACAAGCAGAGAGGCCTTGATAAGTAGTTTCTGTAGATCCAAGCAAGGCACTTGCTTAAAGGCTTAGCATGCAATCAGACATCCACAATTCCACAAAAACCAAGGAACAGGGAACCACCCAGACGTTCTTTGTAGTGGTGCAAAGAGGCAGTCACAGAGAAGGACCATTCATAAGGCAAGATTCTACCCAAGCCAAGCAGAGTAGGCAGAACAGCCACTCACCACCCTTAGCAAGACCAGAGCCAAAGAGAAAACCAAAAATGTAAGTGGCCGCCTGCTTATTTGATTGAAGACAATACCAAAAGCACCGGAGTACCATCTTTAAGACACTGGTCGTGTTTGTTAAAATAAAGCCTCAGACCCTCTCAGAAAAATCACTGTGAGGAAAATGTTGGAGAAGAAGGAAAGTGCTTGGACAGCAGGCCTTGGGGCCACCATCTAGAGACATAGCTTTCAATTTAAATTCTTTCCAGTGCTGAGAACAAGACTGGATTTAATCCCTGCGTTCTTCAAAATCCCTTTTGAAACACTGGCCAAAGGAGGCCATCCCGCCCTTTTGTTGGTTTCCTCTGGTACTCCTAAGGATTTTCAATTTTTTTCCACAAATATTAATAAAAGAAATAAAAAGGAAAATGAAAAAAAAAAGAAATAAAAAGGAAATAAAATAAAAGGAGAAACTAGGTATGTATGACAAGTATAAGATAACTCTGGTTTAGGTTTCCATGAGCTGACACTGATAGATTATTCTTGGCTGTCGGGAGTGCTGGTTGAGAAGGGCTCAGCAGCTGAGAACACCATAATTGATTTGGCAAATGTCTGCTCAACTGAAGAAAAGGGAGTGTTGACAAATTGGCGTCATCTTAACCCCTCTTCACTTTTTTCCTGAAGAGCCAATACAAATTACATATCACTTTATTTTAGTTTGCTTTATTACATAATTATTATTCGAATGTAAACTCCACAAGAGCAGAAACCCTGACTTGTTCCTTGGCATCGAGAATAGGACGTGAAATGTGGTAGGTGGTCAGCAAGGATTGGCCTGACTTTCCGCTCTCATTTAAAATGGATCCTGTCTCTGAAGTTGCAGATACCATTGTGCGGTACCAGCAGAAGTGATTTCCAGTGTTTGCTAAACCTGGAAGGAATCAGCATTTTATTTTTTTTTTCTATCTATGTAGCAGCATCAAATTGGGCACTGGGTTTTCATCTGAGGGATATGCCTCTTCTGCATCCAACAGCAAAAAGGTGGTGATTGACACCATGAGAGAGGCTTCTCTGCCAACTGGAGAAAAGGCGTTACCCACGATAGGCCCGTGCTGTAACTAGTATTTTTGCCATCACTATATTAGAGTAGTCACGTGTGCTCACAGCACCTCCATTCCTCCTTCACTCTCCCATTGAAGAGTGAAGCCTTCACTTTTGAGCCTTCTCTCCTCACTCTCCCTTTGTCAGCCATGTTAGAGCTCTCCCTAGCTACCTCCAGGAAGACTGTTGTAGCCCTTTGTAATTCCTGTGTAGGAAGGATTCCCCACCTTGTCTGTTTACCCCATGTGGCACACCTTCCATCTGTTTACTTTTAGTTTGTTTTCTGTGAACTTGAACTTTCTAGAACACATGAAAGTACTGTTGAGTTCCTTCTTCCTTTTTTTTTTTTTTTTAAGATTTTATTTATTTATTTGAGAGACAGAGATCACAAGTAGGCAGAGAGGCAGGCAGAGAAAGAGAGGAGGAAGCAGGCTCCCTGCTGAGCAGAGAGCCCAATGTGGGGCTCGATCCCAGAACCCTGGGATCATGACCTGAGCCGAAGGCAGAGGCTTTAACCCACTGAGCCACCCAGGTGCCCCTGTTGAGTTTCTTCTTAAACTTGTGATATTTCTTATGTTGTAGGATAACCTCAGGAGACATTAAATTCTAAGTATTTGATGCCAATATGATATATCGGGTTCATTTTAAAGCATTAAAAGCCTTTCTATTCATGTTGTTTCACCCTTCAGAGGAATTCAGAGCTTTTTATTGAAGTAAGACGTTTTATAACCATGTCAAGTTACTTTGAGGGAGAAGTTAACTGACTGAGCCTCAGCAGTCCTGGAATGTTTGATGCCAGTCATCCCAAAAGGGCTCTATCTGATGTACATGCCACCTGAGCACTTTTGCTCAACAATCGCCTTTCCTCTCCTGTGCTATCATTGGCCCTAGAGCAGAGGCATGGAAGTTCATTACAAGACACATAAATACCTAACCACTACATGTGCATGTCTTTATGTACCCATGAATCCATTCTGATTTTTTCCTCTTTCTCTCTCCTTTGCTCACCCCATTACAAAGAGGAAAACCTAGTCTTCCTTTTTCTATCCTAAGATCCACATCTCAGAGAAAGTCAGCAAGGCTGTTGAAAACACCCTCTTGAGAATTGGGATGTCTTTCTTATTTTTGACAGTTTTTAAGGTGTGTGTGCGCGTGTGTGTACATGTGTGTCTCCAAGGCAGGGAAGTGGTAATAGTGTGTTTGACAAGGCTCAGTCAGGCAAAACACTCCTGGCGTTATTCATATTTTATTGTAAAACTGGGGCATGGGTAGGCAAATTGATATTGTCTATATTGAGTAAGTCTCTGATGCACTGATTTGTTTACCCGAATTAAGCAGACATAAAGTGACTGACAAAGAAATACAAATACATGACAAATACATAATGAAGCATGCATAAAATAATTGACAAAGGGATATACTGCAGTTTCGTTTGGGGGCCAATAATGGCATACTATGAGTGGTTGTCAAGCCTATCTTTAAGCTTTCATTATATTGCTGGCCTGGCTGCAAAAAAAGAAAGGACGGCCTGACCTATTTGCTAGTGAAAGAATTCATTCATCCTCCACAGTGGTTCTAAAAACATGAACTTCTCAGTAAATTCCGATATAGCGAGTGATCATTTTCAGGATACAGTGAAGAAGGGCTCATGGTAGCACTGGTTTCCCAAATGCCAGTTACTTACTTAAATGTTTCCAGGTCTTCCTTCTCCTCAACTCACATGGCTACTCTGTCCTTCTCTCCTAATAAAGTTGATCTACTTAAAAACCAAAACAGAGGATCATAGAGAAAGAGAGGGAAGAATTAAGACAAAATCGGAGAGGGAGATGAACCATAAGAAACTCTTAATCATAGGAAACAAACTGAGAGTTGCTGGAGCAGAGGTGGGGGGGGAGGGACATTAAGGAGAACACTTAATATAATGAGCACTGAGTGTTATATAAGACTGATGAATTACTGACCTCTACCTCTGAAACTAATAATATGCTATATATTAACTAATTGAATTTAAATAAAAATAAATGAATAAATAAATAGTAAAACAATAACAGCAGCAAAAAAAATAACGTTAATTTACCTGGCTGTCATGTCAAAGTTAAGGGCAAGTGGGAGAAGGAGTTTTGTGCTTAAGTAAAGTTATCAGTTTCTACAATAGATGGTAGGGTCAGGCCTGAACATGTCACGTGACCTTCTAGCAGCAGTTCAGCTATCAATTTCTTTGCTTTGCTTCAGACCACTCACCTGACTTGTTACATCTTTCGCTTTGAGGGCTCTTGATCCGTTGATCTTCTGTCCTGCCGGGCCACTCTATGTCAATGCTGGGTCCAGTAGTTCCACCCATGATTCTTCTCAAATGCAAGGAACATAGATGTGGACCAACTTGAAGCCTTAGGGATCATCCCAGGCCATAATGTCCTCTTGAGCCTTAATCTAATGTTAATATCAAAACGATTTGATGACAGTTTAGGAAATCTTTAGGCTAATCATTTATGTATTTTTTCCTTATCTCTAAACTCCCTTGGCCTTGTCCAAAGTGTAAGCTCCTTTTGGTTAGCAAACTTCAAATTTCATCTCCTTTAGTTCTGCCATCCCCACTCTCACTCTCCACAGCCGACCTAGCCCCGTGCCTGTTGGGTTATTGACAAATCGTCCACATTCTCAACATTTCTCCCTGTATTGGAAACGTAGGTCCTCTTTAAGGGCTCTGGTTCCCTGTAGCCCAAGTTCCTTATCCCTAGCACACATACACATTTGTGACTAGAGGATAGGAGTGGTCCATAGGGGGTGATTAGCCTGGCTGCTTCCTCCTTGCCCATTAGAATTTTCAGATATTTGCCAAAGTATCTGAAGTATGGTCATGTTCTTCCCAAATTGTTCTCTTTGGTAGATCTTGCCACTGGGCTACATATAATTTATCCCTCCTCATAACTCACATTTATGACCCTGGAAATGTCCTTCTTGGATGGTCATGAGTGAATTAGGCAATAGGTCCATGGTCTTACTTGGAGCTACTTTTGTGTGATTCCTCATTTGCTTGGAATGACCCATTACACAACCTAACTTTACAGCTCCTGGATCCTGGCTCTTCTAGGAACCTTTGTCACCATATGTCCACAACAATCTATTTTCTCAGCTGCATCTCTTATGCTCTCTCAACAAGAACCTCTCATCTTTCCTCTCGAGCCTACCTGCTCTTTGACCCCTTTTGTACTCCTGGTCTTGAGTCTTTTCAAGCTTTTTTAGGCTTCATCTTCAGGACCTTGTGGTCACTCATTTGAATTTCTCCTTCATCAGCTCCCTTGAGTTTTCAACTCCTTCTCTTTACAACCTCCCGAGTCCTAGATCAGTTCTCTTACTGACTTTTGCTACTCCTAGAGCCTGTCATAGCTGCTGTAATGAAGGGCAGCACCAGAATAAATTATTTATCTTGATAGCATGTACTCAACATTGCATCCCAGGGCTATTGGACGGGTCCTGGAAGTCCATGCAGCCCATATAGCTCACACCATGCCTCAGAGCCTGAACGACCAGCACTGAGAATGACTGAGTCCCCTAACTGGGAAAGGGTGATGAATTAAGCTGTTTTAAAAATGTCTGTTTACATGTGCCCATACATAGTAGATAATTTTATAGGGATGAGCAAATGTGATTTTCTCTCATATACAAATTGGTGGAGAGAGATTTAGCAGAATTTCTAGGGTTTTTTCTTCCATTTTTGATTTAGTTTGCACTTTTCTTCTTCTCATTCCCTACATCAATATGAGCCTCACCTCATAAACATACACCCAGAAAAAGTATGTCAATAGCCTAGAAAATGTCTGGGATTTTTTCCCAAAATTCGTGTACTTAAAGAGGCATACAAATTCATACGTAGATACATATATATATGTAATAAACACTCATTTCTATATATATATACATACATACAGGCATGTATATGTATACATATGCATTCATACATACATACATACACACTATAAATATATAGGCTTTTTGTTCATTGTTTTAAAAGGTGAGATCATAATATACACATTTTTAGATCGGAAACTAGCTCTTGTACCTCCCAAGTCCAGTGCTCTTTCAATCATACTACATTGAGTCCCATAAATTAGTAGAAGAGGCTACTCTGACAATACTTACAACTTAATGTGAGAATATGCTACAACGTAAGATAAATGTTCAGGACTGAGATAGGGAGGAAATGGAGATGAGCAAGAATTCAGCAAAGTTCCTGTTAATGGTTCAGGGGCTGTGTGGATAGACCAAACTGTTTTTATTGAGGCAAATTTATCAACCAGTGGAGACTCATTAAGACTCCCAGAGTTTGAAGGGGCATCAATAAAAGAGAGAAATTTGTATTGAAGAGCTATGTAAGATATCTTAGGAGAGGAATTCTCTCCCCATCTTACTAGAGCTCTTTTCTTGGAGAAAGCCATGGGTAGGCTGGGCTTGGAGATCCTCCCCAGGCTCTAAAGCACATCTGGAAAGGCTCAGCTTTCAAATTGGAGCTCCTTGAGCAGTGCTGGAATTATTTGTCTGGAGTGTTGGAAAGCTGTTTCCCAAGATGATAAAACTCGTGGCAAAATAGGAGAACCTTCATGTTTTTAGGGGGGGGGGAGGAAGCACACTTTTACGTCACATTTCTAATGAGGCATATATGGATCTCTTTGTCAAGAGTTCTCTGCCAGATTTTTGTGCACTTGGTGAATGTCTTTTGTCCCCAAAGTACGCTGAGTACTGGCCCTTTCAGTCAACAGATAATTCAGAGGCACACCAACATTAAGCTAGGTACTGAATAAAGGGAGAGAGAGTATGGTTGCTTGGGCCTCCCACATCCAAGTGGGGCATGTGCCACCGAATATCCCGTGTGCTAGTCCCTCCAGATAATTCAGGGCGGACCTTTTGACCTTCACTGACAAAATAGCGAGGAATGAACAATTGTTCCTTCAAGCTAGCTAATTCTTTGGTTATTATGAAGCTGATTGCATCTTTTGTATGCATTCTGAAGACTCCAGAGAGAGTCCTTGAAGATGTAATTCCACCAGAAGAGCTTTGCTCCAGACCCCTGGAGACACCCCACAACAAGGGCTCTTCAGCTCTGTCATTATGCGATGTGCTTTCACATTACGGGGCACCCGACAGTTGAATAGAAAATTGCTTTTGGTGCTGGATTTTCTGTGACAGTTCAGAAACAGTACTAGGTTTCAGGCCTTTATTGTGTATATCATCTTTTCCTTTACGTGCTCCGTATCCTTATGCATATAATTATAATAGTATTTTTTTTTTCCTCGGCACACCATACAGGCATTTTTCTGCTACAGTCACCTTGCCGGTCATGTTATTATCTTCACTTCAGAAAGGAGGTTCAGAGAGTTGAGAGAGTTCCCACCATGTCACAGAACTGTAAGAAGCAGAGCAGGAATGAAGCTCAGATCTCTGTGTATCCAAAGTCAAGGTTGAGCCCCTGGCTGTGCAGTACCCCACAGCTCAGGATCAAAAGAGAATCAGGATATGGGGACTAAGCTGGGGCAGGGGTGTATTCTGCTGGGTCCGTTTGTTTTTTTTTTTTCTTTTAAGATTTTATTTTTATTTTTATTTTTTTTATTAAATTTTTTATTTTTTATAAGCATATATTTTTATCCCCAGGGGTACAGGTCTGTGAATCACCAGGTTTACACACTTCACAGCACTCACCAAAGCACATACCCTCCCCAATGTCCATAATCCCACCCCCTTCTCCCAACCTCCCTCCCCCCAGCAACCCTCAGTTTGTTTTGTGACCAGCAAACCATAAGTGACTCTGCTGGGTCAGTTTTTAAAGGACAGCCTCATTTTCCAAAGCTGAATATTAAATGTTTACAGCAGGTACTTGATGCTAGTGCAAATATACCTCCCAGAGCTGGGATTTTCAGTGCTTGCTGTTCCCACACAAGTACTATGAGCAACAGTGGGAAGGCAGAACAGGTTGGCTTTTTAGGGAAAGAGACAGTTTGGAAAAAAAAAAAAAGAAGAAGAAGAAGAAAACAGAAAGTGAAACTATAATTCCCAGTCCCGACAGAAAATACCTCTAGGGTAATTATGGCTGATCTGTGGCTTGTTTCTTGGGTAATCAGATAACCCAGCTTTCAGTGAGTGTCAATTTCTCTGCATCTCTTTAGTTAACTCTTTCTAAGTGTAGGTGGACTGTCCAGATAAAGTGGCCTAAATTCATGCTGAATGAGAAAAAGTCTCTCATGAGACCATGTGCCACAATATAAATACTCATTCACGTTTAAATATAACCATTCTATAGCTCTTATATTTGTTTAATACTCGTTTTGCATGAAGTCTCCTTTGCAATAGATTCCTGGATGACAGATTTATCATGTCAGTATTTCAATAAAGGAGAGCCAGCACAGGGTGCCTGGATGGCTCAGTCGTTAAATGTCTGCTTTCGGCTCAAGTCATGATGCCAGGGTCCTGAGTTCAAGCCCCACTTTGGGCTCCGTGCTCGGCAGGAAGCCTGGCTTCTCCCTCTCCTACTCCCTGTACCTGTGTTCCCTTTCTCATTGTGTCTCTCTCTGTCAAGTAAATAAAATCTTTAAAAAAAGAAAGAAAGAAAGAAAGAAAGAAAGAAAGAAAGAAAGAAAGAAAGAAAGAGGAAAGGAAAGGAAAGGAAAGGAAAGGGAAAGGGAAAGGGAAAGGGAAAGGGAAAGGGAAAGGGAAAGGGAAAGGGAAAGGGAAAGGAGAGCAACCTCAAAAAGACTAAGTGGCCCTTGGAAAGGAAAGGAAAGGAAAGGAAAGAAAGAGAAAGGAGAGCAACCTCAAAAAGACTAAGTGGCCCTTGAGAGCCACTTAGAGGAAAGGAAAGGAAAGGAAAGGAAAGGAAAGGAAAGGAAAGGAAAGAAAGAGAAAGGAGAGCAACCTCAAAAAGACTAAGTGGCCCTTGAGAGCTTCTCTACTGACTCTCTGACAGAGCTGGGGATTAAATGACCCTCAGGTGACACACCGTATGTGCAGCTTCTCTGAATTTCTCACATGTGACTTCATTACACTCATTAGCTGAGCATGTCGGCATTAACTGAGGAATGTGTCCTGATCGATGTCTGCCCATTCTCTGGATAATTACTACTGTTTGGTAAAAGATTAGGAGTTCTGAGGTCACTTCCCTGGTAATGAAATCAACTGTTTGGTTGATGTTAACATTACACAGTCAATGCCTGAATACTTCCTTAGCTCCTCACTCTCTACCCTTAACCCTGGGTTTCCCTTCATCTTTCTAGGTTTCTGAACTATTTTATATTAGCCAGGTATCTGAATGAACTAATTCCATGCAGTAACCATGTGCTCTGACAAGAGTCCAATGACTTAGAGGCCCCAAGAACAAGACACTCAATAGCATTATCCTCTCTTGACATGACATATGTGGGTGTTAGTGGGAGATGCAATTAGTTTCTTTATAAAGAAATATCAAAGTATTGAAAAATGCTCCAATGTAACCAGAAGCAACATTTATTTTCCAACTTTAATTTTACTATATTACTCCATTTCAACTGTTTTTACTTTTTGGGAAATGGGAGATCAGTGAGCGAGGATCTGGCATGGGGGTGTGTGTGTGTTTGCCTGCGGGTTTGTGTGTTAATTATCTAAGAAAGGCGAATGCTCAAGTGAAGGGAAACAGATAACGATTCATAGTGATTACAGAGCTGTGTTTGCACTGCTGCCAACTCTTGGGGAAAATTTCGTATCTGCTGCTACAGAAAAAATACTGAAAAACATCAGTGAAACCTACAAATGAAATCCTGAAAACTATAAAGATTTATGTCTCTTGGCAATTCAAAATAGGGACAAGTATCATTATTTATGAAGACTAAATGTTTACGTTTCTATGCTACAGTATTTAGTAATAATTATTCCCATATAGAGTTCATATTAATCCTGACCATGCTAATTCAGAGCGTGAGCTGTTATTTATCTTTGTCTGTTTATGAAGTAAATTTGTTAGGCAAATGATGAATGTAATTTGCTTACTGTCATTCAGAAACCAGCAATCCTCTAACATTTTAGAAGCATCTGTGTACAAGCGGTACTTTAATTTTATTCAAAATATTCTTCTTTACTTGGCCATTAGTATGTTAACTTCAAATAAAATATGTTTATACTGGAACCTTCAATTTCTAGGATAAACCAGCATCTTCTGCTTACTCTCTTGTTTTTGTTGATATAACTATCCGCCCCCATCTTAGAACTTCAAAGTCTTCCTTAATGACTCCTCTTCCTTAAAGACTCCTCTCATGTTATTTATTCTGTCAAAACATCAAGAAACTCTGTCTTTCTAGTATGTTTTGCAGCTATCTTTTTAACTTCGTTTCTGTTGTCACCATCTCAGACCGCTACTAATCCACTGGACTTCTTTTCCGTCTCCCCGCCTACCATTTTTCTTCCTCCAGTCCATCCATCCTATGCATCACAGTTCCTCTTTCTTTGGCATCTGCAAACCATTTAATAGGTACCAGAAGTACAGACAAATTATAGGTTAAAATTTTAAAATATTGTTCACTCTGGAAAACAGCATGGAGGTTCCTCAAAATGTTGAAAATAGAACTGCCCTATGATCCAGCAATTGCACGACTGGGTATTTACCCTAAAGATATAAACGTAGTGATCCAAAGGGGCACGTGCCTGAATATTTATAGCAGCAATGTCCACAATAGCCAAACTATGGAAAGAACCTAGATGTCCATCAACAGATGAATGGATCAAGAAGATGTGGTATATATACACAATGGAATACTAGGCAGCCATCAAAAGAAATGAAATCTTGCCATTTGCGACAACATGGATGGAACTAGAGAGTATCATGTTTAGCGAAATAAGTCAAGCAGAGAAAGACAACTATCATATGATCTCCCTGATATGAGGAAGTGGTGATGCAACATGGGGGCTTAAGTGGGTTGGAGAAGAATGAATGAAACAAGATGGGATTGGGAGGGAGACAAACCATAAGTGACTCTTAATCTCAGAAAACAAACTGAGGGTTGCTGGGGGGAGGGGGGTTGGGAGAAGGGGGTTGGGGTTATGGACATTGGGGAGGGTATGTGCTTTGGTGAGTGCTGTGAAGTGTGTAAACCTGGCGATTCACAGACCTGTACCCCTGGGGATAAAAATATATGCTTATAAAAAATAAAAAATTAAAAAAAAAGAAAGAAAAATTTTTAAATATTGTCATAATTTTTAAAATAATAGTAAATAAAGGTAGTAGTAGCAATTATGAATAATTAGTTCATTATAATAATGATAGCAATGATAATGATGAAAAATTATATCAGGTGAGGAAGAGAGAATTTTTACCTGAGAATGTAGATAACCAGATCTCATGGAGTTTGGATGGTAGAGTCCATATAGAGTCTATTTCTTCATTTATTCTTAATTTCTATCAAATCAGAAAGACCTAACTTAAAAGTCATTGTGGGAATGAAAGGGAAGGAGAGAAAGTGGTACCAAGGATTCCAGACCCTACAGCCAAGCTGCAGCCAAGCATAGCTATAGTGCTTCCTCCATCCAACCCACTCCAGGATATGCACAGACCCCCCAGGCATGTGGGCAGAAAAGTTATAGAACCTATGGACAGTCCACTGATGTCAGCTATCCCCAGGTTCAGACCACTGTGATCTATGGGAAGACCACCTGTACAACTTCTTACAGGCAACCTCCTACTGGTTATACTAGTCCAACTACCCTCCAGGCAGATAGTCAGCCTATCCAGGTGTATGACACTCATGCTCAAGATACCACCACTGCTGTGCTCCCTACCACCCAGGCCTCCTATACAACACATACCCTACCTATGGACAGCAGCTGGCAGCTACTACACCTACACCACCACAGGATGGTAACAAATCTGCTGAGATGAGTCAATCTCAATCTAATTAGGGGGTTACAACTAGCCCAGCCTAGGATACAGGCAGAGTAACTACAGTTATCCCCAGGTACCGGAGAGTTACCCTGTGCAGCCAGTCATGGCACCACCATCGCATCCTCCTACTAGCTGTTCCTCTACACAGCTGACTAGTTATCATCAGAGCAGTTACTCTCAGCAGAACACCCATGGGCTGGTGAGTGGCTATAGGAGACTAATATGGTCCACAAAGCAACAGTGGGCAGCAGCTAATCACCCATCCCTGGCGAACTGGATCTTCCAGAGCAGTGGCTACAGACAGCAGAGTTCGTTCTGACAGGAGCACCCTAGTAGCATGGGTATCTATGGGCCAAAGTCTGGAGGATTTTCTGCTCCAGATAACTGGAGCATGAGTGGCCATGACAAGTGGGGCAGGGGAAGGGGTTGTTGATTGTGGAGGCATGAGCGGAGCTGGGTGGGAAGGAGGATGTGGTGAAATGGGTGGTGGAGAGTGAGGTGGCTTCAACAGGCCTGATGGCTTCATGGATGAAGGACCTGATCTTGATCTAAACCCATCTATAGATCCAGATAAAGACTCTGACACTGGTACAATTTTTGTGCAAGGCTCAAATGGAAGTGTGACTCTAGATAATCTGGCTTTAAGCAGTATGGAGTTATTAAGGTGAACAAGAGACTCGGACAGCCCATGACCCATAGCTACTTGAACAAGGAAACAGGAAAGCCAAGAAGCTATGCTACAGCATTCTACAAAGACCCACCAACTGCCAAGTCTATCTTGGACTGGTTGAATGGGAACCATCCAACCACGTTTTTCTTGCTTGGAAGAAGCCTCTGATACAGAGCATGTGGGCTGGTATGACTCCCCATGAGGGTAATGGGATGTCACTACTAATTCATGGAGGTCTGGGGAGCCCAGAAGGTCACATGGGAGGCTGTGGATGTGACAGAGATGGCTTCACCTCAAGAGAGCCCCAGGATTCCTGAGGGAATCCATCTGGAGAAAGATACAACCAACACCAGGCTGGAGACTGGAGTGCCCCTGTCCAGGGTATGGAGACCAGGACTTCACCTGGAGAATAGAATGCAACCAGTGTAAGGCTCTAAAGCCTGAAGGCTTCCTTCCACCACCCTTTCTACCCTTGGGCAGTGATCTTGGCAGAGTGAGCCCTGACGGCATGTGGGGAAGAAGAGGCAGCCTCGTGGACTACTGTGGTCCCCATTGAATGTTCCAAGGTGGCTTCCAATGTGCCTGGGGCAAGGACCCAGGTGGCTTTAGTGGAGGAAGACAAGGTGGCCCTGATGAGCCCCCTGAACCTTCGATGAACAGATGGGACAAAGAAGAGGCGGGTGTGGAGGACTTATAAAAATGGGTGAAGACAAGCACTATCAGGGACACAGAGACTGACCCTACCAGACACACAGACCCCGTGGAGCTGCATTGACTACTAGACTTATTTTTTAAGCCAGCAATGTTTTCAATTTATAATAACATATAATGTTGACCACATTATGATTATCCCTTGTCTGTACTTCAGTATTTTTCACCATTTGTGATGAAAGCTTAAAACAAGTTAAACAGTATTAAAAAAAAAAAAAAGTCTTTGTGAAGAGCAGGGTTCAGGAATGTGAAGATTCAGAAATTATGGAGACTTTTCACTGTAGACACCCAGTGCCCTATCAGGAACTAATTAGGTTGAGGCTGTGCCCTTCTCAAAAGCGGCCAGAATGTTGAATTCATCAACAAAGAAGATAACTGATGAGTGGATTTCTAATGAATTTTTTGGTGGATTTGTTTGTGATCATTATTTTATTATATTCATTTGTGGCATTAAGATGTGTTTAAGATGTCCAATAACAATACTGATTTATTTCTTCAATAAGTTTGGAATATCTTTAAGTAGTAAGGAATAAACTCTTGTCAACTAATCTGTTTATATCAAAATTCACTCTTTTTAAGAACGTTTCCTCTCTCTTCCTAAATGTTAAAAATGATGTCTTTGAAGTAATAGATTCAGGAGCCTCCAGATACAGAATATACCACTTAGATAAGGCATTGGAAATTAAAGATATCTTTTTTACTGTATTTTTTTTCACTTATCATTTCATTTGAAGATCTTTATTCTTGACAGCTAGAGCTCTTGAGTAGGAAGAAACAGAATCTTCTGTTCTCAACCCGTTTTCTTGCACAGCATGTTGGAAATTCTTGGCCACGATCTGGTCATACTTGTAGCTTTTCTTATTTCCTTCAAACTTCAGTCAAGTTCAGGAGGCACACTTGCATTGGCAGCTGTGAATAAAGCAGTGCTGGATTGCCCAGAGGTGCAATTTATGTCATTCAGGTGACAATATCCTTGTTGCACGTATTGATGGTACTCAGTCAATAACAATCCTAACGTGCTGTTTATCTACACAAAGGCTTACAAAATTACTAACAAACAAGAAATCTCTTCCCTCCTGGCATAGTTTTTAGTGATAAATAATTATCAATCATGTTTCCTTTTACACATGTGATCTCTGTGTACTGTGAATGTCTCTGATTTTTTATAACTCTGAAGAAAATTAACCTGCTAATAAAGACATAACAATAAATAGTAAATGTTCTTTCACATTGTATTCCACTGACTTATGTGTATTGTAAGTTTCATAAATGATTTTGTGATTGGTTTATTCTGGTTTTCTCTGTAATGTGACTAATTGTCACTGGATTTATTTGCAACTTTGTATGATCCCTCTTTTTTGGTTTCTTCTCTGCTTTTGGTGTGGAGACTCAGCAATATCTTATGTTAAAACTTTTGCTTTTCGGGCGCCTGGGTGGCTCAGTGGGTTAAGCCGCTGCCTTCGGCTCAGGTCATGATCTCAGGGTCCTGGGATTGAGTCCCGCATCGGGCTCTCTGCTCAGCAGGGAGCCTGCTTCCTCCTCTCTCTCTCTGCCTGCCTCTCTGCCTACTTGTAATCTCTCTCTGTCAAATAAATAAATAAAATCTTAAAAAAAAAAAAAAACTTTTGCTTTTCACTTGTCTTAGAAAAACTTGATAGGTACACTTGAACTCTGCCTTGAAAATTAAAAGAAAGCTTCAGTGACTTCACACCACTACTTGACAACTTTTTGCAACAGGCAACACACTGAGAACCAGGGATGAAGGACAGCCAGTCCCCAAAGTCCAATCTTGAGATTTTTATCATTCTACTTCATGTTTGCAGTTTTCCTTTTGTGTTGCTTATGAAAATGATGCATTGTGGAGAACTTTGTTCTGCACACAGATTCACTATGCACTTTGACAAATTTATGTCATAGTGTATCATTTACAAGACCACTTTCATATTTTACTACTTTTGTATGTTCAGTGGATTAATTTTAATCGATTGGTTCATTTTGTGTATTGGCACTATTAAACACAGTAAAGCAGTTACAAGAAAAAAAATATACACAGTAATCACATATAGACACTACTAAGCAAATTTTGTGAAAATGAGTCAGCTGAAATGAATAGCTCCTTCTTTGCCAGATGTTACCAAAGACAGTCAATCTGCATGTTCCATGTATGTGAGTTATTTTAAATATAAGAGAAATTAAGGATCATGATACATTTTTATGAGAATCCTAACTCCTCTTACATAACTCTATGTTGGACTATTGGCAACAACTAGTTTTTCCATAAGTCTCACATTTAAAAAGGTGCCTTAAAAATTAAATAAATTTATTTAAAAAATTGGTGCCCTCTTGTCCCTTGGCTTGTATTATTTTATCGTTACTATCCTTAAACCCTAAAACAAACAAAAAACCTTTCAGTGGCTCTGATAGCCTCTGTGATAAAATCAGAACTCCTTAGCATGACATTTCCAACGTCTCCCCAAAGGGTCTCCATTTTACCTGCTCAGATTTCTGTCATATCCCCACAGATTCGCCCATGTCTCATAGCCAGAATGTCTGCTGAAAGCTGGTTAACTTTTTTATTGTTTAAGGCAGTTGTTCAGAATCCTTCTGTTCTTTCCTTGTCCTGCATGCCAGAACTTGTTTGCACAAATGGACCAGAAATCTTGGCTTTATTCTCTACTGGACAGCTCAGGTTCTTACGTGTGAATGGAAGGTGGGAGGAATAAAGGCACATTTAAAACCTATTTTCAAACCATGTCTCCATTATTTGTTCTGTGAACCATTTTTTCTAACTAGTTTTACTCGTTGCTTTTCCAATTATCCCATTTGCTTTCTTGTTTCAACTCATATTTACATCATTCTAATCATCAGAACAGCTTTCTCTCTTGTCTACCTTGAAGTATTTCGACTCCTAATGCTTTTCTCACCTCTTGTAATAAAATCTTATTTACCAACCTTGTCTGAAATGCCTTTTTCTCTCTATAATTTCTATTGATATTGCTCTCTTCACCTAGTTAATAGGTTGCTTTGAGTCAGTGGGTTGTTCTGGAAAATATACTTAAATTGTTTATAAGCCTTCAATTTCAATGATTGTCCATTGCCCCAAACTAGATTATAAGTGCCTGGAGGGAAAATATTGGCTTACACATCTATGCATCAACTCTAGAGCTTTGTCACACTGTGAGATTAGCAAATGTTGTGTTTGAATAACCCTGCTTCCCAAGATTTCCCCAGACACATAAACTAGATGTGAGAATTTAAGGCAAACATACATCTAACTAAAGAATTCTATCTAAAACTTTTCATTCATTCTTTATAGCTTCCCTGTCATCTGGTTTGAATCTGGGGCATTTTAATTTATCTATTTATTTAAGAAATGCTAATTTAGTATACACTGTGTCTCTCTTCTATACGTTTTACAGGTGTTATCTCATTTAATTTTTTAGACAACCCCCTGCAGTAGATACTATTATCCCTATTTTACTTAGAAGGGAACTGAATTACTGAGAAGTAACTTGGCTAAGGTCACAGCATTCATCCGTTATGGAGTCAAGATTCAAGCCTACATTTTTAACCACTGTGCTCTCGAAATTTAGGCAATAGCTTTCTCTAAAAAATAGGCTTCCTCTCTTTATGGCATTCCTAGAGGCTGGATATTAAATCACTTAAAGAAAATAACTATCTGCATTTTAGTGAAAAGAAATGAAGACACATTTTAAGTTGGCATTGCATCAGAGATTAGTGGATATGAAAAGATGGGGGTTCAAAGCCTAAGAAATGGTCTAATCCAAGTCCTATGAGACTTTCTGTCCTAATGACTTTTCTGTCATGGGGTTGTTATCCTGATAATATGCTATAGTGTCTCAGTGTCTGGTTTTTTATTTATTTTAAGAGAGAGAGAGGGAGAGCATGCAGGTGCAAAAGCTAGCCTGAAGTGGGGAAGGGGCAGAGGGAAAGAGAGAGAATCCTAAGCGGTGTCATCTACCTAGGCGCCCTCATCCCATGTCCTGTTTAAAAAGTACATCTTTTGAAGCAGTCAACTTAAAAGGGGGTACACATCGCAGACAATGGCCTCCTAGAGTGGAAGGCACCCCTCACTGGTGTTCCACAGGAGCCATTCCTGCTTAGCCATCTTCCTTAGGACCAGCTTTCCCCATGGGGCACATGTTATTTGGTGCCTTTCAATCTGTGCATAAATTGGAGTGAATAATGAATGAAGCATTTCTGCCTCTTACTAAATTAAACACTGGAAATTATTTGCAAGTTCTGTTGACTCAGTCACTGCTTGCCTCTCACCGAAGAATTTTTCTGGGATTCTCTTGTGGGAGGTGCCCCATAATTTATTACCCTTTGGGTTCAGGCTCCCATTGCCTCAAAATCTACTTTCTTCTTTCTTTCTTCCTTTTTGAAGTCTAAAGTTCTTTGAATATTTAAACTTGGGTTTTGGGGTTGTTGGTTTTTTTTTTCCTTTTAAAGAGTATAGTTCCCTTTATGAATATGGCTCTTAATTGCTACGACTTCCTTTCTTTTTTAGAGATTTATTTGTTTATTTGAGAGAGAGAGAGAGATTGAGAGAGAGTATGAGCAGGAGGGACAAAGGGAGAGGGGGAGAGAATCTCAGTAGACTTGGTATTGAGCCTGGAGCCCATTTATCTCATGACCATTGCTAAAACTTCCTAATAACTAAAGGAAAATTGCAGTTTGGTTTAGAAAATACTTTCATCCAGGAATATCCACTGGCTGTGTGTTTACACAACTGAAGTATAGAACTGAGTATTATTTGAAGTATTAGACTAGGGTAAAAATCAAATGTGACTAATTTTATTACCAGTAATGTGCCTAGTTTTTTCATTAAGGTTTAGGTCTTGATTAGATAATTACTTCCCATCAGTCTTCTTTGGAAGTTGGAAGCCAATGAGTCTCCATGTTTTCTCTATGTTATTTTATAAATTTGACATAATTATTGATAGGAATGTATTGCTATTGACTTCCCTTTTACTTTAAAATATATTTCACAATGATATACTTCATTCTAGATGGAAGAAAAAGAACTGGTGGATAGTCCTCTACAAAAAGTTAACATATAGAAATTTCCTTGTAATGGAGTGTGAGACAATGTCCTTTGTAAGGAGCAAGCTAGGAATGACTAAAAAAGGATTATTAAATAGGCATATGTATGAGAAAACATTTCTTATAGTTACTAACTGCCCAAAAGAGGAGTATAGTAATAGAGAATTGAAACAACCACTCTAGAATAATGGTTCTCATGGTTTGGAGCTAAGGTGTTAACCCAGACCACATTTATGACTTTGTCTTGAGATCTGTTGAAGTAAACTGTATTTTTGCAGCTTAGGTGGAAAAGGAAAAAAAACAAAAACAAACAAAAAAAAAAAAATACAAAACCCTAAGGTGACTATCCTAAAGCGAGTTATTCTTACAGAAATTTGAGAATTTTATTATTTAGACCGTGATATGCTAATCGTGAAATCTTCTCTTTTGGGATGCCTAAATCTATAGTAACAAATTGTGTCTTTCTAGCAGCAATTCTCTTAAAGCCGGGATATTATATTAGGGCTATTTTCTTTGTTGACTAACTAATATAGGAACATAGATAAGGATAAAAATCAGTCATTGGATTCTGTTTCACATCCTCACCATGGACAAATCCCATGCACTCTCATGTTGATTGTAAGACATTCCCTAGAGCTGAACTCAGTGGTTCATATTATCATGTTCAAAGTTTCCTTTGTTATTTGATAGGTAGAATGATCTCTCCCTATTTCTTTCTAAAACTCTGTCTTAAAACCCTTCATTTTGAGGACACTAGGTTGTATTGCTCCTTTTCTGTTTCTCTGACCATTCTTTCTTGAGGTGTTTTTTTTTTTTTTTTTTTTTTTTAACCGATTGTCTTTCTTCTGATTCTAAATATGGATGGTTGGCCCGTAGCCCTCTGCTCTCTTTCTTTATATAATAGTTCTCAATCTGGGCATTCGGTAAGATGGGGGTGCGTGTGCAGAGGGAGCACAGAATGTGCTGAATATTCTTTTTCAGACCAGCACTCCTGTCTAAACACCTCTCTCCCACACCAACTAATTAATGGAGAGAGGAACAAGAACTGATATATTTTCAGATTCCCTCATAGATATGCCAGCCACACTGAGGGACACTGCAGTAAAATTCTTAGGGATTTTATTCACTTTCAGGTCTCCAGCTCTTGCTCTGGTGAATGACCTCTCTGTACCACATTATCCAACTGTGTGCTAAAATTTTGCACGTGGTTATTTTACTTATCTCACAAAACTACTTTCTTTTTCTGTTTTTCTCTCTTTGTTAACTGCACTTCTCAGCGTTCTCCTAGGTATGCAGGCTTAGAGTTGGAGTCATCTTTGAGCGTTCTTGTCTGTCTTCCATCAGCCCTTCTGTCCTCTGTTAATTACTGAGTCTTATCAAAATCTCCTTCCCTGTCTCCATTATCTGCCCCCCCGCTTTTTTTTCATAGTTACCAACAACTTCTTTCTTTAGGCACTCTTTCCTTTTTAAAATACATCGAGTATCGGTCTTCCTGTCTTGTATTTTTACCTCAAATCCATCCTGTGACTCTCCTTCCAGATTAGTATCTGTTTCAGCCTTTTGAAAGTTTGAATAAAAATAGCATGGTCACTGTTGTCATGAAGCTTATAGCCCTGTGAGGAATTCAGCTATTAATTAATCTCTTAATTAAATGTAATTTTAAATAAGAGCTTCCAAAAAAAAAAAAAGGAATGTGGCATTATTAAAACCCAGACAAAGGAACACTATCAGGTTAACAAATGTGTATGTGCCAGGCAAGGGCTAATGATTAAATAATGTATTGGAGTCATTTAAATGTAGTAGTAGAGATGATGGGTGAGGAAGGGTCTTTCATGAAAATGGAATAGCATGTGTAATTATGTCCTATGATGTGTTGAGACATAGAAGTTTTGAGAAAAGGAAGCTGTAGTCACAGCTTAAGGGAATGGTAGAAGAAGAGAATTCAGTGAGCTGGTGTCATAAGAGCTAGCAGGGTCCTGTGGGCTCTAATTAGGAATCTGTCTATATCTTCAGGGCTATGGAAACTCACTGAAGAGTCTCAAGTTAGTAACATGATCAGATTTTAAAAGATCATTCTGGATAAAAGGCACAGCACAGGAGATAAGAGTCCATGGTACTATAATAGCATTACATGGTGACAAGCTAGCAGTTGCACTTATGGTGAGCACGGCATAACATTCTGTACATATGTACAGAAAGTTAAGTTGTGGGGAGACCATCGGAAGGGTGTTGCAAGAAGTTCTAACACATCATATTTGGTGATGGAAACAGAAATGGAAATTGAAGAACATGTGGGGAGATGTGGGGAGGATCTCAGCACATCCGTGTGGGAGGATCCTCACAGTAGAGATGGAGGGAGGATCTCACCCATGACTATAGAGCAAGATTGGCTGAAATCATGTTTCCATGCATCTAGAGAATTGGGAGGGACTGGGGATAGCCAGAGAAAAGTTTCTTTGTTGGGAGTGATGGTGCCGGAGAGACAGGTAGGGACCAAGGAGAGACAGGTAGGGACCAAATTACAAAAATCCTTCTGGGTGATACTGCGGGCAAAGAAGAATGTCTGAAGGACTTTGAATAGGGCATCACAATCAGAAGGCTACTTTAGAGAAGTCTTTCTGGCTGTATAGAGGATGGCTTTTGTGGAAGGCGGCTTGAGACAGGAAGAGATAACGGGTTGTCAACCAAGGCCATGGGAGGGGAGAGGAGGGATTACATCCAATAAATATGAAAGAAATAGAATCATCAGTGTTTGGTTCCTGATTATGGGTACGGAGTGAGGAAGAAGGCTTCCCAGGATGAATCTCGGGTTTCATGGCCAGACAGTGATAATAGTGTCGCTCACTTCGATGGACACTACATCAGGAGGAGATTGGGAAGAAGATGTTGAGTTTAGATTTGTTCAAACTTCTTTTCTCAAAGCCTCCTTACCTTTGTAACATCTCCTTTGTTTCTTGCCTTGACATCCATGGCCTGTTGTTTTCATTGGTTGTTTGGTTGGTTTTATTATGAATAAAAGTACCTACCTGATCATCTGTTGCTCCATGCCTCTTATGAAATTAATTGAAAGACTGTTATTTTTCATGTAAGACTTTTAATTATCTTTCATTTAGCTCCCAGAGGCTATTGGGCATGGATGCCTAGTAAGTAATTGTTAATAACAAACATGAGTATTTTGGGCATGGTGATATGGAAATTTACTCCTGCCAAATAATCAGTGCCAGTTTCAACCTGGCAGGAGTTTTCAAAGACTGAAGAAGGGAGTCTGTTGCCTCTGTTGGGAGAGGGTTATGCTTTTCTCTTCCTCATACAGTCACCGACTCAAGGAAAGCACATGGTATTTTTGATCAATTTATGTAAATATCATGCAATTTTCAGCCTAAAATGGACATTAGAAGTTTCCTAATACCCTGGACAAAATCCTCAGAATATTTCATTTTCAGTGATATGGTCATTATATTATATCCCTGGAATCTTTTCAAAACATCAAGTCAGTAGTTGCAACACCACTAGAGGTCTGTGGTCACATTTCTTGCATATTCAATGTTTAGTCATCTGTGAAACATTTTTAAAGTGTTTAACTGTAGACTGTGGCAGTCTTAACTAGTAGCAAACTGCTACTTCGCTATTAGCATGGTAAAGGTACAGTACACATGGGTTAAATTCCTGGTTTCAACCCAGATCTACTAATTTGTAGAATCTATATTATAAACCAGTCATTGTAACCACCCTGAGTCTTAATTTTACCATCTATGTCAGGTTCTATCAATATTTAGTTAGATGTTAGCCATCATAAATTCATAAATTCATAAATTCTGATTTATGAATTTAATGAATGAATTTAATGAATCGCCAGTTAATGTCTACGATAAAGATTTATGGAGCACCTTCTATATGCTGAGTATTGGACCAACCAGGCTGATAAAGGTGATCTATAATTCTTCTCAAAGAGAGCTCTTGAACTGTTGAGGGAAATAGACAAGAGAGGAGGCAATGATAAGCAGTGTGAGGCATGCTTGGTTAAGTAGCAACACAAAGTTCTAAGGGTGCAGACCATACAAGGTAAGTGATGTGAACTTGAGAATTCAAGATTGAAGTGAAATAGTTCATGCAAAAAAAGAAAGAAGAGTGTCATAGGAGACCAAAGAGGAGAGAGAGGAGGACAAGGTAAAACAACTGTAAGATGGTTGATTTAGTTGCTGAGTAGTATGTAGGACTAGAAATGTGGACAGAGGCCATATTATAAAGGGTCTTATTTTTAAAATCATGGAGCCTCTGACAGCATTAAATCTTTATGTCTAAAATCTTACAAATAACCAAAGAGGCATAGGGGATATGTACTTTAATCTCATAACAATAAGCTTTTATTCCTGAAGAGAAAAAACTAAAAATATGATAAAATAAAGAATAAGAAATTTTGAAAGAGACAAGTTCTTCTTGAATTATGAGCAATATTAAAATTATAAAATTGGTACACCTGCGTGGCACCATTGGTTAAGGGTCCGACTGTTGGTTTCAGCTCAGGTCATGATCTCAGGGTCATGAGATTCAGCCCCACATCCCGCTCTGTGTTCAGTGGGGAGTCTGCTTGAGATTCTCTCTCTCCTGCTCCCTTTGCCCCCCCCATAAAAAAATCTTTAAAATATAAAAATCATAAAATTTGGAAAAGGAAGGGGAGGACTCTGAGTGTTTTTTCTTTGAGCTTCTTGTCGTAGAAAATAACTCCATTTATGCCTCATTTTCCAACCTAATGATTGTAGTCTCCTTCCTCAAGACCTCCTTGATAAAATACTCTTGGCATTCTGAAATGCCAGAAAATCTCCTTTAAAACCAGACAGCTGGTGATGCTAAGAAATTTGGAACTCATCCTGAAAGCTGAGGTATAGTAAAGCAGTTATCGGCCCCATTTCCAGCATTTCTGTGTTCAGACACCTAAGAGAATGTTTGTGTTAGGTCCCTGGGTTGGGGTCTGGGTGACATCTCTGTCCTGCAATCCTATCACTTGCTGGGAACTGGGAACTTTTGCTTTTCCAACTCTTTTAGCCAAATACATAAGGAGGAAAGAGGCAAACTGTGATGGAAAAGTCTTCCCGGCAGTTCTGATCACTGGCCTTTCAGTATTAAGCACATTCCCTCCATGTACCTTTGGTCAAAAGGCATGAAAGGGATTTTTGGCATCTTGCATTGTAAGCCACATAATATATTCATTTGAAGAATTTTAAATTTTCTCTGTTTGTATTAACTGCTCAGCAGTGAAATTAGCTGCTAAAATGCGTATACACTGGGGGTCATTTTGGAAAAGAAAAGAACTATTTCTTACCCTGTTCTCTAAGATTCCTTGGAGGTTTGCCCATCCCAGACTCTACAATAAGATGAAATAAGTCATTTTTTTTTTAAACTAAGAAATGATCTTGAGTGCCATAGAGAAAAGTGTGAAATGATTATTAATATTGAGGTGTCAGAGAATGTTTATAAAGGAGAATTGTGAGATTTATTTTCCTTCTTTAGACAAGAAAAAAATGTAAATAATTACTTGAAGGTATGATTAGAAGAAGAGGAAGAGAAAAAGAGAAACAGGAGAGGTTGATAGGTGGGGAAGGTTGTTTCTAGACCAAGCACTCAAAATCTCAGTTCTATTTTTGGTTTTCTTTTATACATTTTGCACTTTGCCCTGAAGTAGAGTTAGAGAATTTTAGGCTAGCTTTTCTATCCATAATGAGCAAACATTTATAGAAAGAGACAAAAAGTTTTCTCAGCTGAGTACACCTGGTACATCTGAAGATTAATGTAAAACTCTAGGGAATGCATTTCATGGCCACTAAAAGAAAGGTGTGATTTAATATAAGTTGTGATCATTTATTACTAAGAGGTACAGAAATAGATAAATAGAGATTACTTTTTCCATATCTTCTTTCAGTCTCAAATGGCTTTAAATTTTTTTTTTATATCCTCAGAGTAGAATTTATAAAGACATTTGGGAGTATCTCCTACCTCAAAGGAAAACTATAATGATATAATAGTTTTCAAATATTTCATAATATCTAGTTGGTTCTGTGTGCCCTTATATACTACATGAAAAAATCCATCTCATGGGCTGTTTTAGAAAATTTGCTTTCTGCAGAGACTGGACTTTCAACTGTATTTTAATGATTGCAGTGTTCATATTCATTGTGGAGGATGTACTTATATTACATTTCTTTGCAAAGTTATTGATGACATATCCTCTTTCTGCATTATGGCACTTGGCAAAACACTGCTTCCTAATTTGAACTTTTCAGTGTAACCTTCAGGGGAAATGGCTCCACAATACCATTGCATCAACTTTTTAGTAAATTATATTATTAGATAGCCATTTATAACTTACCCTCTAAGTGATCTCAGTCATATTTGATGGCTTCGTTTCACTTCTGTGAAATTTTCTATAGCAGTTCCTGCCCTTGCTCATCTCACAGGACAGCAGTGTCGTTTAGTTAGATGGTTGCTGTGGAGTTCATTTAACTCTTTCCGAGTGGGTTCCATGCCCCTTGGAAGGAATTTTCTCCTAGTAGATTTATTATATGAGGGCATGAGGGATGTGACTGCCTACAGCATAGAGGTAAGAGGTCATCGGCATGTGAGCAGTTCAAAGGGTGGGCGGGCAAGGGGAGAGGAACAGGAAGAAGCGCGAAACCTTGCTCCCTACTAGGTACTCCCCCTCCTGGTCTCCTGTAAATTTTGAAAAGACCCTGCAATCTGGGTATCAATCAGAGGCCTGAGATTTGTTTCAGTTGTTATTTACATTCTAATTAGTTAACACACAGCGCAGTTAGGTTCCAGGAGTAGAATTCAGTGATCCCTCACCTACATACAACACCCAGTGCTCATCACAAATGCAGAGGACAGAGATTTCACGTGACTTGCCCAAGACACTTCATGTACTTGGTAAATGGTGAAACTGACATTTGACACAAATATGACTGACTCCTGAACTTTACACATTTGTCCCCAAAGTGCAAACAAGAGAGCATGGAATATTTCCTAGTTACAGAGATCCAAGTATCAATTGCTCTTGGTTTTCTTATCAAATAGGTTGAAGACTAAACAACAGCAAGGGAATGGAGGTGACTTTTGTACACACTGTTTGGTTATTCATACCATTTTGCACACATAGCACAGGCAGTGGCTGAATGAGGCACACACACAGGTCACATTTTGATGTCCATTCCACTGCGGGATACGTGTTCAATCTCTGCTTCCTGCACGCCTCTGTTATTCTCGATCTAGCTCTGAGGTAACCATGAAATGAGTATCAAACTGAAATGAGTATCATGCCGAGGAAACAAGATACAAGGTAGAGAAGATAACGCACACATTAAAAGCAGTAGTATCAATTAGACTCAGCAGCTGTGGTGAGTCTGGAGACCCACAAAATGTTGCAGATAACAAAAGTAGAAAAATACATTTATGATTCTGAGAAGATGCTAAGGTAATGCCTTAGATCTTTTGTCCTTCTGTTTCCAATTCTCAAGAAATCTGACTGTATACACTTAACCTTTCTGTGAAGTTCCCAGGTTTCAGTGAGTTCCCTAATCTTTATTGTCAAACTGTCTTTTTAAATCTTTTTTTTTTTGCTTTTTTTATTAACATATATATTATTTGTTTCAAGGCTTAAGTTCTGTGATTTATCAGTCTTACACAATACAGAGCACACCCAGCCACCCCCCCCCCACCCCAGAAACCCTCAATTTATATCCTGAGATTAAGACTCTTTAGTGGTTCATCTCCCTCTCTGGTTTAGTCTTGGTTCATTTTTCCCTCGCTTCCCTTATGAGGCTCTGCCTTGTTAGAATAACTTGTCCATTTCCTTTTTTGAAGATTCCTCCATGAGTTTCTGTTGCTTATAATAAAAAGAAATTAAATAATACAATTAGACTTATAGGATCAACCCTAAAGGGCTTCTACACACGGATATCACATCCAAATGCTTGCTGTTTTTTGTGTGTCAGTTGTATTTACCACAGTCCTGAGTCCACACCCTTTCTTTAAGCCCAGCCTAATTTCCATCATCTGCATACAGCACAAGACGACTGTGATAGAGATGTTTTCTAGAGTAATCTCCAAGTATCTTTCCAAAGCTCTTATGCCTCAAGCACTTCCTTTAACCCTTAAGCATCTACCTTGCACATGGTCCTCTTGGGTCACTCTTGGCAAAATATTTGGAAGGAGATCTGGAACTTGTTATTTTTTTTAAAGAGTTTATTTATTTATTTGATAGAGATTATAAGTAGTCAGAGAGGCAGGCAGAGAGAGAGGAGGGGAAGCAGGCTCCCCGCTGAGCAGAGAGCCTGATGTGGGGCTCAATCCCAGGACCCTGAGACCATGACCTGAGCCAAAGGCAGAGGATTTAGCCCACTGAGCCACCCAGGTGCCCCTGGAACTTATTTTAAAATGAAAAAAAAAAAAAAAAAAAGGAAGAATTTGCTTCTGCACTAGGCAGAAATAATAATCTAATATAAAGTATGCCACTGAAAACCCCTGTGTCCTGCTCCATCTTCATGGACCCTTGTGGCTCCTTTCTTTTTGATATGTTACCTTTGGCAATCCTGGTGTTCCAGGACATGGCAATGACATTGGCTGAATCTGAATCATTTTGGAAGATTGGCTTTTGGTTAGAATTCCTCTTGCTTGTTGATATATGTGCTGGCCATTCTGGACTCTATGCTTATATGAATTCTCTGTATCTGGAAGGTATTATGTCTAGTAAGCCACTTCTCATAAATTTTATCTGTACAGTTAGTCTATGAATTGCGTTACAAATAAAGTCAGATTAGTGCTGTTTCAGGCTTTGATTTGTTATCCATTCTGATGTTGCCTGGCAACAAGGGAATGCCCCACTTTGTAACTCTAAAGAGTTCATGGTACCAAATACACCTCTCATTTATTTTCATTGAGCCCTAAGTGGCTTTTTGAAGTCAGATGTTAAAAAGTGTTGTTTTACAGATGGGAAGATGAAAAGCTGATAACTGTTTTTTTATTCATCAAGCAAGTGACTGGTAGGCATATTAGTAGAAACTACATATTTAGATTCCTAATCTAAATTATTTTGTTCCAAAAAACTGTGTCTTATTTAACTTTATTTGAATATAAGTGAAGTAACCATCCTAGGTTGTATTTACCAAATAGTTATGTATGAGATCATAGGCTATACATTAAAGGTTTTTAAATTATGATATCGAAGAGAGAGTCTTATGGATGAGGTGGGTAGAAATGACCAGTCAAGATAGGTCTGAAAGAAATTACTTCACAATTTATTTTGATGTATACAAATGGGATTACTATACCCGGAGCTTTTGTAGATATGAGCAGTATATTACTAGCTGAAGTCTAGGTAGACCACAGTGGCAGTCAGTAATTGGACAAGAAAAATATGTAGACCAAGAATAAGACATTTTCTTTTTTTTTTTTTTGTCATATTTAGCGTGCGACAAAAATGCATCTTCCAAAAAGAACATTTTGTGGTAGACATTTTCCTTCTATTAAGCCATGTGACATCTAGTGGTATGCTTTTGCTTCCCTTGTGGCCATTTTAGCCGTGATCTTAGATTAGACAAAGCTGAAGTATCAGCACGAAATGAAATGGTTCTTGTGAAAATGTCCTTGGGTTTGCCGTGTGTTTCAGTCCTTGTGGATGACTGTCATGCTTGGTTGCCAAGTCACTGAAGGGACAATGTTAGTATGGTGACCTTGGGCACAGATGGAGCTGCAGGATGGTATTCCTTCTTATCTCTTCCATGCAGAGAGTATGAAGCTCATTTAAACTGAGAAGGGTAAATTCTAACCAAGGAAGAATTGGAAATCGTAGATTGTTGCTTTTTGAAATCCTCTTGATTCATGGGTCGACAAGTCAATTAGAAATGTTAACAGCCTCTCCCGGTCTCCCTGGTCATCTTCAATGTTAGCTGTTGCTTCAGAAAATAAAAAACGTATTGCAGTAGCTCTAATAGTTTAAAAAAAAAAAATAGGCTTTTAAAAATTGCCAATGCATTTTAATTTCATCCTGAATATATGTTTCGCCGTTTTCTATAACCATAGAATAGTATTTTCTCTTCTCTCTAATGAAGTGTTCTCTGTTGCATAAATTGAAAGGAACCCCTACAATACCCTACATAGGATTAAATTGTAGAACATTTATACTTTGTGTCCTAAAGGAGTTGCTTTCTACACTGGATAACCATTTTTGAACTACTGAGTAAACAAACTCCCTTCCCTGCTTTCATAGCTATGGTTTCTCAGGAATCAGTTTGCTTCATTCTAATACTGCCATCATCATAATCATTTCAGTGACCAGTAATGAGCACCTTCTAGGTCCAACCACTGCTCCAGACTCTTGACAAATATTATCTATTTTTCAACCAATCTTTAACGCATATGTTAGAATACAGCACTTAGAGACGAGGGAAACTAGGTTCAAGATCACCTTCTGGGGAGCTCAGATTTGACATTGTTTTTGTCTTATTTGAAAGCCCATGCTCTTTTCTTTACCATATCCTTTGACTGTATATCAAGTTTTTCCCTCATCCATGGGTAGAAGACCATCTATTTTTTAAATTAAACTTCTTATTTATTTTAGATGATATTTAACCTATAACACACTACAGAAAATATCTCTATGCCTCTGCCCCGGGATAACATACTTTTTATCAAAGGAAAAAAAAAAAAGTTAACATTTATCAACTATTTCCTTCCTCTTCTAGAGCCTAGGAGGGAAGGGAGAAAGCAGAAGACCCAAGTTGATGACATACTGCAATTCAATAGCTTCTGAATGTTCAGAGAGGGCAACAGAGAGATGCTTTCCTTTAAAAGAATTGGATTGGAGTGGAGTGGATTCCTGAAAGGAAAAGGGTCCCCCAGATGGAGGGTGTTTGGACCATGTGGTATGTTGCACTACCTAAATGGCACTTAAGAACAGAAGTGTCTGATATTCAACTTGAAGATGTGGGCACTGCCGTTATGGCACCTCTACTTGTGTGATCCTGCACTCTAACCACGTGTATCAATCATATCCTTGATGTGGGAGAGAATGGACGGGAACTGACAAGAGCAGCTTTTGATGGTAAAACTGGGAGCCAAACGCAGGCAAGTCAAACTGTGGAAGGAGGAGAGCTAGAATTGAAAGGATGGAATTTTCTGTAAGAAATACCAAGATTTTTGATACCTGACTCCTACTTACATTAATTAGACCAAAGAGATTTATCTTTTCTGAAAAACATTCTAATCACATATCACTCACATTAGTTCCACATTTGAACAGTGATGTCATAAAATCACCTATACTTTCACTGATTTTAAAAATGAACAAAAGACATTGCATAAAATCACACATTTATCATAATTATTGGCAGGTACAATTATCACCTTCATTAGGAAATGGGATGACGACTGGAAGTACAAGTTAACAAATGCGAGCTTGTTTTTCCAAGAATACGTGGGTATTGGAGCATTTAAAAGTCTGTAAAACCTGAGAGAAGCCTAAGTAGGATCTCTTCTAAAATAATTATAATAATAAGCTATCATCATATTACTCTGAAATATAATCAGTTAACAAAACAGTTGGTCATCCCATAAAAATCTATTGAGGTTCACACTTCTAACTGCGATGTGGGTGAAGGGTAGATTGTAAGAATTAGAATCATCCCTAATGGAACTTACATTCTACTATAAGGGACCAAAGCAACATGCAGAAACTAAGTTTGACCTGAGTTAAGAAGTATGTGGTATTGATTCAAGTAAAGGGTGATCAGTGGAAGCTTCTTGGGGGCAGCTGACCCTTGAACGTACTCATAAAGGGCTTGGACAGGTAGAAAAGAGAACCTTTCAGTTCTCATCATGTTAAGCAAAGCTGCATTAGCATTATTAAATATGGTGTGCTTGAAGAGCAGGGGAGAACAAGGCTGACAGGGAGGAGAATGAATGTGAAAGAGTGAAAAAAATGGAAAGAATTGAGTGAAGTTGGACCAAAGAGGAAATCAAAGTCTAGGAAGTAGGGCTTAGATGATTTATGAGGAGGATAACTGGCATGATATTTTAGGGTAGATAAACCAAATCACCTATACTTTTACTGGCTTAGTAATGAACAGGACACCTGCTCTATTATTTCTCTTAAATGGTGATAAATAAAATTTGCCTTCCCATGCATTTGTTTACTTTTAGTGCTTCTGATAGCCCATCCAGATGACACGGAGACCAAATAGCCCATGACACACACTACAGATTAATTGGTTTCATTAAAATAAGAAGTGATTGTGGCTTAATCCAAATAGAATTAAGTTTCAAACCCAACATGCAGAAATTGGAGAAATGGAGAACAGAATTTCTGATTTGATAGATTTTAAAGCTCAGTCCTTGCACCATTAAAAGGAGTGATGTAATGGCTCAATTTTGGCAAGGCAGGTTGCCTTGAAGCAAGGTGTACAAATGTTATTTAGAGCCCTTTGCAACAACACAAGAGAAGGAATGAGGATAATTTTAGTGAATCTTACACAAAAGATGTTGACAATGCTAATTTATAAGATGTGGTTCTGTACAGTATTCTTATTTCTTTAGAAGATTTCACAGAGAGAGAGGAGTAATCCATTAAGAATCAATTGACAGGAAGACACGGACATGAATGCCAAGGACAAAGTTAGGCATGAATTTAAGTCAGATGTTAACATTGGTAAGTGTGGCTTGGGATGATAGGATAGATTAGAAGACTTTAATTGGTTAACCTATGAGAAGGGCAGTTGGTAGTACCATACGTTTCCCTTCTGTGTTCTCATAGAGAACCCTAACTTGCCAACTGAGGATGTAGTCATCTCAAAATCCTTTTGGGTGAAAAAATGTGAACCACTCTGACCCAACTTCATTCAGAAGTGGAAAGATCTCTGTCTGAGTATAGAATATAAATTAAGATACTTGGCTTTAAGTTAAGATATTACATTGTCACTAGCTTTTAAATGATACTTTATCATTAAGGATATTTCTTCTACTAACAGTGCAGATATCCAGTGCTTCAGCTATAGAATTTCTTAAGCAGAACAATTTCTGAACATCTAAGAGACATGTCATCTAATAACATCTTGGCTTTTGTAAGTTTTATTTCTGAATTATATTACCAGAGAACAATGTATAGGACTGTTTTACTTTATATCTCCATAGAAATTCCTTCCCAGAGTTATAATTTAATGTTTTGTCCTCAGCTGTTTTTAAAATTGAGATCAATATAAGAAATAGCACAGGAGAAACCTACTAATGTTTCCTGCAAAACTGTAGTTGAAGACTGCGTGTGATGCAATGTCCCCTAGACAAAGAGTTACATGATAATGTTCCCCTAGGACTTAATGCCCAGAAATGACATGTTCTTGGAGATGATTTTGCAAACTTTCTTTAATGATCTGTAAATAGTTAATATCCATTCCTGTGGGTTACCTAGGCTACCAGGTAACTCATAGCTAAATTTGAATCACAATTAGAATAACAATTGGAGTAACTACCTGACCCATTGGTTCTGGTACAATGTTTTGTTTTTGTTTTTGTTTTTTTGTTTTTGTTTTCCATTCAGAATAATTTCTCTTTATGACTCTCTCTTCTTAATTATCTAGTTACATATATTTTAAGATGATAGCCTACATCACATCCTTATTGGAAAAGCAGTAGACTGTTTTTGTAAGAAGCTAGCTATAAATCTAGAGAAGTAACTTACAAGTTTGTTCCTCAAAACCTACCTCATAACCAGCCTGCCACCATTCCTTTTTTTCCCCCTGTGAGTAAGCTATAGCATTTAAAAGGGTCCTTTAACAGATACCCAATTTCATAGATCATGTAATAGACACAAGAATCAAAATTTATAAATTTTCTCATAATGTGAGATTTCAGAAATTTTCCTGATATACTTAGTAATTTTCACATACTTACTTATCAGGTAACATCTTATAGGGGATGTCCCAATGGCATAGCCAAGTGACATTTGAATTCTTGGGCCCTGGGCAAACAACCCACCTCTCTTGTCACATTGTGTACTTGGTGTTCCTTTGTCAGTAATAAATCATTTTGATCTGGGTTCTAAAGCCATTAGTGGGATTTTATTTTTAAAGATTTATTAATTTATTTTAGAGAGAGAGAGTGAGTGAGCACAGTGGAGAAGGACGGATGGAGAGAGAGAGTTCCAACCAGACTCTGTGCTGAACACAGATCCTGATGTGAGGCTGGATCTCATGGTCACGAGATCATGACCTGAGCTCAAACCAGGAGGCAGATGCTTAACCACCTGAGCCACCCAGGCACCCCACCTTTGTGGGAATTTTATACATGGCTCAGTTTCTGGCCATATCCCCATTACCTGTGCTTAAGGAAATCAAACCCTGAATTTTGAAAGAAGGGAAAACACCTCAATCTTCCTTCATTTAGCAGATCTGCTGGAAGTGGTACAAAAATCCTTTCACCTGCAAAAATCCTGCTAAGACATTAAAGCTGAACTTCTTACCATATCTTCCCAGATGCTTTCTCTGACCTTCCCCCCTCCCCCACCCTTTACTCTAAGCTGAATTAATCCCTTACTCTTCTGTTATATGCTATGATTTATATATACTGGTATTCTAGTCCTCAGGATGTGATATTACAATAAGGCATTTTTCTGTCTTGAATAAATCATTCTCACAGTCTTCTCTTTATTTTATTCTGAAGTCTCTAATTGTTAAAATGTTTTCACTAATGAATTTGGGCATTATTTTGTTTTATAACATGAAGATCACACTGAAAATTAGATAATATCAGCTGTCTGCCTGAGTTAGGGCACAAAGAGTTCTCTGGACTATGCCTTCTTATTTAGAGCTGGAAGGTCTCCTTTGAGAGCTGACTTTGTGAGTGGGACATCTGGGTTATGTCTGAATGTTGGGGTTTTTAAGGACCAAAGTTTTGAACCTACATTCACTTTATTTCTCTGTTCTCAGATAATTTACTCTATGACTTTTATTTTCTGAATATAGAGGTGCCTTTTGCTCATCACTGGATTTGGAGAGGAAACAGACTTAGGCAGAATATCATATTGATACTATTATTGCAATTACAAAGTAATATATATGCCTTTTCATTTTGTTTACCTTTCTCTTGTCCTTTTCCCCCTTGGCCAACTTACCTACAAAATACCCTTTTTTAAATTTTCAGACTCCCTGTTCCCCTATATGCCTCTTTAAAAACCCCTTTGAAATGCTACAGTGAAAAATGGTTTTCTTTTCTCGGTGTCGTAAGCATGCTCTTCTTCTTTTCTTCCCTTTTGCCATTCCTTCTACTCCATTCCTCATATAGCATGTATGTTCTTTTCTTCATTTCCATGGCCAGTATACCTACTTGTGTCTTGGCTTATTCTCCTATAAATTCTTTCTCTCTTTTCCTCTGCTTAACAGGCTCATCTCTTTTCTCTTAGAAAGCCAGTAGTAAACTCTGGGCTTTTGTTTTTGTTTTTTTAAGATTTTATTTTTTTATTTGACAGACAGAGATCACAAGTAGGCAGAGAGGCAGGCAGAGTGAGGAAGAAGCAGGCTCCCCACGGAGCAGAGAGCCTGATGCATGGCTCGATCCCAGGACCCTGGGATCATGACCTGAGCTGAAGGCAGCGGCTTTTACCCACCGAGCCACCCAGGTGCCCCATAAAGTCTGTTTTTTAATAAGTTCTTTGCACTGTCAGGCGCAGACATATCAAATGTTGATAACTTATCTCTTCCATGTTCTTTATATTTTCACTCCAGTTAAACAAAATGCGTGTTCAGAGGAAGGTAGGAGGCCTGATAAGCATTTGCAAATAAGTACCCTACTGCTCAGTAGGATTTCAGAGAATTCCATCCCAATTGGGAAAACCCTGTTGCCAGTATGATAGCTCTTCTGTTTTGTGAACATTTGGAAAGACACTTTCATCCTGGTGGGAAGCAGACTTAGAAACACAAATATCCGGGCACCTGGATGGCTCAGTGGGTTAAGCCTCTGCCTGCGGCTCAGGTCATGGTCTCAGGATCCTGGGATCGAGCCCAGCTTTGGGCTCTTCTCTCAGTTCAGTGGTGAGCCTGCTCCCCTCCCCCCCCCACCTGCCTCTGCCTACTCGTAATCTCTCTGCCAAATAAATAAATCAAATCTTAAAAAAAAAAGAAAACAAAACAAAACAACAACAAAAAAACAACACAAATATCTACCACAGGTGACACCTGAAGGAAAAATCACAGTAAGCCTGAATGACTAAGGGCACATTTTGTTATCAGTGGAAGAGGCATTTTAGGAGAACAAAACAACACACAAAGAAGCAGCGAGTGATTTCTGACCTGCTTGAAAACCCATATACTTTGTTCAATTGACTAAAAGTCCAAGTGAAGAAGATAAATCTTTCAGCTGAAAGGGTTGGATTGATTCATCGAGTGAAGCATCATTTGCCCACATTTTACTATGTGGACAGTTGTAGAAAAAACCTATGAATGGCCTATTTTGGTTAGGACAAGGTCCCCCACTCCATATCCCATCTCTGTGAAGGAAGCTTAAGTGCCAATAGTGTCTTCCTTTTTCAGATTATATGCAATAGGTAAAGTAATAATCTCAAATTCCATTTGAAATACCACATTTGTTAAGACAATCTCTTATTTCTAGACTACTTTACCATTAAATAAACACTAAAACTCATAGAGTTTTCCCTATGTTGGTAAAAAGCAATCTCTTTAATTTTTTAAAGAATTTGAAAGGCAATACATAACATGCATCTCTTTTTTTTTTTTTTTTAAATCACTTTCCCAAAATACATTAAGAAAATATTAGACTTCATGTGGGAACTGTCCTTTGACTCTGAAGGCATTAATTTCATTTTATTTTTAGTGCTCGCTCACAGTTCACTTTCAAGAGTGTCCTTTAGGCTTGTTAGGTTTAAAGGAAAAAATACCTTTCCTTTTGATTGAAAATGTCTGTACTATCACGGGGTGTGACTAGTAGAATTAATAGCACGGCGGCCAGGCACACTTACTGTCCTCCCAGCTAATCAGTAGAGTGCAAAGGCTCCTCACTGTGCTTTTGAGGATGACATAGAGACAACATCTCTTATTTTATAACCTGTTACATTTCACAAAGCTCTTCCACATTCCTTACCTCATTTAAACCTCACAAACAATGCTGCGAACTCGGTACTGTTTTCAACATTTAAGTGCAAAGAAACTGCTGTTCAAGGAAGCCATGATTTGACTGATAATGCAAAGTTAGTGTCAAAGCAGGACTTAAACCCATTTCTTTCTTTTTTTTTTTTTTTCAGTTATTTATTTTCGGCATAACAGTATCATCATTTTTTCATCACACCCAGTGCTCCATGCAATCTGTGCCCTCTCTAATACCCACCACCTGGTACCCCGACCTCCCACCCCCCACCCCTTCAAAACCCTCAGATTGTTTTTCAGAGTCCATAGTCTCTCATGATTCACCTCCCCTTCCAATTTACCCCATCCCCCTTCTCTCTAACTCCCCATGTCCTCCATGCTTTTTGTTATGCTCCACAAATAAGTGAAACCATATGATAATTGACTCTCTCTGCTTGACTTATTTCACTCAGCATAATCTCTTCCAGTCCCGTCCATGTTGCTACAAAAGTTGGGTATTCATCCTTTCTGATGGAGGCACAATACTCCATAGTGTATATGGACCACATTTTCCTTATCCATTCGTCCGTTGAAGGGCATCTTGGTTCTTTCCATAGTTTGGCGACCGTGGCCATTGCTGCTATAAACATTGGGGTACAGATGGCCCTTCTTTTCACTACATCTGTATCTTTGGGGTAAACACCCAGGAGTGCAATGGCAGGGTCATAGGGAAGTTCTATTTTTAATTTCTTGAGGAATCTCCACACTGTTCTCCAAAGAGGCTGCACCAACTTGCATTCCCACCAACAGTGGAAGAGGGTTCCCCTTTCTCCACATCCCCTCCATTTCTTCTTACTGTCACCCCAGAGCCCTTTCACACCAGTATACTGTTTCCTTGTGCTTGCTGGGTTCTAACCTACTGAACTAATTAGTTAGAGTCCTCAGTGTTCAGCCTTAGTAGAGCTAACATTTACTGAGAACCTACACAGAACCAGACATTGCTCTAACTACTTAGGTGTGTTACCAAATTCAATTCTGGCAGCACCTATAAGTTTAGACAGTGTTCCTTTCTCTATTTCACAAATGAGGAAACACGGAATTTGAGTAACTTACCTAAGATCACATAGCCAATAGATATAATGAGTAGGTCTCAAATCCGGGCTGTTTGCCTCTAGTGACTGCTTGCTTAACTGCTCCTCTCTGTTGTCTCTTTAATTAGCAAAAACCCTGAATATTTTATAAATGACTTTTCATATGAATGTTAGGGTTTGGGCTGAGTTTCTAGGTATCACTTATGACAGTAAGAATTTTAACAATCGTTCTATTGCTACACTTTCCCAAAAGGATGATCCCCCCCATGGGTAGAAATTACTGATTCAGGTCACCAGAGGTGTCAAGAGTAGTGCTATTGCCAAAAATATACTAATTTTGAAATAAAGTTTAGAGTATTTCACTTATTCAATCAACTTACAAATATCTAACAGTTATGTTCAAGGGCTGTGATAGCTGCTGGGGTAATATCCACATGAAGCTTACAATCTAATAAAATAAATACATTTGAACAAGTCCCTTGGTAAATCACTAAAACACACAAAGCTTCATGGAAATGTATGAAATTCCTTTAAAGTGCAGAAAGCAAGGGAGGCATGATTGAAACAGTGGCATTAGAGCTAGTCTTAGGGTAAAAGGGAGAAAACAGTACATTATAGTACATGGTATAATTGTATAATTGGATATGGGTTCTTCGGGGTATCTCATCAAGGGTAAAATTTTTAGAACTTACACCATGAGGGACTCTATTTTATCATGAAAATTTAAAGCGCACTGTACATAGCACTGATATTTGTTGGAGAAAGTTCCTCCTGGATATAAATTGGGCATATTAGGGGGACAAGTCTTTCCTACCTCAAAAGATCAGTTTTTATGGTTATATATACTTTTTGCTAAACACAAAATATTTATTTTGATTACTGTTAATATAGATTCTGAATAAATTTCTCAGACTTTCTCTTCACTTATGAAGCTGGAAATTCAAAGGCAATACAGATGAGAATTACAGATAATTTCTTTGAGAGAGTTTTTGGTCAGTGGTTCTTTAAGACCCCAAACATGTTCAGTAGTTTGTTTTTTTTTTTTTTCTATACATCACAAGGGAGGATTTCTTTATTGAAATAGATTGTTCTTCTACAAGAAACAACACTGAAAGTATTTTCCAATGGGAATCAATAGGTATATTGTTAGACTGGTAAGAATCATGACAACACTATTAAGAAGAAAACATTGTGTTTGAAATTCAGAGTCTTAAGATTATTGTCAAGAGTTTAATGAGTTTTGTTTGCAATCCCTTCTTGGTAAATGTCCTCCTCACTCTTAAGCAATTCTAGAGTCATTTCTTCTTCATATTACCTGTGGCTGCTGAGCAATAAATGCAAATAAACTTAAATTATGTGTCCAAGTATATCTTCTCTGTAACACTACTCATGGTCAGAATCAAGTGGTCTGCTAGTTTTAACTTAGCAATGGATATATATTTTGACATATGCCGAAGAAGGAGTACAACTTGGTACCCAAAGGATGTACTGACTGGAAAGGTCAGTTCCTATGATATACCCACATTTAATTTTGGTGAAATTATAAGAGAGGGATTGTGGCCTATATGCTTGACTATTGCAGTTTACCCTAGTAAAATTCAGAAAATAGGTTCATGGGTAATTTCTCCAAAGAATCTATTTCAGTAATTCAGATGTGTTGTAACTCACATTAATTGGTCTTGACTTTGTAGAAAGTACTGAGTTGAAGAAGATGTCAAGCTGAAGGAGGTCGTTTCTTCCCTCTGGAAGAAACTTCAGTCAGTAAAATGAGGAAACAGATATATGAGAACTTTAAGAAGATAGATATGTACAATATGATTGTAAAATATAAGACACATTAGAATTAATGTGATATGCTTTTGTAAATAGAGGTCTATGGAAACAACAACAAAAATCTAGAACTTTTTTTTTTTTTTTTTTTTTCCCGATTGCTGATACCTACATGGGATTTGTGGAAGATGAACTTGTATTTGATCTGGAAATTAAACTATGGTTGGGATTTTTAAAAAGATTTTGTTTATTTATTTGTCAGAGAGAGAGTACAAGCAGGGGGAATACCAGGCAGAGGGAGAGGCAGACTCCCTGCTGAGCAGGGAGCCTGATGGTGGGACTCAATTCTAGGACCCTGGGATCATGACCTAGACTAAAGGCAGACGTTTAACTGACTAAGCCACCCAGGAGCCCTTATGGGTGGGATTTTAAAAACTGGAGAAGAGGAGGAAAGACTGGAGGCAGATAGAACTGTATGAACAAAGTATCCCATTTGGAAAGGTAAATATTGACTAGCAACTGACTGAAGTACAGCTATGCAGCTAAAGAGGTAATTCTGGAAAGGTTGATTGAAGTCAGCTTGTATAAAGAGTAACACATGATAAAGATTTCAAACTCTAGTAACATGGTCTGGGACAAGCTATTCAGAACAAGTTTTAGAAGTTGCCGGGTCTGTGGGTTACTATTGACAGGTGCCCAGGGTTGTTGCCTATCTTGGCAAGGTTAGTACCTTAAGGAAATAACTTAATGACACCTTATCCTTGAAAAAGAGCCTGACATCCACTACGTCCTACCCATCTTTTCACAAATTGTATTCAACAAATTCATATGACTATGGTTAAGATAAGCAATAATACACATAACCTTACACTGAAAAGCAAAATCTCCTCTCTGCCCTCTCTTTTGGTTCCATTTCCCAGAGGAAACCACATTTACTCATTAAATGGATACAACATTTACATTCTTTTACAAAAATAATATAAAACTACTTTTTCTCAATTTGAACCATAATTTATTTACCAATTTCTTTATGGGATATTGGGCTTGCCTTCAATTTTTCACTGTTACATATAATATGGTGATAAGCTTTTTTGCATTTTCTAAACAAATCTTGGTTTGTTTATTTATTATTATTTATTATTAACATATAATGTATTATTAGCCCCAGGGGGAAAAGGTCTGTGAATCACCAGGTTTACACACTTCACTGTACTCACCATAGCACATACCCTCCCCAGTGTCCATAACCCAACCACCTCTCCCTACACCCCCCAGCCCCAGCAAAAATTTCATTTTTCTGCATGTGGCTGTCCAATTTTCCCAACACCATTTGTTGAAGAGACTGTCTTTTTTCCATTAGACATTCTTTCCTGCTTTGTCAAAGATTCGTTGACCATAGAGTTGTGGGTCTATTTCTGGGCTCTCTGTTCTGTTCCATTGATCTATGTGTCTGTTTTTGTGCCAGTTCCATACTGTCTTGATGATGACAGCTTTGTAATAGAGCTTGAAGTCTGGAATAGTGATGCCACCAACTTTGGCTTTCTTTTTCAACATTCCTCTCACTATTAGAGGTCTTTTCTGGTTCCATATAAATTTTAGGATTATTTGTTCCATTTCTTTTTAAAAAATGGATGGTATTTTGATAGGGATTGCATTAAACATTTACATTGCTTTAGATAACATAGATATTTTCACAATATTTGTTCTTCCAGTCCATGAGCATGGAACATTTTCACATTTCTTTGTGTCTTCCTCAATTTCTTTCATGAGTATTTTATGGTTTTCTGAGTACAGATTCTTTGCCTCTCTGGTTAGGTTTATTCCTAGGTATCTTAGAGTTTTGGGTGCAATTGTAAATGGGATATGCTCCTTAATTTCTCTTTCTTCTGTCTTGTTGTTGGCGTATAGAAATGCAACTGAATTCTGCGCATTGATTTTATATCCTGACACTTTACTGAATTCCTGTACAAGTTCTAGCAGATTTGGAGTGGGGTCTTTTGGGTTTCCACATAAAGTATCATACCATCTGCAAAGAGTGATAGCTTGACTTCTTCTTTGCTAATTTGGATGCATATAATTTCTTTTTGTTGTCTGATTGCTGAGGCTAGGACTTCTATTACTATGATAATGGACATCCTTATCATGTTCCTGACCTTAGTGGAAAAGCTCTCTGTTTTTCTCCATTGAGAATGATATTTGCTGTGGATTTTTCATAGATGGCTTTGATAATATTGAGATATGTACCTTATATCCCTACATTCTGATGAGTTTTGATCAAGAAAGGATGCTGTACTTTGTCAAATGCTTTTTCAGCATCTATTGAAAGTATCATGTGGTTCTTCTTCTTTCTTTTATTAAAGTATTGTATCACATTGATTGATTTGTGGATGCTGGACCAACCTTGCAGCCCAGGAATAAATCCCCCTTGGTCATGGTGAATAATCCTTTTAATGTACTGTTGGATCCTATTGGCTAGTATTTTGGTGCGAATTTTCATATCTGTGTTCATTAAGGATATTGGTCTATAATTTCCTTTTTCGATGGGATCTTTGTTGGGTTTGGGGATCAAGCTAATGCTGGCCTCATAAAATGAGTTTGGAAGTTTTTTTTGTTTTTTGGGTTTTTTGTTTGTTTGTTTTTGTTTTTGTTTTTTTCATTTCTATTTTTTGGAACAGTTTCAGGAGAATAGCAATTAATTCTTCTTTAAATGTTTGGTAGAATTCCCCTGGGAAGCCATCTGGTGCTGGCCTCTTGTTTGTTGGGAGATTTTTGATGACTGCTTCAATCTCCTTACTGGTAATGGGTCTGTTCAGGTTTTCTATTTCTTCCTGGTTCAATTTCGGTAGTTCATATGTCTCTAGGAATGCATCCATTTTTTCCAGATTGTCAAATTTGCTGGCGTATAGTTGCTCATAATATGTTCTTCAAATTGTTTGTATTTCTTTGGTGTTGGCTGTTATTTCTCCTCTTTCATTCATGATTTTATTTATTTGGGTCCTTTCTCTTTTCTTTTTGAAAAGTCTGGCCAGGTGTTTATCAATCTTATTCATTCTTTCAGAGAAGAAGCTCCTAGTTTCGTTGATTTGTACTACTGTTATTTTGGTTTCTATTTCATTGATTTCTGCTCTGATCTTTATTATTTCTCTTCTCCTGCTGGGTTTAGGCTTTCTTTGTTGTTCTTTCTCCAGCTTCTTTAGGTGTAGGGTTATGTTGTGTATTGGGGACCTTTCTTGTTTCTTGAAAAGGTTTGTATCACTATATATTTTCCTCTCAGGACTGTCTTTGCTGTGTCCCATAGATTTTGAACCATTGTGTTTTCATTATCATTTGTTTCCATGAACTTTTTCATTTCTTCTTTAGTTTCCTGGTTGACCCATTCATTCTTTAGTAGGATGCTCTTTAGCCTCCATGTATTTAGGTTCTTTCCAAATTTCCTCTTATGATTGTGTTCTAGCTTCAGAGCATCGTGGTCTGAAAATATGCAGGGAATGATCCCAATCTTTTGGTACTGATTGAGACTTCATTTATGACCCAGGATGTGATCTGTTCTGGAAAATGTTCCATGTGCACAGAGAAGAATGTGTATTCTGTTGCTTTGGGATGGAATGTTCTGAATATATCTGTGATGTCCATCTGGTCCAGTGTGTCATTTAGGCCTTTATTTCCTTACTGATCTTTTGCTTGGTGACCATGTAAGTGAAGGGGGTATTAAAGTCCCCTACTATTATTTTATTATTGTTGTTGTGTTTCTTTGATTTTGTTATTAATTGTTTTATATATTTGGATGCTCCCATGTTAGAGGCATAGATTTTTAAAATTATTAGATCTTCTTGTTGAACAGATCCTTTGAGTATGATATAGTGTCCTTCTTCATCTCTTGTTATAGTCTTTGGCTTAAAATCTAATTGATCTGATATAAGGATTGCCACCCCAGCTTTCTTTTGATGTCCATTAGCATGGTAAAATTTTTTCCATCCCATCACTTTAAATCTGGAGGAGTCTTTGGATTTAAAATGGGTTTCTTGTAGACAGCATATTGATGGGTCTTGTTTTTTTTTTATACATTCTGACACCCTGTGTCTTTTGATTGAGGCATTTAGCCCATTTACATTCAGGGTAACTGTTGAGAGATATGAATTTAGTGCTATTGTATTGCCTGTAAGATGACTGTTACTGTATATTGTCTCTGTTCCTTTCTGGTCTACTACTTTTAGGCTCTCTCTTTGCTTAGAGGACCCCTTTCAATATTTCCTGTAGGGCTGGTTTGGTGTTTATAAATTCTTTTAGTTTTTGTTTGTCCTGGAACATTTTTATCTCTCCTTCTATTTTCAATGATAGCCTAGCTGGATATAGTATTCTTGGCTGCATGTTCTTTTCTCACTTAGTGCTCTGAATATATCATGTCAGTTCTTTCTGGCCTGCCAAGTCTCTGTGGATAAGTCTGCTGCCAATCTAATATTTTTACCATTCTGTGTTACCCACTTCTTGTCCCAGACTGCTTTCAGGATTTTCTCTTTGTCACCAAGACTTGTAAGTTTTACTATTAGATGATGGGGTGTGGACCTATTGTTTTTGATTTTGAGGGAGGTTCTCTGCGCCTCCTGGATTTTGATCCTTGTTCCTTTTGCCATATTAGAGAAATTCTCTACAGTAATTTGCTCCAATATACCTTCTGCCCCCATCTTCTTCTGGAATCCCAATTATTCATATATTGTTTTGTCTTATGATATCACTTATCTCTTAAATTCTCCCCTCATGGTCCAGTAGTTGTTTGTCTCTCTTTTGCTCAGCTTCTTTATTCTCCATCACTTGGTCTTCTATATCACTAGTTCTGTCTTCTGTCTCATTTATCCTAGTAGTAAGAGCCTGCATTTTTTATGGCACCTCATTAATAGCTTTATTGATTTCAGCTTGGTTAGATTTTAGTTATTTTATTTCTCCAGAAAGGGTTTATCTAATATCTTTCATGCCTTTTTCGAGCCCAGCTAGCATCTTGAGAATCTTCATTCTGAAATCTAGATCTGACATATTACCAATGTTTATTTTGATTAGGTCCCTAGCCTTCAGTACCGCCTCTTGTTCTTTTTTTTTTTATAGGTGAGTTTTTCTGTCTTGTCATTTTATCCAGATAAGAATATATGAATGAGAGAATAAAATACTAAAAGGGTGGCAAAGACCCCTGAAAAATATGTGTTAACCCAATCAAAAAGACCCCAAATCATGGGGAGAAGAAAGGAGGTAAAAAGAAGCTCAAAACAAAAAGAACAAATTTAAAATAAATAAATATATATATATATATATATATAACTGGTGACTAGAACAGAGCCACCCACTTGATTTCAGGTGTATCTTGTGTCTTAGAAGAAACAACCTCCCAACATTTTAAGGAAAGAAATATTTTTGTATATATATAAAAATAGGATAAACACAATGAAGGGATGGAATATAACTGTAAAGATTAATATTTTAAAAAAATTCTAAGAAAGGAGTTGATAAGTTGGTTGGGAAAAGAAAGAAAAAGAAAGTGGAGAGAATTTGCTCAAGCTGGCGACTAGAACAAAGCCCTATGCCAGATTTAGGATATATTTTGATCTGTTAGAAGAAGCTGTATCCCAAAAAATTTTAGGAGAAAAACCCCTATATATATACAAAAAATGAAGTTAGATACAATGCAGGATAAAATATGACTATAATAATTAAGGTTCAAAAAGATTATTTTTAATAAGAAAGGTATTGTTAAGATAAGCTAGTTAGAAAACATTAGAAGAGGAAAGAGTAAAAGTTAACAAAATTAGAAAATTTAAAAAATTAGAAAATAAGAAAAAAACATAAAATTAAAAAATTTTATTAACTTTGCAGGACCAATGAATTGTGGGGAGACAGCCATGAATTCCATGCTTTGCTCTCCCCTTCTCTGGAATTCCACTCTTCTCCTTGATCAGTGAACTTGGTCTTGGCTGGACAATCTTGCTAATCTTCTGGGGGAGGGGCCTCTTGTAGTGATTCTCAAATGTCTTTGCCCAAGGCAGAATTGTGTTGCCCTTGCCAGGGGCCGGGCTAAGTAATCTGCTCTGGTTCACTCTTGGAAGGTTTTGTTCCTTGAATGTTTTCTGTGGAGATCTGGAGGATGGGAATGAAAATGACAGCCTCCTAGTCTCTGGCCTGGAGGAGCCGAGAGCTCAGGGCTCCAATCCTCAGTGCACCCATCTTGGAGAAAAGCACTCAATCACTCCCATCTCCCTGTCTCCAGCCAGGCTCCGAGCTCACCCGGCTTGTGACCGAGCATTTCTGTCTCTGGCACACAGCCCCCTTTGGAGTCTCCAAACCCAGCAGATTCCTGCCTCCAGAGTTGGAAGATGAGTCTCCCAGGATCTGCCACTTTTGGGGTCCCTGCTCAAAGAACAGTGCCACAGATCACAGTTTAAGGTAACTCCAAGCTGAAAGCTCACTCCTCAGCTCCGTCTCTATAGCTGGCTTTCCCGCTTTAATACCTGTGAGCTCTGCTGCACTCAGACATCTTTGATCCTTCTGTGATCCTGTGGAACCTGAGACCATGCTGTCCCCACGAGGGCTACACCCCTGCCTTGCCTCTGGTGTGATGTCCCTCAGTGGAGCAGATTTAAAAGTTCGGATTTTGTGCTCCGTTGCTCCGCCCCTTGCTGGGAGCCAGCCCCTCCTGCCATGGTCTATCTTCCCATCGCTTCAGATTCACTTCTCTGCAGGTTCTACCTTTCAGAAAGTGCTCACTTTTCTGTTCCTAGAATTGCTGCTCTTCTTCTCTTCTATCTCCTGTTGGATTTGTGGTGTTCTGAATGGTTTGACAACTATCTAGCTGAACTCCTGCCACCTGATGTCATCTCAGCCTGCTACTCCTCTGCCATCTTTACTCCTCACCTCTCAAATCTTGTTTTTTAGAACAGTTTCTGAGTTACAGAAAAATTGCAAAGAGAAATTCTCATATGTAGTATAACCAGTTTCCCCTATTAAAAATATCTAACATTAGCATGGTATATTTGTTAAAAGCAATGAATAAATATTGAAAATATATTATTTTTAACTGAAGTCCAAAATTTATTCAGACTGCCTTAGGTTTTACCTAGTGTCCTTTTTCTTTTTCAGGGTCCCAGCTGGGGTACCATGTTACATTTAATCATTAGACTCCTTAGGCTCCTCTTGGCTATGATATTTTGTCATGCTTTTCTTGTTTTCAAATATAAGTTATGAGGAACACTGATCAGATATTTTTCAGGATGTCCCTCTATTGGAAATTGTGATAGTAAGTTTTTTCCCCCCGTAATTAGACTATGGTTATGTGTTTCAGAGATTGTGGATGATCACAAATGTAAATTAAGTGCCATTTTCAGTGCATCAGTCAAGGGTACATACTTTCAACATGACTTAACACTATTGATGTTGATGTTGATCACCAGGTTGAGATACTGTCAGGTTTCTCCACCATCAAGTTACTGTTTTTCCCCTTTCCATACTGTTTTCTTTGGAATAAATTCAATGTATATAGCTCCCATTTAAAGAGTTGGGGCATCACTGTCCACCTCCTTGAAGGCAGAGTATGTGAATACATTAGTTGGATTTCTTTTGTATGGTAAATTTGTGTCTACTACTCCATTCGTTCATTCATTCATTTCTTCAGTTGTATCAGTATGGAATCATGGAAATTCATTTCATACTTTTGTTTACAACCCAGGAGACTTTATTGTTCATATTACTCCAGCTTTGGCCCCTGGCTCCTGCACCCCTTTGACATTCCCCACCCATGAAAGTTTGTTTTGTTTTTTTGAGCACTTTCTTACTTTCTAGAACTATAATATTCACTAAGCTCATCTGTGTGTCTCCTGCCCCAGGGCTGGAACCAGCCAGTTCTTCAAGGAGTCCTTGAAATAATACCTGTAATTGGAGAATAGTATTGAAGCCAAGATCTGGAATGCTTGTTTCTACTTGATTCTTTTTTCAGGCCCTCTCAGCTGGCAAGGCAAAGAAATGTATGTGTGCATACTTATCTGTGTACATATACTTAATCTATAAATATTTATATATATAGCTATCTCTATCTGTATTAAGCTAAGCATGAGTTCATATTGGTATCTTCAACTCTCACCTATGACTACCTTGTTCATTCTAGGCTTCTACTCTTGCTTATTCATAAACTCTTACTCCAACAGTGCGGAGCCTCATTTATGCCATCCCCTAGGCATTTACATGATTGTTAAATTTCTCATACTTATGTAACAGAACAAAAGGGTTTCTTTTTTTGTTTTTTTTTTTTGTTTTTTTTTTTTCTTCAAAGATTCTATCTATTTATTTGACAGACAGAGATCACAAGTAGGCAGAGAGGCAGGCAGAGAGAGAGAGGGGGGAAGCCGGCTTCCTGCCGAGCAGAGAGCCCGATGTAGGGCTCGATCCCAGGACCCTGAGATCATGACCTGAGCTGAAGGCAGAGGCTTTAACCCACTGAGCCACCCAGGCGCCCCAGAACAAAAGTTTTAACCTACTGTACCACATGGGGGGGAAAAAAAACACTTTATAAACTAGAATACAGCGCTTATGTACAGTTCCTTTTGCTTTTAGTCTTATGGATTCTACTCATTATCAAAATCACTTAGCAACTTTTGCTCCAAACTCTTTCACTGAGGTTGATTCAAACACTTGTAATATAGTTAGAGTCTTTTGGCATAGTCTGCATTCTATTCGGGAATAAATGCATATTGCAAATTCTAGGGCAATGCCTAAAAAAACCCCAAAAAACAAACAAAACAAAACAGAAAAAAAGAATTAAGATGCAATGATGTAAGAAATCAGTAAGAATATAAAGTCAGTAAGTTGTCCTGAACAATATTATCAATCAGCTTGACTGACATGTAACCACTGTCCCATCCAACAACAGAGCATACATTCTTCAAGCTCACATGGAAAATTCACCAACTGAACTATATTCTAAACAAAAAAGTCTGCCTTAACAATTTGAAAAAAGTGGAAACCACTTTCAGGAACTTTTCTAGAAAGCATAAGAAAAGTATAAACAAATGAAACATGGAGATGAAAGAAAAAGTGAAATGGAGGACAGATGTTAAAATGTTAATATTCATAAAATAGACATTCACAAAAAAGCAAAAAAAATTAAGGGTAAGAGATATTTCAAGGATATTATCTTATAATTTTTTGAAATTGTATACATACATAAGCTCAAGTTGAAGGGTTTTATAAAGGACCAAATAGAATAAATAAAGAATAAAAGCTTACATATACATTACTGTGAATTTTAGGATATCAGAAGTAAAGAAAATATACCAAAATCTTTCAGGGGAGAGGGAATGGTTCATCAACTAAGGGACAAAAAATTAGATTGCTATAATATTTTTTATCAGTTATACTGGATACATGAGGGCAGTACATTATTAAAGAAAAGGGACTTCAGATATGGAAATTTATCTTGCCAAAAATTAGATGTGAAGATGAAACAAATTTATTATTAGTTTTACACTTAAAATGTACTTTGAAAATCCCTTCAAAGGTGGGCTATCCATGCAATGGAATATTATTCAGTGATAAAAAGAAGTGAGCTATCAAGCCATGAGAAACAGAAGAACTTTACATACACACTGCTAAATAAAAGGAACCAGTCTGAAAAGGTTAGATCCTGTATAATTCTTACAATACTGTACACATGACATTCTTGAGAAAGCAAAACCATAGAAATAGTAAAATGATCAAAAGTTCAGGGAGAGGGAGGGGGGAGGGATGAATATATGGAACATGAGGCCTTCTTCAGGCAGTGAAACTCTTCTACATGATACTGGAATTGTAGATACATTTCATTTTGCCTTTATTAAAACCGATAGAACTATACAACACAAAGTAGAGCCTAATGTAATTTATGGGCTTTAGTTAATACTGTATCAGTGTTGGTTCATTAATTGTAACAAAGTTACCATATTAATGTAAGATGATGATAATAGGGAATAAAATGTGTTGGTGAGGGGAGAAGGGATATATTGAAACTCTCTGTTTTGGTTTCAGTTTTACTGTAAACCCAAGACGGTTCTAAAAAATAAAGTCTGTTGATTAAAAAGAAATTCTCCAGAAAAAAAAAAAAATCCTGGAGATCACAAGAAAATAGGGGGATTATCGATGAGAAAGGTACTGCTCTGGTTTATTATTTGTAAAGAAGCAGTAACCAAAAGTGAAAAAGTATACCTCAAACAATCTAGACCCAAATTTCTCCACAATAAAAATGTGGTATATAGTGTGTGTCAACCATACATCAATTAAAAAAAAAAAAAAAAACAATGATGCAGGCACCTGTGTGGCTCAGTTGGTTGGGCGACGGCCTTCGGCTCACGTCATGATCCAGGAATCCCTGGACTGAGTTTCACATCAGGCTCCCAGCTCCACACGGAGTCTGCTTCTCCTTCTGACCTTCTCCCCTTTCATGCTCGCTCTCTCTCTCTCACTCTCTCTCTCAAATAAATAAATAAATAAAATCTTTTAAAAAAACAAACAACAACAAAACAGTGATGCAGTGGAATGGGTTGGGAACATTGAAGAAAGGGCCTGGCAAGGCCTCTGAAAGGTGAGAATGTATGTGCTAAGGTACTTGTCTTGGGGACAATATAAAGTTGTATTTATTTATAAATGTGGGAGGGGAATTAATCCAAGCATTTTCTTAATAAAGTGGGATAACTAAGGAAGAACAGATTTTGAGTTTAATTCATAGACTTGAAGAAAAATTCTGTATGTCTAATGAAAGGAAGAAAAGCAAAGAGAGAAAGAGAGAGCCAGAGAAATGCAGGGAGGGAGGGAGGAAAAAGAAAGCAAGGAAAGGGGAAGGAATAGAAGTGGGGAGAGGGAGAAGGTAGAAGAAGAAGGAAGGAAGGCAGGGAGGGAGATAGGAGGGTGGGAAGTCCAAACAAAGTAGGAGATGTTGCAAAAGTGGTGTTAGCGATTCTGTCGGTTGTGTGAATTTAGGGGAAGGGGCTGGTGGCACTTAACACTAGGGCCAGATGCTAAAGAGTCACGTGTCCTCACAAAATCTTAGATAATCCCTGAAATTCATAACTGATAGCCAATAGAAGGCATGTAAGGACTTCTTTGGTGTGTTTTGTGAAAGTTTGCTAAAGTATATAAACAATTACATATAAGCCATCCCTATAAAAATAGTTAGATTGGTCAAGAATGAATGAATGACAGATTTGTAAGAGAAAAATATAGGCACAATGACTTTCAAATTTGTCAAAATTCTAATTACCGAAGGATCGTCATCTTACGAATCTGGTGTAACTGCTAGTTTCAAGTATTCGTATCAAATAATGTTACTGAGTAATGATTCTCAACAGATATCAAAGGCAATTTTACATGTCAAGATTTTTTATTTATCTTAACATATTTCAGAGGCAATTGGTATGAAGCTTTAGACACTTGACTGACAGTCAAAGTTGTCTACGGTAATTCAAATGCCTCCTCAGAATGGATGGGCAGAAACAAAATGTTCAGTGAGATAAGTGTGAAATTATTATTATTTAGTAGGAAAATGGGCTGAACCATTTTCTTTGGCTGCTGTTATATAACTCCATAAGCTGATACCGTTTCCTTTTTATCCTTTATATTTGTCCTTGATGTTTTCAGAATGAGAAGATTAAAAGCAGTTTTTGAGTTTCCATTCATTAGAAGTTTCTTTGTTTTAGTAACTATACTTAACATATTAAAATTATCTTCCTCACTCTCTATCCAGTTCAATACTGTCGCCTAAACATTTGCCTTTTTATACTTTAAGCATCATGCACAAAGGAAGAAAGTAGGGTGTTCTGTGACAATTATTCAGATGACAATCCAGAAGATAAATGACTCCATACATTTAGGAATAAAAACATTTGGAGTTTTATTTTGTATTAATAATTTAAACCTGGGTACTCGTGTGGATCGTATTTCCCAGATGTTCACTGATTTCCCAGTTTGATTTGGGTTGTGTGGCCATAAATTGAGTTACTTTTGAATTCGGATTTGACTAAGCGCAAATTGGGGAATGTTTATTTAGAGCACCCACCTGTGAAATTCTCTGGTCACAAAAATGATAAGAACCTCTGAATTGTACCAAAATACAAGACACTCATTTGTCATTATTTGCAAGGATATATTATCCAAATAGCCTGGCAAAAGGGTCATTGTTGTTTAGGCCTTCTGACTCTAGAAAAGACATAACTAAAGCATTATGTGTTAGAGAGAATTTCTGGAAATGGCCCCCAAATTCTACATGACTAATATTCAGAATCTAAATGTTGTGAGTTATCACTTTTTTATGTTATGTGATATAGTTGGCCTTAAAAGGGAGGGAGATTATCCAAGTGGACCTAATTTACTCAAAGCCAATGTTAAGAGGTCATTCTTGTATTAGTGGCAGAAGAAAGAAGAAGGGAAAGTGGGAGAGATTCAAAGCAGGATGGACTTAACCTGCTGTTGCTGGTTTGAATGTGGAGGGGCCTTTGAGAAGGATGTGGGTGGCTGTTGGTTGCTGAGAGAGAGGTTCATAGCTGACAGCCAGTAAAAGAAACTCATCCTCAGACCTAGAGCCACAAATTTCTGGAATTGGTCAACAACCTGAATGATCTTGGAAGTGGATTCTTCCCCAAAGACCCCAGATGAGAGCCCTGCTAGTCAACACCTTGATTTTGACCTTGTGATACCTTGAGTAAAGTCCGACTGAGCCAGCCAGGACACTGGTCCTGCAGAACTGTGAAATAAGGTTTGTTTCAAGCCAGTAAGGTTTTGGTAATTTGTTATGCAGCAATAGAAGGTGAATACAGCATTTAAGACGGGTAGCTATTTATGGTTGGAGAGCCACAGAGGATCTAATTTCAGGGTTCAATATTTCAGAGTGCCAGGCCGTTTCTCCATCCCCCTGATATTACTGTTTTGATTTAAACAAATAGATGCCCTCAGATATCACAGAAAGGATTATAAGTCTCCTCCATCAAAAATTTCTGTTGTTCAGGGGCGCCTGGGTGGCTCAGTGGGTTAAGCCTCTGCCTTCGGCTCAGGTCGTGATCTCAGGGTCCTGGGATGGAGCCCCGCATCGGGCTGTCTGCTGGGCAGGGAGCCTGCTTCCCCCTCTCTCTTTGCCTGCCTCTCTGCCTACTTGTGATCTTTCTCTCTGTCAAATAAATAAAATCTTTAAAAAAAAAATTTCTGTTGTTCAGATACATAGCATAAGACTGTTTACTACTAAGTTGTCTTGCAAATCTAACCACTTGCTTAGGTCATAAATCAGGTTGCAGGAAGCCAACTGGGTACTAGTCCCTGAAATGCAGGATTTCCATCCCAGTGACCTTTCCACTCAAGCCACACTGCCTCTGACCTTCACGTTTTCATTCACCAAGCAAATTATCCCAACTCTTAAGAGAGATATTATTTGGTTGTATGGCTAATTCTATTCAGAATCTTTAAATGCCTCCTGCAGCCCGGGACATTAACTAGATTCAACAAGGAATATTATAATAAGAATCTCCCTAATAATATCATAAAATACCAGAGTAAGCTTACTTACAATGGATAATTAAATGAAGTCCAGAGGAAATAGGCAGCTTGTTCAAGGTCACCGTTTGCAATGGCTAAAACTGAGGCCCAAAGAGGTGCCATTATTTGTTCAAATGTCCTCAGTCAGTCCATGGCATAGACCAGAAACTACAATCTGAGTCTCTTGATTTCCAATAATTTTTAATGCTGAGTTGTGAGGATGTGTCAATTCTATAGGGTTTGCCCTCAGCCTCCTTTGAGGAATAAAATGTATTCAGAGTCCCTGAGTTTTCACTGTATTGCTGGCCAGGGTGTCCATGACTCAGAACCGAGCAGTGATCCTCTCTGGGGCTACACATTTTTAAGAGTCGTGTTAACATTGACCTGCCTCTCAGAATTTTGTTAAAATTAGCTGGAAGACAAACTGGTGGTCCTACATACCTGGTAGTGTGGGCCCATACTGACTATGCCCGGCCAGGCCTGATATGTGTGAGTAGACTCGGACTTAGGGGCCCAACTCACTGCCCACCCTGGCTCCCAAACCCTACAGGGATTTGGAAGAAGTCCTAGAAGATACACTGCATTGTGGAGGATAAAAAATGTTCTGGGAATAAAGCACCTCACTTGAAAGGAAGAGCTGGGACCAGTGTAATTCTGTTGGTGTTCTCTCCATCCATTTGGCAGTATTTAAAGAATGCATCTATTGCCTGAGTCCCTTGAACCATTAAGACATCTCCTATTTCTTCAGCAAATAGGCTGCTTAGCGAAGATGGATGTCAGCTTACTTTTGTTCTTTCACATATTTATCAGAGTGTGCCTTCCCAGTATGTAGAAAGCACAACATTTTTTTTGAAGCTAGTATAAACTCAGATGTTTTCCCCACCGAATTGGAGATCCATTGAGGACCAGACATCAGGGAGCTGTTACACATGTATAACTGTTCCTTTCTCACCTCTTCAGGAGTTTCCAACAAGTTTAATTATAAGGGAAACAAAAGGAAACATTTCTTCATCCTTCACTGCTAGGGGAAAAAAATAGCTTTCCTTGGAAAGTGATTCATTGTAAGCTTTGATCTGCATAGTTCAGTTTCTCAGAGTGAGTATTTCAAATATGCAGTATTTTTCTGGTTAGAATGTTATTCATGTGTGATTTATATAGATAGTGACTATATATACTATATCTTGTGTGTATTCATGTGTATGGATACACACACACACACATATTCTGGGTTCAAACAATTATAAAAGATTGGAGCATTTTTAAAAAGATTGAAACGTTGCAGTGACTGCTAATGCAGAAGTGACTACTTTCATTTGAGAACACATTGACCAGAATCTGTCAGGTTTATCATTCGTGTGATACTAATTAGCCTCAGGACAAAAGGAAGAGGAGACTCTTTTGCTAGCTTCCTGAGGAGTTGTGTAAGCCTTGAGAAACATGTTTTCTCTCTCTATGACTCAAAGCATCAGAAAAATCTGTGAAGTTGAATAGTGCCTGCTAATCCTGTGTCCTGGTTCTTTCCATCACTGTCAACCCTTCAGCCAGGCACTGGGAAGATGTGCTCACCAGCCATTCCTTCTCCCTCCTCCTTCCCCCTTATCCAAGTATATTCAAATATCCAGAAGATCATAGGCAGAATGTTTTCTAAGATGTATTCTCTTCAGGACATAGGTGAAGATTAGATAGACCTGTGGATGAATTCCAGATTAACCTATTGTGACCTTACTTTACTCCTGGTTAATTTCTCAAAGCTTCCTCTTACTCTTGTAAAATCAAGATGATAAATACAATCTACTTCTTAAGGTTCTGGGGAAATTCATTGTGGATAATATGATCATATAAGGTCCCAGTAGATGTCAAGAAATTAGTAGGGGCTTCAATCAATCCCACTTCTTCCTGCCATCACCCCTGCTAACCATTTTGTTGTTGTTGTTGTTTATAGTTGATACACAATGTCACATTAGTTTCAGGTGTATACTGTAGTGATTCACTCTCTCTACATATTATGCTGTGTTCACCGCAAGGATAGCTTCCATCTGTCACCATACAATGCTGCTACAATACAATTGACTATATTCCCTATCTTGTACCTTTTGACTAATTCATTCCATAACTGGATGTATCTCCCACTGACTTTTACCTTTGTTGCCTAACCATTCACCTTCCTTCCTTCCTTCTGGTGGCCATCAGCTTGTCCTCTGTATTTGTAGGTCTGATTCTGCCTTTTGTTTATTCCTTTGTTCTTCAGATACCAACCATTTCATCTTCCCCTGCTCTTTCCAGTGAATAAAACAATACCAACCAAAAGGTATATTTTATCCCCACTTGTATACACAATGATTAACTTTACATTCATTCATTCATTCATTCAATTGGTTTATATTTATTTAAGGTCTACTCTAAATGTCTAACTATATCAGACACTTCTCAGTGCTAGAGACCCAATAGTGATCAAAACAAGCTATTGCTCTACTAGAACTAGAATTCTATTTGGGGGAGAAAAACAATAAGGGAACAAGGCATATGATACATTAGAAGGTAATAAGCACTAATGAGAAATATAAAGCAGGAAAGGGGATAGAGATCTGGGGAGAGAAGAGGCCAATGAAAAAAATTAATGGTCTAGGTATGGCTTATCGAGAGTGACATTTGATCAAAAATCCTCAAGGAGGTAAAGTGGCATGGCATGCATATCTATATAAAAGAATATTCCAGGCAGAGGCAATAGCTAGTGCCAAAGCCCTGAGGTGGAAACCTGCCAGGTATATTTGAAGAACTATAAGGACGCCAAGTTGGCCACAGCAAAGTATGGGGAACATAAAGTGATGAGGTCTACATATGGAAGTGGTGGGGGATGGGGTGGGAGAATTGCTAGATTGTGCAGGTCCTTAAAAGCCAATGAGAAATGGGGAAGCCATTGTTGGATTAGAGTAGAGGAATGACATGATTTGGCTTAATATTGTAAAGTGACACTGTGTTGGGCATGCTGAGAAAAGAACATTGGGGACAGGGCAGGGTGGAAACAGGGGGCCATTCTGGAGGGTACTGCAATAATTCAGGAAAGAGATGATAGTAGTTTAGACCAAGGTGGTCACAATGAATAAGATGAGAAATGCTCAGGTTATGGATATTTTAAAGGTAGAACTAGGAGAACTTGTTGATATTTTAGATAAAAGGTTTAACCCAAAAAGAGAAACCAAGGCTAACTTCATGCTTTTTGGCCTTCTTTCCCAGAGAGATGGAGATACCATTGATGAGATGGGAGAAATTGCAGAGCCATTGATTAAAATTACTCACATTTCATGTATGGAAACACTGCAGCAAACCCTACTGGAAATAAATCACATACACAAAATGTGTGTGGCTGCCAACTTCGCTTGGTACAACTTGGGAACTAAAATCTTAAAATCATTAGCAACACTCACTTGATCTTGCTGTCAGATGTAACAATGTCTAGAGTAACTGTTCGATTTAGGATTTTATGAGGGATCCAAGGCTTTTTTGAGAATGGCTGATTCACTCTTTTTAATACAGTAATTGCTAAGATAAGTGTAGTTTCTCCTCAGTAGGAATCCCAAAATAACCCTTAATGACTGTGATGGATAGGATAGTCCTCGTCTCATTTTGGTTCTTTTTCCAGGTTCTGGGGAGTCTCTCTTACATGATTTACAATCCTCTTGGATCATGCTCTATGAACCAGGATGTCCAGCACTTGTTTTAGACTCCTCATAGCTTATAGATTTGCTCAAATGCCTAATTCTTGTTCAGCTGATTCCTACTGAAATTTATCTTTCTTCGTGGTCAGTATGTTCTGCCAATGTCAGAAGCCAGTCTACTGGATAGAGAAAATGACTAGGTAGTGCCCCTGATCACTCACTCTTACCCCCCCCTCTCCCCACCACCCTGTCCTGCCTTCCCCACTCAGTACCCTCTTTCTGGGTTCCCTTTATCAGATGTGTATCATAGCCAGATCAACCTGTTTTTGGCATTCTTGATAGAGTAGTAAACCCTCTCACTGGAGGACATCTCCTGTGGCTTACAACCTGAGCTGAAACCAGATTGTCTCATTAACTAATAACCAGGCATTTCCTAGGTACCCGCATTAAAAACAGCTCTTGGAACAATAGTTTCAGAGTCATTCTTAGTTACTTCATGCTATCAGGTAGGTTAAATACACTCTTGTTATTATAGAAAGGGAAACGCATCATAATTATAGTAAAGCAAATCGTCACTGTAGAATTCACCTAGTATCCTAAAAGGAAACAAAGTAATTTATATACATTATAATACACACTGTTAGGTTATAATTAACTCTTAGGTTATTTTGTGACCTCATCCAGGTGATGCTGACCTGAGATTACATTGATGATACAGCCTCCTTTTCACTTCATTCTCCTTATCCCCTATGCATGAATTTGTCTCATGTCTGGAAAGAGGACAGTAAGTACAACTATAGTATGTGTAGTTCCTGCTGTCTTTTAAATCGGCTGTTAACTTCAGGCAAGTAGAGCACATACTTACATTTTTTTTTTTAATCCTCACATGACATAAGAGAGGGTGATTTTTTTTAATTTTTAATTTTTTATAAACATATATTTTTATCCCCAGGGGTACAGGTCTGTGAATCGCCAGGTTTACACACTTCACAGCACTCACCAAAGCACATACCCTCCCCAATGTCCATAACCCCAACCCCCTTCTCCCAACCCCCCTCCCCCCAGCAACCCTCAGTTTGTTTTCTGAGATTAAGAGTCACTTATGGTTTGTCTCCCTCCCAATCCCATCTTGTTTCATTGATTCTTCTCCTACCCACTTAAGCCCCCATGTTGCATCACCACTTCCTCACATCAGGGAGATCATATGATAGTTGTCTTTCTCTGCTTGACTTATTTCGCTAAGCATGATACGCTCTAGTTCCATCCATGTTGTTGCAAATGGCAAGATTTCATTTCTTTTGATGGCTGCATAGTATTCCATTGTGTATATATACCACATCTTCTTGATCCATTCATCTGTTGATGGACATCTAGGTTCTTTCCATAGTTTGGCTATTGTGGACATTGCTGCTATAAACATTCGGGTGCACGTGCCCCTTTGGATCACTACGTTTGTATCTTTAGGGTAAATACCCAGTAGTGCAATTGCTGGGTCATAGGGCAGTTCTATTTTCAACATTTTGAGGAACCTCCATGCTGTTTTCCAGAGTGCTTGCACCAGCTTGCATTCCCACCAACAGTGTAGGAGGGTTCCCCTTTCTCCGCATCCTCGCCAGCATCTGTCAATTCCTGACTTGTTGATTTTAGCCATTCTGACTGGTGTGAGGTGATATCTCATTGTGGTTTTGATTTGTATTTCCCTGATGCCGAGTGATATGGAGCACTTTTTCATGTGTCTGTTGGCCATCTGGATGTCTTCTTTGCAGAAATGTCTGTTCATGTCCTCTGCCCATTTCTTGATTGGATTATTTGTTCTTTGGGTGTTGAGTTTGCTAAGTTCTTTATAGATTCTGGACACTAGTCCTTTATCTGATATGTCGTTTGCAAATATCTTCTCCCATTCTGTCAGTTGTCATTTGATTTTGTTAACTGTTTCCTTTGCTGTGCAAAAGGAGAGGGTGATTTTTATTATGTCTTTAATGTTACTCTTCTTCTCATTGCTTAAAATGCCAATCAGTCAAATCAAAATGGATTGATTATTCCTTTGTTTTTTGTCTTCCTTTCAATGAGCATTACCCATGATTACATGCTCTCCAGCTGATTTGTTTTATTTGAAAAGAATTTACCCCTTAACATTGGTATGTTTTTCTGACATTAAGTATCCCTGATATTATCTTCAGAAAGTTATAGTTGTCAGAGTAAGAGAAAATATATGTGGTATTTTGTTTTTTAGCACTTAATGTGCCAATCCTGATGTCCTATGATATTTTAGAGGAATGACAGAAATTGTTTGCCACTAGAAACTAGATATTCAGTTTTGTCAGAAGAAACCTCCCTTGTTAAATGATATTTTTAAGTATTTGTTTTACAAAGTAATATTGGATACATAATTGGGGGAAAAAATTCTTTGAAATCACCGATTTACTAGACCATGATAATAGGAGTGCAGTGAATAGTGGAGAAGGATTAACAGATCACACATTAACATTGTTTTGTGGTGGCACATCTCTATAGCTCCTCGCTGGTGATATCACTAAGGTAGTTTGAAGGGGAAAAAATGAGTGTATGTGTGTTCGTGTGTTCCTGCACACACATGTGTGCCTCTCCTGCAGAGCCCATGAACTTATTTTTTCTTTTGTGTATTATGCTATTTGCAAGTATTTTTCAAACTAGGACCATAAACATTTATCTGTTCCTGGGGTTTCCTTGCAATGCACAAGCAAGGCTCCGGAGCCAGCAGCAAAACACAGTCTGCACATTCCATGAGGTACACTTCAACCTCCAGCCTATTTGGTAAGGTTAAGCATTCATCAAAATGTCAGAATGATTAAAATTACAAAGCTCAACATGCTTTTATCAGACCCTCCTATTTAATCTGCTCTTTTCTGTAACTGTATCCTGTCACTTTTGAAACTATTATTGTTTTTTGTCAAAAAATTGTATCTTACTTTCACAGTCACTTGTTGTCCCAGTTGCTTTCCATTGGTATAGTTGTGGATAGTCTGCCGCTCCTTACCCAGAGTTTACAGTTGAGGAAGAAGCAATAGAAAGTTCCAGAGACCTAGAAAGGGCTGATGCATGCTTTGCCTTTATGTTGCTTGCCTTAGGAGCCAAGAAAATTTACCTGGAGGACTCCAAGGAGTTGAGCTTCTAAAAGACATTACATGAGATTTTCCTCATGACTTTATTTATGACCTATGCTTATTTTTATATGAGCTTTTGTTTTGTGAATGAGCTCTCAAAGCTATTGCAGCTGGAATAGCATCCTGTCCTAATTAAATGTGAAACAAAAAAGAAAATAGGTAAGGTTTCCATAAATCTTATATATACACATATATACACGTGTACACACACACACACACATTAAGAGGGACTAGGGAAAAGTCTGGTGAGCAAACAGATATTTACAGAAGACTACAAGGTCTTTCTTAAAGAAGTCCCACTGCTGGGTCTGAAGTCTTACATGCTGTATTAGGATAGGAAGTTTGGCCTTTGGAGGAAAACTAGAGCTTTCCATTGAAAGCAAACCTGCCTCCTTTGTCAGTTCCTTTGCTTACGGATTTCTATAAATTCTGGAGCTTAAACTGTTTGTTCTTGAACTGTTTATTTTTGTTTTATTGCAGCTGCTGAATGCTAATAGGTTATTGATGACAAGTGTATTTACTAGGCATGAAAAATGCTTGGGTAACAGGGCATCCATGACAGTTAATCTTTGTGTACAGATACAAGCATCAGAGTCAGAATTAAGTGGGAGAGTTGCTGTTGATGCTCAGGGACACTGTGACATCAAGGGGGAGGGAGCTCATGGAATCATTAGCTATAAATAGTTTCAGGCATTGTACATATCTTGGGGGAGGATTGAGAGAGACTGTAGAATTGCCTTACAAAAATATCAGCTTTGAAAGAATTATAATGGGACAAGGTGGAATGAAGTTCAGGCACACACAGCTTTTTACATTGAAATAAACAAAAGAAGAAAATTAACCAGGTTTAGTTTTTTGGCTCTGCCACCCATTAGTAATATAACTTGGGGAAAATTCTCAGTTTTCTCATCTGAAAAATGGTATTTGAAAGTCCCATGTTTCAGAGCTGTTGCCAAGATTAAGTGAGATGATATATATCCCACAGAAGTTAGCACAATGTATATACTAAGTAGATGCTCAAGTGATCTAGGTTATTATGTAATAGAAATAACATTTGAAGGGGTGTGTATGTGAGAGAGAGAGAGAATGCAAGTTGCTTTCTCTTTTGCATTTTTGTGAATATCTGAATTCTTTCCAAATGAGCTGATGTATCCACTATGAGGAGAACTGACTTAGGATCCTTACTGGAGAAATGGAAAGAGAATGAAATGAAATCTAGCTTTTGATGTTTCTAAGGGAAATTTTCAGTGAACAGCTAGATGGTTGGAAGGAAAGCCAGACTGTCAAAAGAATCAGGCTTTATAAAAGTCATTATCAAGAGGTCTGTGGATAGGCTAGATCATGGTTTTACATAAGTAGGATCTGCTTAGACAGAAAAAGAAAGGAAAGAAAGTTGATCTCTTCTGATCTGAGGAGTAGGAGAAGAGAAGGGGAAGATAGGAAAGGCAGGAGGACAGTCTTCCTTCTCTAGACTTTGTCTAGGATTGGAAAGACATTTTATATTAGTTACAAGAAATACCAACAACAGAAAATTACTTTGCTGACTGGCCCCTACCCACTAGGCATAGCGAGAAGGGCCTTTGAAGTGAACCAGGTGATGCTGTGTGGTTAAGCATGAAGCAGATTTGGTGTTTGGCATTCTTGAGCCTGCCTGCTTGTCACTGGGGCGTGGATGGGGCTGAGAAGTTCCCCGGGTGCCCTGAATGAGATGCGTAAGTGCTGACTGCTAGCCTGTGCCAGTGAGAAATGAAGGAAGCCTAAGGTCCCAGGGAGCAACCCTCAGCCCTGATCAGGCTGCAGGAGACCAGCTGTCAAACTCCAGCATCAGATCCCAGGGAGGGCCCCATTCAGGGAACAACCTATACCAGAGACTGGCCTGACCCTCACATTCCCCAGTCTCGCACAGATTCAGAGACCCTGTCTCTCCATCATTCTGAGGCCTTGAAACTCCTTGCAGTCTCCGTTTGCCCGACGTAGCCTAGAAGGGGATCACAAGGAGAGAGGTAAATATGAGTTTGTTTATAGTACTGCATTGAGCTTCCTGACCTAATGGAACTAATTTTAATCTTCCCCTGCCCTATTCACAGCCATCATCATCAACACCACACAGAGGGGGACAGTCATGCAAAAGAGGCAGCACGTTGTAGACATAAAGAAGAAAGCGGCATCTTCCCATAGCTAACTTGAAGGAGGAAAAATTTATGATCCGGCTCTGATTATTGTTATAGCAGTTATAATAAAACTTAGATGATAGCAGCACGTACCCAGGCCTTACCTCAGCCTTTTCTTTTACAAATCATCAGGCAAAAGCAGCCCATACCAGAGGGGCCAGTCACATCAGCCTCGGGACCCATTTGTCCCTACTCTTGGTTTGATTAGATGAGTGCTGGGTCTTTCCAGAAGAGCCAGACTGCAATTAGGTGGGGCAGCCCACCCCTGCTGAGCTGGAATGAGGAGGCGCAGGAAGGTTGTTGGATAGAGTAGACAACTGTGGTCTTGGAAGTCTCAGGGGCTTGATTTCTTTCTGTTTCCTCTCACTAGTCATCCAAACTCTGTGGTGGGTTACATTATGACCCTCCACGCCCCCATCCCACACACAAAATAGAGGTGCAGGACGAATCCTCAGTCCCTGTGAACATGACCTTAATGGGAAATAAGGTCATATTTGGACATCAGGTCATTTTTTTTTTTTTAAGATTTATTTTATTTATTTATTTGACAGAGATCACAAGTGGGCAAGACGCAGGCAGAGAGAGAGGAGGAAGCAGGCTCCCCACAGAGCAGAGAGCCCCATGCAGGGCTCAATCCCAGGACCCTGGGATCATGACCCGAGCAGAGGGCAGCGGCCCAATCCACTGAGCCACCCAGGCGCCCCCTGGACATCAGGTCATTTTAAGATGAATTCATTAGAGTAGGCTTTAACCCAATATGACTGTGTCCTTGTAAAATGAGAAATTTGAATACAGAAACAGACATGCACACAAGAACACAATGTGAAGTTGAAGGCACAAGTGGAGGTGATTTACAAGGAACACCAAGGTTTGCCAGCAAACCACCAGAGGTCAGGAGAGAAGCATGGAACAGATGCCCCCTCCTTTCCTCAGAACGTTTCAACCCTGCTAATAACTTGATTTTGGACCTCTGGGTTCTAGAACTGAGACTCAGTAAACTTCTTTTGTTTAAACCCCTCTGTTCCTGGTACTTGTCACAGCAGCCTTAGCAAACCAATACAACCTCTTGGCTATTTCTCATCAGCAAAATAGTTACTTGTCCCCACTTTATACACTAAAAGATTCTCGGCAACTTGCCCCTCCGTATAGTAAATCTACGATGACATGGATAGAGTTTGAGAGTTATGAAATACAGTAATATAAATAGGAAAGCTGTGTTAGGAAAAAAAATAGCATCTGTTTGATACAACCCAGCTCCCAATTTGTCTCTGAAGTTCCCGAAACCAAAGTGAAAAGTTAAAGAGTTTGGTCACATAAGTTTTATTATTACAAGGAAGGAAGCATTACAGTTCCTTGGGGAGGAAAAAGCAAAACTTTTTCTTAGCCCTGAATTCTAAGGCATCACAAAATTGCACAGTAGATAATACACTCAGTGCTATTTCCTTAGCAAACTTACTGCGTAATTCTCACACAGATGATATATAATGTGTTATAGCTCACAACTTAAGGTTGATGCTTATGCATATGTAACTCTATTTACTACAGTTATTATATCCAATTTTATAAATAAGAGAAAGCTAAATAAGCCTTACAAAAGAATAAGAACAGGCATGCCTTATTTTAAAAATTAAAAAAATCAAATTAAAATTTTATTTTTTGAGTGTAGTTACACATAATGCTACATTAATTTTAGGTGCATAACATAATGACTCATCAGCTCTATGTGTTAAGATGTGTTCTTCACAAGTATAGCTCCCATCTGTCATTATACAACACTATTACAATGCCACTGACCATGTTCTCTATACTATGCCTTTTGTTCTTGCAACTAATTCATTCCGTAACTGGAAGCCTGTATCTCCCACTCCCCTTCACCAATTTTACCCATCACACCCCTTCCCTTCTGGCAACCATCAGATTGTTCTATTTATAGATCTGGTTCTGCTTTTTGTTTATTAATTTGTTTTGTTTTTAGATTCCACATCTAAGTGAGATCACATGGTATTTGTCTTTCTCTGTCTCAATTAGTTCACTTACCATAATATTCTCTAGCTCCATCATGTTGTCAGGTGGCTCATTTTTACAATCGATGGGTTGAGCTCTTTCTGCTGTACTTACCATGTATTTGCCATTTTCCACTGTTGAAAGTCCAAGCGAATCTGGTTAAGACAAGTCAGTTGCTGCTTCGGAGGAATAGGAGTTTTTTCTTATTTTTATTTTTATCATCCTGAATTATGTTGAATGTATCAGCCAGTTTAAATCTAAACTTGTATTACATTTTAAAATACAACACAAGAATTTAGTTGAAAATAATGTTTCCTTAAAAACAAGTCTCCAAGTTCGTGGTTTATGTTATAGTTCAATATGTGAAGTCATAGATTGAATGAGGGACACTTAAAATGAAACATTTATCCTTCTACATTCTGCCAAAGTCCAGCCCCAAATAGGAAAATGAGATAGGCATAATATTTAAATGCCCAGTGATGGAGAGGCTGTTTTAGGCAGCCTGCTGCAGGTATAAACAACTCTGTCAAAAGCTATCATTAAAGAAAGCAGATGTGTACATTCCTGCGGCTTCCTGATTCTGCCTGCTGAACAGACTTTGACATCTGAACAACATGGGGTTTAGGGCCACTGACGCCCCTTCCCTGGCACTTGAAAATCCATGTATAATTTTTGACTTTTTCAAAACTTAACCAGTAATAGACTACTGTTGACTAGAAGCCTTTCCAGTAGTATAATCTATTAACACGTATTTTGTATCTTATGTATACCATATGCTGTATTCTTATAGTACAGTAAGCTGAAGGAAAGAAAATGTTATTAAGAAAACCGTAAGGAAAATACATTTAAAGTACCGTACTGCGTTTATCAAAAATAGCATAAGGGGACCTGTATGGTTCAAACTTGGATTGTTCAAGAGTCAGCAGTAATATGATCTTAAAAAAAAAAAAATATATATATATATATATATAACATATATACACATATATTTAATAGTCACTAAACTGTTTTAAGGAAAATGTTCATAAATTAATCATCAAACTGAATTATCATACATATCACACAGTACTTTAACAAATTCCAAGGGGATTACCTAAATTGTTTTGTTACACTAAAAACGTAGTAAACGTATGTTGCACAATTAATTTTGTTGATCTCATTTGTTAATACTCTCAGGATAACAACAGAATTTTTTTTTTGAGAATTTGTCTTTCTTTACACTATCAAATCTATAGTTCCTTGTTATTGATTTTCATTTTCATTCCCAGTGTCATGTTTTTAAAATGCTGCTTGTGATAACCAGCCTAATTCAAGTCTTGATTCTATGAATAGCCAATAGAACATTTTAAGGAAGTGATTGGTGGGGGGTGAGTTGGAGGTAGATAAGTGAACTTGACACTAACAAAATGATCACAATCACAGGCTATTGTGTGACCATGGCCTGTACAATTAACCGTCTGTGCAGTGACATTCAGTAGCAGTGTCTCTCCAAGAGTTACATGATGATTTTTTATTTTATGTTTCTCTCCAAGACTTCCAAGAGCAGTGGCATCAAAAGGACAGACATATATTTGTAGGATTTCAAATTCTAAGACATATTTTAACTTAGAAGATGTTAAGACATCATCATAGAGAGGAGCACATTGGAGTGGATCATCTGCATGTCTAGCTTCGGTTCTACATGTTGAAGAACCTGGCTTTTCCCTTCATTTGATGATTTTAAGGGAGAAAGCTTTATGTGTGTGTGTGACTGTGATTTGGAAGAACCAATGGAAATACATTAAGCCTTGGCACACATTCAGTTCAGTGATGTTCTATATTATAGATATGTGTGTGTGGGTGTGTATAATATATGTAATACACACAGACACATATATATGAATTTTTCTAAGTATGTTAAAAAGTATTTCAATAAAAATTATCCTATTCTTTTCTCATATGCTTCCTTCCTCTAGCTCTAATGACTAATTTTTTTAGATATAGAAGAACATTGGGGAAAAGCAACTTTTGTCTGATAAGGGGATTAACTGAATTATTCATTTGCCAAGTTTTCAGCTGAAAGGTAGATTATTTTGTCTCATTTTTTAAGACCTGTTTTTCTTAATTCATGTGCTATTTATTTTGAGTAAGTGGCACAAATATAATCTTGAAAGGTTTTTCGATGTTTACACTTGGGTAACTACCACCTAGATGAAAATAGGAGCAAGTTCATTAACATAGACATGCCCTTATGCCCCTTACCAGGCAATACCCCGTCTCCAAAAGGTAACCACCATTCTGTCTTCTGTTATCTTTTATTAGTTTTGTATGTTTATGAGCCCCAAAGATGTTGCTTCAGAAAATCTATAGTCTTTGTATCTTATTTATTTTCCTGAGCATAATGCTTTTTAATTTCACTTATGTTTCATATATCAGTACTTTTTATTGCTGTTTTATATTCCATTATTTGGATAAAGGGCACCTTGTTTATTCATTCCCATGTTGATGGACATGTGGGCTGCTTCCAGTCAGAAGCCTGCAGTCTTTTTTTTATAAATAAAGTTGCTACAAATATTTTTGTATGTGTCTTTTGGTGGGCATACTCATTTATTTTAGGGGGGGTCCATACCTAGAAGTGAAATTTCTGTAGGTAGGCATGTATTTAACTTTAGTAGATACTGCAAAGCTGTTTACCCAGTGGTCAAACTGGTTTATATCTGCACTGACAACTATGAGGTTTCCAGGAGTTCCACATCCTGGCCAGCACTTAACATACTCCGTATTTTGACTTTTAGCCATTCTGGTAGGTGTAAAGTGGTACCCTATTGTGGTTTCAGTTTGCATATTCATAATAACTGTTGGATATTTAGCACAGGTCTCTGCTATTTAAATATCCTTTTTGTGAAGATCCTCTTCAAATATTTTGTCCTTTTTGTTTGTTTAAAGATTTTTTGGGGGACGTCTGGGTGGGTCAGTGGGTTAAGCCTCTGCCTTCAGCTCAGATCATGATCTCAGGGTCCTGGGATCGAGCCCCACCATCAGGCTCTCTGCTCAGCAGGGAGCCTGCTTCCCCTCTCTCTCTGCCTGTTTGTAATTTCTCTCTCTCTGTCAAATAAATAAATAAAATCTTAAAAAAACAATTTTAAAGATTTTATTTATTTATTTGACAGATAGAGATCGCAAGTGTGCAGAGAGGCAGGCAGAGAGAGAGGAGGAAGCAGGCTCCCCGCTAAGCTGAGAGCCCAATGAGTGGCTGGATCCCAGGACCCTGGGATCATGAACTGAGCTGAAGGCAGAGGCTTTAATCCACTGAGGCACCCAGGTGCTCCGTATGTTGTCCTTTTTAATATTGGCTTGTTTTTTTTTTTAATTGATTTGAAAGGGTGATTCTTATATTCTATTTTTGAACACATTGCCATGTAAAAATACTGCACATATTTCCTTTCAATGGTTTGCCTATTTGCATTCTTTTTTTTAAAGATTTTATTTATTTGAAGAGAGAGAGAGAGCATGAGTAAGCACAAGCAGGGGGAATGGCAGAGGAGAGGGAGAAGGAGAAGCAGGCTCCCACCCAGCAGGGAGCCTGAAACAGGGCTCCATTCCAGTACCCTGGGATCATGACCTGAGCCAAAGGTAGAGGCCTAACCCATTGAGCTACACAGGCACCCCAGCCTATTCACATTCTTAATGATACCACTTAATAAATAGAAGTTCTTAATTTTGATTCCATTTATTTTTTCCATTTATTATTTATTTTCTCTTTTATTATTTTTTCTTTATTCCATTTATTATTTTCTCTTCTTTGGATAACTCTATGCTCTGTCCATTAAAACTTTGCCTACTCTCAAATCCTAAAGACATTTTTCTACTTTTCTTCTAGAAACTTCATGTTTTAGTTCCAAAATTAGGTGTATGGTCCACCTAAAATTTATTGTTTACTTTGATATAAAATACAGGTCAAAGTTATATTTTTCCACACAGACAGCCAGTTGCTTCACTGCCATCTGTTGAAATGACTACCTTTTCTCCACTGGAATTATAGTTGAGACTATGTCATAAACTATACACCTATAGGTCTGTTCCTCTACTCTACTGTATTCCTTTGGTCTATTTTCACACCTCTACTCATTATTAAATTCCTGCAACTTTGTGTGTTCAAGATTATGTTGGCTATTTTAGATCATCTCTATTTTTTTAAAAGATTTTATTTAGTTATTTGACAGAGGGAAAGAGAGATCACAAGTAAGCAGAGCAGCAAGCAGAGAGAGAGCGGGAAGCAGGCTCCCTGCTGAGCAGAGAGCCCGATGTGGAGCTTGATCCCAGGACCCTGCGATCATGACCTGAGCCAAAGGCAGAAGCTTAACCAACTGAGCCACCCAGGTGCCCTGATCATCTCCATCTTTATACAAATTTTGGGATCATTTTGTCAAAATGCTTTGCACTCCCCAGAAAACATTATGGGGTTTTGGTTGGCATTGCATTAAACCTGTAGGTGAGTTTGTTGGAAAGTGACTTTAATATAGCAAATCTCATCTATGAACATGGAATTACATCTTCATTTGTTGAGTTTGTTTGTTTTACTAATGTTTTCTAAGTTTTGGAATAGCAATCTTACACAGTTTTCATTAGATTTATTCCTAGGTATATGATATTTTTGGTGGTATCTCAATAATATTTTTATTTTGTTCAAATTTTTGTAGCTATTAGAGGAAATACAATTAGTTTTTGTTTATTGACTTAATCTGCAACATTACTAAATTCATTTGCTCATTGTAATTTTTCTGTATTCTCTATGAATATAGTCATATCATATGTGAATAATGATAGTTTTGTTTCTTCCTTTTCTTGCTTTATTGCAATGGCTAAAATCTCCAATATTATAATGTTGACTCAGCAGTTGTGGGTATCCCTATCTTGTTTACAAAATCAAGAGGCACACTCAGTGAATATTATCTTACTAATTCTCCAGTCAAACCATACTTTGCATTTGGTAAAAACAAATTGCATTTGGCTATCTCAAATTTAACTGAATTTCTTTGATCTCCACATGATTCTTAAATAAAGATAATTTATAACAAATATTCCACTGTCTAGAAAGTAAAGGATTTTATTTTAGGATATCTTTGTATTTCACTTTCAATGCTGGAAAATATTTGTTAGGGAAGCAAACTTTATGAACTCTAACAGTCCTTTAATGCCTGTTTCTTTATTTGTGACTTACTATACATTACTTTAAAATATAAACAGTTTTTTAATATTTTTTTTCTTTTCGACATTAAGAAGAGATATTCAAAGAGAGCAGAGATTTGTCTTAAATTTCTTTGAATCTCTTAAGGCAACTATCATAATGCTTTCTCTCAATACATACTTTATTGCTTTGGGGAAAAGATCTGTGATTCTTAAATTTGAAATTGTGTTATATGTTATAGCAGCTGTTTAAATAGCACTACATTTTACCATAATATTGCTACAATAAGCAAAGTATAATCAAAATTGCTTTTTTTTCTGGAAAGTATTGATTAAAAAAACTTTTAAACAACCATATACTAATGTGCAAGGAGGCATTTGGATATATATAGCTTTGAAATTATAACAAAACACTTGAGGGGCGCCTGAGTGGCTCCGTTAAGAATCTGCCTTCAGCTCAGGTTCATGACCCCACAGTCCTGGGATTGAGGCCCACGTCAGGCTCCTTGCTCAGCAGGGTAGTCTGCTTCTCCCTCTCCTCTACCCCCCTCCCTGTGCATGCTCTCTGTCAAATAAATAAGATCTTAAAAAAAAAAAAAAAGTAAAACACTTGAAAGCCTTCAGAATCATCAAATAACGTAGCTATTGATCCCTATATATTATTACAACAGTTCTTGTCACCTGACCACATGGGCTACAGAATTTATTCCAAATTAAAAAATACAGTACATATTATAAAATAAAGAATATATTAAAAATAAATATATTAAAAAATAAAGTACATATATTCATTGGCATCATTTTCAGTAACTCTACAGCATAGGGGGAAAAATAATAACATTTTTGTCTTGCCTCTTCTTCCGTTCCTCCCTTCCTTCCTCCTTCCTTCTCTCTTATAAGTTAACCCAGTTGCCTGATTTCAGGCAAGGAAAATTTGGATGATATAAGGGACAGGAGTGTTTGGAGGTATTCTGTCACTATAGACTTAGGAGTGAGCATTTTTATTGTAAGCAAAACCTAATGTGTATTTTTTGTTGTTATATCAGGTCTTAGATAGAGATGTGTGTGCATGCATTAAGGCGGGGAGAGGCAGAAGGATAATATCTTCAAGCAGACTCTGAGGACAGAGTACTGAGTACAGAGCCTGACACAGGGCTTGATCCCAGGACCCATGAGACCAAGACCTGAGCCAAAACCAAGAGTGAGACACTCAAATGACTGAGCCACACAGGCACCCCCTAATGTGTATTTTTTGTTGTTTTTATATCCAGTCTTAAATAATACTTTTATAAACATTACTTTCAATTACATATGCTAAAATATATTTAATCTTATTGGTGTCATTCGTGCACTTAAATTCTTCTATGAAAAAGTAAAGTTGGGGAGCCTGGGTGGCTCAGTTGATTATGTGTCTGCCTTCAGCTCAAGCCATGATCCCAGGGTCCTGGGATCGAGTCCCACATCAGGCTTCCTGCTCAGCAGAGAGCCCGTTTCTCTCCCTCTGCTGCTCCCCATGCTTGTGTGCTCTCACTCGCTCTTCTCTCTCTCTCTCTCTCAGATAAATAAATAATTTGTTTTTTAAAAAGAAAAGAAAAAAGAAAGTTGTTCTTGTGAATGTCAGGGATAGAAATTAGGTAGAAAGGGTTTTTTACTTCAGTCATTAAGTTTGACGTAGAAATAGGAGTTTGTCCTAATTCTAACTCTTAATCTAATTCATTCAAAAGCATTTCGTAATCAACATCCCTAGTACATAGAGAATGCTGCTTCCTAGCTAGCCTGTCAGTCATGTTACACGGGGCCTTTATTTCTCCGTCTGTGCCATGCTTAAAATCAGATGACTTCTTTTACAAGAGACACATATGCAGATACACTTGTAATGCTGAAATTTTGACATTTAAAGATAAATCTGTTATCAGAGAGCTCTATTAAGTAGTCTAACGTATATTCAAATAATAAGATGCAAAATTTATCCAAAAAAACTAATGCAGTCTACTGACAGCAGGGTACAGGGAACTATTCAGAATGAATAGGACAGTATTTGTCTAGTTAAAATTTTATCAGCACATTATTTGACTACCACTCCATTTTATATGACATATACAATCACCTGGACTTATATAATGTTAGTACTTAGATAAAAAATAATTGCAGCTCAAGACCCTATAATTCTATATGTTTTCACTGTAATTGGTACGGTCATTTTATGTATGAAACACATTTCACAATATCTCAATATTTTAACATTTTGTTTTAATTCACTTAACCATTAATCCCCTTAGCCGTTGAACTGCTAAATGTTGTTATCGCTATAAATCAACAATAAGCAGATTTAACAAACTCACAGTTTAATGTGCATGGGAGCATAGCTTCAGAAATCGTCTCAGTGCAACCTTATGGATTATCTTATTATATTTGTACCTTACACCTTTTGCATTACCCAGACGTATGTATGTACATATATTTATGTGTACATTTTCAATGTTGGAAATTAACTTGCAGTGTGTATATCAAGTGATTTGGATTCTTAACTAGGCTACATCTCAGAGAAATCTCCAGAACTTACGTTTGGAACATTTTAACCGATTTTGGCTGTGTAATGAAATTTTACACCTACTATCTCATATTTCCCTTCAAATTCCTTTTGAACTACGTTGCGCTGTTTTCCTGGTTCACGGTTATAGAAATGGCTAAAGGGAAATAATGGAAGGATGTTAGAAAGCTAGGGTTTCCTAGATTTTCCTTAAAAAATTGAAAGAGCAAATTCCACAAAATTGGAATGAAACTTGATTTATAGTACTGCAAAGAAAAACCCTGGAATTTGCAAGAAAGGAAGCGAGCAAATTCGGTAACAGCTGCAAGTGAATATGACGGACAGACTGCTTTGCCTTTGGCTGGCAGTTCGTCTACTCTGTGTGCAGCTGCAGGGCAAAGCATCACCAGCTTTCCTCCAGAAACTGGTCTTGGCATTTTCATTGCTGAGGTGTACCCAGCAGTGAGCAGCTGCTAAGATAGCAAAGCAGGAACACTTGTAGGTCTTTCAGCATCTTAGGGGAAAGGTTAAGGAGAGGGAAGCTGTCCCTTGACCCAGACAGAGGCACCAGATCTTTGAAGACATCAGGAGAGAATGTCTTGAAATAGAACAGCCAACACTCAAACTTCCCTGGAAGAAAGAAGAGGCTTAAGGCAGGATTCTCTGACCTCATTTGAATTAGGGTTGAATCAGAGACTCTGACCGAAGAGGGTAGTAACATATTCATCCTACCTTTCTCTAGAAGATCATGAGCTGTGAGTGGCTGACCTTGCAGCCATCACTGACTTGTTATTAATCTGTTCCCCTACTTGGATGGAAATACTGTGGAGGATGTTTGGATCCCATACATAGAAACAGGTCTTACTTAGCAGGAGGCAGAACAGAGCCCATCTCCTGTGTAGCCAAGAAGTTGCACTAAAAACGTCTCCCATCAACCGGCTTTTCAGGTCATCTTTGGGGCTGATGCTGTGCTTAATTAGCCAGCCCAAAATGTGATCCCTGAGCGTTCACATCAGGCAGTTTCTGTGGCATTCTCTGGTCCCGACTAACACAGTAATTGCATCCCAATTGGAAACTTCCATTATGAACTACTTGTACAGGGAAAGCTTTAGCTATACACTTTTTTCCCCAAAAACTGTAAGAAATTTGCTACTATATTAAAGGGAATGGATGGAAAAATCCAAAGTGAACCTTTCAAAGAGTTTGAGAGAACAGAAGATATTGAGCCCAAGCCTTGGAACTAAATTCCTAAGTTTTAAATGGGCAAGGAGGGGAAACACGTAGCGTGACATGAAGGGGAGGGAAGGATAGAGGAATACAGCAAGGCTGCAGTATTCTGCTGTGTTCTCATGTGCCATGGCAGGAAGTTACCATTAGTACAAACAACGTGACACAATACCCTGTGTGTTTAGAAAGATGACCGGGAAGTGCCTTAGGAGCCAGTGGAAATTTATTAGATTAAGATGACCTCAAGCTTGATTTCCCATTTTTACCTAGCATCATAGTTAATTGGCATCTCTGAGACTCCTGTGGTACCCAGGAGTCCAGAATCAACAATTCAGAATCATGAAATCAAGAAAGACCTGGAAATCTGAGTGGAAAGCCAGTCACAAGAAGACAAAGAAATAAAATATTCTTTAATATGCATATTAGGTCCTACAAAGCAAAACACACATTCTAGCATCTCATTGAGACTGAGTGAAAATGATCCTAAAAATGAAGAAAAAACAGAATAGTGAACAGGTTAATTCATTAGTGCTTTGAATTTATTTAGAAAATATTTGAGAATTGTTTGATCTGGCTTGTATAAAAACCAGATAGGTTTCTATTTGTAACTATGTATGTATGTATACAATACATGGAAGATTTCTGGACAGGAGTACACAGTTAACAGTGGTTATTTCTGAAGAATGGCAATGGGATGTGGATTTGTTACTTTTCATTTTATATTTCTCTATTGAGCTTGAGGGAACATTTTTGTTTGTTTTAAAAATACTGAAATACACATAGGTTAAAATAATCATTTTTCTCAGGATTAAACTTAGTTAACATTTTGACATATTTCTTAACATATTTTTCTTCTTTTTTTTGTGTAGAAAACTCTGTTGTTTTGATAAAAGCAATTTAAACAATGCATTAGACTGGAGGAAAAAAAAAACCTCAAATCAAACCATGCAGAGAGACTCAGTGTTAACACTAGATGGATAAAATTCTGTTATGTTCTTCTGTGTGTATCTCTGGGTAAAATCATAGGAAGATAGGTGGATGGATGGATAGATCGATGGACAGATGGATGGACATATACAGATAGAGATAAATCTAGGCAAATAGGACTCATTCTTTACACTCAGATCATAGTATAGATAATATTTTAGTTTAACAGAAGCCTAAAATTGAAGCTTTACTCTTAGAACTGTTGAACTCAAATAAATGATTTATTTTCACATCAGGGGATATCTTTTCCTAAAAGATCCATCTAAGTGTCAAACAAAATTATCTTAATTAAAAACATTGAAGTGGGTTAATGTTTCTTTCTTTTCTTTTTTTAATTTTTTATCCTACAGATTTCAGTTGACTTTTATGAAAGTGAGTATGTTACTGCCTCTCATATTTCCTCTCACTGCAATTTTCCACTTCCAGTTTTTAGTAGTTATATTACTAGTTTTTATACTTGCCAGGTTCTCTTCCTTCACCATATTTTCCAACCGTCAGCTATTATAAACTCAAGTCAGTTCCATGCCCTTGACTAGGCAGTCCTTTGGCTCTTCGCAATTCTCGAATATTTTTTTAATTGAAGTATAGTTGACATACAGTGTTATATTACAACATAGTGACTCCACAAGTCTCTACATTACTCAGTGCTCACTATCCTAAGTATAGTCCCCATCTACCATCATACAACATTATTACAATATTATTATCTATATCTCATTCTTGAATTTTAGCTTGAATTCATTCCTTTGGCTGACTTTTGTTGTCAAGTACTTTTTGGTTCCTTTCCACCTAAGTAGGGCTCATTATGGCTTGTGTTCGATGAATTGTTCTCATATTTGACAATATTGACTTACTGCTTTTTACTTGCATCACACTTTTGGTTTGTGTAATATCCTTCCTTTACATTTTCTGTGATTTAATTTGTGGTGAATTTCCCATTTACTTCTTGTATTCAACTTTGTAGGAGACAAGTCTGAAGGTGAACTGATGTTTCTGCCTTACAGGTGATTGGCTTTTTAGTGCCAGGATGCCTAAAAATACTTTATCCTTAAAACATGATAGCTTAACTTCAGTAGGTGTAAAAGTTGAGTGAGTGTTTCGCACCTGATTTTCTAGAGACCGTGCTCTTTCATTCTAAAGATGTAGTTAAAATTTTACAAGAAGTTTTCTTGGATTATATCTTTAAATATTCTTTTTGATTTGTTAAGTTTTCTACTTCAGGGAAACCTATGAGCTTCATGTTAGATTTCTTTTTCTAAAGTCTTTATCTGTTAGCTTTAGTTTAATTGCTTCAATTTATTTATCTTTCATCTTCCTTTACCATAATTATTTTAAGCCATTCTGTGTAAATAATTGAATTTTCAGTCATTATCTCTTCTTTTTCTAATGTTTTTTTTTTTTTTTTTTTTAGTTTCATAAGGCTACTGATTTGGGTCTTTTCCCCCTTTGGTCAGTTGTCTCCTTTGTCATCTCATTTATTTTGTCATTGTGCCTTTGAATTCTTGTTTTAATGAACTCATGACCTCTTATTGACTTCTACTGGAAGAAGCAGGGTTGAGCATAGTTGTCAGATAAAAGATGCCTGTTAGATTTGCATTTCAGATAAACAAAGAATATTTCTTTTTAGTATAACTATGTCTCATGTAATATTTAAGACATTTTTGTCCTGAAAGTTATTTGTTGTTTATATAAAATCCAAATTTAACCAAATGTCCCCTATTTTTTTATTTTTATTTGCTAACTCTACAGGGTTTTGTACACTCTCTCTCCTTCCTTCCTTTCTCCATTCAGGTGGGTTTGCAGAGTTGTCATAGCATTTTTTTCTTGCTTGTTCTTGGGCATCTTTGCCAAGACATTATATTAGCTTTGACACACTATTGACAGTCTCTTGACTCTCTTACCACCACACTATTTTCTTTATTCAGTTTACAGTTTGAGAACTAGATTTCCTTTTGTGGGTTATCTATTTTTCTGTAATCTAAGGAATGTTGAATGAAGAAGTTAGAGGGAGCTCGTCTCAGATTTTATGACCACTCGTGAGGCATTGGGAGAAGAGTTTTAGTCCTGTCTCTTGGGAAAATATACTGATAATTTCTGTGTGTGTAACCTTGAAACTTCTTCCAAGCATCAGCCAATGAATTGTGCAGGGTAGGATAAGCTAAATTACAACAGCAGATGAAACCCAAATTATAGTGGTTTAACAAACAAAGGATTTTTTTCTTGTTTGCATAACATTTCATTTGCCTCTCCCTCTATTTTGTTGCCATGGCTTTTAGGAAATAATGGCTTCTAAATTATAACTCCTACTAAGCCATCATTCTTAGTTTTATTGTCTTTTAATAATCATTTTTCACCGTTACTTTGATGTTCCTAATTCATTAATCTTTATTAAAAATTTTTTCTATCCATGTGGCTTGGCCCAGCTATTAATAAACGTAGTTTCTTTCTTATAATTAACAAACACAAAGGCATCAAGACTGTTCCTTTCAGAATTAAATATATTATTTACTATATAATTATATATAATTAAATGTACATTGCCATATATAATAGCTTAATGGAAAAATTTATAAGAATTTATAATAATTTAAGAAAATAATAGATAATATGACCTAATGTTAAAGCAGCAGGACAGAAATACTGAGAATTGAATAGTGGCATCAGCTCTTATATTTGCTGTTGGATTCATGACTCATTTTCTTTCTAAGACCACTTTAGGGTTTTACATTTTTCAGGGCTTTCCTTAATAAAGAAATTTTGATTTGCAAAGTTAACATTCTATCATTATTAATTTATTCTCACAGATGCAAAGAATTTCTAAGCAGGAACTTTTCTTGAAAACCTTATGATCTAAATGGTATTAAATATCTAATGATTGAATTCAGTTCCCAAGGGTAATTCTATTTAAATTTATGAATGCTAGTTCATGAGAAAAATTCCATAGGTTTTACATTTTGATAGGCTCTAATATTTGTTATTCAGCTTTATATTATTATTTTGAAATTTAATGAACATTTGTTTGTTCTATAAATGTTTTTCTTAAAATTATCTGTATAACACATTCTCTTCAGACTCACTTGAACTATTGATCTATTTTCCTGTTTATTTATATTAAAAGTCCTTAATAATTATTTGTACATATGTTTCACAGGGTTCACAATCATCATTAGCCATTATAGCATTTTACTGTTTGAATAATAACTATACATCTGTATTTCAACTTGTGTATAAATTACAACATATAATGCATGTAAGATTATCACCCATGATGGACGCCTGGGGGGCGCAGTTGGTTAAGCATCTGACTCTTGATTTTGGCTCAGGTCATGATCTCAGGGTCCTGAATGGATCTCCATGTGGAGCTCTGTGTTCAGAGGGGAGTCTGCCTGAGGATTCTCTCTCCTTCTTCCTCTCTTCCTCCTCCTCTTCTTTCTCCTTCTCTCTCCCCTGCCTCAAAAAATAAATAAATGAATCTTGAAAAAAAGAATGTTTCATTCATGAGATCTGTGAAAGAGAGCACTCGTTGAGAGTGGTGGCCAATCCTAATGGCAGCCTTACTTGTTATGACAGTAATGCAGTTGATTGAATAGTATGGTGATCTATGTAATCACATGGTAACTCTTCTCATTCTAGTTCTAGAAGGTCAGAAATGACATCACTTGTGGGAGTTTGGTCTTCTGCTATCTATAGGCTAAGAGAGACCCTGAAAACCAAGAGCACATTTTAGCCAGACACTGATTGATGCTAAAGCCAATCTGGCATGGTCCTTACTTCTAAATATGAATTATTTCATTTTTTTAAGTAACTTCTTCAGCTTTTCAGCGCTATCCCCTTCCTCAGTCTCTTTCACATACAATAGCCTTTTAGTACAAAGGATGATTTTTTTAAAACCCGCTGAGGGATACTCCATAGCCAAAGAGGGGAAAACATCTCTCTAAGGCCCTGTTTGGGGATATAATATGTAGCATGACTCTTGCCTCTTCGCCTCTGATTGATCCCCTCTAAGTCTATAGATCAAGCAAATGAGCATTGGCAGTAGTAAAGGATAAAGCCTCCAGCGTACTTCTGTCATACTTCAGCATCATTTAAGAATTGAACTGTCAGGAATGAGAGGAGTCAAAATGCTGGGAATGACTCTCTTTTTAGGAGCAAAATTCTAGTCCATATATATATATATATATATATATATATATATATATATATTATACATATATATATGTTTTTATACATATATATATATATTTTTAAAGATTAAATGATTTATTTCAGAGAGAGGGAGAGTGAGCATGAGTGGGGGGAGGGCCAGAGGGAGTGAATCTCCAAGCGTGAGCTTGGAGCCCAAAGCAGAGCTGGATCTCATGACCCATGAGATCATCTCCGGAGCTGGAGTCAGGAGTCAGAGACTTAACTGACTCAGCCGCCCAGGTACCCCTCTAGTGGTAAAAGTAAAATACAACCCTAAAACAAATTAAACAGGCCATATATACTGCCTATAGATAGAGACTCAGTTTTATTAGTATATATTCTAATAAAACTCAATTAAGGTATTCTGATAGAATATCTGATAGATATTCGGATAGAATCAGATAGTTTGACGATGAGATGATAGTCATTCTGATAGAATCGGCTATTCTGTATGTCTGCATCCTCTCTCTAGCAAGATCTCCCATCCAAGTACTAACCAGGCCCGACCCTGCTTAGCTTCCGAGGTCAGACGAGCTGGGGTGCGTTCAGGGTGGTATGGCCGTAGACCCCTCTCTAGCAAGATCATGGGCTACCCTAAGTAAGACCAGAATGGGAACTTTCCTGGCTGCCAAGTGGCCCCAGAGTTCTCCCATCTCACTGGGGAGAAAATGCCAGGGTCCCACGGGTCCCCAGCAATGGCACCAGCCCCTGATGCTGGCATTGAGCTATTGTGAGCTTTCTGCCACCCTGCCACCACGGTTATCGTCCTGTTCCTGAGCTCTGTTTCTGAGGACAGCAGCCTCTGCCCGAGGTGACCTCCAGACCTCAGACCCACCTCTCTTTCAGTAGCCGAGCAGGCGGGTTTCCTAATCCTTTAAATTTTGTAATAATATAACTAAAAGCCCTCCTGGGATGTTAAAGGCAGCAGTGCCTTGTCACCCCATACTAACTCTTAGCTGTATTGTTTGGTGCCAGAAGCAGAAGCTCCCTGCATGCGAGGACTGTCCACAGTCCTTTCTAAGCACCTGTTCCTCACATACGACTGGTTTTCCCCTTTCTGCTTTTTGCAACAATACATCCAAGGGTGGAGCGGCAGTCTGTGTTACTTGTTTCGTGGGGCTTTCCCTCACAATGAAGCAGTAGCCTTCTTAGTATTTAAAGGAACAACCCAGGTCTGGGTCTGTATGACAGATGCTACTAGAAGCAGAATTGAATGGACAAGCAACAAGAACTTACATATGGAGAGGCCTCTTTGTTTGTCAGATTTTTATTTTGTCTTATTTTCCTTTTCAGTGGAATTAGAGGAAACAGAACATTCAATGTGTTCATAATTACCATGAGGTATTCCTGTATCATTGTCTGCCTTTAAAAATAGGACCCCAAGTTTTGAAATTCAAATTCAGTATGAATTGAATTGAGGGGAACATATCTTGTGTTCAGAGGGCGAGGTCTGGGAGTGAACCTGGTGCTCCTCTGAGCAGTCAGCAAGCAGAGCATCTGCAGCCCGCCAAGGTCTGTTGCAAAGGAAACTAGCCCCACCTGTTGTTCAAATTCATTTTGCTTGTGTGCAACTGGAACACCTTCCCTGGAAGCTTCTCCCTGAGTGGGTGTTTCTCTTGTTCTGGGCAGCATCACAAAAAAACGATCCTTCTCAGAAAAAGTTGAAGTAGGGATCCTTTCTAGAAATGTGTCAGTATATTACACACTGACTTAGGAGGAAGTGAACTGAAATTACATAGTTTTATGCGCAAAGTTGTGGGATGTTTGTATTGGCATTGTATTAGCATTTTGTCTATGAAAATGAACAGTGGACAATTTGCTTTTACATTGAACCTGTGAATCGTGTTCTAAAGCTACACTTACTAGCTCTTACCTTGTCTTGGGTTTGTTTTTGTTTTTTTTTTTTTTTCTTTGAGAATCCCATCAATAATAATCTGCAGGCTTATAGCGAGGAGTAACCAGATACCGTATGTAAAACAACTAATATGTTTACTGACAGAGGATTCATTCAGCAGATGTATAGTCTTTTCCTCCTTTTGTGTAGCTTAGCCTGTGAATGTCATTCTAGCGTTGGACTCCAATAACGTAACCTAAGTTATTAGACTTTGCTTATTTCATGTGTTTGCATATGGACAGTAGAGAAGAAGGTGATGGAAAAATCACTGGGTATGTTTGCTTAATCTCTCAGATGCTTTACCACACAAGAGCTATCAGTGAACAGGAAAAGTAGAAACAGGTTTTTTTGTGTGTGTGTTTGTTTTTAAGCACAATTTTAGTAGGAAATATAAATGGTTTCTATTATTTCCAGAGTTTGCAATATAAGCTGGGAAAGGAGGACTCTGCTGATGCACATGACTGATATGAGGGCTCGTGCAAAAATTCAACTTTGTAGAAAATAACCGAGGGGCGCCTGGGTGGTACAGTCAGTTTAGCATCCGGCTCTTCGTCTCTGCTCAGGTCGTGATCTCAGGGTTGTGAGATCGAGCCCAGGATTGGGCTCTCTGCTCAGCACAGAGCATGCTTAGGACTCTGTCTTCCTCTCCCAAGCCAAGCTTGCTTGCTTACTAGCTTTCTCTCTCTAAAATAAATAAATAAATTTTTAAAAATTAAATAATTGAACTTAACAAACATTATTTGGCACCCTTTCTGGACCAGGCACTGCACTTCACCTGAACTTGTTAAGGGTAAAAAACAGACTCATTCTAGACACTACTCTATTCCAGAACCTAGCACCTCGTCCTTGCCTTTATGGAGTTCACATCTAAGAAATTCTGTTTTGGAGGAAAACAGGTTTTTTTAAAAGATTTTATTTATTCATTTGAGAGGGGGAGAGAATATGAAGTGGGGGGGAGGCAGAGGAAGAGGGCAAAGCAATATTCCCCACTGATCAGGGAGCCCGATGCAGGACTCGATTCCAGGACCCTGGGATCATGACCCGAGCCAAAAAGAAAACAGCCTTTTTTAAAAAATCCCCATCATCATTCTTACAATGCTAAAATATTCTAAGAACTAGCCCAAGATATTTGCCAAGGACCTTAGAAGTTGTAAATCCTTAGTTCATTACCTGAGTAACTATTTATCTCTCCATGTTTTAATATAAACTCTCATAAATATCGGCTCAAGCAGTAGGTTCATCTGAATGAAAATTTACTTTTATTTATTGGGATTTAAAACACTTCACTGTGTTTTTTAAAGACAAACTTTACCAATTCAGAGTTCTGATAATGCTAGTTTTCTTGGTGTGTGAACTTTCTAAGCAATGGAAGGAGAGAATTGGCTCTATGCTCAGTGCCCATTGTTTTCCCTTGTCACTGTCAACTGCTACATAGTCTTTTCCACGTTGCAAACAGTCTCTGTCGGGCTTTAAAAAAAAAAAAGTTGCTTCAATTGTGTGTGTATGTATATATGTCTCTCTCTGTGTGTATGTACGTCTCTGTGTGTGTGTATTTGTAAATGTATGCGTGTACATACACATTTCAGTACTAAAGTTTAAATTTTAGCCTTACATAACAAGAGATTTATTTAGAGGTGGACTATTTGAGCACTGAAAGTATGTTTCTGAGGCTTCAGGGCTGCTGGGCTTTATTTGGAAAATAGTCATACAGGATGAATGCAGAGGATTTTTTTTCTAATTAAAGACAGGAACTTTAAAAACTGAATTCCATTATCACTGCTACTTTCATGTATTATTTTGGTACCCGTAGGAATGGTATTGTTGAGAAATTCCTGATATCTGACAGTTTGTACCATGCTACATTAACTTCCCAGGATTAAGAAATCATTGTATAATATAGATATAGAAGCTAGTTATTTAATTTGTGGTTATTTTGTGAAAAAAGTGTAAAGAAAAATCTTGCTGTGGCTGAATTTGACAAATGGAGACTAAAAGCAAAATTTGTCTCTCTTATTTGTCTCTCTTTAGTCTCTTTCTCAGCAAAAACAACTTATACACAAAGATTTATCTTTATAAATTGTTAGTTTTATTACGATATTTGTATACTCAATGCTTTTTTGTATACTTTTTTGTATACTTTTTTGATACTTTTTTGTAAGGTTCCAATATGGGGCAGACTGGACCCTGTCTCTCCTACTTATCATGACTGTCAAACAGGGATCAAATGCATGGATGATGTTCTTAAAAACTCTGAAAATAAATAGGAGCAGATGGATTGAGAAGGACCAGAAAGAAAAATACTATAAAACTAGTGGTGAGTTTACCATGTTTTTCTTCTAGTAGCACTCAGCTTCAACTTGGGGAAACTCAGAAGTGAACATCAATCGGAACAGAAAGAGCTCCAGGTAAAGATTTCCAGTTGTGGCTCATGGATTAGAAAAGGAGTCTTTGGAAGAAACAGCAATGGCAGTGCGGGTCTTACAGGGATCCAAAGGTCTTAGGTCCCAGGAGGATGGAATAAACTTTCTCCTCTTTCTCTCTTCTAGTTGGCCTCCAACATGGGATCTATGGCACAAGTGTGCATAATAGAGAAAAACAAATAAAACCTCAACTTTCTGGGTAAAGAACTAATAAGAAGAGTTTCAGGCAACCAAATAGTATAATCGGAAAAGTTTTAAGAAATGTACTAAGGAGGACACCTGGGTGGCTCAGTGGGTTAAGCCTCTGCCTTCCGCTCAGGTCATGATCTCAGGGTCCTGGGATCAAGCCCTGAATTAGACTCTCTGCTCAGCAAGGAGGCTGCTTCCCCACCTCTCTCTGCCTGCCTCTCCACCTACTTGGGATTTCCTCTGTCAAACAAATAAATAAATCTAAAAAAAAAAAAAAAAAAAAAAGAAAGAAAGAAAGAAAGAAAAAGAGAAAAGAAATATACTAAGGGCTATAGCACCTTCCAAATTTTACTCTGGCCATTGGATAGTACAACATACAGCATATATCTGAATAGTGCTAAAAAGGCTTTGGAAATAGAACTGACATTCAAACAAAAATACAGGAAACAGAAAGCTGCTCAAAACTTGTGGACTGAACCCTCTTGGGTCAATTACCTAAATAAGAAAGAAAAAAAACAGTTAATATTTTCCAGAGAATTAACACAAAAACAAGATCCAGAGTCCTATAATATTCAAAATGTCTGTGATATAAAACAGAATTACTTAGCATATGAAAAATTTGGAAAATTTCAACTTGCACAGAAAATGACAACATATACACGTGATAAAATTTTAGTAATGTATACAATAATAACACTGAGATGACAGATGCTGGAATTATCTCACTGGCTTAAAAGCAGCTAATGTGAAAATGTTCGAATGAGCAAGGGAAAATGCTGTCTAAATGAATGAAAAGAAAGAATGTGTCAGGAAATAAGATATAAAGAAATTATATGATAATTTTAGAACTAAAAATACAATAGCTGAAATTGGGGGAAAAAAAAAAAGGAATCTGACTAGGGGAGATCCAGAGGAAAATGAAAGTGACAGAGAGACCATGAACTTGAAGTCAGATCAATAGGAATTATTCAATATGAATAACACGGAAAAAAGTGATTAAAAAAATAAACATAACCTCAGGAACCTGTGAGACAATATAAAAAGGGTCTAAAATGCTTATCCTTGAAATCGCAGAAAAGTAGAAAGAATACAGTGTGTATATGAGCATGTAAACTCATACAACACATGTGTATATATATCCTTATGTGGATAACACCCTTATGCTTGAAGAGATAATAGCTGAAAATGTCCCAAATTTGGCATATCACATAAACCAACAGATTTAAGAAGCTCAGTAAGTCTAAAATAGGATAAACACAAAAATCCATGGCCAGAGATTCGTAATCAAACTTCTGAGAAACAAAGACAAAGAAAGGTCTTGAAGGAGCTTAGGAAGAACAGTATATTACTTATAGAGGAAAAAATATTCAAAGAACTACAAATTTCTTACCAGATCCCGCAGAGGCCAGTAGGAAGTAGATCAGTCTTTTTAAAGTGCTAGAACAAAAATACTCTTAAACAAAAATTCTATACTCAACTTAAACATCCTCCAGGAATGAAAGTGGGGAAAAAAAGACATTCTCAGATAAAAAAGATAACTAAGACATCCTCTTAAAAGTTCCAGAAGAAATTCTTCAAACATAAGGAGATAAACAGAAGAACAATTTTCTTTGTCTACCAAGAAACTTAGAAGAACAGAAATTGTAACTATCAGAATAAATAAAATATGTATTTTTCTCTTAAGTTCTTTAAAACATATATAGTAATTGAAAGCAAAAATTGACATTGATACATGTTATTATATGCAGATATAATTCATATGTCTACCTTAACAAAGAAGGGAATGGGAGAGGAGTGTATGGTGGTAAATATGGTTTTTAAATCCCACTAGAAGGTATAAAATTTTAATTCTAAGTAGAATATGAAAAGTGATTATGTATATTGCAATTTCTGGGGCAACCATCATATAAAAATTACATATTCACAATGAGATTAAAAAAAATAGATAAATTTAAGTGAAATATTGAAAGAAGATCCAGTCACACAAATGAGACAGGAAAGTTAAAATAGAAGAACAAAAATCAGAAAGAACAAACAGAAAATAAATAAAAAGACAGATGTATACTACATTAAATGTGTATATATTAAATATAAATGGTCTAAAATATCAAATAAAGGACTTCAATAATCAAAGTGGATAAAGAAAAATATATGATGCAACAATATGCTATGCATAATAATGCCACTTTGAAATAATGGAATATCTATGTTTAAAAGATAGAAAAAAATAGACCTACAAACATTAAATAAAGGAAAGTTTGAGGTGCTGTGTTAATATCAAACAAAACAGACTTTAGAGCAAAGAAAATGACCAGGGATAAAGAAAGAATAAAAGAAACCATTTACTAAGAAGACATACCAATCTTAAGTAACTCTGTACCAAACAACAGAGTTTCAAAATCTGTGAAGTAAAAACAGACATAGCTGAAAAAAGAAACAGTTGTATTTACTATAATATTTCAAACCTTCAGTACTCTCTCAAAAACTGCTAGAACTAGTAGACAGACAATCTGGTGGTGTAGTATGTGGAAGAATTAGAAAAATAAAACCACTATCAATCAAATGGAAGCAGATAACATTTATTAAACACCAACAACCCATAGCATATATATTCTTTTCAAGTGCATATAAAATAGTCACCAAAGTAGACCTTGTTCTGTGTCACAAGATAAAATTTTTAACAAGTTTAATAGGAATCACATTGCAGGAAGTACAGGGTTTTTTTTTTTTAATCTTTAATCACAAAAGTATGTTTAGCTCACTATCCACAGTGGAATTAAATTAGAAATTGGTTTATCCAAGAAAAGACTTTTAAACACTTGTAAATTCAACAACAAGCTTCTAAATACTCATGGCTATAGAAGAATTCTTAAGGAAAATAATAAATTATTTTGTAATAAAAATGAAAATACATCCTATCAAATTTGTGGGATACCAGCAAGCAGTGTACAGATGAAAATTTATAACAACAAATGCTTACAAGAGAAGGCAAGTTCTCAAATCAGTAATCTAAACTTTCACATAAAGAACTTTAAGAACAATTGGAAAAATAATAAAAATAAGAGAGAGAGAAAGTAACAAGAAAACAAGCAAGCAAGCATGAAAATATAAAAACAGTAGAGAATCAGTGAAACCAAAAACTGGTTCTTTGAAGAGATCAATGAAATTGATAAACGTCTAGCAAGACTGACTGGAAAAAGATAGAAGATACAAATTACTACATCAGAAACAGAATAGGGGCCATCATAACAGACTCCATACTATTAAATGGATAATAATTCTATACTATAAATAATTCTATGAAGATAAACTTTACAACTTAGATGAAATGGTCCAATTAAAACCAGAAATTACTAAAACTCACCCAAGATTAAATAGACAACTTTATTAATCCTATAACCATTAAAGGACTTGAATTCATAGTTTGTTTGTTTTTAAGATTTTATTTATTTATTTTAGAGAAAGCAAGAGCAGGAGGGGCAAAAGGAGAAGGAAAGAAAGAGAATCTCAAAGCAGATTCCATGCTGAGCACAGAGACTGAAGCAGGACTCCATCCCAGGACCCTGAGATCGTGACCTGAGCTGGAACCAACTGCACCACCCAGGAACTTCATAGTTTAAAAACATTACAGAAAGAAAATTTTCCACACTAACATGGTTTTACTGGTAATTTGACAAAACATATAAAGAAGGAGTCAAGTAAATTCTAAGTAATTCTCTTCTATAAAAGAGAAAAAGAGGTAGCACTTTCCAACTGAATTTATGAGGCCAGCATTACTTTGACACCAAAACCTGATAAAACAGTGTAGTCAAACTATGGATCAGCCTCCTTCATGGATATAGATGCAAAAATCCCTTTCCCTTACCAGCTTTATTGATTTATAGTTGACGTATAACATTGTGTACATTTAAGGTATACAACATGTTGATTTCCAAAATGATTAGCACTAGAAGGTTAGCTAACACCCCCACCCATTACATAATCACCATATCTTTTGTAGTGAGAACTTTTAAAAGCTACTCTTCGGGCAACTTTCAAATATATAGTACAGTTCTATTAATTACAGTCACTATTCTGTGTATTGGATCTCCAAAACCTATTCCACTTATAAATGGGAGTTTGTATGGTTTGACTATCATCTTCCCTACCCCTAGCACTTGGTAACCATTATTCTAATCTGTTTCGTTGAGTTTGACTTTTTTAGATTCCATATATAAATGATATCATACACTATTATCTTTCTCTTTGTGATTTCTATCATTCATTCCCTCAAGGTCTATTCATGTTGTTACAAATGACTGAATTTTCTTCTTTCTCATGGCTGAAGAATATCCCATTGTAGGAATATACCGTATCTTCTTTATCTGTTCATCAGTTGATAGACAATTAGGTTGTTTTCCTATCTTAGCTATAGTGAATAATACTGCAATGAAACATTGGAGTGCAGATACCTCTTTAAGTTACTGTTTCTTTTTCCTTTGGCAATATGCTCGGAAGTGGGATTACCAGATCCTATGGTAGTTCTATTTTTAATTTTTTGAGGAACCTCCAAATTGTTTTCCATTATAGCTCTACCAATTTACATTTTTACCAACCATGTATACAATAGTTTCAAAAATCCTTCACAAAATATTAGGAAATCAAATCCAATAATACATATATATATAATAATACACCGTGACTAGGTGGGTCTTATCCTGGAATTGGGAGATAGGTTTAATTTTTTTAAATTTTAATTAATGTAATCCCCCAAGTAAAGAGTTTTAAAAAAAGAAAAAAAAATACATGATCATTTCAACGAATACAGAAAAGTCACTTGACAAATTCAGCATCATTCATGATAGAAAGTTTCAGCAAACTCAGAGTAAAAGGAACTTCCTCAATCTGATAAAAGATATCTACAAAAACCTACATACAGCTAATGTCATGCTTAATGACGGAATACTGAATTTATAAATTTGGTTTGCTAATTTTGTTTAGAGCTCTTCTACGTTCATATTTGAGACTATTTTGAATTTGTACTATGCAAAAATGGTGTCAGGCTTTTGTTGCTTTGGTAAAATGAACTGAGTGTTTTTGTATTCTAAACTCAGAAACCATTTGAATACTGTAGTTATTATCAGCTACAGTAATCAAGATAGTATGGTATTAGAGAAGAGATAGATACATAGATCAATGGAACAGAATCCAGAATCCAAAAATAGACTTGCACAATTATGCTCATTGATTTTGGACAAACATGCAAAGACAATTCACTGTAGAAAAGATAATCTTTTTGACAAATGATTTTGGAAAAATTCAAATTCCATATGTATACAAAAGGAAACTCCACCTAATCTTCCTACTCATATAAAAACAAGCTCCAAATGGATCATAGACCTGAAAGTAATACAAATTACACAAACTTTATATGAAAACAAAGGAGAACATCCTCATGGCCGGAGTTAGGCAATGAGTTCTTAGACACGATGCCTAAAAAGAAGAAATATAATTTGTCAGTTACCTTTGATCAATTGGACTTTATCAAGATTAAAAACTTTTCTTCAGTGAAAGACACTGTTAAGAGAGTGAAAAGATAGTCTACAGACAGAAATAAAATATGTACAAATCTCATATCCAAGAAAGGACTTGTATTTAAGGTATATATATATTTTTAAAAACCTCTGAAATATCAATGACAAGAATATAGACAACCCAGTTAAAGAAACAGTAAAAAGTCTTGAATAGACCTTTCACCAAAAAGGATATAAATAAGATGATAAATTATATGAATATATATACAACATTATTAGCCATTAGGGAAATGACAAAGAAAATGACAATATGATATCACTACAATGAGTAATTAAAACAAGTTAAAATGAAAGACTGTCACTGTTAATGCCTAATAAGGATGTGGAGGAGTGGAACACTCAGACAATACAAAATGGAATAGCCACTTGAAAAAGAGCTTGGCAGATTTTCCTAAAGATAAACTGATGCTTACCATATCACCCATTTCTTAGTATTTACTGGAGCAAAATAAAAATGTCTGTTCACACAAAGACCCATCCATGAATGCTTATAGTACTTTTATTCATATTGGCCCAAAGTTGGCAATAACCCAAATGTCCTTCAACAGATGAATGGTTGAAGAAACTCTCATTCATCCTTACAATGGACTACTATTTCTCTGCAAAGAGGAATAAGGTAGTAAAACATGTGGCACTTTGAATGGATTCAGCATTATCCTGAATGAAAGAAGCCAACCTCAAAAATTACATATTGGGTAGTATAACATTTCAAAAAGGCAAAGATGTCGTGATGGGAACAAATCACCGAGGGCCAGGGTCTGGGGCCCTGGAAAGGATGCATCTACAGGAGAATAGAATGAGAAGTTTTTTGAGGGGTGATGGAAGTATTCTGTATCATGATTCTGTGGTAATTAAGCAAATCTATACATGTGTTATAATTCAAAAAATTTTATCATAAATTAATTTTTTAAAAAAATCATGAAAAAAAAGTCTTCTTAATGAATATCCACTGACTAGATTATTTTCCAAACTCCATAGCAAGCAGTGGATAGCTTCCATTCTCTGGCCATTTTCTCTACTTGTTTACTCATGATTGCTCTCTTCTGTTACAGTTCATGGTGTATCTCTCCTCCTGAGTGTCTCATTCACTTGAGTTTCTCTTTATTCTCTAAAGATCCAAATCACACTGCACAAGTCTCACCAGTGCTGATTAGTTGAGACCACACCATATCTGGAGCTAGTTACCTGGCAGATGTGATTGGTGACAACTTAACCTGACTCACCAAAGTCACACTCCATTTTCAGATTCTTGAAACGGGATTGATGTTCTCATCTGTAATGTTACAAAACTCCTTTAGGCGAGAACAAATTTCACCCTACTCTCATTCTGAACAATTTCCTGTGATTCTGATACTCCCGTGAAAAGATGGGAGCAGCTGGGAGTATTTACCTGGAAGAAATACAATTGAAAGGAGCTAGTAAAACGTTCAAATCAGTGGTGAATAGTCAGTCTCCATCTTAACAAAGGGGATAGGGAAAGGACATGCTCATCAACTGTACCACGAGGGAGTAAGCAGTACTCTAAGGAGGAATTTCCTACCAAGAACATTTTCACCCCATTGGAAAATGTGGCTGATGTTGGTCACAGAGTCATTCTCTAGATCTCTTCAAGAGAAGGGGAGATTCTTAATTGTCTACAGTGATGTAAGGGAGGCCCAATGGAAAGCTCGGAGGAGGTCGTTCTCTAGCTTCATTTTGGATTCTGGCATGCTTCCTTTAGGATCAGGCTGCTCTTTGTCAGGTCAATATTTAAACAACTTGAAGACTGCAAAGCTTCTTCTCTTGAGATGAGAGGCAGCTTCTCCTCCACTAATGATCTGAATTTAACACTGAATCACTTAGGGCCAGATTCATTTGCAAAATATTTGCTCAGCTTTGATGCTATAAAAGCCTCTCCAAAGCCAAGGAAACTCCAAGAAATGGATTATTCATGCAGCTCTGCAGAACCTGGTATCACATGGACTGTTTAGTCCTTTCCTAAGCATTAACATTATAAACTTATGAAAATATATTAAGTATATTTTACGCAGTTATGATCCAATTCCAGTCATCTTAGTGGAGCTTCCTGTTCTTTCTGTGGGAATTGAAAGCCCTCGTGAAGGCAGATGGTAAAACCCAGAAACCCTTGCATGTTTTTCTTTCATTAAGCTCCTGGCTAATTTCTGATAAGATGTCACAGATTTAATCAGTTTTAGTTTAAACAGCAGCTTGAGGGGGGAAAAAATGATCTTCTTTTCATTACCATTAGAAAAAAAATCTTATAACTAAATTTTGACTACACAGTGATATTTAATAGCAAATATTTGCAATTACGTATTGTCGACCTTTGTGGATTGGAGAATTCAGTATTATTTTCTTTAAAAGGAAATTGGGCATCTGTAGAGTGTTGAAGGAAACAAATCCAAGAGCAAGATTTTGAAAGATGGTTATGGATTTTGTAAATCTTTATGAATGAGAGAGAATATTATGGTTTATGATCTGGGCCCTGGACGGGAGTAGAAAATTTCTAAAATGAAGTATCATTGCAGGCTGATTACCTGCACCTGTCTCTACATCTCTTGTTATCAGTTCTGAGACTTTCCCAGGGACATATGATATTTAAGAGCATGACTATGGACATCAGACAGGTGGGGTGAGATCTAAAACGTACCAGATATTGGTGGTATGATAATGAGTAAGGCCATTTGCTTTCATCCTCAAGAATACCCTCCATACAACATTATAGGAAGAAAAAGCTTGTAGTTAGTTAGGAAGATTGATTACAAGGAGCCTCGTTATCTTGAAACATGTGATAATATCTGTTTCATCATATCTTGTAAAAATTAAATAAGATGATGTATATGAAGAAGTTAGCACATGTCAAGGCTTAAAAATGGCAGCAACAAAGAAATATTAAGTAAAAATGCATTAGACCAATTGGTGTCTATTTTCACCAAGGACACAAAACAAACAAAATAGGTTTTCTGCTTGTTTCTGCCAATATAGAAGGTTCCAGAAGTGGCTGGAGTGCAACTTTATGTTTAGTTTCTGGGAGGTCACAATTTTAATGAATTAGGATTTTACTGTTCCTTGGGAGCTCTTCTACGAAGTGGGGTTCTTTCACTTCTGGAATTCTCGGGTTTCATTTTCCTTCTAGAAGGTTGATAAATAATAGTTTAAAAATCACAGGAGGTAAGAGTGCTGTTTACTGCTGGAAAGTGAGGTCCATATTTGTTGGAAAGTTCTTTCTTTCTCAAGTGTTCTATTTTTAGAACCTGCCACCCTTCCACCCCCCTCCCTTCCCATGTGGCTCCTTTTAAATACCTCCCCCACCCCTCTAGCAGATATAGTTTTCTCCCTGAGAGGAGAAAACTGTATACATGCCACATGACCTCACCCCTCTTTTAATTCCTCCTGCTCCCACCCAAAGCTAATCGTGTGGTGCCGAGTCATTTGTAGACTGGCCATGAACTTCCAATATGGCCCTCCTGGCTAGGAAAGATAAGATGTCATCTTGGAGAATTTGACATGGACAGAACAAAGCCATGAGCACTAGAGTTGAAAGTTTATGATAGAACAAGATGGCCATCATGGGCAGTGAGTTAAGCTGAAGTTGTGAAAAGTAGAAACGAGAATATAAGTAAGTGTGATTTATAACATAAAGATGGATGCCTTATGATGTAGAGAAAAGGTGTGTAGATTAGAAAGTGAAAAAACCCAGAAGGTAGAAAGAAGCAAATGGGCTAGATTTGGGGGTACATAGAGAGTGGCCAAATCCATACAACTCTGTACCTTTAATGAGCATTTTAGTGCTTTTGTTTGAAGATCTGAAGCTAAGGAAAATTGTAATTCCATTGGAAAAGCCTCATAGTAAATGCCTCCATATTCTCCATTATAAAATCCACAAAGTTTCATGGTTTTTGGCAAAGATGCCAAAGACAGCAGGAGCTACCCTTGTGTTTTTAGTCACCCAAACATTTGCTTCTCTTTTTTTTTTCTTTAAAGAATGTAAAGAGTATTTTCTAGAATTGATATAAAAGACTGCCTCGTTTGTTTATGTATTTTAAAATATATGTTGACTACCAGTGATCTGTAATATCTTCTGCTAGATCAGACATCTACTGCAGGGAGCCAGGGACCCAGGAAAAGTTCATGGCCTTATGTTAGGAGAGAGATGAGTGAACTGTTCCTACAACATAGATGTTGCATGCTGGGATATTGATAAACACAGTGTGCTGCAGGATCTCAGGGGAGGGCATCTAACCCAAACAGTTCAACAGTGGTGGGGAAGAGAGGGTAAGGAAGTTTCCCAAAGAAGTACATAGGAGCAGCAAACTTGACTTGCCAGCAAACTCAGCCAGGAGAAAGGCAAAAGGAAATGCATGTATGAAAGCCTCCAGGGAGACAGAGAATGAGGTGTTCAGGAGTTGCAAAAAAAAAAAAAATCTCACACACACGGTGTGAGAGGAGGAATGATAGGAGATTTGTGTGAGGGACCCTGGGGGGACCATGGAGGGAGGTGTTCGGAAGGAAAGATCAGGACTTGAGAACTGTTTTATAGCATATCACATAGTTTGGAGTTGATCTTTACAACATAGGATTTTAAATTAAAGAAAGGTATGTGCACGTTTGCTATGGGGAGGTAAAGAAATGATCAGCCTGGGGAGATATTAAAAGAGGAGAACTGGCTAGACTGAAGACTCAGTATAGTACACTAATTTCTGGACCTTGGCATGCTGGAGGGTTGACGCAACATGACACATCTGAGGAAGAGTAATTCTCATCAAGGGAATGCAGGTGGCTTTGAGATATTGAGTTGTCTGTGGGATATACCAGAGGGGGGACAGAGTAGATTGCAGGACACAGAAAGATCTAGAAAACAGGAGAGAAATCCAAGAAGAAAATAGAACTTCAGCTTCCATCTCTGTAATAGCCACGTGGTTGGGTATCTCATTAATTTTAGCTATATCACTAATTCAAGTTCTTTATACTTCCCAATCTATAAAAAAAGATTAGGAATTATTCACCTTATATTTAGATTTAAGAGTTTATAATTTTAGTGAGTTGTGTAGTCCAAAAGTTTGATTTTGAATGGATAAACAAAATCAATTCAAGTTTTGTCTTGAATTTAGAAATGTGGGGGGAAAACACTTTGCTCACTTGCTTTTATGCATAGCAGAGAGGTAGCTCTTATAGGCTAACACAAAAATGAAAAAAATTAAATCATAATTTGTCATGATTTTTATTTGTTTTGTTACATTCTATTCCTATGGATTACATACTCACTATGAATATTCTGAGGAGCACCAGGGTCTGCCTTAGATGTTTAGATTAAAGTTGAAAAAGGTAAGGTTAACTGCTTCTGTCACCATATTGATCCCTACATTAGATCTGGCTGATGTGGAGAGCTATACTGTTTCCCCAACACATCCATACACCTATAGACACAGGAAACCTTGGCAATGAACACAAAATAAGTCTCCTTGGAAGAAGAAAGCCACTCTTTGGTTAAAGTACATAAGAGTGAATGATACAAACATAGGAATTGATTGATACTGGTCTATTTTGGAGACTCCTTAATGGCTAGGTGGTAGAGATTACCTCACTGCCTGGATTGACTATAGATGCTCTGTGGTTTCTGAGGGTGCATATTTGACCGGAAGGGGCACGAAGGCAGTATCCATTTCATTTTGTTTGCCATGAATCCTCCAAGCTTAGCATAATGCCTGGTAGCTCTGTGCTTTACAGACATGTGCTGAAGGAGTGAAAGAACAAGTGAATAAAATAATGTTTTCACTAGTAGCTATGGATTGAGGGTAGAACTAATAGGCAGAGCCCTCAGGAACTCTGGATAGCGCTGCACACATTTGGTCACTCAGTGGCTCGGCTTGTGTAAAAATTGCAGCTCTGGAATTGAACTGAGCAACCAGGATGAGGGGGTCATGTTTTTGATAAAAAAGCCTCTTCTCATCATGAAAGCTACTGGGTGGCCTCTGACATGATATGTTTAGTTATCAAACATGTCAGCTAATACCATGGAGAGACCACATGTATTAAAAGTGACAGACATAACAAGGGTCAAAGATTAAAGGTGAATTGCAAAGGGCTTTGCCGGCATCTCTGTTGTTATAACAGTTTCGAGTAGGTGAGATCCATGAGCAAAAAAGAATTATGAGGAATCATGGTGAGTAGCAGTTCACTTTCTCAGGCTGCTAAGGAATTTTTTACCACATTGAGCCAATGTTCTTTAAATGCTGTAACAATTATTGCATCTGTGTTGTTCATGGGACAGTACAAACATACTGGAAATGCTCACCAGGTTTTGCTCATTGACTTTCATTTACCTAATTTTTATTATTTTTCCTGATTACAAATGTAGCATTGACTCATTATTAAAAAAATGAGTGAAGAAAGCTGATATAGAAAGTAACACTGCTGTGTAGTCCATACCCTAAATATGACATTGCTTGCTCTACGTGGCTTCCGTTAAATTTAAGGGTGGTGGTTTGTCCTTAATCAGACCTCAAGAACTGTTGGAGGGCTTCTTGTGGTCTGTCACTGTGTTGTATACTGTGGTATGTACAGAAATTCCCAACATAGCCATGGAAATAATGGAGAAACATGAGGGAAATCGAATGGCATTACTCTATGCCCAGCAGTCTCATAAAATGGACACCCCGTGATGAGTGTGATTAGAGCAGGTCATATGACTGTGAGTTCTTTGAGTGCAGTGGTCAAAGTCTATAACTTTGGATCCCCAAGGGTGTCAACCCGAATGTTCACTTAGCACTTTTTTTTAAAGATTTTATTTATTTATTTGACAGAAATCATAAGTAGGCAGAGAGAGGGAGAAGCAGGCTCCCTGCTGAACAGAGAGCCCAATGCAGGGCTCAATCCCAGGACCCTGAGATCATGACCTGAGCCGAAGGCAGAGGCTTGAACCCACTGAGCCACCCAGGCGCCCCAAAAGATACTTCTTTTTAATATTATTATTATATTTATATATTTTTATTACAGTTGAAACACAGTGTTGCATTAGGTTCAGATATACAATATAGTGATTCGACAAATTTATACATTATGCTATATTGACAACAAGTACAGCTATCTCCTGTCCCAATATATCACTATTACAATATCGTTCCTTATTCTCTATATTCCTAGTGCTGTGCCTTTTATCCCCATAACTTTGTAACTGGGAGCCTGTGGTCCCCACTCCCCTTCACCCATTTTGCTCACCTCTCCACTCTTCTCCCTTCTTGCGACCATCAGTTTGTTCTCTGTATTTATAGGTCTGATTCTGCAAAGCAGATTTATTTCTAAATGCAGCCTTAACTTCCATGTTTTGGACTAGCTGGCTGGAATGTTGTTATTCTTCCTCAAAAGTTTTGAATAAAAACACAGTCAATGATAGTTATGAGGCAAATATTTTTTTTGTGGGTAATATTGGAACGCTGAGAAGAAAATCTGGTTCCATATAAAATATACTTCAAAATCTGTTTAATATGCTAAGAGCAAGAATTTTTTGTTTGACACTGGTCAGCTCCATTCAAAATTAAGTCATTTTCCACTGGACATCAATATAATCTATCATTATAAAGATCTATTATAAGTGGTTTATCTAAACCCTACCCCCACTCTACTTCTTGGTATGTAATTCCATTGAAAATCTAGCTACTGTTTTAGAGATTACAGTAAGGGAGAGCATTTCTCAGAAGACAAATATAGAAGAACCTAAAGTTACTATAACTACATTTGGCAGATTACATAATCTCCTTCCCTATTTTTCTCTTCCCTCCCTCCTCCTTTGTCACAAAGCCCACGAGAAGGCATACTACATATTTTGACACATTTTCTTGCTTTGAATAGCTATGTACTCATTTGGCCCTTTTAAAATAATACTTCTTCCTTGTATCTTCTACTTCAAAGGTATTCTACTTCAGAGGCTGGAAAGAAGACTTGCTCGGGTGTTGTCCATCCAGATAGACTACATGGTGGTGTTTTTCTCGATGACATAATACAGGGCCATATTCCCTCGGGACTGTAGGCTGAGAACTATGATTTTGTTCGCAGATCAGGTAGAGGTGGTTCCATCTTCCAGAATGAGATCTGTGTTAACACAGTTCACATATTGTATTAAATATGAACCAGAATGCCAAGGTTTTTATTCACAGTGATAAACACAACTGTTAAATGGGTTGCAGTGCTCAGGTCCATAATAGTTCACAGAATCTTCTCCCCTTAGACAAGCAGCATGGGAATTTAAGTTATAATCAGAGTGCCAGATTATCAACTTATAATGAGAACTGCATCTGTCTGATGAGAAAGCTACTTGAGCTGGCCTGACAAATGCATTGTTTTCCTACAGATTAATGACAGAGGATGCCAAGTTTTCTGAAAGTTGCTAGAGGACTATGGATTCAAAACAGTGGGAATGAGTTGCTCTTATGTTTATCTTCCAACCTAAGATGGTTTTAACATTCCCTCCTCTACCAGGCTGGCCTTGCCAAGAAAACTATACTGCACTAGTCCTTACAACCAAAGTCAGCAACACAGCATTTGTTTCCTGCCTTTCGTTTTTCTGTGATGTTGTTTACTGACTACCTCTTTATTTAAAAAAAAAAAAAAAAAAAAAAAAAAAAAGACATGATACAATCGATTGGGTTTTTATCTACCGTAGTATTAATTCATCCACTCTTGATCACATATTAGCCCTGTAGCCTTAAGATTACTTTCACATAATCTTTATGGGCAGTTGGGGTCCTTCCAAGTGCTCAAATCAAACATGTGTAGTTTCTTTGTCTAAGTCCACATTTGTTTAATCATATTCTGTATTTTTAAATTCTGGAAATCAACTCATTGCAGCCGTCTGGCACTGAAAACACTCCTCTTTCTTTACTACATTTCCCAAAATGGCAAAAGAGGCAGGTTTGTGGGGAATCAGGGGATATAGTAGTGTTCTCAGCGCCTGATATTTAATGCAAATTGAAATGAAGATAAGGCTTATTTGAAATAGAAAGGCAGGCAGGCAGGAAGAAGGGAATGCCAAAGAAGTAAAAAAACAAAAACAACAAAAAAAACCCACCTTGATTCTCCTTTTTTGGAGATTGTAAAGAGATTATGAGATGTTTTGAGGGATGCAAGTAGTTTTTCCAGTAAGTGAATATATTAACTTCCCACACCTCCTGGGAGCCTTAATGGAATGACTCCAGAATCTTATTCTATCTCCTAACACAAGTGGCGATATACAAAGGGTCACCAATATGGTTTTCAGGTACCCACATTCAATGATAATCAGCTTCTTCAAAATAAAGGTGACAAAAGTCATAATAATCCCATTATCTTTGACCCATGATGAAATGTGATCATTTTTTTCCTAATCCAATATAGTAAGCCGTTACAATTTGTTAAGACTCGATCTCTTTATGGAGAGTGTGTGTTTATATGGAAAGATTAAGGTAATCTGGAATTCTGAAGCTGTAACTATGTAATGACATTGTACTTGATCAGTTATTGATTTGTCTTTTGCCATTTATTTATTTTGTACTGAGCCCTACCCTGGAAGATGGCATGATGCTTTACACCGAGTCTTACATGTTTGAACTTCACAAGGGTTCAAAGGTTTGCACATGGCCTGGAATGGTAAACATTTGTCCTAAAATCATCCTTCAGCTTCTGACTAGTCTTGTGATTTAATTGCCACCTCATTAATATGGGCCACTGGTTGTGAATTTGTCAAAACAAAATACATCAAGACAGTTGAGTGAGGTGTTTCATGGTCAGAGACTTTTACCCCTCCCCACTGGGACCCTCCATGTTTCTTCAACTTCCAACTTCAAGAGACTGGTTTGATAAACATGCCCTGTCCCCTAGGTCACTGGGTGTCAGTTCAGGTTTTTTGAACTTTTTACTTTTTCTGTGTAAGTATAAGCAAAGTACTTACTGGGTTCTAAAACTAAAAAAGTCTAGGAAGATAAAGGACCTTATTGAAACAGTGAGGTAAGCAAAATATCTTTCTGGCTCCTCACCTTGCCTTTTTGTGAGCTGGTTAGCCTCCTTTTAGTGAGTGACACCTCACCCTCATTTTCCCAATATTTATACCTTTCTAGAGTTTTTGCGTTAAACACATACACACCACACACACACACACACAGGGAAGGACTTTATGTACCCTTGATTACTTAATTGCTAAGGGTGAAATTTAATAGAGGAAGAAGAAGGAAAACTGTAGGAACGGAAAACCATAATTCAAGAGAAATGCTTATATATGTATAAAGTGTATATAAATAAAAATCTAAATATCCTATAGAAAAGTTATACACAGCCTATACAGTAAATAAGAAAATCCTGCTTTCCCTGGTACATGTGTTGCACAGAGAAAATACTGGATAATTACTATGAAAAATATTATACACACAAGTACACATTTATGTATGATCAGAGTATTACAAGCCAGTACATACATTATATAGGGCGCACATGCCTATAATACACATTAAACACTGCTGATGAGAAAAAACAAGTCTCTTGCTCTACTTTCCCCCAATTTCATGCTTATTCCTTAGAAGTATCTATTTCATTTACTTATTTTTTTTTTTTAGGTTTTTACTGGTTCTTATTTCAAGCAATCTAGTAGAAAACTAATACCAGATTTTGTAAATTAACAGATTTAGTAAATTCACTCTGTCCTATGAAAGATGGGGGTGTACTTCATTCTCTTCTCCTTCTCCTGCTATTAATCAAACTCGAACATAATTGTAGGCTTTACATAGATTCCTTAAAGTTGTTTTCTTCCTGTGAGGACTTGCAACCCGCTCTTTTTCCTCATGAGATAAAATGAGGCTCTTAGTTTCTCACACTCTCCCCAATGTTTTCTTTCTTATTTCAGGCCCTACTTCTGTCAACTACTCTCTCTTCACTTTATGCTAAAAATACAGCCAGGTCTTTATCCAAAGATTAATTTTAAAAGTAGAACAATAAACAGTTCCTAATAATTAACATTATTATGATCATATAAATATCATTTAACATTAAGAAGTAAGTTAGGCATAAACTTTTATTTTTTTTATTGTCCAATATCATGACCTCTAGTTCACTGAAAAGATTGCTAGCGTGCAAGTTCTCAAATCAGTGATTTTTTTCTTACATTTAGTTAATTACGGAAGATTAAGCCTCACTTCTTTTACGTGTCAGTGTGTGTGTGTGTTTTTTTTTTTTTTTAAGATTTATTTATTTCTGTGAGAGAGAGAGAGAGAGAATGACTGGGGGGAAGGGCAGAGAGAAAAGTTGACTCCCCACCGAGCGGGGAGCCTGATGGGACTCGATCCCAGGACCCTGGGATCATGACCTGAGCTGAAGGCAGACACTTAACCCACTGAGCCACCCAGGAGCATTCTGTCATCCTTTATCATATCTTACTTTTTACCCTCTCAGTTTCATTTAGTCTCTTTGGCCTGCCTTCCCTGATTCCTGGGAATCTTCCTCTAAGTTGACCTCTTTCATGGTCTACACTGGGCTCATGGGCCTGGACCCATGCACAGCCGACTTCTCCAGTTCTGTTTGGTTCAAGCTGCTGTTTTGCTGTCTAATTAATATTATTAGATTATCCTCTCATTTTATTTATAATACATCCTGAAGTAACTTCCTTTAAAAAGAATATAGGAAGTAACTATCCTGGTTCTTTTTTTTTTTTTTTTAAGATTTTATTTATTTATTTGACAGACAGAGATCACAAGTAGGCAGAGAGGCAGGCAGAGAGAGAGGAGGAAGCAGGCTCCCTGCTGAGCAGAGAGCCGGATGCGGGACTCGATCCCGGGACCCCGAGATCATGACCTGAGCCGAAGGCAGCGGCTTAACCCACTGAGCCACTCAGGCGCCCCAACTATCCTGGTTCTTGTACAGATTCATATTTGTGTGATATTTTGGCTGAATGTAGAATCCTAGGTTGAAAAGAGTTTTCCCTTTGAACCTTGAAAGCTCTGCTCTACGGTCACTGAACTTAAGTACCGGGCAGAGGCTTATTCTTCCTATTTCTCTCTAAAAACTTTTAGGATGATTTCATTATTTGACTTGGTTTTATGTTTTCAGTGACGCCCTTGAGAATCTTTTTGCATTTGTTATGATCTGCATTCGGTGAGACTTCCTTGTCCCTAGATGTGTGGCTTCCCTCAGCTAAGGGAAGTCTATTTCTATGGTTTCTTTAATGACTCATCTTTTCCATTTTCTCTCTTTTCTTTTTGTGGCTCCTAATACACGGAAGTGAGATCTTCCAGATTTATCTTCTCTTATAATTTCTGTCCTCTAAGGTGAGTCTCTATTTGTGAGAGTCCCTGGGCTGTCTTTTTAGTCTTTCTACTGTTTTGGTTTAGGTCAACAACCATGATTTAATTCCTAAGGACTCTTTCTTGTTTTATTTTAATTCTCTTCGAGAAACTTTTGTTTCCATTTTTTTAGTTGTAATAGCTTCAACGATTTGTCTAAGGTCACCAAGGTTTTTTTTTTTCTTTTTTCCTGTTTTCTGTTTCATAAATTGCCTATTTTTCAGCTTGCCTATCTTAGTTTTTATCCATAAAGGTTGCCTGATACATATGATATGCTTGTTTATCTGGTTGGTAAAGTTTAAAAAAAAAAAAAAAAAAAGGTCATTTTCTTTTGCTCTTCTATTAATGTTTATTCTTACAGTTTCTATCCTGAGCGTGGATTTCAGGATAATGAAATAGAAGGGAGAGTGATCAGTTATCTCAAGAGGGCAAAGGGGTGAGACCTGGCATCCGTGGGCTATCACCATAAGAGAATGAGGAATTGTTATTTTTAGATGCCAACATATAATTATTTTTTTCCTCCTGGGAATTATTGCAGGTGTCTTTGTTGTTGTTTTTGTCTTTTACAGAACTGTCAATAATTCTTCTGTTGTTTTGGATGTGGATTTTGGATTATTACCATTATCGTGATATTATCACTTTTTTATTTGCTTGGGATGAGTAATCTAGCTATTTGTTTCCTGGGATCCAGAATGGAGACTATGTACTGAAGAAGACAGCAGTAGACATAACTGTTTCACTTGCAGAACCCATGCTGGGTTCTATTTTCAGTCACGCCTTCCATTTCTGCCCTTAAGCCTCCTGAGTGTCCTTTGTATACATTCATCACCATCAATTCTCCAGTCACAGTATTGCATATTTGGGACTGTGGCTTCCTCTGCCTATTGTTACTAACAGCCCCTTCCAGTCTTCTGCCTGTATCACCACTATCTCAAGGCCTGCACATCTTCCCTTTATCCTGCTGTATACTTATGTCATATAAATATTATGTTTATATGTAATTAATATATAATGTAAGTATATTAATAAACTTAAATACAAATATTTAGTAGAAAGTGGAGTGGAGGCAGAAATGTACTGTCTTCCTGAATCACAGTAATTACTTACCCAAAGCTTCACTACATCAATAGATCAGGGAATGGGCTCTCATTCCTTTGTATTTTGTTTGTTTGGTTTGGGTTTTGTTTTCTTGACTGAAAATACTTTCTTTAAAGCCCCAGCCCTGTGATCAATTACTAATGTACTTACTTCTGAGAGTGTAATACACTCCTGATCCCGATCCCTGGAATTCCTCTTGCCCTAATACCGATTTTTCAGCCTATCCTTTTGTGGTCACATTGGTTTCTGAGCTTTCTCTACCGAATCTGCACACATTTTCCCCCAAGACACCGTAGTAAGTACAGACAATTCCAGATTCACTCTCTTTTTCTTGCAATCTGTAAAAAGAGATATTAACCATGACGCTAGTTTGTTACATAACAGTGTTGTATCCCATGTGCCCTTTTTACCGGTGACATTTCACAGCCAGCCCTGTGGTGCCGGCTTTGGCGAGCACACATACGAAGGCAAGCATGGTAGGTGACCGGGAATTACAGCAGACTTCAGCCCCCCATCATCTGTAGTTTGCTGACTGACTTCATGTTTCCTGTCACAACATGAAGAGGAAAGTCACATTTCAGTGCCTATGATGTTGGTGAATGCCCGCACACAGGCTAGTCAAGGAAAGAGGCAGAATAAGTAGCCCTTAAGCCTCCTTGAGGTTTTGGCTAAAATGAACCCTTAGAATCTTGCTCTATCGAAGAGGGGAAAGGGAAGAAAAATGCCTCTGCCTCTGGTGAGGAGTGGGAGCCACACTCCATGTTGTGTCATAGTAAAATGTAAGTCATGGGAAGACGTTGTACAAAAATAAAATCTAGTCAAAACAGTAACAAGAGGAGGTTGCGGAGGAGAGAAACAGAGTTGCCGGAAAATGGTATTACATGACAGACATACGAGTACCCAAGAGGACGTGAAATTCTGAAAGCCTCTTAGCCAGGTGTGAAGCACAAAGAAGCCTCTTGGCTCTTGTGCTTTTGAAGTATGTCAGCTGGAAGAAGAGCGTGCTCTAGTCGACAGTTCTATTGTGTTCTGTGCAGTGACCTTTTAAAAGAGAAAGGTCCTTTCTGAGAGATTTCAAGTCCACTCATGCATCTGCCTTAGAATTTGCTTGGCAGGAGGTGTGCCTGTCACACCAAACCTTCTTCAGAGCAGAGTCTGCTTAATTGTCTGGAGGAAGGTACTTTCGGGGATTGGTCGATGCAACAGGGGGAGGTCTTCCCTGGGTTTATCTTGCACCTGAGTTGATAGGCTCATCTAGGTTTTGAAAAGTGTGTGTGTATGTATGTGAGTGTGTATATATATATATATAAGCATGTAATGTTGTATAATATGTATACAAATATAAATTTATAAAACATAAATATATAAAAATGTATATTTTCTATATTATAGAAATATATGTGAATTTGTACATGAATATATTTATATTTATATATACATATATAATATATTATAAACATATAAATGTAAATAATATGTATAAATATATGTATATTTAAGTAGGCTCCATGCCCAATGTGGACCTTGAACTCATGACCCTGAGATTGAGAGTCGTATGCTCCACCACCTGAGCCAGCCAGGCACCCCTGAAAAGTATATTAAGAACTAGTTCTACAGACCTCAAATTTGGGCAGAACAAGTTTTATTTAGCTTCGTGTGAGTTCCCAGCATCATATGCATAGAGGTGCTGGAAGCTCTGCTCCTTCCCACAATCTGACAGCCTCACAGAGAGTTCGATAAACCGTTGTTGCCTGGAGAGTGAGGGCTCTTTCTAAGGAGTTCAAGAGTCCATCACATCAAGAAGTGCCTTCTTCCTGTATTTCTCTGAAGTGTCTCTTTTCCCCTATTGTAGCCCAGGGAAGACAAATTCTACTTGTCCATTTAACAAACATGTGCTTACGTGCTATTCTGTGTTAGACATGACACTTAAACCTGGTGGGGGGCAGTCATTGTTGGGGACTCTAATCTAGTGCTGCTTTCTCTGTGAGGCACCCCAAACCTGCCCAAGTGAACCGGGCCACTTTTCACTTTTCTAGTCTCTCTAAAGCCATTCATTCTTCTGGCCATGCCCAATTATGCTACCTCTCATTCCTCATTGTGACTTTTTTTTTTAGATGCCTGACTCCCTGAGGGCTGGTATCATGACTCTTTCTCCTGGCATTCCTAGCACCTGGCAGAGCCTTCCCTGGAGCAATTTGTCATAAGGATTTATTGAAATATGACTGGTAAATAATACATAAGATCTGTCCACTAGAGATGGATACAGATATTGATTCATTGACCAAGGTAACAGAAGTATCAGGGATCGGAGTTGGGATTTGAAACCCTCTCATTCTGACTGCAGAGTCCATGCTCTTGACAATGTTCTAGGCTGCCTCCACATAATTAGATATTATGGTATGCTAAGTGCTGTTTATAGCCACTGGCATGGGAGAAAGAACACTAGCTTATGAAATCTGCTTAGCCACTTGCTATGTATACAATGTCAAAAAAGTCAATTATCCTCTCTAAGCCTCAATTCACTCATCTCTAAAATGAACAAGTTGTATTTGGTGATCTTATGAAATTCTTGTTAGCTTTCGAATTTTGTATCCTGTGATCTATATTGGAATGTAGACTGGGTATGCTCTAAGAGATAAGGAGGTGGGGGGAAACCGGCAAGATATGAGTCAAAAAGATGCAAAAGACTTTCTGGAGATGGCAAATAGATTAAAAAATGGATTATTGGCAAATAATATAGGAAACGGAATGTGGGTTTTAAAGCTATTAACATAGGTATATTATCCTAGAACATAGGTATATGAACCAGATACTCTTAGACAAATTATCAAAAGTCGTTAGAAGATGAACTATAATTATGTAACATGATGTTTCTTAGTGGTTCTCAACTTCTAGACTTTGGAGTTGCTGCAGATGGTCTCTGAGTGCATATGTACATATGTCATTTTGTCCATCAACAGATATTAAAATATTTCTATTCTCATCAAAATGATTACTATTCACAAGGGACCTAAGTTCTGATACAAAAAGATACTTAAGGACTAATTGCCTATGTCAGATCTCTAAGATTAACTGGGAATGTTCATGTCTCATATCTCATCATCACTGAGAATTGTCCTATGAGACTCAGCAACTTTTGATCAAAACTCATCCCCATTGTATACAGATTACAATAGGCCATTGTCCAACTGTGTCCTTGGTCATGGAAGAAGGACCTTCTGTAATACAATCTTTTCTAATTATGTCCCCTCATCCTTTTTCATCTGCCTCGTATGTTGTCATAATGTTCTCTATTAACATGCTGATTTATAGGCGACTATCCCATGTAAATTAGAAATTGTTTCAATCTGGGCGCCTGGGTGGCTCAGTGGGTTAAGCCGCTGCCTTCGGCTCAGGTCATGATCTCAGGGTCCTGGGATCGAGTCCCGCATCGGGCTCTCTGCTCAGCAAGGAGCCTGCTTCCCTTCCTCTCTCTCTGCCTGCCTCTCCATCTGTTTGTGATTTCTCTCTGTCAAATAAATAAATAAAATCTTAAAAAAAAAAAAAAGAAATTGTTTCAATCTGAGACTACTTCCTAGGTGTAGTAACTTGATTAATTTTAGAATTCTGCTGTTTTCCAGTTGAAGGAAATAAAAAACGTTTATTTGGGAGACAAATGAAGGATCTTGTGAAGGAACCTATACCAATTTTGGATTCTAAGGAAGAGAATTTGAGCAAATTTTATGACACACACCTGGAGATCTTTATACTTTCATCTTCTTCAGAGACTGTTCCTCTATGAAAGATAACACATACAGAGTCTGTCTGTCTTACAGCTCCAGTATTCACCACGCTGAGAACTCAGCAGTCACTTTATGTCCCTTATGGAGGCTGTGTGGCTTGGAAGATGCTGGAGTCTCTCTTGTCTTAGGTTTATGAACTGAAGAAGAGAGAGGACACCTATCTCTTAGAGGTGTGTGCGGCAGAAGAAATGTTTTGGTGTCTTCTAGCAGTTTTGGAAGGTCCTGATTCCATGGCCTCCCTCTCCTTTCTCACCGCTTGACGACATGCCATTCTAAATGATTCCTTCAAATCATGGCTTAGGTCCCATTACAATAATCATGCTGGCCTGGTTTTCTGGTTCTGTCTTGATCTTTAACACAGACACAATTCTTACTAGTTTTATCAAAGTTGTTTGATAATCTTTTTATCAAAAATCTATGATTACAGTTGCATTCTTTTGACAAAGGGCTGAAATTGCTTTAATTTTAGGTAAAGATGAAGTCCCTTGAGGACAGTCTTTTCTTTACTGAATGCCTGGGGGGAGAAATACTATGTGTGAGGGAGATAGGAAAGGATACTGCACTAAGTGTAATGAAAGTTGGGTTTTTTGGCATTTTTTTTTTATAGATCGCTGTAAAAATGTGAATGTTCCTTATTTTTAGTCCTGAGACTCGAATCTCTTCCAAATATAATCCCAGGCTGAGATGATCCAAACGATGGCCAGATTTACATTGATTACCATCACTTACAATTTTTTTTCACTTGGTTAAGGGCATCAAAGGTGAACATGCAATTATGTAGGCTTCATCCTGTATAGCTGAAGCCTGAGACAATAATGTAGAGAACAGAAAAGAAGCTCTAGAGGTACACAGCTGTGGCAGACCCGTTTGGGAAGAGACTTCCATTAAAATGATAATCAGTGAAAGGGACACATTTTCAGCAATCAAATTGTTGTGTGACCAATGCTTGATGGAAGGATTCCACATAACTTACTGGTCATTCGTAGTGGGTCATGGGATGATACAATGTATCGTTCATCCTGGTGAGTGAAGGGGGTAGATCTTATCAATTATCCTGGGATAACAGGCTTTACACGGAGACTTCCGGGGAAAACCAGGGTGTATAGTCCACACCTGGGGACAGTGCCGTCACTATGCATCTGTGCTTTAAGCACACAAATGACATCTCATAAAGAAGGAAACATTCGGCTAGAAAAAACTGCCCTCACAAACTTTTAGTAAAGCTGTGAACACACATTAGGCCAACGTGAGAAAGGGATTCTGGACATGGTGCAAAAAATGCTCCAAAGAGCACAGAGTGCATCTCAAACTACTTTTAATGTTGTCCCGAGTCCTCAAGTGTCCCCTCACCGTCAGAACCACTCATCTCCTCAGCTGCGATTTAGCTGGTGATACTGGCTGACAGTCACCCTGGTGATGACTTAGCTGATGACTCAAAGCCCTGACAGTTTCTCCATCCTTCACCTGTCTCGGGAGGAGTTCTATGACCTGTATGCACTACGTATAACCAACTCCGGCCTCTTGGAATTCTGTTTTTTTTAACTTATTGCTCAAGTCTGTAATTAACAAGTTGTCGAGTAAAGACTTATTAACTGAGAAATGTATAGATTGTCATCAAGGGAAATTATTTGTTAGGATCAGATTGGTCCAAGCTAAGCCTTGGGGGGGGGGGTGGTGATCAATGATATAATTCTTAAGTCTCCATGAGCTGCTCTTAAAGCAGCAGCTTAAGAACTAGTAGTGAAAAAAAAAAAATAACAAGTATAAAATTTTATGTACCCATTAAGTAAGAGCCATATATTAGGTGTACATTTTAAGTACAAACATTGATTTTGTAGCAACATAAATGATGGGGAAATTCAAAAGTTTGTGGATGATTTTGACTTGAAAACCACCAAAAATGTTCATGACAATCAAAGTTGACCAAAAAAGAATGAAATTATGAGATCTGAGTTTCAATTTTAGAGCTTTTGTTGATTTGCTTCATGAATACATGACATCTAGACTGTTCACCTTTAAAACAGATCTGAGAACGTGTTCTTAGTGATGGCTACACTGCTCCAAACTCAGCAGAGCTGATTCTCATCAGAAAAAGTGCTCAGATAGGGAAGGAGCTTATAGCGGGATATATTTGACCCTGAGAGTGAATTTCAACTTTGGAGCAGATTGGTAGGCTTTTAACTTTTGGAAGACTTTAAACAGCAAGAAATCCTCTGCTCCACATGCACTGACTGGGCTGGGACCTCTCACTTGATTAATCTTCCAAGTACATTAACTGTGCTTTATATATTTTCCTTCCTAGATTACAGAGGAGATGTGGAAATTTGTCTCTAAGTTAATTGGCCTTAAATAAAAGAAAAAAAAATAATTTTTTCCCATCTCATCAGGATTTAGTTTGACAAGTTTGCAGAAACTTTTACAGATGAAAATACCTGGGTGCATTTCTCTGTAAACATTGGCACTTATCATCCTTTTTCAATGTTTTTACAGTTTCCTGGAATAGAAGCTGACTTACAAAATGAATAATTTGCTCCCACACTTGAATTTTAATAATATACCCTTTTTGAAGTTCCTTCCATTGTTGAACCTGTTTTCTAAGAATGGGATGGTAAGGGTGGTGAAAAGAGTATTGTTGTACAAGTCAGAAGGCTTGGTTCTAATCATTATCAACTTACTTTGTGATGCTGGATAAATCACATCTTCTGTAAAACACAGGAGATCGGCTTAGAGCTGAAGTTTGTGTCTGCTCTAAAAGCTTTAGATATTTTATCTCCATGACATAATGGTTCATGAGTACACTGAGATGGGACTGGCAGTTGTAAAACCACTGATCGTAAGGGGAAGGAATCTGGACAGGATGTCAGACTTGGCCTGGGAAATTAGATCAGGGGATGTTGAGCAAATCAGACACTGGGTTACCGCATGTCTTCATCCATTTGGACTGCTAACACAAAAATGCCACAGACTGGGTGGCTTCAGCAACAAGTGTTATTTCTCAAAGTCCCAGAGCCTGGGAAGTCCTAGATCAGGGTGCCAGCAAATTTGGTGTCTGATGAGAGTCCCATTCCCTGTTGACCAGCAGCCCCTTTCTTGCTCTTCCTCACGTGGCAGAGAGAGAACACGCTCTAGTCTTCCTTTTCGTATTAGGACACTGATATCCCACTACAGGGGCTCCACCCTCATGACCTCATCCAGACCTAATTATTTCCCCGGAGGCTCTACCTCCTAATACCATCCCACTGGGGGCTGGGTTGGTAGCATAGGAATGGGGGGGGGGACATAAACATGCACCATGAGAGCAGAGATGGGATGACAGCTCCAGCAAAGACATGCGTGAGAAGCCATGGAGTTACTCCAAGGCTCAAACAAGTTAGTGTCAATTGGAAGATGAACAGAGGAGATGGAAGAGTGGTAGGTGGGACTTTAATAACAGTTTGCTGCTGGGGGATTTCCTCGAGAGCCAGGATATCTGATTAAATATGGCCTTCCCTCTCTTGGTGGGAAAGACACAGTCCTCTGGAGGAATCTGACACTCTGCCCTTGAACCCTTTCTTCCACCAGGCTGAGGAGGCATGGGTTTCATGTCATGGACAGCAGTGTTATGTCCATGTTAGATATCCATAACTCCATCTTAGAGTTATGGATATTGATAGCCAGCTGTGCTCTTTAATTGTATTCCTTTCTGACAAAAACAAAACAAAACAAAACAAAAAAACCTGTCCCCAGTGCTATTGCCAGTTGATCCCAGTCACGTAGCTGAGAATCTTTTTCATTGCTCTGGGTTGGAACCCTGATGACATACTGTTTGTCATTGTGAAGTAGGCACGTGTGCATTGCTGGGGGTCCTTGAAAGAATGGGGGGGGGATTAAACCATAAGGAAGATGGCATTTATGAGGAATGATATTTCTGGGAAATTTACCCAGCTTGAGAGGTAGGAAGTAAAGCAGAAGTAGCATGAGGATGGTCAGGTGTTATCTCTTTGAAGAGGGGGTAAAAGTGTTCCTCAAGGCCTGTCTGCCTATAAACTGCAGACTTATTCCAGGACTGTGTTTATTTCAAGTCTTCCAGAGTTTGAAGTGGACCTCTCCAAGTCTGACACATAATCCCCTACATTAAGATAAAGAGCAATTATAAATTTGAATACTGTGCAAGGGAACGAAGGGAGTAAAATTCAATTTGGAATAAACCATATTTTTATGAGCATGTAGTAAATCTCACCAAGCCTGGGTTTTTAGGGAAGCTAGTTTTATCGCTAAGGGAAAGGACAAGAGCAGAGAATCTGTCTGATATCCAGTAGACCTTTGTTTTAGTCATCTGAGTGGCGGTGAGGTACAGAAACAGCTTGTATCTCGACAAGTAGTGCATTCAATAGTGCTTTTTAGTACTGGTTGATGAATGGCACATAAGAAACTGAGACTAGGTTGGAATAATATGAAGCTGGAAGGTTTCCTTGCAGAAGAGGAACATTCTCATGGAGCTCTTAGGGTGTCCTAAGCCCTGACAGTGAAGTGGGCCCTACCTGTGAGAGTGCACCATAGGGTAAGGATGCTCATGACCTTGAGACTAGAGATTATTTATAATAAAACCAAAGGTCCAGAGACCTTGGAGTAGGATGCATAATAAAACCAACTCCAAAGACCTTGGGCTTGGGGGTATTGGCAAAGGTGGGGACTGTGCCTTAGCTACCACCCCTCTCACCATATATTTCCTAGATCTCCCTACAAACGATTGAGTACCTGAGTTGTATTTGAGACTCTTATGGCCCTTCCTAAGACTTTCGTTCTCCAGGAACAATGTAGAGACAAGAGTATAACTAGAGTAGTTCCTTCGTGATAGAGAACTCGCTCTGTGTGGTCCCAACTGGGTGAAGGAGTCTAAAGGACAGTATTACTAACTAATATGTCACTTAGAAGGGAGTATATTTGGGAATATCTGAGAAGCATCAAGGCATAGTGGAAATTACATGTTTTTATTTAAGTAAAAAATATGCATTAAGAATATACTACCTGTCTATCCCAGCTACTGGCATACGTATGAAGCTATAATTGAAAGCCAGATACACACAAACCCCAACATTGGGAAGTTTGGCATTCTGATTCCACGCCAAATGGACCTGGTTTCTACTAATTCCCAGATTGATGCCTTGAAAAAGTTAATTTTTGTGAATGTCAACTTTCTCATGCATAAAATGGCCATTATAATGCTCTATAAGACTGCAAATCAGTTAACTAAAATAGTATCTTTAAATGCCTGATTAAAGCATATAATAACAATCAGTAGCCATAATTATTTTAACTATTGAAATTTGGACTCATAAAAGGATTAGAAAAGTATTTTATTGGCTTTCCCTTCTCCATAAAGGGCATCATTATCCACATAGTACCTCAACCAACATTTTGAATCCTCTGTTCCTTCTACTTTCTTTATCCAACCTATCATCAAGTTCTGTTATTTCTACTTCAAAACCTATCTCAAACCCACTCATCTCTCTGTCCCCACATGTACCACCTGAATGCAAGCTAGCTTCATCTCTCACCTCGACTAGTTCTTAACTAGCCTCCTTGGCATCATTCCACCCTTCTTAAAACACATTTTCTGCAAAACACCTGCCAAAGTGATATTTTACAATGCAGATCAGATTACAAAGGCTCCTCGCTTAAGCATTCAGTGAATTCTTATTGCACATACCCTTCAACTGTGAACTTGATGTCATGACCAGATTTCTCGTCATCTTCCATCTCATGTCAGACCACTTCCCCACACTAAACCCAAATGCTGCTTCCTCCCAGCCTCCCTCACCCTCCTGCTGCTCTTCATCCCCAGCACATACCAAGGGCTGTGCCACCCCCAGGACTTTTTTACCTGCTACTCTGACTCTGATTCTCTTCTTTACACTCTCTTTTTTTTTTTTTTTTTTTTTTTTTTTAAGATTTATTTGTTTATTTGAGGAGAAAGGGCAGGGAGAGAGTGGGAGAGAGAGAAGTTCAAGAAGATTCCCCACATGGGGCTCGATCTCATGATCCTGAGATCATGACCTTGAGCCAAAATCAGCAGCAGGATGCTTAATGGACTGAGTCACCCAGGTGCCCCTTTATACTCTTTGTAGAACCATCTCCTTCTTAATTTTCTGCTTTCAGCCTTACTTTACCCAGCCTAACCCCTGAGCTCAGTCTCCTTTCTAGCACTTGTTTTTTTTTTTTTTTTTTCCTAGCACTTGTTTTGATTTGTTTGTGTTGGTTGTCTTATTTCATGCATTGACCACCACAACAGTAGAATTCTTATCTGTCATGTTCACTATTGAATGCCTAGTGCTGGCCCAGTGGGAGGCACTCATTAAACATATTTTTAATAAATGATATTTTTACAGTAAATAATTCCAAATGACATCATTGTTCAATTATAGATCTGCACAGTGGTAGAATGTGCATGTATTAAAGATGAGCACTTAGTTTATCTATGAATGAACTTTCCAAATTAGACATGGTCATCTCAGTTTTCTCATCAAAGATATATTTGTAAAGGTGTAAAGATCCACATGACTTTGTCTTGTCCAGGCAGCCTCCCTGTCAGTAAGGTGCTACTGTAATTGTCCATCTTGTAGACTCACTCTCTAGATTAGCCATGTTCCTTCCTTCTGTGCCGTTAACTGGGGAGTTTTAAACACTTGGGAATATCTCATTATTCACTAGCATTTATACTATGGCAGTGGTAATGCGGGGAACAGAGCGAGGAACTCGGACTGAGGTTTTCTTTCATGATAACTATTCTTTAAAATTAGGCATGATGAGAAGGGATTCACGAACGGGTGCCTTGGCATTTTAGGAAGCCATGTGATGCAGTGGTTGACGACAGGGCTTTGCAGTCCTGTAAACCAGGTTTGAATCTCAGCTCTGTTTGCGAGCCATGGGAACTTTATTTAATTTCTCTGATCTCCGAGGAGCTTTTGGTGGTTCCTCTATGTGCGTCCCTAAAATGGCAGCCAATTAAGTTTCATGATAACACAAGGCATTTAGGGGACAGAAGGTCTGTAAGGATATTGCTAGCTTGATCTAAGTTCTTTGAGAATAAAGACAATGGGAAGAAAGGCAAAAGTCCCCTCTCATTTAGATTTTTACGCCTTCTTTTCCCATTGAAAAACAAGTGCTTCATGTCCATAGTTCACCTGGCCAGTTTGGCAAATGGTAAGCCGAATATGGCTTTCACCATCCAGTGAGCTCCAGCAACCTATCTTTAATCTGAGGGAGCTCTTTCACAGTTCCCTGTGAGTAAGCACTTTTCATTATAGAATTGCCAGAATACAGATGAACATCAGAGAACCACTTAAGGCTTTAAAAAAGAAAAGACAAGAAAGCAGAAAGCAAGCAAAGGGTGAAAAGAACTTGTGGGTGAAGAGAAGAAAAGAGCCCTTAGTCATCGTGTTTCTTTTTAGACCTCAATCTTTAATGTCACTGGGGGGAAATAGCATTCTGAACTGTTCTGGCAGTAACTTAGGTTGATGCCAAACCATTACTCACCCCCAGAGCCCAGGTCTCTAGAAGTGTTCTTTATCACCTGGTGGCTCTAATTAACAAAACAAATGTTTCCAGTGTTCTATTATATATCTTTCTGCTCTGAATCGTCAAGGAGCTTTAATTCTCTTTAAGTGTTTGAAATCATTTTATACAAAGGATTAGCATTAAGCCCATAGATAAAAATAATCTAGTAATAATGATCAAAATTACCTACCTCTAATTCTTTTACTTCTGGATTTAAATCTGTTGCCTAAGAGGGCAGGTAATATAACTGCTAATATATGATTTATTTTAAAGCGAATCCAAATGTTTATTGCCGAAAGCCCAGTTGGCTAAATGCCAAACTAGAGTATGTATGTATGTAATGTGTGTATGTATGTATGCATGTATTACGTTACTTTCTGAAAAACAAGCCAGCTCCCTGATGGCAACAAGGATATTAATGGCTGTAACTCCTGCCTGGTTCTGCCCCCTTCATTGACTTCAATTTCAAGCCTTTTGCTAAAGTTTTCCAGTCCTTGTTCATTTCTATTACTAGCACCTGTCGCTGTGTTAAGGGAAATTTTGAATGAGCAGATAAAATCTTCCTACTAGCTACTGTCCTAAATATAGTATCTGACGTCAGGTCTAAGAATTTGGCCAAAGAGATAGCCTGGGGTTATTTTTAGGAAGTCGAAGCTTCGGGAAATTAACTAATAGTAAGAAGGTTCTGGTTTCTGTCTCTGTATATCCCATTAAGAGACACGTGCATGTATTCAACATCTTGTTTTCCTACCCCATGGGTGTTCCACGTCACTCTCTATCTTGTCCTTGGAACATTAAGCAGAAGCTTGAGGCAGAAGATAGCTAATGCGAGCTTTCCATTAGATCCTATGATTTTTTTTCTCCATAGAGTGTCATAGAATTTCATTTTAGGTTATTAGGGGCAAGTTGCAACTGAGGAGAAAGCTCAGGCTCTACCAAAATATACCAAGGATTACTAAGTTCAAGTGTAAAAAATAGAAATGGGAATAAAAATGGAAAAATCCTGACAGATTTCTCTGCAGCAGACTTTACCCGTAAAAAGTAGAATTCCACCCAGCTCTTCTTGGTGGCATTTTTTTTTTTTTTAAATCATGGAATTATAACAAAACTACTCTATGTCTCTCTCTTTTAAGCAAACCGAGTGCCTGACAGGCTGATGATGTGTCTAATACCACCTTCATTTTATAGAAGGGGAACATGAGATGGAAAACTAGCACTGCCCTGCCAGGAAAAAAATTGTAAGCATTTGCTAACAGCCATTCGGGCTGCATCTATGCAATTCCACACATAAAGATAATGTCAAAAGTTCATTGAGTGATGCAGGTGTTCCACATACACATTTAGTTTTAAATTGTATAAATAATGCATTTAGGTATCGATATTAGAGTTTTTCATTAGAGTTTTACCACTATACAGGCAATCACATATTAGAAAGGTTTTTCTTATCGTGTCCTACCTATTTCATTTGTCAGGTTCTTTTAAATATTGTTAGGTGCATTTAGAGTACATAATATTTCATTCAGAATCAGGATGGATAACTTACTAGAGATCCGATATTATTAACAAAAAGTGTCCTACATTGCATAAACATCAGTAGACAAAGACACCTTCCAGAAAGTTAACTAAGGTTCTCAACTGCAACCACCAAGATTTCGTAAAGCAATTATAAATATAGCTCTTCCAAAAGATTATATTAGGCAGGAGATGCTGAATGTAACTTAATACTTTCTGTGATGGCTACTTGAGGTCGTCATTGCTCATTCTTCACGGCAAAGCTCAGATGTACCTACATCTACTTTTCAATTCTATTTGTCATCTCTCCAACAGTTAGCTGTCATGTCTTATTTGCTGTAACAGTTCCCATACTCTTCCAACTTGAGTTGAGCAGGGGAGTCAGATAATCAAGCTTGATAAGAATTGTAGACACTTGAGTCTCATGTTTAAAAATGTTTAAATGTATATTTCAAAAGAATCCATAAGATTTCAATTTTAGACCAAAGGATATGGTTTTAGTAAAGTGGCTGAAAGAAAGTTGTTTGGATTCTCCTTTCTGTCTAGTAAGTGGAACTGTATTTCTTAGGGCCTTCTGGTCTTTATCTTGTTGCCAAAAGTTCCCCAGACAGTGGCTGTGGGTCAGGGGATGGCGTGTCTGGGAATTAAATATCTGGTTCACTGATTAGTCATAGTCCTTCCTAAATTCCGTTTATTGGTAAATTAAAAATAATTTAGGTCATTTCATTCCCAGTCCATGCCTCTATTATGAATTTGTGATGGAAATGGCAATGTGGAGAGAAGAAAGAATCATGTGTATTTCTTGTATTGTGCCTATATTTGTAAAATGTTTGGTAGGATTTATTAATAATTACTCCAATAAGTATTAATAATAAAGAGATAGAATCGGGTGCATTTCAAATACTTGAAAGGCATATAGTTATTAAATGAAGGCCTCTGGATTCAGATGGCTCAGGTTCACATCTCCAAAATGCTGCTTTTTTGCTGTGTGCTTTTAGGCAAGAATGTAAACTAGGGATGATAACAGAGTTACCTCCCAGGGTTGTTGTGAGTAGGCCGGAGGAGTTACTATGTATAGCATACCAGAACAGTGCCGGCCTGGAGTAAGTGCCTGGTAAATGTCAGCCTTGAATATTCCATAGAGATATCCCATGAAGACAACCTTGAACTTTTATCCGAAGCATCTGAACCCTTCCCGCCCCCTGCAAAATAGAAAACCCCAAACTCCCCTATGACTCACTATATCATTTATACCCAAACCAAAAAGTTATGTTAGAATAACAAAAACAAATTGGGCCTGTCTTGGGAAAGCAGGTACACTGGTGATCCTCTCTATGCCATTACTCGGGTATTGGTAACAGTGATGGTGGCAAGCAAACAAAAGACTGAAAAAAAAAAAAAAAAAAAAAAGGTTACTACATTGTACAAATATTGCCAGAGAGGGTAACCCTCCGGAAATTAATTCTCCAGAAGTTTACTGATGGACCTTCTTTCCTCTCTCTTTTTCTTCTGCTGCGGTCAAGCATATGCTTTCTCACTGTCCTTGTTGGGCCCATGGTCAAAGGAACAAGACTGATACAAAGCAAAGGTCAAGCAAAGCTTTATTTCGCACCAAGCAGTGAGAATCAAACTGACCAGTCAGGGTCGTCTCTTACAAAGAGGCGACCCCTCCCTGCCTTATAGACTAACTTTTATAGAGCAAAGGCCATGTGGTTGAGCCTGGCCACACAGAGGTGGCCAATGAGATTGTAACACACAGAGAAAGCTGCACAGTCATGCTAGGTCACACACGGGTGGCCAACTGAATTACAGTTCACCCCATAGTAGCTATTTGAACTAGCCTATCACTTTGGTCAGAACTGGCGCCCCAAAGGCAGGGCCCACACTCCTTGGTAGCTAGGGATACCATATTCGCACCCCACTGATTGGATGTCTCCACCTGACCTGACTCATCCCTGCATTCAGGCTGTTATCTCCATCTGACCTGACCCACCCTTGTATTTGGGCTTTGTTACCTGGGACTGGTTTCCTGGACTTGCTTTTAAGTAAGTTTGGTGGGGCGGGCAGGAGAGGCAGGGTCAGTTTAAGTTTTACTGCATAAACAACAAAATGGCTGTTCAATGGAGGTGGGGCCGCTCTGGCTAAATAGGCCCTTACAGTCGTATCTTTTTTTCCCCTTTGTTCTTTCCTGCCCAGTGACTCAGGTACCCCTTTACTTAATCGGGTGATATTTCCCATCAATATTACTCAGATTGATGTGACTTCTCCTCCTGGCCCTTTCAGGGCAATGCTGGTTTCCAGGGAGCGTTTGGGGCCTGCACTGTGTGCCGCACAGATCAGAAATGTAGCGGGTCCACTCAGGCCGTGGTTTTTTTATTGTTTTGTTCGTTTTTTTTGTTTTTTGTTTTTTCATCTATTTGACCAGTCACGTATGTGTGTTTCATGTGCACAAGTAAAATCGAATCTATCAGCTGGGAAAAAAAAAAAAAAGTAAGGTGACATTGAGATCAAAACCTCTGATATTCGGAGCTTGGACAATCTTAGGACAGATGCTGAGTACTCAGGCTGCTCTATGAAAATGGTAAACAAGTTGATCTGTAATTGGGAGAAGCTTCAGGAGGGGTGGTGAGGGCTTGGATAAGAGCAATGGCTGCTGACTGGATTCTTTGGCTTTGTCACAGCCGCCACTGAGAAGCAGTAATGGAGTTCTTCTGGGTCACTCAGAAATCAGTTCAGCCCACTTCCCACATCAATTTGAAGTGGCTGAAGAGTATGTATGTGTTTGGTGGTGATATTCTTACCCTTTTCCACACTTAGGAATGAGAAACCTGCCCCTCCCCTGCCAAATCCTCCTGAACAAACAACACTTCCTGAGAAGCAAGAAGCTGAGAGGACCTCATTTGCATATGCAATGCTCCCAAGTAGACCTACCTCCTTCCCTTTGAACACCCTAACCCTGAGCTCTGCCGGCTTCGTTTAATGTAACTGGACCAAATGAAACCGAACCCAGGCTTATCAATGGATCTTTCTCCAAGCAATATTACCTCACTGAGCTTTCTTTAACTTTTCTCAATTTCCATATGAAAAAAAAAAAAAAAAGAATCTTCATGTCTCATTCTTCTCAGCCCACTTTCCTGACAGATGTAACCTCCCTCTTGTTTAGTTTTCTGACTTGCAGTCCAACTGCCCAAACCTGAGAAAATGAATCTATGACTCACCCACAATTCAGCTGAGGGTTTACCCCAGCTGGCTAGCACTCTCCATTGCGTATGGATTCTGTCAGCAGGGTTGAATTAAGATATTAACTGGCAGTTATTCATTAATTTCCACCAAGAACAATGACTTGACTATATGTCAGCCACTTCTGAAATATTTCCACTAACATTTGTCATGCTGATTAAAAGCTGGACTTAAAATCTGGGACAGGCACATGGGAGGAAGTAAGAAGACCCAGTCACGCCGATTGGCATTGGCCAGCTGGAATGAAGATGAGTGCATTTAACCCAGAATGAAGAACAACACACACACGCAGACACACACACAAATGAACGTACTTTATATCTGCATCTCCCCTTTAAGGTATCCTTTAGAGTATTTGTGGTTAATACCATGCTTTTTTCTTTTCTTTTTTTTTTTTTAAAGATTTTATTTATTTGACAGAGAGAGAGATCACAAGTAGGCAGAGAGGCAGGCAGAGAGAGAGAGAGAGAGAGAGAGGGAAGCAGGCTCGTCACGGAGCAGAGAGCCTGATGCGGGGCTTGATCCCAGGACCCTGAGATCATGACCTGAGCCGAAGGCAGCGGCTTAACCCACTGAGCCACCCAGATGCCCCACCATGTTTTTTTATTGATGGTATACTTAAAATATAAAGCAGATATTAAACTCTCTTTCTTCACAGAAGAGAATGAGTTTAAAAATGAGCAAAAGCTATGTCCAGGTATTGCAAAATGTCACAGAAATTAAGTTTTTTTTTTTTTTTTTTACTTTTCACAGCAAGTCTCTAGAAGAAATAGCATTATTCTAGTTTACAGATGTGGACACTGAGAGTAATTAACTTGCCTCGAATCAGGGTGGCAGAGCCAAGATGAGAATTCAAGTTTACTTTCCTCTAATTTAGCATCCTTTTCTGTACAAATGCAAATGTTCTTAAAAAATAATGAATACATAACGACAGGACTCATATCCATCAAGCAGAATTTTCTGCCAGAATTACAGTGTTTACCTGAAGTAAAATATGCTCATAAACAAAGCAGAGAGTGCAGCTGGTGCTTACATCTGGGATGATTAACTGGCATATACAGTATTTTTTTTTCCTTCAATTGCAAACTGAATGCAGGAAAACCTCAGGGTAATGGGTTTGTTCCCACATGGGACAAGGTGATCTGAATGATATAGCAGAGAAATGTGGCATGTGGGAATAATATGTTGAGGATTCATCATGTATCTTTTGTAATTCTTAAAATAATTTTCAGTGTCTACAACTTTTCAACATACAAGGAGATATAGATTGCATTAATTCAAATCTCTATACAATATGTACTTGGCTAAAAAATAGAATATTTTCATGAAATATAAACAATATTATGCAAATATTTATAGTAAAGAGGACAAGGTTCTTGCTGAGGGGAAAACATTGGGGGAAAATACGTAAATATTACACTTGACAATGTCTATCATAGCTTTTTTAAAGCCGCCACAGTATAGTGAGTACGTTGAATTGTTTAACTTGTCTTTAAAGGAAATTTTTCTTTCCTTTTTTGTACAGTATTACGGAAAAAAAAGAAGTTCTCAATTCTCTACATGATTCTTAGTCTTATATTTGATTTTAGGATTCTGTCATCGGATTCTAGAATTCTACTAATGGCAAATGTGTGCCCGTGTCCTGGTAGTTGAAGGGAAGAAGCTAATGGGTAAAAAACAGAACAGGAGTGTCTTTCAACCTCTTCTTAAAGAAATGCCGAAGTGACAGACCAGGGTGTGCCATAGTCCTGTCACTTTATTTATCTCTCAGACTTTTTTAACAATCACTGCACCTAAGCTCAAGATGATAATAGGCAGGGGAGAAAAGTCTTCCAGAAATAATGATAGAAATAAAAATGGGGCTCATTGGGATAGATCCAATTTTTGATTACATAAATGAAAATTAATCTGTAAAACAAAGACTCCCCCCTCCCCAAATATCCAGCTTAAGCATCTGCATAGATCAGATCTTTCAGTACCAATGGTGGTGGAAATAGTCCAGCTTGGCATTTCCAGACTCAGTAGATAGGAACAAGAATGCTAGGGGGTATATTAGGTGTATATTAGTCAGTATTCTCCAGAGGAACAGAACCAATATTATGTATATGTACAGGTGTGTGTATGTGTATGTGTGTGTGTGTGTGTGTGTGCATATTTTATAATATTTTGACATTAGAGCTTCAGCATATGAAATTCAAGGAGACACGATTCAGTCCACAATATAAAGGTTCTTGAGATTCTTCCTTTCCCATGTGTGAGTGTGTATGCATCTCCATGTAGATATACGTATATAGACAGACTTATGTTAAGAAATTGGCTCATGTGATTATAGAGGCTGAAGAGTCCAAAATCTACTGGGCTGGTCAGCAGCCTGTAGACCAAGGCCACCCATATGTTGCTATTCAAGTCTGAGACTGTCCGCTGACACAATTCCCTCTTGCTCAGAGTATGTCAGCCCTTTGTTCTAGTTAGGCCTTCACCTGATTGGATGAGGCCCACCCACATTGTGAAAGACTATCTGCTTTACTCAAATCCCACCAATGTAAATGGAAATCTCATCCAGAAACACTATCACAGAAACATCTAGTATAACTTGAACTACCAGATGAGCACTGTAGCCCTGCCAACTTGACATATAAAATTAACCATTGTAAGTCTACCCCTTGTCAGCTTGGCCCCAAAGCACCTCTCCTTTAACTAAATCTCCAGGTACAGTCACACTTTAAAGAACCGGATATTGGGGCTTCAACATCTGAATTTTGAGAAGACACTGCTCAGTCTAGAACACACAGGTAGGCTTAAGAGTCTTTCTTTCCTATTCCTACTGGCAAAGACAGTTGGATAGAAGGGACATTCCCTTTCATTGTTTTACTATCTTCCATGTCTGTCTGTTAGTGCTTACCTGCCACAAGAAAACAGGGTGAGACTTGGGACACAGAACAAGGATTGAAGAGCAGCTCACTTAAGCCCAAATAACTGTAGGACTGGGCAAGGGAAAACCTGCATTAGAAGGGTGAGATTGAAGAAGGAAGCAGAATTGAAACTGATAGGGGACAGACTTGTTTTCAAGTGACATCTGGTTCAGTCACTTCTGCTCAGGTCATGATCCCAGGGTCCCGGGCTTGAGTCCTGCATCAGGCTCCCCACTCAGTGGGGAGTCTGCTTCTGTCTCCCTCCACCCTACCCCCTGCTCATGCACTCACTCTCTCTCTCCCTCTCTCTCAAATAAATAAATAAAATCTTTAAAAAATTAAAAAAAAAATTAAGTGGGAGGGTGCATCTCAAACAGTTGTGACCTCATAAGATAGTATTTGGAACAACAGACTCCACCCATTCTCTTCTAATAAAAATTGAATTACTAAAATCTTGGGATCGTTAGCTTATGCTCAGATAAGGCCAGGCCATTTTCCTTAATCCCTTGTGTCCAATATAGGAAGAGCTGGTGTTTAAGACCTTGGGGAGGTAGTATACAACTGGGAAAAGAATATGGATATTCATGGATTACTATCTTGTGGCCAGGAGGGTCTGTGATTCGTTGACTACTATTTCTAGCTAAGGAATGGAGACACCATGAGGTCTTAAAGCTTCTGGCCAAACTGAAGTGGAACCAGGGGATGCTGTTTCTGCTTTAATGCTTTGGCTCTGATGAAGGACCTGGTTTGCTGGCAGAAGAAATCTCGAACAAAGGGTATGAATGCCAGAGAGAGAGTCTCCTCAACTCATTAAAATCCCAGTGAAGATTCCCAAATCCCGTTTGACACAGTCTTTGGGGACAAAGACCATGCTTAAGCAGCCAAAGGATGATGCTGAGGATATCCGGTATCTGCACCTCCAGGTGGTGTTTTCCAACACGGTGTTCCTCTCCTTATGTCTTGATATGCAAAACCGCGGGGGACTAAACCACCACCCTAAAAGAGGCCTGAAGGACTCGAGGTTCACACAGGAGGACAGGAGGCTGGCAGAAGACTTCATGCCAAGCATTATTTAACTGTTGTCAGTCTTGCAAGAACATGGCGGCTGCCGGACCACACACCCGTGCATTTGACCCTTACCTCTAGAATCTCCTTCAAGATCTGATTTAAAACAGATAGTCTAAGTAGAACAACATAAGCTTGCTTCTCCAGAGATCAGTTTTCCCAGATTTCACAGTTGTTCTATGCATAGTCACATCATATATTATAAACTAGGTTTATCTGTCACGTGCAAATATATTTCAACTTTTAAAAACCCAAAATGCGTGCTTATAGTCACTATGAGTAAGTATATATGTCAGCATCACCCTGTCCACAATTCTTCCCCCACAGAAAACTAAACAAAGGATAAGTGAATAAGTAAATAAAATTGTTCAGACTGCTGCCCTTCCTGTCAACAAAGGTGACGTGAATTACAATGAATGTGTTTCTCCATCTAGAGACCTAGGGGCAGCCACGACTATGCCTGTACCATTAACACCGCTAAACCCAATGTACTCAAAAACAACAGCTGGGTAAAAAGGCCAAAGTTGGTCTTATGAGGAATTTTTTAAAACAAAAACATGCACATGAAGCCGAATTAATGATACCAAATAGAAAATTCCCGAAGCCATATTCTCCCCCTTATAATGAAGTACCGAACGTAATGTTCCACAGAAATGGAGGGGGGCGGGGAGCTTGAAGCCAGGTATCCTGGGTTAGGTTTGCAACTCTATTTCCGTTACAGTTTTAAGAACCAAAGAATTGGAAGGGGTGTGTGTGTGTGTGTGTGTGTGCATGATGGATTCAATAAGTGAAATGAATGGTGATCCCTGCGATAATGTGGCAAACTTTATCTCATGACCCGCCCTGTCCTCCCAATGGGGGATCTGGGGCACAAGTAGAAATTTTTGGCTTAAGGCTCGTTTTCAGGTTCCTATGTTTTTTGCTCTTTCCTAGCACCAGACTTAAGCTCACTAATTTTTTCTATCCTTAAGACAGCTGGATAATGAGCCATCTGCGTGGTTGGAAATGGATCTGGCTTGTTCCATATTTTGTGTTAGATACAGGTCAGAAATAAAATAATAGTGGGGACAGTTGGAAAATATTAGGTTTTCTTTTCATGCCATGTGATATGGTATGTATGTGGGTTTTTTTAAGGAAGAAATCTACATGTATTATACCTCATTCTGATTATTTCAATTTGATCATTCTAATGTAGACTGCAATAATAATGGTATTTATAGAAATCTCAGCAACTTGAGAAGGAAGTTTTCCCCCAGCAAGATGAGTGGCACCATTTTTCAAAGTGGTAGAGAGAAACTGAGGCATGAGAAGTCCCTAAGAATAGTACTGTTGTAATGGGACAAAAGAGTTATCTTTCCTTGTGTCCCTCCTCTGGAGTTTTCCCATTGCCCTTTAACACAGAGATAGTCCCAGAAAGAAATAGACATGCTAAATCAAGACCAATGTGAAAGGATATACCGATTTAGTATTGTTATTCCCATCACCCTTACAGAAACTAAAAACGGAATGACTGCTCAAGATTTATACTGTAACTGTTGGTTACTTACATGAGATAACTATTTTTAGACCCGTCACCCTTATTAAAGACATTCATTATGAATTCACTTATGGAAATGTCATCTCACAGAGTTTTTTTGGAGACTTTTCTGAGTTCTTGAAATGAGGTCTCAGAAGCATGATTAGAACATAGTCATTTAGTTCCCCAGCAAATGCTGATCCTTTCCAGGAAAATTCTATAAATAAAGAAGCAAAGCTGGTTGTCAGTGGTTTAAAGTAGCTGGGTTAGATTGTGAATATTAATGTGTAAATTACATCCTGTGCCAACTATATGCATATCGTGCAATGGCTTATTTGTAATATGATTTTGCATACAAATGCTGGCTTAATTGAGTTTCCAAAAAAATCTTAAGAGATACCACTTGCTGGGGTGCCTGGGTGGCTCAATCCTTAAGCATCTATCTGCCATTGGCTCTGGTCATGATCCTAGAGTCCTGGGATTGAGCCCCACATCGGGCTTCCTGCTGAATGGGAAGCCTGCTTCTCCCTCTCCCACTCCCTCTGCTTGTGTGCCCTCTCTCTCTATCAAATGAATAAATAAAATCTAAAAAAAAAAGAGAGAGAGAGAGAGAGATACCACTTGCTACTTGAAGATGTTTTGCTCTGAAATTTTTTGATAGGTCAGATCCGCTGAAAGTCCTATTTATGAAGGTTTTTTGTATCATTTGTAGAAAACATTCTATTCCCAGTAATTCCCAGTGAAAGAGCTATGTAAACTGGAGGTAATAACCCAGTCTTCAAACAGACAACCTGGACTATGGTGAGGAAGTTGAAGGGATAGTGTTAGCACCCCTTTCATGAGAGATCAGAAATGAGGGGCTATCCTGCAGGGCCAAGGAGCCTTCTGAGGGCAAAGTCAAGGTCAGAACAGGAGTACGGTTGTTGACTACTCTTCTATTAAGAGTACTGTTTCTCTATTTGAACTAGCACTTTTAATTCAATACTGTCTTGAAATTGTGAAAGAATTCATAGAGAATCCTAGACTAGGTGGTGACTACATACCACTATCTTACATGTGTACATGTGGTCTGAACATGTGTAAGTCTGTTAACACAACAACTGTATTTATGCACAGGCTAAATTGCTCCTCTTCAGTTAGCCACAACCCCCTTAGTCCCTAGCCTGAGGGTAAAACCCTTTTCTCAAAGAAGGAAGGAAATATCTCTGTGATCATTGTTTTAAATCCTTTGCTTTTGACGTAATTGATTTCCCGACAATTTAAGTATATGTCCAGAGGTCTCTGGGATCCTTCTCACTCAGTTTATCACTGGTCATAAGTTTTGGTGGCCATTTTCTTTATGCTAATTACAGGGACTCCTTGGTATTTTTCATGATACTATTGCTAATATGACAGAAAATTTCTGCCTGGTGCTGGAGAGATTTTTCACTTGTGACACTCTTGCTGAATTTGTTTTAAAATTTAATTGCACTATTGAATGGAAATGCTAGAAATTCAGGAGCTACAGCTTTTCTCTAACATTAATATCATGCCTTCAGAAAAAGAAAATGCTTATAATTACTTTTTTAAAATTGTTTATCGTGAAAGGGTTTTCCAGACCTTCCTCATTCTAAGTGAAGGTACTCACTTTCAGACTGAACATTCCCTGGAGAATTCGTCTCTCATTATCCCCAGGTCTTTATTCTGCAAATGTTGGTGTCTGTCTAGTTCAATATATCGTTAACTGCGACTTATAACTTAAACCAGTTCCCCACATGAGGTTATGCTGGTAATTTTTTAACTTTAACTTGCTCTCAGGATTGAAGGGCATCGAGCCTGGGACGGGGATTAGATGTCTAGACCTGACGAGTGAAGACAGTATCTGGGGGGCTCTGTTGACTGAAGTATGTTGTGTCATACAGTCCCACAGTGGCCGCACCAGAAATGACACTTGATGGGGGTATGCTCTGCCTCCTAGCCGGCCCTTATGTCATTTCATACGCCATGCTCCAGAGTAGAAGGGAGGACCTTCCACCAGTGGTAAAAACATTTGAAGTTAGGAGTTCCATGTGTATCAGTGTACCGAGACTCTGCTGAAGTCAAATGGGGTGTTCCTGGTACTTGCCTCATAACTTGTTATCCCCCTCACTTGTCTATGGCCATTTCTTCTTCTCACCCTGCTGTGCAAGTCATCTCCGAACCATCCAGAAGGCCCTGCTCCCATGCAGACTTCACTAGGAAGTCTTCTTTCCAGGCAGAGCTCATTCTTCCCTCACATGAAAACCAGTGTCACTCTGTGGTACCCCCTTTTTTCTTTTTTTTTTTTTAATTTATTTGACAGAGAGAGAGCGTGCGTGCAAGCAGGGGAGAATGGGAGAGGGAGAGAGAGAAGAAGGCTCCCCGCTGGGCTTGATCCCAGGATGCTGAGATCATGACCTGAGCTGAAGGCAGATGCTTAACCACTGAGCCACCCAGGTGCCCCATGGTATGTCTTGATAGCACCTGACAATACCTTTTACTACCTGTCTGTAGTCTAGGTCTACAGTGAGTGAAAGCTCTTGAGGGCTGGGAACAATGTTTTCCTCATTTTCACGTTTTCCACTGAGACTTGCATTTAATGGGCTTATCTGGTGATAGGCTACTAACCACGCAAAATAAATTCTGCACTTTCTGAAAAAATAGATTGTAACTATAAACCTTGTGGGAGGTTACACTGTTGTAACTGGTGAAAGGCAGTTCGGATATAGGGAATGGATGACCTGGGCATAGACATTGTCTTCTGACTCTTTTCTTGAATTCATAGAACCTTAGGTCTGGAAGGAAATTTAGAAATCATCACCTTTAACCTCAGTTCTCTGACTTAGAGAACATTCATCCAAAGAATGAAAGACCAGCTTAATGCCAAGCAGATTGTGTTGCAATAGGACTGGAACCCAAGTTCCTTTATGCCTACTGTAGATTTCTTTTTGCTAAGCTGCATGCCTCCTACATGTTGCCTATTTTGTTCTCTAAATTGTCATGAAAACAGATGCTAGGTCCCTGTCAAAATGTTTGTATATTTCTGGGTGAGAAAAGGTGTGTGTGTCTGTGTGTGTGTCTGTCTGTGTCTGTGTATGTGCCCATGTTGGTTGGAGGGAGAAGAAAGCTATTTTATAGTTACAGACTTCCTTATGTTGCATACACTGTATCTCACCTCTGGTTTATTCGTGTTCCCCAACAATAGTACCTTTGCTGGAAAGGCTTGATGCATTTTTGCATCAGGCTCTTGGCAATGGCAAGGATGTACCTCTATAAAGAATGTCCTTTTGACCTTTTAGTGTCACCCACACTTAATAAACAGAACATTAATGTGTTTCAAAGAGGTTTCTCTGCTGGCCAGTTGGGCATGCAACTTTTACACATTAAACATGAGTATTTTGTTCCCTTCTGTGAAATAGTAATAATAATAAGACAACTAGTAATACTCAAGGGAATATTTATTTTTTTTAAAGATTTTATTTATTTATTTGTCAGAGAGAGAGCGAGCGAGAGCGAGCACAGGCAGATAGAGTGGAAGGCAGAGTCAGAGGGAGAAGCAGGCTCCCTGCGGAGCAAGGAGCCCAATGTGGGACTCGATCCCAGGACGCTGGGATCATGACCTGAGCCGAAGGCAGCTGCTTAACCAACTGAGCCACCCAGGCGTCCCCTCAAGGGAATATTTAAAGCATTTTTTTTTTCCCAATGGGAAAAAATAAACCAGAATTCCAGTTTATTTTTCCTTTAGGGCAACAGTCTTGTATAATTTTGAGTTCCAGCTTAAAACCTCTGTAGCAGTATAAACACAGAATTATCCTCCTTTTCATGATGTTACGGGAAGCAGTGAGCAAATGCAGTGATGTCGGGAAGAGTATCAGACACAGAATGGTAGAGCATCCTATAGATTCAAAACTGAAAATTAGATCTAAGTCATTATAGCCAGCATATGTCTAGAAATGTGTGGAGCTCACTACCTTTAGTAAGATCAAACATAGGAGAGAGAAGGAATATCTGTGAAAGGAAGATGCTGGAATTAAATTTTGATCAAGCTTTTTGGAATAAAGGAAAGAGTACATTATTTATTTATTTATATTCTAAATAATCTAGTTCTATTGCTCCTTACTCTCTTGTCAGTCTCTCTGTAACAGTCACTAGAAAACTCTTGTACTGGCAAAAGCATGAATATATCACCAGCAAGTTCATGTTTACAGTCCACCTCTCATAAGTTGTAAGACCCTGGTCAAGTCACTTATCCTTTCTGAACCTGTCATCTTATCATGTGGGAGGGTGATCGAATCACACCTTACACAGACAAGAAGTGAATGAGAAAAGTTGTACGTAAAGTGCTCAGGAATATATAGAATATTCCATAAAGCTAGCTATTCTTAACTTTGATTTTTCCTTCAAGTGTTGATACATTATATAGGGCTGACGGTATATTGAATCATAGTTATGGACTAACCTTTAGGAAGTCTTGGTACAAGAGCACTTTTGAAACCACACGCTTTATCAGTGGAGACATTAGAACTTCCGAAGGAAAGGGACTTTACAGTGCCTCTGAACCAAGTCTTTCATTGTACCCCCACCAGCAACCTCAACTCAGAGAGCAATGGCTTGCCTATGGTAACACAAGTGGGAATAGTGGAAGTAGAATCAGGATTCGGGTTGTCTGAGTCCAAGTCTGGGGATTTCTCCATTTATTCCCCAAGACTCCACATTTGTCAGCACCCCTACCCCCATGGTCATTGTCATTATGAACAAAGTTAAATTTACAACTTTTTTTTTTAGGATTTCATTTATTTATTTGACAGACAGAGATCACAAGTAGGCAAAGAGTCAGGCAGAGAGAGAGAGGGAAGCAGGCTCCCTGCCGAGCAGAGAGCCTGGTGCGGGGCGCAATCCCAGGACCCTGGGATCATGACCTGAGCTGAAGGCAGAGGCTTTAACCCACTGAGCCACCCAGGTGCCCCAATTTACAACTTTTTAAGTAGCTTTTGTAATACAAAGAAGCTGCCATCAGCTTTCTCTTTTGTCCAATAAAGAAATTCGATCACATGAGTTTTGATGAGTTTTGTGGTTCATACAATCTCCAAAGGCTAATAAAACATTATTTTCAATGACATGTAGAGTGGTCATGGTAAATAGGTAAGGAGAAGAGAAAGAGTGCTTCTAAGTATTATAAGGGGAATAGAATACAGTGGTGGAGTTGAGTGTTGACCTGTGAAATTTCTCTCCTCCATATCACAGTAAAGGAGGTGAGATAAAATGTTAGCCATTGGTGGCCACACATGCCCTCATGTGTTCCATCCAGCTTGGTCAGACTTGCACCTGCTTTGCCACATCGAGGGTACAGCCAAGGGGCAGGTCCAATACAGGACCAACAATGGCAGGACTGGAGCAGCCACCAGTCAGGTCCCAGGGCTGGAGGTGATTCACCTCTTCTGCTGGAAAGCAACATAAAAGAAGAGCCAAAAGGGAGATAGAAGAAATGTTTCTGAGATCTGAAATTAAGTTGCCAACCTTTGAGAGATAATGAGATGAAAGTTAGCCCTCTGATACCCAGGCTGGCCAGGGCTGGTGAAAAGCATTGCCCCTATGCTCCTGCAAACAGTTTGCTTAAAGTTTCACGTGTGAATAGATAACTAGAGACTGAAAATGAACATGTATTTTGGGAAATGATGCTAAAATCTTTCAGAAAAAAAGTAAACATTTTTTAAAAATTCAAATACCATAAAATACAAACAACCCTTAAGATAACCCTGACATGCCAAACATATATGTGTGGGTTATCAGAAGAGGAACAGTGTCTGTGGAAAGGAAGCTAGTGAAGAACGTTAAAAAGATTTGCTTATTTCCTAATTTGGAACTACTTTGCCAGAAGAGGAGTGCACGGGTAGGAATGATAATGAAGACCAGGCTCATTGACAGTTTCTTATTACATATGATGCTGGTGTCTCATCAGACAAGTTCCCACATCTTTTGAATCGGTGGGAACACCAAATATTTGCATAAGCATAAAAAAATCAGTCATTTGTGTGTTTTGTGTTTTGATACCAATTATTGAAGTGTTTCTAAATCCTTGCTTTATGTAATGATTTGGGCAAGGAGCACTGACTGGGAGTAATGTCAGAAAACATGTAGCAGAGTGTAGATTAATAAAACATCTTTTTCGCTGTCTGGACAGGAAGAATAACATCGAGTTGATTAGATGTGTTTTAGTAGGATTTTGGAAAGAATTACTCTATGCCTTATGACCATCCTGATACTGTAGTTCTATTTATAGCTCTGTTCTGAGCAAAGAACATCAAAACAGAATGAATTAATTGTTCTCCCTGCCCTTATGCCTTGGATAAAATCCTATCAACATTTATAAAAATATTCAATCAGTACTGATAAACAATAGAAAATTATTTTCCTCTTTTGTCTTTAAAGAAGGAAAATTACTATGATAGACTTTAAAGCTTCCTCTTTCATGCGCTGAGAAGGAAAGCCCATTTATCCAATGCAGTTGACTTTGTGTGGTAAAGTTGGTCAAAATGTATCTTCCATTATCACAGTTCCCTCTTGTCTCCCATCACATCCCAATTCCCATTTTTAACTCTCATTGTTTTTATTGTGCTGAAATATGCATAACATAAAATTTACCATTTAAGCTGTTTTTAAGTGTGCAGTTCAGTGGAATTGAGCACAATCACAGTGTCGGGCACCCATCACCACCATTCCCTTCTGGAACTTTTCCATCTTCCCCACCTCAAGTTCTGTGCCTATCAAACACTAATCCATTCTCCGCACTTCCCACAGCCTCTGGGAATCACTGTTCTACTTTCTGTCTCTATGAGTTTCCTAGTCTCAGTAACTTATATACGTGACATCATACAATATGTATCCTTTTCTTTCTGGTTCAATTTACTACGGTGTTTATGGTCCATCCATGCAGAAGCATGTGTCAGAATTTCATTCCTTTTTAAGACTGAATAATACTCTATTGTACCTATGTACCACATTTTATTTCACCTTACATCTGTTGATGGACCTGTGGGTGGTCTTCCATTTTTTGGCTATTGTGAATAATGCTGCTCTGAGCATTAGTGTACAAATATCTGTTCCAAGTCCCTACTTTCACTCTTTAGAGCATATACTCATAAGTGTGATTGCAGAATTAATGGTAATTCTGTGTATCAGCTCCTTCTTAATACTGTAATTATTTTGCAAGGGTCTCTGCACTGGCCAGCTTCTCCATAAACTTGCATTCTCCGTAAGCTTATTAAAACACTTTATGGAAATTTTTAAGTTCCAAAACTTGAAGGAATACTAGCAATTAACTTTTGGGTTTGTTGTTGTTGTTGTTGTTGTCACACAAAGGAAACTTTATTTGCAACAAATGAGATCATAGGAAAAAACTTCCAAACCTGTGACTCCTCAAGGAGGGGACGAGTGGGTTTTTTTCATTGAGAGTCAGGATGAATATTCAGAAGGGAAATCTTTGTCATCATATGTTGGGCATAAGGTTGCACAGGTGTACTTAGAAAACATGCTTTATACATATGTTCTGTGTTATGTTGATAAAGTTTCCGCTTCTCCTTGAGTGGAGATTTTAACATTATAATAAGATAGAGATAGCTATCAGATGCCCCAGAGTCTATCTGTGCAGGTGTGTGTGGGTGGTTGAGTTCAAACTGGTCTAGACCAGCTGGATCTCCTCCTATTATTTTCCTCTGAAAGATAAGGAATGTTCTCCAAAGATAAGGAATGTTCACCTCTAACATTCTGAGAAGAAGAAGGGGAGGTGGCAGAGTATTGCGGGTGACAGTTTTAACCTCATTAACTCTACAGAGAACTTTTTCCTTTTTTTTCTTTCTTTCTTTCTTTCTTTTTTTTTTTTTTTTATGATCAGTAATTCCACTATTGGGTATTTACCCAGAGAATATGAAAACACAGATTTAAAAAGATACATGCACCCTTATGTTTATTGAAGTATTATTTACAATAGTCAAAATATGAAAGCAGCCCAAATATTCATAGATAGAAGAATGGATAAGGAATACACACACACACACACACACACATACACACACACATATTCATGCACTGGAATATTACTCAGCCATAAAAAAAGAATGAAATCTTGCCATTTGCAACAACATGGATGGATCTCGTGAGTATAATGGTAAGTAAAATAAGTCAGCCAGAGAAAGGCAAATACCATATGATTTCACTCATGTGGAATTTAAGAAACAAAACAAATGAACTCGACATAAAAAGCCAAACCAAAAAATAGACACTGAACTATAGAGAACACACTGCTGGTTACTGGGGGGGGGGGGGGGACGAGGGGATAGGTGAGATCTTTGATGGGGATTAAAGCATACACTTATCATGATGAGCATTGACTAATGAATCACTATGTTGTACACCTGAAACTAATGTAACACTGTATATTCACTATTCTGGAATTTAAAGCAATTAATGATTTTACTCATTCAATAAATATGTAACAAATGTATGGTGAACACTTAGAATAGCGAGGTACTTTCTAGGTCCTAGACTCAGGTAATAAGATATAAACAAGTAAGGAGACAATATAATTCCAGCTTGTAGATATAAAAAAAAAAAAGAGTAGAGTAATGTGATGGAAAGTAATTGGGGCTACTCTATTTTGGCTCCTCAAAGAAGGCTTCTATAAGGAGGAAAGCTTTGACCTTGAAGACCTGAGTGAAGGAGACAACTATGGTGGGAAGAGTATTTCAGGTAGAGAGAAAAACAAGTGCAAATGCTCTCAAGTGAGAACATCCTGGGCGACTGTAGCCTGAGTTCACTGTACAAGGATAGAGTCTGGGGTGTATTGAAAGGAGTTTGTTTGCATTTTATTAGAAATGTAGCTGGAAACCCATAGATAGCATTAAGAAAGATGTGGCATGATCTGATACACAGTTTTAAAAGATTACTCTGGATGTTCTTTAGGAAGGCAAGAGACAAGAGAAGCAAGGAAACCAGATGGGGAATATTTGAGAGATGATGTCAGATTAGAGTGGAACTGATAGGTAGACACCAAAGGAGATGAGAAATTAGAATTTATTTATTTATTTACTTGCTTACTTAAACAAGATTTTTTGTTATTCTCTCATGTAAAATCTATTCAGAGCTGTTATGGTAGGTTATGGTTTAAAGGACCTAAGATCTTTTTATCTTGTCACTTCACCACAGGTAATTTCCATTCCTAATATCATCCCATGGTCCAAAATGGCTGCAGTATATCCAGTCATTACATCACATGGACTATATTTAAGAGCTAGAATGAAAAGAACTCATCAAAGAATTGCATGTAGTTAGGGAAGGATGGAAGGCAATTAAGGTTAATGTTTGTTTATGGCTTAAGGAATTGGATGAATAGTGGTGGCACAGAATGAGATAGGGAATATTTTTGGAATATTTAGTCTTTCTCTTTTTGGAGGGATGAAAATGGTAGTAATTTGAGATATCTTTCATACTTCCAAGTGAATTAAGCAGTTGCCTAGCAATGTCTGGAATTTAATGAAGAGGTCAGTGTTAGAGATAAAAATTTATAAGTTAATTGGAATATAGACTTATTTCAAACCAGCTAACTAGATGAGAACACCTAGGTAGAAAATGTAGATGAAGAAAATGAGAGAGTCCAGAACCAAGCCCTGGAACTCCAATATTATTAAAAGTTGATAGAGGAAGAGAGAAACTCATCAAAACCAAGAACAATAGTCAGTAAAGTAGGAGGAAACCAGGAGAGCATAATAGCACGAAAGCATCTCAGGATGGAAGGAGTGTTGATTAAGGAGAAGACAAGTTTCCATTCCATTTGGCCACATGAGTGTTTGTGACCTTGATGATACAGTTTTAGAGAGTAATGCATTTCAACTGTACATCAAACTGAAAGGTAACCCACTCTCTACACTCCATCTGAAGGGATAGCCACAGAGGATTGGTATATGATATACCTTATATACATGTTTTTGTTCTATCCTTTGACTCCTCTCTTAAATAGATTCTCAGAAATAATGTTTTGGTGATGAATGATCGGGACAGGACCCAAGAAATCCCAGAGTGTTAAAAACATCAAGTTTATTGTTAGTTGTTTCCTGAAAGCATTTGAAGCTTTGACTCTATTGGGTGAAATATAACCCCATTAAGTTGTCTGACTTTTTAATACTTTAATTTAGTGTCACAGACCACTTTTAGTGTAAAATGTTTTGGCAGAGGAATCCCTCTTAAACGGTTTGGCTTTTGTAATTCTGCACTTTACCTTCCAAGCCTTTTACCAGTGGAATGATCCCAAGTTTGCATCTTGTCCAACATCACTGAGGAAGAAGGGCACCTGGGTTTTAACTCCAATTTTTAATGGAAACAAGTTACAATTGTTGGAGAATGGTGATGGGGTGAAAACACATCGGAACGGAGGCCCAAAACCCTGACTGACCTCTCAGGTGTTCAGCACTGACCCTCCGTGTTCCTGAGCCAGCCAAAACACCACTTGGGCAGCAGTTTTCATATTTGTAAACTCCCTGAATATGGAATAGGGATTAAATCTGTGAGTATAATTCTAGGATCTCATGTATTCTAAAGCATGTAGTGACCATCCATGGAAGATCATTTGAATGCACAGCTCTAGCCACCATAGCCAAGAACATACCCAGGATGTAGAACCCGGGCAGTGCCCTCTGATCAGAGGTGGAGATGAATGACCTAACCTTAGGACAGGATGGACTTAAAACCCAGAGGGAGGGGCACCTGGGTGGCTCAGTGGGTTAAAGCCTCTGCCTTCAGCTCAGGTCATGATCCCAGGTTCCTGGGATCGAGCCCCGCATCGGGCTCTCTGCTCAACAGGGAGCCTGCTTCCTCCTCTCTCTCTCTCTGCCTGCTTCTCTGCCTACTTATGATCTTTGTCTGTAAAATAAATTTTAAAATCTTAAAAAAAAAAAAACAGAGGGAGACATGGGAGTGGGGTAGGGATGGGGGAGAACGTGGTGGAAGGGAAAAGTGTGACAGCGAAGCAGTTTGGAGGTTGAATGGTGAGAAACGGGAGCCCAAGGCTTCATGCTAGCGGAACATCGGTCACAGGTCAGACAGGATCTTCACAGGGAATGAAGACAGAAATCTGTGAGGCTCGTTTAAGCTGGTCCACATGGTGGGAAGATTGTGGTTCACCCTCAGTTGAGACGGTGGAAAACATGCAGCTGAACGGAGAGATTCAAATGTGTCAGGAAACAGCCTCCCACTGAGTAAGTGTCGTGTTAGAACACGGCGGATGACAGTACGATAGGGATCCTCGGACTGGAGTGTATGTTTCAGGCTGTGGAGGGACAGGAGCTTGAGGTGGGGAGGCAGAGTCCATGACTTAGAGATGCTTAGCTGAAAGTCTCTTCTCTCTTTCAAAAGTGAAACAAAACACCCGACATGCTTATGGAGCAACGGTGTTGAGACCCTTTGCTGACACCACCGCTAAAAGGAATAGTGGGCAAGATTTTTAAGTGGTGGTCAATTCAAAATGGCATTTATATTGTTCTTTATAACACATATGGCACTTTACTATCATTAACTCCTTTGAACGATCATAATAATAATGATATTGTTGTTATGAGACTGATAGTTATAGTTCTAAATCTCATTCCTGATGAAGAAGATGAAATTCTAATCAGTTGTATTTGTGCCCTGAGGCTTAGTACATGGTGAAGAAGCCCAGCCTGCCTCCAGATCCCCTGGTCCTCTGGCTCCAAATGTCATGCTCTTTTCATTATACAGTACAACCTATTAAAAAATGGAAAGTCATTTTTGCTTGTTTTCAAGACTGTTCATGATTTTAGACACAGAAAAATAGTTATTTACTAGATAGGAGAAAAGGGGAAAATTGGGGTCCTTTTTTCCATTCTCTGCTGTGGATGATAAGGGCTAATGCAGCCAATGCAGAAGAACCAAAGAGCCTGAATAACTGATAAATTCAGGGACTTTCCAAGTAGGCTATGTTAGAGACTAACAGGGGTTGCTTGGCTATTCAAGACATCTGGTGACATTGGGTCTCAGTGATAAAAACTCCAGGGAATCTGAAAAAAAAAAAAATGTGCTGTGTTATTTTGAGCTTGCAACAACAAGGGATAATCTGTAATTGGATCAAATGATTATAAATGACATATTTTGGGGGGAATAATAAGCAATTCAAGGACAGGTCTGGTTATTAGTGCCGAAATATGTATTCCACATACTGCCTTTCGCAGGCATTTTCTGGTCTCTCATTTCTGACTATTAAATTATACCTCAAATGGAATATGCAACTGCATGTAACCAGCCTATTTTAGTGGATATTAAGTGCAGCATAAATAGAAACTGAAAATAATCCGAGGCATTTAGAATGCCATTCTTATTCATCGACTTGCTTGGCTTTATTCTGGAATGCCGGTGATTCTGGGCCTCTCCCTACAGATACACCTTCCCCAGGTCTCTGTTCCTGAGCTTCCTTCTCTCTGTGGAAAGGATTCAAAGGCCAAGTTTCACCTATGACTGCTTCTTCGTTGTGCACACACAAGTCAGGGTTGCTCAAAACATAGGAAACAATGATCAGGGATAAAAAGAGAAAGCCTGTTATTTTGGAGACGAGAAAGGAATCCTGCAGTCTTTTTCATACCTCCCTGTTTGTGGGAAGCAGATTTTTTTTTTTTTTTCTGAAATCAGAAAGCCCATTTGGAACATGAAAAAAAAAATGACCTAGATTGTGTTTTCTTTTATTGAATCTACAAATAGTTTAGCTGAATGAGCTTTTCAGCTATTGGTTCTAAATGAGAAATTTAATTAATCATAAATAAAGCAATAAATGCAATTTGGGGGGTAGATTATGTTTCAAGAGGAGGATACGTTAAAAACGAACAAACTGAAAACCCAACTCTTTTGCCCCATTACCTATAGAAATCAGAAACTGTTGTGTTTGACCTCCAACTGTACTAAGATTTTGAATGTTGTAATTTATACTTACATGTCACTAACTAGATGTAGTCTTTCTGGTTATAGAAAGCAGATAAAATGAATTTTCAGTTGAAATGTACCTGCCTGCCTTGTTTCTTTCCTTCCTTCCCTCTTGTCTCCCCCCCTCACTTTTTTCCTTCTTTCCGCTCTTCAGTTACCCATGTAAGATTTCTAGGGCTTTTCATATGTAGACTGGAGCGTTTGTGGAGACTTCATTAGAGAGTGAATCTGGGTGTTGGATCAACTTGGAGTGTTTTCTTTCCAGAAGCCAACTTGGAGCAAAAGTGGTTCTTGCTTTAAGGATTCACTTTTAACAATATTCAGGCAGTTAACAAAGAATTATTGAAGACTTTCGTAAGCGAGGGGCTGGGGAATACAGAAATAAAAATGCCACCATTCTTGCCCTTCGGAAATTTATAGTTTAGGGAGGGAGACAGACTATAAGCAAACACAGATAAATACACAATTATAAATTATGCTAAGTGTCTTGATAGTTGTCATTATCTTGATGCTTCCCACTAGCGCCTGATGCATCCTGAAGCCCATCAGATGTGCCTATAAGTCTTCTGGGTATCTTTGATGCCTTTCTAGAGTCCCATGGAAATTGTGAGAAAGGTGAGAAGACAACAGGTTGGTGCTTTACCAGCTGATTTTCTTGAGACCTAGGAGAAAAGATCTGCTTATTTCCTAATTTAGAACTACTTTGCCAGAAGAGGAGCAGGGGGGTGATGTTGGAGACTTGGGGTACCTCCCACCCTGACTTCTTTCAGACCTGCTCTGCCTTTATCTGTTGAAGAATTTTCCTGCTGAGGGAAGAGAAACATTTTAAATTTACTGTGGTCCAAATAGATCAGTCTTTGGAACTAGACAATTTTGGATTCCAAGCAGTACGATAGCACTAGACTGTTTTAAATCCCTGGAGTCCGCATCTCATTAACAAATGGCACTCAAACCTCTTCTGTGGGGCTTTTTCAAGGCTTATAAATATTTCCTGGGAGAGAGGACGTTACCAAGAAACACATCTCTTAATGTTCCATTACTTATATTTGTAATGAGTGTACACGAATTATAAAGACATTGTCATCAATAATAATTTTTTTTTTAAAGTCATCGTGTTGCTTAAACCCTCAAGTGAAGTCGAACATGGTCACTTTGCACAACACATTCCATGCTGCTATTTCTGTCTTACTTAGGATTTCTTCTGAATAGTGAAAATTCCTCTGGAAACTTAGTCTCATCCCCCTGTAGAGAGCCGTTCTGGATGTGCTATTGATTCTGCCAAATGGACAGACTGACTTGTCTGCTCTCTTTGGATACAGAATTATAGGAAAAAAGATAAGAGTTGAGAAGGGAAAGACACACATGGCAATGGGGTAGCTGCTTTTGACTTATTTGGTCTCTAAACACCGACGGAAATTTGCATAGATCTCATGTGTTTTTCCAGATTTTGCTCATGGGGAGAACACTTAATTTGTTCTCTGACTTTAATCATTATATTTTAACATACATGCTGATTTAATCATGCTGGTCAAAATTTTCTTTTTATAGCCTCCAGACAGCTTGTGCATATATCCACACAGAGTTTTATTTTGTCACCAACTGGTGACCATATGGAAAGCAGTTGAAATGTATTTTGATTATATAACTCTGTATATAGCCAATCATCTCAGAGAAGCTCAGGTAGCATACTGGGAAGGAGACTCAGCTTGGGCCTGAAGATGTGGATCTGTCAGTTGGCATTCTGGATCCACAGTGACTTCTCTCAGCAAGGCCCATAAACTGGAAAAATCAGTGCCTTAAATAAGCTTTTTATATGATGAGCTCACAAAAACATGTGCTACCCAACCTTCTTCAGATGTGATGGTTTGTGTTATGGATATTTCTTCAGTAATTTGACTACTTCAATAATACATGTACAGTCAGTAAGAATATAGAAAAGAGAAGCAGAAGGAAGACTAGAATTTGTGGTTAGAGTTGTTGAAATGCATATGCAATTTGGTCCCTTTCTTAAAAAACTGAAATTGGATTCTATTGTACAGAAACTTCTGTCGTAAAAATCAAATTGAGTGAAGAATAAAGACTGCATTTCTTCCTTTGTTATTCAATCCCCTAGATATTTTATAGAGGTCACTTAGAATAATTCTTTCAGATTTATTTACCTGTGTTGAAATGTTTTAATTTATAGTAGAAATAAATCAGGATTTGTTTTTAGTATCAAATTCAGGGACATAAAAAAATAACCATAGTTTTTCTAGAGGCTAATTAGGTATTTGTTTCCCCTTTTGGCACTTCCTTTTAGTTGACCCGACGTGTAGATAAAAATAACAGCATTTCTCAGTTGGCACATGAAAGACAAGAGCAATAAGAAACCCAGAAGAACTCCTGGAGAATTTTCATCGGGAAAATAAGCATATTGACATTCTTTGACTTTTGTATATTGATTTTTGGCTCCAGCTGCTCCAAAGCCATTAAGAGTTAGAGTTAATCATTCTTGATTTTTTATTGTCAGACAGTTCCCTTTTTCATAATGCTGAATAATAGCGATACTATTTGGTTTTATTTATGCTCACATACAGTGCTATGGTAAAAAAAAAATTCATAGCATAGCATACTGATATTCTTGCAGGTAACTGATAAAATATGTGGTCTTTAGAAGGCTGTTGATTGATGTTCCAGTAAAGAGGTAAATCTTGTAAATTTCAGGGGTGGTCCTAAAAATCATCTTAAATAACCGTACTGTGATGAAAAATATTAATATCTTTCCCACAAACATAACCTGAAGGCTCTTTGGATATGCGTACAAGTCCTTAATTTTTAGAAATTTATCGGTGAAGTCAGATAAATTAGTTGTGAGAGGAATGACTCTTCATCCCTCTGTTAATGTCTACTTTCACTCTGAAGTCATAAAGGCTTCTTGATAGAGATTGATGCCATATCAAGTCAGCTTTCCCACTATAGATTCATAAAGTATTTCTTATCATATTAAAATTTTGAACCCAAAGGAAAAAAGGACAACATGATGAGCAAAACAAATGCTGAAACCTATTGTTGTGTTACATGGCAGAGAGGAATGAGGTTGCAGATGGAATTAAGGTTACTAATCAGTTGACTTTAAAATGGAGAGATTATTCTGCTTTATCCAGGTAGGCTCGAAGATCACTCTTTTTTTAAGTGGCAGAGAGAAGCAGAAAAGAATGTTATCTCCTACATTCTTTTCTGCTTCTCTCTGCCACTTAAAAGAGATAAGAAGGTAGAAGGACTCAACTCACCACTGTTGACTTTGAAGATGAAGGAAGGAATTCTAGTAGCCAAGAAATGCATGCAGCCTCTAGAGGCAGAGACATAATAATCACATTTTCCCCTACAGTTTCCAGAAAGGAATGCAGTCCAGATAACCTCTTGATTTTAGTTCTGTGAGACCTGTGCTAGACTTCTAGAGAACTGTAAGATAATAAATTTCTTTTAAGGTGCTTACTTTGTGATAATTTGTCACAGCAGCAATAGTAAACTAATACTAATACAGACTGCTAAAGACAATAATGTCTATTAAATCATATAGTCATTGAACATCTATTAACTGCCTATTTATGAAATATGGGTTGATTCCTACTGTAATGTCTTTAGTGTGATTAAAACATCTTCCATGAATCAGAATGAAAATTATACTTAAGTGTTTGTCAAATGATTTGATATCAGCAAGCCTTATGACTTCTCTACTCATTGTATTAGAAAGGATGGGTTCTGATGGAGCGAGTATTATGGTGAAACTCCAAACATCTTTCTGTCCCATATGCACATACATCTACTCATTCTCCATGTTGTTCCGATTAGTAGAGACGGAGGCTGGATCATGACTAGCCTGGGGACATACAGAGTTCAGCTACCTAAACAGGTTGATTTGGGGGCCCAGGGAAAGATGATTAAAACAAAGACTATGAGAACCAGAAGGGTCTTTTGAGACCATCTGATCCAAAATTTTGGTTTTACCAATGTGTAAATTCAATCTGAATGTTCCTCAGCTGATAGATAGTAAAACTGAGATGAGAATCCAGGTGTTCTGTTTCTTCCTCATTCTGTTGCTTCTTCTGTAGAATAAATTCCAACCAGAACTACATATTTAGTTCCCCAGCTGGCCCGTGCTTAGAATCACCATCGAGGCAAACACAAGTGAGGCGTTCCATCGAGGAAGCCATAGCTAACATCTGTGTGTGTTCCCTAAAACTTTCCTATGAATACCAAGAAGCTCAGGAGGAAAATGAAAGTCCCATGTTCAAGAGTAAGACCAACAACATTCATGGGTATAAATAGCATGACCTTTTATGGTAAAAATCACCAAATCATTACAAAGAAGTACAATGAACTTCTATTTATTAGTCACAGCCTCAATTCCTGGATCAGTAAAAAGCTCTGGGCTACTTCTGATATTAACATGGCCAAAATTTTTTTTAACTTTCTAGTAATGTGGCTTTAAGTAAATGATTCAGCTTGTCTGAGTCTAGCCTTCTTCCTCTGTATAATGGAAATGACTAATCTGTATCAGAGAGTAAGTATAAAGGTTAAAGGAACTAATATTTGCAAACTCCATACTGTTATATAACAGGTGCTGAGGAACTGGTAGTTATTTTATTGTTTTTTTTAAACTTGCTAGAAATCCTGAGGAGCATATTTATCACAGTGGAAAGGAAAACAGAAGAAAAACCTCAAAAATCCTTAGGATCTTGAAAGAAGAGAGAAGAGAAGGAGAGGAAGGGAGGGGGGAGAGAGCAAGAGTGAGAGAAAGAGACAGAAAGCGAGAGAAAAACATATTGGAGGAAGGGGGGCAGTGCTTGAGAAACTTGAAGGCCCCAAGAGTCAGAAAGGAGAGGCTAGAAAAAGTGCCAGAGAAGAAAGGGCAGAGGGAAGATCAAAGGAAAGGAGAGAAAGGAGAGACCTGAAGGAGACCCAAGAACCCAGCAACGTAGGACAAAGGTTATAATTGAGGGAGATGTGAAAGGAGAAAGAAAGAACTCAGCCAGTGGTTGAAACCACCAGGTATTTTCTTCTAATTCATCCCTTAAAGGAAACACTGTCCAGGAGAGAGCTTTGCTCTTTGGTGTGCTGCAGAATGTAAGGTGAGAATCCCTCCTTCCTTTTTCTAATGACGACCCCAAGCAAGGGCTTGCTCTCCTTTTGAAAATCCCTTCTGTCTGCAGCTATATGGTGATCTGCTCAAATAAGGTCTCCCCAGGTGATGTGACTGATAAAAAGTTGAGTGATGTCCTTGACAGATCGTTTTGAACTGCCCCATCCTGGAGCTGAACCAAGGTCTCTGTGATCCTGAATTACCGTGCCTACTGATGGCTTTCCATTTTTCCACAGTCCTAATACTCACTGCCCAACAGTATAAAAACTTTCTTCTAATAAGATGGAGAAGAAGTGGAATAATGTAGATTTCCCCCTGAACCTGGCCCGATACAAATATCCAGGAGCATGCCTGTCTGGAAATTCTGATTCTTACCTCAAGGAGATTCTTATAATTACAAACTGAAACATGTAGAAGTGAAGAAACTCCAGAGGAAAACACGTTATCGTCCTAGTGGCCAGGCAGGCCACTAGGTATGAAACCGTCATTCTCCCAACCAACAGAAGTTGACAATTTGGCAAATAAGCTTAAGGCCCATGTTCTTATATTCATTTTCTCTGTTTTAGCCCAGTTCTCTGTAGCTGCTAGTGATGATAATTTTATGGACGACTTTCTGGTCTTTCTGTCAGTACAAAGGGGTGCATCCTCTGTAAAGTCTTCATTACCAGTCTTGCTAGTCATCCCTTCCTTGCTTTGTGCCATGCCCATAGACGTGAATTACAATCACACAAGGTGACAACTCATTGTCTAATACTTCTCAAGACTCCGTGTCTTATTAAAGGCCATATTTTATTTATCTTGGAGACCTCTATGCTTTGCCTGCCTTGTATATAGTCAACACTCAGTGTTTATTGAATGAATACCCATTGTAGATTTTTATATGGACGTACCTGGGGAATGAGGAAATTGAACATGGAAAAAAAGAAAACACGAAATAGGGGTAAAAGAGTTGCCTAAAATCATCTTTATAGCCTAGTTAGCCAGAACCCCCAAGGTGCATCCTAGATCTCTCCAGTCTCTAGTTTCCTTATCTGCCTAGAATTGGTATGGAATTGATCTCAGAGGTTGTTTTGAGCTTTTTTAGTCTGTATATGAGCCTCTGATAATTAGGATTTTCTTTTGTGCTCACACTGCAAGGAATCCTAGGGATGGAATGGGTAAAAAAAGGTGATAATGATGATGAACTAATCATATTTTATTTTGTGACCTGAAGTTGCACAGTGATAATGTATCAGTGTATTGAATATTACAGCATTAAAATGCTGCCTCACTGTTCACAAGAATACAAATGGCACAGACCTTTATCTATGTAAAGGATAACTGAAATATGAAGATGGGGAATTTATAGTAATTGCATTAGGGATTCTTTGCATTAATTAATATTCCCTCTGAGTTGACCGCTGCCAAATTTGTTTGGCTTTATTCCCAATTGAACTGTTGTTAGTAAATCCAGAATTATCCCAGAATGTGAGAGTAGGAAGACTTTATTGTAGGAAAACCTCATGTCTAAAACTTTTGACAGTGGACCACGGGAGATGGGACTGGCAGTGGGGATGCGGGGGAGTTGGTTACAAGTGTGGAGCAGAAGTCAGCACCCACAGCTTCAATTCATTTCTAGGGAAGGGTTGATAAGGGCCTTGACCATTCAAGTAAAATCTGCATAGATTTTTTTTTTTAAGATTTTATTTATTTATTTGACAGAGAGAGACCACAAGTAGGCAGAGAGATAGGGAGATGCAGGGTTCCTGCTGAGCAGAGAGCCCGATGTGGGGCTCAATCCCAGGACCCTGGGATCATGACCTGAGCTGAAGACAGAGGCTTTAACCCACTGAGCCACCCAGGTGCCCCTACATGAATTTGTTTGTTTGTTTGCTTCGCCCTTTCCATCCATGGTGCAAAGCACATTTTGGAGAAAACAGGTGTTTCATTTCTGTAGAGTGAATTGTTCTGCTTCTTGAGCAGGAGAAATCCTATCTGCAACTTTTGAGCTGATCTCAACAAGCCTCCAAAGGCTGAGTTAATGTTTGTCTGGGCCCTGAAGTAGCCAAAGGAGAACAGCAGAAATTACGGTCTCAGTAGCTGTGGCCAAGGACATGAGTCCCTTCCTTGCTTCCTGGAAGAGAATCACCTGCACGATTCTCCCTTCTGCTTTTTAGTACTGTTCTGGGGGATGGACTTGACCTGGGGCTTACTGGAAAGAGTGTGGACTTTGACCTCATATATACCAAGCTGGTTTCAAATTTCACTGTATTCACTTTTGTGAAGCCCCCAACAAGCTACTTAAACTCTCTGAGCCACAGTCTTCTCATGTCCACTTGGAATAACAGTGGAGGGTCTGGGAGCAGCTGCACTGTTTGCATTAGCAAAATGAAAAATATGAATTTCAGGATTGCGATCGCAGAGCATTAAGTTGGGCTCAGGAGTCTGCTAGAGCCTGCGCCTGTCTGACGAGGCAGATCAGACTTTGGGGAAACCAGCCATGCTTTCCAATAGGGGTCTTCCCCTGTTTAGTTCTGAGAGCTGATCCCCTAAAAACTGTATTTCCACTGACTGCTAACTAGCTTTGACCAGTGGGAAGAAATGGTAGGAGGTGAGAAGGTGAGAGAAAGCTAGTTCACTCTTTGTCTTTCTGTCTAACCATCCCCACCCCTGCCCCCCCCTCCTTCCCTCTCTCTTCCTTTTCTTCTTTATTCCTTTCCCATTGAGAAGGATCTCCAGTAGCGACGGCCTATCGTCTTCAGGTTCCAGCTTCTCTAGGGTAGCCCACCTTCTGTGATGCCTCTTTCTGCTCACTAGTTTCTAGGTCCCTGCAGGTGGCCCCCCTTCTGTGCTCAGAAAACACCTTTCCCTTGATTCCTCCAGCCTTTCTGGAGATGGCCATGTCCTACTGTTGCTAGCATCTGAAGGGCCTCACTCTTCCCCATGTGGCATTGCAGCTCTTTCAGGGTCTTTTTAACTGGCTCCCCTTATTCCATATCCTCTGTTGACCTATTCGGTGCGGAGTCTGATACTGATATCTGCCTTGCGAGGTTCTGACAAGGAATGAATTTGTCTAAGGCAGTGGTTTTCAACTATAGGTTGAAATCCATTCATGAGTCATGAAATCAACTTAATGGGTCAAAACTAGCATTTTGGAATATAAAATAATAGATAAAGTGGGATAGAAAATATTGTGGTGTGTTGTATTTATAGTAAGTGTTGTCTCATGGAACTTTAGTTGTCTGTACGTATATACTTGGTATGTACCAGCTCATGATGTAAAAATGTATTACTTTCTGGCAATTGGGATTGAAAGAAAGGAAGGAAGGGAGGGAGAGAAAGAGGGAGAGACGGAGAGAGGGAGGAAGGAAAAGTGAGAGAAAGAGAGGTCTATGGTTTCTGGCACATAATAAGCACTCAAAAAAAAAAAAAAAGAAGCAACTACTGTAGCCATCCAAGACCATGTCCTACAAACACAGACCAGCCAGACAAGACCCAAAGAGTTTACCCTTCTGATTCACTTTAGCTCATTAGGATAGTTCCATGTAGTTGCGCCAGGATGTACTGAAATGGCCAAAGCGTTTACTTAAATGTGTTTGATTACACCTAGACAGGCCGAGCCTGAGTCACCAGCCTTGGCTGAAAGAGAAGCCAGCCAGGTTCAAAGAACAGAAACAGTTTTAAGATAACATTTTATTTTTCTATGATTCACTGCAAATCTGCCCCTGCAACATCTTTCTCCTAGCAGCTGAATGCCGTAAAAAGAGCAGGTCTCACCTAGAAAAGTGGGAATGGGGAGGAAGTGATGAGAGAAGGCAGCTTCTCAAATCCAGCATATTTGTACGCGTACGACGAGGGTCCTCGGGCATTCCTTTTTTTTTTTCCAAATTACCAAAGCGTTCTGCAGAGATAACTGTGCTCTCAGACAGCCATGAGATTGGCAAATAACAAATAATATCAGCCTTCCAGCACTTCCAGATCTGAAAAATCACAAGTTACTTTATTTTGCCATAGCCACCCAGCTATGTGTTGACGATGATAAGAAAAGGACAAGCAGAAGAATTTTTAGCCCCTTGTCTAGTTCCAGTCTACTTCATGAGGCAAAGAAACTCAAGTTCCCAGGCATTCTTGGATCCATCCAACTCCAAAGAACAAGGGATCTGAGGACCAGCAGAGACTTACAGGTCATGTGGATTTCTCTGCTAGGCAGCCTCCCTGAGATCTCACAGGAGCTCTCTCCAGGGCTGAAAGCAGCCCTTCCAAACTGTCTTGCCTATCTGATAGCAGAGGGGGCAGGGACACTCATGTAGTTGATGGTTTTGTATATGCCCAGTGACATATGCCTATTTCTACCACTTAACGACAGTGTTTGCTGATGTCAGCTGAAGAGAAAAAGAGTAGAAATTGCTAACGCTTAGCACTGTTCCAGAGCTGTACTGAGCACTGTGTACACATAGATTATTTATTATTATTATTTTATGTCTTTTATATTTTCTTTATTTTTTCTCTTTCTTTATTTTATCCTCACAACAACCATGTGGGGCGGTCACTACTGTTACCTCCATTTCCCAGCTGAGGAGACTGGTAGAGAAGGCAAATAATTTGCCCAAATTCACACACCCAATTAGTAGTAGAGCCAAGATTCAAACAAGATGGTCTGGCTGCCAAGTCAATGCTCATAACCTCTTCCCAGGCTGGGAGCTAAAAGGGCTGTATTCTTATTCCACCATTAACTGATTTATCTGATTGGTTGGGAAGATTGACCCCTCCACAATTTCTTCTTCTCATCTGTAAAATAAAGACATTTCTCTGGATGTTTTAAAGCCCCCTCTGATGCCACCTTCCATGTTTCTTTTGAGTTTTCCTGTTAAGGGGGATTATATTACTTCATCCAACGTATTCTATTGCCCTAAAATTTTTCAAACCTATCAGTTACTGCCTTCCAAAATCATCTAAGGAAGGATATTTGTCTGCTTACTCAATCCCTAATTAGAGGTGAGGAAGCCTCGTGTTTGGCTGCTGAGTCTGTGTCCTACCTTCTTTTCCTCCAGTCTGACTTAAAACTGCCTTTGTCTTCCAGCACCTGGTGGAAAACACCGGGAAACTTTCTAAATCCCTGAGTTTGTCACAGCAGCCCTTGAAGGAGTGTTGAGTTTGAGAGCATGGCTGGTCTAAGGGGGTTCGTACATGAGAGTCCTACACTGAGGAGGTTCTTGAGGAACAAGTGGGGTAGGAGAGATGGAGTATTCAACAGTGTTTTCAATTAAGAAAAGAGTAAGGTCAGAGAGAACCTCCCTTCTGGATGGAGCTCACCACCACCTGACCAGCTGATTAAATATCATGCCGCAAAAAGTAAATGTTTATGCCAAGCCAGGTGCTTGGACTACACAGAACTATATTAGGCAAGAGTAAGTGGTTTAATTGGCTCACCTTTATTCAACTGTTAGTATTTTCCTCTTAAGTGCCTTCCAGAGAGAATTTTGTATTTCCCTTCTAACAGCTGGCTCATAAAAACATAAACTCATCTTAAAATGTTGAGTAGGGATCGACAGATTCCTGTGTTCCTTCCTCAAATATGTATTTCAATGGTAGGAGAAAATGAGAGTTGAAGTATGATATTCTAGTTGGCTGTTATATCAATTTGATCAAAACTCATGGAATGATATTTTATAATTCTATATTTTTTAAAGGATTTTATTTATTTATTTATTTGACAGAGATATAAAGAGAGCGCAAGTAGGCAGAGCGGCAGGCAGAGGGAAAGGGAGAAGCAGCCTCTCCACCAAGGAGAGAGCCCAGTGTGGGGCTCGATCCCAGGACCGTGGGTTCATGACCTGAGCTGAACGCAGCCACTTAACCGACTGAGCCACCCAGGCGCCCCTATAATTCTATATTTTAAGGGTTGTTTGTTTTATGTCTTGAAAATAGAATCCTAGCTACACACTGTGGACTTAATATACCTTGTGAAATTACCCACCTGCGGTATTTATCAGAACGTCTCTCGGCGAGATCCATAGTGATATGCACAGAACATTCTTTTTTTTTTTTTTTTTAAAGATTTTATTTATTTATTTGACAGAGAGAAATCACAAGTAGATGGAGAGGCAGGCAGAGAGAGAGAGAGAGGGAGAGAGGGAAGCAGGCTCCCTGCCGAGCAGAGAGCCCGATGCGGGACTCGATCCCAGGACCCTGAGATCATGACCTGAGCCGAAGGCAGCGGCTTAACCCACTGAGCCACGCAGGCGCCCTGCACAGAACATTCTTATTAATCTTGGAATTTGTGGTCAGATTGACATGTTAGCCGTAATTGACCCCATGTTTCTTTCCCTTTTGTGGTTTTGTTGTTGTTGGGTTTATTTTCCAAGCATTTTTTTCCCAAATATGATTTTATTAATTCACCTACTTGGAGTGGTTTGGGTAGAAAAATATATCAGAAATGTTCTCCATCAGAATCAAAGAAGCTATGACTTCGTACCCACCCACTCTATCCCTCTCCTTTTCTTTCTCCATTTCTGATTCTCTGTCTCTCTGGTTGCTTAGGAAGTACGAGCTACTTGATTTTGAAATTCATGCTTAATTCAGAAGTTGTTATATTTAGTGACTCACAGTGTTTGTTTTGAAGACAGTATAAGGAATGTGGAAATACAGTTTTTAATTATAATAAATATGAATTAGTATTCTTTTATGTACTTAACTGCCCTGCTGTACGCATAGAGTGTTCTTTCAGCACAATATTAGCCTGGTTCTCTGAATTTTTGACATTCAGTCTCTAGTAGAATACTTTCCCAAGTTGTGTCCGCAGAACACTATCTTCATGTTATGCTTCTTGAATAGAGGTATCGTGGTCTAGCAAGTTCAGAAAACTCTATACACTCTTTCCTTGAAGAGTAATAATTAACCTTAGTAGACTTCAGACTAAGACATTCTTTCAACTCAGTATTTCTCAAAATTATTTCACTCTCTCTACCCCAAAGTCTCTCTTTATTCTAAAATGGTTGTCATTATAAGTTAGCACCCTCCAGAATATATGTGGGAAGTGGACTCTGGGTATAGGATCCTCATGAAATATTGACAGTTGTCCTCATCTGTGTAACATTTGCTGTGCAGCGAGGCACTGTTCTAGGCACTTTAGAGGTTGTAATAGCTAGGTATTTATCTGGATGCGTTAACAGAGGTTAAAATGACTGCTTTAAACAAGAAAGATCATTTCTTTTTTACATAAAAGTCTAAGATGGAAAGCAGTGCAGGAAGTTAAGGCATCTCTCTTTGTCAGGGTCATCCAGAGGTTCAGGTACCTTCTTTGACATTGCTTTACCATCCTTCAAGGTGTTTCTTGCCTTGTAGGATGGAACATGGCTCATTTTACTCACCCACAGTCCATTCTGTCAGAAAAGAAACATCCCTACAACAGAGGAAATCCCTACAACAGAGAAAACAGGTTCCTGGCAAAGATCTGGTTTGTATTATGCTCATATCTCATTGCCCAGAATTTACGGACATGGCCATGCCCAATTTACAAGGAATTCTGGGAAATGCAGTCTCTGCCTGGGAAGCATACATCCACCTCACATCTAGGAGATTCTATTATTAGAAGGAGGAAAGAATGGATGTCATAGACCATTAGCTTTCTCTACTGTGTTTTTTTTTTTTTCTCATTAAATCCTATGATCAAGCCCATGAAATAAGTACTTATGAACCCATTTTAGTAATGAGAAAATTAAGATACAGAGAAGATAAATCTAAAATCATATAATGATTGGGGGCTTTAGGCTACCTAATTCCAGAGCTGGGTTATTAGCTAATACATACACTTGCAGTGGTCTTCCCAAAAATTTCAAGTAGTTTTCATCATTTGGGGGCCTATTCTTTTCTAATTTTTAAGAAAAGTTTATTTTCTAAGTCAGTGTGGTTGGAGACTAGTTTCTTCACCCAGATCATGTTCTCCTTTCTTTCCAGACATGTCTAAACTATATTTTTCAACTTCCTTTAGGTGTGGCTCTATAAATGAGATCTAACTAATGGAATATGCAAAGACCTGATATATACCACCAGGCTTAACCTGTAAAAATGTCCGTGTGTGGTCTCCATGGCCTTTCCCCTTCAGCTAGCTGAAATGGAAATGACACCCAGGGGAACTGGAAACCGTATGTCAGGGATAGCAGAGCGTTCCTCAGCCTGAGTCCCTGGATGACTGTGTGGAACAGAGCTACCGCAGTGTTTTCCCGCCTAGTATTGTTAGGTGAGCAAACAATAAAATAGTAGAATGAAACAGAATCAAATAAATACTTCCACTGTGTTTGATCCATTTTAAAGTGTTTGATCTGTTTGTTCTAGGGCTTAGTCTCCTCTAAATAGTAAAATCTGTTAGCATGGTATCATGAATAACAAATTGGCAACGTGAATTAAAATCCTGTACTTGCCATTTGCTGGTGATGTGGCCTTGGGTGATATACTTAATCTCCCTAAGCCTGAGTTCTCTTAACTTTAAATGAATATTCAATCATGGAGTTGTTGAAAGAAATAAATAACTGCCTATAAATTATACTAATTCTTGCTACTTATTCCACTCCAGTGATCAATTTATGCCTATTCTAGTTGCCCCACTGTTTCAAATATGTATGCTTTATTCTTATGAAAACACTTGTAAAGAAACGTGTCTGAGGGATCTTTAGGTTTCCATGTTTACATTAAAGAACTTTCAAATTTACATTTCATGCCTTTATAAAAATCGTATGTCAGCAAAATGAGAGAATGTCAGTTTGGGACTCATTTGACAAACCTGGATAAACACATCTGTTTGACCACTTAACCAGCTCTGTCACCTCTCCGAGGCTTGGATTCTGTGTCATTAATTTTGGGAGGCTAGTAGCTCTCTTTCAGGATTGTGAGGATTAAATAAAATTCTCACAGTCCACAAAATAGCCTCACTCCTTGTTGATGTTCCTTTTCTCCCCAAATAGATGTTCACAGGGAGCATTTTAGTCACTTTCACTGGACCGCAATCACCTTTCTTTCTCCAAATGTGGGAACTGAATGATAGTAACCGTCCATTTGGAATCCCTAAAGAAGATTTGTGTTCCTGATTGCAACACGGAGTTGCAGCTCACTCTCCCCACAGACCTGTAGACTTAGGGTGGTCATGAAGGAAGAGTTGGCGCATTGCTATATTACTAGGAGACAGGACAAACATTGGTTACACTGCTTATCCATGAAAGTGATTGTCATGGAGTGGACAGAAGAAGGCTAATTTTGCAGAAGGATAGAAATACTGTCCGTTATCTGAATGTCTCCAGCCCAATGTACCTCTGAATGTTTCCCCCAGGTAGGGCATTGTTTGAGCTCTGCATAGTGGGGTTTCCATATGGAAGGCATGTGGGCAAAGAACCTTCAGTCGCCACACCTACTTCACCTGCTGGAACTTCACTTATTATGGAATGAAAGACTCTGGTCATTAGCCTCTCCTACCCATTTGTGTCACAGAAGGGATGCTGTGGTTCTAAACTGCACTAATTATGTACACCTGGCCTTTCTCTGTTGTTGCATAAGAATGTGCAAAGTGTATTAGTCCCTACAACATGAAAGACTATGTAGGGACCAAGTAGGAGAAAGAAATATGGGAAATAGTAAGTACAATTACATTTCATAGTAAGGTGTTTTTATTTCCATTCAGTGTAGTCTCTGTGTGAAGATTTTAACTCAACTCAGTGGCAACCAAAGCAACATCACACTGAATGCATGGAGAACCTCGGGGATTAAGAGATGATTGACTCGTAAGCACTCCCTCTGGGAATCCACGAAGATTGGTCATGTTACTGGGAAACTTCTGTGTTTTCGTTTTGTTTCCCTACCTTTGTAAGGTAAATCACAGAACCTCAATTTACTGGACTGTTTCAGTTAATCTTCTGCTTTATTGAGCTTCACTCTGAATGCCCTATTTAACCTTTGTCATGCACCATCATTCCTAGACACTGCTGAGCCACTTTTCTGCCTTATTAACAAAAATGTTGGGTTAAACTTAATTCTTAATGGCTGAAGAATGTAGATCATTGTTTATTTGTTTTACATTTTTGGAATGTAAACTGTTTTGAGAATGTAAGAGCTGTGGATAATATCAGATAGTATGGAGACAGAGAGAGAATTTCGCATTCAATTTTATCAGGCCCTGCAAGCCTACTTTTGAGCCTCTAGCAACAAACCCCAGATTAAGAATTCCGGACACATGGGGCACCTGGGTTGCTCAGTGGGTTAAGCCTCTGCCTTTGGCTCAGGTCATGATCTCAGGGTCCTGAGATCAAGCCCCACATCAGGCTCTCTGCTCAGCAGGGATCCTGCTTCCCTCTGTCTCTCTGCCTGCCTCTCTGCCTACTTATGATCTCTCTCTGTCAAATAAATAAACAAAAGTCTTAGAAAAAAAAAAAAAAAGAATCCCTGGCACAGATGTTTTGACATTATCATTCCAAACGTTTGTTTTTGTTGTAATAAAAATAAAAAGAAAAGGGGATTTGGCAAAATATTCATTCACTCAAATACTCCAAAATACATTAAACAATGAAAAGTATTTGGCATGTGTATGCCAGAAAAGTCACTTGTTAATTATTTATTTTATTAGAATCCATTTCATTGATTTCCTTTTTTCTTTTAAAAGCAGAATATAAAAAGAAAGTTTGATTAACTGTGGATTTTATGGAGTTGATTCTATAGTTGAGCTATAATTTAATAGCTCTTTTAAGTATCCGTTGAACTCAGCAATGGGAAAATAAATTCCAGAAATTTTCCTTAATTTCACAAAAGCAAATATAGTTAGCAAAAGAGACACCCCTCCTCCCAAACCACCAAACACCAGATGCCTTTTTTTTCCCCAGCACATTCTACTCAGTTTCTCTATGCCACTGGCTCTCAACAGGAGTGGCACTTCTCCCAAAAAGGGAGCTTCGGAAATTTTGGGGTATGTTTTGGTTGTCCCAGCATCAGGAAGACCTATTATAACTAGCTAGCCAGTTTTACGGTTATCTACGGTTATCTAGAAAAAGAAAAAGAAGGCTTTTTCTTTTTCTTCCTTACATCCTTCATGACTTTGTAATCTCCTCCAGGACAGTCATGTAGGTGAAAATCCTATTGATAATGATCGAGTTAAATTATAATTCCATTTTCTAGACAGACACATTTTCATGGTTTTAATGCATTATGAATTTTTAAAGTGTGTGTGAAACTGCCATAGGTATTGATACAAGATTGTCTTTTGATTTGGTTAGGAACTTCCCTGAGAGTTGTTTTCTGCTTTGGAAAATCATGCCAAGGACCATGATGCCCTTGATGGTATTTGAGTCACCAAAGGAACACACCGGTGTCAACGTACACTTGTAACTATCAGAGATACAGTGATTCTTGTAAAGATACAAGATTTTCTCTACTTCACTATGTCTTCTAGTACAATTATCACAAACATTCCTCTATCGAAGAATTATTTGTTGTGGCTCTATTCTATTTTAGTCTATAGTTTATTCTCTAAATTATGATTTATCCAATAAGTCAAAATTTCTTTGAGAAAAATATTCTCGGGGGAAGTTTTATCACCTTGGTCTTTTCACTATTTGTTAAAAAAAAAAAAAACACTGACATTAATTCCAGATTTTTATAGTTATTCAGAGCTGTGTTGTTAAAGGGACAAGTGAATTGCTGCCTTCTCAGAGCTGAACTCAAGGGGGAGGTTTGATGAATGACTGGCAAAATAAAATAGTGGCAATTTATTCCTTTTGTTCTCAGTACAATCACCTATGAAACATCCTTAAGCTGAAAAAATGAAATTATTTATGAATAGAAGTCAGGACATTTAAATTCATTTTCTCTCTTTTCCCTTCATTCTAGAAACCCTCTGTAATACAAGCCTGAATATAATGAAATTTTGCATAAAGGACACGTGGCAACCTAATTTAGTACAAGCTAGAGAACCTGGTAATACTTTAACTTCAAAGCTCTTGCATTTCATTCCTTCATTACTCTTCTTCCTTTCAAAGCGTTCTTTAGCCATGCACCAAGTTTGAACAATGACAAATCAAGTGCCCAGAGCCAAAAATAGTGTTTCACTATTTCCATGCAATTAATTGGTATTTCTTGATGAGTACCCAGTGTACTCAGGGCTCTCATAGAAGATTCTCCAAGCCTGATGCGAGGTTGAAGGCTGTTTGTCATGTCCCCCACTGATACACTCTTGCGCTTTCAGCCTCTTTCTGTGGGCCACTTTATTCACTGTATTTATAGTGACTCTGCCCCCCTCTTTTCAGTCAGTCACACTATCCAATTAAACCTTCCATCTTGGTAACTTCTCTAAACCTTTCTTCCAAGATTCAAAGGCAACAATCATTATCACAACAAAAGTAGTTAATATTTCTTAGATGCTTACAGTGTCCCAGAACTAACAATGTGCTTTCCCTGCATTGCCTCATTTAATTCTCTTACAACCTATGTGAAAGCTTTCTTATCATCTCCAAACTCTATTATCATCATCATTGTACAGATGAGAAAAATGGCATTCAAAGGGATTTACTATTTTCATCTCTTGGCAAAAGTCCTACAAGAGGTTTGTCTGATTCCTGTGCCACCTCACCATCATGCGTTCCTGGCTTGTATCTCACATACTTGGATTGCTGAATTATCTTTACATGAGGTGTTGCTGCTTGAATCTCAGTCTTTAGGAATCATTTCTGTATTTCATTGATAGATTATACATAGATCACAAATATGTCCCATCTCCATCCAGAGTGGACATCACTCTTCTACTACCAAAAACAAACAAAAAAAATCTATAAGAATCTATAACAAATCTATAAAAATCTATGACAAATCAAGTCCGCACTCCTCGGTCTGACATAAACAACCATCATAATATGACCCAGTCTAGCTTCCACATTTCAACCTACTTTATTTACTCTTTTGTTGATTCCCATTTAGTTGTTCCCTTGATGGAGCTCATTCCTCCAGAACGAGCACACTCATTCTGCCTGTGCTCATTTTACTCTTCTCTCAATTAAGTCCTTGAATTAGAGGAAACTCCTTTTTACTACCATTGATCTGTCTCCCTCCTCATCAGCCATGTCAGCCTCTGGCATATGATTTTATTACGGCTTAGTTTCTAAGTTTTCTTGAAAGATCTTATCACAATAAGACTGTTGGGCCCTGAAAATATTTTGTTTCTTATTGATTACGCTTCTGTTCATTTGGCAGGTTGAGTCTTCCATTTTGTTGTGAAGATTCAATTCTCTTTTCTCTGTGCTTTGTGACATTCCCAAGTCTATGCAGGGACCACACCTTTGTTTACCTTTGTATTACCTAGTAGGTGCTCTGTAACTGCACTTGTAGGTATTTTGTAACTGTTGTTGAACAAGTGAAGAAAATGCTAAGGGACAAACTCCAGGGATTTTGTGGGTTTAATACATTTTCTCTGGATCTTATAAAAGATAGTCTATTAATAAATGAGGACTGTCCCACCTCTGTTAGGATGACATGAATGAATATGTAGCCACTTAATCCACCATGAACTACTATGAGGCAACAACAGTGCCTTGACTTTAGGCTGGAAAGCAAACAATATATGATGTCCAATTGTTCTTGCTAGGGGCAGCAAGGGCAGATTGAAGGAAGGAGAATATAATAAGATGAAATTTGGCCAGGATACAAGGTTAATGTCTCCTCACCTCCCAAAGAGTATGGAAGGATTATTTATCTTCACAGCTGTTGGGGTTTAGAGCTTATTTCTTATCCAAATGACAGTGCCTTTTCCAGAAGGCTATTCTCCAGGGCTGCCCTAATCAGCCAGCGTGTCCTCCGTAGGCAAGATTTGCACTGGCTGTCTTTACCCAAGCGGTGACTTAAGCCCACCTAAAGTCCATCATTAATGCCAACAACACCCCAGTCCATGGTGGCACTGATTCCTAAAGCAGAAGACTTGGAAAAGGAGCCTCATTTTCCTTCATGCTGATTGTTGTTTTCAGCAAGATGTTTACCTCTTCAATTTTCTCTCTGCCAAGTACAAATCAGTGTATTTCCAACATCCCAGTGTCTGAACTGTGTATTGCTGGCTTCCACTGTTTCTCTTCAATTAACAAGCAGCTGTAAAAGAGCTTTGCAACTGACATGGGGAGAAAATCTCCAAGGTGAGGATGGACTGCATCCCACACCTCTAAATCCTCACCAGACATCTGCTAGGTCACCAAGAAGACATATGTAGAGGGGACATTTCAGATAAATGAATACTCCACGACTAATTGACTTTGGTCCCCAAAATATACTAATTGACTTTGGTCCCTGGAGAGCAAGGCAAGACCGTGGAGGATCAATTTAGTACTCCTTTGTTTCCCTAGGGAAAGGCCAGAATGTAGAACAACATGTTTCTTTAGACTCCTCGTCTTAGGTCAGTGCCCTGAAGTTGGCCTTCTGGATTTTACGTCTTCAAATACAAAAAGCTTGAAAACAAAGGTTTAGGGCAGTGTTAGCCTAAATTGAGCCCTCCATGTCTTTCTTTAACGCAGCCATAGCACTGGGGCTGCTAGACCTTATAAGAGAAGGGTAAGCACAGACCCTGTAACCACACCATGAACCTTAGGAGGAAAGAAAATACCTACAGCAGGTTTACCAAAAGCAAGAGAAGAGAAAGCTTGATTTCTTTCCTTTGACTTCCTCCACTCCACAGATTCAGGGTCTTCAATCCATTTGAGTTCCTCTCTTTTGGATGGAATGTGTGGTTGCACGTGTGCATGCATGTGCATGTGCATGTGTATGTGTGTATATTTACAAATCTATAAGCATGAAATTTTGCACTTCCTGGAGGTCAGAGTGCATGCTTAATTGAAACTTTGCAGGAAATGAAGGCTTCTGTGGCTTCAAATCTTCACATGGACACACAAATATATGAATGTCAAAAAGAAACTAAGTAAGATGAAAGTAAGGGCACACTATGTTCTTGTTTTATTTTGTTTGCATCTAGAGCTAAAGATGTATTAGAGCAAGACTGGTACTAAGAACATTCACTCTCCTCTGTTCCTCCCTTCCTCCAGCAAGTTTTGACGACTCTTCTGATAAAGTACCTGGTATTTTACAGTCAGAGATAATGGCATGACAAGATTAATCTTTTTCCCCAGGCCCTGCCAGGGAACAGTTTAGGTGCCTCCCTCCCTGAGCCCAGGAGCTCTCATGAGGTATTTTCCTCCACTTGGTGGGGCTGTGCACGTCTCTGCTGGAGGAAAGAGAGGAGCGTCCTGGCAGGCACTCGGGTCCAGCTGTTGAGGATTGAGTGGTCTTTCCCGTGCATAGTCCTGGCTTTCTGCAGTGATGGCTTCCCCGTGATGACAGTAGGATTATAATGAGTGGGCACTGTGCATTCCTATGTAACAAAGCACATACATGGCCCCAAGGGGACACATTTGCTGCCCCGGGTTCATTGTCAACCAGCTGTGTGCTCTGGACAAATTGCTTTGTTTTGCTTTGCCAGGGTTCTTGACCAAGTAGAGTAGGGAGTAACTCCTCTTCTCGTTTCTCTGGAATTTGATAGAAACCTAAAATTAGATGTGAGAATTAGATGTGAAAGTGCTTTGGGAGTTGAAACAATGGGGACATCCAAGTCAGAATGTTCTCTGAGTTCTGTTTTCCCAGGGTGCAAGCTGCCTGCGTCAAGTCTGTCTCACTTTGTAGACCGTCTTCCACAGTACAACCAGAATGGCCTTTCTCAACGTGTGTGATCACAGCATCTCTTTAAAATCCAGGCTCTCTTCCTCCTCCCATAGAATGAAAAGTCACACCTCCTGAAGTGGCTTATGAAGCCCTTCACAGTGGGTGCTCTGGCCAGTGGCTTGTCTCTCACGATATCCTAACATTATGACTGAACGTGGAAACCTTCCCTCTTGCTTCTTCAGACCTTAACCATGTGGTTGTCTTGGTCTAGAACCAGCTTCCCCTGTTCGTAGCTAACTCCCACTTAATGATCCACATGTCAAAGAGAGTGACTTTCGATGGGAAGGCTTCTAAGGTCCTCTATTAGAAGCCTCTGATTTGTACTCCCGCAAGACTCTGTATGGTCTTTAGATCTTTTATCTGACTGTTCTTCCTCCAGAAAGGCACAGGCATCATCTGCAGAACTCAGTACTGTAGAACTCTGCAGCTAGCCCAATTTCAAGTTTTTTATACAGTACTCAAGAAATATTTCTGAATGACCAGTTGGAGGGTGTATTAGTTTCCTGTGACTGCTGTAATAGTGTACCGCACACTGGATGCTTTAAAACAACAGAAATGTATTTTCTCACAGTTCTGGAAGCTGAAAGTCTGAAATTAAGATATCAGCAGAGCCATGTTCCCTCAGAAACTGTGGAGAGAGTCCTTCCTTGACTCTCCATAGCTTTTGGTTATGACTGAAATCAATCCGTAGTGTTCCTTGGCTGGCAGCTGCATCGCTCCAATCTCTGACTCTCTTGTCACCTGGGATTTCCTTTTTCCTGTAAGGACACCAGTGACACTGAATTAGGGCCCGCCCCAATGACCTCATCTAACTTGATTACATCTCCAAAGATCCTATCTCCAAATAAAGATACATTTATACTTATCAGAGGTCAGGATTTCAACATATATTTTAAGGGACACAATTCAACCCATAACCATTTGGTAAATCAGTTAATTACTAATTAGTTAATATAAGTTATTATCAGAAAAGGCTTCGTATGATTGTGATAAAAATTTGTATAGATCTAATCAGTTAACTGGCTTAAATAATATATGTATGATTGTGTGTATGTACACACACATGTCTTAATTTTTTTATATTGTGCAAAAACCCCAATGGCTAATTATTCCATATAAAAAATATTATGTGATTGGGGTACCTCAGTGGCTCAGTCAGTTAAGCAGCTGCCTTTGGCTTGGCTCATGATCCCAGGATCCTGGGATCGCAACCCACATTGGGCTCCCTGCTCAGTGGAGGGCCTGCTTCTCCCTCTCCCTCTGCCTTCTGCTCTGCCTGCTTATGCTCTCTCTCAATCTCTCCATCAAATAAATAAATAAAAATCTTTTAAAATTAAAAAAAATAATAAAGGGGTGCCTGGGTGGCTCAGTGGGTTAAAGCCTCTGTCTTCGGTTCAGGTCATGATCCCAGTATCCTGGGATTGAGCCCCACCTTGGGTGCTCTGCTCAGCAGGAAGTCTGCTTCCCTTCCTCTCTCTCTGTCCTCTGCCTACATGTGATCTCTGTCTGTTAAATTAATTAATCAATTAATTAATAATAATAATAATAAAAATATTATGTGATTGTGATTTGTCTAAAGTACTTTATAAAGACACCTGTCTTATCTAGATATAGTTTTTGGATGACAAGAAATGATTTCTTGGCCAACTTGCAAAACTATGATAATCCACCACCATATAAATTAAGTGCTATCATTTAAAAAATTTTATAACACTGATGTTAGTAGTAGTTTTGTTATAGTTAAAAGACAGCAGTTTAATATATCATTTATTTGGATCTCTAAATTCCAGGGATTTTTTTTTGTGGCTAGAAGTTCTCGTCTTTGTCACATACAGCTCTTTAAACCGGTAATCTATTCTTTACTCTTTTTTTTTTTTTTGAAGATGATTCATGCATATATTAGATTTTTCTCCAAAGTCTCAGATTTTGAAAACCAAAGTAAGATGAAAAAAAGTAAATGATGTGCAAAATTAGGCCCTAATTTATAGTACACAGCCATGCAAGAATCAAGAAGGGAATTTAACCAAAAACTCAGATAAAGTACATTCTTCCTGGCTAACATTGGGTAAAAGAAAGTGAAATAGAGATTTCTTTTTTGTTTTAATTAAAAGCTTTGAAAGCTGTGCATTTGGGTAACTCTTTAGTAAATTGCTCCTCTTTTCTTATGTTCATTTCAGTTAGGGGTGATATTGGGGTCAGCATTTAGCTCCAGCTGCTTCCCAAATAGTCCACGCTGGCCTCGTTTCAAACTAGAACTGCTTCAGAAATCCCTCTAAGAAGCAAAGAGTGGATAGTCTTTCCGAAGGCTATGAGTAAGAATCTATAATGTAGATGCACTTTGTGGAAGTGGAAGTTTTAGAGAATGTGAATGCCTATTTCGGACAAAGCGGTTTGTAGGTGAGAAACTGACCAAGGCACTTTTTCAAATCCCATCTCTTTTAGGCTCTCTTAGGGTTTCAGATTAGTGTAGCCAAATACCAGCCTATTGCTCCCCACCCTTCCCTAACTATGTGTTGCTGCATATTCTTCCAGCTTTAGGAACACATCGTGTTCTTGTGTTAAACGTCTAGATTGGAGACTCTAATTCTGACTTTGCTGGGTGTGCATGTGTGTGCAAGCACACCACCATATGGCAAAAGGCAGAGCTGCTAACACCATACATAACAAAAAGGAAGATCAGTTAGCAAATTAATGAACTGAATCTTATACAACGTACTCCCCGTAGTTTGAGTTTCCAGACACTGTTGGTATCAAAAATTTCTGCCTTGATGAAGCTATTGGGACTTACAAGTGTATTTACTGGGCGTGGTTTCTCATGATACATTATTAGTATCTTTAAAAAATCAAACATGCTTCTGAAAATGCACTAACACTCTCATTTTCAAAAGCGTTTGTTAAAGAGGAATAAATAGGAGTCCTTAGTTAAACAATTGGAAATCGGGGCTCTGTAGAAGTGGATTGTATTATTGCCTATACATGTTCTAGTCGTGGGAAGCATCTATCCTTCCCTTACCCCTTCAGTAAAGTGTTGTAGGGAAGCAAGTTGTATTTTAATATCCATGTTAAGTATCCATAAAGTCTAATGCCCAGTGGCTACCCAAGGGTGATGGAAAGAGATGAGTTTCACAAAAGAATCTCCTGTTTCACCAAAGCTGTCTCTCTGATTCCATCAATTTCCATGTTGATATCTGTACAAACCTGTGGCTAATTACATTTTCATTTCTTCTAAAACTAGGCACACTAATATGTGAAAAGCATTTAAAATCTCCAAGAGAAAGGCATGCAAGTAAATAAAACGGGTATGTCATTTATATTAATGCCTCTGTTATTATTACTGCTGTTGTCTTATTCCCACAGCTATGGGAGGATTGAATTTAAATGTTGATAAAGCACATAATAAACATCCTGTGTGACAGGAACGCTGTACAATGATAATTATTTCTTCCCTTGTGCATTATTACTGAGGTTGTCCCTCATCAGGAACTGTGAACTCTAAACTTTTTCCTACAGCCTTTTTCTTAAAAGAGCTTTTGGATTCCCCCCCCCCCCCCAGGCTGGAAACAAAGAAACCCAAGCAACCCCTAAAGGCCACTGCAAGGAAAATTAAAAAGACACAATTTTGTTTGTTTGGGTTTTTTCTTTTCTTTTTTTTTCTTAGAATAATCAAGTCCACCTTAAATAATAAATAAGATTCAAATTAAAATCCCCTTTTGGGATAATTATTTGGATGTCTCTGCTAACTGGCCTGCAGCCACTATTTTCTTGTCCTGGCAGGTCAGATTGTTCTCCCCTTGTTGAGAAGAAATAAAAACCAGAGAAAAGAAAAGTTAAGGACTCTTTTGAAGGACACATACATCACATACCATGTCCTGCCTCCTTCACGTGTGCTGTTTCCAAGATGAGCTTGTGAAGTTGATAGGAAGATTCCCAGCTGCCAGGCAAGAGCCCAACCTTTCAGACTGAGTGCCTGACTTTCCAATGTCACACAACTACTGACATAGACAGGATTTTAACACCAAATGCCTGGCTCCTAAGGCTGGGTTCTTTTCTGCATTCCATGCTAATTACTAGAAAGGTGTGAGATTGGCATGTGGGAGTTACACCTTTATGTAAATGCAAATGAAACACAGCAGAGACTAGAATGTTCTCTGGACCTGGCAAAAGACAGGAAGCACAAAAGTGACAGATGCACCCTGGGCCCATAATTTTAAGAGGCTCCGTAATTTTAAGATAATAACAAATGTTTAGATGTGCTTTCTGTTTCCTAGCCAGTAAGTCCTGTCCCCATTCTCTGGCTAAGGGCTGTGTGGAAGTGGGTCTTTGTGATAAATGATTGTGTTTGTGTGTGAATGGATGGAAGGACCCATCAGAGATAATGTAATGTTCACTGCTTTGCTATTAGCACAATGGGCTGTCTTTATAGAGTGTAATATTCAAATCTATGCACCAGTGCTCTTTCAAATAGAGAATTTGTTTTCTATGTTCACTTAAAACTATCTTTTATTTTAATTAACAGGAATGCAGTTTAATCAACCATCTTTACAGCTAAGGGAGTTTTACAGGCTTATAATACTGTCAGATTCTAGGGTTATGTAATTGAGAAATAGAAAGACAATTTTAGGAAAGAAGTAGATTTTTCTCCCTCCCACCCTCCCTTCCATTTTCCTCTTTCTCCTTCCTCCCTCCCTTCCTTTCCTCCCTCCCTCTGCCCTCCCCTCCCCTCCTTCCCCCCTGCCCCCCTCCCCCCCTTCCCTTCTTTCCCTTCCTTTCCTCCCTCCCTCTCCCCTCCCCTCCTCCCCCCCTCCCCTCCCCTCCTCCCCCCCTTCCCTTCTTTCCCTCCTCTTCCTCCCTTCCTCTCCTCCCCGTCCTACCACTCCCTACCTTCCTTTACTTCTTTCTCTCATTATGAAGAATCTGTTCTACAAGCGAGGTTTCATTAAAGGTGTATGATTCCATCCCAGAACGTCTCTCATATTCAGACCTATCTGAGACATTGTTCCAATGTCATTCCCCAAGGGCTCCCAGTGACGTGTGCACATGTGCTTCTAATGGTGGGAGAAGGGGTTTGCATGCATCAGTGGAGTAGAATCAGTGGCGTACTAGTGTAACATCCGGCTCAGATGGGAAGGAAAAAAAGATTGAGTAGACGGAAAACCTTGATTTCTAGAGTTTACCAAATTTTGAGCTCTAAATACTCCCATCATGACCAACTTGAAGGTGATTTTTTCCCCCCATTACATATCATTAGGGCCATATAAGATGTTACAAGGAAGATAGCAGTGATAGGACCCCATGTGGTTTAACTAATATGACTTGAGAATACGCAATTCAAATAGCTATTGGTTTTTAATGCCTCAGTGTTGTTGCTTCCTAGAAATATTTTCCTTCTTTCCTAAAGAGATAATAATAAGTATTCATGATACAATTTAGGGGATATTGTATAAAACTAGATTTGTGAAAAGACCAAACATTTTATATTTATTGTATCATCTCCTGTTGGTTTGAAAATGAGGTGTTTGTTTTGCTAATATGTTTTCCTGATTAAAAAATTGAGGCAGCAGTCTATTAAAAGTTTTTCTCAAGGCAGTACAATGGCAGGCTAGAAATTAAATAATGGCAATTTCTTCGATATGTTCATAGACTATTCAAAATTGGGTTAAAACACAGATTTTTAATTTTTTATGGGTCTAAAACACAATTTTTCAAGGGATTATTCTGTAACACTTTTTTTTTTTAAGATTTTATTTATTTATTTGCGAGAGAGAGATCACAACTAGGCAGAGAGGCAGGCAGAGAGAGAGAAGGGGAAGCAGGCTCCCTGCTGAGCAGAGAGCCCGATGCGGGGTTTGATTCCAGGACCCTGAGATCATGACCTACCCGAGCCAAAAGTAGAGGCCTAACCCACTGAGCCACCTAGGCACCCCCAAGAGATTATTCTATAGATCTCTTTCTCTCTCAGAGATATATAGATATAGATATCTGTGAGGAAATACATATATGTATCTGTAAAACATGTACTAGCTAGTGAGTGTAGCTTTGTCAATTAAAAAATCAGAAAACAAGATAAAAGAATCTCATACTCTAACAAGGAGCTGTGCCCAGCTCTAGGTGGTTGGTTCTGCATGCTGTATCTTGTTACTTATAAGTTCTAGGAAGAGAAGAATCCCTTTTCTGTCCTGCTGACTGTCAAAATCTGTTTCTATGTAGTGACTACACATAAGACATACTCAAAACAGTTTTAAAAGTAAATACATGAACTAATTAATTTAAAAGATAAAATAGCAAACTCAAGTCTGTGCATTTTTTCCATAACATTGTTTGATTTTAGGTATAATGACTTATTATTTAGGAGGCTTAGAAACTATGTTTACTTAGAAGTGGTTTAAAAGTTCTTTATAGGCAAATATATATATATATATATATTTATATTTATATATATTATATGAATATTATATATATATATATATAAAATTAGTTCATCTTCAAAATAAAGGCCTCCAGATGCCTGAATACCTACTACGTATGTGGACCAGTCAAATTGTGCCAAAAGATAATGAGAGGGTCTTATTGCTTTAATTACCTGTGTTGTTCTCCAAGGAATTCCCACCCCTGCCAATCCCTACACATGTTATTTATTTATTCCTTTATGCATCCATCCATTTATCCATTTTTTAAAAATATACTTGCTGTTCCAAATACTATTGAAATAAGGGCAATACCAGAATAAGCAAGATATCTACAAGAGCTCCTCATTACCAAGGAGTTTACTTTCATGATACTAAACTCATACATAAAAGAAATATTATGTAGACAGTTAAAATAGGATGATGTGACCTGAGAATAACTAGATTACAGTATTAGATTGAGCATTTGAGAATGAAATGAATTTAAAGCGAGATCTGAATGACAAGGAAGAACTATCCATGTGAAGATCAGGAGGAGGGGGGTGGAATTTCAGGGATGGCAAACATCTAACTTGATGACCCTGAGGATATGGCATAACCTTCTTTCTGTTTCTTGAATAGACCACAGGTTGGAGGATAAAGGGTGAGGAACTAGCTCGTACAATATAAGTTTGAAGAGGGAGGAAGGGCCAGATCGTGGGGCTTTATAGATTGGCTAAGGAGTTTGCATTTAATTGTAAATGCAAAAACTCATTGGAGGGGATACTGTTGGGGAGTAATGAGAGTTGGGGAGGAATTATTTGAATAAAAATTTAAATTTTTAGACTATTCTATAATTGTTGTGTAGAAATGGATTATGTACGAAAAGGATAGAAACCAGTTAGGAGACCAGTTAGAAAACCATTACAGTAGTCCTGGCGGAAGGTGGTGGTGGCTTAGTTATGGTGGTGGTAGTAGAGATGCAGAGGAGGTCCTCAACATGTTGGACAGAGGGGCAAGATCTGCTGATGAACTGTCTTAAGCAGGACTGGAGCAAAGGAAATACAGAATTGTGTGACTCCAGAATTTTCAGTCTGAGTGAGTAGATGGTGTTGACATTTACTAAGATGGGCAAGATCGAGAGAAGAATAGAATTGGAAGGTGAAATTATTCATCCTTTTGTGGCTGTGTTTACATTTTGAGATGTATATTAAATATTTAAGTGGAAATGTCAAATTGGCAGTTATATACAAATCTTTGTTTCATAGGAGAGACTGGGAATGGAGATGGAGTTTTGTGTGCCTGTAACATATAAATAGTGTTTAAAGCCAGAAGTCTGCATGAGTACTCATAGATAGTAGTGTCTTAGCTTGGGCAGCCATAAAAAAGTACTATTGCATGGGTGGTTTAAAGAGCAGGAATTTATTTCTCATAAGTTGGGAGACTGGAAGATCAAGATCAAGGCACCAGCAGGGTCATTTTGTCTATTGAGAGCTTTCTTATTGGGTTTAGACAGCTGCCTTCTTGCTGTGTCCTCACATGGCTTTTCCTCAGTGCATGTGTGTGGAGTAGAGAGAGAGAGGAAGCAAGCTCTTTTGTATTTTTTCTTATAAAGGCACCAATCCTATGAGGGTCCTCATGATCTTATCCAAACTTAATAACCTCCAAAAGTCCCCATCTCCAAATACTGTCACATTGTAGGCTAAGACTTCAACATGTACATCTTGAGGGGCTCAATTCAGTTCATAGCAGATGGGAAGGAGAAAGGATCCCAAGAGCCCTCTCACATTAGCAGATACACTGAGAAAGAGAAGCCAGCAGAAGAAACTGAAAAGGAGCAAAAGTGAGCTAGAAGAAAACCAAGGAACATAAGATCTGCCATATGACAGTGGTCTTTAGGATGTCTGGGGAGAAAGAGATTGAAGTAGTCATTTAGGAGAGTGAGTAATCAAACAGAACAGAGTAGGGTGGTTTGGGGAGATGGTTCTCCATGGGACTTTTTCATTTTTGCTCATCTTACAGTCTGAGTAGCTGACTCCTTGGTTGTGGAACTTTTTTTTTTTCCCCCAAGACTATATTGTGAACAATCCTGGGAGATTGATACTGTCTCTCTCCAGAGCAAGGGGCAGGTCTGTTTACTGTTCAGTGCAAGAAGAATGTCTCCCTCTGGGGCAATGGTCTGACAGGCTGACTGCCTATTATAAAATATCCAGGTTCCCTAAGCACACGATGTCTCTTCAGTAAAGCAACTCACTTGCGTGTGCAGATGTCACCTGGCTCTTTTGAACCCACACAAATGCTGACACCCTGACTGTTGCTATTGTCTTAATATGTGCTATTGTCCTTGGTCTCTGACCCTGATGTCTCACATCTCCTGCCAGTATCAGTGAAATAGTGATAGATTAACTTTGCAAGGAGAAGAGGATAACTTTTCAGGTTCTTCATGGTTCTTCAAGGTGGTAAATAGTTTTGATTATCTACTTGAGGTTGGTGGTTATGGTAATGTGTTTTTCTCCTGCAACGTTCAGTGGTTTTGATGTAGATGCAGGTAGATGGGTTTATCTGTTAAGGATTTAATATGAATGGCTTACTGCATGATCTCATAGCTCATTTTGAATAGAGTCTCCCACTACTGGAGTATGCAGACCCAGGAAGACACATATTTAAACATTGCCATGTGCCAAGTGCTGATGATTGTATCAGAACATTTAGATATTTCAGAGAGGCACCAAAATGGTAAATACTTTACTCAATCATTTGTCACAACCAAATTTTCTTTTGTAGTTATGCTTTTATATTCTCGTATATTCTTATGCTTAGATGACATAATTCATATTAATAAATCAGGCCTTATGTGATACCTTAGTATTAATAGTACTTGACTAAACCACAGATCATGAGCTACACTTAATTAATAATAATAGTTAATAGAATATCATTCATTTTCAGAGCACATAAAGAGGTAATTGCATATTACAGAGACATGTAATGTATCTCTGATTTATTAGGTTGAAAATCAGTCAACATGTTTTTTAACATATTTTTTACATGATTTCTTTCACAATTTTTTTAGGTTTTTAAATGTTTTATAACTTTTTAAGGATTTATTTATTTGAGAGAGAGCGAGAGTGAGAGCAAGCATGAGTGGAGGTAGATGCAGAGGGAGAAAAATTGAAGCAGAGCCCCTATGGAGCCCAACGCAGGGCTGAATCTCATGACCCTGAGGTTTTATCATAAATTTTTAATTGAATTGAGAGAAGTTTCTTTACCACTTGGTTGTTAGTTTCTCTCTTTATAATACAAGGATATTATCCCCATAGAGTAGTTAAGAAGATATTTGTCTATAAAGCAATTTAGTGGAAATGATATTGTCTCTGCGTGTATGCACACTTGCATGCATATATAATGGACTGAGGGCTTCCAAGTACTTGGCAATCTGTTTCATCTACAGAGAGCTGTACAAAGGGAGAGCCCTGCATAGATCCAGCCTCTGGTTCTGGGCTTTACTACTTCTGCTGCACTTCCTCTTACCGTGGGAGCCCCTGATGTACACAGACATCTTCTTCTCCCCAGTTCTGGTGGGCTGTCTCCATTTGGGTACCAGGAAATTGCTTTCCTTGCCTTCGGATAGACTCCATGCTGCTACAGGCCAGTAAATATTTATTCCATTTCTAGTCTGAATCCTCTCACTCATTCCTAAGTGTGTATTTTATATGTGGTTCTTTTGCCAAGAAACGGCTTTATATTAATATTTGAAGTTTGCTTAGGTTTGTTGGATACCTGAAGTGGATCCTGTGTTTGCTGGGGTTCTTTCAATGTTGAAGGATCTGGAAGTAGACAGTAGAGACTTTACATATTGTGGAAGAACGTTCAGTGGCCTTTTGGAAGAAAGAGAAGGGCCAGAAAGCTCCTTTAAAGTTCTCTTTCCTCCCACCCCTTGCTTGTCTTCTCTTCATATTCAGCAACTACGCCTGACTTGGCAGAGCCTGACGGCAGCCACTAGCGTCAGTTATGACAATAGTCAGTGGATTTAAGCTTCAGGGGCAATGTACCAATGGAATAAATAGAATATGTAATTGTTGCTCTGAGGACAGAATGTGTCTGCACTCTCTATGGGGGGCCTCATTTAAGCCCAACACCCAAAAAAGACAAACAGCTAAAGCTCAGCATGGGGTCCCTAAGGCAGGGGAATACAAGCAAAACATTTTCCTTATAAAATGCAAGTTTGAGGATGTCCTGTCAATCACAACACAGCTTTCACCCTCCTCCAGGCCTGAATGAGTAACCACAGCCCACTGGTACGCATGATTCTGCTGGCTCAGAGTACCAGCAAGCTCAAGGTCACGCCTGGTGGGAGACTCACAATTTTTAATGTAAGATGTTTGAACCCATTTTTCTTTATCTTATTTCCTTCCTTAAACTTCAGGCAGGCAATTTTTCAAAAGAGCAAAACTAAACTAAAACTAAACTAATACTAAACTAAACATTTTGCTTTTAGCATGGTATAAAAGAAAGTTTCATAGTTTGATCCCAAGCAACCATTCTGACCACATCTTTCCCCATTCTCCACTCATTCCTTCTCTAGGCATACACCAAGAGTTGAGTTTTCTGGAACATAGCCCTCTCATAATTCTGTGTCTTGGGATAAAATGTTCCCTCTAAAATGTTCCCATTTCCACTGATGAAACTGTACTCATCATTCAAGGTCAGGCATAAATGTCTCTGAAGAAAGTCTTACTGACCCCTACCCTTCCCCTCCTATTCCCCAGGGTGTCAAACTGAAAGAGCCTGAGGAAGAAATCTGTTTAATGAACAGAGCATGGAATGGAAGAGAGAAGCACCAAGTAATTTCTTCTCTTCCCACAGTCATGAAACAAAAATGGAAAAGAACTCGTGTTTTACTTGACAAATCATAAATTATCATGAAACGAAGTGAGATATTATAAGCCTTTGGCCTCTGACAAAGTAATAAATGTTAAAAAGAAACATCACTGTCACATGTGTACAGATTATAGAAATATATGACGTATTCTTTGTATAAAATGTAGGGGCCAGCTATAGTAGGCATGTTAATATGTACATCAAGGGTTTTTTTGGAAGTATACAAATGTGTATACTTAACTTTAAAAAGGTAAGAGTTGCAAATAGCAAGATGAGAATGCATATTTATACCATATGGATAATGCATGATGAAGTCTTGGCAACAAGATTGCTGTAGCTTACTTTGGAGGTAATAAGTATCTTCTGAGAGAGGGTTCTAACGTGTCCTGTCTGAGGTATTTGCATTTGTCTGTAGCCAGGATGCATTGCATCATGGCCTCGAGGATGCAGTAGCTGTAAGTTTCATGGCCCTTAGTGCAATAGAGTAGTAATGCTTCTCTATCTGTATGGCATAGCATCTCAGCCAATAAGTGCCTCAGAGACCCAAGGCCAATGACTATTCCTGTCAGGGAATAGTCCCTTGCATCAGAAAGGAATTACTTGAAGGCTACTATTCTGGAATCTGTATCAACAACCATGAAGGTCAGGTTAATTCTTCATGTAGATGGATTTCTGTCATCCATACTGAGATGTCTGTTTAATGTCTGTGAGGTGGTTAGGCAGTGGTGTATCATTTGTTTCCTTCATGCAAAGACTCAATCAACAGCCAGTGATCCTATGATCATTGATTATTGATCACCTTGTGGTCATCTGAATCCTTCCCACCTAACTTTATTTCTCCTGTTCTATAGTATAAATCCTCTCTTTGTTTCACGCAGAAATTCTTCCTGTCAACCCATTTCTCTTCATTGCTCATGTTTTTCTAAGATCCTGGAATGCTCTCCCTTCTCCTTTCTAGATGATCGAATACTTCCAAGCACCACTGGAGCCCCATTACTTCCACCTCCATTGACTTCTGGTCAGCCTCACATCTCCTTTTTCTGAAGTCAGTTTGAACTTCTGTTCTTATGAGCCTAAGAGTTTATGCATCTTCTATCTCTCTTTCTTTCTCTGTTGATTATTTTATTCTGATCCTTGGTACCAATCAAGCCCATCTAATTAATATCTTAAACTCTTTCAGAACAGGAAACCTATATTTTCTTCTCATGTAATCCTTAAGGGACTTTACAGAGGGATCAAAAATTGATTGGTAAATATTGATTGATTGGTAAATAAGTAAAATAGGGACTCAGGAAGTTCAGTGGGCCATTCGAGGACAAGGTCTAGGAATGTGGTACCAGGCCAGCAACAAGCCACCAAGAAGAGATAAAGTAGACATTGTATATGACAGAGGAATTCAGACTCCATATAGACTTTCCTGTAACTCCTTGGCATTGTTAGCATCAACTACGGAAATTTTAACAATAAGTTAGCCGATACTTTTCATTAAGAACTACTAATAACCATGGGGCACCTGGGTGGCTCAGTGGGTTAAGGCTCTGCCTTTGGCTCAGGTCATGATCTCAGGGTCCTGGGATCGAGCCCCGCATTGGGCTCTCTGCTCAGCGGGGAGCCTACTTCCCACCCCCATCCCCCTGCCTGCCTCTCTGCCTACTTGTGATCTTTGTCTTTCAAATAAATAAATAAATGATATTCTTAAAAAAAAAAGAACTACTAATAACCTTGAGGAGACATAAACCATGTTTCTCCACTTTCTTTTATTTCTGAAGTGAAATTGTGGCCAGGGAAACCTTTTGCAATTGTCCCTTTTGAAGGAATCATTTATCCAGCTTATGTCTGCAGATATAAAATCAGATATGAGGTAGTTGCCTAAATTTAGCATATATATAATGTCTATATGAATATATACCCCCATATCCAAACTAGACATAACTTTTCCACTAATCACTGAATATTGACAACTGTGCCTTCTGGCTAAAGATCAGCATAAACATTTCATTTGTTCCATGAAGACTTGGGCCAGAATCTTGCCCAGCTCGAGCTCAAGGGCTTCCTAACAAACAAGAAACTTTTATAACTCCAGCTAATCGAACTCTTTGCTTTTCCAATGTGAAAATAAAGGATGGCTAATTTTCTCAGTGTTGAAAAAAATCTGTTGAGGGAATTTCCCACTGCTGGAGTTTTGCTAGTAATCTTTAGCTCTGCATGAAGTCTCTGGACTCTGTTGCCATCCCTGAAAGTGGTTGTCTTCTTCCATCAGTTTCCTGGGCAGGGGATCAAACCAGCTATTAGGTGTCTGTTTGCACTGCATGAAAACAAAGTTTAATGTAAAGAAACTTATAGCTTTCCTGCGCCTAACACCCCAGAAGCCTTATGTTGCCTGACCTGAGGCATTCTTTGACTGAAATGGGTGGATATCCCATAGGTCTATTTGACCAGATCATCTTATCATCTTGAAGTCCTAATGACCATTGCCTGAACATGATGAAAGGATCTTGAATGTGTATGTATTATCCTGGTTGTTTATTATTTCCAGAGAGGGTGAATTGGCTATCCTTGTGGTGTAAGGGGTGATAGTTTTGCCGTATTAGTTCTTAGACTTCCTAGGCTGTGTAATCTCTCTAAAGAGCCCTTCAGAGTACTTGGCTTTTGAAAATCAATATTAGGCATGACCATTCCTTCTCTCATGTGTCATTGACCTTCAGAGACCACAAATAGTCCAAATCTACAGGCATCAGATTTCTAAACACATATTTAGTAGAGAGAATTTCTCTTTCCTGGCTGAGGAACACTAGCTACTGGTCTGGAGAAAATCTGCCTAGCAAATTGGAAGAGGCTAGAGGATTAAATGCTATTGAGAGTCACTTAACTCCCCCCCCCCCCATACACTGTATTATAGCACAGAGCAAAAGAAAATCCTGGTGTTTTTTTGTGTTGTTTTGTTTTCTGTTTTTTTTTTTTCCTTGCACTTATAAATTATTCATTAGACAAATGAGATAATATGAGAATTTGGCCTCTGAGAAAGAAATAAATGTTTTTAAAATAGAGCTAACACATATGCAGAATACAGAATTATATCAGGCATGTGTTAGAATATGGATCAGGTTTCCAAACATATATCTATGTCTATCTTGGGCTTAAAACAAAATTCTATATGTATCTTAAGAGTTTGGTATGGAATATATGAAACAAACCAAAGCCACGTTACTTCCTTTGTCATATCATTTAAGGCCCCAGACAGAGGTACCTTACTATCATACATGACATGTGGACTCTCAGATGTCGGTCAGTAGCTGAGTCAGCTGATCTACTGGCCTCTGAGTTGTGGCCTCAGCCAGATTTAGGACAACGGATGCCGTGTGACTTGCCTACTACTACCTCTGATTAGGCAGATCACAGAACAGATGGTCCAAGTCTAGAGTCCAGGCTGTGATGACTTTTTAGGAGGAAATATTTTTTTGTTTTCAAAAGGAGTTGTCTCTGTTCTAATGTTTCTGGATTTTTTTACTAATCATATAACATATGGCATATGAATAAATCAGAGTCAATTAAGACTAAAATTCTCTCAGTGCTGGATTATTCTGTAGTTACATAGCATTAACAGCTAGAATAATGGAAACATACAAGAAATGCCTGTTCTTCCTCAGATTATAAGCTCCATGGAGGCAGGGACCATATTTGCCTGATTTACTGCTATTCCCCTGTATTTCCACTGTGCCTAACACATACCACGCTCTCAGCACCTCATTGAGTTGAAATGAATTATCATGGCAAGAACTGGGTTCTACATCAAATACTGGACAATAATGCTTCTCTAGGGACTTCTCTGGGTCAACACAGACAATGTGATGAAATGTGAGGAACAGTTAGAGTGATTACTTGACCCTGGTCACTGCTTAAAATTTATACTTCACAGCATTCCTTACACACTGCAGTTGGCTTCTCTTTTCCCAAGTGAATAGATCATACCCACTGAGATACACACATTCGTGCACACATGCACATGCCACGTTATCATTTCATGAGCATCTGTGTTTGCTTATATCTGTGTCTTCTGAATATTAAATGAATATTTTTAATTGAATTATAGTAAAGGTGTAAAAGATATCTGACTTTCAACTAGGTTGAAATTGCTTACTTCTGGTATGAGATTTTATCATATTTTGGGAAACAAAAAGTGAAGTAACTCTAGGTCTCTTCCTACATTTTCTTTCCTTTCATTTTTTTCTATTAAAATAGAACTAATTACATCTCTGGTAGAATGTGCTTGTAAGCCCTTGAGTTTCCAGAGCACAAATGGCCCTAGAACCTGGGACATTCTTCTTGGGACTCACCTACTTGGGGGCCAAGACTTTGTTCAGAATGTTCTGTACCATATCTGATACAGCAGGGACTGGGTAAAAATGCCAAGCTGGGGTCGATCCAGCAGAAAATGCCTGCTAAAATAAGGACATTACACTTTATCTGGGTTCATGATCACAACTGCAAAGATTGTAATAATTATAGCAGATTCTTAGATGACCACTGTATTCCATGTTGCCTATTTTCTTCCCTCAGTTCTGTTTTCTAAGTTTATTATTAGGGTTTGATGTTCATATGTGTATGTGTTAGTTTTTGAAACAGAATTTGAAGTTTGAGTGAAAAGTCCTGCCCTTGTTCACACTGATTTCCATTCTTCCATCTTCCATTTCTCTCTGTTGGCATGTCAGAGGTAGCAGAGTAAGGCTGCCAATCGCCTGTCTGACTGGGGTTTTATAGCCTCTTCATGGAGACGCTTGGCTTAGCCAGCCAGGTGGAAAAATCCAAGGTTTAGACATAACCAAATTCAATCAAAGTCTCAATTTTTCCTTCTACCCTGCTTTTTGTTATATCTAATGACTGGCCCAGAAAGGTACAAATAGAAACTTCCCAGAAAAAAAAGATTTAAAAGGTGGGGGGCACAAATTGCTTTCTTGTATTCTGGGATAATAGAATGAGAACCTGCTAAGTATTTACTTCTACTTTCCTCTGCCTTAATAGGCAGAGGATGATAACATTCTTCACTGATTAAAATATTCTTTTCTTCAAAATAAGGTGTTCATATAAACATATAAGAATTATGTTTCCCATAAATACATATTAACACAGTCCCAATTAATCTTAAATCCAAGTTTTTGTTCCCTGAGTCCAGTACTCAGTTCAGAAAGGAAGCATAATTCCCTACTGACAAGCTTTAATGGTTTCACTTCCCTTAGGGAAAAGCCTTTGATAAAACTCAAATGAGGCTTAATCATAATCTTAGATTTCAAAGTTTATCATGGAATTAGGTCTGGTCTCCTGGATCCTCCTCATCTGCATTAAAATAATATTCAAAATGATAAACCCAAAGTTTAGCAGACTGTCAGTAATACAGACATAAATATGTTAGAAAGATTTTCCCTCAAGAAGATTGCCACAAAAATTTTGAAACCTTTAATTCATCACGAAGTTAATCATTCCTTGAATCTTAATTGTTTGGCACTATTAGCAAAGGAATGGTGAAAGCCATGCTTAAGCTTCATGATTTGGTGGAAATTTTTTTTTTTTTTGTACAGAAATGTTTGTTTACCATCTATTTGTTACCATCTATTTGTTTTCTCCAAAACAATGTCATTTGATGCTTCTTCCATCAAGTTAGTCGAAGTAAGCTTTAAAGTTGTATAGAATAACTTTCAATTTCTCTAAAAAAACTGGCTGAGAAAAGAAAACACCATAAAAAATATGTGGCAAAGAAAGCGGGGGGTAGGAGACTGAGAAATTATCATGAGAATTTTGTAAGAGAATTATATGCCTAGCAAGATGTGTGGTGCATATAGAAAGGTAAACAGTAATTTCCTTCTCTCCCTCTATACTTTACTTTTAAACCTCTTTCTCCTTTTTCTGGCAAGAATTTTGGCTGGAGCATGGTGGGTGGGCCAGACAGATTTGTTGGTCCCCAAAGAAAGGAAACGTGTGGTCTCATGAGACCCAGAGCCCAGTCAACACCAGCCTCTGCTGTCTCCTTTGGAACATGCATGTTGCAATTCTTACGGAGTGGCCCTAGGTGCATCATTCTCTCCAGTGAGAAGCATTTGTGTATACAGGGGAAAGGAAATGTATTGGGCACGGGACTGTATTGGGGTGTCAGGAAATTCATAGAATTGGGGTACTGGTGACTGAAATTTTCCCAAATCTTTTGTACAGAATTTGAACCTTTTTTGAGGAACTGATTAACTTTTGTTGAACATTCTAGATTGCTTGACAGATGGTGTGCCCTATTCTGAAACAAGTGGAGTTTCCCTCAGGAGTAGTCTCCCATCTAACTTTTTATGGCCCACTTTTTCCACCTCAAAACTGACATATGCAGTCAGTTTCATTTCTTCGGGGCTCTGAAGGTGATCAATTTGTTAAATCCACCCTGCCAATGATTCTGATCTGCTTTCCATCATAACAAGGAATGATTTGTATTTTAAAGAGAATCTTAGATGTATAATGCATAATGTTTTAGATGTATAGAATGTAAATTTCTTGAAATTTTTTAGTGCAAAGAACCAGAAGAGAAATTTTTGATCAGGAAAACTCTCAGTTTGTCCCTTAAACATCATTCTACTCTGTTGAGAAACTCAGCACACCTGAGTTATTTCTTTGTAATCCTCAGGAGTAAAGCTAAGACCTAAAACATGCTATCTGTGAAGAGTTTAGACTTTTGGGTTTGTTTTGTTTGTTTGTTTTTTGTTTTTTTTTTGGGGGGGTTGGGTTTTTTTGGATTTTTGAGAGATAATGTTTAAAAATTATAAATGAAGCAAAGCAACCTTTGGGCTGATGGGAAAATTGAATTTTCCTTCCAGCTTCCCTACTCTAGCTGTGTGAGATCACACAAGTTATTTAGCCTCTCTGAATCTCTGTCACCTGTTCTGTTTTTAAATGGGAATATTAAAGGAAACATTTTAAAAGATCATTGATACCTCAGTATCCATAGATTGATAGATGGGTACTCTCTTGTTCTGTTGACATAAGCTTCCACTGGTGCTGTTCTGATGGAGGATAATTCGGCAGTACATGCCAAAATGTGCATTGTGATACCCACTGACCATGCAATTCCCCCTTCCTGGAACTTATCCTAAGAAGGTAATTGAGTAGGTGTAGCCAAATGTCTTTATAAAGGTATTCACTGAAGCCTTACTGAAAATTGTGAAAAAATTGGAAACAGCCTAAATGTTTATCAATACAAGACTAGTTAACTAAATTACATATAAATAACTATACATACAGTGAAAAGCAATATGGCCATCAAAAAATGAGAATGTATGAGTATATTGATTAGCATGGACAATTATCATAGCATACTAATGAGTGAAAAATATCAGAGTTGAATGTTTCTTCCCAAAGAAATGCCCCACCTGCCAATCCTATTATATACACAAAACCTGTATATAATCTCTGTCCCCAAATCTTTCTTATCTGTCATATATAATCCATCATAAAGCCTTTTATCTCTAAATGTCTTTCAAATTATCCTCTTCTCTCCAATTCCACCAGTATTCCCAAATCTAAACTTGGTGTCCAGTTAATGCTTATGAAATGAACACTGAATATGACCCCATCTGTCACATTTATTATATATATATATTATAATATGACCCCTATCTGTCACATGTCTTATTTATTTATTTATTTAGAGGGAGAGAGGTAGGGGGAAGGGCAGAGGGAGAGAAAGAATCTTAAGCAGGCTCTGAGCCCAGCATGGGGCTCAGTCTCACGACCTTGAGATCATGACCTGAGCCACAATCAAGAGTTAGATGCCCAACCAACTGAGCCACCCAGATACCCCAGGTACATTAACTCATTTAAACCTGATGTCAGACATATGATATTATTATTATTTCACTATTTCTGTTTACTATTAATAATTCAGAGATGAGGAAACTGAGAGAGCCAGATTAAGTAATCTATCCTGTTGGAGACAGCTAGGAGAGTAGAATGAGGATTTAAATCAGTCAGACCCCATGGTCTAAGCACTAACCATTCTGCCATAATCATAACACATTGAAGAAGTGGCGGAGGTAGAATTTAGCTCCAAATATCACTCTCCCCGCTACTGCGCAGCTCCCAAAAATGATTTCATACAGATTGCCTTACTAACCCCTCAGTTTATTTAGAAAGACTTCCAGGCACTGCTGAATCCGTTTGGAAGTAAGGTCAAGCTATGTGACCACTGTTGGAAGTAGCAGAATAGATTATTCATGTAAATACTGGAGGTGGATAACATGGAGAAGGAAGGAAGAACTGAAATTTGGGGAACATTTATCCTCCTGGCACCATAGAGATACCATTTCTTTGAATTTTCACAGCATTCCAGGACACGAGTTTTCTTAATTTCAATTGTTTTCAACTTATACTCATAGATAAGGAAACTCAGATGTGGATTTATTAAATGATTTGTCTGGGTCTTTAAAGGATTAAGTCATAGAGTTGGAAACTCATGAAGGCTCCCAAGGTCATGGTCTGGACCACCTCTCTTGTTCTACAGTTGGCCAGCTATCGCTCAGCAGCTGTATGTTGTTTTCAAATCATTAAGAGGAAAGTCTTTGAGAAAATAAGTATTTGGGGGTTTGAAGATGATCCCAGAGTTTACTAGTTGTGTGGACTTGGGTAAGTTATCATCAGTTTTCTCCTCCTCAAAGTGGGAATAATAAAAATTTTCCTACTTCTCAAGAAGAGGATTTTTTCCCTCTACCTCTTCAATTATTCTTTAGAGCATCATATAAATCTGTGCAAGGAATTACAGAGATGAAGATTTGGCTCAACCTTTAGGAAGCCCAGACTGTACTCTTCTCAATTTCTGCCACCTATTTGATGCTTAATTTCCAAAGTTATTATAAATGCAGAATTTCTTCTACTTGAATTTTTTTTTTCCTATCCTCCTTGGTCTCTTCTTTGTCTTCTCAATGAAACATGCTTACTCTGGAGTGGCTAGCCCTTGCTCCTGGGCGCCTCCTGGTCTGGAATGGTGCTCCCTCCCTCAGGAAATTAATCAACATCCATGTACAACCTCCCCAGTCACTTCAGCCTAAAGCGTGCCCTTCTGTTATCAATGTCCAAAATGCTGGACAGGTCATCTAATACAAATTCCCTTGGAGGTTACATATTTTATTATGAGTATATGTGTTTTCTTTAAAAACAGGTTTAAAATCCTTGAGGGAAAAGGATTCTGTTTTATCCCCATAGAAGATAGTACAGAAGACATAGTTGTTGATTTTAGGAAAAAAGGAAAAATAAAATAAATAAAGTAGACTGTATGGGTCAAAGACTTCATGTAATTATCTCAAGTCTTTAAAAAAAAAAAAAAAAAAAGGTAAAACTGTTTCCTTCAGTGGGCGGTACTAACTCTGGAGAAGAAACTCACCTTTCCTAGACTTCCACATCCCAATTTTGAAAATGGAATCTGGCTATATATTTTGCCCACCAGTTTGACATTAAGAAACCTGATGGATGGGTATAAGCTCTTTGGAAACACAAAATGCAAGGGGAATACTAAGGGAAAGGAATGATCAATACAGAGTTCAGCTTTAAAATTCTTTCATCCACTAAAACTGATTTTCTTGGCAGTACCTGCAAGATCTGGAATTTTTTAAGAACTCATTCTTAAATATGTATTGATTGAATTTATTAAGATGCTTTATTACCATATCCATTTGCTTGAAAGAAGGCATTTGTATATGTCAACCGTAAGTCTCAAAAGACAATCAAATTAATGAAAATAATATAAAGTATCACAGACTACACAGCATTTACAAACTGCATTTTTATTCATTTTTATGTACACAAAGGAAAAGAACAAAAGGTTGAAAGACTTCTAGAGCAATAAATGTCACAATTCAGTGGAGAAAATACATTTTATTTTGGAAACTTCTGCTGAGAGTAAGTGTAGCAAAAGAAAAGGAAGCTTGGAAGCATCTTAGTGCATTTAAAGCTATAAGAGGACTAGACCTTCAGTGTCAGCCCATATTAAATAAAAGTGAAAAGTGTGAATAAAGTAGTATCCTTCTTCTGATATTTATTGCAAACTATCCCCTATTTATTCTCTAAATTATCCTATTGCAAATTATCCTGTTTCCTGGTGGCTATAAACCAGGTATGAATTTTTAATCTACTTAAGTTTCCAATATTTGTCAACCTACTGTCAACATTTGCATCAATAAAGAAGATGGGCTATGTTGTGTTATCTTTGTTATCTTTTCAGCTGTGAACTGGAATGAGGGCCCGAAGAAGGTAAAATAAGTTGGGGATTTCTTGGGAAGAGATGTCATCGCTAAGGAGTATCTCTATGAAATGGAGTCCATTTAAGCTAGAGACAGACAGCTGGTAAAAGAAAAAAGTTATACCTACCAGGAGCTTCACAGGACCCAGGTACCAAGAGAAGAAATGGCATGTTCATAGCCTACAGAGATTTCAAGGAATTAGAGATTAGGCAGTATTATCCTTTGCCATGTCTGGAGGCTTCCAGGATGGAAGTTGTTGAAAATGTCTAAGAGAATGGCCAAGAAGGGAGACGCTAAGAATCAGGCTATTGTTTGAAATGAAAAAGGAGGGAGGGAGAGAGGAAAAATATCAAAAGAAATGAAATAACATGGAGTAAAACAAAATGACCTCCCAGATAAAAGGACTGTTGACACATGCTTCTGCAAGCCAGAAGAAGCACTGAATCAGGAAAGCACATCTGAGGGTGTGTCATGTAGGGTCAGTCAGGCATTAGAGCCGTATCAATAGCAGCCCAGTGGAAGGCACCAGAACCTCCAGTAAGTTAGGAAGTCCTAGGAAGCATGGCCTCAAGGGAAAATGAGAGCAATGGAGATCAGAAACCTGTGTGCTGGGGATGTGGGCAAGAAGCGAAGGGAGAGAGCCAGACGAAGCAGCTGGAATCAGAAATTTGGACAAGAAGTCATCAGCAGTCAATATGAGCTGGAAGAACAGGGGCAGATCTAGAGCCAAGCTTTTTCCTCAGGCCCCAGACATTAATATTTGACCTGTTAGACCCAGTGCCTTTGGTGATGTTCATAGAATTTCACTGTCCGAAGGGATTTCAGAGATCGTTAGCAAAGCTCTACTCTATGCATATACTCTATCCCAGTGAGGAAAGTGGGAGGAGAGAAGAGGGAGGAGAAATTTTTACTGGAGGAGAGAAGAGGGAGGAGAAATTTTATAAATGCCTTATCAGTGAATGACACAAAATGAAGCAAAATTTTAAAATTAGACTCTAGGGGCGCCTGGGTGGCTCAGTGGGTTAAGCCGCTGCCTTCGGCTCAGGTCATGATCTCGGGGTCCTGGGATCGAGTCCCGCATCGGGCTCTCTGCTCAGCAGGGAGCCTGCTTCCCTCTCTCTCTCTGCCTGCCTCTCCATCTACTTGTGATTTCTCTCTGTCAAATAAATAAATAAAATCTTTAAAAAAATAAATAAAAAATAAAAAAATAAAATAAAATTAGACTCTAGTTACTTGTTATTTAGCTATTTATTTTATATCCAGAGAACTCCACATGTATATTCCAGTGACATTTTGTACTATAGCAATCTTAATTTTTCCTGTAATATTCTGACATTCCATCAGTGAGAACAGTTGCTGGACAACTAAAAAGGAAGTGCTATTTCTTGCAGTCATTATCTTTATAGGGAAATAGCTCTTCACTTTGGGTGTTGGTGATAGAGATTAACAAGCAGGAGGAATCACTTGTGGCCCTTCTATTTGAAGAAACCCTGATTGCTTTGTCACATATTCCAAGTTTAACTTTTATTTTTAAAGATAATGCATAAAAGAAACATACTTGGAAAAAAAAAAAACTCAAAACCCTCGTTTTAGTCATCTGTAAGTACTCTGCTCCAAGGACATTTAATTCATAGTCATAACTCAGATAACGGAGGGGGTGATCCTTGATTATGGGATAATTTCCCATCAGATTTCTTTAAGTAGTAAACTCCTTTGTTGCATATATTCTACACATCAACTATACAGGACTTTTTATAGTAACACAGTCAGTCTTCAATTTTATGAGAAGATACTGTTTCATGAGTTGATTTTAAGTGAGCTGTTGGAGATCCAGAAACAATTGTCTCAAAGAGTGAGTGTCGAATGCATTAAGGTCAGCCTGCAAAAAGCACATTGCCCTAATTAACCTATAAGGCGTGTTTGCTTATCTACTTTGAGATCAAACATTTTTTAATCTGATAAAAAGCCATGAACCTCCCATCTAAGTAAATTCACCTACTATGATATATGTATACACACATGCATGCAAAAAGTGGTGTGAGATTTGAAGGGGGTGGGGGAACCCTACCCAAATATATCCAAGTTAAGAAGCCCAAAGGTAGAGAAAAATAAATACCACATATAGCAGTAATTCTTTGGGATAAGGCATACTGTATTTTAGTTACAGGTGCTTAATAAGAAAAGGGATTCTTCAACTGCCTGTGGATAAGCGTGAAAGCCAGGAGTTTCCTTAATTCTAAAAATTCAGTGGAATCTACAGTGTGATAGAAGGGGTTTGGGGATTTTCTTTTCTGTTCTTTTCTTCTTTTTTCTTTTTTTTTTTCTTTTTTAATGTTAGTTCCAACAAGGACCAGCCTGCTTTCTAATCAGGTATCTCAATGGGTCGCTCTTAAGCCAGGGTTCCCCTTCACTGTCCACTGGAATGGACCTTCTACTCTTTAGCATAAAGGAATGAATCCATCAATAGCAATGAGAAGCCAATGACATGTGAAGCAGTCTCTGGTACTTTCTCTTGGATCCTGTGGCAAAAGGGGCAAAGTGCAGAGAAATGCTAGCACTGTATGCAGAAAGGTTTGACGTTAGAATCAAATGAGATTGGCATTTTGGGGACTTCCTCCAAGTGGTCAGAGGTGTAGGTGGAAGTGTTGTGTGAGGTCTGGAAGGAGAGGGAGGCAAGAGATGGGGCGGGGGTAGGGGACATTACAGGGCCAAACTCACAGGCTGCTCTAGAAGCGGAGGAAGGAACACCAAGATGTACATGTCCTTTATGTCTCACACCTTCCCTCACTACCACCAGCCTCCCCTTTCCTGATCTTCCCTAGACTGGCTCTTTCATGTAGAAGGGAAGGCCAAGTACAGAAAGAGAGGAAAGAAGGAAAAGAGGTAAATACCACATTGTGCTATTGAGGAAGAAAATGAGAGGAGAGCCAATTCATGGTTCCATGGTCTACCAGCTGACAGCCCACTCATACTTGAAGGTGTGCAGTAAGAAGTGTTAGGCATATGCCAACCAGAAACTCCATGAAATTCTCTTGTCAGGAGCAAACTCTTACATAAAACTTACTTTGTAAGTCAAGCATTCCAGTGAAAAAGCTATAAAAGAGTCTTCCTTGGATCTGAATTCTCATGCACATCTGACATCTCAGAAAGCCTTAAGGTTGGAAAACTTCAGAGTCACAGGAAGAAAGGGACAGTAGTATTCTTTGTTGGATAGCAGAAGAAATCTAAGTAAGTATAAGAACTAGAAGACCTGAAAACTAGACTGGAAGGACTTGCTAACAGTTCTGTTCTAAGGCTTATGTAACCCACTCTGGCTTCTGAGTCCCCTTCCAGGACAAGCAACTAGAAAGGGTTACCTGCTTCATGCCAGGTGTTGGGACCGAATCCTCTTAAGTGTATGCTTTTGGGCCAACAGCAAGTCGGTGTTCTCTGGTGAAGTTTTGTTCATACGAAACTTGGTTCTCATTCTCTCTTGGCTGCTTCACCTTTCTGAGGAAGTGAAAGGAAATGTGCTTCATTTAGACAGCCCAGTCAACAAAGGGTAGGAGAATCCAGACTTCCAAGTGGATGGCTGGCTCTAGATCATACTGAGGGAAGACAGGGCAAGTTTACAATCCTTCCCTCTCCCTCCTTTCTGCCTCCCCCTCCATCTTCCCTTCCGTCCTTCCTTCATCTTCTGTCTCTCATTCCTCCCCAACTCCCATCTCCCTTTGCCTCCAGTAATATCGTAGAAATATCTGATGATTTCTGTATGCTTCCTGCTTTTCTCCTTTTACCTCCCACCCTTCCTTCCTTCTACCTGTACTTCCTTTCTCCTTCCCTTCTTCCTTCCCTCTTCCTTTCCTTCCTTCTTTCTTGTTTCCCTCCTCCTCAAGGTCTTCTTACCACTTTCCACCCATTTTCTTATGTGAAGAACTTTTTGAATTCCAGCCATCTGTTAATATAAGGCAGTAAAAAATGTTGAAGTCACATCAAATTCCACTTTCTCTGCCAGTTAAAAATACAGATGCTTCCTGTTTTATGCTTTCTTCTCACTTTCTCTGGAGTTTAAACATGAAAATATGTTCAATGATAAAAACCAGCACATATCCCCTTTCATCAGGAAACATATTCCAAACAATGAAAGGTAGGGTTATTTTCCCAAGTCCAGCCAGGATATTTAGAGGTTGGGGGAATCGCACATAGAACCATAATTTCATAGAGCAAGAACATAATTATTCAAAACTATCACATTTTATAGATGAAGACCTTGAGATCGCAGGGAATTGTAATTGTTCTCAGATGTGCTGCTCATAGACTTGCCAAAGTTCACATCAGCTTACATTTTCACCCAACATCGTTGGGCCTCAATTCTTTCACAATACTTTTTGCTGTCTACCTCTTTTAGAAAGGGTTCTTCTGGCTACTGGGAGAGGCCAAATTGTTGAGCAATGGAGCATTAGCTTGAAACTCAGTCCGTGTGCTGGAGTGGAAAAAAGCAATGCAAGACTGAGTCCAGACTTTTAAGTTCTAGTTACAACTTTCTTACTAACTACCTGTCAGACCTTGACAAAAATTTCTACTCTTAATTCACATGGGGGCTAGGTCAAATGACCTCTAAATTTCCTTTCAACTCTTTGAGTCTTGATTTTTTTTTTTTCCTTCATATTTCTGCTGACTCAGAGTATATAACCTTGGCCAAGTTATTAACTGCCATAACTTTCAATTTTTCCAAGTGAAAAGGGAGAACACCTTCCCATATTTTTCTAGCACAGAGATACTAAATGATCTTGCATTAGATGGGCTATCATCTTTAGAAACCACAGGAAGTCTTTTGTATCTGTAGAATTTAATTAGTTTCTAAAGCTGGAATAAGGCAGTGGTAGACCACCGGGCAATGTCTTTGGCTCTGGTTACATTAGAAAATACTGTATTGACCATAATTCTCACTTCTGCTTATTTCCATTGTATCTTCTTATATAGGTTATTTTAACTTTTCTATTATTTTGGTATGGCACATTGTATGTCACTGTGTTCTCCCCATCCCATATTATCTGATACTATTCTAGTATTCTATCTCAGGAATAAACAAGCTCCTTACTCATTTTACCAGTGTGAGATAGAAACTTCATTACTGGTTTTATGCTTCTTGCTTCCATATGCAATGATTCACCAAGTTCTTATTGATTTTATGTCCCCATGTCACTGAACTTTATTCTCTTTCTCTTTCCCACTGTATCCTAGTTCAAGCTACAATTTCCCTTCATCTGAGCTGTTCTATTCCACACAGAAGTCAAAGTGATTATTTCAAATTATAAATCTGACCATGGCACCCCTAACCTAAGCATGGCCTATACCCCAGTGGCTTTCCCATTGCTCTTTTGTTTAAAGATTTTTAAAAAAGATTTTATTTATGTATATATTTGACAGAGAGAGAAAGAGAGAGAGCAGGAGAGCACAAAGCAGGGGAAGCAGCAGAGGGAGAGGGAGAAACAGGCTCCCCACCGAGCAGGGAGTCCTACATGGGGCTCGAGCCTACAACCCTAGGATCACGATCCGAGCCAAAAGCAGTCATTTAACCAACTGAACCACCCAGGCACTCCCAAGATTTTTTATTTGTTTATTTGAGAGAACAAGAGAAAGAAAGCAAGTACAAGTAGGGGGCAGAGGATGAGGCAGAAGCAGGTTCCCCACTGAGCAAGGAGCCCAATACGGGATTCTATCCCAGGACTCTAGGATTATGACCTGAGCTGAAGGCAGACACTTAACTGACTGAGCTACTCAGCACCCCCACCCCCAGCATTGGTCTTAATATAAAGATCAGGATCCTTATCAAGACCTACTCTGCAAGCAGTTCCCATTTCTCTGCTCCCAGTCTCCTGGTTACCTCTAACCTGTTGTTATCCCATCTTTGAAGACACAAGCCTTGCTATTCCCTGTGGTTAGACTTCTCTGTCTCAAAGTCACCTAGTTAACTCTTGCTCTTGTGGATTCACTCTATTATATGTTCTCATGGTACCCTATATCCTTGTTTTTATTACATTTGACGTAGTCATAATTTTACATTTGCTAAATAAGTTTTGGATAGCTTCTCCCTCATTAGATTGTAAGCTCTATGACTCAATGTCTACTTTTCTGCCACCATTGTAATCCCAGTACCTAAGACAGTATTTGACATGTAGTAAAATACACACTAAAATGTTGAATGAAAGAATAAATTAATACATGAAAAAAAAAAGAAGTTCGGAGGCTGTATCTTCATCCCTCACATGCAGGGTTGGACACATAAAAAGCAATTAATAATTTGGGTTAAAAGGTCAATGAGCATTATGTCCACTGGGATAGGAAGTTCAGAGAAGTTTTTTTTAAAAGTACTAAGATATAGAGTGAATGTTTTTAAGGAACAGTGCTGTTAAATACAAAATAACTATTGATCAATATAGCCTCCAACCAAGCCCCAATATGCTGCAAAAAGAAATACCTTAGATCTCAAATTATAATTTCCTTTCCTTATATATTTAAGAGAAATGCCAAGACAAGCTGTAAGTGCTATGAATTCAAATAAGAGAGAAATCAGTAAAAACTAGAGTCACCAAGAAATGCTCCCAAGACTTTTGTGCTTTGAAAGGTAGTTGTAATTAGAACTCAAAAGTTGAGTTGGCTTATTTCTTAAAAATGTATCTATGCAGGCACTGGGGTGGCTCAGTTGGTTGGGTGTCTCCCTTCAGCTCAGGTCATGATCCCAGAGTTCTCGGATCAAGTCCCACATGGGGCTCTCTGCTCAGCAGAAGCCTGCTTCTCCCTCTCCTCCTCTCTCCTGCTCTCTCTTGCTATCTCTGTCTCTCAAATAAAGAAATAAAATCTCTTCTAAAAATCTGTTTATGTGTTGACCATTCTCTACTTGTTCTTTCTCATACACTTTCCACCCGGCTCCACCAAACTCTTTGTCCTGGGATGTTGGCATCTATGGATCATGTCAGCAGGACTCCCACACCACCTGTCCTCAAGCTGGGTTTGGAAAAGAGAAGCACTAGCGGGACCCTGTAGGATGGAAGGAGAGTGTTGTAGCCATTCATTTCCCCATGAGCTGCTCTTGCCTGGACATGGTTGGCTGTAGCTAATTTCTCTTCTGAAGGCCACACCTCCTATTGGATGCTCTCTTCCTAGAGCTCCCATTCTCAGTGGGTGACTCCTTCAGATCTAAGAGTGGTAATAACTTTCTGAAGCTCTGATCCCCAGATTATACTTTTAACTCCTTTTATGTGTCAATTATGGAGGTATCATGTATTTATTGCCAAGAACGAGAGAACGAAGTAAAAAAGACTAAAGGAACTGTCACCCTGTCCATGGGAATTTTCTCAAATTATAGGCATATTTTTGTCATCTTCTTCTTTGTCAGTTCAGATAATACGTATGCTTTATCTCAAAGCAGGGGTCACTTAAAACTGGTTATCACAAGCTATCCAGCAAAATTAAGCATGTTTCCCTACGTAAAATAGAATAAATTAGGACAATAGAAAATAGAACACCCACCCCACCCACACACCCCCACACACACCCACATACAGACATACTACACATACACACATATACACCACACTGAATGATGGATCTTCAAAGAAAATAAGCCTATCAGAGATAAGCTTTGTATCTCTGCTCTACTCGCTGGGTGAACACATACAAACATTCCAGTTATTCCTGAGATGACAGATTTGGGGAAAGGGCGCGTGTGAGACACCGGCCCTGCTCGAAGGGCTGGCAGCTAAGAGTGGGGGTGGAGAGGAGAACACAATTAGGGCACTGGGGTTTGAATGCAGATAAAAGCAGCACTGTCACACCTATCCTGGTGGTCTAATCCATCTGAGACTAATACCCCAGGTACCCTTCCCTCAACTCCTCCTGCAAAAGAGTTTGGCGGGGAGCAGTGCTACCTGACCATGGTCCAGAGAGAGCCACTGCCACATCATCTGCCATCAGTCACCCCTGTTAGGAAAAGAATGCCCAGTACACTCAGAAGCCTTCCTTGGGGCCAACTTTAAAGCTGACTAAGCAGTAAAAGCACCAACCGATCAACCACTGCTCTCAGCATTATCATCAGCAATAGCAAAACCAATAGCGTAGCTAGAACTGTATAGAACTACTGTCTTGGTTTAACTTCTAAAGCACATCGATTGGTTAGCAAAAATTAAGGTGTTCTTTGGAAAGTGGGAATAGAATTATTCCTTCTAAAATTATTCCCAATCTTGTTTAAATAAAGAAACAGCTGCTTGATGAAAAATACAGAATATGTGTAATAATAAGAATAACTGAACACAAATGTCCTTTGCCAAAAAGGCTTACATTATTACATTGGTTAGGAGGTAAATTAATCTGAGTAATCTTATTATACTAGTCCTACTAATCATAATGAAATGAATCACCCTCTATTACAATTATGATTCAAATAATATGTATTTTGGAGATCCATTTTTTCATGATGTATTGGAATGGAATGTGGTAATAGGAGAACCATGGTTTTGACTAACACATTAGATACTCTGAGTCAAGCTAGCACAATAGTAGAATTCATTTTCTCTACTGACTTATTAAATGTCCAAAGAAGTATCTTGGGGCAAATAAATAAGTGTATGAATCTGGCATATGAAGAGAATGTATTTCTTCCCCATGAGACATCTTGTGAGAGCCAAGTGTGGATAAAGAGTGGGATAATAACTGTGGGACTGCTGGGTTCATTTCAGGGGGTAAGAATAAAGGGGACCAATTCATAGATGCAGATCAAGGATAATAAATATAGCTCATATTTGGTGAGTACTTGCTGGGTCTCCAGTAATGGTGCTGTTTTCCCCAGGGTTGTTCACATTTATTCTCATAAATACTCATGAGATAAATAATTATCTTTACCTTCATTCTTCAGATGAGGCAACAGAGTCAATGATGTTAAGAAACGTGTTCAAAGTCACACTGGTAGTAATTGTGAGGCTGGGATTTGAACCCAGCCTGACTCCAGAGTCTTTGCCCCTAACCATAAAGTGAAATATTGTAACATCTTCACATTCAGGACATCGAGATAGATAGATAGATAGATAGATAGATAGATAGATAGATAGGTTGATTCAACCAAGTATCTGGAGGCAACAAGGCCCTATATCTGGTTTGGTCTGATGCTAATGCCAAAGTAATATGGAGATTTCTTTTATGAGTAAGGGATTTTAATCTTGCCAGCTTTTGGTTGTAATTAAATTTCTTAGGTCCATATTATTAAAAAGTATTAAAACAAACAAGACTTTTTACAGATATTTTAGAACTTCTCCATATACAAACACTACAACAGTAGATGTTGATTCATCTGTTCTTTGTGTGGTAATTACTAATTTCCTATTGAAAAACCTTAGGAAGGCATTCCCCGGTGGTTCAGCAGTTAAGTATCCACCTTTGTTGGTTATGCATCTGGCTTGGCTCAGGTCATGATCCCAGGGTCCTGGGATCCAGCCCCAGTGCTACAGGATCCCTGCTCATTGGGGAGTCTGTTTTTCCCTCTGCTCCTCCCCCAACTGGTGCTCAAACTCTCTCTCTCTCTCTCAAATAAATAAATAAAATCTTTTTCAAAAGTCTGAAGAAAAATTCAACTCTATTTATGGACTTAAAAACATATATTTCAGTATATCAATGCCTTGTGTCTTAAGGATGTTCCTGATTCACCTTGAAAATTGATATTTTAGATGATGCCCTCTCTACAGATGGAGGAAGTTATGGCTGCAAATGTTAAAGCCTGAAATAGAGCCAAAGATAATTAAATCCACACTTTGTTTCCCTTATGAGACCACACTGATATCTTTAAGCATCATTGAGGGGAAATGTTAGCATTCCAGGTCTTTGTAGTTTCTTACCATAAATTAAGAGTTCAGAGAGTAAATGTAACTTTGCCTCATGGTTCATTCACTGAATAGAATTTCTGGAGTTCTTAGTTCTAATCTAACTCCACTTCTTATCCCCTCATTAATCATTGTTTCCTTAGAAAGGTTTAAAACTATTTCTAATCAAATAGTTGACCTGATTTAAAATTGGCAAATCATAAATGAGAACGCAAATTATAAATGAGAAAACAGTGAGAAATTGGAAAATCTTTGGCAGAGGCTCTCTGGATCAATTAAGGGCTCTAATACAAGCTGGCTTAAATGGGCCGAGAGCCTATACATACATAATAAAAGAGCCACTCACGAACCTGAAATAATAAAATTAAATGTGGGAGATATACAATATTAGAGCATCCTCAAATGAAAAATTATTTATTGCTTATGTAAGAAATAGTATGCAATAGAAACACTTTTTATCTATGTATAGGCATTTTGTTGGTATACTCGTGCATGCACATTAAAAAAACAAAACGCTTTATTATTTTTATAATTTAACCAGGGCATGCTGTTATTAAAAAAAAAAAAAATACACCCAAATCTTAGTGTTTTAAAACAACGAAAACTTGTATCTTGTTGATTCAAATCCTAGCACAGTCGTTCTGGGCTGCTTTGCTCCGCTAAGAGGTGACTCACATACTAGGATGTAGTATGCATTCTCCTAAGATGTAATGGAAGAAGACAGCTCCTCTGTCTTGACATACTGCTTCAAGGTCGCTCCAGCACTACGAAACCGCATACTGTGGGCCGAATGAGATTGTGAAAGAAGACACGTGTGCACCTCTACACCCACATGCACACATTTTAAACTTGCTTCGGTTTGGAAGTGACACACACCTTCCGCTCACATCCCCTTGGCCGGAATTAGTCACATGGTCCGCACCACCGCTAAGGAGGTCGGAAAATGTAGTTTGGTTTTGTGCTCAGCGAGAGAAAATGAATTCGTTACTGATCGAGTCAGTCTCTGTGATAGCATTGGTTCAGAGATTGTGCCAGTAAAGATAAAAATAATTCTGTTCATTATATTACATAAGATGAATTGATTAAAGTAAAATACATACGCATACACTTCTCTCTTAGCATAGTGAAGCGAAAGGCAAAGCGTATTACTGAACCTACTCATTGCAAGGTTTGCCTTTATAAACTACATTCACATGTCTCAAATTGACATGAAAGAAATATTGGACCTCAGGAAGTATTTTATCCATCATCATGGAATACTGGCAATCTAACCTACACCCAAAAATTGCTAACACACCTGGACCAAAAAAAGAACAAGTAGGATATCACAATTTTGTGAGATCGTTGGTAAATGTCTCACCTTGTGAGTTGTATTATTATTTCATAAGCAGGGATATAAATTTGGCTAAAATACACAATGATGATAGAGTATACAGCAAGCAACGCATGGCAAAATCATTGTATTCTTAGACTAAATATAAAATATGGAAAAAATATTTTCTAAGAACAAAATTACCCCCAGATAAATGAAATTTAGAAAATTAAAAAATAAAGGAGAGGATTGCAGATACTGTTATGAAAGACCTCAGTTCCATGGGAAATATTTGGCACTTGCTCTCATCAAATTTTGAGTTATAATGTCAACTCAAGACTCTCGAGTTACGATTAACCATATGTGCTTTTTGAATTGGAGAGTGAGTTAGCAAATTCGGGGTTCAAAATCACGGTGGGATCTACTACTGTGCTCTTTCGGATTAAAAGTTTGAAAGAAAGTTGCTGCCTAGAAATATGAGCTGTGTGTAATTACTCCCACCTGCTGGGTAAAATCTTTATTACATGGACATTAAACTGCACTGCCAGGGTGGGGTGAGAAGAATGTAATATGACCCAACCACATCACGGGCCTTGTCAACGTGATCCTTACTCCAAGGTGGGGGTTCATTCTCCCTGCCAACTTCCAAATGTGCCATAACTCAGACTGGAAAATTCAAGGCAATGCTTATCCTATGAACAAAAGGAGATCTGTTTCTCCCCTAAAAGACAAGTAAATGGAGAGAGACTTGGAGGGACCCATGGATCCACCATATTTACTTACTGGGTGGTTCAGCTCTAAAGAAGGTGGGACAATAAGAGGACTCTTCCAGCAGAATGAGCCGCGGCATTGGCTTTCCAGCCTGTGGACCTCGGTGACAGGAACTTGTTCTTGGTCACGACCACACAGCATGCACTCTTCCTCAGACCACCTTGGAATATGTGGGAGAAGCAGAGATGAGCTTCCAGCTCTCGGAGGAACACAGTTTGGTTAAATGCAGTGGGAATCCACAGGACTACGATCCAGCCTTTGACGAGGTGCACATAAAAGTATGGGCAGACTTTTGTTTCTAAGTGGTAGGGTGGGGCACCTGGGTGGCTCAGTGGGTTAAGCCTCTGCCTTCTGCTCAGGTCATGATCTCAGGGCCCTGGGATCGAGCCCCACATCAGGCTCTCTGCACAGCAGGGAGCCTGCTTCCTCCTCTCTCTCTGCCTGCCTCTCTGCCTACTTGTGATCTCTCTCTCTGTCACTGTTAAATAAATAAATAAATACAATCTCTAAGGGCTAGTGAAGTTTTCTGTGGATATAAAACCTACCAAAAAAAAAAAAAAAACCTGACTACATATAAGGATCTATTATATTGATAACTCCTTTGATCTGTGACAGGAGGTGACAGAAGCTGGGGGACAGGCTTAGCAGCAAGCATGGTTTGGGTTTTGTTTTCTTTTGCTTGGCTCACCAAACCCCCCCACCAGTAGTTCAGGAAGGAATCATCCAGATATGTGATCTTACTCTTTTGTCTGCAAGAATGGGGTCACAGTCCTTCATTGATATCTGAAGTGGATATCCACTCCCTCTTACCTAATTTCCTTGGCCCTGAAACAAAACAGACATAGTTAGCAAAGGTGAAGGTGCTACTATGCCAAGAATATAATTTATTTTCGGTTTCCTGGCCCTTGAGGTTATTTGGCTGTTGTCTGATGGACACGGCTGAACTGCATCCTTTTAGGAGAAGAAGTTGGTTAAATTGCAGGCTTGGTTTTCTGTCCTCCAGCAACTAAAGTAAAGAGAAGTAAGTCAGGGGTAACAGAATGTGTGTACTACTGGCTCCTGTACCTAGCAGTGGTCATTGTGGTGAGTGTGTGTGTGTGTGTGTCCAATTCTTTTCTTCGTTTCCCTCTTATTTTTATATTCTCCCTTTACTCCTCCCCTTAATCTTTTCATTCTTCCTTCTCCATGGTCCATTGCCTTCATGTCTTTGATCTCTTAGTCCCTATTCTGTGTCCCCTTTTTTTCTCCACTCTTTCAATCTAACCTGTGATCCTGTCATCAGCTGTAAACACCACGGAAAATGCTAATTTAATTGTCTCTCTTTGAAAAAAAATCTCAACCAAGGAAAAGGCTGAATATCTCTGTCTTCAGTATCTGTCTTTGAATTTGGAGGGCTTCCTGCCAAGAAAATTATCTTCTGAAGCTCCTCGGATCTTACTGTCTTCATGCAACACGCCGGCCAATAAGCTGCTTCCTGACATGGGCTTGGAGATCTGGGTTGACTTTTGTGGCTCGCTGTTCAAGCCAGTGAAAGCAGACACTCTAGGCCAGCGCTTCTCAGATAGTTATATTTTATGGGGCAGTAAAATCTCCAGAAGAAAAATGAAGAGACTCCTATAGATTGCCAGTTATTTACATTTTAATGGGCAAAACACTTTTTAAAAAACTATTCCATTGTCACCCTTATTTCACAAAAGGGATATTTTAGAAATGGTGTTCTCAACCTAAGTTGAATAAATTTAACCAATGAAAAACTCACTGCTCTGCCTTTATTTTCTCATTTTACCAAAGACTAGATATGGCTATCAACCAGCAATGGTACAATATTGCATCCTTAAGTGCCATAAAATTGTTCTTTTTCCCATACAAATCAGGCCTTGGGCCTGATTATTCTGCCTCTCAGGGTGTTTTTTTGTTTGTTTGTTTGTTTTAAATATCCTATTGCCTTTATATTGGGGACCACCATTTCATCCTTAGAGTAACAGTGTCCCAAAGCTGCTGGGGGTAAATTGTTAGCCCCAGTATTTAAATAGAGGCACCAAGAAATGAAATGAATTGGACCAGCAGAAAAGCTAGCAAATGGGTCAGTTTCCTTTCTACTTTTTTTCCCACCATGCAAGGCGGTGTGCTGAGAACAGCAGGCCTGGGGTGGACTGCGGAAGAGAGGAGTGGGGAGGAGGAACACACACAGAAGAGGAAGTCCTTATCCCGAACAGATTGCAGTCTCGTTAGACAGACCCGTGCCTCCTTCCTAGAAGACAGAGAGTAGTAACTGCTGAACAGAGAAATAAGAAAGGACGGAGGCAGGAATCATTCATTTCACTTTAACGGTCAAGGACAAGATCATAGAAGTAGTCCGTGTAATTATGTATTGATGGGATTACTTGATCCTTGTTTCTCTTCACAGCTGTCATATAAGCTCTATGAGGGCTCCCCTCTCAGATGTGTGAACTTTTAAATCTGAGCCCTGAGCATAAGCATAGGTATAGTACATAACCCAAAATACTTTCTGAGTGATGGAATGAGTGCCTAAAGTGATAGGCGCTGTGAAAGATATCAAGAAATTGAAGTATCCTCCGTTGCCCTTAAAGCATCTGCACGCAGCTAGGTTTTCAAACATGGCAGATGTGTTCGCTCAGCTCATTGCTTGTGTACAAGATCACAAATGGCCGTATTGGCTTACTTATTTCATTCTAAAGTGGAATAATTTTATCCCCACTCAGCTTTTCCTTAGGCATGGGTTTTGATGCCATATTTATCAAGACATCCACTTGGAAGTGGATGTCGTGCTGTGAAGAACCATTATAGAAAAAAGTTATAGCCACTTGCCAAGTAATGACTTATGTTGGGCAGTTGCTCCAAAGGCTGATTTTATTCATTTTATTTGCAATACTCTTGTACTGCCTAGGGGAGGAGGGAGGAAAAAGAGAGAGAACGCTTTTTTTTTTTTTTTTTTTTTTTGGAACCAGTAATTATTTACAGAGGTCTGTGGGCAAAATACTCAGCTCACACCTGTGAACTGAATCCTGTGTGAGACAGTGGCTGTGGTGAGATTTCTACATCTCCAGATTGTGGTTTGCCAGTTGAAATGCAGACATGCAGAAATGGCCTCATTGTCATTCCTTGTTTTTGTAATAGTATCCTTGGCTCAACAGATTGATTCTTTTTTTCCCCCTTCTTCCACTGTCAACACTGTTTCAGCAGTGACTTATACTATCCGGTGACATCAGAGGAGGCAAAGTTACATGTGTCATCTTGGCAGGAATCGTCCACTTACAGCAAATTTGTGACCAGCGCATTTTTCTGCCCTTTTCACCTTGAGTAATGAAGTCGCCACAGGTTGAGGAGACTCCGTGGGTCTCCCTTGATGGGAACAGCGCTCTGTCTAATTGGGCTGCCGTTGCTTGAGTGCCGGAGGAGAAGGAGCCCGTGTGATCTTTGAGTAATCCTTTCCTCTGAACAGTGCGACTGTATCCCCAGAGCTGATTGCCTGTACCCATAGGTAATGGCGGCTTCAATGGCATTAAAGTCATAGCCAGTTTCAGACCCATTAAGTTTAATGGTTTGTGTAATGATAGGCTGTTGTTGACAAAATAACCAAAAGAACAATTCGTGAGCTATGTATGGATGAATGCCTTTACCGTTCAAAATGGACATTATACTATGGCTGGTTTCATTGCAAGGCAAAGTTTCCCCTCTTTATTTTCCGTTTAGGTCCTTCGGCAGGCCACATGGTATGATAAAAACTGTTATCTCAGAGGAAAGGTTGAAGCTTTTAAGCTAATGACCTTGAACTTTCGAGTGTTTTCTATTATTATTTTTTAAATCGGTGGTGATACTTGAGGAGCTAATAAATTAACTCCGATGTAAGTCAAATTAACGTAAGTTAAAGTAAAAGTCCAGCTAGGGAAAGCCGAATGTGCATGCGAAAATAGCAGCCTCTGCCCCCATCCCTTGAGGGCCCATGAAAAGTAGAAAATTCTGATTAAGATGCCACCTCATGTTATGTAAATCAGAATGTAGATGCTCTGGGTTTAAGAATTGTCATCTGCTATATTCACTCCTGTATCCTCAGGGTCTAGAAGAATGCCTAGCATATAACAGGCACTCAGCAAATATTGAGCACAAATCGTTGATAAACATATAACCCATCTCCAGTGGGGAAGCTTTGTTTGATTTCTGAGGGGGTAAAATTTCTTTCTTTCAGAAAAAGAGGCAAAAAAAAAAAAATTATCTCCATAAAAGACTTCAGCCCTGATTGGTATTCTGCCCAGATACACCTTTCTTCACAAAAATCTTTTCCTGAGAGCAAACCACAGGGATTTGTGGCTGTCGCCATCAATGATAGGTTTGGGATATGATAAAATGTAGAAAATGGCTAAGTAGGAGAGTGCATGCTTTATAAAATAGAATTTAAAATAATAGCTATCAGCAGCAGAAGTTTGTAGGAAGCACATGGTGGGAAAATAGAACCCCACCCTGCGGATGGCATCTGGTACAAATTGAGCAATGAGTTGGACAACAAAACAATGTGTCTTCAGCCGCCCCTTAAGATCAAACCACCAATGACAAGCATGGACCTTTGGAACCTCTACCTTCCTCTTCTTGAAACAGCCAAAATGAGTAGGGGAATGAAAAGGAAAATGGTTTTATTATCTATGAGCTGCTTGTCCCTCCCTTCAGATAGCCAACTCTCCAAACGGGCATTTTGATATACCTTGGGAGTTCTTGTTATCTAACAATTCCATTTAGGGCGAAATGTGCTCCTCCCTGCCTACATTCCATATTCTTACATCGCTGACTTCTCATCATTCTGACCCATTCATTAATCTAAGATTTAACGCAGCTGAAAGAACAGCCATGGCCAGTCATGTGCCGGCATCATGGAGGCTAGAGAAAAGTGGGAATTATAAGAATCTTGGAAGGAGCATATCTTAAATGGGAACTCAATCCCAGTGATCAGTGAAGGCTCCAGGAAAAGGGTAGGAGGTCAAGAAGGTCAAGTCAACAAAAATTCATCGGGCATCTACTGTGCGTCAAGCACTAGGATATGTCACCGAACAGCACAATCCTCTTTGTTCCCTGGTACTTATGTTCTAACATCTGGTGTGCGTGTTCCCAACAACATTATAATTTGCACTGGGCTGGAACCGTGAAGCTCTGCAGGAGGGTTTTACTTTCGATTAAATTTATACCATCCCTGTGGAAATCTAGAGCTGGAATGAATGTGGTAGTGAGGGTCCCGTTGCCTAAGTCCGGTTGCTAGTCCAATTTAGCTTTCTGCTGTGAAAGCCGAGAACCCAAAGCTTGTCTGTGTCCTGAGAGGCTTTTAACAAAGAGAATATATGTTGGCAATTAGCCAACAGTTTAAATTCTTGGAAAATGAAATGTTTTAAAACACCAAATCTATGAAAGACAAAATGGTAAATCATAGGGTCCTTTTTGAATGAATAGGAAAGCAACCGGCTGGCCACTTCACTTTCTTCATATTTTGGCTCAACTGTCACCTTTTCAGCAAGGCCTTCCTGACCATCCAGTCCCTCCCTGCTCCTGGCACCTCCCAACTCCCCTGCCTCTATGTCTGGCTCATACCATCTGACTTATTATAAATGCCCATATTTATTTGCTTGCTGTCTGTCTCCTCACTATGGAACATAAGCTCCACCAGGGCAGGGACTTTTTTTCAGAGTTATCCCCAGAGGGAAGGTTAGAAGCCTCCTGTGGAGGCTGAGAGACGGATCCTTTACTGGGTCTGAATAACTAGTACCTTCCTGCCATTGCTGCTGTTCACCGCCAAGTTTAAGATTCCCTGAGGTCAATGCTGGTGTCATTGTTGCAGATGTCTTTAGGCTCCTAAAATGGATAAGTCAGATGTTAGAGTTGATTGATACATCAAATATCTACCTAAAAAGGAGCGTCTCAGGTTGATACACAAAACTTGATAGACTTGGTCTCCAAGTTACCAGAAAAAGCTATTATTTTAGGACATCCTGCCTTCTCCTACTGTAGGTGTTGTTGGGTGGTCTTCTCCGGATACCAATTCACGGTACAGTTGATTTTCATAAAACTGATTCTCTAATTCTGCTTCCTATGACCATCAGTGAAGAAATTTTGAAAGTCTGCAGTGAGGAAACATGTAAGCATTTGAGATTTGTGAGGGTGAACGCGTAGCAATCTGAGGGCAGGGCCCAGACGGCCAAAAGAAAATAAATTCTCATGTTAACAACAACTGTCAGAGATTCACTAGGGCCAAGAATTTTGAGACTGAGTTTCTGGAAGTTGATGGTTTAGTGATGAGTTGCCTGATAGTGATTAGTGGGAATTAACTGCATTTAGATTAGAAAGTGGTGGAAATTGGAGTCATTTGTAGTTGCTCAATGTAGAGGGATAGAACACAGTAGAAACTTGGTAATTGATCACCCCCACTTAATTCTAACTAAAGGATGATTTTCTGGTCCAAAGATGGAATTAGAAATAAGTTATTTTTCCTCTAAATAAGAGGAAATTTACACAAAAAACCCCACAAACTATGACTCACACAAAAGCAAACTAGAGGGATTTCTTTCCTCCTTCTGTTATGGGTCGTACTGTGTCCCCCCGCCCCCCACCCCCCGCAAAAAAAAAAAAAGACATGTTGAAGTCTTAGCTCTCCATACCATTGAATAGGACCTTATGTGGACACAGGGTCATTTGCAGGGGATTTAGTTAAGATTGGGGGCCATCCTGGAGTAGGGTGGGCTCTCCGTCCACTGTGAACACTAACCTTATGAAAAGGGGGAAGACTGTGTGAATACTCTGGAGACAAAGATTGGAGTGAGTCATGTACACATCAAAGAGTGCCTGGGACTTCCACAGGCTGGGAGAGGCAAGGAAGAGCATCCTCTAGAGACTCTTCTAGAATATAGCCCTGCCGACACTTTGCTTTCCAATGTGTAACCTCCAGAGCTCTTAGACAATAGCTTTCTCTCATTTTAAGGCACCAAATCTGTGGCACTTTGTTATGCCAGCCTAGGACACTAATTTACCTTTTTAGGCCCAGGCAGGGAAGAGAAAGGAGGACCCCAAGTCAAAAAGTGGAATAAAAGGCTATAGATAGTTTCTCACCACTTAAAGTGAGAGGCGTATGTTGATGGTGCAAACCAGAGTTTGGATTCTCCAGAAGCCTGTAGGGGGCCCCGACTTGTCTGCTGGGGGGGAGACATAGCTGGTTTGTCTCAGCAGGTGAACTCACAGCAGCCAAGACCTGGGGTCCGCGCTGGTGCCTCTGGCCTCCCAGGTGCAGAGTCATGAGGCTGACTCTATTTATGGTGTCACTTGGGATTAGTCCTGGCTCTAGAGAAGCTGACAAGATGGACCCCAAGATTACTTTAAAACACATCGACTAAAGCCAGTCACTCTTATTTTTCCAACAAGACACCAATGCCGAAAAAATCAGTCTGGTGCATTGTATGAAGTTGCATCCACTAGTTTTCTACCTGACATCTGTAGGTTTCAGTAGGGACAACATTATGGCCAAATAAGGTTTCCCTGGAGATGGAAATGACTTGAGTTATCTAGCCCCCTAAAATGATTGGCCTAGAGATTCTTACTAATCCCCCTTGGCTTCTAGACAATTTTTGTTTTTACTCTTTCCACAGATCCTCTCCTGCCTCCCTATCAGTGGTAAGCAGAGCAGCCTAGAGATTGTTTACCTGTCTCTTGTGATCTATGTTCCTCACATTCACCCCTACATGGTGTCTTCCAGTATCATTTGCTCTTGTCAGTCAGTAGATTTTCTTTGCTTCCTGTGTGTCTAGCTTATTGGGGGTGGGAGGGAGAGAGAATGAGTAGATTTTTTGTGGATAAAGGTAATCCAAAATTTGGGTGGTTTTTTTGTTTGTTTTCATTTTAGGGAGAAAAAGTGAAATGACATACCTTATAAAGCACATTTTTTTTAATTTTTTTTTTTATTTTTATTTTATTTGACAGAGAGAGAGAGATCACAAGTAGGCAGAGAGGCAGGCAGAGACAGAGGGGGAAGCAGGCTCCCTGCTGAGCAGAGAGCCCGATGCGGGGCTCGATCCCAGGACACTGAGATCATGACCTGAGCCGAAGGCAGCGGCTTAATCCACTGAGCCACCCAGGCACCCCTAAAGCACATTTTTTTAAAAAAATCCAATTCTTTAGCAAAAAAAGACTGTGTTGTTTCAGGTACAGTGGTTGAATGTTCTATCTGTGTGAATCTGGAGGCATCAGTTCATATTAGTGATATGCAAATGGAAAAATTGTGACATTTAATTTGACATTTGAAAAGAAACATAGATGTAGAAATATTATCTGGAAAGCATTAGTACTTTATCAATATTATTTATTTTAAAGAGCAGAACTCATTACATGCCTATCTTCTTCATCTAGCCATTTAGCAAATATTTACTGAGTGTCTCTGAGGTGCTGTGTAGGAGCTGGAAATGCAGTGAAAACAAGGACACCATCTCCGGCTTTCTGGGCCTTATCAAGCAGAGACATGGACGGACAAACAGGTGGGACAAGACTGTGTTGCTCAGAATTGCTGCAGAAGAGCTCTTTGGAATTATAATCCGAAGAGTGAGGGGTATTTTTCAGGGGAAGGGGACAAGCCAAGGGAAGGGGGACAAGACTATAGGAAAAGAAATAGCATGTTAAAAGGCTCGGATTTTCATGAGCCTGTTCATAACTGGAGCCAAAAGTAATTTGTGTCACATGGTTGCTTAGCTTGAGAGGGAAGGAGTAGGGAGAGATGACGCTAGAGACAGAATCAGAGATTGTGTTAAAGATCTTGTGTCTTAGATTAAGGAATTTCTGTTTCATTCGGAGGGCCACAGAGGGCAGAAGCAGGGCAGGGATTAAGGAAGGTCACTCTGGCCTGTATGTGGCAAATAGGCTGTAGCGGACAAGGTCAGAGTCAGAAAAGGCAGGGAGCAGGCGGCTGCAGTACCCCAGGCGAGCTCTAGGGGGCAGTGGCACCAGCCATAGAAGTGGAGAGAGATCTGTAAGTTAAAATACATTCAGAGGTAGGATAGGTAAGACTTGGTGATTTATTAAGTTTAGAAGTGGAGAAGAGGGAGGATGCAAGGGTGGCTTACACGTGAAATAGAACTGTCTTCTCTCCTGGAAAAGAATATTGCTGTCCTAGAACATGAGAGAAATTGTAGGACATAAGTAAACAATCAAGATCTCACTTCTCAGTGCCATATGGAAGAAATGTATGCTCTTCTAGCATTTCAAGTGGAGGTATACGTTTAGTTTCTGAAGACTCAATTTGTAACTAAGTTACAATTTCAGACCCATTACTTAGCGAAGGTTCCAGTGCAGGGAGGAGAGAACAAGTGATGTCTGGAGGAATGAGCCGCTTTGGAAGGTGATGTCATCTGTTCAATTCCAGGGTCTCATGGTCATAAAGGGGGTGGGGGGAGGGTGCTCACATCCAGTGGAGCTTTCTGCACTGCTCCGTCTGATGCCAGAGAGGAAAGTAAAAGCGCCTTTAGTGCCCTGACGAACTCGTGCGCTGAGTTTATCAACATATTTCAGTCTGAGAGAATTTACCCCAAGGGAAACACCTTCCCCTGGGAAAGGTAAAGATCTCGAAAGATACCACCATTTGTTTCCACCGTTGAAGATTTTCTTAGGTGCGTACTTATTTGGGAAAAGTGAGAAACCTTCTCAGGTAGTAACGGCCACAATTAATTATTTATCTAGCTGAGACACTTAGGAACTTTTGGAGGAGACTGTTCTGGAAGTTAATATACCTGGTACAGAACTTCTTCCAGCTTCTAAGCCAACCATGTACATGTCCTGCCACATTCTTCCCACTAGCCTTTCTACTTAAAAGACAGTGCTTGGAACATAGAAGTATACAAGCGAAGGTTGTATACTAAACAATACCATATCGTTTATTAGTAAGCAAGTTGGCAAAATATCTTAAACCTTGAAGCCCCTTGCTTCCATTTTCTGTATACTCCCTACTGGCCCTTTCCATCATCCCAGATGGGCCTTTCAGAAGCCAACCACATTAGAGCATACAGTTTATCTATTACCGTATTCTAGCTGAAAAGATTACTGTTCATATTCAGAAAGTATTTGGTACTCATTAGTCAGAACTGTCCAATCTGACCAATGACATTGACAGTGGACCTTGATTTTTATTCACAACTCCCTGTCTCCTTTGGCTTTTCTCTAGGAGAGCAAAGCCTTTGTATTATCATATTATCTTGTGCCCTACTTTTTGCATTTAATCCCAGCATCTTTATAATTAATAGATTCTTTATATTTTTCAAAGACTACATATGAAAATTTGAAGACCGCTGTGCAGCTAGAGATACATATGACCCGACACAAATATGCCTCCGTTCTAAAGCTGTTCATTTTCTGTGCTTTTCCTATCTTTTTAAATCTGAGCACACATTCTCACCTTGGGCTTTCTTTACTCTTCTGTCAGAACTGTCTAAAAATTTTTGTCTGGTAAAGTTGTGTTTTGCCTTGCCGAAGCACTGTCCAGTTTCTTCTTAAGTCTTTTTGATACATTGCTTCTTGTAGTTTTGGGTTTGGGGGGTTTCTACAGTGCTCTGTAAAGAAATTTAGGGATCACTTATACATCCCCCACCGTGTGCTTTTGCAGACTTTTGTAGGTACACTCCGTTAATGCACAAATTGCTTTCCTATTCTCCAGCTGGTTCTATCCTCTAGTCCTGGTGGTAAATACTTTTGGTGCCATGAACCATTTCAGCATAGTGGGGACGCCCATTGACCCCTTCTTGTAGGAGTGTCTTTAAATGTAAAGGTAAAATACATCCAGTTACAAAGAAACCAATTAAACTGAAAGACAGTTACATACTTTAGAAATTGTGGTATAGTAATTAGTGACCTTCTTTATCGGCACATTAAATGATAGGGGTATTAAAATTTCAGAAAATCTGTGATTTCTCTTACTGAGGAAAATCACAGGTGCTGTTAACATTACTTATGGTTTACTGCCTATGTTCAAAATCAGTTAAAATGATGATTTTCAGTCAGCATTCAGGGAAAAGAAATATGTGAACATTTTCTTCCCATCCAAGTTAGTGGATCCCCTATATTCTGTTCACAGGTGCTTGAGGGGGTATCTAGATCCCAGGTTAAAAACTCCTGTGCTTTGAGACTCAGCTCAAATAACCCATCTCCTATGTAAAAACTCCTGTAAATTTACTAGACCTGCTTGCTCTGTCTTATTCCTTTTGTGCCTTATTCATCTTCTGTTATGCAATGTTCAATTATTACATCTATTATTATTGTTGTTGTTAGTTTTCCTATATCTCCTCTTTGTAATTATCTCTTTTGCTCACTTCTATTTTCTTGGTATCCAGGATGGTGTCTGAGATATTGCATATACTTGACAAACATTTGTTTAATAAGTGATCTAAAACCTAAACAGCTTCTGGCAACTTCTCCCAAGTCACAAGTAATGGAAGAACCTGAATTTAATTTATTCACTTCTACATGGGGCACAGTGTACAAGTGTTGTTCTTGAATGGAGATGTGCTTTTAGCAAGTGTTTTCTTAGCCTCGCCTTAACCTTTTGCTCTGCATTGATATACGCTTAGTCTCTCATGAAGTCACATTAATTGATTTACAATTGAGCCTTCTGAGTATTTTGCTACCTTATGCATGTACAAATGGAAAAACTAATTCCTTGTTAGATTACAATATAAAATTACCTGCAAACAAATAAATATTTCTATTTATAACTGAAAAGAACCCTGACAATGGAATATTGGTTTGTTTATAGGGTATTTATTCTGAATAATGGGCTGAGAGATTATAAATAACTATTAGGGAAAAAATGTGCCTCCAGAAAAAAAATATTATTCCAATTAGTCTTAGTGCATTAAATTTACCACTAAGTAGCACCAATTAGCTACTTATTTAATCATAAACTTTTGCAACCATATCACCCAATTCGGTTCTATATAAAGTCAACATCAAAGATCAGCTGAGGTTGGATATCATGATGTTTTAGTCACTGTTGGAAGGGGAGGTGAGTACAGTCTCTGACAAATAATAATGATAGGGTTCTGGCAGTAAACACAGAGAGTCATAAAGAGAAAAACAAAAAGGAGGAACAAAAAAAGCTAGAGTCAAAATAGAGTGATCCATGGGCTTCTTGTCCTTGGCCTTCAGCAGACTGTTGTGGTCAATCTAGAGGCTGATTCCTTTTCTCTCTCTCCTTCTCTCTCTCTCTCTCTCTCTTTCTCTTGCTTTCTCTCTAGGATGCTCTGACACTCACGCGCGCGTACACACATACACACACACACACACACACACACACACACACACTTTCTACTTTTCCCTATCCCTCCTATGTTGTCTTGGGGTAGGGAGAAGGGTAGTTTTCTAGGTGGCGACAAAATTCTTACAGTTATATATTTTAATTAATATAAAATATTAATAATCAGCCTACATTGGTGCAAAACAATATTCTGTGAAAAACATATATTTCCCCTATGCTTTAAAAATATTTTTTATGGGGGCGCCTGGGTGGTTCAGTGGGTTAAGGCCTCTGCCTTAGGCTCAGGTCATGATCTCAGGGTCCTGGGATCGAGCCCCACATCGGGCTCTCTGCTCAGCAGGGAGCCTGCTTCCTCCTCTCTCTCTGCCTCTCTGCCTACTTGTGATCTCTGTCTGTCAGATAAATAAATAAAATTTAAAAATATTTTTTATGGGGGTACCTGGGTGACTTGGATGGTTAAGATCTGCCTTTAGCTCAGGTCATGATCCCAAGGTCCTGGGATCAAGCCCCACGTCAGGCTCCCTGCTCAGTGGGGAGTTTGTTTCTCCCTCTGCCTCTGCGGTTCCCATTGCTTGGACTCTCTCTCTGTCAAATAAACACTTAAAATCTTTTAAAAATATATTTTTATGGAGAAAATCCTGGAGAAAAAAGAAGATTAATATTGGTGAAGTGAGGGGCTTCAGTGGGTTAAAGCCGCTGCCTTCGGCTCAGGTCATGATCTCAGGGTCCTGGGATCGAGTCCCGCATCGGGCTCTCTGCTCAGCAGGGAGCCTGCTTCCCTCTCTCTGCCTGCCTCTGTGTCTACTGTGATCTCTCTCTGTCAAATAAATAAAAAAAGAAAAAAAAATATTGGTGAAGTGAAAGTCAGTCGTCTCACTTTTTTTTTTTTTTTTTTTTAAATTTCAGGGATTTTTTTCTGTCCTGTTAAAATTGGTACTCACTAAATGGGAAGGAAAAAAATCACAGTGAAAAACTGTGAGGATAAATGAGGGTTATAGGACCATGAGATGTTGAGGAAAGAATTGTAATTATTAAGTCTTTTCTTTCTTTTTTTTTTTTTCAATAGCATGGCTAGATTTCCCATTTTTTGTGGTGGGGGGTGGGGGTGGGAAGAACACTGAGGAATTCTAGGAAGGGCAGGGAAAATGAAGTTTCTATCACTCTCCCAGAACAGAGGCACTGCAGGACTGCATTCTAGCTTCAGAGAATTCTTTATTATAAATCCACGATGAGATGAGAGGGGGGTTTGTGAGTCCCACAGGCCATGATTTCAAGCTTCCCACGTGTTAGACAGGACTTTCTTGGGCTGCCCAGACTCAGGTCACGTCACTTTCTCTGTCCATCTTCTGTTTTCCTCTCTTCTTTTGTTCTAACCAGAGAATTTATTCCAATTTTTATTTTTCTTTTTCTGTTCAAGCCCTGCAGTTCTGCCCAAGGCAAAATGCTGCAGGGATTGGGAAGATGAAGGGGTAGGTTGAATCAATAGTGGCAGGCAGTGAATGAGTATAAATTTCAACAAGCAAATGCTCAGTGTTGTCCCTTGGGCCTCTCTCCCCCCGCCCCGCCCCCACACAGTAACATCACTAAATTTCCCGATTCAAAGTTCTCGCAAAACAGAAATCAAATAACTAACAAAGCACCAGCCACTCACGGCCTTCAGGTTAATGAGTTTGATCTCCGTGAACCTCAACGTGAAGTTCTTGAGTAGACTAATGTTTGGGTAAGATGCTCCCAACCTGCAAGGAGCGTGTTTCTTATCAATCAAGCAGAGATAAGAAAACACTTCTCTAGCTCTTGTTAGCCACTTCTGATATCTCGTCCAGCTCTTTAACGTTTGGATGGGGTGTTGGGAGAAGAGGAGCTGGGAAGTGAGGGTACTAATGCAAGAAACAGCACATGTCAGCTCGCCTTGCCTCTCTGGCCATTTACAGCAGTTTCCTTTAAACCTTCTGTTGTACTGGTTGTGTTGATTCAAGCAATGTTTTTCTCAGACAAATAAGGTGTGCATTTCGGAATGTGGTAGAATCTTGAAAAAATTTGTAATAATTCTAATGATATATGTTATGTGTATGTACATACATCTCTGTATCTGTATACAGTATATCTGTATACATCGTATTTTTTATTTCAATGATTTAGGGAATAGTACAGAATTAGCAGAGCAATTCTACCTTCAACACGTGCTATAAATCATTACCGTTTGCTCATTAACTCATTGAACTCATCAAATTTTTTCATTTTCCTGAAGGTACATTTAGATACAACACAGAGCCTACTACTACGATGTTTTATTTTTTTGTTGAGGCCAAACAAAATTAAGGCCAAATGCATTGTCATTTGTCATGAATTTACTGTGAACTGACATTGTGTCAATAAGCATTTTATTTAGTCTATTACATTTGGAGAACTTTTGATAAGCATGATTTCTAACACGATAACATTTAAACTGGGATAGCTACTATTTTCTCAATTGATGTTGCATTTTATGGAAAAGGTAAGAAAAACATCTGGTGGCTGAACAAATATCTAAAAGAACTAAAGACAGTTTTTTAAACAATTTTTTTACAGTAATGATTAGCACTATTACACTGTAGTGTAACTTCTAATAGGAATAAAATTTGAGGCATAAAAGTCCTTCTTAAACTATATGCATGTATTTAACTTTCAAAAGGATAGTGAGCGTTACTTGCACATTAAGGTAAAATACCAAAGAGGGGGCTTTGCAAGAATACTTTCTGGAGAAATCCTTAGAAGTTGGTTTTAGTTAAGGACTTCCCGACATCAGAGTGAACAGTGAAATTCCCAGAGGGACCTTCTATGTTATGTTCCTCTATTCTTAACAGTTGGCATTCCAAAGATTTTTGTGTGTGTGTAAATTAAAAATTGGAAGTCCATAGAATAGTTGTTTCTTTTCCTCAGCATGTTTACTCTATAAACAAATTAATTCTCCTTCTATCCTTCTAAATTCTTATTCTGTATTCCCATGAGTGTGCATGTGCACACACACACACACACACACACACACTTTCAGCATTTGAGGCAGTAGGCTGTGGGGAAAAAACACAGCAAAGATAACAATGAAGGCATTTATTCCTGTAAACAGGTAATAGAATATATATTGATGTTACTCTATTATCTCTGAACTTCTTCTTCCTTCGGTGGGAGACTGGGGCATCTAATCATGCCAGAGGCGTCTTTCTATTCCATATGATTTAATACGTCCTCATATCCCTGTCCCAAACTAGATCAGTAACACTTAACGGTCAAACCAAAGCAAATCTGGAATAAGATCAAAGTAGTACAATTGTTCACAGGTGGTCTTTCTGGGTGACGACATTCCAAAGTAAAAGACTTACTGTCATGCTCCTATTACATATGAAGAAACTGAAGCCAACAGAGTCTGAATGCCCTGTACACCATCGCAGAATAAGAGAGTAAAGCTCTAAGTGTAATTCAGGTTAACTTCCGGTCCAGTGGAATGCTCACTGGCCTTTGTTTATTTGTCCCTAGGAGTCATAACTTTTTTTCCATTGTCTTCTTGGCCTGCTCTCACCAATCAAAACCTGTGGGAATATTTAATGATTTAATGACCAAGGCTATTAGGATCCTATAGCTACAGTTTTCTCCAGCGGTAATATAAAAATCCCTTCATAGATGTATTAGGAAAGTTAGTGATGTATTAATTAAAGTTAATTCAGCCTCTTTGATTTTCTTATGGGAAGGACTCTACAATTCTAAGCAAATTCTTCTTTATTTTTTTTTAAGATTTTATTTATTTATTTGACAGACAGAGATCACAAGCAGGCAGAGAGGCAGAGAGAGAAAGAGGAGGAAGCAGGCTCCCCGCTGAGCAGAGAGCCTGACATGGGGCTGGATCCCAGGACCCTGGGATCATGATCTGAGCTGAAGACAGAGGATTTAACCCACTAAGCCACCCAGGTACCCCACAAATTCTTCTTTAGATAGCATCTCAAAATGCTCCCATTTTGGCAATTACTGTTCTGAAGTCGCTTCCCATGGAAATTACTCCATATGAACCCAAAGAATGTTACAAGATGGAGAATTACCCATGCTTTAACCAGAAAATACAAGGAAAAGCCCCTGACTCTCCCCACTTAAATCTGGTACCATCTTGCCTAGAAGATATGCAAAATTTATCTGAGAAATTGATTTTGTTGTTGTTGTTGTACTAGGATGAAAAATGAGATGGTTGGCTTTGGGCAGTGACGTCACAAATTGTAACACATATTTATGGTTCAATTTCCTAGCTGTTGCTGGTGTTACAGAGATGCAGACCCTCACTTTACTCCAAGGGTGGTTCTTCCTGGGAGCTTATTAGAAATTAGGATCTCAGGTCCCCCCTATGACCTACTGAATCATAATCTGCATTTCAACTAAATCTCCTGGAGATTCCTACACACAGTAAAGTTTGAGAAGCATGGCTGGAACTAATCTGAACTTTCTGTAATCATTTCAATCTTGAGAGCTGGCTTGGCATAACCTTGACTGCAGACCTAGCCACTCTGTCCAATTTAGGCTACTTCCCAGTGAGCTCCATAGTCAGAACCTTAGCCTCTTGCATGCCTTGTCAATACCACACAGGTCCGGTGATACTTAGGAAAGTAAAATCTTCCTCTCCCCCCCAACCCCCAACCCCCGACCCGTGACAGCACTGAACTGCCCTGCCATCCCTCCCTTTGTTCTAGGCTGGTGCTCTTTCCACCAAGCCACACTGGTTGTTCAAATTGTCACAGTGTTTTGGTTGTTAAGCTGAACATCTACGGCTGCAATTTCAATAAAATACAGAGTACCATCATTCAAATGGCAATACAATTGGAGCAGGTTGACTATTAACATGAGTTACCTGCATTGTGAAAGCCATCATGCTCTCAACATTTTTATTTAGTGTTCTTTCCCGTGAATACCTACCAGGGGTTAAAGGTGGGCGCATTAGTGGACTGTGGTTTGCCCGCCTTCCTACCAATGCCGTTTGTGATTGCTATGACACAGTCCTCTGGGGTCAGCCTGCGTGATGTGTTCAGCATTGCCAGGGACTCTAGGAAGGGGACGAGCCTTTCCTTTGACATTTTATCTTGAATTATTTATTTAAAGAAAAAAGAGCAAATGGTTTTTAACTTCGCTATCTGTTTTTTTCCCTCATAAAAGCATTACTGAGATCTTTGACTGGAGGACAAATGACAAACAATGAGCCTCCGAGGTAGAACCTCACTGTGGGCTGCTGATCCACTGGACGGTGGCTTCCTGTGAGAGGAGACATGTCCGGGGTTTGTGGGGCATCCGTCCTGTTGCGAAAGTCTGTGTGCTGCACTTAGGCCAGAGTCACCGCAGAAGAATAAGTGGCTTATCATCAGGAGAGTGATGGTTCTGCTCAGAGCATATCAAGGTGGGGAGAGATGGTTCCAAAGCAGTTCAGCCAAGAGGAGAGGAGTATTTTATCCCTGACATGGCTTCGAATGGCCAGCACATGTTGAGAGGAGAAAGCAGATTGGCTTTTGGCCACTTTTGTTCTTATTTTAAAATCTCTGAAGACCGTGCACCCATTTAAGGCCTGCCCTTCCCTTGGCCGGCTGCTGCAGAGGAATGTGGTCGTAAGTTCTAGAACGTTACGTGATCACTCTCTGAAGGCTGGCATCCTCGTGAAAGATCCAGGAATGACTGGAGCATCTTAGTTACCACTTTTAATGTCTTTTGCTGATGTCTTTAAATAGGAATATGAATTTTAACACTTACTTTAGTCTGGCTGGTGTGATCTGCAAAATAACGACACCATGGGCATCTGCCAGAGATGTTCACATCCTAATCACCAGAACCTGGGAATGTTACAGGACAAAAGAAAGGGAGGTCTGCTGATGGAATAAAGGTTAACAACTAACAGAAAAGGGAGATTACCTTGGTTTATCCGTGTGTGGGTCCAGTGTAATCAGAGGAGTTCTTAAACGGAAGAGGGAGGCAGAAGAAGAGTCAGAGTGAGTGTGACTAAGGAGGAATGATTCCCGAGATGTCACTGGTATTGAAGATGGAGGAGGCCAGCAGCCACGGGATACAGGCTGCCATGGCTAGATGCTAAGACAGCCCCCAAAATGGATCCTCCCCGAGAGTGTCCCAAAAGGAATGCAGCCCTGAGAACACCTTACTAGCACCTTGCTATTAGCCCAGTGAAAGCACATTGGATTTTTATCCAACAGAACTGATAGATAATAAATTTATGTTTTTAAACCTCAAAATTTGCAGTAATTTGCTACAGCAGCAATAGTAAACCAAGGCAATGAATAAAGTAAAAATCAGTGCAGTGTGTACCGGCCAAAAAAGCCAAGTCCTAGCTCTACATCTGACTAGCAGTAGGCCAGTGGTACATTTCCTTAGCCTTGCTTTTTTTTTTTTTAATCTGGAATGGACATAATAATACAAACCATATAAGATTATTGAGAGGATGAAAAAAGAAGGCAAAAAGTGTCCGGGTTAGTGCCTGCTATAGTGAGGCAGCTCAAAAGCTCTGATTTTGTTGGCATTTCTTCCACCCTTGTGCTCTTCGGTGGTCCTCTTAGCGACTGGCCCCATTTCTTTGAGTCTCACTGCTTGCTTTTCTCAAGAGAGCAAGACACAGTGGGCAAGAACTGAAATGGTGCCGCTGCTGATGGGTAGAGTCTTTGGAAATATCGATCCACTTACTTGATACCGCATCATGTTCCTCTGAGAATCTCAACTGGCCATATGGTCATCTCCTGATCACCAGGGCTTCCATTAGTACTGGATTGCCATTAGTGTCCTCATGGTTCCAGAAGACCCAGCAGATCCTTGTTCAGTGGGAGATATCATCCATTCTCTTATTAAATGAGGGTTATATTTTGATGACTTACATACCACCTCTCATACATTCTCACACAATGCCTTTGTACATTCTATTTCTCTTCTCTATTCAAAACTAACCAAGTAAATCAGTTGGAAAGGGCACATTAATTTATTCAAATAGATACTTGCCAACCTTGTTGACAAACTGAAAAAGAATAAGCTACCAGTTGACTGTCTCATTATGTGCCCTTGCTAAAAAAAATTAAAAATAAAAAAAAAATAAAATGCTTCACTTTGCAGATATTTCTTCTAAGACCCCTTATAATAAAAGAGAAAATATTTCCAACTACTCAGTAGGTTACAAGATCATCTTGACTGCCTTTGTGGCAAAATTAGAATATTCACTTGATCTTAGTGACCCTCTTGGTTCTCTCATTTCTTTACCAAAATCCAAATTCTGAACTTTTTCTTGAGCAAATGAAGGGAACATCTGTGAGGTCCTGGCTGATCTGTTCAGTTTCACCCTTACAACAGCTGGCTCTGCAAAGTTGAGAGCAATGAACACGTACATAGTGCTCTCAACCCTACTTTTTATTATGTGCCTTAAAGAACAACCAAATCGCTAGACTCAAATAGAAATTTCATGACCCAAACAGTTACGGAGATGGTGTTTCTCTTGGAATGTTCCTTATGGGTATGAACATTTTTTTGATTCAGTTCTCTCAAGAGTCCTTTCTGGTGGATGTAAAATCTGTGGTTTTACCCCCACTTGCAGCCTATTAAGTTAGTCTGTCACATGGGTGCTGGCAGAATACACAAGACTCCCAGGTCAGAGATGAGGGGATCTGATTCCTCCAGGAATTTGTAGAGCTCCTTAAAATCCAGGTGTTAGGGGCCAGAGGGAAGAGAGCCTGCATACATCGCGGGGAGGGGAAAGCTAAGCTTGGGGAACACCCAGATTTTATAATGAGCTGATGATCCTTTAGTCCAGAGAACGAAATAATCTTTATTATGGTGGATAGTATATAAACTTCCCCTTGCTCTAAAAGGAGACACTATCTCTGTCTTCTAATGGATTTTCACTAGGCAAATACTCTGGAAACAATAGCCATGAATGAAGTTACTAAATCTCCTGTTCACAAGATGTACAGAGATGTGAGAAGCCATGGAGAATTATCTGACCACAGGGGGTTTCTTTGATGTGAACAAATTCACATCCATGTTGGTAAGAATGCTGCACTAAAGAACATTATCATAGACATATGTAAGGTCAAGCCTTTTTCCCATGAGAGAAGGATTTGCTTGGCTTTGTTAACAGAATACAGGTTTCACTTATGTGATCAACCTGCTGGGATGAACCTACTTAAAAATGAAATCAGTTTTATTTTTTCACCTATACGACATTTCGCTGGGCAGGTGATGGGAGCGAGGATGATAGAAGAAGGACTGTGTAGCCCGTAACAGGGCATTAACCCTTCCTTTCGCACTTTGCCGCCCATTTTAACGCTGTTGGTTGGCAGCCAACAAAGAGAGCCAAGGAAGGTCCAGAGAATCTCAGACTTAGAGGCAGAAAAGAGTCAAGGAAGCTTCCAGAGGCTGAAGTTGTTAAACCTCATTGGACCTGGCACAGGAGCACGACACAAGCATGTCTTCCCTCATCGGTGCCGTGGAGATCCAGACTGGCCTTCTTGCCTTTTCTGGAACACAGAACTGATCCCGTTTCAAGTGCTTTATGCTGGCTCTTCTCCAGAGAAGTCAGCACTCAATTTCTTACTTACTCCAGACTTTCCCAAATGCTCTCCTGTCCTCGATTCACCCCATATTGTAGGCACCAGCCCCCAACACACACACACACACACACACACACACACACCCCAGAACCTTTAACCCCCCTTACCCTGCTCTGTGTTTCCCATCTTCCAATATATTATATAATTTATTTATCAAGAATGTAAGTGGGGCGCCTGGGTGGTTCAATGGGTTAAAGCCTCTGCCTTCGGCTCAGGTCATGGTCTCAGGGTCCTGGGATCGAGCCCTGAGTAGGGCTCTCTGCTCAGCGGGGAGCCTGCTTCCCCCTCTTTTTCTGCCTGCCTCTATCTCTGTCTGCCAAATAAATAAAATCTTAAAAAAAAAAAAAAAGAAGAATGTAAGTTTAGCGGGCAGGGCTTCATTTTATGCCCTGATACCTCTTAAGCACCTAGACCAGTAGCTGGCATACAAATAAATAACTATTTTGCTTACATATTTTCTGAATAATGAATAAATGGGTGTCAGGATCTGAGGCTTTCATTGTTATTTTTCCTTATTTCTAAGAAGATAGGCCCACTCGTATGATACACCGTTTTTGAAATAGCATGGTCTGGGTTGGATCCTCGATTTGTGGGTATGAAATGGTAATAAATGAATGAAGTATAGCCACAGTGACCCTGTTGATGATAATAATGAATCACATTGATAAAGCGCTTTTCTTCTTTTTCTCTCTCCTTTTTTTTTTTTTTTTTTTTTTTTTTTTGGTGGAACTCCCCTCAGTGTCAGGGTGATGGATTATTCCCATTCCTTCCAGGAAAATAGCCATTCCATCTTCATGCAGGCTTTTAGAAATGAAAAATAATGCCTGCCGCAATCAACTTTTAATTATCTACACTAATGGAGCATTGATGCTAGAGAAAAAAATCCCCAAATCATTTACAGTTGACTTCAGCAGACAACCAGGGACGTATACTCAGAAAAACAAAAACAAACAAAACATACAAACATCGGGGGCAGTGCCCGATGGGGTATTGGGAAACTGACCTGGGAATTGGAACACTGGGTTTGGTTAGAGACTCAGTGTTCTCGGTTGCATTGTGTTCCCCCAAAAAGGTATGTTGGAACCCTAACCCTCAGTAGCTCAGAAGGTGGTCTTATTTGGAGATAGGGTCTTTACAAGGATAATTGAGTTAAAAGGAGCTCAGTAGGAGGGCCCTAGTCCCATAGGACTGGTATAATCTAATCTCAATAGGGAAAGAGTGGATGCAGAGCTAGATAGGCACATGGGAGAATGCCATGTGAAGATTGGTGTTAAATTGCTGCACGTGAGGGAACTACCAGGAGCCAGGCAAGAGACGTGGAACAGACCCTTTCCTAGCGCCTTCAGAGGACACATGGTCCTGCTGATGCCTGCATCTCAGACCTTGAGCCTCTAGGAGAGCGAGACAAACATCTCTGACACCCAGTTTATGGTACTTTGTTAACGGTAGCCTTAGGACACTAATACACTGAGTGACTCAGTCCCTCTGTGCTCGCTTAGTAAACCATTCCTTCTCATCCCCAAGCTTCCATTTCTTCATCTTTAAATAGCCCCATGCTGCTTTAAGGCTCTACCATGAAAGCTTCGTCAGTACAGTTCCCCTCGGCCCTGCTTTTCCCAGTTTGGCAATAACCCCCTCCCCGCCTTGGGGTCCTCTAAATTATGCAGTGACCTTGGAAAAAAGTTCTACACACGATCTGCACAGCCCATAAAATGTAGGCAGACATATCCCTATTCAAATGGGAGCATTTACTTTTTCCCTATCTCTGGGAAACGTAAAGGTTTAACATTTTTTGTATAAAAAAAAAATAGCAGGAATGGTGTTCCATATTGTGGTAATCCACCTCTCACCCCTCATTCTGTTGGCAGAATCCATTCATCGGCCACACACACCACCTTCCTTCCATGCACCGTTAGGTGGAGCAAAGAGTTATTCCCAGGACCTTGCATAGTTAGTCAGCCTGATAAACAGCGCTCGGATCCGACCTAGAGCCCCAGTGCCTTGGCATTCAAAACCATTGCCACTTACTGAATTTTCTTCTCCATCACTGTAATAATTGGAGTAAAGGTGGGAGATGTGTGCAGCATTGACTCTAAAACATGCAAAAAATAAGATCAGAGAAAAACATGGCTCCAAAGCATATTCTCATTTGGGAAATGTTTCTAGGCGAGCCAGTTTCTTTGTAATATGCCCCCTTATTATACTTCTTTGAATAAAAAAAAGTTAGAGGGATTTTCTACAGATGATTCTTGCAAGTATGAAAGTTGTTCTCCCAAAGAAAATCACAGTCAGAAAATAAATTTTTAATTTGAAACAAGTTTCCTAGTATTCTGTTACCAACTTCTCTGGGAGTATAGCTCATCCCTAGGAAATAACTAGAGCAGTTGGTTTACCTATGTATAAATTATTTAGTACTATCAAAGTGGAAGGCATTTCATCAGCAGCACCATTATTGTCAACAGCATTTTCAGAAGCACCTCGGACTCGGAAAGGTTAGTTTTCCGGGAAATGGGATCGTCTAGCATGGAAGCAAGCAGTAGGTATCAAAATCCCCCAAACGGTTAAAGTAGGTCAACATGAAAGCTCATGCATTCTGGCTCTTAGTCAAAGGCTGTTTCAGACCTGACGTAATTCTGATACGTTGACCTGTTGGGTTTACCAATGTACATTAGAAGCCAACAACTTAGAATAGGAATCAGAAAGTCCATTAAGAGGGAATAGAATAATAAAAAAGCTTAACAATGTCACACCATTACATCCAAAACCACAGTGATCGCTGAGTGTACTTACAAACAAAATGCAGTCATTGATGGTTACGGTGATAACCTTGAAATAAATCTTAGGACAGACGTCAAACAGTGTGTTTTATAAAATAGAGAATTGCATAATTAAGAAAACTCCCCCTTCCTTGCATTGCAGCTGATTTGGTATTAATATTGTCAGTGAAGAAGTGGGTTAGAGGGTCCTAGAACAACGAGGTCTTAGGGAAGGCCTCGTTCCTTGACAATGCCAAGTGAGTGGAGAGTTACTATGCTAGTGCTGGTACAGAAACTGGGCAATGGAGACCATGCCTGCTGTTCTTTGGACTCCAATAAACAGAGAATGAATATATACAACGTGTGTGTGTGTGTGTGTGTGTGTGTGTGTGTGCACATGCGCGCTCATACACTTTGGAAACCAGTTGACCTGTACACATCCTTGCAGCTCATCAAACTTATTTTTGGTCCCTCTATGTGGCATGAATTACTCCTAAACCTAGAGCAGTCGCGGGGGTGGATGGAGGCAGCATGTGGATGTGGGCTGAGGAGAGAAGAGACGTGAAGGGAAGGGGCATCACAAGGCTCTCCCTGTGTTCATGAGGGGTGGCTTTCTGATCAAAGGAATCTGTCATCATCTCTGCCTAGAACTTTGGATTCAGAGTACTTGATGGTGAGTGGGAAAAACTAGATAAAATGGGATGAGAGAGTGAGAATGCCCAATTCAGACAACACATCCGTTCTCTGAGTCAGTGGGAGTTCGCCAAAGCAGAAATGCACCCAAAGGAGAGCCCTGGGAACAGAGAGGAGGCAGTTTTTATTAAAGTCTTAGTTTGCAAATGATGAATGCCAACAAGGAAATAGTCTAACATTTCCAAGAAAAATCTTCACCTTTCATCCCATTGTGGAATGATGGCTTTTCAAAGGACATTCAAATGAAGCCAAGGATGTTCAACAGTATGTCTCATTAAATAGAAGTAAGGTCTGGGAACCAAAGACATATTCATAGTCTCCCTCTGATCTTCTTTAGCATGGTATTACTCTGTTTCATCTTTTCCATATGCTTGCTCCCCTGAGTTTTTTTTGGAATGAGATCGTTCTGTGTCTAAAGTGGTTGGTTGTTTTTTTGGTTTTTGGTTTTGGCCAGGTGTTCTTATCAGAACATTCTTACTCTGAAAGGGGGGAAAAAAATCATAGCCTTCTGCAAATTCTCTTGTTCTTTTACAGACGTGGTGATCTGCTCTCAGCCTCTTCCCTTTAACCTTATCCCTGGGAGCCTGCCCAGATTTTACATTCATTGCTTCACAATCTCTGCTAAAGGCTGATGTGGTGACTGAATTAATCCCATTGCCTACACATGCCTGGGGCTGACCTGGGCATAATGTGCCTCAGAGCTTGCCCACGTCTCTGCCTTAGGTATGGTATATCACTTCTGGGGCCTTGATTTCTTACTCAGAACGTGAGAGGTTGGATCAAATCATCTCCAAGTCTCCTTTCAATTTTGACCTTTTCTAAGTGACTGCTTTTAAGTGATTTGCCAAAAGTCACACAACCATAAACATCTGGGATATATATATACCATATATATAGTTAACTTATTGTCTAATTGTCTAGCTTTGGGCCACTCATTCCAACAAAACAAACTGAGAAATGGGTGCTGGCCTTAAGTCAAGCTTTAGGAGACTTCTTTCCTAATATTTGATGCATCTTAAATTAAATCAGTTTTTCTGATTCCCTTGATTCCTCCTTCCTGCACATTTTTTTTGAACTTGCAGAACCCTCTGACATTTTGAGCAAAAGGTTGCAAATGCTGTCTTAATGCTTGGTCATATCCCAGAAAATGATCCTCACCTCAAAGTACATTTCCCTCGTACTTTGAGATCACTAAAGGTATGTGTGCGCGCATGTGTACACACACACACACACACACACACCCCATCCAGGCTTTTCCTGAGGATGAATGACTATTCCTGTGCCAAATACTACATGAGGATTTGGGCAATATTTTGGCAGGTTGAACAACGCTTATATTTATGCTCTCTGGCAAGATCATTGCTTGATCATCCTGTTCTTGGTAAAGGGCATTGTTTTCTAATCAAGGTAACTTAGCTACCCTTGGGGTGATATTTAATGCTGCAATTGCCTGAAAATGTCATGTTTTCATAATGAATCTTTTTCCAGCATCTAGACATTTAGGTAAAGTTGAAAGAAGGGACAAGAAGAAACATTTATTGTGCATGTGTTTTCTGATTTTGTATGTCATTTGAGCTTCACACAGATTTCTTGAGGTCAATATGACGTCCATTTGACTGGCAAGAAACCAATGTTCTAATGATTTAAGCAACCTGAAATTCATTAATAACAGAGTTGTCTTATTCTTAAGCCTGTGTTCTTTGCCCTAAACCATGTTGCTTTCTCAAAGGGAGATTAAAATTTTGAAAAACAAAAAAGTGGATAGATGGTCATTTATTATTTATTTGTATTGAAGTTCATATAAAAAAACTTATTTAATTCTTATAAGAAGCCATCTTCCCCTTCCTCCCTCTTTTCAATATTGTGTCACAACTTATAGTTAGTATTTACATTGTAGATTGCCTATGAAAATGTTGCTCTCTTCTGAGCCAACCATTGTGCTACAACCCCTACTCTTACCTTAAATAATCCTACATTTTTCCTGGAGTTAATGATCGCTTTAGATTTCCATTTGTTTGGTTTTCTCTAAACCTGTTTTCCTTTTATTCAATTTCTCTGTCATATGCCTATCCTAAACTTAACCTTCATCAATTTCATTTTGTTTTTCATAGTGATGTCTCTTTCCCTCAGCCCTCCATCTCCTGCTTTAACTTCAACAAGGTGCTTTCTGAGTTTACTGTTGGAGCTGTGGCCTTGATACATTCTTACACCTTCTTTGTTTTCCTCTCTATTTAATATATTCTCCATAGTGTTCAAATACGCATACCTATGAAAAAAATGTTTAGACCTTGTCTGTCTGAAAATGACTTTATTACACCTTCACACTCATTGTTACTTGGTTAGGCAGAATATAGAATAGAGATTGAAAGTCATTTCCTCTTAGAATTTTGGAGATTTTTGCTCGGCTGTCACTTTTTCTTAAACTGTTGTTTTTGAGAAGTTCAATGACATTCTTATTCCTAATGCTTTGTGTTTAATTTGTTTCTCTTTTGGATGGTCTCTTATCCCAAATGTTCTAAAATTTAATAATGATATATATATCTTTAATCTTATTGTTTTGGGCCTTTAGTGCAACCACTGAGGAATTTTCTCATTTTGTTTCTCTAATTTCCTTCACTTCCTTTTGTCTCTAGTATTTCACTTTCTGGAATTTCTTGGAGTTTGACACTGGATCTCTGTACTGATCTTCTCTGTCCTATTTTTCTAAAATACCTTCTGGTATTCAATTTCTTGGAAATTATCTCAATTTTATCTTTCATTGTTTCTCTTGATATTTTAATTTTAGATATCCTACTTTTAACTTCTAAAAACACTTTTTGCTCATGTGTTCTGATTATTCATTTCATACTGTTTCATACAGTAATACCGTGCTTGTTTAAGGAATATACTTCCCCTTTTTTTTTTTTTAAGGTTTTATTTATTTATTTGACAGACAGAGATCACGAGTAGGCAGAAAGGCAGGCAGAGAGAGAGGGGAGAAAGCAGGCTCACTGCAGAGCAGAGAGCCCAATGTGGGGCTCGATCCCACAACCCTGGGATCATGACCTGAGCCGAAGGCAAAGGCTTTAACCCACTGAGCCAACCAGGTGCCCCCAGAACATACTTCTCTGTAACTGAGAATTTTTTTTTAAATGTTTTATCTACTCTTTAAATTATCTTAATTTTCTCTTGGTGGCTTTTTCCCCCCTATTTGCTTGGGTCTCTTCGTAACAAAGGATTTTCTCATTCATTGGTGACCTCTGTGGCCCACTTATATTTAAGAATGCAGCATTGATGGGACGCCTGTGTGGCTCAGTCAGTTAAACATCTGCCTTGGGCTCAGGTTATGATCCCAGTGTCCTGGGATCCGTTCCCACATCGGGCTCCTTGCTAAGTGGGGAGCCTATGTCTCCCTCTGCCTGCTGTTTCCCCTACTTGTGCTCTCTTTCTCCCTCTCTTCCTCTCTCTCCCTCTCTCTGACAAGTAAATAAATAAACTATTAAAAAAAAAAAAGAATGCAGCATCAAAAAGAGTATCAGGACCTCTGTGCATGTCGGCAGGGCTTGTCAATGAGGGGGACTTATCACAAAGTGAGCGGGAAGAAAGCTGCCTTTTCTACAAGAAGCACTCCAGATGTTAGTATCTGCTATATTTCTCTAGGACTATCCGATTTACCAGTTTCCTACCTGAGGACCCCAAGTCTGGTTGAAGGCATTCTAGAACCAGGGACCTGGCTGTCTCTATTCAGCATGTATATTCCTCACCAAATGCCCTGTTTTCATTCTGTCTTCCCCTACCTGCCACCCTCTGCCCTTGTTACACCTTCGTGTGAAGTGTGATGCCTGCTTGACTCAATTTCCTCAGAGGTAAAAGCCCCAAGCTGTTATGGAGATGGTGGTAACGTACGTCCTCTCTCTGCTCAGTAACAGGGAGGAACAGGCTAGTATTAACACCATATGCAGACTTTCAACTAATTCTCTTGTTTTCTCTGTACATCATCTCCCTTACCTTCCTGAAAAACTACTGCCTTTGAGTTCTGAGGTTTCCTGGGTATTTTTCAGGCAAATTGACTTAGGTCTTGTCTTTATAACTATCTGCTAGTACCCAGGTTAAGGATTCCTCCATGTGAATAAATCAGTTTGCCACTCAGATGCCTTTTACCTGATCTTCCACAAGACTTAAAAATTCTCATCATGGCATACTTGGGTGACTCAGTCTGTTAAGCATCTGCCTTTGACTCAGGTCATGATCCCAGAGTCCTGGGATCAAGACCCCTGCGATGGAACCCTGAGTGGGCTCCTTATTCAGTGGAGAGTCTGATTCTCTCTCTTCCTCTGCAACTCCCCCTGCTTGTGCTACTCTCTCTCTCTCTCTCTCTCTCACTCTATCTCAAATAAAATCTTTTAAAAAACATTCTTATGCATTGGTAAGTTTCTTTGTGTTTGCTTAGTTCTTAAGGGTTTCGAATAATTTTAATTTTTTGTTGTCAATTTCGTGGCATTTCAGGAAGGAGAGTAAATAAAAGTGTGTGGCCCAAGAATTGTATTCAACCAGCATCCATCCTGAATTGTAACTGCCCCACAATAGGTCTAGGTTCTGCAGTGGGAGCTCTAGACAGAATAAAATTGCCTCTTTTTTATATTAAAAAAATGTAACTTATAACAGCTTTCCTGTACAAGTCCATGGAATCTGAGTCAAAAGAATTTGGCCTCTCCCTGAGGCTGACATTATATTCCAAAAAGGTGATTTTACAATCTTGAGTTGAATCTCTCCAATGATGAGGAACTTATTTTCACATGAAATGGTCCATTACATCTTCGAGTCCTGTTGTGTCAGAGTCAAGTGCTTCTAGGTATCCCTGTTAGCTCCTCAATTTAAGACCCGAGTCCTGTGAATCACAATGACTTAGGAAGTAGCAAGATAAACAGCGGGGAGTGGGACACCAGACTCTCCAATTTACATAGACCATAGAAAATGATGATACCTGAGTTTGTCAAATATATCAGATTCAACTATTTACATGTACCGTTGGCGTGTTTCTATCCTAGTGGTCTCAACGTGTTTCTATCCTAGATGCCACAATGTTGTGGCATCACCAGAAGTCGCCTGAGGGTGTCGGTCTGGTTTTCACAGTAGCAAGGCCGATTACTTCAGTATTGCTGAATGTTCTGTTTGTCTAGTGAGGAATATATATATATAGAATATTTACAGAGATCTATTTCTCACATGAAAACTTTTGGTATGCAGCAAATAAAGCATACTGATCAACTTGTTGAGCATTAATTTCTTATGGTTGTGGTGTTCATAAGAAAAGTGCAACCAGCTAGAATAAAGGCAAAGAAGAAAAATCCCACCAGATATTTCTTACCTTATTTTTTATTTATAATATGGAACACCAGGGTAAAAGGATCTTTGTCCATTTTTTTCACTTTGTTGTAAAAAGAACGTTTGAATGTCCTTTGAAATACTTTTATTTTTATTTTTTTTATTGAGGTATAATTGACATGTATTAGTTTCGGATAGGCAACATAATGATTTGGTATTCGTATATATTGTAAAATCACCACAATAAGTCTAGTTAACATTCATCGCCATATGTAGCCACAAAATGTTTGGATAAGAACTTTTTTTTTTTTTTTAAGATTTTTATTTATTTGTTTGAGAGAGAGACAGTGAGAGAGAGCATGAGAGGGGGAAGGTCAGAGGGAGAAGCAGAGCCCCCATAGAGCTGGGAGCCCGATGCGGGATTCGATCCCAGGACTCTGGGATCATGACCTGAGCTGAAGGCAGTCGCTTAACCAACTGAGCCACCCAGGTGCCCCTGGATGAGAACTTTTAAGGTCTACTCACCTAGCAAATTTCAAATATACAGCTCAATATTGTTAACTATCATCACCATGCTCTGCATTACATCTCCATGAGCAACTTATTTGAAAATACAGTTTTGTCCCTTTTGACCCCCTTTAACCATTTGCCCAACCCCCTTCTTCCATGTCAGGCAACCACCACCATGTTCTTTGTATATATGTTTATTTGTTTGCTTGTTGGGTGGAGGGGGAGTGTTTTTTTGTTTTTGTTTTTAGATTCCAATAGAAGTGATAGTCTATGGTATTCATCTTTTTCTGACTTAACTCACTAAGCATAATGTCCTCAAGTCCATCTGTGTTGTTGCACATGGGGAGATTTCCTTCTTTTCAGGGCTGAGTAATAGTCGTGTGTGTGTGTGTGTGTGTGTGTGTGTGTGTGTTTCTTTATTCATTCATCCACTCGTGGACATTTAGGCTGCTTTCATGTTTTGTCTTCAGTGAATATAGGGTTGCATGTATCTCTTCAAGTTAGTAGGTTTTGTTTTCTTTAGATAAATACCCAGAAGAAGTAGTGCCGGATCATATGGTAATTCTATTTTTAATTTTTTGAGGAGCCTCACACTGCTTTCCACAGTGGCTGTGCCAAGTTACATTCTTACAAACAGTGCACAAGGGTTCCCTTTTCTCCACATCCTTGTCAACACTTGTTATTTCTTGTCTTTTTGAAACTAGGATTCTAACACGTGTGATGTGATACCTCATTGAGGATTCGATTTGCATTTCGCTGATGATTAGAGATATTGAGCACCTTTTCATCTGCCTGTTGGCCATCTATATGTCTTCTTTGGTAAAGCATCTATGCAGGTCCTCTGCCCATTTTTTAATTGGATTATTTGGCTTTTGCTATTGAGTTGTATCAGGGAACTTTTAAACTGATTTTTCTTAGCAATCCAAAATGCCCTGTGAAGGCCACTGGTGTAGTTGATCTTTTTAAAACCCTGTGGGAGGGTCCTGGGTGGCTCAGTGGGTTAAGCCGCTGCCTTCGGCTCAGGTCATGATCTCAGGGTCCTGGGATCGAGGCCCGCATCGGGCTCTCTGCTCAGCGGGGAGCCTGCTTCCCTCTCTCTCTCCCTCTCTGTCTGCCTCTCTGTCTACTTGTGATCTCTCTCTGTCAAATAAATAAATAAAATCTTTAAAAATAATAATAATAAAATAAAACCCTGTGGGACTCTCAGTTACAAATGGCAGTGTGGGTCCATGTATCAGATACTGGAATTTGACCTTTGTCACAGGCTTTGTCACAGGCTGTGTGGTTCTTAATGCACCTCTGATGTCACATGTGTTGGTCCTCCTAGGAAACTATGAGCAAGCCCGTTCTTTTCAAGGAAGCAGACGGAGGGGAGGAAAAGTATGAGACAGTAAAACAAGCAAACAGAAATAAGAAGAAAGCAAGAGAGGACGGGGGTTGGGGAGTGTTGAGGTCTTAGGGACAAACTTCTGTATCATTCATGTAATTTCAATAATTTTCTTAGTCCTTAGCCATTTCCTTCAGCATGTATTTATTGTGTGCCTACCACCGGCCAACCGTGTTTCTTTGAACCAGGGAGGCAATAGGGAATGAAACTGTCATCTGTGTCCTCGTGGAGCTATATTCATGCACCTGGAATCCTGATCAAAAGCAAGGATAGGAAGAGATGATGTTAGCCATGCATTCAGTAACACTTGCTGAGAGCTCTGTGGTGGCACCACAGAGAACATATAGAAGGGAAGAGGGTTAGGATATATCAGGATTCAAAGATTGTTGACATTGTAAAGTGGATGATCGGGTCATTAAGGATGCAGCATTTTTAGTAACGATTTGAAGGAGTTGAGTGAGTAATCAATGTACGCGTTTGGAAGAAGGGGGTGCTGAAAGAGGGAACAGCAGGTGCAAAGGCAGGGGTTGGCCATGGTATGTTTGATGGAGATCAGGCAGGTTGGTATGGCTGCAGCTCACTGAGTGAGGTGGCAATGAGGTCAGAAAGGTAAGGGTGGGGAATACAGATCATGTTGGCCTCTGTTTGATTCAGCACTTGGTACAAGATAGGAAACCAATGGAAGATTTTGTGCAGATCAGTGGCATGATTAGACTTGTTTTAACTAGACTGCTGCAATTACTGCATTATTAGCAGGATAGTTTTGCAAGAATATGTCATTTCTGTTCGTCTGTGGGTCAGAACTAATCAATGAAAAAAAGAAAATTGGGGCCCTTCTGTGACAGGGGTACTGATTACATTTATTGTCACAGAGAGAGTGCTCATCATCTATCTACCAGTCAGAGTAGCTTCTAGTCCTGATTGCCACAAAACAAATTACCTTGGATGTTGACTGTAGTTTTCTCACTTGCAAACAAGGGATAGTATTATCTATGTCATAAATGATATAATACGGACACCTGGGTGGCTCAGTGGGTTAAAGCCTCTGCCTTCGGCTCAGGTCATGATCTTGGGGTCCTGGGATGGAGCCCCGAGTTGGGCTGTCTGCTTGGCAAGGAGCCTGCTTCCTCCTCCTCTCTCTCTGCCTGCCTCTCTGCCTAATTGTGATCTGTGTCTGTCAAATAAATAAATTAATTGTTTTTAAAATAAATAAATGATATAATAAAAAATGAGAAACAAATAAGAAATAATATTTGTGAAAATATCCAACAGTGCCTGAGATAATAGAGGATCTTTAAAAGTGTTAGCTGTACCCTCAATGGATTATAAAAGTAAATAAATTCAAAACCATTGACACAAACTATGGTTAGTGTGAAAATTTTAATCATTTTGAACATATTTTTGCACGTACTAATGCATGAAATTCTTACAATTCATCCAAAGGCCTTCACTTAGAAATCGAAATATTTCATCCTAGCAAACATACTTTTTTTGTTTTTAGGAATGGCTTTCTCAATCAGAATTGTGTTCAACACTACGTCTGTAAGGGTGATCACCACAGTGGTAGGCTTCTGTTAGAGAAAACAGATGGAAACAAATATAAAATTAAAATGAATGAATGAATGAATGAATGAATTTGTGGTACATAAATAATTGAAATATTAATACAGTCTTTAAAGTCTATTTTATAGAACAACTATAAAAATACATATGGCATATGTATTGAGAAAATACATATGGCATATTGCTTAAAAAGCAAAAGATTTTGTTTTTCTTTATTTTACAAATATTCCTGCATTGATTCTACATTGCTTATGTAATCAAAAGTGGACAGTACATGTAATTTAATCACCGTAATGGAATCGAGTTGCAGAGAAGGCTAGAAAGAGCAGATGCAAAGAACCTACTCAGTAGCTCAACACAGAAGCTCGATGCTCTTTTTTTCCCTGTGTTTTTCTGACCATACGTAATTATTCGCTGGGGAACAGAACTGTAATTTGATGAAAGGTTGGTGATTATACAAAAATTGTTCAGAGATTTGAGATAAGGAGACAAAAAGGAATTATTTTAATGAGAAATAAAATGCAGGAGTATTCACCCAAATTCCATTCTTCTGCTCCATCGCCTTGGTGAAAAGTAGTATGACTTTCCTATATAGTAAGTGGAAAAGGGAACAACCTTAGAGAGTCATTTTATGCATTAGATGATCCTTGGGAACAATCATGCATTTGCCCATTAGTGCAGCTTACCCTTTCTACTTTTCCTGAGGAAGGCAAGAGTAGCAGTGACTGAACATTGCTGAAAATGTGGACTGTAGGCTTGGCGGGGAGGGCTTCTCCTGATTGGTTTTCTCAGGACCACTCTCCACCAATAAGATTTCAAGGAAAAGCAAGCATCAATTAACTCTAATGTGAAACATTAAGACTGAGGGTGGTTTTACAATAATTAAACCCAGTTTTGTTGGAAAGTGATAGGAAAGCACTTTGGGATGTTTGTCTTCTGGTAGCAGAGAGCTCACCAACCCCTGCGTCTGTCCCAAACCATCTTAGTGAGTCTTGCCATATTCTCCATTATGCAATGGATCCTACTGGCGATAGTGGCTTTTGTAAAGACTTCCAAAGTCAAAGTCAGGCGGGATACACAGGTAAATTGGGTGTTAATTAGATACCTGTTATATTATGAGGGAGAGAGGCATGAAAGAGGAAACAGAGATTACTTGGGGCCAAATACCTCCATAAATTCCCAAAATTTAAAAAAAAAAAAAAAAGCTTTACTTTTAAACATCTTTTCATCTTTTTTTACACCTTTTTTTCCGAAGTATCGTTGACACATGATATTACACTAGTTTCAGGTATACAACTGAGTGATCTGACACTATGTAAGTTCACCTCGAGTACAGAAGCTTGATATTTTTAAAGCTATAGATCGCAGGACTAGCTAAAGAAGGCTGAAGTTTTCTTTTTTCTCATTCTAACTATTTGTTAACTGCCTTCTCTGTAGCCAACTGAATTTTTTGGTACTGTAAAGACGATGCATCTCTCTGACCAGAATTATTATCCTAATTCTCAGGAATGGAAACCCATGCCTGGCTAAAATGACTGAATGTGGGGCTTCTGCCCTAGTCCCATCTCTTCCATCAGTAAATGGATATTACCCATCTCAATGCTATCTTCAGTACTGTAAATAGTACCATGTTCCCTTCTCCTGCTTAATATGTAAATGTCAAAGGTATGGAAAATGACATTTGATTTTTTTTTTTTTAAATAAATTCTTGTAATACCTTAAAGGGGAAAAATGCCACTAAAATGTTGACTGTCTTGGAGTTTGATATTACAGGTAAATTTAAATGTTTGTTTTATAACTTAATTGCTTTCCAGTATTTTATAACAAAAATGTAAAAAAAAAAAAATGACAGAAAAAACAAAACACATATCTCCAAACTTAGGAGATATTTAAGTGCCACTGCCTAATGCCCTTTTTTGTGTTGTTGTTGTTGTTATTGTTTTTAAATTCTGGGAATTTTGGTCATTTTAGTTAGAGCAAAACAGGCTCCTACCCTCCCTGTCAACCACCTCTGCCCCACTCAGAAGCTACTAGGCTGTTGCTGTGAATCCAGTTGGGAACAATCTATTTCCTTCTTCGTTTTTAGCTAATCTTTATGAATGAAAGGTGATTAAATCTAGCAAAACTATGGAAACATCCTAACAGCATACGGGGAGCCTTCCTGTAGGGCCAGTTTGCTATTTCTGTCTAATAACAGATTTTAAAATCCAATTAGACAGGTTGAAAAAAGGAAGCCCAAGTTAAAAATATCTGCCTGTTTGATTCAGCACAGTGGGGAATGGTTTATAGGATGATCATTCATGGTGAATAGGATCTTATTGGTGAGAAACTCTCTTTTCTAGCCCATTAGAATAATAATTTCTTCCTTCTCATGCTCCTAATACTTCCTACTTAATTATATCACGTTAGCTAGCAGATATTCTCACTCCCTTTATTGGAAGGAAAATCACACAATACCATCCTCATGTGTTAAGGGACTGGAGTTGACCTAATGAGAAGACATATAGATGGTTTAGGAAATAGATGTGATTTTTTTTTACACAGTGGTTAATGTATGAGAAAAGGCATGCTCAGGTCTGTCTAATGCCTACATGTGTTCATTGAATGACTCTTAATTGACCCTATTTGATTTGATTTCTTAACTACATTAGAAAAAGATGAAACAATTAAGAAACCATTTTTCACCTATCATATTGGCAGATGGAATAAAATTATTCACTGCAATGGACATTGTAAGGAAATGGGTACTCTCAAACATTGCTGGTGGGGTTACAAAGTGGTTTAATTTTTTTAACTGTTCGTGAAAATACAATTATTCTCTAAGATAATCCAGTCTAAGTAATATAATTAGAGATGCAGTAAAAGGTTGTGTTTGTAGGTGCTCATTGTGGTAGCATTTCTTAGTAAGTAAAAACTGGAAACAGCCTAAATGTGCAAAAACACATGCATTTTTGGTTCTTCATATTTTTCTTTTGCAAATGAACTTCTTTACATGTTTCCTATACAATACAATGAACAGAGAAGATTAGGAAGTATTTTTGTAAGGATTAATTGCTAAAGAAATTATGAATGAAGACAGAATATAGCCTGAAGATGTTGGAAAGCAGCAATATTAAACTTTTTATCTCTGAGCCCCTTTATACTCCAAGGCCCTAAAAAGTATATTTTTAAATATGGGTTATATCCATTCATTAGAAATCAAAGTGGAAAGGGGTGCCTGGGTGGCTCAGTGGGTTAAAGCCTCTGCCTTCAGCTCAGGCCATGATCTCAGAGACCTGGGATTGAACCCCACGTCGGGCTCTCTGCTCCGCGGGGAGCCTGCTTCCTCCTCTCTCTCTGCCTGCCTCTCTGCCTGCTTGTGTTCTCTGTCTGTCAAATAAATAAATAAAATCTAAAAAAAAAAAAAAAAAAAGAAAAGAAAAGAAAGAAAGAAATCAAAGTGAAAAGAGGTTTAAAACAGAAAGATACTCAAGGACACATTTCTGATAATCACCAGAGTGATGGCATCATCACTTGTTATGTAGCCACTGGAAAATCCCACTGTAGATTTGTAGAATAAGAATGGAACAGGAAAATCACATCCTGCTATTGTTACAAACATTTTATCAACCTCACTGACTTCCAGAAAAGGTCTGAGGGATCTCTGAGGAACGCCGCACCACACCTTCAGAAGTCCTGTTAGGTTTCTTCTCTTCTCCCTCTGCCATGCAAAACTACCTTTGGGATATGGAATTGCCTAAGGCGAGTGCAGCCAGCTCTGAGAGTTTAAAGGTTAAAAAAGATGAACTTCATCAGTCAAGAGCCACAGTGGTAGAAAGCATACCCCAACTAGTTTTCTTTCTCCAACTCCACAGACCACCTCATTTAGCTGCTGTAGGAGCAACCACCCCTACGATTTATTAAGAACCGATAAAGAGACTTAGAAGACCCTGTTTGCAGAAAGAGGGTCCCACAGTCACCAGGACCTGCCAAACTCAGCTGTATCGCTGCCTATAGCAATAGCCTCAGACAAAAAATTCAAGAATTAAGTACATTTATGGGGTTTTTTAATTCTCTTTTTTATCGGTTGATCACAATAGAATACACCCTCTCTATAAAACATAAAAATAATACCTAAGTCGGGACGCCTGGGTGGCTCAGTAGTTAAGCATCTGCCTTGGGCTCAATTCATTATCCCACATCTTACGATGGAGCCCTGTTCACTCAGGCTCCCTGCTCAGTGGGGAGTCTGCTTCTCCCTCTGCCCTTCGCCACCTGCTTGTCTCTCTCTCTCTCAAGTAAATAAACAAACAGTCTGTATATATATATCCAATTATAATGAATAAAAGGAGAACCTACATGCCCTCTGCCTCCAACAAAATCCTCTCCCAGATCACATTTCTCAGAGATAACTAGGTCAGTTTGGAGTGGATTCTCACAGCCTTCTTTGTTGCAAGTGTAGATAAATTGGAGGGCTAGGAGAGGAGTGCTGTTCTGTTTTGCTTTTTCACATACACAATATTATCTCAGAGAGAGTTCCAAGTGTCAAGTGCATGCGTGTCATTTTTTTTTAAAGCAATGCAAGTATGTCATAAGTGGGGGAAATAGGTTTATTTCATCATTCCCTAGTTGATAGATATTTAGGTTGTTAACAGTTTTCCCTTTTATAAACAATGTTGCCATGCGAAGCACATCCTTTGTGCATAAATCTTTGTCACCTGTTAGAACCCTAGAAGTGGAATTGCTGGACTAAAGATATCATTTTAAAATGTGATAGACATTACCCTGTAGCGTGGATTGCATATCAATTTACACATTTATCAGTAATTTGTGGGGAGTTCCATTCCCCCCAACACTGGAACGCTGCATGCAATTACCCTTTGAAAATGGTCCAGTCTGCTAGGTGAATCATAATGTCCTGTCTCACTTTGCATTTCCCTGATTACCAGTGAATTCAAACTTTGTTTCATATTTTTATTGGTCATTTGTATTTCTCCTTAAAATAGGAATTTGCCCATAAACGTCACCTATTTTTTTTTGACTGGGCTGTTTGCCTTTTCCAACAGATTTATGGAACCTCTTTATGAGTAATAACACTTTATTTTGTTTCGGATATCTTCCATCCCTCTATTCCTATCGTTTAACCTTGACTATACTTCCTTCTGTCATACATCAGCTTTTAATTTTTATGTGCTAAAATTTATCAGTCTCTTTATGTAAAGTTTCTGAGTTCTTTCTTTTCCTGGGAATTACTGTCCCCAACAGTAGAACTCCCTTGCTTTCTCCTACAGCTTTTGTGATTTTAGTTTTTCACAATCACATTTTTTTAAAGATTTTATTTATTTGTTTGACAGAGAGAGAGAGATCTCAAGTAGGCAGAGAAGCAGGCAGAGAGAGAGGGGGAAGCAGGCTTCCCGCTGAGCAGAGAGCCCTAGGCAGAGCTCAACCCCAGGACCCTGAGATCATGACCTGAGCTGAAGGCAGAGGCTTTAACCCACTGAGCCACCCAGGCACCCACAATCACATTTTTTTTTACCCATTTTATGTATTTATGTCTGTATCTTTTAACTAATGCAAAGTATGTATCTAACTTAAATTTTTCCCAAATGAATTTGCCACAACACAATTTAGTATTTTATCCTTTATCCACTCATTTGAATTGTTGTCGTTAACACGGGACTCCATGGAGCTGCACTATAAAAAGTATATTTCTAGAGCCAGACATCTGGAATCCAATGGCAGCTTTGCCACTTGAAGTTTGTATGCATTTTTATTTATTTAACATCTTCCCTGTCCCTCTGAATTCATGACTTTAAAATGGATAGAATAATAGTTATTATTATACCATATGAAGATCACATAAGATAATACTTATAAAATACTTAAAATAATACCAGGCACTTTAAAAGCATCCAATAAAGTTAGCTCTTATTAAAATTTTACAACTCTAACATGTATCTGGGATCTGCTCTGGGTTGTCTATAAAAGCACCATGAAACAGAACTTGCTGTGTTATGGAAACATTTCATATCTGCACCACTCAGTGATATCCATTACCACACTGAGCACTTGGAATATGACTAGAGTGACTGAAGAATCGAAACTTATATTGCACTGGATTTTAATTAATTTTAATTTAAAATTAAGTAACCACTTTTGGCTAGTCAGCTACCATATTGGACAGTGCCAGTAAAATGTTTGCCATGGACTTCCATTAGTTACACTTTATTATGTGAAATGAGTCTTACTGAATTCCTCAGTAAGGATTATTACTGGGACCTTATTCTGAATTTAATCAAGTGATTTTCCTGGCATCATCAAGAAGAGTATATAACTTTTCTTCTCTAATCTGTTTAAACTGTGAGCTCCTAGGAACAATAAATACAGTTCCTCGTTGGAATCAATTTATTCTTTAAAAAACCAAAACCAAAAACAAAACAAAACAAAACACCTTTTTGGTTCTTATTTTATTATTTGACCACATGGTCAACTTCAATTGGATAATTTTATTTAGAGTTCTTCTACATTCATATTTGAGATTATTTAAAACTTGCTTTGCATAGTGAGTGCAAATGGTAAAATGAATTGGGAAGTTTCACATTCTAAACTCTGAAGCAGTTTGAATACTGGAGTTATTATCTGTTCTTGAGTTTAGGAGAACTGGGAATAAAACTCCATCGGTTTAGTAAGCTTGGGCTAGGTGGGGTGAGGGGCTAGATCTTTGTCTACCTAACTACTACTTCTACAGTGACTGTCTATTCAGCTATTATATGCATTCATAAGACAATTTTGAAATCACTGTTGCTCCAAAGAAAGTCTGTCCTTGGATAGCTAGCATATTACTGACCTAGGGCTATTATAACAAGTTGCCATTGACTAGGTGGCAAACATTTATTTCTCACAATTTTGGAAATTGTAAAGTCCAAGATCAAGGCACAGGTTTGCAAATAGCTGTCTTCTCCATGTATCTTCCCATGGTAGAAAGAGAAACAGCTAGCTCTCTTCCTCTCCTTATTAGGATACTAATCTCATCATGGGGGCTCCAACCTCCCCATGTTATGACCTTTCCAAGGCCCATCTCTTTTGGGTTTCAATATATTAATTAGGAGGCTGCCTCAGAATGAACTCCACACATTGAAAATGACTTTGGTCACCACTGCCAGTCATAGCTACGGTAAGGAGGCTACTTAAGAGCCAGAGCCTATAGGATGCGGCACCTGCTCTTGCCTCTATGTCTTGCATGAGAAATGACATTTAGGAATGATTTTTCTTCCCTGGCCACCAGAGAGGCAGAGGCTTTGTTCCTCTGGCCTTGCATTGTCTTCTCTGTAAACTGAAGGTGCTGAATCAGATGATTGCTGGGTCCTTTCAAATGCTAACTCTCTCTGAGTCACTTCTTTATTGTATGTATCCAGAAACACAGTGTTTAAGGCCTGCCTCTGACAGCAGTTTGAGGTTAAAAGATGCAAAATGAGCCTGAACCTCTTTTGGCCCAGAGTCTATAACCACCAGTCACTCCAGAGAGGAAAAGCAGGATTTGCTCTCCAAAGTTCTTACTCATAATGGGAGTACTTGTCAGCACCATTGGTAATGACAGATTCAGAATCAGGAAACATATTTTTTCCGTGTGTATTTTCTGCCAGTCCCTGTGCTGGTGGTATTAGAGTATGACTAAATTAAATTAAATTAAACTACCAAATTAAAAATTTGGTAATAGGAATAATTAAGGAGACATCTTTGGCTGCTTTTACATGATTCAGAAAACAGGATTTCAAAAATCTATTAAAATGTGGCTGGTCCTTTGGAAGTCATGATTTCTAATTGTGTTTAAATTTGTACCTGTCATGATTTGGGAATCTACATCTATAAATGGTGGCAACGTGACTTTTTTCTGCCATCACAAGTAGAGAACAGAAAACGCTACCCATGTGAAAAGAAACACCTCTGACACTGAAAACTCCCTTTTCTCCCTTATGTAATGGAGTTTTTATTTAGCTTCGGCAGAAAAAGAAATGTGCATTCAGGTTTGGGGAGTGAAGAAGCTCATTTATAAAACCATTTCAAAACCCACTGAAATGCTCTACCAAGAATGGATGCCCAGTCTTCAAAACTGCAGTCATTTCTTGCTCTTATGCTTCTATTTTCATAATTACGTTATCACCCCATTTTCAAGTCATGTGATTGTTAAAAGCCGCTTATGAATCTGCCTTTTTATATGGGTTACAAGCATCTGTTTTCCTGCTCTGGTCATACACTGGTGGGACCCCTTTAAGATGGAGCTGAAAAACTGACAAATACTTAGCATGTTTCATTTGAAAGAATTATGATCCAGTTTTTTTGTTTTTTTTTTTTTTCAAAGAAGTCAACCAAGTACAGTTTCTGCTGGTTGGTTACTGTAGCTCATTTTGGGGATCACATCTGGGTTGGGCTGAATGCAGTGAACAGAACCTATCTATAAAGGTATCTCCGGTGGTCATATCTAAAATCCAGTTTATTTAGTTCTTGAATAATACCAAAGTCCCCAAATTTACTGAGTCCAAGGGATTTTTCCCACTTGCTTCAAATCTGAGCTTTGCCACAGACCATTCTTTATCTCCTTTGTTGCGAACGTGCAATGAAGCATTCTTAGATCACCAAGAAACAGGCAAGATACACCCCAGATGTCAGAAGTTTAACCTTCGAGAATGCTGTGAAGGGCAGACTGGAGGAAAAAAGAAGAGGGAACTCCTCATTCTCCTCAGGGTTTAAGCTGAGAGAGTGAGGGTGGGTGGGAACTGGGGGTGCTCTTCAATGCCTGCGTTCTGTGACCACTGCAGTGGGAATTACTGGCACCTGATTATTTTTTTCTGCACTTATTCAACCTTGCCAGGGGTACAAGCTGCTCAATGACTTATCAGATGACATTCTAAAAATAAATAAATAAAAAAAGCTTATTTTAGCTTCAAGGACTTGGCTTGCTTTGAGGCTATGGCTCAGGAGCCTTTAAATGCAAATGAGGGAAACCCCAGGTTATAAAGCATCTGCTTCTGCAGACAGGTTTTCAATCCTGTTACCTTAGCAACATTTGCCCTTGTATTCCACGGGCCACCTTGACAGCCTGCATAATGTAACTGGCAGAAAGCAAACGTTGGGGGGAGGGAGGCACGTAGGGTGTAGCGTTGGTTCGTGGCTTGGGATCCTTCACATGATGTCCCTGCGACAAAAATAGAAACCTCATTTTCAGAAATAGAAGAAGTTGGGGGGAGGGATAAAAATGTTGATTAAATGAAAAAAAAAAAAAAAAACATATATATCTCAGAACTAGCTGGACCTGGGAGAGCATAGATTTTCCGAAAATATCCTTCCTACCAGCCGTGCTGCAGATGTGTCACTGAAGCTCAGCCAGGCAGGCCATCTGCTGCAGTGTTTCCCTGGAAATTCCCAGGGACGCCTCCCCCGCTCCAGCCCAGCGCCGCGGAGGAGCTCGCCTGTGACGTCACTGCTGCTAGCGGGGAGGGAATCCCAGGCCCTGCGTCCCTCAGGTGGAGCCAATCATGGTCGGCAAGGCTCCGGGATGCTGGAAACCTGGGGCTTTTTACCATAAAGAATCACAAAAGCAATATGCAATTCATCCCAGTCCACAAAGCAGTTTCCTAACAGATTCTAAATTCGTAATTATAGACATACATCCATATATATATATATACATACATACATATATATATGTGTCTATGTATATATCTCCGACAGTACCATCGCGGCAGCCAATCCTCCTCCTCCCTCCGGAGTTTTAACCTACCCTCTATGGATGCATGAAAAAAGAAATGATTTTTTAAACTACTTTAAAAAATAAAGGTAATGACTATTTCTTATCTATATATTGTTATTATCTTGTAGCTTCTGCAGAAAATTGAGATTCAAATCTGGCATGAGCTATAGCCACATGGAGACCTAGAGCAATGCAATGTTTAGCTAGGATGCATTTTGTCATTCCTTGGGTGGTAGATGAAATAAGGCTTTACCCAGCTTGACACAGAGTGGAGACATGGGACCTGCTTCCTCACCTCCCTCGTGTAGAGAATTAACCTCTGGAAAAGGTTGGGAAATATGGACAAAGAGCTGCCTTTGGAAGATTGTATTACTTCTAAACGTGTTTAACTCCTATGTTCAGAATCATAGCAAAAAAAACACCCAAAAAACAAAAAACAAAAACCCGCAAACAACAACAACAAAAAAAACCCTAAAAATAATAAAGCAAGCTTTAGTAATGTTGGAGTGGGACACATAAACAGAAATAGGTATTCTTGGAGAACTAATCTCTTACCCAAGAGCTGTAGATAATTACAGCTTCATTGTCCTATTGTTTTTAGGCAGTAAGTCACAGTAAAAATAGTAAATTCTTAGGGAATAGCTTAATCTACGTTTTGTTTTGTTTTCTTTGAATAAAAATGAAGGTGATTACAGCATCTGTTGATTGGGTACTGATTATTGGATATTCATTAGTATTTTTTATTGTCATTGTAGACTTAAATGTGAGTCCATGAATCAATCTATTGTGTTGGCATTGCTGGAAAAGAGTCATATTTTTTAAAGAAATTGGTCTGAAGGGGAAAAAATGAGCATAAACCTTCCTTTTTTTTTTTTTGTTCTGGACAGCGTCTAGTGTTCTGCTTATATTTTTAGAAGATTTCTGCTCTCACCTTTACAGTCCTTACCTTTTTGTCTTTTAGCTCTTTTTACCAAAATACATTTGCCCTTCTTCCTCATTCAAAAAAGATTCATTTCACTTTTTCACAATTAAGCTAATATGTCCATAAGGGAAACACACACGCGCGCGCGCACACACACACACACACACACATATATCCTTTTTTCAGACCACAAACAAGACATGGTTAAGTGTATATGTCTTTTCAGTAGTATTTATACACAAGAGTCCCCAAAGAAGATTTTTCTGGAAATACTACTTGACTTCACATGACTGCAAAGTGCTAGCTCTATGTAAAAATAGATTTTAAAAAAGATTTAAAAATGAAGAGGAATACAGGAGCTCTTACAAAGCTGTTTTTGAACTTAATCTCTCCATTTCTTAACTCCTTCCTTTGCTGCGTCTCCAGAATGCCACGGGGAAGAGTGTTCATAAACCATTTGGAATTTAGAAGAATCTGTGTGAGTGCTAGTTAAAATTTTCATTATTTGCTAGGTTTAATTTGGGAAATGAATCTCAGAAGCATTAATCCCTTGAAGCAGAAAGGATAAAGAAATTCTGACCCACTAACTATAAATCCTGCTCTCTCTGCTTTTACCCTGCCGCAACAGGGTAGGTCCATCTTCTTCAAAGCCTTTCAGCAAGCTCATGTCTTTTGTCCTTTCAAATTTATAATCGCACTGTTTACCTCTTAGCTAGGAAAATCTCCAATTACCTCTCTATCCATTTCTTTTATTTATTTCCTTCTGACTTTGTCCTCTACTTCTACAACCATCACACTTGGCTGTCTGTGGACTCTTTTGAATCTTCTGGATCCCTGAACACAGAATTTTCCTGTGCCATGACCAGATGCCAGGTACTACCACTTGAAGGGAGCCGCCCTGTCAAAATTAGGAGAAAGTGGTCAGACAAAACAGGGCTCCGTAGAGTTGTCTGTGTAAATAGATTTTCATCCCGTTTTGCGGTGACAACACCCAGCAAATAAGCAATATTGCCAATCTGGGAAGCACTTTGCATCCAAGGTATTCCATCAGTTACAGACAGAAGAAGTACAATGAAATTCTCTTAAAGATCAGATATTTCCTAGTGGAAAACTGTGTTGTTATCTGTTTTCCTTTACCTTGGATGCCGGATAGGAGAAAATGGGAGAAAATAGTATACATCTGTTTTGCTGAAGAAATTGTATTAAAGAAAAAAACAACTGTAACTAGAAAACACCTAACAATTCCAGAAAAGGTAATCCAATTTCTGATTATTGGGCAAGATATTAATAAAGCGCATTTATAAAATGTTTCAATAAATCCATTTTCTTAAAATGAGAAACAGTTTCCCTCTGAATGGAAGTTACAGTGCAGCTGATACTTTGTGTTAATGAAATAACTTAGAGCTTCTATTTGATTGCATTACAAAGATGTATAAATACCTGACTACAGTTAGGTTTAAATCTTGGAAAAACAGAAGTGCATTTTCAAGTTTTACACCAGAATTTTCTATGAGATGCCATTCAACAGGAGGCGGCACTGTGCTCCTTCTATGACCTTGGGCAAGTCACTTAACCTCTCAGAGCCTTGGTTTCCTTCTTTTCTTGAAAATACAGACAATAATACTTGACCTTGTCTGACTGTATTTTTTTAAAGTTAAAAGGGCACATATATGGGGCCCCTGGGTGGCTCAGTGGGTTAAGCCGCTGCCTTCCGCTCAGGTCATGATCCCAGGGTCCTGGGATCAAGTCCTGAGTTGGGCTGTCGGGCTCTTTGCTCAGCAGGGAGCCTGCTTCCCTCTCTCTCTCTCTGCCTGCCTCTCCATCTACTTGTGGTTTCTCTCTGTAAATAAATAAAATCTTAAAAAAAAAAAAAAAAGGGCACATATAAGTGAATGTGCTTTTGTGAATAGTGATGCGCATCTCTGATTCACGGTTCTGCATTCTTACACTGTGTGTGCTCCAGCCTTGGAGGCCGTCCTTGTCCTTGTCAGCTGTGATCATGTTGCCCTCTAGTGACTGCAGTTCGTAGAGGCCCCAAGGAAACCTTGAGAGGAAAACAGTTAACAGATTTAAGAGGGAAGGGCAGGAAAGGGAGGCTGGTAGTAGAAAAGTATGGATCTGAGTCGCCAAAGCGGTAGGAAAAAGAAACACCAGCTTGCTCTAAGGAAGAGGACCCAGGCACACAGTGAGAGAAAGGAAAGAGATAGACTCGAGAGAGAGATGAGTTGTACGTGACTTGGAAAAGCTCAGTGGTCCAGGGAGGCAGGGGAACTGAAATCTATGTCCAGCTTTGCTTATTCACAACACTGGACCTTTGCAAGCTCTGGCCTCCATGACAAGCCCTGTGAGATTATTGAAATAAAGGCTCACCAAAGTGCCTGCAAGACTGAAATTCTTTTTTTTTCTTTTTAAGATTTTATTTATTTATTTGACAGACAAGATCACAAGCAGACAGAGAGGCAGGCAGAGACAGGGATCAGGGGGGAAGCAGGCTCACCACTGAGCAGGGAGCCCGATGCGGGTCTTGGTCCCAGGACCCTGGGATCATGACCTGAGCCGAAGGCAGAAGCTTTAACCCACTGAGCCACCCAGGCACCGCAGGACCAAAATTCTTGAAGCAACATCAGAAGATGAGAGAGAAGCAGAACAATAAAAAAGGGGGCACAAAAGAAAGGTATTGAAAGGTCCACTGTGTAAGTTCTCAGTCCTCTTCTTCATAGGTCTGACGTCTCTTCAGTAGCTCAGGAGCTTAAGAACTATGAGGTGGCTAAATGATGCAAACTCAATGGGAGATTTGGCCCGTTGTTGGACTATATCATAACCACAGTTGGCCTCCAATGGGGTTACAACCTCCATGGGGAGCTGGCCTGTGGGAGGCCACATTCTCTGACACTGAACGCTAGGAACCTCACTAATTTCTGAAGGGCTCCTTCTTCTTTTGGAAATTAATCCCTCTTCACTTAAAAGTATCTGAGAACCAAATGATCTTACCATGGGACGCTTTTTAAGTCCAATTTCTCACTTCAAATTGTAGATGTGACAGTCTCTAATCCAGTGGGTTGCGATAGAAAAGTAACCAAAGTCCACAAGAATTGTGCCATGAAAATAAGGCTGGTGCGGATACTCGTGAGGTTCCGTCGTTGCTCTCTCAAGATGAATGAGAACTCATGGATGAGTATTTGATTTGATCTTACTGAAATGTAGGATAATGCAGTTCAATGGAAGGATACAGCATTGCCGTCAGAAAGGACGGGTTTTCATTCCAACATTAACATTCGCTCATTGTGTGATCTTCTACCGCATTCTAAGTGTATCTAAGCCTCAGTCTCCTCATCTGTGAAATAGGAATTAGTTCATTTATTCATATTAATTGAATAATCACAGTGTATGAGGAACTGTTTTAAACTACCACATCTCAGTGATGAACAGATCTGGTATTCTGAGTCATGACTGAGATCACCAGGTATGCCATTTCACACTGTGAAAATGTAAACTATTGTGGGTTCCTAAAGAAAGGTGGAAACAACAGGAATTTTTTCCAACCCAAAGACTAGCATCTAAAATCGAGTTTTCCTTTGGGAGCCAGTGTCACGTGAGAGCGCTGTCAGTGACATCTGCCAGTCAGCTTATTTTCCAGTGAACACAAAACCTGCCATTTCCTGAGCATTCTTAGCTCTGCCGAAGACTCTTCCATTAGCAAGTGGACAAATCAGTTGCTACATATCAGACCATCAGATTTTATTTATTTATTTGACAGAGATCACAAGTAGGCAGAGAGACAGGCAGAGAGAGAGAGAGGAGGAAGCAGGCTCCCCAGTGAGCGGAGAGCCAGATGTGCAGGCCTCGATCCCAGGATCCTGGGATCATGACCTGAGCTGAAGGCAGAGGCTTTAACCCACTGAGCCACCCAGGTGCCCCAAGACCACATCTCTTTATTTAAATATTTTACTTGTATCTACCCGGCTCCTTAGTCTAAGCATTTCTCCTTACCCTTCCACACAGAAAGGACAGGAAGTGGCCCTTGTCATCCCAGGCCTGTGTTCAACCTCGAAGGCATCTCCTCCTCTAACCCCGTGGTCTGCCCACGGATTCTAAAACTATTTTATGGGGCCACCAGGTGGCAGTTAGGGCAAATGATTTTCGGCTTCTCCCCACATCCTTGCGGAAGGCCAGGTGGTTCCTAATGGAGAAGCAGGCCCTGGAAATAGAAATGTTACTCTTCAGCACTTGGGGGGACGGGGCAGGAGAGACAGGCCCAGGGCTGTGTGTTTCCCCACACAATACCTTACCCATCCTTGCAGCAACGTGTAATAAGTATAGCTATTAGACAGATGAAGGTAAAAAAATGGATAATGAGGCAACGTTCTTAATGTGGAGAAGCTAGAAGGTGCCAGTGTGAATCCAGTCCCCAATGATGCTACAGCAAAGCAGAGGTCCTTCCCCTCCAGCACAGTGGCCGAAAACTGCAGAAAGGGAAAGGGCAGACTGTGTTATGAAAGTGACTTTTCCAAAGGATTTTAAGAGTTTTCAGATAAATTTGATAGCTGGCATATTCTCCTTCTGGGTATCTCCTACCTCTTTTTTTTTTTAAGATTTTATTTATATTTATAGATTATAAGATTATATTTATATTTATTTTTTTAAGATTTTTTTATATTTATTTTATATTTTATTTTATTTATATTTTTGACAGACAGAGATCACAAGTACACAGAGAGGCAGGCAGAGAGAGTCGGGGAAGCAGGCTTCCCGCGGAGCAGAGAGCCTGATGCGGGACTCGATCCCAGAACCCTGAGATCATGACCTGAGCCGAAGGCAGAGGCTTAACCGACTGAGCCACCCAGGCTCCCCTATCTCCTACCTCTTGGTTTTTCCATCATTTTTCTTTGTTTCCTGCTCATCTACCTTGTGATTTTTCTCCTTCTCTGGTTTGACTCTCTCCTTAGCTTTCGGATTCCATAAATTTTACCTCTCAGGGTTTTTTTTTGTTTGTTTCCCCAAATAACATACAATGTTATATCAGTGCCAGGCATACAATATTCAATATTTAACAATTCTGTACATTGCTCGTGCTCATCGTGGTAATGGGGCTCTTTAATCCCCAGCATATCCCCCTGCCCACCACCCTTCTGACATCCGCCAGTTTGTTCTCCATAGTTAAAAGTCAGTTTGTTTGCTTATCCATTTGTTTCATTTTTTAGATTATATATATACATGAAGTCGTGTGGTATTTGTCTTTCTCTGTCTGACTCCTTTTACTTAGCATTAGACCCTCTAGATCCATCTGTGCTGTTCAGCAAATGACAAGATTTCATTCATTTTTATAGCTGAGTAATATTCCTTTATGTATATACCACATTTTCTTTATCCATTCATATATTGTCGGACACTTAGGTTTCTTCCCTATCTTCACTGTTAGAAACGACGCTGCCATATGCTTAAGGATGCATGTATCTTTCTAAATTTCACTTCTCTTAAGAAATCCTGATGTGTACCTGTTCAAGAGCCTATTGTCCTGAAGACTGAAAATATTGGCCCAGTGTCCTTACTGCTTCAGGTAGAGAATCCTCACATAAAAGTTGACTGAAGTGAAATTAAGAAGGCAACATGTGACTTACTCCCTTTCCTAGTTGCTAAACAGTCGAGCCAACTTGGCCAGTTTTCCTATCAATATTTCAAGCTCCTGATGAGAAACAAGTTAAAGCTAATTGTTTTTCCTTTCAGAAGCACATTACTATTTTAAACCCAGGACATCTATTACTCAAATTTGGCATAAAAAATATGCCACAAATTCATTCTCCGTGTTCTGGAGGCTGCTAATGGCTCACTACGCACGCCACAGTGTTCTGGTTGGCAGACATTTTAGGTGACTACTGTTCTCAGTTCATACACTTCATTTCAATATACGTTTCAAGATGAAAGTCAGAGAATACATTCCTTTCATAGACTTGTCTTTTTATGGCATCTGAGCTCACCTCACAGAACAATTGATTTCTGACCCCACTTCTTTCTAAGAAAATTTCCACATCGTTCTGTGTGAAACTATTGAGGAAAATATTTTCCAAGTTTATCTCTTCTTGTGTAAGAAAAAGTGCTCTCCGTGTTTGGCACATCCCTCTTTTCATGGAACATGCCCACTGATTATGTTCTTTTCCTGATGGAAGGATCCTAGAACAGCAAACTTGGAAACCAGAGAAATGATTGTGTGGGCAGTATTTGGTCATCTAGCTGCATTTTATGAGAAATAAATTTTCCCTGTCAAAATGTCAAGTTGTTTTGACTTCACAACAAATGGGAAAGAAAGTCCGTAAATGTCGAACAACAACGAGAGTGCCGAGTTCCTTATTCTATCCTCGGTCCTAGCAGGGAAACGTAATGTGTCCTACAAATGTCCATGTAGCAATGTAGACACCTGGCTCACTTTTTTTTTTTTAATGTTTCATAAAATTAGATTCTGGGTAAATGTTCTGGAATGTGCAGAGTGTTACTGTTAGTACTTGTGAGGATTTCTGTCAAGGGTTATTACTACGTTTCTTCTTTTACGCTGGAGTTTTCTTGTGTGGACAAAAGAAACACATTTCACAAATTCCAGCAATGGGAGTGTTTTCCTCACAGGACTCTGCTTCCAAGAGTGAGGTTTAGTGAATATACTCATGAGCCTTGTAACATGTTCCAAGTTTCGAAGAAGTGTCTCATTCCCTTGTTAGTCAAAGACGAACACATTTACAGCAACAAATTGCATTACAAGCTTTCTCACTTTATGAATCCATTAGTCAAAAGCAAGAACACAAATCACATAAAGTGAAATATACTAAGGGGTGTAACGATTTTTAAAAAAATTGCACAATCTGGAGGCTCCTGGGTGGCCCCATTTGGGGGGCAGACTCTTGGTTTCATCTCTGGTTGTGATCTTTAGGTTGTGGGATCGAGTCCCATGTCACGGAGCTCCAAACTCAGCTGGGAGTTTACTTGGGATTCTCTCCCTCTGCCCCGCCTCTCTCTCAAATAAATAAATCTTTTAAAAAAATTGCACAACCTCAGGATTATTTTAAGGAAAAACCAGGCACCTATCTTGGGAGGATTCCGTCTCAAACTACACAGGGGAGTTAGAAGTAAGCTGTTATAACACCTGAAAGCTAGCCTTTTAGAGCCATGCATAGCGAAGGCAAACATTTCTCTGTTTCTCTGTGCCCTGCTGACTTTTCGGAGGGTGGGGGAGTAGAGAGCAATAGTGACCTTGCTTTTCAAGGGAGTAAAGGTTAGCCAGGACAAGTACACTGAATCATTAACATCCTCTTTCCCAGGAGTGACTAAACTCAAATCCATCCGTGGAATACATTCCGGGACCCTCTCCCCTTGTTTCGGGCCCATGCTTCTTAGGAATGTGCTCAAACAACCACCACATTCCTGATCACCATCTCCAGGTGACAAAAAGGAAAAATGAGTGGCAGTGAACCAGAAGAGGTTAGGCCATCTGTTTTATCCTCAAAACTGTTTGGAGATAAGAACTTTTTGTGAATTAGCAAGCACACTGGTAATACAGATACACACAATGTTAGCAATATTCAGAAATACGATGTCTCCTAGTCCTTATTCTGGTCTCTCTCGGATATTAAGAATTCTTGAATTTTTATAGTATGATTGGTGGTACTTATAATTCCTTGACATTACTTAATGAATACTCATATTTACCAATTATTGGGAAAATCTCAGTAAAGAATTGAGTCAAATGACATGTACTTAGATCAGTGTTATTGGGTAATAGGAATCCTGCTCTTACTTAAAAAAAAATTAGTATTCAAATAAAGCTCACTCTTACCAATTCCATGTAATGAAGAGTTAAATAGCCCCACTGAAGTAGGGTTCAAGTTGATAACTTCTGAAGTCTTCTCTAGTTTTATTTCTTTTGGTTCCAATTTTCATTATTAGCCTGTGTATCTGGTTCATTTTAGTATAAAAAAATAATGCCCAGTTGTGCTGTGACTATACTTTCAATCTCATAATGACATTAGTTATATGCATTTAGCTTTTTTTTAGTTTTTTCACTTAGCTTTTCATATATGAGTGGGTTAGTGAATACGTCTGTGTTTTCTGCAGAGTATGGGATGTCCTCAGTCCACGAGATTGACTTTCCTTATTAGCCCACTATCAATCACTGCAGTGTATATAAACCAAAAATATTAGATCCTAATTTACATTAGAGATAATGGTAGTAAATTTTATTAGCCCCCTATAAAAGAAATCAAAAACACCCACAACTGAGACATATATAAATATGTCTGTATAGATCTAGATGTCATATTTTACATAGATGAGTTATGCAAGTGCATATATTCTCCACCAGGTCAAATTCCCTCTTATCCCACAAACTTTCCTTTAAGAATACTTTTAAATCTCCTGTTTGTGAAACCAAAGAGAATTTGCCACCAGTGAAATCCTTACAAAGAAATGTAGGTAAATAATTCAAAGGACTGACTCAGACTTAAGACAGTTTGATAGCTCCTTCTGCACCAAGAAGCACAGAAAATCTCAAAGCAGGCTTATGCTAACTTGGTGGAAAAAATCTTTCCTTAGGAGTGCATTATCTTCAATAGGAAATGCTGCAGAAACACCTTGCATCACCAAGCCAATTAGTGCACCGGAAAGACCCATGATATTTCCTGTTGGCAGCCATGAAGTGAGAGAATTGGAAGGCTACCACCTCTGCTGTGTGCCAAGGCCCCCAAATCCTGCAAGGAGCTCGAGCGGCGCATGCCAAGAAAATAGCAAGTGCAGGAAGAAGCAGATAATGCGAGGTTTTGTGTCTCTCCTACCAATGTAAATACTCATTGACCAGGAGCAATTTCAGATTGACAGCTTCGGGATTTGCACGGGTATTGTTAGCCAGGGTGCTTGTGATTGGGCCAGAGGAACAACAAACAACAATATCATGAAGGGGCCGGGGGCGGGGGGGTGGGGGGGATTACCCATTCCTGCTTTAGCTGTAGCAGTGTGGGAATGGGGAGAAGGCCAGTGGTTTCAAGGCAGCGTCTGGCTTCCCTTTGGCAAACAGCCAGACAAGCCCATGGCCCTAACATCACCCTCTCCCGGGTTCTAAAATCTCTTTTCTTATGACCTTCTTAAGATCTGTAAAGCGCCATCTGCCTTTGGCCAATGAGAGAGCAGAAACAGAGTCAAGGAGGAAAATGTTGCCAAGACATCAGCCGTGTAATTCCTACTCTGACTGGTTTGGGGCCTGATGCAATTTATTTGGAGACATATTTTCTCCCCATTATGGAACGCACAGAGTTATTGAGGGAGTAGAGGTGGAGGGTAGCCCTCATCTTACAAACGCTCATACTTAGACATAACTGTCCTGCCCCCAAATAGTCTTCCAGCCCAAGGAAGCAAGCCTTTCCCTACGCAACTCAAACACACTGCCTGGAAGCTTTTACACCTTTCCTTTTGCTAGTGGAATTATATTTTCTCCGATGGGCAAAACTTTACATGGCACCAGGAGGCACTCTAGTGGGAGCTGAAGTTTGATACCTTTCCTTTTAACATTTAGCTGAAATCAGCTATGCTGAGAGCTTGCTTTTTAACTCTGGAGCATGGAAGAGACGGAAGGGCCCTCCTCCTGCCGTTCTCCACAGAAACATACTAAGGTGGACTTCGGGGCAACCAGTGATTCCTGGAAGAGAATAGAAAGGAAGTTACAGAAAGATGATTATAGACCAGTTTCTCATGTCTTGAAATACTGCTAATGTTGTGTGCTTCTACAACAGGAAGTACCACCCCTCCCCCCTTCCCTCCGTCCCTCCTTCCTGTCCTTCCCTTCTTCCTTTCCTCCTGTCCTACAACAGGAAGTACCACCCCCCTCCCCCCTTCCCTCCTTCCTCTCCTCCGTCTGTCCTTCCCTTCTTCCTTTCCTCCTGTCCTACAACAGGAAGTACCACCCCCTCCCCCCTTCCCTCCTTCCTCTCCTCCGTCTGTCCTTCCCTTCTTCCTTTCCTCCTGTCCTACAACAGGAAGTACCACCCCCTCCCCCCTTCCCTCCTTCCTCTCCTCCGTCTGTCCTTCCCTTCTTCCTTTCCTCCTGTCCTACAACAGGAAGTACCACCCCTCCCCCCTTCCCTCCTTCCCTCCTTCCTGTCCTCCTCCCTCCCTCCCTCCCTTCCTTCCTCTCATGCTACTGTTCCAAGGACCTCGAACCCTGGAGTGATGGGAATAGAGGCTACCCACTGGGAGAGAAGAGATTGGGTATGGCGATTCAGGGAAATGAATCCTAAGAGAAATGGAGAGTTCCCAAAACATTTTGAGCCGAGAACAATAAATGACTTGAATACAAAACCAAAAAAGATGGTAGGAGGTCATCCTAAGAGTCCAAAGTGAGGACAAAAAGGCCAGGATTCATGTCACTGAAGTAGAAATAGAAGAGAAAACAAGTATTCATGATGGGTCAGAGATGTTAAGTAAAGGAGTTTTGACCGGTGGAACAGAAGGGGCTAAGGAAAGTGAGAAACTGTCTGACAAAATAGTAAAGTTGGAAGAGAAGACTTGTTTGGGGGAGAAAAGGACTTACTTTTAGATATTTTGACTTTACCAAATGTATATGTTGTGTCTTAGGGCTCAGTCTCAAATCTTAGTATAAAGTCACATACTCTATAAAACACTGTTAACTTGAAGAAAATACATATATCTTGTTAAATGATAGAAACAAATTAAAAGATATTCTATGTTATAATTCTACTTTGTGCAAAATATTGTGCATATATATGTAGAAAGGAAGAGTTAATATTATATACTCTGGGATATTCATAATAATTGTGAATAGTATTATTTTCTGTAGTTTTACATTGCTTTACCGGAACTTCTCATTATTCTACCTTGAAAGTAAATATTTTTGTTTATCATAAAGCATTTAAAGTAAAAGTTTGTATTAAAAAACCTGATATTCAAATAATACAAATTGCTCTCACCATCAAAGAAAAGATGATTCCAGGAGGGCTTGTGGAACATGCAAATACCTTTGCCGCTCAGTAGAAGTACAAGGATGAATAGTTTACTTTTTATCCAATTGTCTGGTACCTTATAGATGTTGTGATTACATTTTATGAAACCAAAATCAGAATACATGGCTTAGAAATATGACGGTTGTTAAAAATTGTGCCTGAAAATTTTATGGATAGAATGGGATGTACAGAATGGCTCCTTTTCTCTTCTTTTCTTTTCTTTCTTTTTTTTTTTTAAGATTTATTTACTTATTTGAGAGAGAGAGTGCACAACTGGGAAGGCCAGAGGGAAAGGGAGAGAGAATCTTCAGCAGACCCTATGCTGAGCATGGAGTCCAACATGGGGCTCGATCACACAACCCCGAGATCATGACTTGAGGGGAAACCAAGAGTCCGACGCTGAACCAGGCACCTCTAGAATTGCTCCCAGTTTAGAACTGGCTGGGATCTTACTGGTGCTTCATCATAGGGAAAGAAACCTGGCTTCTCCAACCATGAAAGAACAGCAGAAAGTGACCTATAGCTTTAACATTAAGTTGAGTTATTAAAAATTTTCACTTTTGGACAGTGTTAGCAATTGTGGCCATTAAGAATCCCCTATCTAAGTTCTACTTTTATATTTTATGCCTGACTTTCAGCAGGGGCCAGATGAAATCGCCCATTTTACATCTTTGCAAACTCATGTCAGGAAATACTAATAAATAACAATTTGGAATTTCTTGAACTAAGAGCTATATCCTAAATTTCTTCTATGGGTTTTTACTCAGAAAAATTTGATGGACCTTCAAAATTTTTATTTCTTTTTACAGGTTAAATTGTGGTATTTATTGCTCCTTCTACTTTTCTGTACACAACTGGGTCGCTCAAATCTAATTGTATTGCTCACCCTTGGTCTCTGTATTTGCTTCTCCTACATGTGTCAGAACTTACAAAATTGTGTTTCTGTGTGCACTTACCTAATTGCCTCCAGTTATTTTGGTTGCATAATACCCCAAACTCCTTTTGGAAGAAATCAGGAGTGTACATTATAAATAATGCTTTATCTTCACATAGGAAGGGACAGTAGGAAAGTATGCAAATATATTCTGGAATCATCTTGTTAAGAGATAGGATGATATTCTGTTGCCCATACCTCAAGACAAATTTATAAACCCTATAGTGCCTGTCAGAGCTGTAGAACCTACTTATAATAGTAGCATTTTTTGTGCATTCATTTCCTAAGAGAGGTTTTGAAAAATGTCCAAATCATTATTTTAGTTGCTTAGTTTTGTCTTAAACTTCAGTGTTACAAGTGCATTATTGACCTAAGTGTGAAAGCATTAAAACTTCAGTGTTGGGTTTTGGCTTACAGAAGACATTCATAAACATAGAATTATTATTGAAATGTTTTTATGGAAGTATAATTGACATGCAGTGTTATACTTGTTCAGGCATATGACATCAATTCAACCCGTCTATACATTAGTCAGAAACACAGAAATACCACTGAAATTTATGTACAAGAGAAAGTGATGAGCCTGATTTGGAAACTTGTAGGACTGAAGGTTGCCAAAATCTTCCTCTTTGTTACCTTTCTACCTTTATGTACATTTACACCTTAATCACAGGTATTTATAGAGCTTAACTTTAACTAAGAAAGAAACTAGAATAGGAACAGCTATTTAGGGGAATGGAAAATCTTCCAGATACTTCCCCAGTCCCTAAAGAGCACAGTGAGTTTTGCCTTTTCATTCTTATCCCTGTGTATGGTCTTCATTAAGTAATGGTTTCCCACTGATATTGGCGGAGTTCTCTGCAGTTATAAACCAACTTTTTTATATGTCATCAGATTCAATGCTCACAGCAATTCCATATGTAAAATCAGGTTCAATCTTCATGACAGTCAGTTACTTCAGTTTTTAATCTAGAAAACTCAGGCTTCAATAAGCTATTGAAGCTAAGACGTGATTTGCCCAAATTCACCACTTTGGAGAGTGGTAGAATAAGATCAAATCCAAGTTGGGGGTTCTCCATTCTGTATCCCCTCAATTTAATATGGAACGAGATTTTGTAATGAAATTAACATCAGCAAAAGGTACAGGACAATGACTTAGGGACTACTGTATGTGGCAGAAAGTAGAAATTGTAGTAGAATGTAAATTCCAGATCTCAAAAAATGTTGATGGATCTACCCTCTATTAGCTGTGAAATAAATACATTGGTGAGAGGGGAAATGGCGGGTTTTGTTTCCAGAGTCATTGGCCAACTCTGTGTTCTGATAATTATCTTTGCTTTCTGATACTACTACTAATGCTTGCTCGTACAAGTCTTACGTTCTCCATACCGTACCTCTATTTGATTCTTAAACTCAAACATAAGAGATTGTCATTCAGTGTCTCATTCTTCTTTCCTTGACAGTATTAATTAATACTCTTAGAACCATTCAAATAGTTGTGTTTTTTTTTTAAGATTTTATTTATTTATTTGACAGACAGAGATCACAAGTAGGCAGAGAGGCAGGCAGAGAGAGAGAGGAGGAAGCAGGCTCCCTGCTTAGCAGAGAGCCCGATGTGGGGCTCGATCCCAGGACCCTGGGATCATGACCTGAGCCGAAGGCAGAGGCCTTAACCTACTGAGCCACCCAGGCGCCCCCAATAGTTGTTTTTAATGGGTCCTTTACTCCCTGGTTAACACAACACCAAGTCAGGGCCCTCAGAGTGGAGCAAAGAGATGTGGAAGATGGAATGTATCCTTTTGGTTCTCAGTGAAAGACAGCTATGTGGTTTGCCCAGTGTCTGACAAACTGAAGGTCATGGCTGACAGAGTCTCTATAAAAATGCTTCTCAAACCTTTGTTTACATAAGTAGTACTGCTTGAAAATGAAATGCACATTCCCAGTCCCCACATACCCCATTTACAGTAGTTAAGTCTAGCATGAGATCAAAAAGGCTCATTTTAATACGATATTCTATAATTCTGAGTCTAGAGTTGCCAACTGCTCTGCTTTGCCTGGGATTGCAAAATTCCCCAGGATTAAGGCCTTTCTGTCTTGGGCAACCTGGGGTAGTTGGCCACTCAGAGTCCAGGACAGGTGACTGAGATGTGCACTTTCTAAAATACTGGAGTAATTTTGGCATGGTTCCAGGAGTTCGACGCAATTCAAGAGTTACAGGGAAGATCTGTTTTGGGCGATCTGGGGATTAGCAAGGTATGCCTTGGATCACTTACTGAATATTGGTACAGTACAGATATCTGCATATAACAAGATTCACGGGGAAACTAAAGTTGACTGATCATCATCCTTGAGTCTTGGAACCAGAGCTGTTAAGCCTAAAAACAAATGAAATTACCGAACTAGCTTCTTTCATCATAAGAATTAAAATGGTTTGGAGTTTTGGTTTTGTTCCTGTTAATGAATGGGGTCCCTTTCACTGATTGAAAGGCCTTGGCTGCCCACCTGCCACTTTGTCTCTGTCTTTGAGACAACAGACATCAAATCTTGAAAACAAACAACAACAAAAAAAAACCCAAATCTCAAATTATGATGAATTAAAGAAAACCGTGACAAATTTATAAATTCCTCTCTTTTATTTCTTGCTTTCCCCCATTTCTGTCTTTTTATTTATAAATAATATATCTTCTCTAGAAGCAGGAGACAAATGCTATAAATATTGAGCAGTGTGGAAAGGAATTTTAGCTTCATTACTTTTCCGGACTGATGTAGATGATATGGCCATAAGCAAAAGTGAGGGCTTTTTTCTTGGTTCATATGCCATGAATTGGAGTGTGGATATTAGGGATGAAAACAAGCTATTAGATCATCAGTTCACTTTTGTCTCCAAGCAGCAATTAAATTTGTTTTCTTTTTCTCAGCTCACTTCTTGCTCAAGAAAAAAAAAAGAGAGAGAGAGCATTTCAGCTCTTCCTCATGAAGAGTAAGACCAAGCAGAGATCACTTGTCTCGGAACATGTGCAGGGACTGCGGGGAGGAGGCAGGAAGGAAGCGGAGGAGAGAAGTGGGAATCACAGTTAACCTAAGGGATGATTTTGGCTGCCCCCCTTCAGCTAATGTGAACAGTTTGGCAGTCAGATGCGGCCCTCTGAGAGACAACCGACATTATTACACATCTTACGGATATGCTCCAACTGCTCGTGTGAACGTACCACTAATCTGAAATGAGTGTCCTGTTATCACAGCGCAGGATAACAGAGAGACACCAAGCCTTCCTTGCCAGGACTCATGATGGGAATAAGAAAACTACAAAAACGACAAAAAACTTTTAAATGATTATAACAAAACAAACCACATGATCTCTCAGAGCCTTCAGGGATCTTCTCCTGAAACTGAGCTGTAAACTCCCTCCCCTCTTCATCTCAAGTACGGGGACAAAGTCACACTACACACATGATTCTGTGCTTATCTTCGAGGGGTTTCTTTTTTCCTACTGCATTTCATCTTTTTCCTTATCTGAGTATGGAGTCTGAGTGAAACTCCCTACATTTTCAGAGTTCTAGGGAGGGGGCAAAACATGGCAAAGCTCGATGAGTTTCTGTGTCGGCACTATAGGACGGAAAGTTCCACATCCCCTAAAACTTACAAAAACTGGGGCGCCTGGGTGGCTCAGTGCCTTAAGCCTCTGCCTTTGGCTCAGGTCATGATCCCAGGGTCCTGAGAACAAGTCCCACATCGAGCTCTCTGCTCAGCGAGGAGCCTGCTTCCCCCTCTCTCTTTGCCTGCCTCTCTGCCTACTTGTGATCTCTGTCTGTCAAATAAATAAATAAAATCTTAAAAAAAAAAACCACAAAAACTAAAAGTTGCCTTTTTTTTTTTTTCTGGGCCCATTTTATTACATTCTTCTCTATATCTTACTTAATTACTTTAGATGTCTTGGTTCAGACACATCTGAAATTCCTTTACTTCATTTTGGTGGGATACAAGGACACATATACTAGCTTATTTTTGCCAGTTGGGAAGTTTTAGTTAGAGGGTAATGGTGCACTCCAGAGAGAAGTATGTAAGTCTTCCTCTGACCAGGGAAGGATTCTATTTTAGTAGTCTATTAAGTAGACAATGGGCATTGAGTTATGAGTTGATGAGTTGAACTGCTTACAACTAAAAACACCTAGTGGGACCACAGTGTGTGATTTCTCACTGCCTCTTTGCTTATTGCTGTTGTTTGGTTTTTTAGCCTCAGCGAGGATGGTTCAGTTGGATCTAGTAATTTATCAGAATGACGAACCTTCGTGGTTAATTACATTAAGCCCCTCCCTCTGCATTTATTTCTATTTAAATAATTTACTAACTAAGAACACCTTTGGAAACCAGAAACATGCTTCTAGATAAAACAAAACAAAACAAAAACAACCCATAAACACCGCGCAAATCTATGAACAAACACGGCAGTTGCCAAGGTGTGGTTATCTTTCAGGGTCAGCACTGTGATTCTGAATGTGAGACGATAAAGATTTCCTGTCCGTTTTTGCTCCCTGAGCTATCTGATTCAATGAATAGCGAGTGAAGGAACAGACATCAGTATACTCCTCTGTGCTTGCTCAAAAATTTTGAAATGCATCGGGGAGAAAACCTGCTTCCTCTGTCATCCTAGTGTCACATTTTTAGAGAAATGGCCAGGTCAAGTTTAGGACTAGTGAGGCTCAGACATCGTTGACTACACGGAGAGAGATTCTGTCCTTCAACAGGCTGAGGGCCGCCAGCGATCACTAAACTGGTAGGTTGTTTTTGGGTTGACATGTGTATACTCCCAGGAACCATTTGCTTGTAAGGGATGATAAAGTTGACGGCTATGACTATGTCTACTTTTTATGTTTCAAAAGCTTACCCCACTTCTCCAACTTTTAAAAAAATTAATTTGTGTTCTAAGCCATTAGGTTAAGACAGGAGGTTCTTGGGGTGCCTGGGTGGCTCAGTGGGTTAAAGCCTCTGCCTTTGGCTCAGGTCATGATCTCAGGGTCCTGGGATCGAGCCCCGCTTTGGGCTTTCTACTCAGTGGGGAGCCTGCTTCCTCCCCTCTCTCTCTGTCTGCCTCTCTGCCTGCTTGTGATCTCTGTCTGTCAAATAAAGAAATAAAATTTAAAAAAAAAAAAAACACAGGAGGTTCTTATTAAACCTGGTACAACTCATGATCCATCCTATAGAAGGCTTTGAACTTGGCAGCCAGAGACTCTGACCAGGCCAAGGATGTGCCTGAATTGAATAGGAAGGTGCTGTTCATAACTTAACAGAGACATACTTCCCACCCAGGAACTTGGTAGCTGGAGGAGGAAAACGCTGAGCTGCAGGGAGTAGAAAACTGTTTTGGAAGTTAACAGACCTCAGTTCTGCTTATTCTTCAACTTGGTGGCTAGGAGGCCAGAAGGAAATCTCTCAACTTCTCCTTGGTTTCTTCATCGCACTAAATCTGGTAAATATACCAGTAGGCATTTTTCAGAATATCGCTTCAGCTAAAGTTTCCAAGGACATGCAAAACTCCTAGAAATACTATGACAATTTTTTTTTATTAACATATAATGTATTATTTGTTTCAGGGGTACAGGTCTGTGATTCATCAGTCTTACACAATTCACAGCACTCCCTATAGCACAGACCCTCCCCAGTGTCCATCACCCAGCCACCCCCATCTCTCCCACCCCCTCCTCTCCAGCAACCTTCAGTTTGTTTCCTGAGATTAAGAGCCTCTTATGGTTTCTCTCCCTCTCAGGTTTCATCTTGTATCATTTTTCCCTCCCTTCCCCTGTGATCCTCTTGTCTTTTTTCTCAAATTCTTCATATCAGGGAGATCATATGATAATTGTCTTTCTCTGACTGACTTTTTTCGCTCAGCATAATAACCTCTAGTTCCATCCATGTCATTGCAAATGGCAAGATATAGATATATAGATATATATAGATATATAGATATATATATCTTCTTTATCCATTCATCTGTTGATGGACATCTAGGGTCTTTCCATAGTTTAGTTATTGTGGACACTACTGCTATAAACATTCAGGTGCACGTGCCCCTTCGGATCACTACATTTGTATCTTTGGGGTAAATACCCAGTAGAGCAATTGCTGGGTTGTAGGGTAGCTCTATTTTCAAGTTTTTGAGGAACCTCCATACTGTTTTCCAGAGTGGCTGCACCAGCTTGCATTCCCACCAACAGTGTAGGAGGGTTCCCCTTTCTCCACATCCTCGCCGGCATCTGTCGTTTCCTGACTGGTTAATTTTAGCCATTCTGATTGGTGTGAGGTCATATCTCATTGTGGTTTGTTTTTTTTTTTTAAGATTTTATTTATTTATTTGACAAACAGAGATCACAAGTAGGCAGAGAGGCAGGCAGAGAGAGAGGGGAGGAAGCAGGCTCCCCGCTGAGTAGAAAGCCCGAAGCGGGGCTCAATCTCAGGACCTTGGGATCACAACCGGAGCCAAAGGCAGAGGCTTAACCCACAGAGCTTCCCAGGCGCCCCCTCATTGATTTGTATTTCCCTGATGCCGAGTGATGTGGAGCACTTTTTCATGTTAAACATTACAACAATTTTTAAGAAGATGAATTTAAGTGGGAGGAAAACTCGACCTGCTGTTAGGCTTTCTAAAGTTATAGTTAGTCAACACAGCGTGTTATTGGAGCACAACAAATAACTCATAAATAAAGCCAAAGAAACATGCCTGAGTGTTGACAGAGGTGCAAAAGGGAGTGAAGAAATGTAGCCTTTAAAAAAAAATGGCGCTGGAGCGATGGGACATCAAGATGGGGAAAACAGAGTATCTCCAGAACCCTCGCACCTTATGTAAAAATTAACTCAAAATTGATCACAGGCTGAAATGTTAAACTGTAAAACTTAATTAAAAAACAGAGGAGAAAATTAGCAGGACCTGGGGCTAGGTGAATTTTTAGTCTGGACATGATAATTATGCTCCATCAAAGGAAAAACTCATGAATTGGAACTCATCAAAACTGACAACTTCTGCTCCACAGAAGTATCTCGCCTGATGGGGGTCACGTGACTCTACACACGTGCTGAATACAAACATACAAAATGAGTTTATGCAGAACTGGTGGAATCTGCTTAAGTTTAGGGGATTGTAGATATGTGCATTTCTTGGTCGCACTGGAAGTGCAGTCTGTCAAGATATGAACTATTGGGAGAAACCGAACAAGGAGTACATGGGACCTCCCTGTACATTTTTTGCAATTTCCTATCAATCTATAGGAAACTATAGATCTATATAAAACTATTTCAGGGAAACCCATACCCCAAGGCTTCTCTTTTGTGATTTAACCCATCATCTGAAAAAGCTAAGTTTCTGCTGACAACTGTTTCCTTTCCATTCAAAGCCTAGTCAACAAGATATTAACAGAGAAGGGTAATGAAGGGCACCTGAGACTTGCCAAGAGTCTGTAGCCCACGGTCTTTCATAGCAATAATACGAAGAAGAAGGGAGAATGAAACCTGAAGGTGATTCTATACCACAGTGGTTCTCAAACTTTAGCACACATCAGATTCATCAGAGGGCTTTGAAAACACAGATTTCTGGACCCCAACCTCAGAGTTTCCCATCGGTAGGTTAGAGAGTTGGGGGAAGCAGTGCTCAAGAATGTGCATTTCTAGCAAGTTCCCATGGGATGTCAACGCCCATGCTGATAACTGCTGGTCAAGAGACCATACTTTGAAAACCGCTACCACAGAACATCTGAGAGGAGCAATCTTAAACTCTCCCAAGAAACTTCCAGGTAGAGTGCAATGAAATAAATTAAGAATTTTCTATATTTATATCTCTTTTTATTTATGTAAGGTGTTTTTCTTCCCTCTCTCAATATGTTGGCTGATAAAAATGTTCTTTTGGTTCTTCAACTGTGTGGGCTCAAGAGTATGTCATTGAGTTAATTTACAAAGCCTCTGGTTGCACATCTGTCACATTCTCAGAAAATATTATCCCAGAAAAATCCATCAACACAACACATAAGCCCTAAATGTGCTGTATAATTGGCATGCAAGAGAGTGAAAGAAACCAGTGAAATGCAAAAAGTGATCTATTCAGAGGCCTCAAAATGAATTAAAAAGTTAAATCCTATAGCAGAATATGGAACTCCATTAGGGGTTCATTTTTATGGGTTTCTTTAATGGGTTTCTAAAATAGAAATGCTGTCCTAGGCAGAACATTGTCATGATAAGTCCCTCACGCTTTGGAGTCATATGCCCCACTTTTTTGTTTTTCTCCTACGTTGGCTAGGCTACTTACTAGCAGTGTTAAATTGGTCAAGACAGCTATAAGCTCCAGGTTCCCACATATAAAAAGGAATATCATAATGCCTAAATCATAGGAATTATTAACAGAATTAGTGGGAACACATCTAAAACAAATTAGGACATTGCCTGGCACTGAAATTCTCAATAAATAGTTGCAGGGATGATGTCTACACGGATGGAGATGATGATAATTACCAATAATCTTATTTTCTGATCATATTTTGATAGGTATCCTCCATTACAGAAATTAAGTAACGATCATAATCATTGCCACTAGTTATTTTATTGAGCAGTTACTATGTCCCATTTTCTGTGAAAGGAGACAATTATTTTTTTCATATTAAATCTTCACAGCCAACTTATGGGATGGGTACTATTCCCATTTGCCATCATGAAAAAAACAAGATTTAAAGAATCTAGTATCTTCCTCAAGTTTGGTTACCTAATGTATTAGTTTCCTCAAGTTTAGTTACCCAATGTATTAGTTTCCTAGAACTGTAAAAAAGTGTCACAGACTAAGTGGCTTAAACAACAGAATTTTATTCTCTCCTAGTTCTGGAGTCCCCACGTCTTACATCAAGGTATCGGCCTAGTTGGTTAAACCTGAGGGCTGAGGGAGGAAGATCTGTTTTAGGCCTCCCTGCTTAGCTCATAAATGACCCTCTTCTCCCTGTACCTCTTCATATTGTCTTTCCTATATACATTCTGTGTCCAGATTTCCCCTTTTTCAAAGGATACCAGGCTAGCCATACTGGATTAGGACCCACTCTGCAGAAATAATTTTAACTTGATTACCTCTGAAAAGAAACTTTCTCCAAAGAAGAACACAGTCTGAGATGCTGGGGGTTAGGATCCTAACCTATCTTTTACCGGGAGGCAGAATTCAGCCATAGCACCCATGACATAAGTGGTCAGGCTGAGATTTGAACCTCAGTTCACAGGCAATGCCAAGGACTGTTTGTGTCCCCAACATTCACAGGCTGAAGCCCGTGGATGGTAGACCCTTCCTGATGCGATTCACGCCCTTATGAGAAGAGGTGGCTCTCAAAGCCCTCTCTCTCCCCCAGCATGTGAAGATACAAGCATGAAGGTAGCCATGAGCAAACCAGGAAGTGGGCTGTCACCAGATAGGGAATCTGTTGGCACCTTGATCTTGGACTTGTCAGCCTCCAGAACTGCGAGAAATAAATGTGTGCTATTTAAGCCGCCCAATCGATGGTATTTTGTTAGAGCAGCCAGAGCTGACTAAGTGAGGAAATATACAGCATTGCCTTCTGCTACGGGACTTTAAGGAAATATGAATCTCATTGGCAGTGTTACATAGTCAAGTTTATTTGATCCTCATGCCCAACAGACGTGTTGTTGTTTTTCTTCATATATCACCAACTCTTTTTATGAGATCCATAAAACTTGTAAGAAAACATAGATTTGCTCTCTTCATAATCCACTTGTTGGCAGGGTCCCTGCAACAAGTCATGTTCAGATCATTCTGGGGGAACTTTGAGGGGACGAGGGAGTAGTCTCTGCATGTCTATTTTTAGAAATTTGTTACTCCAAAGTCCACATATTGAGTCTTGGTATAAAACAAAACCAGCCCAAAGTTACATAAACTAGTTGTTTCTAGGAAGTGGACCAAAGCAGAAACTAAATTTAAGAAGTGGGCTGGCACTGTCCAAGTCCACGTGCGCCGGGTGATCTAAGGAGACTCTGCTATCTGGGTTATTGTAGTCAATGAGGAATGCCTCAAAAAAAAAAAAAAAAAAGGAAGGAGATTTGGAGATATTCTAATATTCTTACAGATACTAGAGAACAAAAGGTTGTGGGGAGTGTTTCTTAACTGCTTCCATTTTTCAGGAGCATGAAGACTAGGTAATATTCAACATTGTCAATTCCTCCTTTCATTCAAGATAAATGACTATCATTCAACCCTCAACAGCTCAGAAACCTCTTAGCAAGGTCTAAGAAATAGTCTCTTGAACATTCTTGTTGGCACAGACCCTGTAAAATCACTGTGTTGGGAGGTGGTAAAAAGTCCGTTCTTTGAGAGTCCAGAAGATCGGGCTTCTTAAAAGAGAGATATTTGATGAGGTGCCTGGGTGGTTCAGTCCTTAAGCATCTGCCTGCGGCTCAGGTCATGATCCCAGGGTCCTGGGATGGAGCCCCACATTGGACTCCCTGCTCAGCAGGAAATCTGCTTCTCCCTCTCCCACTCCCCCTGCTTGTATTCCCCCTCTAGCTGTCTCTCTCCCTCTCTGTCTGCCAAATAAATAAATAAAATCTTAAAAAAAAAAAAAAGGGGAGGGAGAGATTTGAAAAAAGGAAGGAGGGAAGATAGATGGATAGATAGATAGGTAGATAGATATCAGGGGCACCTGAGTGGCTTAGGGTCCTGGGATCGAGTCCTGCCTTGGGCTCCCTGCTCAATGAGGAAATCTGCTTCTCCGTCTCCCTCTGCCTCTCTCCCCCAGCTCACATTCGCTCTCTCTCACTCTCTTTCAAATAAATAAAATGTTTTTAAAAAGAAATATTAATGTCAAAGATTATATTAAAGCAAAGAGACAGGAGTTGAATCTTGAGGATACCAGTCCAGTGGATTCCACGAAGTTGGTGGAAGAAAATCTTTCAGGTCCACAGCACCCTTCATTGAGTTTCTTAAAGCTAGGATGTCTGTGCTCTCAGGGGTGTTGCCTAGTCTTGCTTTGTACTCATAGAAGAGAATGTGTGGCCTGAGCTTTTCACCAGACTTAGCTAGTGGCCCAGGCAGGGGCTCATCATGGGGTAAACCCATCCCTTGGACAATCTAGTGCAGCTCCGTGTCCCTCACTGCTCTTAATCAGTTGAACTTCGGCTTCCAAGATCCTTCAGATCTTAGAGAAAATCACCAGCTACCAGGCAATTTAGAATCCCAATAGGAGGGTACCTGGGTGGCTCCGTTGGTTACGCAACTGCCTTTGGCTCCGGTCATAATCCTGGAGTCCCAGGATCGAGTCCTGTATTGGGCTCCCTGCTCAGCAGGGAGTCTGCTTCTCCTTCTGACCTCTCCCCTTTCATGCTCACACACTCTCTCTCAAATAAATAAATAAAATCTTTAAAAAAAAAAAAAAGAATCCCAATAGGAGTTTAGTTTTAGTTCTTCTCAGTGATGCTGTATCAGGGAAGGGGAGAAAAACTGGAAATATCAGTTTGGAGGGTTGTGGCCAGAGACTCAAGGCAATGGAATGGGATGATTTACAAATTTGGTAGATGGATAATTTGGTCAAAGTAGTGGAATCCAGTCCAGTTTATATGTAGGTACCAAAACAGGTTTTTGCAGAGAGAGGAAGGAAGTTATTTAAATCTTTCAAAACAAGTCAGAGTTTGCATACCCATCAGGTGACCTGAAATTTATAAAAGGTACAGAGTAGTTCAAAGATAACAAATATATCTACAATCTGATAAACTGGAAGGGTGTGCTATAGTTTCTATGGAAACAAAAATTTCTATCTTCAGTCGTTTCTCTTTTGATCAGAGATATTCTCAAAAATTATTCTTGATCACAAAATGAGGCTGGTTTTATCTGATCTGGCCTGGTTATTTACAGAGGTGCAGCAAGAATAATAATTTCCATATTAGGGCTTTTTGTATTTGCCTTTTCGGAAGTTTTTATAAGGAGACTGGCATTGGATTTTTAAAACCTCTTGAGGCTAGAAAACTAAACTAAGAACTCACCAACAGATTTCACCTATAGTATCTATAAATTTGAATGAACCCCTCTCTTCTGGAGGTCCTCCAAATATCCCATTTCCTGAGACTGCCAAAAAGTGACCTTCCACGTTCACCTATAAGGCTAGGAACTATGTAAGCGAGGAATCCAGTCATTAACATGGTTCCGTAAAGTCACTCTTGTGTTTGTTTTTTTAATGCCTGCTCATATCTGATTAAAGGAATATTTTCTCAAGTAAACATTTCAGGGAAGACCATGGATACATACCTACTGTTTCCAGTATGCCCTGCTAAGAAGGAAAGTAGATTTATATTGAACCTCTGCAAATAAGCACATTGTCATGTAAATAAGAATATTCCAAAGAGTATCTGAATTCTGCAACAGGTAGGCTAGAAGAAAAGTTACCGTTTATGAAGTTTCATGTCTCTTTGTAAAAGCATACACTACTGAATTGTTATGAGTTACAGATATCTTAAGAGAAGCTGGTCCCCTGTATCTAGAAAACAGACTATTTAAAACACCAACAATATTCAAAATCATTCCTTATCAGTTTTTTCGGTCTTTTGTAATACTCTCCTCCACTGTGGTTGAGCAATCTCACGGGCACACCTACTTCACTAGGGTTCTGGAAATCTTGCCTCAGTCCTTTGGTATGATTTCCAGGTTTTTTAAGCAATGTCATCAGTAGGCTCCATCTCAAATCCAAAGCCACCTGGCATAGCCCTTTCCTGTGGGGCTCTGACACAATCTTTCCCTGAAGACAAATTACTCTGGCCTGTAGCTGATTTGCAAGAGCTTTCAAGAAAGCATCAAAGTAAAGCAAAATCTGTCTCTGCATGACAGAAACCCTACAATGACTGCAGCAAACATATTACAGATCATTTTAGAAAGTGAAAGATCTGATGAGGGTAATTTACAAGAATCCCCAATTGAAAACCACTGGCTTCAAAGATGTGCCTTTCAAATATCCAAAGTTAAAGCTGTGACCAAGTTAACATTTTAAAAATAACTGAAACCATGACTGAAAATAGTATGCTTGTTGTTTACTATCAGGCAACGCAGCAGCACGACTCAAATACATGGAAACAGAAGCAGCAGGCCACTGACAGTTCTCTAGGAACGTCTCATACAGCATGTGATTTCTGAAATATTCACAATAATGACATTTTGCTCCCTTGGGAAAGCTAAGCATTGCTTCTGATTTGACAATGACTCCTATGCAACTCATCAATAGTAACATATCCAATACACCTAATTGTTTTTTGTTTTTACCATCTCACTTTTTTTTTTTTCAGCGTAACAGTATTCCTTGTTTTTGCACCACACCCAGTGCTCCATGCAATCCGTGCTCTCTCTAATACCCACCACCTTGTTCCTCCAATCTCCCACCCCCGCCTCTTCAAACCCCTCAGATTATTTTTCAGAGTCCATAGTCTCTCATGGTTCACCATTTCTCTTTTTAACAAGGCGAAAGACCAAACTTGTGATTTCTAGGAAGCCCTCGGGATGTATCAAAGATAGTTTCAGATGCAAAAGATACCATGTAGGAATCGGTTTTGGGAAAGGAAAATATCAAAATTTGTCACAAGATCTGAACACCTGATTGAGATAAGATTATGGGTTCCTATAAGAGACTCTTAACCTCACAAAACAAACTGAGGGTTTGGGGGGGTGGTTATGGACATTGGGGAAGGTATGTGCTATGGTGAGTGTGTAAACCTGGCGATTCACAGACCCGTACCCCTGGGGCTAATAATACATTATATGTTAATAAAAAATTTTAAAGTTTTTTTAAAAATGGTGGGTTTCTGAGGGCAGGGAGTAGTTGGCTACGTATTTAACTCAAGTCACAGGAAAAGATTTTAAACATATATATGCAGAGTAGCAGGATTGTAAAGAATCTTAGCTTTTCCAAAAGTAAAAGGGTGTTGTTCTCCTAAATGATCACTGACTGGGGCACCTGGCTGGCTCAGATACCTACAACTCTTGATCTCAGGGTTATGAGTTCGAGCCCGTGTTAGGTGTAGAGATTACTTAAATAAATAAACAAACAAACAAATAAACTTTAAATAACCAGTGACATGAGAAAGGTAATACAAAATACAGAAAGTTATTTTAAGACACAGAATCTTTGCCTTCTAGGCAGATTATTCAGAAGATAAAGTAAAACATTTCACCTCTTTTTGAGAGTAGACCAAGAATCCAGGGAAAAGTTTGTCTTTTTAACAGACAGAAAAACACATTCTGCTTTGTGGGTTTGATACTAAATCTCCTTTTGAAATCTTATAAATGAACCCATCAAACCCTGGCCAGCTATGACTACAGCAAAGAAGTTCCTTTCTGCAAGCTTCCTATAATTTTCTGTATCCATTTCAGTTTTGTCCTATATTCTAACAACTGGCCATTTAACTTTAGAGTAGTTATTCCTTTTTTTTTTTCTTAACAAAAACATATCCTGCAAATCTTGCATGCAAAGTTGAATTGCTTTGAATTGCAGGGCTCAGGAATCCATGTTTCACAACTTGTAGTAACCATTCCTGTCCCTATAGTACAACTTTACCAAATGGCAAAAAAGAAACACATTTATTAACAGACCCTTATATATCTAGCCTGTGTAATCCATAAAAATGAAAGGGAGAAGGCATATAAACTGAAAATTAGGCCTAGTGGTCAATATTTCAGTATTCAGTCTTACTTAGAAATGATCTAGACAGCCAGTGCACATCCACTAATTAGCTCAGTATTGAGTAAGTAACTCAGTTTAGTATCAAATTTCTTCATCTCTAGAAATTTTAGAAATATTTACTTTATATAAATGATTATTTCTAAAGCAATTAGAATAGAACTTCTTTGAGAGATTTTTACAATCTAATTTAGTAATGCTGTCCTAGGACAGGGAAATGTTACATACTCGGGCAATGAGAGGTGAAATCCTTTCTGAATTACCAAAACATGCAAACAGAGACAGGGAGTTTAGTTTCAATTCTAAAGCCATGGTGAAGAATCAACACAGAGTTACAAAAGTCACTGATCCATGTCAAAGAGCTGTTTGCTTCTCCGTGGGTATGAATCTTAAATGATCTAAGCTCAAAATAGAAACGTGTAACAAACAAGTTCTCTGTCATCTAAGAGGGATAAGATCTTTATAAATCATTGGTTCTTTCATAGAGGTCATCAAATGGCCAGACCACAAAATTAAAAGAAGCTAACACCAGAACGCGAGTACTCAAAAGAAGTAAAATCACATCCTTGCCGTGGCCAACAATGGACAAGAGTCTATGCCACAGGACTGGGAATTTGACCCACCACTGGCTCCCTGGACCAGAAATGAAGCCCAGTAGGTCCCAAGAGACCTCATTACTTGGCTGGAATAAACAAGGATCTGAGGGCAAGAACCAATTTATCCAACTCATCGCACCAAACTTGACAAAATACACCAGCCAGTGAAGGACATCATTTATTCAAACTATTGCAATAGGGAAAATATTAATTAATAGTGAACGTCTTGAAGAAAAGGAAGGGGGTTTTATAAAGGCTGGTAAACAAGGAAGTCCTATGGGAGTCATGAGTAAGGGTGGAGGAGTCATGAGGAAGGATGGAAGTGGGTCTTCTCTCCATACATGAGGGCAGGCTAGTCCTTTGCAGTTAAATATGTGCCAGAGCACAAAAGTTTGAGAGATTTCTTCATCATTGCTGTTTTACAAAAGCAGAGGACTCAGGTAGAGTTTCTCATATATGGTCTTTATTAGGTGGAGGTATGGTTCCTCGAAACCTACTTTGTTGATGGCTTTATCATGAATGATGGTTATACTTTGTGTGTGTGTGTGTGTGTATGTATATATATATGATATTTTTATTTTATTTTAAATTATAAATAACTTATTTTAAGTTATTTTTATTTTATTTTAAATTATTTTAAATTTTTATTTTAAATTATGGAAGCAGCCCAAGAGTCCATTGATACATGAATGGATAAAAAAGATAGTATATATATATATATTATATAAAATTTATAATTTATAATTCCATAATTTAAAATTTAATATTGTAAATAGGACTGCTATACACATAAAGGTACAGGTGTATCCCTTCCAACTAGTGTTTTTTGTATTCTTTAGGGAAATACTCCATGGTGGAGTTACTGGATCATAAGATACTTCTTTTTTTTTAGTATTTTATTTATTTATTTGAGAGAGAGACACAGAGAGAGAGCATGAAAGGGGAGAAGGTCAGAGGGAGAAGCAGACTCCCCGTGGACCTGGGAGCCCGATGTGGGACTCGATCCCAGGACACTGGGATCATGACCTGAGCAGTTAGTTGCTTAACCAACTGAGCCACCCAGGTGCCCAAGAAACTTCTTTATTTCATTCTTTGAGGAAAACCCATACTGTTTTCCTCATAGCTGTGCCAGTTTGCCTTCCCACCAGTAGTGCAAGAGGGTTCCTTTTTTTCCACATCCTCTCCAACACTTGTTTCTTGAGTTTTTAATTTTAGCTATTCTGACAGGTGTGAGGTGATCGCTCCTTGAAGTTTTGATTTACTTTCCTTAGACGATGAGTGATGTGGAACATCTTTTCATGTGTGTGAGGGCCATCTGGATGTCTCTTTTGAAGGAATGTCTGTTCATGTCTTCTGCCCATTTTTTAATTAGATTATTGGTTTTGGGGGGTATTGAGTTGTATCTTCAACATTAATCCTTTATCAGACGTATCCTTTATCAGATACGTCATTTACAAATATCTTCTACTCAGTATGTTGCCTTTTCATTTTTTGTCTCTTTTGCTGTCCAGAAGCTTTTTATTTTGATACAATGCTAATACTTTACTTTTGCTTTTATTTCTCTTGCATTAGGAGATGTATCTAGAAAAATGTTTCTATGGCCTGATGTCAGAGATATTACTGCCTGTGTTCTCTTCTAGGATTTTTATGGTTTCAGATCTCACATTTAGGTCTTTAATCCACTTTGAGTTTATTTCTGTGCATGGTGTATGAAACCAGTCTAGTTTCCTTCATTTACATGTAGCTGACCAATTTTCCCAACACCATTTGTTGAAGAGACCGCCTGTTTCCCATTGCATATTCTTTCCTGCTTTGTCAAAGCAGAAAATTTGGCCATATAATTATGGGTTTATTTCTGAGTTTTCTATTCTGTTCTATTGATCTATGTGTCTATTTATATGCCAGTGCCATACTGTCTTGATCACTACAACTTTGTAATAGAACTTGAAGTCTGGAATTGTGATGCCTTATTTGTTTTTCAAAATTGCTTTTGCAGTTCAGGGTCTTTTGTGGTTCTATATAAATTTTAAAATATTTTGTTCTAGTTCTGTGAAAAAATGCTCTTGGCATTTTGACAGGAGTTACATTAAATCTGTAGATTGCTTTGGGTAGCATGGACATTTTAACAATGTTTGTTAAAATGCTCATGGAATGTCTTTCCATTTCTTTTTATCATCTTCATTTTCTTTCATTAATGTTTATAGTTCTTGGCGTACAGGTCTTACCTCTTTTGTTAAGTTTATTCCTAGTCATCTTATTATTTTGGTATTGTTTTCTTTCTTTTTTGCTACTTCATCATTAGTGTAACAAAATGCAACAGATTTCTTCATGTTAATTCTGTGACTTTGCTGAATTCATTTATCAGTTCTAGCAGTTTTTTGGTGGAGTATTTAGGGTTTTCTATATATAGTCTCATGTCATCTGCCAAAAGTGAAAGTTGGATGCCTTTTCTTTTTGTTGTCTGATTACTGTGGCTAGGACTTCCAGTACTATGTTGAATAAAAGTGAGCGAGAGAGTCAACTTCCTTGTCTTGTTCCTAACCTCAAGGCAGAAGCTATTGGTTTTTCCCCATTGAGTATGATGTTTGCTGTGGGATTTTCATATATGACCTTTGTGGGGTTTTTTAATATATGACCTTTGTTATGTGGAGGTATGGTCCCTCTAAACCTACTTTGTTGAGGGCTTTTACCATGAATAGATGTTATACTTTGTCATGTTTTTTTCTGTATCTATTTAGAGGATCGTATGGTTTTTATCATTTCTTTTATTGATGTTATGTATCATGGTGATTGATTTGCAAATATTGAACCACCTTTGAATCCCTGGAATAAATCCCACTTGATTGTGGTGAATGATCTTTTGAATGTATTGTTGGACTCTGTTTGCTAGCATTTTGTTGAGGATTTTTGTGTGTATGTTCATCATGGCTATTGACCTGTAGTTCTCCTTTTTTTTTTTTGTAGTGTCTTTATCTGTTTTTGGTATCAGGGTGAAATTTGCCTCACAAAATTAAATTCGAAGTTTCCTTCTTCTATTTTTTGGAACAGTTTGAGTAAAACAGGTTCTGACTCTGCTTTAAATGTTTGGTAAAATTTACCTGCGAAGCCATCTGGTCCTGGCTTTTTGTTTTTTGGGTGTTTTTTGATTACTGATTCAAACTCTTTACTGATAATTAGCTCATTCAAACTTTCTATTTCTTCCTGTTTCAGTTTTGGTAGTTTCTATGTTTCTAGGAATTTATCCATTTCTTCTAGGTTCTCTAATTTGTTGGTATATATTTTTCATTATATTCTCTTACAATTACTTGTATTTCTGTGATGTTCATTATTTCTCCCCTTTCACTGGTGATTTTTTTTTTTTTTTTAAATTTGAATCCTTTCTCTATCCACTTCACTCTCTGTGTCTTTGGTGAGTTTGACTAGGGATTTATCAATTTTGTTGATCTCTTCAAAGAAGCAGCTCCTGGTTTCATTGACCTGTTCTGATTTTGGGGAGGTTTTTTGGTTTGGTTTTGTTTCTGTATCACTTATTTCTGCTCTAATCTTTATTATTTCCTTCCTATTATTCCTTCCTATTATTTTCTTCCTTCTATTTTGGGTTTTTGTTTTGTTTTGTTGTTGTTGTTATTTATTTTTGTTTTGTTTTTGGTTCCTTTAGGTGTTGAGATAGGTTGTCTATTTGAGATTTTCTTGCTTATTGAGGTGGGCCTGTACTGCTCTACATATCCGTTTTAGAATCTCTTTTGCTGCATCCAAAAGGTTTGGGACCATTGTGTTGTCATTTTCATTTGTTTCCATGTATTTTTTAATTTCTTCTTTGATTTCTTGTTTGACCTTTTCATTATCGAGTAGCATGCTAGCTACTTAGCTTCCATGTATTTGTGGTCTTTCCAGATTTTTCCTTTTGGTTGATTTCTCATTTCATAATGTTGTGGTCAGAAGAGATGTATGGTATGACTGCAGTCTTTTTGAATTTGTTGAGGCTGTTTTGTGGCCTCATATGTGATCTCTTCTGGAGAATGTTCCATGTGCACTTGAAAGGAATGTGTATTCTGCTGTTTTTGGGTGGAATGTTCTGAGTATATCTGTTAGATCCATCTGATCCAACATATCATTCAAAGCCACTCTTTCCCTGTTTATTTTCTGTTTGGTTGATGTGTCCATTGATGTAAGTGGGGTGTTAAGGTCCCCTGCTATTTCTATATTACTCTTGATTTGTTCTCTTATATTTGTTATTAAGTGTTTTATGTATTTGGGTACTCCCATGTTAGGAGCATAAATATTCACAATTGCTAGATCTTCTTGTTGAGTTGTTCCCTTTATTATGACATAATGTCCTTCTTTGGTCTCTTTATACAGACACTGTTTTAAGATCTGTTTTTTCCGATATAAGTATCGCTACTCTGGCTTTCTTTTGACATCCATTTGCGTGATTAATGTTTCTCCATCTCTTCATTTTCAATCTGCAGGTGTCTTTACATCTGAAATGAGACTCTTGTAGGCAGCATATAGACAGGTCTTACATATATTTTTTTAATCCACTCTGTCATCCTATGTCTTTTGATTGGAACATTTAGTCCATTTACATTCAAAGTAATGATTGATAAGTATGTACTTATTGCCATTTTGTTACTTGTTTTGTGGTTGTTTTGTTGTTTTTCTCTGATTTTTCTTCTCTTGCTCATTTCATGGTTTGCTGGTTTTCTTTAGTGATGTATTTGGTTCCTTACTTTCTATATTTTGCATATCTATTACTATTTTTTTGATTTGGGTTACCATTTGGTTTATAAATAACATCTTTCGCCAATATCAGTCTATATTAAGCTTATGGTCGCTTATTTTTGAACTCACTCTTCACTCCTCTCCCCTTCATGTTTCAGATATTTGGTTTCCTTTTTTACATCCTTTTCTTTTGTGCTTCCTATTTTTCTTACTCTTACTTAAGTTTTTGTCTACAACTCAGAGTCCTCCTTAACATTTCTGGTAGTGCTGGTATAGTGCTCATGAAATTTTTTCTTTTGTTTGTCTGGGAAACTCTTTATCTCTCTATTTTGAATAGCCTTACTGGGTAGAGTATTCTTGGCTACAAACATTTTCCCCTTTAGCACTTTGAATACATCCTGTCACTCCCTTCTGGACTACAAATTTCTGTTGAAAAATAGCCTTATAGGGTTTCCTTTGTATATAACTGTCTTCTTTTCTCTTGCAACCTTTAAAATTCTATCTTTACCATTATTTTTTTTGAAGATTTTATCTATTTTTTAAAATTACTGTGTGTCTTTAAATTACTTTAAATTACTGTGTGTCTTACTGTGTGGACCTTTTAGTTTGAGTTTGTTGGAGGATTTCTGTACTTCCTGAGTCTGGATTTCTGTTTCCCTCCCCAAATTTGGAAAGTTTTCAACTATCTTTTCTTCAAATATATTTTCTATCACCCTTCTCTTTCTTTTCCTTCTGGGATCTCTATAGTATAAATGTTATCATGCTTGATGGAGTCACTGAGTTCCCTAAGTCTATTCTCATGTGAAATATTTGTCTTTTACCTATTCAGCTTAATTGGTTTCCATTACTCTACCTCCTAGGTTCCTGATATGTTCCTCTGCACCTAAAGCCTACTGTTTAGTTCATCTATTGTGTTTTTAATTTCATTTGTTGAGTTCTTCATCTCTGATATGTTATTTTTTGTCTATAGTCTCACTTGATGTCCTCCACCCTTTTCTAAAGTCCAGTGAGTATCTTTATGATTAGTCCTTTAAATTCTGTATCAGGCATGTTTCTTATTTCTTTTTTGCTTAGATATCCTTCTATGATTTTGTTATGTTCTTTCATTTAGAACATGCATCTCTGTGTCCACATTTTGTCTACCACTCTCTGTCTGTTTCCATGTATTAGGAAAGTCAGCTACCTCTTCTGCTCTTGAAAACAGTAGCTTTACGAAGAAGAGGTCCTATGTGCTTTGCAGCTCAGTGCCCTGGTTGAGCAGAACCTGGTATTCCAGGGGAGTCTCTTGTGTGTGTTGCTTTTGTCCTACTATTTTATCTGAATCTTTTTTTTTTTTTTTTAGTCTAGACATATGCACTAACTCTTTGCCTATTGTGAGCTGTGCTTGCTGTCTGTGATGCTAGTGAGTTCTAGGCAGGCCAGTTTGGAAGGGGTGTGACAGTAAGAGGACTTGGGGCAGAGCAGTAGTGTTAGCAAAATTTTCACTGACCCAGTTATAGACTGGCTATAGGGATGATGTGGCAGTGTCTGGACAGCAGCTGGGCATAGAGTACATGGCATTATCAAAATTTGCACTGAGCCCCTAGTCCTGGGCCTGCTCCCCTGAAATATGGCAGTGGCAGCTGGGCTTCCAAAGCAGGGGACCAGTGGTTTTGAAGGTGTACAGTGTCTGTACACAAGGCAACTGAGCACGGAGTGTGGCTGCTGGGACACATGACATCTGTGCACTCATTGTCTGGGTGGGGTGGTAGGGTGTTAGCCAGATTTGCACTGAGCCATTAGTCCTTAAGCAGATCCCCTAAAGTGGGGTCACCATGGAGGCATGGCACTCAGAGGCAGATTTTAGATGGGGCTCACATGCAATGTTAACAAGAACTGTGCTGAGCCCAAGGCAAGGTCAGTAGGCTCTGAGTGGGCAAGTCCTCAGGAGAACTTGTGAGTGAGATACACTGCTAGCAGGTTAAGTAGCAAATGTCCCTGCAGTGCCACCTTCAGTAAGTGGCTCTGTGTTTATGCCGGTGGGGGGTGGGGGGTGGGGGGAGAGGAGAATGAGGGGAAAATGGCAGCTTCTAGATCTTTCGTTCCCAGAGAAGTCCCCCAACACTCTCCAAAATCAGTATACACACAGATCCTTCCCATTGTGCAAGTGGTTGTGTTTATGTTCCCTGTCCTTGGGCTGTTATCTCTTTAAGCGTGAGGACCCGGCGATCACTCACCCTTCTTGCTTGGCCAGTGCTTGAGTCCTCAGACTTTTAAAGCTCTAAGCTTCAAGACCCACTGGTTTTACAGACTTTCAGAATTTGGCCACTCTGGTTTTCAAGGCCAGATATTATGGGGATTTGTTTTCCCTGTGTGGGTCTTCTGGTGTTTTCCCCTGTCTGTGCTTGCAGCTTCTGCCCTGTAAGCAGCTCCTGACCCCTGTTTCTGTCCTTCCTAACCTCTCCTGTGAGGCTTCTTTTCGACATTTAGTTGTAGAGTTTGTTTTGCCAGGGTTTGGACCACTCTCCAGTTTATTGGCTTGGAGGTAAGTGATACCTACTTGTAAATGTAGGACAGGATTAGCTCAGAGTCCTCCAACTTCGCCATCTCCCCGGCACCCCTACTCCTCATACACTAATTCTCGACAGGATCCCTTTGAGAATGTCTGTATATACACATCTCACATACATTATTATATTATAATTATATATATATAAATATATGATATATAGGTATGTCATATATGAAGTATTAAAATGTTCTTGTATGAATAGTCATAGTAGATGGTCATTTTGTTTCATTTCAAAAATAAATTTGGCAATTTGATGTCAGTCCTTAACTTTTTATTTTTTTATTTTTTTTTTAAGATTTTATTTATTTATTTGACAGACAGAGATCACAAGTAGGCAGAGAGGCAGGCAGAGAGAGAGGAAGAAGCAGGCTCCCCACTGAGCAGAGAGCCCGATGTGGGGCTCGATCCCAGGACCCTGAGATCATGACCTGAGCTGAAGGCAGGGGCTTTAACCCACTGAGCCACCCAGGTGCCCCAGTCCTTAACTTTTTAAATTATCATTTTATTGTCTCATGAAATCCTAAAGTCTTAAATAAACTAGATAGCCCTTGATTTTCACCCCCATCTTGCCATGAGATGGCATTTCACAACTGATCCCAACCATACAAAAAGAGGACAGGAAGACCCACCTCCTGAAAGACCACCATTGACTCAGAGACAGTGTCTCTTGTCTCCCTCCTCAAAGTGATTTGAAAATCAATAGCAAGCTCTGAAATCCACCATATAAAAAAAATAGTAATGTTTAGGATCATTTAGAAGAATGATTAGTTTAATGAATTTTGGCCCCCTGTTTAAGGCAAAAAACTATAACCATGTGTAAGATATAACCATATTTCATGCAGTGTGTGACCCAAAAGAATGATTTAATAGCTATAGTCCAAGAAGTGTTGAAAACTCTGGTCCGGTTTATAATTCCCAATATAGGACACGTATAAACAGAATGAGAAACCCAAGAATCAAACTGATGACTGTGTCGAGGTCTGGAGAAACTCCATTTTGAGATAGAAAGCCAAATTTCAACCTTCCTTTATGCACATTTGCCCTCTCTGGTTTTCCTTGGGCATTTCTGCACGCAGGCAAGGGGAGGATTTAACTAGTCTCTTTGTCCATCATCTCTCCTCCACTCCCATTCTGAAATAACATTTCAGAATTGGAAGGGAAAGCAAAGTTATCAACCCTCCTGCAGTGAATGATAATGAGGATAATCCCTGGTCCTTACACAGGATTTACATGCCAGGAAACTTTCCGTGCACTTTATGAACTCACATGTCCTCTTTGAACTCACTTAATCCAACCCAACAAAACAAAAAGCATTGTCTCCATTTTACGGACCAGAAAACTGAGTATAAAAGGTACAGAGTGAGAATACACCACTATTAAGTGGTGGGGCTTACAATGAAACCCTGGCCATGGGTTCCAGAGTCCAGCCTCTTACTTAGTTTGTTTTACTACTTCTGGAGAGAAGAAAACTTCCGATAGGTAATATTAGTATCCAAGGGCAAGTGCAAAATAAAACAAAAGTTAGCCCAATAGCTTCTTAGTTACCCAAGATCACTAAGAGATCTGAGACTACTTGGCTCTCTGTGTTACAGTTTTGGTAGAGCTCCATGATCTATGGCCCAAACCCAAATGTGGGTAATGCGGATATGCTGACCTAGGGCTCACCTTCCTGGTTTTAACCAGGAATTTTAACTACTAAATGAGAAAAACCACAGAAGTGTTTGCAGTTAAAAAGAGAGGCACACAATTAACAACACCCTCCCCCCCCACCAAAAGAAAAAAAAAAAAAAATCAAGTTTTTTTTTTTTTTCTTTTTTTGGTCAGTGTAAGACTACCACATAGTGTCTGAACATGAAGAAAATACAGATTAGGGAAGGTAAACAAATCCAACTTTTCATATTTGTAAACTCTCACTTTTGTTAAATGCAAAAGCTTGTTTTACTCTTGTTCTAGTTTATGTAATCATATTCCAAACAACTTTTGTGGACTTCGGTGTGGGCTTTTTTTTTTTTTTTTTTTTTTTTTTTTCCCCACACATTGCTCCTTCCCTCATCAACCTCTTGTAATTAGCTTGGAAGAAGAGTTATATTTCATTCATTTCTCTTTCTTTCCCTTCTATTTTATAAGTTCTGAGGCTTGGCTGTCAACCGAATCTTGAACTGGGTAATTAAATGGTTCATATGCTCCAACATGTTGTAACGCGTGTACGACTCCTTGGAGCTTCTCTGCCCCAACTTGATAAAATGAGTGATACCGGGACACCATTGTCATACACACCCCCAAACCTGGGTGTGTAACCTTCCACTGCCTGAACTTGTTCAGGTGGAAACGGGATTGCCAAAGTGCCTAGATATCCTCACCGTGGTGCTTTTATTATGAAAGCTGTATCAGGAGAGAAACTCACAAGTGAAAAGTGTGGGGTGGGAAGAAGGAAGGAGCTCTGAGAGAAAAGTCCTTTGGAAAAACCAAAAGTGACAACCTAGATAATTTTGAAACCCTATGCTGTCATGCAAGTTGATTTCACTCACTTAGCAAGTGATCACAGAAGAAATATGCAACTTCGGAGAAAGTTTGGATTGGCTGTGCCAATCATTCCATGCCTCACCTCTGAGCAGAAACAGCCCATAGAACAAAGACACCATATGTCTTAGTCCTCAGTTCTTTTGTTTTCGACAGTTTCCCTTTTTTTCCCCCCTTGTAACCCAGTTCTCCTTTTTTTAGTGTACTGTAGATGAGCCCCTCTTAATTTCTGAAGTTAGTTCGCACTGATATTAAGTACCTAATTTACTCAGTTAGGACCTTTCTCAACAACCCTCAGAGCTGGATTCCCCAAGTCCCGCCAGGGCCCTGCCCTGTGATCTTTTGCTGAATGCCAGTATCAGTCAACCACGTGTCACTGCACAGAGTAGAACAGACAGCAAAGGGAAACTTCTTTAAGGACCAGCCTACTCTCTATGATCCAGGGAAGCTTTATATGATCCCCAGCACCTTGTGTGGACTGGGCTCTCCCAGATTCTGCTCATCCTCCATATTCTTGATTGTTTTGCCTCTCCTGATCTTCGTTTCTTCTCTTCTCTCCCTTCCCCATTGCCACTTACAGTTCAGCTTGTGGGAGAGAGAATCTTAATACTCTTGGCTACCTTCGGGTACATTCCATAACCCAGGAAATAGAAATGACACATCAAGAGTTTTGTACCTGGATGATAGTTTTAGAACAACAACAACAACAAAAAAAACTTTTTATTTCAGAATGATATTAGATTTGCATTAGTTGCAAAGCCAGTACAGAGTTCTCATAGGCCCTTCCCCCTAACATTCCCAGCTTCTCCTAATGTTAAAAATGTATGTAAGCATGGTACATTTTTCAAAACTGGGAAATGAACATTGATAGAACTATCAACTCTATGGCAGATTTTATTCAGATCTTACCAGTTTTTCCACTGTTGTCCTTTTTCTATCCCCAAGTCCTGGAAACAAAACCTCTACTTACTCTCCTATCACTGTGGTTGTGTGTGTGTGTGTGTGTGTGTGTGTGTGTGTGTGTGTGTGTGTGTGTATGTGATTTGCTAATGCAAATAGAAGGACTGCTTGTTCAACATGGAAGGTTTTTCTTTCTTGCCTTTTAGATAGACGCTACTGATGAAGTGGGGCACGGGTGATTATGGGATATTATGTACCTATGATACCCTCAAACTTTTGCTTTCCACTCTGACTCTATACCAGTTTCATCTCAGGACTGTAAAACACACATGCTATACCCCATCAAAGATCTATTGAACTGGCATCTCTAGGGAGTAAGGGTAAGAACCATAGAACCTGTGCTTTTACAACTCCCTCAGTATTGGGCTGTTAGGACCAGAAAAGATTACCTTCAACATTTCTATTTCAGGAGCTAAAACAGATTCTCCATTTTATATCCCTGAATTTGGGACATATATCTTAGTATGAATAAATGCATGTAATAATTTGTGATGAATGTTACATGCTTTTTTAATAGCTTTCCCTTGACTATGGTGGCTTCATGCCCCTAGGCCCCTACTGCTCTCAGCCTTACTTGAATACAATGTCCTCCATGAGCTTGGGCTTTGAAGCCACAGAGATCTTGAGTTCAAGGTCTAGCTCTGCCACTAATGGACTTGACAAAGTTGTCTAACTTCTTTGTCATTGTTCTCTGTCTATAATAGAAAATAATCATTGCTATGAACATGAAAGATTGCTGTGAGTATAGACCACTTAACACAGGGAAGGCTTAGGATCCGGTATTATTCTCCAAATAGAAGTAATCCTAAAAACCTGTCATGGGAAATGAGAAGATTTATAAAAGTCACAAAATTGGAAATACACAATATTAAGTCTTGTGTTTGTCTTAGTTTCTTGTATAGTTAGGATGACCTCCTACTAAGAATTTCCAACACAACTTCCAATTAAATAGTTCTTTGATGTGTAGTTGAGTATAGAGGAAATCTGACTTACTTGCATTTGGAGAGAAAGGAAACCAAAACAAAACAAAAACAAAAAACCCAAAATGCTGAAGTTGCAAAAACAAGTAGCAGAAATAGAAATGATCAGGATTCTCTATCAAGTTCCAGCAGTCTTGTGGCTGATTTGCTGTTAGAGAACAATAAACACCTGTGGACCCCTCTTTGTATATTTCTTCTACCAGTTCTGTTCTCTTTTGAAAATACATGTGGATTTTAAAAAATTCACTCTGCAAAATGATAGTAAATGGTATCAACTATTTTATACACTGCACCCTTGATTGTAAAGCCCATTACAAAGTATATTACCTTAAGTTTCAGAGAACAACTTTGAAAAGGGGGGGGAAATATGTTTGTCATGGAGAGACTTTCCTGTTTTGTCTTAATTTGTTTTATTTTGTTTATGCACTGTGTTTCTTCAAATCACACACACAAAAAAAGTTAAAATGCATGCACACATTTATCCAAATAATACTGGCCAAATCCTGCAGATGCCAAAACATGAGACATTATGCTAAGCTAAGAGGCCCTTGTCATTCCCAACAGATTTTCTCTCTTTCTCTTTATCCAGTCCCATATTAAAGAATCAAGCTTAGAAAAAAAAAAAAAAAAAAAGAATTAAACCTGTACATGATACTCCCCCAGACCACTTGTTCATTGGTTCTATTCATTAGCTACTCACAAAAGCTACTCACTATTCCTGGGAAGGAATCTTCATCTGTTTTGTTCATGAATATATTCTTACCGTGCAGACAAGTGCTTGTTACACAGTAGGTGTTCAGTGAGTATGTGTTAGATGAATAAATGAGTAAGTGACAGGCCTTGTATGTTGTAAATACATCATCTCATCTGATCCTTATAACATCCCAGCGTTGTGCATACTGTTACTATCTTCCCATTACAGACAATAATGTGGGGAGATTTGAAATCACTCAAGGTGACTCAGCTGGTAAGAAAGTAGATGGCAAGCCCTTCACAGCGTCAGTGTAAAGCATAATGGAATGCTGCCTTCCTGTCTTATTCAGAGGACATGCATGTGCTTCGCTAAGGTCAGGTTCAGGAAAGTCTGGGGCATGGGAGAATAGAGGTCATGGTAGAATTCCATCCACCGTGTGAGCCTCTCATCCTGCTCCCATTGTCTGACCCCTGCTTCTTATTCTTTTTATCTCCATCCATCTCTTACTTTGTTTTGCTCCTCAATAATCTTTCTAAGGTTTTCAGATGAAATCAGGAACCATTAATGGAGAAAATATCCCTGAAATCATTGAGCTGTTTTTATGTTCTATTAGCTGAAGAGAGGTTAACTTTTTTTTTTTTTCTTGTATGATTACCCATACACACTCTCACATGACTGTGGAGCTTCAGAAAAATCCTAAAATTATCCTGGGTGGGCTACGTATAAATTTTCACACTGTTCAATTCTCCAAGCAGCTCCTTCTTAATTCGTCATCAGTCTGGAAATCTAAACCAACATGGAAAACTAAGGGCTTGAAAGATTTATTTCAACTTTCAGACCTCCTCCCTGATGTTCTGGGGCTGTGTCAACATAGGCAGAGAGCGGTAGAGAGCCAAGGATCTTTTAGAATCCCCTAACGTTAGAAATGAAGAACTTAAGAGACTTATCCACACGTCCTCATTTTACACATAAGACAATAGAATCAAAGCCAACAGTAGAACACACTCTCCTGCCTCTTCTCTGGGTAATTCTAATATAATAGGCAATTGTGGAAAAAGGAGTCATATGGGTAATAAGGATTTTTTTTTTTATTTTGAAAGATTGACATCTTTTATTAATTACCACTTTTCTGAAATTCACACAAGCACAGAGTAACTCCTGTATAAGAAGACTTTGATAAATGCCATAAAAAATAAATTCAATAATCTTTTTTTTGGGTATCTTTATTTTTTTATTCTGAAATATTTCGTGTTGTTGCACAGTTGATCTAAAATAGTCAAAAATTCAGGGACACCTGGGTGGCTCAGTTGGTTAAGGCACTGCCTTAGGCTCAGGTCATGATCCCAGAATCCTGGGATCGAGTCCCACATTGAACTCCTTGCTCAGTGGTGAGCCTGCTTCTCTCTCTGCCTCTGCCTGCCACTCTGCCTATTTGTGCACTCTCTCTCTCTCTCTGACAAATAAATAAATAAATAAAATCTTTAAAATTGTCAAAAATTAATTAAGTATGAAAAGTTAATATAACTCATTGAATCAACTTGGGGAACAGGAAATTAAAATTCTTTTTAAAAAGCATTAAAACCTGAGGTAAGATAAGCACTCAGAAATGTTACCATGAAATCTGAAGGGAAGTCAAAAAGTAAATCCAGCTCCCCAGTAAGCCACAAGAGGAAACCTGATTATCACTCATAGTTGTGGAAATACTCAAACTAGTTGTCAAGACACTACGCATGATTCCATGGCAAAAAGACCTGAGAGATGTTTCTTGTTTGGAGAATAAGGTTCTATCTACAATTTGCTATGCACCTTGATAAACACAGAGAATGTAAGTTGAATATGCTGTCATCACGGGACTTACAATTTGGCTGAAAAAGACAGAAGAAAGTAGGTATGTTTATGGATGAGAACAAAAAGAGGGTTCTAACAGTGGTTCCAAATGATGTTCTAAGATCACGGAAAAAGGAAGGAGTCTGCATGGCGGGACTTAGTAATACTTCATGGGGAAAGTGTCATATTGACAGGCCTTGAAGTCTCCCCAGATTTGCAAAGGAAGAGGTTCAAGGAAACATAAAATAAAAGAATTGAGTGCTCGAAGGAAGAAACCCTTTTTGCTGATAGGATTGTCAAAAATTGTAGTGTCTACACCACCATGGGACAATGACTGATTTTTTTTTCCCCCTCTGTCATCGGAATTGCCTTAGAACATTGACTAATCTGTGTGATATTTATCAAAGCTACACTTAGTAACTCCAGTGATCTTTTGAAATAAAAAGTAAGGTACACTTAAACTGTTTCAGTTTAAAGGAAACATTAATATCTGTGTAAGTCTATGACCTTTTAGCTGCAAAGTCTGAACAAAGTGTGATGATAGTTTCACGACAGCTATGGTGTACACTGCAGAGTAGGAGTAGAAAAAGATCCTTGGGTTTTGGTTTTAAAAGCTTTGTGAGGGGTGCCTGGGTGGCTCAGTGGATTAAGCCTCTGCCTTCAGCTCAGGTCGTGATCCCAGGGTTCTGGGATCGAGCCCCACGATGGCCTCTCTGCTCAGCAGGGAGACTGTTTCCTCCTCTCTCTTTGCCTGTCTCTCTGCCTACCCGTGATCTCTGTCTGTCAAATAAATAAATAAAATCTCAAAAAAAAAAAAAAAAAAAGCTTTGTGAAGTATGAAACTAACAACCAAAGAATTAATCTGCCAGTGAGGCAGGAGGGAATACTTGCTTTGGGGAAGTGAAATTATTTCCTTGACCCCGAGGTTGCATTTTGGTTCTCATAGTGCCCCTTACTTAAACAAGAGCCAAGAAGAGTTAATGCACTATCTAATGGGGTAGTCTTGATTTATTAAAAGGACCAAGCCCATTGTGATCTATCCTGACTTTTTCTACTCCCAAACTATCCATGGATATAGTTTGAATCCTTTAAGGAAAGGGGGCTTCCCCAGTTTTGGGAGAGAAGCACTGAAAAAGGATGCTCTCATAAGAGAAAGGACTGTCAGCCTGAGTAGATACAAATTAGTAAGAAGCCTGAAGCGCTAAGAGGTACAAAAATGACAGTGGTTTAGCTCCATAAAATCTTACTGTTAAAAAAAAATTTACATCTACATATCTGAAGACAAAGCATGACATTTTAGCCCCAAATTAGGGAGAGAAAAGCCATTCTTCGAAAGACATTCTTCCCAACAATATATACTATGATATAAAAGATGTGCCCCAGACAAGAGTTTGTAAACCCCATTTGGTGATTCCAAGGGAAAAGGGGTGAGCCTGGCTCCAAGAACTCCCAACCACTACTCGCTGGAGAACTGTACCCTTAATTCCACTGAAGATAGAACAATTGGAACAAGTAACCCTTCCCCCCAGGTTCAAATAGTTGTGCCTTTCAAAATGAGCTGTCATTTACCAAATGAAAAGGGACCGATCCTTCAGAGGAACACGGAATATCAAACATGATTTAGAATAAAAACAATACTCCCTTTGAATGGAGAAATAAATTAGTCCAAACTTCTTCTAAATGAAGGCCAAGTACAAGCTTTCACGGCACGCATGACCATAAGGAGTTGAGAATGGCTTGAATCCCGGGGCTCAGTGTTACGCAAGGGAATTGTATTGTGACACTTTCTGCTTTGGGCTCTGTTTGGTTTCTATTAATAGATGATAAGTCAGATCATTTTAGTTCTAGGCATTTTTTTCCCAATCTCCTAAAATGGAGCTGATGCCTGTCCACTCATGGTGTCACACTTTTCTTCATGCAACAGTTTCATAGAAAAACATGAATAATATTTCTGTGCCATTTGTTGGGGTGGCAGAGTGTTCAAGATGATGGCTCACTGTGGTGGACTCTGAAGATGGAAATGTGATCCCTGACCCCTGGTGTTCACTCTTTTGTGTGATTCCCTCTGCCTGAATGGGAGCAGGACTTTTGACTCATTTCTCTCTGATTGAATGCAACAAGGTTGACCAAATATCTGTGACTGCATGTTTGTGATGACATGATTATGTTCCATAAGATTGTAGTTCATGTCTTGCTGGAGTCTCTCCTTTCCTTGTTGGCTTTGAGGAAACAAGTGCCTATGTTGGGGAACCCCACATGACTAGGAACTGTGGGTGACCTCAGGAAGAGAGGGCAGCCTCCAGCTGAGAGCCAGTAAAGAAGTGAATTCTGCCAAAAGTGTGAATGAGCTTGGAAGTAGATCCTTGCTCAGCTGAGTCTCCAGTGAGACCGTCGTCCTAGACAACACCCTGATGGCAGTCTTGTGAGACCTAAACAAAGGACTCAGTTAAATTATATCCAGACTCCTAAACCACATAAATTGTGGGGTGGTTAATATGTGTTATTTTAAATGGCAGTGTTTGTGGTATTTTGTTACACAGCAATAAATAACTAACACACTTACTAAAAAAGTCAACACCTATTATCAGTCCTAGGAAGTGGATGTCTTTTCCAGTAATACCCATGAATACCATGTGATTTGCTGATTTGCTTTATTTCATTTCCTCATATTCTGAGCACTAAAGGTATAGTCAATTTCCAAACATGCTGATCACCTCTCCCCTTTCCCTGTGTATTGTACAGGTGTGTCTTTGTTTAAATTCAATCATCGTGCAGGATATCATTCAAAATGATTTTAGTAAACAAAACTTTGTATATGGTAGTCACTTAGAGGCCCATCCTCAGCGCTCTTTCAAGGTTTCTCAGGGCATTTCTTTCTGGAATTTCTCTGTGCATTCTGCTGTGGATTTTAGTTTGTGGTATTAGGGATCAATTATCTGCCCATCAGGTCTTTTTGAGGTCTGTGATTTGACCAGCTCTGTGCAGGGCTCTAAAGTGTTCGTGTCAAGGAGGTGTGGTGAGACACAGCCCTACCCGTCAAGGCATTAGACTAAAGGACAGGTCTCAACTATGAGTTCGATGAAATAGTCTCAAAAGCCTGGAGATGGACTTAGCTCAAAGAACCATACTTATAATCCAATTTACTTGGGAAGCTTACGAAAAATTCACATATTATTTTATTCCTTCCTCTCTGCCTCCCTCTCTCCTTTATTTCTTTCTCTTCTATCCTCCTCTCCCACATATTTATTAAATATGCCCATTATTAGCACAGTGTGATAGACACCAATGTCTTTTAAAGACCTTGTCAAATATTCATTTTCTATCTCCTTATAAATATATTAATTGTGAAAAGAACTTAAAAAGACTGTGTGGAAATAAAGTGAAGGAGGGTAAAGTCATATTTTTACATTAGCTGACCGGTGCCAGAACGTTTTGCCTTAAGAGGCCCTTGGCTGTTTCTTTGGGTTTACCAATCGCAACCGGAAGAGCCCACTTAACTTTGGTCTTCAGCAGTAAGCGAGACCTGGCTTACGGTGGCTTGCACACACCAATCGTACGTGTCTTTTCTGGACGTGGATTCAGTGACATCCCTTTGGTGGCTCATAGTTGGTCACGTTGGGAATGTTCATACCACAGAATTTGGCAAATGCTAGGATCAGCAAATTCTACAAATCTGTTTTCTCTCTCTTTTTTTTTCAACTTCCTTGTCAAAAATATTCTAGGTTCTCACCACCACCTTTGGTTTGATTTTCCTTTTACCTCCCTTCTGGGTGCTCCTCAATGGAGCTCATTGAAGGTCTTTGTATTTGAGAGTGAGACCCATCTAGTGAGATACAAAATAGGTCAAGTGTGTTCTGGAACTTCTTTGCCTCTTTTACTTAAACCTTGTACCCTTCTACCTCTCCTCGATTTTTTTTTTCTTTTTCTTTTCAGCTTTGCCCCAGCCCTAGGTCTTCCTAAATCAGAGAAGTTGCCAGAAATTGTGTGACTGTATTTACCATAGACTGGAACATTCTTCCCGAAAGTCAGAAAACCAAAGCAAAGGAGAAAGAAGAGATTTAAGTTTTATATCAAACCCTGTCTAGTTAGGAGCAGCTTCATCAAGCATTTCAAACACAGTTAACGATATATTATTTAAGCATGACTTAAGAAATGGAATTGGCAAGATTTGCGGTGTGGCCCAATGATAGGGAGATTGGGATGAGGGGCAGACACAGAAGAGAAGGCACTGGGTGCTAAAAACTACATAAATCCCCAAAGTGGGGTAAATTCTTTATTAGGAGAAAACACTCCCTTTGTGCCCACATAAAATCTCCCATAAAGCATGTTATCATACTCATGGTAAGTCTTCCATTCTTCTGTTCAAATGTGGACAAATGGTCCTGATTTGCTGGAATTTCACACTAACAGGATGAGCCTCGTGAATCCCCTCCCCCCCACTCATGTGTCCACAGCCCAGAGGCTCTTGCAGATATATCTCCTGTACTATGGACCTTGGAGCGGACTCACCACTAGGTCTGCTCCCAAGGACTGAAGGCTACTTCGGGATAGGGAATTGGTCAGTGTAAGTCTTTATGTGTGCTCTAGCCTACGTTCATGTTCCTGGGGTCCTAGGAACTTTCTGAAACCAACCTAAGGTCTAGGGTTGTGAGACAATGAATGCCTAGCGTGCATTTTCAGAACAGGTTTCATGCATACAGCATGACCTCCCTCTAGCCAATTAACTGGTCACAGAAGCAGTCCAGGAAGTCATACCATTTAAAGGGCTTTTCTTCCCCATTATTGTGCTAAGGGCTATTTTTCCCCATTAGCCTGCCTTGGGAAGTCAGTGTCAGCAAGAAACTTCATCTGTTCATTCATGCAAGTTAGAGCATTGTGTTTTCAGGTTCTCAGGTTAAACTCCAGTTCTTTCTGGAATAGGGACCTATGGACTGAATACTAGCCAGGAACATTTTTGGTAGCATCTGTTACCTTGCCCAATGTCAGAAAGTAAGACCCTGAGAGAATGACTCACAGACCGGCACCTTTCCAGTTGAGGTTGGTGAAGGAGATGGCTCAGAGCACACTTAGTTTAGAAGACTGCCGTGGACCTAGAGAGGGAGGTTCTGGGTTGCTGCAGACACGGGGCTCAGAGAAGGGGTGATGAGCATTCACGGAAGGCCTACTCCTACCTCATAAACTGGCCTAGAGGTCACCTTGCCTCTGTATCCTAGGGATGTCATGCATTATTGATCAAAAGGTCAGTACACCTTTTGGACTGTGGCTCCCCGGGCAACTGCTATCTTAGAGATCAGTCCCAACATATTTGTGGATTCCAGTAAAATAAATCAGTATTTCCTTGGTCCAAACCAGAAACACCTATTGGGACTTTTATCAAATTATTTGGTGGGAGAAAAGGTTGATAAGCACACTTTCAATTGAAAGGAATATGTTTTTAAAGGTCAGAGGGCTGAAGAGTTGCATTTTGATTGACAAAATAATGAACCTGTTGATAGAGTCCAGAAGTAGTTGGCTGAATTTGTGTTCGTTTCTCCATAAATTTGCCAAAGTCCGAAAAGAGAATGTGTAGAGGCAGGATGATGAACCGTTGGGCTAAGCGTGTTATCAGCCCACTTGTGGCTAATTTCCACGCTTATATATTTGTGCACACACCCTGTGCTATGAGTTGCATATGTGCTTTGTGGTTGTGGGGCAGATGGAGGTTTGTTTTTCTTTCTGTCTTTTCTTGTCCAAAAACTCATCATTTAAAGTGTTTGGAAGCAATTTAAAAATACGATGAGATTCCCAACCCCTCCTAACTTTTGGAATACGTGCAGCTATTGTTTCTGGCACAAAAACAATCGGAAGAGAAAAAAAAAAATGCCAGGTTATCTTCCAAAGAAAGGCAGAAAGGTACCACTTCCTGTATTTGTTAACCCTCAGGACTTACTTATTATTACTTGCTGTTACCAGAAAAATCATTTAATATTAAAAAACAAAGCAGAAAGCAGATTTTAAGGTGGGGGTAGAGTAAGTAAACTGCAGAAATATTCTTGCATAACTGCAGAGAACTGTTACTTTTGTTTGTTTGGTGCTTAATTAAAGCAAGATTTGAGGGGTTTAAAAATCAGGTGCTACAATAGAATCACTGGATACATTTTTCAAAAAGCAGCATCTTGAGATGCAATATCGATTGAATTGGAATTCCTAATCATTGCAGTTTATTTCTAAAAATGGGTAATTATGAGAATATTGCTTTTTAAGTAGTTTGTGGTCGGTTGGAAACCTGAAATGAGAAACATTTTTAAAGACTGATGTTTTTTCAAAGTTACTAACAGAATTGTGTTGGAGTTGTTGGCTAGTAAATTTGTTCCCATTGGCATTTTTCTAATATGTGAGAGGTTATCCACAGTTTCTATCCAAAATGATCTCCTCTCCCCAGAGCGGTGCCCATTCCTGGTAACCTGGTGTGTGAAAATTAAGCATTGTTCCTCCAGAAACTGAGGGGATTCGTGTCTTTGTTTCCACTTAATTAATTACTTAATTAATTTAAAAACTTTTTACCCATTAAAGTGGTATATCAATTTCTGCTTTTTTAAAAAAAAATATTTTTTCAGTGTTCCAATATTCATTGTTTATGCACCACACCCTGTGCTCCATGCAATGTTTCCTTTTTTTTTTTTTAAACAAATATTCCTTACAGTTGAACAGAAAATGCCTACAATTTATTTATATTGCTGGAAAAAAAAATAATAAAGCTGAGTGTGGGGGAGTGGGAGAGTGGGAGGGTTGGGGGAGGAGGGGAAGAAAAAGAAAATCAATCCCAGACAGGAAACCAGGACACAGGAATGAAGACAGTGATGGGGGTCACTAGATAATCTGTTTGTGCTTCAGTCACTAAGGATATGCAGGCATCCAAGAGCATCCTACTGGCTCCCACACCCTCTCCTCACCATACAGTTCTATTCCACGGAGCTCCAAAATTTTCACAGCTGCTGTGTCTCTATCCCACTCGCAACTTCCCCTTGTCCCTGGCTGCATCCGCAACCCACCCACACTTCCCGGGAAGAGTTTTCATTGAAATTGAGAGGTGAAGGGGCACCTGGGTGGCTCAGTCAGTGAGGCATCTGCCTTCCGCTCTGGTCATGATCCCAGGATCCTGGGATCGAGCCCCACATCGGGCTCCCTGCTTGGCGGGAACCCTGCCTCTCCCTCTCCCATTCCCCCTGCGTATGTTTCCTGCTCTTGCTCTCTCTCTCTCTCTCTCTCTCTCTCTCTCTCTCTGTGTCAAATAAATATATAAATAAAATATGAAAGAAAGAGGGGCTCCTGGGTGGCTCAGTGGGTTAAGCCTCTGCCTTTGGCTTGGGTCATGATCTCAGGGTCCTGGGATCGAGCCCCGCATCGGGCTCTCTGCTCGGTGGGGAGCCTGCTTACCCCTCTCTCTCTGCCCACCTCTCTGCCTACGAGTGATCTCTCTCTCTGTCAAATAAATAAATAAAATCTTTAAAAAATACATGAGAGAGAGAAAGAAAGAAAGAAAGAATGAATGAATGAATGGAGAAGTTAAGGAGAGTATCGAGGGGGTGGGAGAAAGTTTTCTTCTCTCTAGTGGTTCTCCAAGCTCTACTGTCTTAGGCTTCGGGAGACCCAAGAATAGATGGGAGCAAAATGTTCATATACATGAAATGTTCTTCAACCCTAAACACTCATAGTTTTGTTCTTGTGCCTTAGTTTCTTTTTTCCTATTAACATTTAAAATGTAGCTTTGAGGGACGCCTGGGTGGCTTAGCTGGTTAAGCAGCTGCCTTTGGCTCAGGTCATGATCCCGGCGTCCTGGGATCGAGTCCCGCATCGGGGTCCTTGCTCGGCAGGGAGCCTGCTTCTCCCTCTGCCTCTGCCTGCCACTCTGTCTGCCTGTGCTCGCTCACGCTCCCTCTCTCTCTCTAATGAATAAATAAAATCTTTAAAAAAAATAATGTAGCTTTGACTGTGCAAGAGAGTGAAAGACTTTCAGTGAGTCAGCCTGATAACATTTTATTTGGCTTCTTCTCCCCCCCCCCCCCACATTCTGTGCTAGTCTTTTCCCAGCCACCTGAGTCTTCAGACAGTTTTACCATCTTCCCCATCTTAACCCCAATTTAAACATCGACAGGAAGCCAAACAAAACATGCCCATCTGCTCCAGATGTGTCAAATCAAGTTCTCCTATTTTAATTTTTTCCCAGACAAATCCTCCAGCAAACGTATAAACAGGTTACTTTTTAGAAGAAGTAAAGATTCATCTTTCTCTGGGAAAGAAAAAAAAAATCACGTACATTTTGGAAACGTTGGCCATTTCTCTTTCCAAAAAAACATCGTCTAAATGAAATGCACAGGCTGATGGTCCCATGTGCCAGAAGAGGAGCGGCAGCTCCGTGCTTGATTCCCCATTTCCTCCGCTTGATCTGGCTTATCCTACTGAGCAGAAAAATCTGCCCTGCAGCCAGAGACTTGCCTTGGGTCCCAGTCCATTTCTGGCCTGTTTGAAGACAGTGTCGTACCACATCGGACAAGGCAGCCAGGCCAGCGCGAGGCGATCAGAAGCAGCCCTGCGGAGCCTTCTCGGTGTCCAGGGGTTCAGTCCTGTGAGAGTGCATGATTCAGGGACTTGTTCTGTCCACGATTATGTATATTAATAGCCCATCGTGCTGCTAGCACTGCTTCGGGGTCTGGGGCTCCAGCAGTGAGCAAAATACACCCGAAGTCCCTGCTCTTGTGGGCCTGGAGACAGACAATAGGGTATGTGTCAGAATAGACCATGGCAAGTGGAGACGAGTGTGCTGGATTAAAGGCGGCCCTGGGAAGAGCAGGGTGGGGAGCTCCGAAGGGCCTTAGCTACATCCGGAGAGGCCTCCAAGCCAGGTGACATCCGAGCAGGCACCCGAAGGAAATGAGAGAGCAGAAGGCTGAGGCTGGATCATGGCTGGCAGGCTCAATGTCCCCAAGAGCCCCAAAATAGCTAGGGAAGATGGGGCCAGGGGAGAGGGCAGGGAGAGAAGGTGAGAGAGGTTACAGCGGGTCAGAGCATGAGAACGGAGCTTCTCCAACCCACTGTTGGTACCAGTCCTCCGAGGAGCTTGTTCAAGTGCTGACCGTGATTCAGGCCCTGAGAGGGGTTTTCTAGCACACTCCATGCTGATGTCCTTGCCGCCGCCGCCACTGGCCTCCAAACCAAGCTAAAGGTAGCGAGGATGTGGGCCTTCTCGGCCACATTAAGAATTCTGTCTTCACTAGGAGGAACTGGGAAGGAGAGGGGCGCTGGGTGGCTCAGTGGGTTAAAGCCTCTGCCTTCGGCTCAGGTCATGGTCTCAGAGTCCTGGGATCAAGCCCCACATCGGGCTCTCTGCTCAGCAGGGAGCCTGCTTCCCCCCCACACCCACCACCTGCCTCTCTGCCTACTTGTGGTCTCTCTTTCTCTGTGTCAAATTAATAAATTTTTAAAAGGGGGGGGGCGGAGGAGAGTCTGACTTATTTCAGAGAAGCCACTCTGGCTGCCGTGTGTATGTGTGGGTCAGTGAAGGGGGGGAGGGGGCATGGGTTGAGAGGTCCAGGTGAGAAACAGCTGTGTTGGGACCCGGCGCACGCTCAGGTGGCCACCCAGGGCCACCTCAAGGGGATGTGGGGATCGGCCATGCCCTCCAGGTGAAGGCCCCTATCAGATGTTAACCTGTGACCTTATAGAAGCCACAGGTCAAAGGCTGTTAGATGATTTCATGAAGATCAAGGCTGAGATGCTTGATTCTGAGATCTCATCTGCCTTGTTCCTGAATTTAATTTCTGTTCCTGACACATGTGTTACTTGTGAGTTAAAGGTGAGATCACCGTATCCTGTCCTTGTCATGTCCATTCCTACCTCAGATGAGGTATTTTTATCCCTCTCCGAAAAAGTCAGCATGGCGTGCGCTCACCTTACAGTGTAACACATTGAACTAGAAAGGCGACTATTTAATTTTTTTGCATCTTTAAGCTTAGGATAAGACATTTTTAAAATTTTTTTATTAACATATAATGTATTATTAGCCCCAGGGGTACAGGTCTGTGAATCACCAGGTTTACACACTTCACAGCACTCATCATAGCACATACCCTCCCCAGTGTCCATAACCCAGCCACCCTCTCCCTAAGCCCCTCTCCCCAGCAACCCTCAGTTTGTTTTGTGAGATTAAGAGTCTCTTATGGTTTGTCTCCCTCCCGATCCCATCTTGTAGGTAAGACATTTGACTCTAAGTTCATCTCACGACAAGAAACTTCACCTGGAGTAGAAGCTAATATCCAAGCAGTGGTGGGTGATTCTAGTGGGGGAGTCTTGCTTACCTGAAATTCCCTAGCTGAGTATTTTTTCTCAATAATCATATAATTCAAAACATTAATATTTTACCCTTCCCTCTGGTTTTATAATATCCCTGAGAATTTTTCCAAATTTTACTTAGATTCCCCTAGTCTAGTGTTTTTCGACTAGAAGTGATTTTGACCCCTAACGGACATTTGACCGTACTTGTAGACATTTCGATTGTCAGGACTGGGGAGGGTGCTTCAGTAGCTCGTGGGTAGGAGCCAGAGATACTGCTAATTTTCCTCTATGCACAGGACAGCTGCCGCCACAGAGTTCTCCAGTCCTAGTGCCAAATTAGAGAAGCCCTCCTACTCTAGTAACCATAAGACTTCCAACTACAGAGCATGTAATCTATCAACCCAAAATGTGTGCTCTGGACTCTGTCACAGCATTTGCCCTGGGCCGTCGCCCTTCCCAGAGGCTGCCCCCAGCCAGTGACCCCCACATCCTACCCAAGCCTTGCCTCCCCAGCACAGCATCTAAGACACTTGGGCCTAACCTCCTGCCTCCCCTCCTCCCTCGGCCAGGGTCAGACTAACATCTCGATCTAGAGGCTCCTCCAGCCTTTCCCAGTTCCCTCAATATTTTCTCTTAAGACATTTCCCTAATAAAAATCCTTGTGCATTTTATCCCACTTAAGAATCTGCTCCTCAGAGGGCCTGGATTAATATTTATCATGGCAATCAATAATAGAGAAGAATGAATACGTATGAACCTTCCCCATTGTCGTGAGAAGGGGGGGCAGAGGTTCTAATACATAAACAGAAACAACAGCTTGACTATTAAGTTGTAGGAAAAAAAATTAATGAAAAGGTAGATGATAAAAATATTTAGGAACAAATTGAGAAAAACCAATTATTCAAGAAAACAAGACCAAAAAAAAAAAAAATAGCACTATTGTGTGTGTGTTTAAAATGCAACTCAAGGGGCACCTGGGTGGCTCAGTGGGTTAAAGCCTCTGCCTTCAGCTCAGGTCATGATCCCAGGGTCCTGGGTTCGAGCCCCACATCGGGCTCTCTGCTTAGTGGGGAGCCTGCTTCCTCCTTTCTCTCTGCCAGCCTCTCTGCCTGCCTCTCTGCCTGCTTGTGATCTCTATCAAATAAATAAATAAATAAAAACTTTTAAAAAATAAAATAAAATGCATCTCAAACCCCACTTAAAGCAACAAAGTGAGGAACCAGAGTTCACTCCCTACTCATGCTCGCTTTTGAAAACCCAGACCTGTTCCAGACATGGTCTTGTGGGCATCGTTTCTAATTAGTGACATAATTTCCATTTGGGGATGTTGAAGACAAACACCCCGCCATTCTCAGAAAGCCTGTCAGCATTTGCCACTCTGCCTGCTGCATGAGTGGACTTACCCACAAGCTTTGGTCAGGAAGAGCCCCATGTGTGGGCACATCCCCACAGACCACTCACAGCCACTCCCTTTCCTTTACTGGAACAGCCTGTCTCCCTTCCACTGGCTTTCACGGGTAGGTTTTGCCCAGACAGCGACTGCTCTCTGTGGGTGGCCAAGCTCTACCCTGCTTCCTGGGGTTATAAGAGTCCCTCCTTGGGGACCAGCCTGCCCCTTGCCGTCCTCCCCGGAGCAGGTGGCCACTGAAGTCCATGATCCTGGGACTCGAAGACCCCGTTCTGTGTCATTACATCCGCCAGCCTGAGAAATACTCAGATCTGATTCCCAATTCCCATGAGAAGGTGTTTTCTTTGGATTTAACCTCTTTTTACACTTTCAAGTTTATTATGCTGATGGATAAAGTGACAGTTCTCTCTGTCACACTAACATGATGGCCTTTCTGAAGCTGACTTTGCCTGTCCCCCATCAGCAATCCTAAAGGAGCCAGGGAGGTGCCCCAACTTGATTTCAGTGCTTGTAGGAATAGGCCTGGCCTGTGGCAGAGCTGTGTGTGAATTGTGAAGACAGGTATCTTTGAGGAAGACTCTGAACAAGGCCCTACATTTTAATGGCTTCTATGTATGAACCCCTATGCAAGTCACTTTTTATGCACTAAGTCATTTTATTCCTACAAGAGGTCTGTGGCATTGGTATTTATTATTCCCATTTTCCTGATGAAAATTGAGGCTCAGAAAGTTTAAGTGACTTGCCCCAGATCACAGTGTTAATCGGTGACAGAGAAATAATTTGTGCACTCCTATTCAAATTCCAAAAGTGCTTGGTATTTCTAGATCATATTCTAGGTAATACCAGTTTTCTGTAGGAATCCTCAGCACCCAGATTGGCAGTGGAGCCTGACGTGTTTTCCTGGCTGATATATGGAATAGCATAAGCAAGGAACCTCTATCAGAAGCCAAAGTCTCCACTCAGCCATGTAGGTAACTGGCAGCCCTCCTCGTATCTACTCGCCAGTGCCAGCTGATTGAGAGCAAAAGTTAGTCTGTCCGGGCAGTGCCCAAGTTCCTGATTCTACGGCGGATGTCGGCAGCCAAGTCAATATCATCAGTCACCACATTACATCAACTTCCGTCATTTACATGCAGCAGGGACTCAGAAAATGCTGACAGACTCCCCTGATGAATAAGTGAATGAACAAGCAAGAGCGTTTGTAAAAGTCACAAGGTTGTAAGAGTAGAATGGGAGATTTAAGCTCATCTCATTCAAACTTCTGCAATATCCCCACCAAGTGGTTATCTATCTAAATTCTGCCTGCTACTTCCGTTGGCAGGGTAAACACACACACACTCGGTGAGAGAAACTGTCCAACCTCGTAGGACTCTGGCTGTTCAAAAGAGCAGCCCTGGTCAAAAGACACCTTTGAGAGGCGCCTCAGTGGCTCAGTCGGTTAAAGCCTCTGCCTTTGGCTTAGGTCATGATCTCAGCATCCTGGGATGGAGTCCCACATCAGGCTCTCTGCCTGTCAGGGAGCCTGCTTCCTCCTCTCTCTCTGCCTGCCTCTCTGCCTACTTGTGATCTCTGTCTGTCAAATAAATAAAATCTTAAAAAAAAAAAAAAGACACCTTTGAAAAGTAAAATGCAAGAAACTGGAAATACGTCAGAATTACTTAACCTGATGGCTTATTCAGCTTAGAGATTTCGTTAGTTTAAAATTTGGGTTCAACTTGAAAATATGATGCTAAGTGAAATAAGCCGGACACCAAAGGGCAAGTACTATATAATTCCATTTCCATGGGGAACCTAGGATAGGTCAATTCATGGCAACAAAAAGTAGAATGATGGTTCCCAGGAGCTGCAGTGGGGGGGTACACAGAATTATAGTTTCATGTGTATGACGACTTAGTTTGGGAAGATGGAGAAGTTTGGAGGATGGATAGTGGTGATGGTTGTAGAAAGATAGGAGTGTTTTTAATGCCACTGCACTACACACTTAAAAATGATCAAGATGAAAATTTTTGTGTGTATTTTATCACAATGAAAAAATTTAATATGAACACTTCTGCACATGACCGGGAAGTCATCACTTTCAGATATGAAAATCTGAAATTCATCACTTTCAGGTATGAAAGCTGAGGTAAATGAGCACTGGGATAAGGATATCCTGAAACTTGAAGGTGCAAGTGAAGATAAACAATGTCCCTGCTTGCAAACTGTCCCACTCTCAAAGGCCGGTGCACAAGGAATTCGATGACATGACTTTGCAGTTGATAGTGTTTAGGGATAATCAAGGCTAGAGGAATTTTCAAAGTCTTGCAAAGTTCGAGATGGATGTAACTGGGCACAGGACCCCATAAGGATGGTCCTATGCCCAATGTCAAACCAGGGCCTTGGATAGATAGGAAGTTTTCTCTGTCTCACCCTCTGTAGGTTTCCAAAGAAGCGATTTACTTAGAGCTACTCAGGACTTCCCACTCTGAATGTGAAGAGCGTGTTGTTTCCCTCTCAGATCCAGACTAAATGAGATGACTGGCTGAGAGCCAATAGGAGGAACATGCACAGTCATTAGGCCAGATTTACCATCCCCTTCAATAAGGGGTTCAGAGTACCTGTGGGATGTGCTTTCCATCCCGCGGTGGTTCCTGCTGGCCAACCATGCAGTTGGCTTCCTTGTGTGGAGAGCTAATTTTCTCTAATTGCTTCCGATGAAGGGGTGGGAGGCAGGAGGGTAGGTGCCTTGCTCAGGGCCGCTGTTCTCTTCGGCCTCACCAAATCATGGAAGCAGCTTTCAGGCTCTTGGTCTTGTGTAGGGTATGTGAGTGGGAAAGTCAGGTCACGCATCCTGGGATTGAAGGATCTCCAACAGGTTCATTGGCTCTTAAAGATCTAATCCACTTGGGCTTTAAAGACTTTCTTTGCTTTTATTGTGATTTTTCAAGGAATTTTATTTCTGATTATAAGAATAATTTATATTCATTATTTTTTAAATAGGCAGATAAAGAAAAGGTTAAAGGAGAAAACTAAAACCATCTTCCAATGTATTAATCTAGGAAAATCTTTATTAAAATTCTTATCCCCGTTTTATTTTTTAAGTAGGTCATGTGAGAAAATGTCATATATACAGATTTATGTATTATTTAGTTTTGTTTAACATAATATTAAAAAGCATAATTTGTGATGGTTCTATAAAATGCCATTACCAAGAAATATGTTTCACAGTAAATGTATGTGGTTTTGGTCATAAGTAATGTGTTCAAGACATACTATACCAATCTCTGTCCTTATCTCCGATATGATTTTAGGGTTGAGTACTGGAAGGAATAATAAGCCAAAGGGCATTTGAACTTTTACTTAAAAGTTTCTGGTATTGGGGCACCTGGGTGGCTCAGTGGGTTAAGGCCTCTGCCTTTGGCTCAGGTTGTGATCCCAGGGTCCTGGGATTGAGTCCCACATTGGGCTCTCTGCTCACCAGGGAGCCTGCTTCCCCATCACTCTCTCTGCCTGTGTCTCTGCCTACTTGTGATCTCTGTCAAATAAATAAATAAAAATCTTAAAAAAAAAAAAGTTCCTGGTACGTAATTCCAAATTCTTATGCCAATCTCTAGTATTACATGACACCCTTACCAGCATCAAGGCTTACTTTCTTTGTCAATCTGATAAGTGAAAAATGGCACTGTGTTGTTTTAATTTGTATTGCTTTATAATTGATGATGTTAAAGATATCTGGACTTTGTTTTCCCCCATCCTTTATGAATTCCTTCAGGAGGCAAGGCTGTCCTAAATTTCTCCTATTGGGATTAGGGCATTATATGTTATGTCTAACACATAAACTCATTAACATGAAGGGGATTCATCCATTATTTCAGTTGTCACCAAAAACAAGGTAGAGATAAATTCATCAGGGTAAAGAACAAGTAAGCTTTTTGTTTGTTTAAAGAACGTGGGTAAAAATTATCCCAAAGCCAGCATGGAATGCAACCCAACCGTGTAGTAAAATACATGTGGGGCCCAATGCAAGGGAGTCTGAACCATAAGAAGATTGAGAGGGTTTTGAAAGAAAGAGTAGGCATGGCAGATGGGGGCGTGGAGGAGGACAGAGCCAACTTTTGTGTCTGGTAGAGTTTCTCCAGAGTCTGGCCATGCCTATATATTCTAATATGTCATTGTAATATTACTACCTCATCAAATGCTGACTTTCCATCACACTTTTTGAAATACTGTGAGTTCGAGTGAATATAGTCAGCCCTTGGGAACACATCCAACAGGGGTTCTCCAAATCCATGCTCAGAAAACCTTCCATCACAGATCATCTAGGTCTTATCTTCTGGGAAGTGAGGAGGTCCTGAAAATTGGTCTCTTCTGTCTCTGTGTTACAGAGACTGTGTGGAGGACCTTATATTTGAGGGTCAGTCTGACCCAAAAGCATTTTCTGGGCATCTCTTGTGCCATTTTATGTCCATAGTAAATGCCAAGCTTCCCAGAACTTCCTGGGGCATAACACAATGTTGCACAAGTATCACAGTAGAGAAAACACTCAGTTTTGATGGCAGATGACCTTTCTCTTCCATCAGAAGCACTTCCCCAAATAACAGCCCACTGGTCCTCCTTATCAGAAATCAAAAATACTGCCTTACCTCTCGCTCTGTGACATAACTGCCTGAATACGGTTCAGTCTCTGCATGCCAAAGTCTTTGTTGGAATCTCTTTTTAGAAATCAGGTTTTAAAACATATATCCTTGGATCATTATTAAATCAGGCATTCTAAGCTGGAAAGGACCTTAGAGATCATTAGGCCAAATGAACGACCCATTTGACAGTGGAACAAACTGACGTGCAGAGAGGCGGAATGTGATCTAGGTCCCCACCATGCGCCGGTGGCAGAGGCAGGACTCAGGACTCTCCGAGCAGATGTCTTCCCATTACATCGTGTTGAATTCTGCACACTCATTCAGAGATAGAAACCAAAAAATGCAGATAGCATGGGGAAAGCATGAAATTAGGCGATCAGAAGGATCCTCAGCTGTGATCTTGTATTAAAGCATCTGGGAGACGCGGCCGGTTACACCAGCACAAGGCAGAGCACGGGGACAGAAACACACCTCTTGACTTCCAGTCCAGTGCTCTTTTCCCTACATGAGGCAGGGCAACATCACAAAGCATGTTATCTCCAGGGTGGGCTGAGATCAGGGAGCTATAAGTTATCGTCGGTTTCCTGTCTATCTGGGGTAGGGGATGCCGATTTCTGTTTCTGGGTATGCGCGAGTCTTCCTGGCCAGGTTCTGAACGGCTGGCTCTACGTGTTTTACCGTTACCGTGTTATCTTCCTAGAAAGAGAGTTTCTACTGTGAACCAGAAAGCTGTCTGGTTTATTGCTATGGTTGTAGGCAGGAGTGGCTTCTGAACTGCTCTTTAAGTTCAATGAAGTGAAAAAAGGGCGAGTTGATTGACTACAGACACATGCAGGAGCACTGTTGGCTGAGCCGGAAGTTCTTCTGGAATATGAAAGCTCCTGAGGTCGCCAGAAGCGCACTGGGAAGCCTGCGGACTTGTCCCAGCAGAAGGCTGACCCTGCTTCTGTCGTAGGGATACCACGTCAGGCCATCGGTAGTTTGGGGAGGTCTTTCTGCATGTTATAGGTGGAGGGAAAAATGGAGGTGAACAGGTGCGTGCACTCAGCGAAGGCATCTTGGAATTTCCGTTGGCTAGTGAGTTGGATTCGTTGGATACGGCTATCCAACACAGCCCTCAAAGGCTGGTGGCTTTGATACCGAGCGTTTATTCTTCCTCAATAGCTTATCTGTCAGCAGCTGGGTTCTGCTGATCTGGTCCAGGCTTCGCTGATCTTTGATGAGCTCTCCCACACCTCAGCAGTCAGCTGGCGGCTCAGCCAGGGGACTGGATGTGCTGCCTGGCTGTCACTCTGGTCCCTGGGCCCCTCATCGTCCTGCAGACTGGCCTGGGTTTGTTCCCATGATGGAGGCAAGGTTCTGAGAGAGGGAGGAAGCAGGCACAGAAGTGAGCCAGGCTACAAAGGGAGCCCACATTTAAGAGCAGGGGAAGTGGACCCCACCTCTCGGGGATGGGCAGGGGAAGGGGCTGCAAAGTTCCCTTATGGGGAGCATGGATATAGGGAGGGGACACTTGTCATTAAGTTACCACAGGGTTAAGGAAGTTTGGGGATTTGCCTTCTACTCTAACTGGTTTCAGTCACGGTGACCTAGAGAACATTTCTTAAAGATGAGACATCTGTCCTCAATCCGCTGCCCTCCAAAGGGACTGTAGTTGCATTGCTCTGTCTATCCTCCCCAAGTCTCCCCAAATGCTCCTGTGCTAGATGTGTGGGCTTACAGCACCTGGATGTATCTGGCAGCCATTTACCAGCTGTACCTGTACAGGGAACTCAGAACACAGCAGTCCTCTGGATATGGAAGAAAAAGTGGGTCATTCAAAAAAAAAAGGCTTCTTGTCAAAGAATCCAATGCACCACACTCTACCACGGAAGCTGGTTCTCTTCTCCTTTAGAGACTAGTATGTTCCTTTTAGTGTCGTTTAATTTGTTTGCTTTTCGTCAGTTCCTTATTTCTGGGCTAATTTCATTTTTTATCAGATACGGATCCCATACCCACTTAGATCTGACAACCTAGGAAAGAAAATTAATCTGCCCCAAATTAAATTACATTTGAACTATATAGGAAAAGATATATATCTGTACATAGTGCACATATATTCTATACATATAAGGGTATATATTTGCATGTCCTGAATAAATATTATACGTGTATCTCACTAATCGTACATGTATTTGTGGTTCACATCTTCTGGCTAGCTCATGCCCATCTACCGGTGATTGAAACCAACACTAGGAACAAAGAATGCACTGCCATTTTCAATGAATGCAGATACCACTGAATGGTTGATTCCAAAATGAGTGTTCTACCTAGGGCAAACAAGTTGGACAGACAGACAAATAGAATGTATTCCTAACCTCAGCCTGCCATTTAGAAAAAAATTGTTAATGCCATCAATAGTAAGAGTGATTACCAGTTTGGGGGAGGGGTTACATAATGGCTACAATATCCATATAAATGCTGCTGATTTTCAGTAAGTTCTGTAATTCTCAGAGCTATTTCATTATTTTGGAGAAGGACTTGTTGAGGGATAAAAATGTTTATGACGGAGATGGCTGTTTTGTCCTAACATAAAGTTTCAGAAATCCTTAAAATAAAGACAAGTTTGACGGGAAAAGAACATTCCACTTACAGGGCTTCATTGTTTTGTTTCATTTAAGTTTGGAAAGCATGTTTTCTTATGCACTCAATAATGAGATTTTCATGGCATTGGTGAGAACAGCCTGATTCTAGGTGTCCTAATCCCTTCACATCCACAAAAGTAACTTTGTCACATCTTTCTATTTCTGCTCTCTCTTCATTGGGCAAAGCTAATTTGACATACTCTCACCATCTTTGAACCACAGCAAGTCTTTGAAAACCACAATGATGATTCTTCTTCTTCTTCTTCTTCTTCTCTTCTAAATATTTTATTTATTTATTTGATGGAGAGAGAGAGCACAAGCAGGGGAAGCAGCAGGTAGAGGGAGAGGGGGAAGCAGGCTCCCCACAGAGCAAGGAGCCCGGTGCAGGGCTCCATCCCAGGACTGTGGGATCATGACCTGAGCTGAAGGCAGCCGCTTAACGGACTGAGTCACTGAGGTGCCCCAAAAGCCACAGGGTTGAATAGTCCGTACGAGGACGTGAGCATACTAGGAAAATGGAGAACCCAATAAGAGCTTGAACCACTCACTAGATAAAGGAAAATGTGACTCCCTGCTTTCTTTTTCTCTCTCAGTTTTTATTTCTTTCGTGAAGAGCTACAGGAAAAGGTGAAAGATCTCTATTTATGTTGAGTTGAGATCCTTCATAGTGATATTTGATGATTTGCCTTAACTCTCAAATTTTCACTTACACAAACTTAACTACAAGGACAGATTAACTGTATTTACCAGCATGCTCCCTATGAAGAGCTCCTGGAATTCTCTGAATTTCTGTTGGAAACAAGAGTAACAGATTATTTCCTTTTACCTTTCTGTCTCTTGATGGTACCTCAGATAACAAAAACTGATACTTTTTTAACTTAGTGATTTCTTATTCATCAATGACTTCTTGTAAGATACTCAGAAAGTAGTGGTCCTCTGGGTCCTTGCCCTGATACCCTTTAATTAACCCTGAATGAAGGATTTCCCTTTTTTTTTCTTAAGATTTTTTTTTTTAAAGTAATCTCTACACCCAACTTGGGGTTTGAACCTACAACCCTGAGATTAAGAGTCTGTTGCTCCCCTGACTGAGCCAACCAGGTGCCCCAAGGACCCCTGATCTGTGTATGCTCAGAGCCTAGGCGGGAAGAGACCAGCTGACTTCTCACCAAGTCTACCTCACAGCTGGTCCTGGGGACCGGGTCCTGACTTCTTCTCCAGCTCCTCCAAAATGGTCATGTTGTTTGTCCAACTCGGGACACTGCAGGATTATTGTCAAGGGCAAATGAGGACAACGATTATGCAAAGACAAGACTGGTCAGAGGGAACTTTGGTTTTAAAACTAGATAGGGCACCATCGAAATTACATAATCAAAATCATAGTTGTACTTAAAAGTTTGAGTTCAGCTTACAAACTTTATTACCCTATTTATAAGTCAAGCTGGCTTTAAAAATTGCTCTTAAGGGAACTTTGATTAATGATTTTGTCTCATTTTCAAATGTAGTTAAACATTTTTAAATAGCTAAAGCTTTAATTCTAAATTTAATATATTTAATTTCCTCTTAAGTACTTTAAATTGTCTGGCTTAACAAATGAGATACTCATGAATATGTGAGTAACTCATCATTTAAATACTTATAAATATGAAATATGATTATTGTTAAGTTCTTTTAAAGTTTTAAATTTGTATGCAAATTTAATAAGATTTCAACTTAAAACTACAAGTCTAAATCATTTACTCATCACATTATAAATTGCAATCATAATTCCAATTTACTGTTACTCTAATTGGCCAAAATAGCTTCATATGACAAGTCGATTAAATATCAAATATACAGACTCTTTAATGCAAAATTATTTGATACTATGGGTTTTGTTTCTTACAAACATATTTCTCTTCTTAGTTTTAAATCTGACCAGGACTAAAGGATGCTTACCCATCCAGGAATCAATGATATCATTTTATGCATGATGGGAATGCTCTTCCCTTATATTTGTTGCCTTCTCAGCATGCTGAGATCTCTTGAGGCACAGAAGATCACCTGAATGAGGACCAGGTTCTAACACATAACCCTCACCCCCACGCTGAGCCCACTATTGCAGTGAGTGGCTCTGTGCGTGTGCCCACATGGAGTGACATTGAAGAATTTAGATTCCTACATCTGATAACAACTCACAGAAGCCCAACCCACCGTAATAGTCATTTTCATTGATGAATTACTATGCTTACTATAACATTCTATTCTCTCTGTGTGTTTTCGTTTTGTTTTTGAATAGTCTTCTTATCCTCATTACTTCTATGGATATTGTGTTGCGATCTAATTAAATTATGATTATCTCTCAAGACTCTGCCTGACTTCATGGTGCAACATCAAAGTGTCGTTGAATTAGTCAGAGTTTTCCAGAGAAACAGAATTAAATGTATGTATACGTGTGGATATTGATACGTAGATATAGATGTAGATGTATGTTTATTATCAGGAATTGGCTCATGCAGTTATGGAGGCTGACGAGTTCCAGGATCTGGGGTTGGCAATCTGGAGCCCCAGGACAACTGGTGTGTAGTTCAAGTCTGAAGGGCAGTTGGCTCTACACCCAAGAAGAGCCAGTGTTTCTGTTTTGGTTTGAAGGCAGAAAAAGCTGAGGCCCCATTCAAGGCAGGAATACTCTCTTACTCAGGGAGAGGTGGCGGCGAGATCAGCCATTTTGTTCTATGAAGGTCTTCATCTGATGGCACAAAGCCCATCGATTTAGGGAGAACATTCTACGTTACTCACCCACTCTTGTGTTATTCTCATCCAAAAACCCCTTCACAGAAATACCCAGAATAGTGTTTGATCAGATATCTGGGTCTAGTCATGCTGACATATAGAATTAACCATTATGTATTCTACTGACACACACTTTGAAATGACTGACTTGGAACCTTCAGGCTTTTATAGACTATCAAATAGATAAGACTTTCAATTCTTGCTTGCTTATAAACCATCTTTTTTTTAAAAAAAGAGTTTATTTATTTATTTGAGAGAGAGAGAGAGCAAAGCGAGAGAGAGAGAGAGCGTGCACACAAGCAGGGAGGAGGGACAGAGAGGGAGAAGCAGGCTGTGCACTGAGCAAGGAGCCCGGTGCAGGACTCCCCATCCCAGGACCCTGGGATCATGACCTGAGCTGAAGGCAGTCACTTAACCCACTGAGCCACCCAGGCGCCCCTGTTTATAAACCATCTTGATATAGATTTATAAAGTCTAAAATAAAGGGACTGAATCAGTGTGATCTCTTGAGCCTATTAATTCTGAAGTCAACAGCTCTTCTTAAATTTGTATCTGCTCTTGGTCCTATATGGCAAATGATTTAAGGCAAACAGCAATTGAAAAATATAAAGTCGAAAATGAGCATACCTATTCACTGTCGCCGAGAGGCTTCCTGGCAGCGCCCGTTACAGACGTTTATAGCACAAGCTCTCAGTGAGACAGCTCTTCATTACAGATTAAGAGAAATTGGTATCCTCTGTTATAACCAGTTCAATCCCACGCCTTATAAGAGGGGGGCAGAGCGGGAACACCGTTGCTCCCCCCTCCAAACCCTCTACAAAAATGAATAGACTTAATTTCTAATTTTTATTATCTTCTTAAAACTAATTTTATTAATATCAATAAAACTCAGAGCAAGACAACCAAGTGAGGGGCACCTGGGTGGATCAGTGGGTTAAGCCTCTGCCTTCAGCTCAGGTCATGATCTCAGGGTCCTGAGATCAAGCCCTGCATCGGGCTCTCTGCTCAGCGGGGAGCCTGCTTCCCTTCCTCTCTCTCTGCTGTGATCTCTCTTTCTGTCAAATAAATCAAAAGACTCTTAAAAAAAAAAAAAAAGACAACCAAGTAGAAATCAGTCTATTCCACCCTTCCAAAAGATTAAATAAAACTGATTATTCCACTTAGGCTGAATTTTACTACAAATACTACATTTATAGATGCCCTCTCTGCTGGTGGTAATGCCAGTGACTTGAACTATGTAGTTGCTGATGTGAAGAAAACCATACCTCATAGACCCTACATACATAACCAACGAAAACAAAACAAAAACCCATATTGTGGTTTGGGATATCTCAACAATAATGACTGATTATCACACTACATCTGATTCAGTTGTCTCAGTCGGCATAGCCAACTGGTATCTTTCCTTCTCACCATACTCCCACCCCATCTCTACCCCCTCCCCTGTTCCTCTTCTTCCCTCCTTCCCTCTTCCATTCATTCTTCCTTTCTTTCTCATCAAGTACAATCAAGCATCAACTAAAATCCTTGAGAAATGAAAATTCCAGAATTCCAATGGTGAATAGTACAACATAAGACACTAAATGGAATCCAAGATAGTATATCTGTCAGTATCTCTGTTGAGAGACATTGAGGAGCATGTTGAGTTGGAGTGACTCTAACAAATATTCAGGAACAATGGAATGAGGACAGTGGGGTAAGGCCCAAAAATGGCCTCCCAAAGGGCATCCATATCAAATCCCTGGACCCTATGAGTGTTACTTGATATGGCATAAGATGAGATTACGTTACAGAACATAAGAGGAAACCCTTAGCCTGGATTACCCAAGGGGACCCTAGATGCAATCACTTGTATCCTTATAAAAGAAACAGAGAATTTAGAGACAGACACAGAGAAGTGAAGGTGATGTGAAGACAGAATAAAAAGGAATGATAGTATGATCACAAGCCAAGGAATACCAGCAGCCACCAGAAACTAGAGATAAGGGACTGATCCTTCCCTTAGAGCTCAGGTGAAGTGGTCCTGCCTCATCTTGGACTTGGACTTCTTGGACTTCTCTCCAGAGCTGTGAGACAATACAGTTCTGGATTTGGTTTGGTTTTTTGTTTTTGTTTTTGTTTTTTTTGGTCAGATACCAGCTCAGCATTTCTGTTGTTTTAAGCCACCCGCTTTGGAGTAATTTGTTATACTAGTCACAGGATACCCAGACAGTGATTTTACGTGATTTTAATAAAAAGTTAAGACATGTTAAACTTTGACATCATCACTTGGTCCATTTCTAGGAAAAGGCATTTTCATCAATTGCATGAATATTCCAAATTAGTAATTAAGATTTTTAAAATGCATCCTGGCTGTTTCTGGTAGCCAGATTGCAAAGAGCTGTCAATCTTATTTATGAGAAGACTAGAGTCTGGTCATAATTTATATAAGAGGGATTAAAAAAAAAAAAACCTCGTCATTAAATTATCTCCAAAAGTCCTAAAAATCTGATTTATTGAGGCACACCTGGTCCATCATTGTTTGAAAATAACTTTTTAGCAACTAGATTCCAACCCTGTGTAGAATCAAATATATTAGCATCTTAGTCTTATTACTTGGTCTGAATTGGAAGCGTTTCCAGTGACTACCAGTTGCACACATCATTATCTTCCCATAATGGGTTGTTTAAACTGAGAAGAGCCAGTTCTGCTCGATCACCTCACATCTGTTTGCTCTGCTCTCAGCACTAGTCAGCCAAATCCAATTACTGCCGGCAGAGGCTCTGGGTAGACTTGGATCATTTAAGAACCATTTCTAGTTCTTTGTAAACCCTTAATTCTTTGTTTTTCTCATAACTGCTATGTTTTCTAATAAGAAATGGTATTCTGCCGGTATTCCTCTGAAACTGGGCTGGTCTCCAAAATAGCGACCCTAGGAACTGAAACCTTATTTATGTTCGACATCATGTTATGTCTCAAACGTATCTCAAACACTACAAATCTTAACATTCCCAAACGAAGACCTATGTTTAGGAATTCTTTAAGCATTCTGAGAGTAATGGGTTATTTACGATCCTCTCTTTGCTATTGTTGTCATTAAGCATCACTTTAACGACCAGTTGTGTTGAAATCATTTAAAATGTTACTTGGGGGTTAAAGCCTCTGCCTTCGGCTCAGGTCATGATCTCGGGGTCCTGGGATCGAGCCCTGCATCGGGCTCTCTGCTCAGCGGGGACCATGCTTCCTCCTCTCTCTGCCTGCCTCCCTGTCTACTTGTGATCTCTCCCTCTGTCAAATAAATAAATAAAATCTTTAAAAAAAATAAATAAAATGTTACTTGGATTGTTGTAGTGAAAAAAAAATGATTATTCAGGGATAGTGTAGTTCCTAAGACAAAATTTTCAGCAAAGATGATTAAAATTTGATAAGACTTCAAGTTATTTGTGAGGTTTTTCCAAACTATGCAATGACTTCTTTTTTACACACACAAAAGTTTCCCAAATAAAACAGGTCAAGGTAAAGGAGCACTTTCTTTATGGATCTAACCTTTGCTCCATGGTAACATATCTAGAAAAACATTGGGTCAATGGCAGTGTGAACACACCAAAGAGGCTGGGGGAAAGTTGGAAGTTAGGTGAGGACTGGTTTCTTCACACTCATTTCTTGCTCAAGTTCACTTTCTCTCAGCGCAGAAGATTGGGGATGAGTCTCTTGTAGCCCCTCAACCTCCCATTTAACAACTGAAGAGATCTAACATCTTCTAAGTAGGCTTTCACTTTCTGGCTGAATCTTCAAAATACAATTCACTTCGATTACGTCCTTTGTATATTTCGTTGGAAGTCATAATATTATGATGGCATTCTGGTCCTTCGGTTTCCAGGGAAGACAAGCGATTGGAAAGGATTTTAAAGGGCTCGATTGTTTTCTTGTGTGAAAATAACCCCTTAACCAACTTCCCCTGTCATGTGTAGATACACACCGAAATAAGCCGTACCAATTCTTTCATTGGCAGGACGTGTAAATCAGACTCGCCGTGGATCCGCATAACATTAAGGAGTTCATGGCCAGATTGTGTGCGAATTTCCTGGCTGTGCAGGGCAGTCGTTGAAAGTCTGTGAGCAGGAACGTAAAATGTTGAAACCATGTGTATCTATGTGCAGATGTGTACACTAACATATTAATTTCTGTTGTGAAAGGGGATATAATAGGAAAAAGTAGCTTAAGGAAGGGACATTCAAGACATTCTTTAATACAAAGAAAAGTCTATGTTGCTATTGTTTGGACTGTTCGCTGTTTTTTCTAATGTAAAAGATATGCATGCTTGGTATATAACCTTGGAAAATACACAAAGAGAAAAATGAAACACTAAAAATCCTGCCATCCCAAAACAAACATTTCGAAATACTGATTTTAATGCATATTTTTAAAAGGATTTTATTTATTTATTTGACAGAGATCATAAATAAGCAGAGAAGCAGGCGGGGGGGGGGGGGAGCAGGCCCCCTGCTGAGTTGAGAGTCCGATGCTGGGCTCCATCCCAGGACTCTGGGATCATGACCTGAGCTGAAGGCAGAGGCTTTAACCCACTGAGCCACCCCTTTAATGCATATTTTTAAATCATAGCCTTTTTTGTAATCATTAACTATGTTTAATTTGTGTATCCAAACTTTTTGTATTTATCCAAAATTTAAAATTCTGGATTGCCCTGTCAAATCCTAGAATAACCCCGGCAAGTTCATAGTGATCTATTTAGTGACTGATTAAAATATTTTGGCAATAAATAATGGCCATCCCTTCGGGTCTGAGTAAGATCAGAAAAGGAGTTTGCCTCTTGGTACTGCTTTCTGCCTGGGGTCATTTACATAGTAGATCTATCAATGCAGTTTGTTCCAAGCAGAGGCCAGGCCAGGTGTCTGGGGATTATATATAATTAGTTATCTAAGTCAAAATGCCAAGGGAGTATATTAAAAGGCAGCAAGTAGGTGTTGAGTGAAGACAGTACTTGCTCACTTAGGTGGCTTGTCTGCCCCTGCTGCCTTCTTAGTTCCCTCCCAGGGATTCCAAACCCCATTGCCTGGAGCTGTTTATCTCAGTTGCAGACAGGCAGGTAGAAATGGGAGTCAAGTTTTGTAATGATCTCCTGTTCCCTGTGGCTATCTCCGCATCCTTCTGCAGCCAAAAAGCCCATCTTAAGACCACTGCAGTCCACATTTCCCTTTGTAGCGTGGGTAGTGGAGGGGATAGTACAGATCTAGTCAATTCCAAATCATAGCTACAAAAACTACTGGAAAGGGCAAAGTGGGCCCATACAATTCTCTCCATTTAGGATTAATCACATTGCATTCTTATTTTTGTAAGGAGCAATCATTCATTCCTTAGGCAGTCACATGCAACGTAATTAGAATACTTTGCAAACAGTACTACTGGAAAGTGAAGTAATTCAAGATTTGTTTTTAAACGAATAGGACTGTTAGTTGATCTATAAGGCCGTCATTTAAATAAAACGTTTTAAAATATGCAATGCACATACAATAGCATTAAAGTATTAAATAGCATCTTAAAGAGCAAAAGAAACTATTAAGACTAATTAAGTGAATTTATTGGCTAATTGGCGTTTCCACGTGTAGTTGTTTCTGCAATTATTTTTCATTTGCTGTTTTACATAGTACTATTCTCTAAAATTATCTTGGCATTAAATGAAGCTGCAAGACATCTCCAATTTGGAAAATCTATTAAGCAAAGAATTTTCAACTTAAAGTTGGAGTGGTACTGAATCAAGGCCTTGCAGAATTGACTCCAGAGTCAGAGGGAGCTTGCTTACAGTTCTTACTCCTCTTTCTTCCCTTCATCTGTTCTTTGGGGAAAAAAAATTATATATATATATATATATATATATATATATATATATATATACATACACACACATATACATATATATATAATTTACATATATATAAAAATATATGCATATATTAGATTTTATCTATTTATTTGAGATAGAGCAAGAAAGAGATCAGGGGCTGGGGCCTATGATGGCAGGTGGCAGGTAGAGGGAGAGAGAGAAGCAGGCTCTCGGCTGAGCAGGGAGCCTGACCTGGGGCACCATCCCAGGACCCTGGGATCATTGCCTGAGCCAAAGGCAGATACCACCCAGGCACCCCCACTTTCATCTTCTGAACCCTATTTTTCAAAACTGTACTATGGAGATGATACCGTTTCAATTGTATGCTGAGGATTAGCAAATTCTCATCTCCCAGAGTTACCATAGTTCTTCGCATTTTAATAAGAGGCTATGTATCAGTCACTCAGAATTGTATTTCCTTTCTATTTAAATTAACCTTCCATACAAAGAGATTAGCAGGAGGTTCTTCTTGATGAAAAATCCTTGGAGCCACTTTTCCCCTAAGAACCATAAACAACAAAACAAATGTGTTCGCTCTAGATAGATCTTGGAACATAGATCTCACACGAAGTTGGAGATTAAAGGTAAATTTGACTCCTGTGGAGAAATAAACCCGAAAAATAAGATTTTATATCCCATATATTTGCATATTAACCAAATTAATTAGTAAAGACAACCCCTCTAGAAAGTAACCTTAGAGTAAATCAGCCCCATTTAAAAAGTCAAAGTAAAGGAACAGTATTGGACAGAAGATGTGACATTGCAGACATATACGAGGAAGGAAAAAAATATTAAGTTAATTCCCTGAAGCAGTTATTTTTCAGTAGTTAGATGACGAGGGAAGAATAAGGTTCAAACTGAATCATTCTGAATGACGAAGGGGATAGAAATAATTGACCGGGATAAGTACCAGCTAGTTTAGAGAGAACCTATGGCAGGCATATACCTCCTCTGACTTTTTAAAGCCTCACCCATACCCTCTTGCCAAAAGATTTCACTCAGAATCCACATACATGCTCCCTACGCCTTCCAACTAGAATCAGTCCTGGGGGATGTGTCACAAAGCTGAAAAACCGCTGCGATGCGAGACTGGACACTCCGGGATTGTTAACACTACTTCCAATGAGGTTAGCTAACCAAAATGATTGAGAAAAATGGGAACTTACCAGGACAGAGGAGCTAATTCCAGCCAAGTGAGCATAACCAAACATTTATCTTCATAATTGTTGTACTTCATCAAGAGAAAAACAGGATTTATTCTGGTTTTCTTCTATGACTACCTCCCACCTAGGCAACAGATGAATCTTTAAAGTGTCACCAAAATCTTTAAGCAAGGCTTTCTACCCGCGCACATCCCCGAAGACACTTTACGTGGCAGAGAAAGTAAATAACAGGAAGAAATAGAAGCCTCGGGGACACGTGAAAAATGAGATTGTGGGCTGTAAACACTAAGCATTATTTGAGCATAGACAGAGCGGAGGTTGTAATTGATTAAAGAATGCCATCCCCTTGTCAGGAATAACTGTTGCCGTTTTCTGAAATAGTCATTTTGTTAAAGCTTTAGCTTTGAATAGCTCCTGTTCTACACACTAGGGACACTTACAAGACCTTAGCTGTAAGTTTCTTGGGGAAAGTAACTCATTGGTTATTCACAGAGTGACAGGCAGTCTATGGTACTTTTGAGTAAAAAAGATCGCAGAGTTGTAAACTCTGCTTTGTACCCACATGGGTGGGAGATGAGCTATGACCAAGCCCTTTACACAAAAGAGAAACCTGTTAGTTATAAGAAGTGACCCTTTCTGCAAACTGCATCTGTGTTCTTCCCGATCAGAATATGCAGCGGGACATGTTGGGAAGCATTGCAAATGTATAAGACCTCAGTTCTATATTTAAAACATTTAAGATCATCATCAAGGCTCCAAGTGTTTATCCAGTAACTGTTTTCTTAGCATAATCTGAGTAAATGGCATGGAGTTGTGTATGACCCTTAACTGTTCTTAGCAAGTTTTTTCAAAAGGAATTTTCTATTGCATTATTTAATCTCAGATTCTCTTTAAACATGGACATAATGAGTTATAAGAGTATGCCTTTATAAATGTTTGTTGCCAGTGGGAATTCACTGGAGATGACTCAAATCACGTTCTCTACTGGAAAAGGTGCATTTAACTGGCAAATGTAAAGATCAGGCCAATTTCTTTCTTGCATCAACCCAGAGTAAAATCCCCTTAAGAAGAAAATAATGATTTGTTGCATAGGGAAAGAATTTAACTACTTGTTAGCATTCGAATGGGCCGTAAGGAAACATGCAAGTTCATTAAATCAGAACTCCTTTTCTGAATCTGCTACCAGCTGGGCATCAACTAGCCTTCCCATAAAAGCATTATTGAAATCAGTGGGTTCAGGGCTTTGTGTTGAGCCTGGACAACAGAGAATTGGGTAAATGACACCATGGTTTATTGAAGAGTATGACTGCAAATACATTATAATGTTTTTCCTCCTCTCTTCATTTTAATTCTGAGTCTCTGCTTCTGGAAGGCCTTGACTCTATTTAAGGTTGAGGTAAGAAGTAGGATAAAGATGTTTTAGCAGTGATAGGAAAAGGAGGACTGAGGCTGATCCTAATTTTGTGAGCTGCTTAATTTTCAGAAGAATGTTTTTGCAGGAGCAAATGTTCATCAATCAATCAATCAATCAATTAATCAATTAAGAGTGTTGCCAAAGAAGATTTTATTAATTGAAGGACCACATCCACAAGATTCATGGTCCACGGTTTTATCAAGTCTATTCTAGAACTTTCTTTTTCTCTTAGGGCTTAAATTTAATTGAAATTTTAATCCCTACTAGATTTTTAATAAGGGGAGGCTTTTGAGACATTAAAAAAAAGAAAAACACCATTATTCTCACCTCTTAGTTGAAGAGTTGTGCAGATATCATAAGGCTTTGAGGGGCTTTTTTGTCATGCTCCTCCCAGGGCACATTTCTGGTTTCTTTAAAAGTATCTTAACCTGCCCATATGTGCTCAGCTTCCCCTTGTGGAATCCATTGATAAATCATGGCAAAAGGAAACCACCCCATGGAAATAATGTCTAAAGGAGACCGTCTTTATCCTCGAGAGGAAAACCAGAGAGCGGGCCCAACCTGCCTCACATACAAAGGACCACTCCTTGTTCAAATCAAAAGTGTCCATGCGGCCAATGAGAAATGGGAAAAGGGTGGTTCACCTGGAAATCTGGGGCCTGGGGCATTTTCTGGAATGTGTATAGTCAGAATGTGCAAGTGAGTCAGCAAAGAGAACGCCGGCGACCGCACCTCTCCCCCATCGAAGCAGTCATCCTTCCTGTGTGGGTCAGAAGCTTTTGTCTCCCTGCGCTGCGTGTGAGACTGATTGATCTGAAGTAAAAGTGGCACTGTCACAAAGTGGGAACACTCTGGAGAAAGCAAGAGGCATTACTGAACGGGCTGCTTCTTACCTTGTGGAAATGGCCCTGTCACTAGCCTCTCTGTCAAAGACGGGCCGTGTTCCGTGTTCTGTTTTTCTTTTTTCTCTTTTTTTTTTTTTCACTTGTGGAATAGACATTAGACCAGGTGACTTCCAAAGTCCAGCCCTGGTTGCTGGTGTTGAGTTGCTTTGAGGGTAGCTTGAAGACACACACACACACACACACACACAGGTTCATAGAAGCAGAATCGGGGCCAAAGAAAGGAGCGGGGTCCCTAGGCATTCTCGGCACTCGCACATTTTCATTACCTCTTGCCGTCTGTCTCTGTGATGACGGCTGACCTGCCTCCTTAGATAGTGTATCTGTGAACATGAGAAACCGCCCGCACCAACCGTACGACCTTTCTGCCCTTGATTGTAAACCCTCCCGGAGCCCAGAACTTTCCAGAGATACATGAGGTTTATCAGCGCTGCTCAGCTTGGCCAGACCCGACCACCCTGGGTGAGGCTGCTTTTCTAATCTGGTCTGGAAAGTGGGAACCGTGCTTCGTTTTCACCCGGCACTCACCCACTCCCGTTTCTCTCCAGCGGTTCTCGGCTTTCCCGCTTTCCACTCGGGGTTAGACGTTGCCAGGGGCCTTCCTAAAATGGAAACTGGATTGTGTCTGCTTCGATCGCCTTACTCTCCGTTTAATAAACATCAATAAATTCAGGCTGCCTCACTTTCAAAGACTCTGTAACTTATCTGACAGTAATGATTTTTAAAATTCATTGGACTTGCGTCATTCTACCTTCTTGACTATGCCCTCCGGATGAGCTGCCGTGTATGGCTTCACTGGGCTCTTCATTTCTCTGCATTTCCTTGTCATTTTCTCCAAAGCATGTTCTATCTTAGACACTATCTCATCCTCTCCTCTGCCAGATATTGATTATTCATACATTCTCTGATCCCATCTGCTTCAGCTGTACGCATTGTTATGTCTTTGTAGGTCTTCTTTCCTTTGACGACAAGGACAGCCTGTGATTCCCACAACTCAGTGCTCTCCACCGGGCCTCCTCCCTTTCCAGAGCCTGAAAGCATTGCCGTGGGCTGGGTGCTTCTCTTCCACAGGAGCTTTCTTTCTCGTCTTAACTCTTCACATGCACCGTCACTTGTGTCCAGGATCTTCCCGACGTAGCTGCCGTCACAAACATGTGTTCCAGGCTGTTCTGATAGGAGGTCTTTCTCTTGTGGCATGACAGAAAAGAGATAGGGAACAAACAAAAAAACCAGTGAGCTCCTCAGTGCTATGGTTTCCCTTGGGGGAGATGATGGGAAGAGAGCAGGGGTCAACATCTTGCAAGGTGCTCGTGCTCCGGCTGTGTGTGCTAGACTGCTCTTGCTTTCTGGTCTGTGGAACATTCCCTCCATGCTACCTCACCAAAGGCCGTTTTGATGCGTTCAACTCTTGAGCCTGGCTTCCATTTCTTTCTTTCTTTCTTTCTTTCTTTCTTTCTTTCTTTCTTTCTTTCTTTCTTTCTTTCTTCTTTCTTTTTTTTTTTTTTAATTTGACAGAGATCACAAGTAGGCAGAGAGGCAGGCAGAGGGAGAGGAGGAAGCAGGCTCCCCACTGAGTGAAAAGCCTGATTTAGGGTTCGATCCCAGGACCCCCTGGATCATGACCTAAGCCAAAGGCAGAGGCTTTAACCCACTGAGCCACCCAGGCGACCCTGGCTTCCATTTTTGACAGCTGCCTTCTTGACCACTGATCACATAGGCTTCCTCCTGCCATTTTTTTTTTTTAAGATAACTTTTCCAGGGACGCCTGGGTGGCTCAGTTGGTTAAGCAGCTGCCTTCGGCTCAGGTCATGGTCCCAGCATCCTGGGATCGAGTCCCACATCGGGCTCCTTGCTCAGCAGGGAGCCTGCTTCTCCCTCTGCCTCTGCCTGCCATTCTGTCTGCCTGTGCACGCTCTCTCCCCTTCTCTCTCTCTGATAAATAAATAAAATCTTAAAAAAAAAAAAAAAAAGATACCTTTTCCAACAAATCAAAAGTTCATCAGCATGGTGGACTCCTTCCAGGCCTAACATGAGTAAATATTGTTGGACCATTTCCGTTTTCTAGAGAACTAATATACAGTTGCTAAGTGTGGAACACATGATCAGCTCCCTTCCTGTCTGTTTCAGCTGTGATGACGCCAATCCTGTAGCTTGAAAATCCCCACCGACGGACACTCTTTTGCGAAAATACACAATTTAAACACGCATTTCTGACAAAAAGGAAAAAAATGTTAAGTCCACCCTAGTTCTGTCTGGACAAGCACAGAGAGAGGCGTGTTGGATTGCCAGGCAAATATTTTCTCCTAGTTTTGCTCAATGAACTTGATTCACTGTAGGGCTGTTTTCCCACCTGCGCAGGAGAGGTGGGCTGTCTCTGAACCACCACTGCCCCACTCTCTGCGGGGCCCGGGTGTGAATCATCATTTTCATGAATGAGAAGAATGGCGGGGGGGAGGGAGACAAGGAGCTTGTTGCTAAAGCCCTCAAACAAGGCAAACATTTTGTGAATAATTTTTATATAATATATGACGGGTTGACTTTTTGGTTTTGTTGTTTTGAATGGAATGCAAAGAAAAAAGAACTTGTTTCAACAAAAGTTCTATCTGATATCCTATTCATATGCCCATTCTTTGTAAAATGTTTGGCAACTTTTCCAGGGTGCAGAAAAGGCACAGTGTTGAATCATGCTGCATGCGAGCCTTGTATCCGTGCGGGCATGAAATGCAGTGCAGGAGACTGTCAGTCCCGTAAGGACAGATCTGACCGGAGTATATGACCGCTTAATTTCTGAGGAGAGTTAGAGTTGGGATATACTTTGCCACTGACCCAGTGCAGGTAGTAGAGGTTTGGAGAAAAATCAGAAAAGCCAACAGAAGTGTTGAACAACTTTGTTAGAAATAAAGCACATCAAATTTCTTCCTCACTGATGTCTGGTTTTGCCGAATGTATACCTCCGTGAGAGTCCTCCCCCACCCGGGAATAAGAAGCAACAGGGTAATAAAACTAAATAATACTGATGTTTAATCCTTTCTTCAGGTCTGGCTAGCTCTTACCTCCTCTAATCACCTGAGCTCAGTGGAAGATCTTACCTTTTCCGTTGAACACCTTCCATGGCTGCGTCCTCCTGAACTCCTGACCTCCTGCCTTCACACCCCTGTGGTTTCATGTTTCCACTCTTAGTTCACGCTTTTCTCTCCCCAAACCCCTCGCTGGGTGAAAGGCACCTCTTCTGTGCCTCTAGATCACGCCAGATACAATTCTGTTTGCACCTTCCTCAGTTCTATCGACCAGAGGTGCTCAAAGGAAAAAACTGTGCCATTCATTCATCAGTCATTCATTCAACCAAGATTTATTAGATTCCTGTTATGCGCTAAGTACTTCTTTAGAGGCTAGAAATGACCTGGTGAACAAGACGGGGGAGACTTATCCTCTAGCAATATATACTCTAGCAGGACAGCTAAAATGAAACAAACAACAAAGCTAGCAGGAGAGGTACCATTTAAAAAAAAAAAGAAGAAGAAGAAGAAGAAGAAGTTATGATACCCAGGAGAGTGCCTGCTGATTTCTACTGGGTGCTTAGTCTTGCCTAAGTAAAGATTTTGCCTGAGTAAAGACTTTGAATGCAAGGAGGAGCCAGCTATGTGAAGATCTGGGGACAGCATCTGGTTTGGGACAAATGCATGTATAAGGCCCTGGGGAAAGGAAGAAGCATGTTGAGTTACAAAACTGACAAAGGGCCATGAGGCTGGTGAATAGAATGTCCCTGCAGAAGTCAGGGGTAGGTCATGAAGGGCGTGATGATCAAGTAGAAGTTGGGATTTTATTCTTTGTGTGATGGGAGACCCTGGGACAGTTCTGAACAAGGTATAGGATGAGCTTTGCAATTCATTGAAAACACTGGGGCTCTGGGTGGTGGATGGATTTTGTTGTGTCTCCCCAGAGCCCAGCATATCTACTCTGTTTCATCAGGACAGTCAAGCCATGGTACTTTTCTGTCCAGGAGAACTGCCTTTTCCGAGGTACGCAGCCCCCCAGTGAAAAGGAAAATCCAATGTCATTTCAGCCCAACACGCGGCGCTGAGCCAGAATTCCTCTCTCGGTCTCTCCTATCTATTGGCCTATTTCCAGCTTTTTTAAACATCTTGAAATCAAAATTGCTTTTTACATTATTTTTTTTCCAGTTCCATAGATAATACGTTTGATTTTTGCTCACCCCAATTATCTCAACTTGGACGACCTCAGACGGTTGAAAAACCGTCTCTAGGCAAGGCCACAAGGTGGGGCAATAATAAGGAATTCAAGGACGGACTTGTGGTCTCTTCTGAAGTCCAAGTGTTCACTTTCTAGAACGTGCTGAAAACAGTCATCCCGGCTTGTCCTCATTCGGTGACTTTCTTCCAAGGGTCTTTAACCAGTCCTTCTGTGAGCTAACAGAAGCTGGCATTATTAGAAATGGAACTCAAGATGCTGAGCAGGAGGGCACACACTGTGGTACCCGAGAGATGAGCTTCCCACAGCCTGCTTCTCGCGGCTGGGTGGGCAGCCGTGTGGTGCTCGTCCTGTTCTCTTCGCTCCCTCTCACATCCGGTAGTGGTGCCTTCAGTCCGTGCTGGGGAGTCTTAGATGCTGTGTCAGACACTTACCAACCCCCGCACCTGGAGGGGCATCCTTTACAGCAGGGGAGTGGGGAGTGGACTATAACACTTTATGAAAATATACTAACATGATTTGAGAAGTTATGCATTTCAGAATTAAAGTATAGCTTTGAGTTGTAATGGTCGATGTTGCTGCCCATGTGGGGAATGCGATCCTGTGAGTCACCTTAAGACACAGGCGCTACTGCTCTTCCCTGGTCCTGCAGCCAAGCCCGGCTCCCTCCTTAGGAACACGTAGTCTATTCCAGCTTTTCTGAATCACTTGAATCCACACACCCTTGCCCTTCTAGTAGAAGTTAGGCGCTTTGTAAATAGCAAGTCCTTTGAAAAATGCAAAGTTGTTCCGGCCTTTTGAAGAGAGCATACTTGAAATTTACATTCACAAAGAGCGAGGTCTTTTGTCACAGACTGAGATGCAGGAACAGCAGTGACAGTGAAGCGAGGTGTCACCTGGTGTGCTGAAGAGCAAAGAAGGGCCAGTCCCCGGGGGACCACTCGAGGATGTGTTTGTTCTTTCTAAAGCAGGAAGTTGCAACATCCATTCATTTATGTTATGTTATGTTATGTTATGTTATGTTATTTTACTTTATTATTTGGCTTTTTTTTATCATTACGTTCAAGCAGCATGTAGTACATTATCAGTTTTAGACATCCATTCATGTCTAACATACTTCTGACATTTTTCTCATTATATTGGTTAGAGAACTGGGATGTTGTGAGAAAAAAAAAAAAAAGAGAGATCATTAAAAAGCTTTGAAATCTCAGAGAAAACTGTTATGGTTACAGTTCTAGTCCATTTATTTCTAGTTTCCAAGAATATGTGTGTCTATATACATTTATGAGTATATAGTGCCCCTGCTTACACACACACACACACACACACACACACACACACAGCTGACCCTGAACAACACTTGGGTTTGAGCTGCACGGGTCCACCTACTTGTGGATATTTTTCAATAAAGACAGTACAGGATTGTGAATGTATTTTCTCTTCATTGTTTTCTTAGCAGGATTTTTTTTTCCTCTGGCTTGCTTTATTGTCAGAGTACAGTCCGTAATATGTATTATATACAAAATATGTGTTCATCAATTGTCAAGGGTCAGGCTTCCGGTCAACGTGGGCTATTAGTAGTTGAGTTTGGGGGGGGATGAGAAGATATACACAGATTTTTTATTGTGCAGGAGTTGGCACCCTTAACCCCTACATTATTCAAGGGCCTCCTATACCTTCTTTAACAAAATTGTTATTGATGTTTATATTTTGCATAAAATATAAATGTTCTGTGTTCTTTCTACAAGAGCAACTGCTAGTTTTCGCCTTAAGCCAAATGCTGGACAGGTGGTTTTAACTGCCCTCAGTCCGGCTTTTTTTGCCATATTTGTAATATACATCATCTTGATCAATAACAGAAGACAAATTAGATTGTAGGAAACTGAAAAAAAAAATTCCTTCCTCCTGTTTAGATGCCTTTCTTCATCAAATTAATCACATTGTTAGTTTTTACACCACAATGCACCATGCAGACTGGCTTTATTTATTTATTTATTTATTTATTTATTTATTTGACAGAGATTTCAAGTAGGCAGAAAGGCAGGCAGAGAGAGAGAGGAGGAAGCAGGATCCCCGCTGAGCAGAAAGCCTGATGCGGGGCTTGATCCCAGGACCCTGGGATCATGACCTGAGCTGAAGGCAGAGGCCTAACCCACTGAGCCACCCAGGCACCCTTATACTGACTTTTAAGTGGAAAAAAAAAATGCCCTTCTCAGGGGCCTAATGGCAACGTGGCTTTATAAAAAGAGCTCTGGACCAGGAGTCAAGGGGTCTGGTTTTGCACCCTAGCCCTGCTCATGATAGGCTGCGTGCCTTGCAATTCCCTTACTTTTAAAATGGAAATGTGGATTTCTGAGGGTCTTCACAACTAGAAAAGTCGACCCTTGGTTACCATCGTGTTGATATCGTGCTTTTGCAAATAACCTAAAAAAAATGGTCGGCCTGCTGTGAAGAGTAGGGAACTGTTCAATTAACTTCCTGGGCCGGCTTAAGCAATAAGCCGAGTGACCTCTGCAAAGCCGTTCCCTAATACAGAAGTAAACAATTACTCTACACAATCTTTCCTTCCACGTGCTTCCCACGGGTTACACATTAATCATCCTGTTGGTCTTTTCAGGCAAACGGATTCATTAGTTCCTTGCTGCTTCTTCCTGAGCTTCATTATACAAAGGTCAAAAGTCTAACAGACAGCGAAGGGAGAGTGTTTCTTCCTCACGTGCCGAGGAATGGTTGTATGTCCTCGGAGACACTGAAGACGGCTCCCGAATGGGTCCTTACAGCGCCGGCCCCACCTGCCTGTCCAGCTTGCCTCCCAGCTGTTTTCCCGTCCCACAGCCCGGCCTGACCGCAGCTCCTCCACAGTCCGCGCTCTCGCTTGTGGGCCTCTGCCAGGAATCCATCTCCTCTCTCCCGTGCGGACTCGGACTCTCGTTCTGCTCTCCCTTTCCAATGTTACCTCTTCTAAGAAGCTCTCGACCTTCCTCCTCCAGATTAGGGTTCATGATCTTCCTCTAAGCTATCCCACCCCTCGTGGTTACCCTCTCCATAGTTTCATCACTGTCCATCAGAAATGCCCATTGTCTATCAGTTTCCCTCCCTGGAATATAAATGCCTTGAAAAGACCCTCTTGTCTGGTTTACCATTGCATCCGTATCTAGCATGATGCCTGGCCCCTGAGAGGTATTACCAGGGAATCTATGTTACATACTGGGATGCTGCCTCTGTCTGTCTACTCCCCTCTACAAGGTCAGTGACAATGTCTAGGAGCCCAGTAGGGAGTTGATAAAAGCATCAAGAAGGAAAAGCATGGGGGCACCTGGGTGGCTCAGTGAATTAAGCCTCTGCCTGGGTCCTGGGATCCAGCCCCGCATCAGGCTCTCTGCTCAGCAGGGAGCCTGCTTCCCTTCCTCTCTGCCTGCCTCTCTGCCTACTTATGATCTCTATCTGTCAAATAAATAAATAAAATCTTTAAAAAAAAAAAAAAGAAGGAAAAGCATGAATGAGACATTTAAAAATGTGCTTCCATTGAGCCAAGGGCTTTGTACACATTATTTCATTTATGTATTTACAAAGCATCCTTTATGTATCCTGCATTCTGCTAAGCACTATGGCGATTAGCAAAGAGAAATTGGGAATCTTGTCTTCGAGACAACTGAAGGGAGATGGTGAACATGCTTGGAACAGTTAGACTACAAGTGTGTGATAAAGTGTGGGTGTATTGAGAAGGCCATGAAAGTGCAAGAAAATTCAATGCATTCTGAAACCCCCATGGGGTTAGAAGCTAGAAGGACCTGAAAGTTTCCTGTCTTTTAACAGGTGCACATTCCCTGGAGGATGGTGGTGGGAGGGAACAGATCTTTACTCTGTTTCAGACCTGGAGAAGACAGGAGGCTCCTCTCTCCTTCTCCTTTGGACTCTTGTTTGTAAGAGGAATGCAACGGACACTACTGCATCTCCAGCATGACCCTTTTAAGGGGTCGTCGCTTTGATCCTCAGTTTGAAACGTTACTCACCGCTGATTTGTCCAAAGTAGCAGAGCTCCTTTTTAATAACATATTAGGAACTTTCAGTGAATGAGCAGAATCTACTGATACAGTTGAATCTGAAAGAGAGGCAACAGGTGTTCTGGGAGACAAAATCCTGGAAGGGGCAGAATGGCTCAGAGAGGTCAGAAGACCCTGCAGGTAGGCTTTGCCACCAAGAGGTCCCAAGGGAGTATTTTCTCCTTTCCTTGAACAAATGGAGCGGTAAGGTTTGTACAAAGCAGGCCTCTGGCGTGGGTTACAGAAATCATATATTGTTCATCCAAAGTAGTAAACTTTGTCTGAAATAAAGCACTAGACTAGATATTATTTTTTTAATATTATCCATGGATTTTTTTTCTCTCCACTGTTTAGCAGATTTTCCTGGGACTGATTAGGAGTCTTCCCTGTCCAGAGTACTATAAATGTGTTTTCTTGGCCGCGGGGTGGGGCGTGGGGGCCGGATAGAAAGACCCAGAGTGGAAGAAGGAACATCTTGCTTTTAAAGCATCTCTGCTTAAGAGGCCATAGGAAATAAATTACATTTCCCAGATTTGATTTTTAAAGACTTACTGTCTCTGGAAAACAAGACATTCAGGTGAAAGTGCATGTGAAGACACAGAGATCTACATTTAAAAATAATAATAATAATAAATCCGTTCCTTTCTTTTGGGATGGCAATAGAACATAGGTGTAATTTAAATAAAGCCAAGGAAGAAGCATTTTCTTATGGTCTGCGAAGTTTTCTGTTAAATACATCAGACACTTGGCACCCAGAGAGCTGTAACCTCCCCTCCTTGATTGAAACTTAATGCAAACCTGTTTATTCTTATCATCCAGTTATTTTTAAGATTGTTTTGGTTTGCGACCTAGGAATCACCAGAACTCTTAGCCTGAGGTGACAGAACATAGCAGGATAACGCAGACAAAACAGAACAAACACGAAGATGAAAAGGAGAAACTCTGTCCCTGCCGTAACTATGCTCTTCCGTAAGGAATGCTGGGGAGGTGATCAGTGAAGGAAATCAGGACAGGTTGCTGTGTATCCGGGCGAAGTGACATCTCTCGCTGCAGTTCCAGCATTTAGCCATTGCTCAGCTTTATTTTCCCCTGAAGCAGCAGAGGGTGCTGTGCCAACAGAATTGAGGAGATCGCGAAGTTTCTGGGTAAGGCCGGGACTCAGGGCTGCTCTCCATCCTCGGGCTACTTGTTCTTGCCCCAAAGGACTGGGAAGAGGGGAAAAGGTACATACAAAGGCCATGCCAAAGGGCATAGGTAAGCCAGCAAGTCCTGAGAGAACGTGGGACATGATCCATTTCTGCTAAAACTCTCCTAAAATACTATTTTTTATTTAAAGAATTTATTTATTTATTTATTTGACAGAGAGAGATTACAAGTAGGCAGAGAAGCAGGCAGAGAGAGGAGGAAGCAGGCTCCCTGCAGAGCAGAGAGCCTGATGCGGGGCTCGATCCCATGACGCTGGGATCATGACCTGAGCCGAAGACAGAGGCTTAACCTCTGCCACCCAGGACCCCCCTAAAATGCTATTTTGAAGTATCTGGCAGAAGTCAAAGGGATGACAAGCATTCAGGAATTGCAAGGTAACTGAGACTTTATCTTTCTGAAAACAGAAGGGCAGCAGTTAGGCAAGGGGGAGCCTCCAGTTTGCGAAGCCTTCTGGTAAACGGTGATGTGATTACTATCCTTTTATTACCGTTGGCGCTTCCTCTTTGAATACGCCGTGTACTGGATGACAAATTCTACCGTTATAGATTTGAAATCTATCTTGACAAGGCTATGCCATGCTGTTTTAGTATCACACATTTCAGAGCCGGATGGCCCCCTTGGGGCCTCGAGGCACCATATTAGTGTTTGGACATAAAGAGATGTTGGCACCCAGAGGGGAAGAGACTTGAGAAACCTTCTCTCTTGTTAGTGGTAAGGAAGGTCAGGACTGACACCCAGTGTCCTCACCCCCGGGAGCCAAAGTTCCCTATTTCGCGGGCCTGCTGTGAGGGTCAGTGTCTTATATGCTGAAAATCCATAATCACACTCTCACACTATAATCATAGATCAGTGTAGCCTCCAAGCGGTTCATACACATTATCTCACACCTACCTACCAAAACAGCTCTTGAAGATATATCAGGCGGGGAAGCCTGCGTGGCTCAGTTGTTAAGCGTCTGCGTTCGGCTCAGGTCATGATCCCGGGGTCCTGATATCGAGTCCCACATCAGGCTCCCTGTTTGTAGGAAACTGCTTCTCCCTCTCCCACTCCCCCTGCTTGTGTTCCCTCTCTGGCTGCGTCTCTCTCTATCAAATAAATAAATAAAATCTTTGGGGCGCCTGGGTGGCTCAGTGGGTTAAGCCTCTGCCTTTGGCTCAGGTCATGATCCCCGTGTCCTGGGATCGAGTCCCGCATTGGGCTCTCTGCTCTCGGCAGGAGGCCTGCTTCCTCCTCTCTCTCTCTGCCTGCCTCTCAGCCTACTTGTGATCTCTGTCTGTCAAATAAATAAACAAAATCTTTAAAAAAAGAAAAGAAAATATATCAGGCGTCTGTTTGCTCAAAGAAAGGCTGCCCAGTTTCGTGACTGGTTAACTGAGATGTTAAATATCTGTTTGCGGTTCTGTGTACCGTGTGCTACCCGTTTCCCCTAGTCCGTCCATCAGATTTCTATTTAGCCCACTTTTCCCACCTGGAAGCTCATTTCTTAGTTCCTGATTTTGCTCTGTCGTGTGAACGGTGGAGTAAAGTTCAGCTGAGTCAGAGTAGGGAGCCTTGGCCGGATTCACGGGGTTGTGTAACACCTGCTTCCCAGGAGGCCCCGCTGCGAGTGATGGCGTGGTGAACAAAAGGGGAGCCGAGGCTGCTGATGGAAGGTGAAAAGTTCAATGGCCCAGAGAAGTCCCTTGCACGTGTCTCTCAAGCCTGAGAACCTGAGGAACACCGTCCAGGTTACCTGACATCTGGGATGGGGACTCTGAGAGTCTCTTTAGGGCATCCATGCACTTCTCTTAACACACATCCCTCAGTGTGCTTAAAGGAAAAGACAGACGGAGGCAGCCCCATCCCTTATAAAGTCTGGGCAGCTATTTTCAGGGACCCTGATGGGAACAGGAACATCATACCTGGGGTCATGTTGTGAAAGTGTAGATTTCAAATTTTTTTTTTTTTAAGATTTTATTTATGTATTTGACAGACAGAGATCACAAGTAGGCAAAGAGGCAGACAGAGAGAGAAGAAGGGAAGCAGGCTCCCCGCTGAGCAGAGAGCCTGATGTGGGGCTCGATCCCAGGACCCTGGGATCATGACCTGGGCTGAAGGCAGATGCTTTAACCCACTGAGCCATCCAGGTGTCCCTAGATTTCAAATTCTAGTCTGCCTTTCCTAGATGATTTGGGGTAGGAGGACAGCCCCCTGAAGTTTGCACAGTAAAGCTAAACTGGGAAGCCTGTCTTGAGTTGCAGGAAGGAGTGAGCCCAGGAGCCTCAGAGGTGCCCTGAAAGCTGCCTGTCTACAAGGGAGAGAAGGTTGAGAGCAGCAAACCCCCAAGAACCAGACCAGATAGATGGTCTTCCAGGTGCTTAAAACACTCTAAACCTGGGCCTTACCAGCCTGAGGGAGCTAAACAAGAAGATAATCGATGCTGTTAAAATTTTGAAAAAGTTGATGGAGAGAATGATCTTGTTCACTGTTTGATCACTCCAGGAGACTCCCAGGAAGCTCAGAGATTTTTTTATTTTTATTTTTTTAATTAAAGGGAGTAACAGTTTATTTAGTGGGTAAAAAAAAAAGCATAAGGAAATTATACCAAGAAAGAACATAGGCTAATAGGCTTAAGGAGGAGTTTATAAATCATATATCCCCAATGGAAAACGAAGAAAATTAGGACTAATTTTGACATTATCCCTATTTTATTTTTACTATACCCTTCAATTTATAGAGGTTTTCTGTATATAAAAGGCACATTATGCATATAAATATGAATATAATGTTAATATATAATAATATCCTCCCACAGATTACCCACCAGTGTTCATGTCAGTTATAGAATATCATACCCACTCACAGACCGAGGAGGGGGGATGGTATGTGTGAAAGAATCTAAGATTTTGGGGCCAGACACACCTGGCCTAACCCTGACTTTGCTACTTAAGAGCTACGTGATTGTGAGCAAGTTCATTGAAATTGTTAGATACTGTTTTCTTCATTTATAAAAAATACATCTATCTATCTATCTATCTATATATATATCTCCACATCATGTTATTGTTGTAATTTTGAAATTAAATATATAATTGAGTGAAACTGGCAAATGATTGGCAGGTTGTAGCTACTCCATGGATCTTTGCCTCTTCCTTCCATGGGCAGAAAGAATTCTGGCATTATCTTATTTGTAATTATTAGCTTTTATTGTCTTCAGATAATGTTTCTAGACCTAGCCTTTCAGTTTCTTGTGAGGGAGCTAGTTAGCCCCTGAATATGTTTGTGCAAAAATAGATTGCTCATCCAGACCTCAAAAGGCACGTCATCATTACATATCTCCAGGACACGTGTAGAGTCTTGTTTTTAATTTCTTGGGTAATCTGATGAGTTAATTCTGATAGTGTCTATCGACAGCATCAACTTTAAAGGCAGAATGGATTGGTGTTGTACTGCCAAAGTTCTCTGAGGAAAGTAGTTCCCTTCCTAAAAGTTTGGGTCATCTTTATTTTTTCTTAATTATTATTATTATTTTTTTTGTAGTGGTGGTAGGGAAAGAATCATTCATATACTATTGCTTCTTGGGAATCTGATTCTTCTTAGGAATGTGCTGAGTTACCAGATGATGCAAGCACCCTGATACTTGATGATACATGAAAAATACAACACCGATAAGATCTATTGGCAAGTAATTGATTGTTACATAAGACCTTGATTGGCTGAGCTCAGTCCACTAGTCAATTTCAACATTACCTCCTAAATCACCAAGACTGAGCCTGGGTGGCTCAGTGGGTTAAGCTGCTGCCTTCGGCTCAGGTCATGATCTTGGGGTCCTGGGATCGAGTCCCGCATCGGGCTCTCTGCTCAGCAGGGAGCCTGCTTCCTTCTCTCTCTCTCTCTGCCTGCCTCTCGGTGTACTTGTAATTTCTCTCTGTCAAATAAATAAATAAAATCTTTAAAAAAAAAAAACTTACTGGCTAAATCACCAAGACAATAGGAAGGAAAGCCTTACTATGACTTATCTTTCCCCCAAAATGTGGCAATACGATTTTATAGCTTATTGATAATGACACTTCTGTGAAATCAAAAGTAGTTCCACATTAGAAGATGGAAGATATGTCAACCCTTTCTGCGCCCTTCTACCAAATTGGTTGAAGCTCATGTTCTTGAGCACCATCTTTTTACCCTGGTAAGGTTGCAAACGTTAGGGTCATGTTGACCATGAGTGAAAACATCTGACAGCAATGCTATTCTGTTTTTTGGTTTTGTTTCTTTTTCCTTCTCTACCACATCCTCTGATAATGATGTCCATGGGCTGGAAACACTGTGAAGAGAGAAATATTTAGTTGAATTTATTTTAAATGAAACCAATAGCTTCACTAGTGATCTCATAACCTCAAAGCACTTTAACAAACTGAGTAATCATTGAGGATGCTAAATATAGTAAATACAATGTTTAAAACCTTCACAAATAAATCCATACTTAAATCTGCTTCTACCACTAAGTAGCTTTGCTTTTGATGTACCTTTTAAAATCATGGATTTCTTGATGGAGGTATTGAGTTTGGTTCTAACTGTTACTTTCTGCTTGTTTGATTTTTTTCCAATTTATATCAGTTAGGGCTCACTCTCTGAGACATTTTATCACACCTGGAAGGAAGATGCTCTCATGACTGGAACGATGTCCAGGTGCCCAAAGGTCCTCCTTAATCCTTAGCTCAATTAGTGATTGTATATCTCAACCGTGAGCAGGTTTAAAATAAGTCCGAAAATATAGTTCCTTTCCTTGTATAGGTTTTTGGAATATAATATGCACATTATTATAAAATTATAAGCTTTAAAAATATAACATACACTGTATCATTTTGTTGGTACTAAATTGGGATACTACTCATTTAAGTATATGCATATCCATCTGTTTTTAAAAATGTAATCATGGACATGGATAGGTCACAGATTATAATTTGTAAATGTATTAAGAGAGAGCACCTGTAAGGAAAAAAAGTTGTTAAGTAGTCACCTTTTCCTTCACCCACTCATTCCATATATTCGTTTTAGGACTAAAGTTAGATGATACGAATAATTAGCTTTAGGCATGAGAGATGTGATGCCTCTGTCTTCTCCAGTGGAGTCCTGGGCATCACGTCTGCTGCTGGCTCACTCAAGGCTTTTGTGGTTGTTGTTGAACATGATTCTAGAGCAGCTCGGGAAAGAAAGAATATCCTTTAGCTATAGCCACTTTTTGGTTATAGGAGACTGAGCACGTAGTGAAATGGAGCCTCATTTGTTACCTTCTGAGTATTTTTTTTTTAACATAACAGATATTTTGCTCTATAGGACCAGTTCTTACTATTTTCTTATACATACATAGCAAAAGTAGATTAAGTACTTCGCAGGAATGTGTACTATTCTTAGACACCAAAGGCACTGCTGGTTTGGGGCACCACCTCTGCATCTAGGCAAAACTAAAGCCTAGAGATGAGAGACCGGAGAATGAGTGCCATCCCAAACCCCTACGAAGCATAGCCCTTCAGTACAGTCATTTTCCTTAATAACCTTTCACAAGAGTAAGGCAATTATGAGATGTGTTGGGTTTCGCCAAACGCTTCTTAAAAAGCCACATAAAAATGTGTATGAGGTCACCTCTGATTCCAAGCAGAGAGGGTCCCTCCCCCCTTCCCTGACCCATACTACTCCACACCCTACCCTGAACCCCACCTTCCCTCCAATCCAACTAACTCACAGAAGTTTAATTTTCCTTTCCAAAAGCAATGTACTTGAAATTCCTATTCTTAGTCCTGTGTATTTTGGTTCCCTCTTTGATTTTCCTTCTCTCCCCCACCCCCCAGGTTTCCTGTTGATACCAACTTGAGTCTCAAAGGGTTTCCCTTTGCTTCTTTTGGAAAAAAAAAAACCTAAAGAAAAGAGATGAATTTAGAACCTATAGGGTGGAAAATAAGAATCATGAAAAGGCAGCCCTAGCATGCAAGAGTGCAGAAACAGGGCTGCCCACCCATCTCTTCCAGAAGCCTCCTCCCTGGGAGGGCATTCCTTTAGAACAGAAGCAGCATCCATTCCACAGGGATTTGAGAATGGTGAGCTCTGAGTGATAAAAGGCTGAGTCATAGGTTATCAATGTGCAGATTATTCCTTTGCCTCTGTCTTGAGGGCATGCAAGCTATTTTTCTTTTTAACTAAATTGTTGGAATTTGATTCATTTCCTCTTTTCTCCTTAACCTCTGGGCTCTCAAATCTAGAATTTTGTGTTTCTCTCTATAGGAGAGGTTCCAGGTTGGGGCTCATTCCAAGGAGCCTAAGGTTGCTGTCAGAGCTACACGAGCAAATGGCTGGTGGACACGAGCTCTTACAGAGATCCCTCCAAATGTGGCCAGGCTCTGAGAAGCCCGGTGTGGGATCAGGAACAAAGCCTACCTTCAAATGAAGTTGTTACAACTGCAGTTGCTGCCGATTCTCGAAGTGTTTGTCTGGCCAATCCTTACCACTCATCTTCTCCATCTGCCTCTCCCAGCCATGATGTAAGGGGAGAGCTAATCAAAAGGTAAACCAGCCAAGGGACTGGAAATGACAGGATGAGTTCGCAGAAACATCCATCTTCAGGAGGTTTTTGTCAAAGCTCTCTAATGAAATTTCCAACCTAGAAACTCAGCCAGGTTCTGGGACCTTCAGGTCCATGGAATTTGCAAGGCCCGGCTTACTCGGTATTGAGCGGTCTTCACCCCTCTGTGATGTATGGCTAGGAAGGCACATTGCCTCCCCTCTGAGGGTCCTTACCTGCAGAGAACAGATATCCACCCTGTAAGCAGGGGGAGCTCCAAATGGTGCAGGAGGCAAGTCGCTGGTTGGGGATCTGCTTCCTCTATCCCTTGAAACCATCTTGCTTGGTAGAGAATTTTAAGTGTTGAGTGGAAAGGTGTCTTGCTTGGGCTTGCTTCTGAGTACCGGGAATCCAGCTTTTCTGCCTTGAATTGTCTGAGTTAGGTTGTAGGTGTGTGGCGGAGGGAATGGGTGGAGGCTTCTCAGTAATGGGGAAGGCATCTTTGAAACAAGCCGAGATGCGGAGCTGGGATTCTGGGAAGCAAACATTTCTTCCCAGCACCGAACTTTGATGGGAGGATACTTTGATATCTGTGGTTGCAGAATAAATATGATTCACTCTGGGGATTCTGCATTGCAATTAAATAAGCCAGAAAAAGGCAAATAAAAAAATCTGAAAAATTATCCGTAAATACTTCTCAGCAGTTTCAGAAGGGCTCCCAAGGGCTTTCATTCCTTCCCAGTCATGATTTATTTAAAATATTCAGACTATTATCATGTTTTTGGTAGTGTTAATAGAGCAGCTGAGAATGTAGCCCCTCTGTTCGGTGACAGAGCTGCCTCTTATGAGCTGTAAGCCCTTGAGAAAGGTATATAAATCTCTGTGCCTCACTAATAGCAACTGCAAAGTGGGGAATAATACTATGATGGATTTCAGAAGGTCATTTTAATGTTTAAATTAGATTATAATACTTAATATTAATTGACTGCATTGGAGCCAAACATTGTTCTGAATGCTTCTTAAGTCTTATTTTGTCATCATCATCATGACATCAATCCTCATTATTTGTCATGTTGTGTTACAAGGAGCCATAGACAACTTTGATTCCACCAAGAATGGAATTCAAGACATAAAAAGGCATATTAAGGATTTTAATCATCTTCTGGAGAGCCAAGCAAGACGCAACCTTTACCGCAAAGTTCTGCTCATCTTTTGAGCAGGGTTTGCAAGGGTTAGGTGCAGAGAGTCATCATTAGCAGCAGCTGTTAAAGGAAAGAGAGAGACGGTAGAGGTACCGCAGACTGGAGGAGAGCCTAGAACCCGTGTCACCTATCTGTATCACTTTAAATAAATTATTCAATTTCACTGGGCCCCGATACAAAGGACTCTTTCTTAAAAAACGATAAATAAGGGAGCTAAATTAGATGACATCAAATGTTTCTTTCACCTCTAAGATCTTAACTATTACTCAGTACATACTCTATTCAGAGCGTCTATTCCCACAAGACATCACTGGTAGCCGAAGACTGTGCCGTGTACCTATTTTTTAGTGTGGCAGCGCACACTCTGGTCATGGGTACATAATTCATCCTTAGGTCTGTCTTAAGTCCTGGCCTGATTTTGTCCAACTGATGTCTTCTCTACCCTTCAGACATCAGAGATTTTTAGATGAAACAGTGAGGGACTGCTTGCACTGACCTCTACGTTTTCCTATAGCAGTCGGGCCAGTGAGTTCTAAAATTGGATTTGACAAAGTATGTTAGGAACAGGGTTAAAATCCAGATTATACTCTTAAAGTTCTGTAAGGATAGGTGGTAAAGTCGTATCTCGGAACCGTTTTATCTTCGCGTTATAAAGCAATCTATGAATAAATAAGATTATTTAAAATGTAAAAAAAAATCATGTTCAAGCAATATCATTGATTGCAAGACAACTCTGGCGACGAGACAAATCCTTGAAATCTCAACAGCCCTACAATGTGCTGAGATTTTGTTTTCAATAGATAGAGCCTCATAAAGAGGTCTTGGGCATTCTACTAGTCAGTGGAATAAAATAATGAGTCACATAGAAGTCCTCCAGCTATGCACCGGACCAAAACGTCCCTGACTGCCTGTCCTATTTCAGAGGACTGGGCTCCCGAGAGCAGTGCAGTGTTGGCACAGAGATGAAAGACAAAGGGTTCCTCCCGGTTCCTGCTCCTTTGAACCTGAGTCAGACCAGAGAGGAAGAACAATGATGTAACCCAGGAGAAACAAGGCTGTGATCCAAGTTTTCTCCCAGATGCTAACAATATTAACTTGTATGGCATAATTATGCCCAGATGCTATAGCGACAGGGAAGCAGAAATATCTGAATTCTGTAACTGAATATGGTTTTCTTGGTTGTTGTTTTGTTCTTTTAAGGGCAGCAAAGAAAAAGAAACTCAGTCCCATGGCTTTAACATCTCAGGTCTTGGCACGTTTCTGCCAGGGGAAGTGATAGTCTCTCTGTGCCCTTTCTGCCTCAACTGCTTCATAAAGACTGGCTTCGGTGTTGGATAACATAGTTTTGAGGAGAGCTTGACACTTAGTATCCCAGTCAGAAGGGATAAGTAGGTCACTGAGAGGCTGGAAACTATGCATGTAAATTATAGTTGGATCTTCTGAAGAAGTTTGACTTGGATAGAGAAGTAGAGACATGCTTTCAAATACTTGCAAACATGTCAAGAGCTTCCTTGGTTTCTGTTTTTCTAGATGGCATAACAGGTGAAATAAATCTGAAAGACAGATTTCAGGTCACCATACCGAGACCCTTTCTAAGTGCTAAACATCGTAGAAATGGGGCAAGTAGCCTTAGGAGGTGATGAGCTCCTTGTCATTGATGGGAAGCAGAAAGAAGCCGGTTGAGTATTTGCCAATAATGCTGTAAACACGATTTCCATTGTTCCTGGAATTTGGAAGAAAAAAAAAAAAAAAGAACTCATCAACACTCTCATGATGAGAAAACTGAACTGAGGGTGAAATATGTAGGATTTTTGTAACCAGTTACCTCTCTTCAAATCTCTAATGTGAAAAGAATAAAACTAATGCTTAGACGTTCTTGAAGAAGTTAGCAGAAAGGACTATTGCATAAAGATAGAATGTCCCAAATTGAGACAACATCTTCTGAGAACATGGTTGTCCCTTTCAGTAGAGTGAGGATAATATTGGCCACCCAGTTTACCTCATGGAGATTTGTGAAAGTCTGTGGCTCCGTATTTTTAAAGAGCTTTGAGTGGTGGCAGTGGTTACTTGTGTCCCTGCAAATGCTTTGGAAAGGCATTTATTTTGATCAGAATGCCACTCGGAATCTGTAGGCTGGCCTCATGAATCCCTTGGGGAGGATAATGTAGTTCAAATCTGTTATATCTTATCGTATATTTAAAAATAATAATATGTAGCATAGTAAATAAAGTACTTGGTTTGATGCCCTAGTTTTAGAGTCATTTCATTTTCTGGAAAAAGGAAACTGGCCACACGGAGGTCCAAATTACTTTAGTTTTATAGTTCCAAATGTCTGTGGGGCACCAAGCCAGGTCATTTAAAATTATGTCAGATTGTTTCATTTTAAATTCATTTTGTAAAAAAAAAAAAAAAACACAAAAAAACTCATCTCTGGGGAGAATGGACAGCAAAAGCAGGACCATCACAACAGCTGGATGTGCAAAAAAACAAAAAGACTGGTATTTTTGAGCAACCTAGCAAGGTTGCTGGAGTGTGTACTGTGTTGGGTTCTGGAGGAGAATCAAGCATGGATTTACACAGTGCTCTGAGCACAGTAAAGGTCCAAGCAATGGGAAAAGCCTAGTTAATCATCTCGGAATTATGAATTCTTCTTTGTTGTTTGACTTTGGAGTCACTATCTCTAGCTGACCTCTGAGGAAGGTTGAATATGTGTGCAGAACCAGTGCTTTCCTGTGAGGTAGCAGAAGAAACTTCTGACTTGGGAGAAACCCTTGAAATTTACAGATGATCACCAATTATTCTTGGGCTCATCAACCACAGTATCAAAATGATTTTATAATAAAACTCAAACCTCAAGGGATAACAAGATTCCAAAATATGAGTTCTATCTAAATAATATTTCCAGTCTAGCTATATATTCGCATCCGTGTAGAAAAGTGGGTGAAAAAAGTTTGAAAACATTTCCGAAAATATGTTGAAATTAGTGACCACTGTGTTCAAAAAGACATTCAAAAAATGGAAAACACGTCAGTTGATAAATGAGTCATTGACAGGTGTGTTAAGAGAGAAAACAGCTCTAGACTGAGATGGCGCTCTGTTCCGGTTTATGAGATCGGCAAGCCGTCCCTCCTGGGAATTTCACCTTAGAATGTAGTCCTGCTTAGATGAACTCCCCCATCTTTCACCATTCCAGTTAAAAGGAAACAAAAATAAAAAACAAAACAAAACTCTCAGGTATGGAATTAGTAAGGACAAACAAACATTGCAGGTTTGATTTAGAACTGTATGGAAATAAAATGTGTAGCGTAGAACAATGCTGCAGCCTTTAGGGATTGTTCCCTAGGTCTTTGCTGTCAGGGTCAGTATTCTAGGTGGACAGAGCATTCCCTGAATCAAGAGTGAAAATTCTGTTCTCAAACCCATTAGTTAGCATTTGTCCATGACCTTGGACAAATCACTTAACCTTTCAGAGACTTGAGTTTTCACAAATAAATGATGATAGGGTCTAGACAGTTGCCTTGGGTCAAGTTCTTTTGTGAACAGGCTCTGAGGTGTGTGTTTTATTGGGGTGCTCCAGGAACACCTGTGAGGAAGTGAAGGTGGCAGAGAGAATGAATTCCTTGGCAACAGAGTCCTCGCTGTTCCTACCAGCTCCGGAGCTGGGATGGACTTTGGAGTAGTCCTGAACTGCACAGGAGTCAGTCTTGAGACATTTGTATGTCCCTTTGTCAGATGATTGAGGCTGTCCTCCAGGAAAAGGTGTGGCAAGAGAACCCTTTCCAGCAGTTCCTGGGGAGGGAATCAGCTATGATTTGTCATCAGGCAACATTTCAAGCAGTTTGGAAAATGATAGATCTGAGCCATGTAACATAGCACCCACTATGACAATCAGCACTATTTTCAGTATTGTATTGTGCAGTTGCTAAAATCAGGGTATTTTTATATCTCATTACCCATGAAATTTATTCCCTCTGTGTATACCACTTCTCCCCCACCATCTAAATTTCCAGGCAGATTTTCTGCACTTTCATGTCTATTGAGGACAAAGGTTTTTATTCTTCAGTAGTTTTACAGTTTCTGTTAGTCATTCTTTTCAGGCAGATGAGCACTGAATGACAGTTTCTTTTGCATTTTTGTGGCATTAAAAAAAAAAACATAAAATAGTCATTATAGAAGTCTCCATGAGATGGTTTCTCCCTTCAGGTTCTGTTCCTACTAATTCCAATTTTCATTTCACGATTAGGAGAAATTTTTCTGTCTACCTTCTATCCATTGTTCATCATCCTTCCAAACAACTCATAGCCAATAATTTGTCCCTTTACAAGGCAATATTCATAATCATATTTCTTTACAAAAAGAAAGTTTTTATGTATATTCAAAAATCATATGCCCCTAGGATCTTTTTGTAAAAATGAGAATAACTTTTGAGGTAACGGAAGGAAGTGTGAGTAGTGAGTTAGTGATAGGGAAAGGAGTGTATGATTAAGAAGTGATCATCATGGACTAGTACATGGTGTGTGCGTACGGAATCATGATGACCTAGCCTTGAATACTGGACCTAGGAAGTCACTCAGGTGTCTGGATTTTTCAGGAAGTGTTCATGCCATCGATTGGTATCTTAGATCAGCTTATTGAATGAGTGATGACAGTGTTGAATGGAATGAAACATGTAAATTTGATGAAAAGGAAAAAGGAAATGCAGTAAAGGATGGAGAAGAAAGGCAGAATAACCTGTAATGGACCAACCAGCACAGTAAGATTCCATTCACAACTCCCAATCTTCCACCCCCTCGGTAACACAAACAAACAACAACACATAGACACAACAACACCTTATTCATCTTCAGCATTGATTTGTTTCATCTCCCTGAGATACTTTCTTTCCCTTTTTCTCTCTCTCTCTGAGTAGAATGTTGAATATGCCGGCCACTGGTCCAGATTTATTCCACTTTGAGAAGTTCCCGGCCCCTTGCTTGACAGCCCCAGATCCGAACTGTCACTTCTCTGTGACTGATGGTTTTCCACGGTCTTCCTTGGAGATTTTATCAGCGCACTCAGGATATTACAATCGTCATTCCATGTAACAAACACCTGTCTAATTTCTACTATGTGCTAGACACTAATCTCGGTGGTAATTTGTCTAATCCTCATTACCACTCTATGAAGGTAGTATTATTATTTTGACCAACTTACTGATAAGGACACTGAGGCATAGAAAGTTGAACACATTTCCTGTGGTCTCAGAGCTACTAAGAAGAGCTAGGATTCCAGCCCAGGGTATCTGGGCTCCACAAGACTGTAATTAGCCTCTATGCCATGTGGTCTTTCTGTCACTTGCTAATTTGTCTGTTATGCGCATTAGACTGTGAACTCCCTACTTCTCATGGGAAAAAAACCCGCTTTTTTGTTATATAAATGATACTTGCCCATTGTCGACAAAAATCAATGCTTAAAATAAACTGAAGGAAGAAAGGTTACCTGGCATACCATTATCCTGAACCTGCCTGAAATAATCATGACTAGAGTTTGGGTGTTTATCCTTTCATGTATTTGTTTAATGAACCACCCACCCACACCCAACACATATAATTAAATGAGATCATGTCATCTTTTTTTTTTTTTTTTTCCCATGGATGTTATCTGCCCTCCTCCTCCCGGAGTTGTCCGTCTGTCAGTCCCAGTAAGACTTGTTAAAAATTAAGAATATATTAAAAATATCCATTTATTTTCTTCTCTCATGGCCTCGTGTTTCACCTATTTAGTGGGGAAAATTGGTTTTTGAAAATGGGATCATATTAAACAAAATACATCATTTTTTATGTTACTTTTCTCATTCTACCACCTCTCCCAGTCACTTGGCAAAACCTCAGTGCATTCTTTTCACCGCCCACATGTCATTCGTCCCACTGTGTAGACCCCCATGCATTCAGCTGTTCTCCTGTGGCATTAACTTGGTTTTCAGCTCTGGACCATTGCAAATAATGCAGGGATGCGATCTTTAACCCTTACATTTCTGACATTGTGCTGGGAATAGTGAGATTGCTGGAATAAATATTTATTGGATTTAAAAAATGGATAGAATAGGGGTGCCTGGATGGCTCAGAGGGTTAAGCCTCTGCCTTCGACTCGGGTCATGATCTCAGGATCCTGGGATCCAGCCCTGAATCAGGCTCTCTGCTCAGCGGGGAGCCTGCTTCCCCCTCTCTCTCTCTGCCTGCCACTGCCTACTTGGATCTCTCTCTGTCAAATAAATGAATAAAATCTTTATTTAAAAATGGATAGAATAGTAGTCAGACAGAAGAAAGAATAAACTATTTTTTCTTAATTTATAGAATGGGTATGATTCTGAATGAGTCTTATATAAACAAAATTTTAGTAAGGGAATTATAATTTAAATGTATGAGGAGAGCTTACTATTAAAAAGACTCATGTGACCGGTATCTGGGTGGCTTAGTCAGTCAAGTGTCTGCCTTCAGCTCCGGTCATGATCTCATGGTTTTGGGATTGAGTCCTGCATCGGGCTCCCTGCTCAGTGGGGAGCCTGTTTCTCCCTCTCCCTCTCTTCTTCCTTCTGCTTGTGTATTCTCCTGCTCTCTGTTAATTAAATAAACAAAATCTTTAAAAAATATAAAAGACTCATGTGATAAAAAGTTTCCAAAGGTAGGGAGCCTGGGTGGCTCAGTAGATTAAAGCCTCTGCCTTCAGCTCAGGTCATGATCTCGGGGACCAGGGATCAAGGCCCGCATCAGGCTCTCTGCTCAGCAGGGAGCCTGCTTCCCCCTCTCTCTCTGCCTGCCTCTCTGCCTACTTGTGATCTCTGTCTGTCAAATAAATAAATAAAATCTTTAAAAAAAAAAAGGTTTCCGGGACGCCTGGGTGGCTCAGTTGGTTAAGCAGCTGCCTTCGGCTCAGGTCATGATCCCAGCGTCCTGGGATCGAGTCCCACATCGGGCTCCTTGCTCAGCAGGGAGCCTGCTTCTCCCTCTGCCTCTGCCTGCCATCTGTCTGCCTGTGCTTGCTTTCTCCCTCTCTGATAAATAAATAAAAATCTTAAAAAAAAAAAAAAAAGGTTTCCAAAGGTATACAACTGCCCTAATTTTTTTCCCCCTGATGAAAAATCAGTTTCTTCATATAGAATGTTTGCTTTAAGTGACCTACCTTGGAACATCATCAGAACACTTCTATCTATGTACAGTTCACTGCTCAAATACCTTTTGCTTTATGATCTTGTCCCTCTGTGTCCAGCCTGGTTTTCTCCCGCTCCTGTGTGCAAAATGTACGTTCTGCCCATACTAAGCTGCTTCCAGTCACACGAGCTCACAGGCTTCTTGATACAGTTATGTCAGCCCTCGGCTTGGAATCACATTTCTGTCAGCACACTGCCACTGGTGATTTCTGCTCCTCTTTTCCCGTGCTGAAATGCCACTTGCTCTGCAGAATTTTTTTTTTTTTTATAGATTTAGTTATTTATTTATTTATCTGAGAGAGAGAATAGCGGGGTGGGGCCGAGGGGGAGGAGAGCTCGGAGCCCCACGCGGGGCTCGATCGCACAACCCGTGAGATGACAACCCCCGAGATCTCAACATGAGCTGAAACCAAGAATTGAATGCTTAACCAACGGTGCCCTACCCCAGGTGCCCGTCCGCAGAACATTCTCAAATCTGCTCTCCTGACCACTTTCCTGCACAGTTTTCAATGTTTATGCGTTTATCCCACAGAATCTATCCTATACTTCCGTACAGTACTTAAATCTGTCTTAGCTCATTCGTATGCCCTACCGTACAAGACTGTGGCTTGGTTTTTTTTTTTAGGGTTTGGAGTTTGTCTTTTTATTTTACCTTTTTCTCCAGCAGTCTTCTCAGGGGCTGACGTGGAGAAAGTGCTCAAAAACATGTGTTGAATGAATGAAGAGAGAAAAAATTAACAAGATTGTGGCATGGAATCACAAAAACCGCCCAGTAACCTCTAATATTAAAACACTCGGTGGCATCTGAGAGGAAACAATCTGGGGGCTCTGAGACTTTCCAGAGGACACTTCCCCGGAAAAGGAGGAGCAACTACTCTGATCAGAAGTTGGGCACATACCCTCTGAGGCCCCTGATTATCCAGACGTTGACAAAAGAAAGGCTCTCCGAGGCCTGCCTGCTGCTATTCCTATAAGGAAGTCCCAGCTCATCTGATTCATACTTAAATATTTGCATGTCCTCTGGCTAAGAAAAACAAAAGCCACAACATTCCAGAGCCTTTAGGCATATAAGATCTAGGGACTTTCCCAGTTATTTCTCCTTAGAAACTAGTAACTGAAGAGGCCCTGTTTCATAAAAGCAAGACCTGCAAACTGGGAAGAAAGTGAAATAGCTTTCTGTTCAGAATTTAGAAAGTATACCAAGGCCAACAAAGCAATGGTTGTAACTGATTATCTATGTTCTGATACTTTGATATTTCTGGGGTTTTTGTTGACGTTCTCTAGAATAAGTTAGAAAGCTGATAGAGTGTGGCAAACGTTATAAATAAAGAAGGGCAAAATGCAACAAAATGATTTTCTCAAATCCCTAGGATGGGCTGAGCTCATGGTCCTCCAGCACCACCCATCTGGGCCCTTACTTGAACCCAGAGCCCTCCCCATTCTCTTTGGTGGGCACTTTAAATGTATTTCTCTTCCAACAGACCTGAAAATTGGGCATGATTATTTCTTCACAGATATTACTTCCATTTCACAGATGAGGAAATGGAGGTTAAGAAAAGTAATTATCAATAATTGGCATGACCAGGGTTTGAATTCAGGGGTTTGGGAGGTGGCATTCTGCAGAGAATGATTTCAGAAATGGTATGTGGAAACCTCTGCCTTTGGCCATATAAATATATTTTATTACCTGAGAATTTGAAATTATAGCTTGATGCTTGTGGTTTAAGACAATGGAGGCTCTCTACCTTGTTAATGCAAATCTTGCAATCCATTTACGACTCAATGTGGATGAGCCTATCAGATCCTTTCTGGAAAACAATAGTGATTAAGGAGTATCAACAGTTATTCTGTTACTCTTCCCTATCTTCAGTCTTACAGTGTCCTTCCAGCTCTGTGGGGTAATCCTTCCCCAACCCATCAATCTGGGGCCAGCCTGAACTCCTTAGGCCAAAGGATGTAGTTCTCACATTTGGTAAAACATGTATAATATTTGAGGGCTTACAGAACACCAAGAGGACTCTTCTAAAAGTGCCCACACTGAAAGACTCCCAGTACTAGGAAATCACTTATATGACAGAAGGAATAAAGACCTCCATGCCTCACACCCGGTAGGTGTTCCATAAATGTCTTCCATGGATAAGCTCGTGTCAGATGAACTGACAGCACCAGTTTATGGTTCCAGCCCTGGTACTAACTTGTTTTGGATCCTAGTCACAACACTTCCTCTCAGAACCACATCTGAAAGAAATGTGGCTCAAAGGGAGTGATCTCTTCACCGTGACGGGAGGGCTGTGGATGTTACAAAGAAGCACACACAGCCAGAGTATGTTTCCAAGCAACTGATACAGAAATTACAAAGCCAGGGAGACAAGGGCTGTGCTGACTCGTGCCCGGCACCCCTTCCTCCCCTCAACACTACACTCGCCTTCTCTCTGTCTCTTTGTCTCTCTCACCTGCAACTGCACCCAAAGGACACCATTACTACATCTAAAACAAATGGCACCATGTCTTGCCTAAGAAGGTGATCGATAGCCCACATTTTGGTAATCCAGAGTATTCTCTTCATTTAATCCGAACTAACAAAACTTCTTACCGTTTTTCTTTTTTGTTCGCCCATTGTTTACTTTCTTCATCTTCCATCACACGTTTATCAAAGGTGCCCTTCATACTGAACACTTACTTATGCACCAGAAATACAGTGATGGTTAAGAGAGGCAAGGTCTCTGTGCTTATATTTTAGTGAGTGGAGCAGCTAATCAACAAGAAACAGGATAATTTAAAGCAGTGATTAGGAGCACCTGGGTGGCTCAGTGGGTTAAAGCCTCTGCCTTCGGCTCAGATCATGATCCCCGGGTCCTGGATCGAGCCTCGCATCGGGCTCTCTGCTCCTCGGGGAGCCTGTTTCCTCCTCTCTCTCTCTGCCTCTCTGCCTACTTGTGATCTCTGTCAAGTAAATAAATAAAATCTTAAAAAAAAAAAAAAAACAGTGATTAGTGAGAGCGAACAAAGCAGCTAATGGGGCAGAGAGAGACTAGCCAGGTCCAGTCGAGGGGTTCTCTAAGGAGGTTCTCAGAAACCCTCTCAGACAGACCTGAGGATGAGAGCAAAGGAGAGGTCTAGGCAGAGGGGAAAAGGTGAAAAGTCTCTGAGGCAGGACTGAGCCTAGTGTGTTCTAAAAAATTAAATTAAAAAACAAAACAAAACAAAAAACAAAAAAAACCTTTGTGACATAAGGAACAGAGGGAAGACATTGAAGAAACATTCAATGTGCCATGGTCAGATTCTCAAGGAGGTGAGATGTGGTTCTAAAGACAAGGGGCAGTCATTGGAAGGATTCGAGCAGGGGGCCTTACAGGACCTGAATGGATGCTTTAAAGAGCACCATGGCTGCTGGGCAGCCAAGCATGGTGGCAGGAAGAACTGTTGTGAGTCTGTGGCTATGTCCAGGGGAGGGATGATGCCGGCCAAACTGAGGTGCCTTCCTTGCAGACTGGCAGCTCTTGACGCGTGATCTTCTCTAGAAGGAGAAGTCAGATGACCCTGGCAGGTTTCAGACTGAAGATTCCCGTGCCTTTGAATAAGGACCACATGCACACAACTTCACACTAACATGGGATTGGTTAGTTCTGTCCCTTCCCAGAAATCAAATTCTGATTGAGAAAAGAAACAAAGGGTATTGGGCCCCCCCCACCCCCGCCAAAGAATGCTACAGTAAAAGGAAAGGAAGCCGGAGCTCTCAAAAGGACACATCACCCATTTCATTGCAACACTAAGGGCCAAGCCTGCATAGCCGTGCAATCTATGAAGTCTATTTTCTTGTGAGACTGTCAGAGCTGAAAAGATCTATAGGTATCCCGAAGTCTAGGCATCATCTCAGAAATAAGAAGACTTCACAGAGGAGATCGAAATGCTTCACCTGGGGTCGCAGATCTAGTTATTGGTATGACTGCATTTAGAGCTCTTGTCTCCTGGTGCTCAATACTATGCTTTATTATTACTTTCTAACACACAATCTGATTTGTCCCTAATCGGCTTGTAATACACAGTCCCTGACATGTAAAGATTACTCCCTGTTTGTCATAAGGCAGCAAATGTGTCATTTGAGATTTTAGGACAAGTGTACACCTCATTAGGATTCTTCTCACAGGGGTGCCTGGGTGGTTCCATAGGTTAAGCTCATGTCTTTGGCTCAGGTCATGATCTCAGGGTCCTGGGTTTGAGCCCTGCATCGGGCTCTCTGCTCAGCAGGGAGCCTGCTTTCCTTCCCTCTCTCTGCCTGCCTCTCTGCCTACTTGTGATCTCTGTCTGTCAAGTAAATAAATAAAATCTTAAAAAAAAAAAGAATTATTCTCATTTATTCTGTCCTTTTAGAATGAGCTACCATGCCATGGAGATTCTCTTTTAGAAAAGAGGGGAGCAGAGGGGAATGAAGTGGACAGGGGCATGAAGGAATAATGGGGGAGGACTACCGCTTGAAAAATCAATAATATCTTTGCCTTAGATTCAGATATACATAGTCTTTACCTTCCGGACATTAATCATGTTGTCATTTTCACTTTTTTTGAAAATGGGTACAAATGTGGTAGCCTGACACCTTTCTCCTTTATGTAACTTCCTACATCCCTTATTTTGGGTGAGTTGGGTAGCTCTACATTCTTAACTTGATGGTTACCGTACCATCATGGAACAGTCTACAAATAGGCAACATGCTTGGTCAGTGCTAAGCATTTGCGCTCATCACGGAAGAGCCTTTGAAACATTTCTGTGCACACTAAGAGAATGGTAGAAAAATTAAGCAGTCGGGTGGATTTCACTGGATTCTTTTCTCCAACAACTGGGACTTTCCTCTCTGGTACTGATTTTAGGTAACCATGGAAATTTTCCTTCTTGGCAGACCCCAAACTTTTCAATAAAATAGAAAGACTGATATTTTATGAGACATGTTTCGACCCTTAAATGCAGAGGCACTTTATAAATAGATAGTTGCTGTCATCCTTCAATGAGATCTTATCACCTGGTGAAATTATACTTTGATAAGTACAAGCATGCCTGGGCGCCCACTCCACACTCTGGAGGGTGTTCGTTTATAAGCTTATTAGCGTCTTGAGCACTTAGCAGCTCACTCCCATCATCACATCTGACTTCAAGTCCTCAGTGAGCCCCTGGGTGCAGGAAGACTCCGAGGGAGCTACAAGAGGAGTTCAGATCCACTAAGGAAGGGAAAACCAAGATAAGGACTAGATAGATCTCTGAGAAAGTAGATAAAAAGTGAAGTCGACCACGACTTTGAGCCAATGGCACAGAGAAGTGGCAGTCAGCTGACTGTCATTTTATGGAGACGTGGTGGTTCGAAGAGAACAGAAGCCTTGTTTTCCCCCTTGCAATTATTTCTATGGGCTCTGTTTTCCTGCCCTACCTGGATTTGTCAAGTCTGAGAGCCAAAGGAGAGTGGAATGTGCGTCCCAGTTGCCTACTGTTTAATAAAAAGGACAGAAACAATTCAAATAGTTACTCCTACAGAAACCATGCAACCCTGATTCATCATTTCCTCTCTTCCTCCTTCAGCCCCAAGTGCTAACTTTACCTTTCTGACTTCTCCGAGTGGAGATAAGAACTAATGATAACAAGCACCTTCATCAAGGCTAGTAGGGTGTAGACTTCCAAAGGTAATGAAGTGGTCTAGACCTCGCATGAAGGAAGTTCTCCTTTCGTGCGAGCTCTGATCTGATCAGAACCTTGGCAGGCAAACATCCAGGAAGTCACAGAACTCTTAGCATTTTGTGGTTTATGTCTGTTAAATGGGGATATTAGCAATGATCGTAACTGACACTGAGGAGGACTTTCCATATGCTAGACACTGTCCTAAGAGCCTTACGTGCATGCTGCAATTTATTCTCCACAGCTGATTTATGAAATGGGCATTTCCTAGACAAGGAAAATGAGGTTTAGTAATTTGCCTGTGTTGCAGCCAGTAGTGGAGAGAAGATTCCAGCCCAGACTGACTGACTCTGGAGTTGTCTTACTGTCCTCCTCATCCCATCATGGGAGCGTGAGTGAACCACAGTGTATAAGCTTAGAAATAAAAACTACACTAGATGAGGAAGGTTTTATTTATCATTTCTGTTCATTAGGTTGTAATTTCAATAAGGATCATGTTATCAAGAAATTTGCTTGGTGAGCTCTGAGGGAGTGGCTTTTTGAAGTCATGCAGAAATGATTCCAGAAGAGCTTGGCTTGTTCTTTGCCTCTGGAGCTTGGGGGTCAGATGGTCATGGTTCTAGGACTCCTGCCACAGAACTAGATATAGGAGTAACAGGGAATGGGAAAATGTAGCACTGATGCACAGTGCTCATAGACTGTCATTTAATGAAATATCCATGCCATATTATTTCATTCCATGCAATATTTAAACAATACATATGCGTGCACTCACACCTACACATGCATAAGCATGCGCACACACACCCCTTCTGCCCTACCTTGGGCTGTGGTCAGCTTATGGAGGCAGAATGACAAGAGGCAAATCGTGGCTAATTCAACCATTCTGAAACCGAAAAGTATTAGGACTTTCAGCATCTGTCAAATCTCGGAGAACAAAAGCCTCTTTCAGTGCCTCATCTCTTCATGACTGTCTTCCAGGAGTAACACTTTGCCTAAACCTCTTTGCTAACCTGCTTGACTTTGATGTTGCTACGGAGTGCTCTAAAACTGGTTCTAAGATATACTTTCTTCTGGTAAAGGAAGTCCCAAGGAAGCGGGAATGGAATTAGTTAAAGGATTTTAAATATACCAGATAAGTTGGCTGGATGGGCCGTTCAACCAGTCCAGACCTCGCTTTGCATTCATTCATTAGCTCATGTAATCTTCCTCACAAGCACTCTGAATTGGTGGTTATCTCCTTATCCCAAAGATTGAGAGGCTCAGAGAAGTTTGAGAACACGCCAGGGTCATTCAGAGAATGTCAGAGCTGGGATTCTAACTCGGTCTCTTAGACCATATGCCCTGTAATTATTCTGCTCTGCTTGGTGTCAGCCAATTACAGCCAATGGGCCAAATCTGACCACTGCGTGCTTTTATAAATAAAGTATTATTGGAACGGAGCCATGCTCATTCTTTTATATACCATTTACGGCTGCTATTGAGTTATAACAGCCTAGATGAATAGTTGCAACCGAGGCCATATGGCCGACCAGCGAAGCCCAAAATATTGAGTGTTTAGTCTTTTACAGAAAAGGTTCGCCAGCCCATGGACAATCCAAAAATAGGATAGATTCAGCTCAGAGAGTGTATCCCAGGCTGTCCACATTTTCCATGTCTCCCTGAAAGCTGGTGCGTGTAGATCTATAGACTTCCTGTCTTAAGCCTAGCTTCCTCTCTATGCATTTGTTTTCTTCTGCAGAGCAAGAAGAAACCTGAATTCTAGACAAATCTCTAAGAATGAGTCATGTGTTCAAAGGTTCTATTCCACTTTGTATTTCTAGACCGTGTTTCTGTCATAGAAATCAAAGTATTTTCTAAAACCTGTTCATGTGTCAGGCATCTGGAAAAATCACATCCTTTGGCAGAGGGGAGAGAGTAGTTATTGACTCAGGAAAAGTGAGACACCAGTCAGCTTATGGATGAAACCCACATTATGTCATCCCGCCGGGTCTACATAGAGTGTAAGGTCACAGGAATGAGGTCTTTGGCCATCCGGGTATTCAAAATCTTAGATTTCTGAGGCTAGTTTGAGGTTCTACATATCCTGTGGTCTGCAAGGCCCGAGGGTAAAACCAAAAGAGTAGCAATGCAATTAGAGCTGCCTTCACTCCTGCCTGATGGCCCAAACCACGCAGGCGTGGGCAGGGGGAGCTGTCTGATCTCATTTTTTTATTGTCTGTGGCCTTCCTCAGGTGGTGATCGACGTGCTCTAATCTCAGTTTTTAAGGGAAACCAGATTGCGATGTTAGAAAACAGATAAAAGAGAGGTGGAGACATTTTGAAAGGAATGTGATGACTTTCAAAGTACAAATGTGAAAGTATTTCTGAATTAGCGAATAAATGATTATAAAATATTTTTGAAGAAGTGCTGTACTAACACATATAATTCCAACAAAAGTAGTTCATACTAGGTAAAAGTGAGGGCCTATTTGAACCAATGTATAAAACACTAATTTGGGTATCAGTTTTAAAATATCTCATACTAGGGCACCTGGGTGGCTTAGTGGGTTAAGCCTCTGCCTTCCACTCTGCCTTCTCACTATCAAATAAATAAAATCTTTTAAAAAATAAAATTTTAAAAAAATCTCATAATAAATAAAATCTTTTAAAAAATTGCAAAGCAGACATCTATGTCTGCTTTGCAATTTTTTTTAAGATTTTATTTATTTATTTGACAGAGAGAGATCACAAGTAGGCAGAGAGGCAGGCAGAGAGAGAGAGGAAGAAGCAGACTCCCTGCTGAGCAGAGAGCCCGATGTGGGACTCGATCCCAGGACGCTGAGATCATGACCTGAGCCAAAGGCAGCGGCTTAACCCACTGAGCCACCCAGGCGCCCTGCTTTGCAATTTTTTTTTTTAAGATTTATTTATTTATTTATTTGAGAGAGAGACAGTGAGAGAGAGCATGAGAGAGGAGAAGGTCAGAGAATGAAGCAGACTCCCCATGGAGCTGGGAGCCTGATGTGGGACTCAATCCCGGGACTCCGGGATCATGACCTGAGCCGAAGGCAGTCGTCCAACCAACTGAGCCACCCAGGCGTCCCTTGCTTTGCAATTTTTTTTTTAAGATTTTATTTATTTATTTGACAGAGAGAAATCACAAGTAGATGGAGAGACAGGCAGAGAGAGAGAGAGGAGGAAGCAGGCTCCCTGCTGAGCAGAGAGCCCGATGTGGGGCTTGATCCCAGGACCCTGAGATCATGACCTGAGCCGAAGGCAGCGGCTTAACCCACTGAGCCACCCAGGTGCCCCTGCTTTGCAATTTTTAATGCCGTTTATTTTCTTGTAATTCTCCCCTCTGTTTTTCTTTTGTTTTGTTTTGTTTGGGTGTGTGTGTGTGTGTGTGTGTGTGTGTGTGTGTTTTGTTTACTAATGATATCAAAGTTCATTTCAGTCAAGTTCATCTTCAGGTAGCTTAAGTTCATAGTCACATATGGATTTTTTTTATGGTTTAGGTATCCAGAAATTTGCACACTCTGGAAAAGAGTCAAACATCTCCAAATTAACAGAATGGGAGAAACTATTTGCAAACCAGACATCTGATAGAAAGTTAATATGCAAAATATAAAAGGAATTCCTACAACCCAATGGCAAAATCAACAAACAAACAACAAAACAAACAAAAACTAAAACAAACCCAAAAATAGCCAGATTTAAAAATAGGCCAAAGACTTTACTAGAAATTTCTCTAAAGAAGGCAGGCAAACGGCCAACAGGGTACATGAAAAGCTGCTCAACACTGGTAATCATCAGGGAAATGCAAATCAAAGCTTCAATGAAATATCACTTCACACCTGTTAGGATGGCTGTTATCCAGAAAAGGAAAAAAGGGCTGACAAGGCGGAAGAGGAATTGGAGCCAGTGTACACTGTTGGTGGGAATGTAAAATGGTGGATAGGAATGTAAATTCACAAAGCCATTGTGGAAAACAGTATGAAAGGTCCTCAAAAAAATTAAAAATAGAACTACCATGTGATTTAGCAATTTCACTTCTCAGTGTTTACTCAGAAGAATAGCAGTCAGGGTCTTGAGGAGATATTTGTATTCCCATGTTTATTGCAGTGTTATTCACAATAGCCACGATATGGAAGCAACCTTAATCTCCATCAGCAGATGAGCAGATAAAGAAAATGAGGCATATACATACAATGGAATATTTTGCAAACTTAGAAAAGAAGGAAATCCTGCCGCTTGTGACAACATGGAAGAGCCTTGTGGACATGACGCTAAGTGAAATAAGCCAGTCACACAAGGACAATATGGCACGATGCCCCTTGCAGGAGATATCTAAAATAATTAAATTTATAGAAGCCCAGATGGTGGCCAGGGGGTGGGGGGCAAGAGAAAATGGGGAGCTGCTATTCGATGAGTACAAAGTTTCAGGTCTGCAAGATGAATAAGTTCTAGAAAACTGATGTACAGCGCTGTGTCTCTAGCTAAGAACACAGTACAACTCTGTTCAAAACTTGGTAAAGGGGTCAATCTCATGTTAAATGTTCTTACCACAATTAAAAAAAAACCCAAAACCCAAAAAGTAAAAACTGCTCTGAAGCAGTGAAAACAGCTCTTGTTTTATTATATGCAATGATATGCAAGAAAGCTCTTGTCCTATTATAGGCAATTTTAATAAACATATCTGGTTTCCCAGAATACCACAGATTAGTAAATTGTAGCAAGAGCTACAATGTGTTACTGTTGACGCTATGCCGGGCACTGTTCTAAGTCTTCTGCCAGCATTACACTTTTACAAGAACCCAGTATGTTTGGTACTGTAGTTACTCCTTTTAAAGAGGAAACTAACATGCGGAAAGCTTAAGTAACAGACCAAGTTTGTCCAGCTGATAAGGAGCAGAGCTGGAGTCCACAAACGGGCTGGATTCTTTATGTCGGTGGTCTGTTGCCTCCCCAGAAATACCACTTCCCCATCAGCTTCTTCCTGATAGTATTGTTAATTGCTGATGTTCCTAATGAAGACCTTAGAAGTTTAGTTTATGTTTCCTACACCATATTTTAGAATACAGGTAAATATTGGCACATGTTAGAAAGATTCACTTAAACATGGTTAGATGAAAGGAGGTTTATTTAAAAAAAAAAAAAAGCACCTGTTTTCTAGAAAATGTACTGACATGCATCACTTTGTTCCATAACAATACAAAATAAATAATGTATTACTACTGTGCACTCCAACAGTCAATGCTAAGATTCAAGCCAGAGGCATTTGAGTTGCACAGCTCAGACTTGGGTGACGAGTGAGGACTAATTGATGGTGATGAGATCTTTAAGAATAAAAAAAAAAAATTAGTTGTCTTCTGGAAGTGCTTCTGGAACACACACACACACACACACACACCCGCCCGACATTTTGAGGTTATGGACTGGCTTGATGCTTTTACAATGCCCAAATAATCTGTTCCGCGGAGAAAAAGTTCAGTCAACCATTTAGACTGCATTATGCTGAAGAGTCGGTCACAAAGGACTCTAAACCTATTTCAACAGCTTGCTTGAGCTGTCTGTATATATATCTTCCCAGTAAAAACCTCAGAAAGTGTCTCAAAGAAAAGAAAGGTATATAATTTGTATTTGGTTCAATCTATTGTCAGCTTTTATTTTACATGTTTAATCCGACTTCTTAAAGCTTCTCTGTGCTCCTTGATGCTTACTACAGAATAGTATCACACTTTCATCCTCTAATTATTTGTGAAGTTCAGGGTCAGGCTTAGTCAATATTTTTACATCTTCAAATTTAGAAACATATACTAGCGAATGTTTGCCTTTCATAACCGAAATTTCAAAAGCACTCTAGTTTTGTTTATGCATTTGTTAATGGTCTTCCCTGCTATGAACTTTCGAGACGTTTAGAGTCCATTTACTCATGACATACACACAGCCCTGATGACCTAACATGTGGATTTGCAAAGCAATGACCTTGCCAGCTTATGTCAGCCTGAACTAGGAGAGGTGGTAGTGGTGAATCTGTTTTTATTACCTGATGCTTAATCATAATGAATCAGAGGATTTATGAGAAATCTTTAACCATCCCTTGAAAAACTCACTTGCCAGAGATGTACAGATTTCTGCTTTATTAGAAAAATTGTTGAGACCTTACTTGTGTGTGTATAAGAAATTGTTTGTCAGAAAGTTCAACAGTCATTTTATGCTACATCAAACATCCACACTGTTCTGAGTTCACTTTTCCAATGTCATCGGATTCTATAAAATGTGATTTAAACAAATCAGTCCTGGTTGGAAGGACCCATTAGAGGACATCTGCAATATATAAAATTGTGGCTCAAAACGTGCTCAGTTTTGGAGTTACTCACTTTTCCTGGGTCTCAGCCATGTATACAGGAGAGTCCAAAACAATGCATAGTATTTGCTGGGTCTTCAAGGAGGTAATAATGATGACAGGAACCAAAGTCCCAGAATTCTCCACAAACAACCTGCCATGTTACAGATTTCTGGGAGAGCTACTTAGTAGGAACTCTCTATTATGGACTTAAGATTTGTGCCCTCTTCCTATTTATATGTTGAAGCCCTAATGTGATAGTATTTGGGGATGGGGCCTTTGAGAGGTCATTGGGTGGGATGAGATCTTAAGAGTAGAACCCTCATGATGGAATTCGTGGCTTTATCAAGGCAAGAAGAGAGAGCCTGTTTGGTCTCTACACGCTTGCACTGAGGGAAGCCCATGTGAGGACATAGAATTTGGCCATCTTCCTCCAAGAAGAGTGCCCTCACCAGGAAATGAACTGGCTAACACCTTGATCTTGGACTTCCCAACCAAATTGTGAGAAAATAAATTTCTGCTATTTTTTTTTAAGATTTTATTTATTTATTTGACAGACAGAGATCACAAGTAGGCAGAGAGGCAGGCAGAGAGAGAGAGGGAGGCAGACTCCCTGCTGAGCAGAGAGCCCGATACGGGACTCGATCCCAGGACCCTGAGATCATGACCTGAGCCGAAGGCAGAGGCTTAACCCACTGAGCCACCCAGGAACCTCAAATTTCTGCTATTTAAAAAAAAATGCTCAGTCTTTCCACATAGAGAACTACCTGACAGCAGGGATCTTTCTGGAAAGGTCCCTTACTGTCTAGGAGTCCCTTTAATGCAAGGTAGCTGAGTATCGAAAGACTGAAAAAACATCCCAATAAATAATGGCACTTAAAACTATATATGTGAGGGCTCTTCTTCAAAATATAGGAGGGTGGAACTTATGCAGATGATCTTACTTCCACTTTAACTATACTCCTTCTGGGTACTTAGAAGTGGTGAGTGCGTAAGGTGCCTCCTTCATATTAAGGCAACACAGGTCTGTGCACTTTAAAATTATATTACGAAAAATACACATCTTGGCTCTATAGTAAAGATCACAGATTTCTTCTGGCGATTCAAAATATAAAAGACGCTTCATTTGCTGTTAGAAACTAATTTAGTAGACACTTAAGTTTAGTAGACAACTTGTGTGTTATATTCTGCTGCTCAGGAGAGGGTAAGACCTGCTGATTTAGAAGAGGAAACTCAATGAGAACCTGTTTCTGCTGTAGGTTTGCCAGGGAATATTTTCTAATGTATAAGGAGCAAGCTCACAAAAATGTCAGCAGTCTAGCTGGTATGTGTTTAACGGGCCAAGCCTAAGAGTTGGCCTCTCCATTATTTCCTCTGCTGGCAACATACACATTAACGCTGGGCCATCCGTGTTGATGAAAGTTCAGAGCTCTGTAACTGTATTCCGACTACGCTGAAAAGGGAAATTGATGGTAAAGGCAGGAAACAACCATTTAGTTATGGATATAAATGTTTTCTTTGCTCTGTGGTGGTACGAGGCCTTTATGCTTTGAAGAAACAGTTAGCTTATCTACCTCTCGTTGTGGAGAAGCGCTACTGAAGAAAGACAGGATTCTTAGAGCCATGCAAATTGATCCAAAGGGGACTCCGTCTTTTTCAACATGATATTGAGTGCTTCATATTTGAGTGTTCCTACATTTAAGTTTCAGTTAAATTGAAAATAACATATTCACATGGCAAACTCCAACAGTATGGAAGTATAGATATGACATGAAAAACTAAAATCTCCCTTCGTTTTACCCTTCATTCCTTCCTTTTTATCCTATTGTCCTCAACAAAGCACTCTTAACATCTGATATGTGTGAGTCCAGAAATGTTTTGGGTAGACATAAGCAGGCATATATATATGTATCTCTGTGTATATATGTATATATACATACACACACACACACACACACACACACACACACACAGATTAATAGCTACAGTTAGATAACCAGTTTACTAGAGTCCTTGGATGGAAATAAAACAGTTTTCAAAAGGCATCTCTTCCTTCGAGCAAACAATAGGGGGCAACTCTGGGAGGGGGGAAATCATATATAGCTCAATCCATGACAAATCTTTCCCCTTCCAATAAATGAATGATCTATAATTTAGGGTTAATTTAGGTGTGCTTATCTCTCTGAAACTCCCTGTTTGGACAATAAGCTCATTACTGATAAGAACCCTGCAGAGCCTCAAAGATGATCCCCAGGTGCCCCAGTTTTTCAATACGTATTAATAGAAGTTCATTGTCAACTCACATGTACCTCCTATAACAAATGAATTCAGGCAGCCCAGATTCCTGAGCTCTTTCCCTGAATGCCTCATGTGGTAATGAGATCATGGTAAATTCAGGCAACTGAAACCCTCTTTAGTTTGATATACTTGTTGTTTTTTCATGTACTTTGGAAGCACAAAGACTACAGCCAAGATTTTTTAATAAGCACAAAATGGTTTAATGTTCACCATTAAGTAAATTGAAGAAGGTTAGACAAAATAAGATTTGCAAGATTTTATGCTGGGAAGGTGAGAAGGGTAATGAGTGGCATTAATAGGTTTGAAGTGGTCCTGACTACAAAGTTGCTTTTAAAATGCTGCTTCCTCAGAGAACATAGAGACTTGAAACTCAACAAGCATGAATATAGGAAGGACTTCTCAAAGAGAGGCCATGGGCATTCTCATACACAGGCATTTGGCTTTTCAGGATAACACCTAAACTGAGAGCTTCCTTGATGTATGTGCTTCTTCCTCTCATCAGCCTTTAACCAAGTTGTTTGGCATTCAGCATGCCCCCCTTGGAACCGGATCGGAATCCCGTGATCCCCCATCTTGCCAGATACTTCCAGAAGCTATTTGAGTGGCTTGCACACTTCCTTTTCCTTTTTCCTTTTACTCATCACCACGCAGCTCATCCCAGCTCCAAGAATCATTCCTTCTCATGTCTACCTACACATCCTCTTTAAGCCCCTTGTGTGTGTTTGTGGATCTTGTTTTTGGTTTTGGTTTCCATCTCACTTCCATCTATGTCTTGGTGATTTCCAGAAAAATCTCTTCTCATAGCACTTTCTGGTCTATTCCTTCTCCCTTCCCCTGTGACTATAATATAAAATTTGTTGTGAATAAAGTGTCTGGATAGCCTTAGAAGTATTTTTAAGTGGCACAAAGAAACCAAGGCCATCACTCTTTTGAACTTGCTTAGGGCCTACTCAGATATTTTCCTTCACTTTGTCATCCCTCTGGAGCAAAATAGCAAATACTTAGATTTACTTTACAGTAAAAATACTAACAGAACTTTCTCCATTGTACATGATTATTTTTTTCTGTTTTTTAGATATTTCATATACTCTAAAATCACGATGAATTACATTTATACCCAGAAAACAGAGAGAAAAATACCTTACAGCCAGTTACTTAAACTTTGTAGTGTGTTTTGAAGTTCTAACTATAGTATCAGTATCATTTTTTGCTATCATGTGATATATGTGTAGATTTTGGCCATATAATAGGCAACATAGGTTCCTGTGTTAATTTAGGTTGAGACACAACCACTATCTATAACATCTTTTATGGGAAGGTGCATCCAGGGCAAAATGACTATTTTAAGTTTCATTTCAGACAAATCCGGTCCTTGTGTTTATTACTTCCATTTTCCAAAGGTGATTAATTGAGGGAGATTTGGAGTAGAAAAATAATGATTCAAAGAGGCCACTATACTTTTATACTAAGGGCCAAATCATATGCATATTTGTATCACAACACAGTGCACTTAGTATCTGTTAACTAATAACACAACTCATCATGTCTGTTGGATAAAGAAGTTTGTAAGTGAATGAAGTAAGCATTGAAGCAATTGGCCTCCTCCATTCTGAATTAACCTCTAAGTAGGACTGCCTCTTGCAAACTGGTTTAAAAACAGCTATCGGCTTCCTGAGTTCATATTTTGTATTAAGGACTGCATAAACAAGGCACCTTAGCCCATTTTCCTACATATTTTAACATCCCACTGATTCACTTATATGTTTTGCTTTTTAATGGATCTGCACCACTAGGGATAGGACTTATCTTGGCAGACCACATGGATATGCAAATTTCTCACCTGCCCCCTAGTGATCTATTCTTATGGAAAATCCTTATACTTAGGACTAAGTTCCCCTACAAAAATCATTCTCCAGATTCTGATATTAGGAATTCCAAATTTATAACAGGGCACTGTTTGTACAAGAAATGGACAGCAGATAAGAGAACTGGTATACCATGGGGAGGGTTTGAAATACCACATAAATGGTAAACGTAAAGTCGAGTTCCTTGTCATCTCTTTATGTCTCCACACAGGTGTTTTGGAGGTATATATCTAGATAACCAGGTGAAAAGTGAGGGGTAGAACAAGGTATATAAAAATATGAGGGCCGCCTGGGTGGCTCAGTGGGTTAGGGCCTCTGCCTTTGGCTCAGGTCATGATCCCAGGGTCCTGGGATCAAGCCCCACATCAGGCTCTCTGCTCAGCAGGGAGCCTGCTTCCTCCTCTCTCTCTGCCGGCCTCTCTGCCTACTAGTGATCTCTGTCTGTCAAATAAATAATAAATAAAATCTAAAAAAATAAAAAATAATAAAAATATGAGAAGAACGAGAGATTCTAGCTTGGCTACCTGGTACAGAGGATGAGTTGTGTGCACAAGCAAAGCGCTTTTTCTGGTGAAATGGGCATTTAGAGGTAGCAAAGGATAGACAGGTAAGCCCTAGAGGTCATGAACTGTCAGTCTCACGTGAAGCCCTAACTCATGGTCTTTTCTTGACCCCCGCACTGGCTCTAGGATGAGGGGCGGCTCGTCACCAGCTCTGTCAGGGCTGCTGAGCCTGGGATGACTTTCCTCCTTAGCTTTCTTCTTTCGGATTCTCTGCCTTCCTGTATTCTAACTACTTGTAGTAACAGGATTGTGGTTGTCAAGATGCACATTTGATTTCAAAATGGATGTGATAAGCAGATATCCTCCACTTTTCTGTAGGAGTGTACTTGAATGAACAAATCTTCTTCCTCCAGGGTTTGGAGGAAATGGGAGGAAGCATTGCAGCAGAGAAGAATGGAGGGTGTGGGCAACAGCCGTCCCGGATCTCTTCCCTTCCTCGGGGGTGGGGGGGAACCCACTTTTAAAGGATTTCAAAATGTACCCTAAGTGGTCCCTGCGCACCATCATAGTTTTGTTCTCAATCCTGCCTTGTGGTTACAGAAGAAACAAAAGTAAACACTGCCACAAACCAACAGAGAACAATCAATTGTAAGACTGCGGTAGAATATGTTCTTTACTTGAACTTAGAATCATTAGATCCAAACGTACTCTTTCTCTTCATCCAAATCTCCCAAGTGTTGAAGATTTTTGTTTTTTGGAATCATGAGCGGCATACAAATCCTTTCTCTATAAGTTCATAATTCCGGTCGGGAACATCTGGAAAACAATTCTTCTCTTCTTAGCCAAATAAAGGATGACTTATCTTCTTCACGAGGAATGAAGTCCCACTTCTAATTAGAAAGTCAGAAAGGGGCAGGAATACCTGTTTACATTGAGCTAATGAAAGTGCGGAATTTCTGTAAGAGACTGAAAATTTTCTCGAACTATATCTAGCACTGGTCCTGGCACACAGTAGGTGCTCATTTAAAGTCTGATCAGGAGACTTAGAGTCTAATCTCTATGTAAGACTATTAACCCTTTCTAGGCCACTTTTTCCTCATCTATTATATAAGAAACAATAATATTATACATAATGCATTATTATTCTATGTAATAATAACTAATAGAATAATATATTATAAATATTAGGGCCTTTGTGATTTTATTATGTACTGATTCCTCAAAGACAGTGACATCTCTCTAGATAAGCACGTGTCCCCACCACTCAGCACTGTGCCTTTTCCATAGCAGATACTCAGTAAATATTTATCAAGTCATTGTTTGTGTTCAAAGGGAATGTTTAACCTCTTACTGTCTCAGTTCCTGACCCCCCCCTTTCTTGGTCTGGTGTTTACTATTAGTATATTGATGTCCCCCGGGCTGTTTCCAGGAATCTAAAAAAAAGTTTCTCTTTTGATATAGGGGAATTCAATTCAGTTGTTCAGAGACAACTTTTCATATTGATTTGCACTACCCAGATTACACTCCCAGTCTCCATATTCCCGCATACATACACATAATGTTTGTTCTTTCTTTCCTTCCTTCATAAGCTATTATCATAGGCAGGCTACTTACTTACTTCTTCAAGGAATTCTGAATTCCTAAGTCTTTGAAACCCTGGATGGGCTCGTGGTAGATCTTATCAAACCCGTACATGGATTTCACAGGAGCCGTAAACCCTGCTATTGTATGAAAGATGTGTGCCTTTTTATGGAAAGAGGATTGGATTTTTTTTTTAATCGGATGCTCTTAGGGTACTTTGGCCCATAAAAGGTTAAGATCCACTCTATAAATGAGTCATATTTAGTCATTCTGAAAATCCTGCACTCTCCCCTTTGTCAATGTCTCAATTTCCTTAAAAATCTTTTGTAAGATGATAAAGAAACTCACTTTACGTCTTATAATTCTACTCTACAGCAGGAGGATGTGTCTTAAAGTTTCTATCACTCCACCAGAGGGGGCTCCCCTGTCAACCCACCCAAGCCAAGAGGCCCAAACTCATTGTTACTAGGCAACATCCTCTTGACATTTCCATGGGCTACCATTTCTTGTTGCCCGAACGCTGGGCAGGTAAACTGCTCTCACCTATACAATGACTCATGAGAAGGTGGTATTTTCATCAGAGTGAACTTGGGTCATGCAATGAATGTCGAAGACACCACCCTCATTAAAGTAGAGGGTTATTTTGGAAAATAGTAGGAAGAGAGGAGGGATACAGTGATGTAATAAACGGGATACTAAGAAATAGTTAAGGGGCCACTCTTGAGACTGCTATTGGCGGACTCTAAACATTAAGGTAGTACTTCAGCTCTTTGGGCTTTATTTTCTCTCGCAGATCAGTACAGATATCGGATAGGATAATATACAGTGCCTTCCAGTTTCGATCCGTGTGTGATGCCGGTTGAATGATATCAGACAAATTAAGGGAAAGACCTAGAGTTAAAGGCCCAAAGTTTTAAAGTCTCAAAGTTTGCTACCTTAAGAGGAAATGGCTGGGACATTCAACATATCCAAAGTACTGAACATATGAAGAAAGCAGCCAATTTAATGGACAAGAATACCTAGTATTGAAAAGATCTTATTTCTTCCAAAATTATTAAAAATATGTATATAAAACTCAATTCTGATTTTTTTAAAAGTGTGTTTCTTAAAGTTTTACAAATTTCCAAAATAAGCAGATGAGAATAGCCTAGCCTTCCTCCCAGCAAAGAAATGGTAATTAAGAATAACAAAAAGTTGCAGTACTTTTTATGAAAAAATAATAAAGCCACAAAAGTTAAAACAGTGTAACATCACACAAAATAGGTCAATGAAATAGATTCAAAAATCCAAACTATCTGGGCACCTGGGTGGCTGAGCTGGTTAAGCATCTGAGTCTTGATTTCAGCTCCAGGTTATAATCTCAGGGTCCTGGGATCAGCCCTAATCAGGCTCCGCTTTCAGCAGGGAGTCTGCTTGTCTTCCTCTCCCTCTCCCTTTGCCCCCCCTCCCGTGCTTACTGTCCCTAAAATAAATAAATAAATCCTTAAAAAATGGAAAAAAAATCCACAAAAATCTAAACTACCAATCATTAATAATAATTACAATGATAAAACTATACTGATTTTGTACTTACCATTTAAAAATAACACTTAAGAAATCAACTAAATAATTTTAAATTTAATAATTTTATGTAATAACTATTATTAGTCATAAGCTTATAGTTCTGGGGCGCCTGGGTGGCTCAGTGGGTTAAAGCCTCTGCCTTCGGCTCAGGTCATGATCCCAGGGTCCTGGGATCGAGCCCCGCATCGGGCTGTCCGCTCCGCGGAGAGCCTGCTTCCTCCTCTCTCTCTCTCTGCGTACTTCTGATCTCTATCTGTCAAATAAATAAAATCTTTAAAAAAAAAAAGCTTATAGTTCTAAAACGATAATAATTTTATGGTTATAATATTATTTGATAATTATGCTGAGTGACAGAAGCCAGACCAAAAAAAAAAAAAGTTTTCCTGTGTAATTCATTTTTATAAAAATCTACAAAATGCAAACTGATCTATATGGAAAGCTGACCAGTTGTTACCTGAAGACAGAGGGTGGGATGGATTACAAAGGGGCAGGAGGACACTTTTGGAAGTGAAGGATGTGTTTATTACCTTGATTGTGATGATGGTTTCACTTCTATATATGTATGTCAAAATTCATCACATTATATACTGTAAATATGTATAGATTTTTTGTATGTTAGTTATACTCAGTAAAATCAGTGCGATATGACATAAAAAGAATGATGGAACAGATTCAAAGTCTAAAATATCACATATTGGAGGTAGTTTCTCAGATCTGTGAGAAAATAATGACATTTTTAAAAAAAGAAAGAAAATAATGATATTAGAGAAAATGGCTAGCCATCTGGAATTAAATTAGATTCATACCCTTAGCAATAAAAATTTCAAATTGGTTTACTCTAACAATTTAGGAGTTGAAAGAAACTATATAAAATTATGCAATTATTTATCTTATCTTGAGTAAATATAAACTTCAAAGCATAATACAAAGAGAATTTTTCAAGTAAAAGATGATTATTTGATTTCATGGCAAGTTTTTAATAGTTTACAGTAAAATAAATACAAAATAAAGTCATATAGTGAAAAACGTAGTCTGTGTCATAACTATGAGAAAATATTATATCCTTGATATTTATACATAAAAAGATCTCATAAAACAATAAGACTTAATTGAACATCCTTACTTTAAGGTTTTATTTATTTATTTATTTATTTATTTTAGAGAGAGTGTGCATGTGCATGTGCATGTGGGAGCAGAGGGTAGGAACAGAGGGACAGAGGATCTCAAGCCGACTCCACACTGAGCGTGGAACCCAGTGTGGGGCTCAGTCCCATGACCCTGAGATCATGACCTGAGCTAAAACCAAGAGTCAGACACTTAATCAACTGAGCCACCCAGGTGCCCCTGAACAACCCTATTTTAAAAAACATATCATAAAAACAAGATTCACTCCCCCTCCACCCCCCCAAAAAAAAGGTTAGGGAGAAGGAGAGGAACAGGAAGGGGATGGAAAAAGAAAAGAAAGAAAGGGAAGGAAAGAAAGATGATAAAAAGGAAGAAACAATACAGAATTCTTAGCAAAAAGAGACGTTCTCCATCTTTACAGATTGTTTTACGTTCATCATTGCGTTTTTCCCTATTTTCACGCTTCCTACTACGTACTGGCAGTGCTGTACCTGGGTGATCACAAGAATAATCTAGAGAGTAGAGAAGTCCAGTGAGCTCCGCAAAGAGTTAATCATCTTCCCAATAAACAATGTGTGGAGTATATGTTTGTCCAAATGAAGACAGAGATAAAGGGTGTATATGCGAGAGAAAGGGAGAGACAGACAGACATTGAGGAGATATAATTAGCAGGAGAAATCAGAGCCTTGAAAGTAGAACACACTCTGGTCATTGGAGGACAGAGACAGTGCCTCGCTCCTATGTGAATCCAGACTGTCCAGGTACAATGCTGGGAGTTGATAGGCACTTCAAAGAAGTGGTTTATTACTAAACCAATGGTGAAAGATATTAATGGGAAGATTGTATATCACATTCAAATATATGAAGAGAAATGTCAAGGTGTTCTCCATAAGCTCCATTCCCTTTATCCTTTACCTATAATTCTCATTTTCCAACTCTTGGCCCAAAGCTTAAATGATCATGGAACATTGACTATGTAGCCAACATCATCACCAGGCTACATAAAATCATGCAACATCATCCTGATCCTAAAGAATTTGGAGACTAGCTAGAAAGATACACCTCACAGGAAAAAAAAAAAAATCAATGATTGCTGATGATCCCTGATTTACCATGGTTTGACTTTATCATGGTGAGAAAGCAATACACATCAGTAGAACCAGAATTTCAAATTTTGAGTTTTGATCTTTTTCCAGGCTAGTGATTTGTGGTATAGTCCTCTCTCCTGATGCTGGTCAGGGGTAGTCCCAGCTCCCAGTCAGCCCAATATATGTACCACCATTCCATATCCACACAACCGGTCTGTTTTTCACTTTCAGTACAAGGTTCAATACATCACATGAGATTTTCAGCACTTCATTATAAAAAAGGCTTCGTGTCAGATGATATTTTAAAATATTTTATTTATTTATTTGATAGAGAGATGACAAGTAGGCAGAGAGGTAGGCAGAGGTGTGGGGAAGCAGACTCCCCACGGAATAGAGAGCCCAAGGCGGGGCTCGATCCCAGGACCCACAGATCATGACCTGAGCTGAAGGCAGAGGTTTAACCCATTGAGCACATTTAACATGGGCTAGGCCATCCAAATAAGCCACGATATTCGTAGGTTAGGCATATTAAATGCATTTTCAACTTAGGGTTTTTTCAAAGTACGACAGGTTTGTTAGGACATAACCCTATCATAAACCAAGGAAGATCTATAGATAGTAAAGCCGTTTCCTCCATTTCATCATGGGGCAGAACACATTCTAGAATAAAGGGATGATAACCTTTCCAGCAGCATGCACTTACAACTTCTAAGAAAATTTCTGTTTTTTGAAGAGAGAACTATTAAACATGAGGAGGCCTTTAAGTTGCAAGGGGAGTTCTGTTGTTGAAAAGAGCTAATATCCAATGGATTAAGTCAACATGTAAATATGTAGTCTTGGAGTCTGCAAGGATCTCACAGGAATATTAAATGCTGGGTTTTATGACTGGGGCTTAAAACCATGACATGGTCTTTCAGTCTCATGAAGCTGGCTTAGCGGGAAGAGGAGCACAGCGTTGATGGTGCTCCCTGGAGTGACCAACGTCCCGTCCAAGTCTTATGAACTTGCTCTTTAGTGAAGCCAAAGGGTAGAAATGTTACTGTTCTGTGTCCTTGACCAGAGCACCAGTTACAAGTTGTCAGAAGAGAAGAAATAAGTGAGAAATAAAAGAAATGCTTTTTTAAAACTCCTGAGGAACTCATGAACCATCAGCACAAGAAAGTACTTAGAACTATTTAGGATAGCAGGAGAGGAGATAATGTTGGCTGAAAATGAAATGCTAATGTTTTCAAACAGTGATAAACGTTCGAGAATGTATGTAATGTATCTTCTTCCATTTACTTCTGGTCTTCACCATAAATAGACATGACTTAAGGTATGTCTGAAGATTCATTTCCCTTTTATTGAGCTTACTCAACAAAAGTTGTTTTTTTTTTCAGTATGTCCTGCTTTTATAAACCAAGATCTAATTTGACATGATTACGTAATTGTGTGGCCATTTGTGCCCCTCCTCCTCTTTCTCCTTTCTGCCAAGTAGAAAGACTCTTTTGCCTAGAGCCTTATAGAATATGCTAATTCGGTTAATAGCAATAATGGTTTTCCCACAACAACTAATTCATCTATTTGCTAAATTGTTATTAAGGACCTATTAGTTGGCAGCCACTGTGCTAGGTGTTGGGAATAGAAAAATGAATAAGACACATTCCCTTCCTTGGAGCTTTCAGCTTAGTGGGGGATTCAGACAATTCGACAGATAATTTGAAAAGACACTGTGATATGTACACAGAAAAGTGTGGCAGACTGCCAGTTGCCTACCCCAGCATAAAATTTTCCTTAGAAACAGAACCCTTTCATTGTACCCAATTCAAAGACCAGGTCTCCTAGCCAGCCTGAGCTGAATAAACCAAAAGAAGGGTCCTTTTAGCTTTCCTCCCTTTCTAGAAGGCTAATGAAGCCGCTGCAGCTATAGCAGCAATCCTGGACTATGAAGTGAACTTGAGAGTACTAGGACGTTAGGATTCCAGTAACTTTGTAGAACCGCCATGTCAGCCCCAAAAGCTTCCATGCTGACTGCTTCTTGGTGCATTTAAGTCACTGGAGTTGGAGCTCTCACCGTTGCAGGCAAAAATCCTATGGGTAGGATGGCACTAAGGGAAATACGTAGGAGTGGCTCCCCACTCAGTCAGTGGGGAGAGGTCAGAGATGAGGCTCCTGGAGAAGTGGCATTTAAATGGAAACTTCAAGAATAAGTGAATGAGGAAGGTATGGACAAGTGGTTTAAAAAGAAGGAAAACCACGTGAGGATCTGAATTAATTGGAAAAAATCTCCCTATAAGATACTAAAGAAAGTCAGTATAATAAGAGTAGAGTGGGTTAAGAAGAATCTGGTCAGATATAAATCTCAAACATGTCATAGATCTTCCATTCTGCAGAGACCATCATAAAGATAAGAACACATTGCTGTAGAATGTCGTAGAGGTGTAGTTTGAGAGACAGCAACATATGGATTTTTTAATCCATATATTTATGGAATATATGAGAATTTATGAGGTCCCCCAGGGAGAGCGTTTCAGGACAGAAGACGACCAAGGACAGAACCTAGATCCAACAATTAAAGAGCAAGCAAAAGGGAGCCTTCCCATCTCTGTTTTAAAAGAGAGAGAGAAAATATCGGCATAATTCAGTGTCACAAAATCTAAGAACTCACTGGGACAGAGGGCAGGGGTGAGGTGGGGTTTCTTTCGTTTTGTTCCTAAATAGCCAGAAGGAGCCAGTGATGTAGGATTTCAAGGAGGGTAAACAGCCCTCTTAGCAGTGTTGCCCTGCTCAAGAGACTGGTGGGTGGACAATTAATGAGGTATTTACAAACAGGATGAACTTACGTAAGCCCCTGAGATGCTCAGTTTCAGTGTTTGTAAAATAGGGATAATAGCACTCACCTTGTAGTGTTGTGTGAAGACTAAATAAGACATGGAAAAGGGTCTCTAAGTAGTAGATAAGGCATTCATTCATTCTCCCTTTAAAATTGATTGAAGCTTAGCAAGAAAATCATCACGTAGGCACATATGATCTTCATTTGTCAACTTCTTGACAATTAATTAATTTATAGTGTATTTTATTTTTAAATTTTCAAGAATTTTTATATTCCTAGGCATGGTTCATATTGCCCCTTCACAGATAAGCCTAGAAAAGGAGAACATTCCTTTGAGAGGCTCCTGGGATTTGAGGATTTACCCTAATGCTAACAAAGCCCAAACTGGAGACTCCTTCCATGAATGGCCTTTTTCAGGACCCCTGGGAGGGGTTCTAGCCATGGGTTCACAGGCTTACCCATGTACATAAAATTTGCCAGTTACACTCAGTTACACTTTTGTAACAATTCAGTTACACTGTAACTGAGTGTAACAATGTTACATTGTTAACAATGCAACAATTCAGTTACACTCACTTAAGACCACAGTCTCATTTCCACTCTGAGTTTCTGTCTAAAGCATTCTTCTTGTGTGGGTGGAGGGCCCTGGGCATTTTGGAATCCAACTGAGGGAAAATAGAGCCGGAGATCAATGTATTTGGTGCATGGTGGGATGTCTAGTAAAGTTATTGCGAGGTGTCCCAGAGTGGGAAAGGCTTCCAGAAATATGCTAAAACCCACTGTGCTGACTCACATGGCATCATGTCAGGAAGGTACAGGGCCAGAGATTGTCTTATGAATGAATGTGTCCCAGTGCGCCAAGCACCAGTGGGTTGGGAGCTGTGACAGGACAGGTTTTCAAATGGCTGAAGCCAAAAGCATGTGGAAAATTCTACTGGGCGTCAGACATATGGAATTGTGACTAGAGGACTTAGTTCCCATTGATGTCTAGTCACAGTGGCATTTCTATTCTGTCAGGAATATACATACTAATTCAGGGCATTTGTGTATGCAATTAGAAATTCACCGAATTGTTGTTTTCTTTAATGAAACTACAGGAAGCTGAATTTATCAGAATCTTGATGTTTGTAGGGCATAAACCTATAATAGTACCATAAATTCTGAGTGTCTCTGTAACAACTAAAGCAGAAAATATAACAGAGGGTTTTGTTTTTTTTTTTTTTTTGAAATCTGACAGTCATGAACATTTGCAGGGCACTGTCAAAAGAAGTTGTGAAGTTGAAAAAAAAACTTGTTTAATTACTACGAACAAAAAAATGAGCACATTTCAATCAACCATGTTAAAGACTGATTCTCTTTCAATTTTCTCAATAGAAAAAAATTACAAAATCAATGTCAGATAAAGAGACAATCAAAAATATGCAGGGGGTAAAAAGGGAGGGAGAAAAGTACCCTAAAAATCACCAGGCAGTTCAGGCAGTTAATAAAAATATGTTGTTTTTCTGTAATTTGTCACATTTGTGGCAGCTTTTCAAATTTTGTAACTAATAGAATTTCTTATTTTAAATTTTAATATTCACTTTTGTTCCTTGTAATTTATATGTATAATGTTGTATTCTTCCTAATTCTTGAAACAGTATGCATCTCACAGCCCACCGAAGGGAGCTAGGGTGCCTCTCTGTGCTGCTGTGCTATCGTGTGCCGTGCGCAAGGCCTCGGATCTCTTCTTACACTGTCCCTCCTTCCCTCTACTGTCCCCAGGGAGTCAGCAGTTGATGACATGATCAGTCTGCCTCCAGTTCCATGAAGTTGGTACAAAAAACAGAGCCTAAATGGCAAAACCATGAGGTTTTGACTGGTGATTGGGAGGTGGGATTGGCTCTTGGTCCCTTGGGACATGTGCAAGAACTAAAAACACCAAACTTCCTTTTAGAGGGACCCAGATTTGATTCCCACTCTGCCACTAAATGTGTGACCTTAAAAAATGAACTCCGTTCTCTCGAGCTTTAGTGTCCCTATGTAAATGACAGCCTGCTACATACCTACTGCGAGGGCAAAAGGGGGGGTTACATACATAAAGTGCATGTTGGCTTGTAAGGAACTATTCAGATGTAAGATCTGAGTACTTTTTGGTCTTCTTCTCTATCGCTGCCGCTCCCATACCCTTATTTCGAAGAGGTGTCCGCATTCTGGACAAGCAAACAGCATGGTGTCCCTTCAGAATGCTCTTATTAAAATGTGTGCTTGGCATCTGCTGGCAAGAGTCTCCTCTGGCCCTGAACTTGCATATCCCATTGAACCAAATGGAAAGCCCGTAGGCATCCAGAAGCCAATTCCTTCGTAGGCTGCGCAGTAAGCAGAGTAGCCACGTCTTACTGTGCTCGTGGCTATTGTAGGGGGTAAACCCAACACCCTTTCTGGCCACATATAGCACGTTTCATGAAGGTACTCCTTGTAACATTAGTGTTTCATCCCATGTCATTCCCCATGATTTGTTTGCGTTCCTTATTGATGGGCATTCTCCAGAATGGTCGGATTGCCCCTCCCTTTAATCCAGCCCTGGCCACAAAGACCCTTTTGGCTTACTCTGGTATTTAACCACGTGACTCAAGGTTGATCCTTAAGTAACCTTAGCAACCCTGAGAGGATGACTGCCTGCATCTTCTTTCAAGGCTAACAACCCATGAATGATTTTCCACTGGTCTCAGGGTAAGATCCCAGATCAAAATCTTAACATGGCCTCTAAGCAGGTGGGCCCCATGGTGTAATGGTCAGCACTCTGGACTCTGAATCCAACATGGCCTCCAAGGTCCCCACATGGTCTCACACAGACCTAATTCTCCAGCTCTCCTCACTCACCAAGCCGTTCCCAACCCCCACTGCACACAGGTGGGAGCCTCCATGCCCAAGGTACCCTGGTACTTTCTGTCACCAGGACACTTCTCACTCAGCCTCCATATATCAATCAGCACAAATGTCACTTTCCTGGGGGATGTCTACCCTGGTGTCACCCCTCTCCAGATCTGGTTAGTGTCCCCCATTCTAGCCCACGAGAGGCTGAACTCGTGTTTTTGACCCACAGAACCACCCCTCGCCTATGGTTCTCAGCTCCCTCTGACTCAGAGTCCCCATCGCCATTGTTATGAAATAATGACGCCGGTATTTGATTAATCTCTCTAATGGATTATAAACTGGGAGAGTAGACATCGTCTCTATTGTGTCTGTGGCTATTCGGCACACAGTAAATACCACCTAATAAATATTAAATGAACATTATTTATTCAAGGGCACAGATAGATTTTTTGCGTTTTCTCGGTTCATGATAACACAGCATGTGGCAGGTAGTGGAGAAAAGTGCTGTTTAGTGGGTTTTGTTGTCTTTTTTTTTTTTTTTTAAGGCTTCAGGCTTTAAGTTTCCTTATCTACTCTTTTGCTGTGTTCTTTGTCGTGCTTTGGCCCTAATATTCTCTCTTTGGTGATGCTACCGCACTGTGCATGTGAAATACGTTCTGTTTGTTCCACAAGGCTCCCAAAACAACCACCACCGCGATCTTGTCAGTTTCCTTTTCTGCTCAGATAAACCTCAAGGAAAGATTCTCTCCCCCCAAAAAAGAGTGGAACTTTTCAGGATCCGGTGCCAAGTAAACACTCTCAAATTACAAAGCAAAAGATGTTGTGAAATCCTTGAGGATACGCTGTTCAGGAAGCAGAAGTGGTACAGATGTCGTGGAAGGTCTCGTGACAAGTCACAGATGATGGCGGCTCGAATTTAACTCCTCTCAAGATGGCAAAGGCACTTCCCCTGTGACAGACACTCTCGAGGACACAGGGAGCCCAAAGCCCTGCTTTCCGGGGGTGTAGGACTCGCAGGTCCTCAACCCAGCCAAGGGGCCCACATCAGATCGATCAAGGACCGCACCTGCCCTGCGCCCTTCTTGCGTACAGCTGCTCCTTCTCCCCGCCGTGGGTCTACGTGAACCCCGGCCCGGCCATAGGTATTCCTCGTGGCCGTAGAAACATATGCCTCCTTGTCTGAATCTTCACACTCTTTCCACATTGTGAAAGCTTCTCAAAGCCTCATCACAAGCTGAAAAACAAGGCCTGGTTAAGAGCCACAGAGCTGATGCTTATGTCAACACCCTGCCTCTCAGCGCCTGCTTCCTGCATCCCTCAGAGGAGCAGGACAGTACATGCCTCGCCCTCCTCCCGGGTTGCTGTGGGCATCCCTTGAAATGATGGCTCTGTCAGTGCACCAAATGCATCGACCGGGACACAAATAGAAGCACTTCTTGTAACTCGTCCCCTGAAGAATTTCCTTCCACTCTGCAGGGACTGACTGACTTGCAGATGGTTATCAAACTTGGAATCCTGATGTCATTTCTCTACCGGGAGCACAACACTCCACATGGCTGGTCCCAGTGGTTTTATGGATGGATGGGTTTGATGATAAATAATCACCCTCAGTGTTAACTTAGCTTTCTAACTGGCCTTTATCAGAACAAGATTAGCATAGAATTTTAGTAAATGATTACACAAAAAGGTATTTCTCTTTTTCTGTCTCTTTGTTCATCGTTGTCTCCTCTCTTCCTTTGCCTCCTTTCTGGAAAGGTTATTTCTGTCTTTACTAAAACAAGTATTTTTTCCATTAAGAGCAACTCATGGGCCTTTCAGATTAGTCCATAAAGGCATAAAAAAAGATTAAAAAAAAAAAAAAAACCTGTAACAGAGCCCAAATCATGGTTGCCAAGAACTGCATGAGGGGACAGGGTTATCTACAAGAGGGAATGAGAACTTTTGAAGAGCTATAGGACTTTTTTTTTTTTAATTTTTTATAAACATGTATTTTTATCCCCAGGGGTACAGGTCTGTGAATCAGCCCTCACCAAAGCACATACCCTCCCCAATGTCCATAACCCCACCCCCCTTCTCCCAGCCCCCTCCCCCCAGCAACCCTCAGTTTGTTTTGTAAGATTAAGAGTCCCTTATGGTTTGTCTCCCTCCCAATCCCATCTTGTTTCATTGATTCTTCTCCTACCCACTTAAGTCCCCATGTTGCATCACCACTTCCTCATATCAGGGAGATCATATGATAGTTGTCTTTCTCTGCTTGACTTATTTCACTAAGCATGATACGCTCTAGTTCCATCCATGTTGTCGCAAATGGCAAGATTTTATTTCTTTTGATGGCTGCATAGTATTCCATTGTGTATATATACCACATCTTCTTGATCCATTCATCTGTTGATGGACATCTAGGTTCTTTCCATAGTTTGGCTATTGTGGACATCGCTGCTATAAACATTCGGGTGCACGTGCCCCTTTAGGACTTATTTTAAAGATTTGCACACTCAAAAGGGTGAATTTTTCTGTAAATGTCATTTAAAAAAAATAGAACAAAATAAGCACCTATGGTTTCACTAACCAATGACAAATGCTATGAACACCCTGGCATCCTTCTGAACGGTCTGTTTTGTTTGTGGCGTTTTAAGATGTCGTTGTGATCGTGCAGCACACATGTCCATATGTGTATACACAGATTGATTGACAGAATAAACTTTTTTCTCTTTTTAAGATTTTAGTTATTTGACAGAGAGAGACACAGTGAGAGAGGGAACACAAGCAGGGGGAGCGGGAGAGGGAGAATCAGGCTTCCTGCAAAGCAGGGAGCCCAATACAAGTCTAGATCCCAGGACCCGGGGAGAGACTTAATGATGGAATCACCCAGGCACCCCAACAGAATAAACTTTAAAATATACTTAATTCATGCAACTTGTCCAAAAATGCAAAAGTACGAGAACATATACTATGAAAATTCCCCTCTGTCCCCTTCCTTTCGGGGCATAGTTCCCTTTTGGTGTTTGTTTTTAAAATGTTTTTAAATTTATTTTTTGCTGTAGAAAAACATACATAACATAAAATTTACTATCTGAACTACTTCCAAATGTACAGTTTAGTAGTATTAAATATATTCATACTGTTGTAAAGTCCCCACCCCAATGATCTATCTCTATAGTCTTTTTATCTTGTAAAAGTGAAACATTATACCCATTAAATAATAACTTCCCATTCCTTCTCCCCACCCCCAAGGCCCCTGGCAACCACCATGTATTTTCTGTCCCTATGATTCTTGACTACTCTGAATATCTTATATAAGTGGAAATTACAGTATTTGTCTTTTGTGACTGGCTTATATTATATTTGTTGTGACTGGTTTATATTATATATTAGCCTCATGTCCTCAAGGTTTATCCATGTAGTAGCATCTGTCAGAATTTCCTTTCTCTTTTAGCTAATATTCCAGTGCATGGATGGACCCAGTTTGGCTTATTGCTTTCCAATTCTTACCTCTTCCCTGAGATAATCTATACATATGCAAGATCAAATACACATATGCTTCTTTTCTTTTTTTATATATTTTTATAAACATATAATGTATTATTAGCCCCAGGGGTACAGGTCTGTAAATCGCCAGGTTTACGCACTTCACAGCACTCACCATAGCACATACCCTCCCCAATGTCCCTAACCTCACCACCCTCTCCCTACCCCCCCAGCCCCCCACCGCCACCCTCAATTTGTTTTGTGACATTAAGAGTCTCTTATGGTTTGTCTCCCTCCTGATCCCATCTTGTTTCATTTATTCTTTTCCTACCCCCAAACCCACAACATTGCATCTCCACTTCCTCATATCAGGGAGATCATATGATAGTTGTCCTTCTCCGATTGACTTATTTCGCTAAGCATAATACCCTCTAGTTCCATCCACGTCATCGCAAATGGCAAGATTTCACTTCTTTTGATGGCTGCATAGTATTCCATTGTGTATGTATACCACATCTTCTTTATCCATTCATCTGTTGATGGACATCTAGGTTCTTTCCATAGTTTGGCTATTGTGGACATTACTCCTATAAACATTCGGGTGCACGTGCCCCTTTGGATCACTACATTTGTATCTTTAGGGTAAATACCCAGTAGTGCAATTGCTGGGTCCTAGGGTAGCTCTATTTTCAACTTTTTGAGGAACCTCCATGCTGTTTTCCAGAGTGGTTGCACCACATATGCTCCTTTTCTGACATTAACAAGACACCAAGTCCATACTTCTGCATCCCATTTTTTTTGTTGTTTTACTTAACAAAACATGGAGATTGTTCCAAATCATACAGGCATAGCTTTTCATTGTTCTTAGTGCTACACAAGATTTCTGTATTTGAATGGACTATACCTTCCTGCATTATATTGCTAGCCGTCTGGGTTGTTTTCAGTCTTCTATTACAAACACTACTGCAGTGGATGTCCTCGTACTCATGACTTTTCTTTTGACGTGAGTATTTTTATAGAAGAAATTCTCAGAGTTGGAATTGTGAGGTCTGGATCTGCATGTTAAATTTTAATGGCTAAGGCTAAATTGCCCTCCTTAGAGTTCTACCAAGTTTTACTCCAACTAATAATGCATCAGAGTGCCAGCTCCTACATTGTGTATCAGAGTGCCAGCTCCTACATTGTGTATCAGAGTGCCAGCTCCTACATTGTGTATCACTCAACTTTTCGTGTTTGACCAACTGGTAAGTGAAAAATGGTACCCTGCAGGCTTTTCAATTTATATTCCTCTTACTGTGACTAATTTTGAGCTTCTTTTTGTATATTTAAGAGACGAGTGTGTTTTCTTTTCTTTGTTCTGCCTGTTCATATCCTTGGTTCTTTTCCTATTTGATAAATAGCCTCTTCCCTATTGATTAGAGGAAGTTTTCCTATAGATTAGGAGAATTAGCCCATTTGGCTATGATGTATCTCATATACTTTGTTCTATTTGCCACTTGCCTCTTTATTTGGATTTTTTGAACTTGTGTCATTTATTTAATATTTATGTTTAGATTTTTCACTCTTCACATATGGCCTTTACCATTTCAATATTATTTAGAAAACAAAACTTTCTGAAATAATGAATTACTGTACTTTCATGGTTTATTTTTTTTTCTTCTGGTGTTTGACACATCTGGAATTTATTTAGGTATGAGAATAAGGTGGATTTTCAGTATTTTATTCCTCCAGATCATGAGTCAGCACACTTTTCTGTAAATGGGTAAATAGAAAATATTTTTGGACTTCATGGGCACTACCGTCTCAAGACAGTTACGCAACATAGCCATCACAGTGAAAAAGTGGCCACACGGCATGGCTGGGTGCCAATAAAGCTTGTGTATAATAGGAAGCTGGCAAGATTTGGCCCATCGGCTTTAGTTAGCCTGGTGTGGAAGTCTTCTTAATCCCTTCAACAGCATTTATCATTAATTCCTTCAATAGCATATGTTAAATCAATAACATTATACTTTTTCCCACTGGAACACATGGCACATTTATCATATACTATATTCTTTTTCCTCAGTAAGTCTTTTATAAAACTCTCCATTTGATTCCATTGTTCTTCCTACTTACAAGGTTTTACCACACTCTTTTAGTTACTGTAGCTTTATATATATTTTTAACATCTGAGGGACCAGCTACTCCTCAAAACTCTTATTTTTTAGAATTTTATATACTTGACTATTGCTGAATAGGTTAGAGTATCAGGATACAGGTCTGGGCCTATGAGGCATTTTTTGAAAAAAAAAAAAAATTAAAAATACTTCCAATGGGAAAAAATGTAAATACTTAATTAAATTAGTTCACAGTCATTATCACAGGTTAATGTTATTAACTTCTGAGTAGTGAGGAGAGACTGGGTTTAATTTCCACTCTGTTAAAAGTTCCTCTAGGGGCGCCTGGGTGGCTCAGTCAGTTAAGGCTCTGCCTTCACCTCAGGTCTTGATCTCAGGCTCCTGGGATGGAGCCCGGAATTCAGCTCCCTACTCAGAAGGGAGCCTGCTTTTCCTTCTCCCTATCCCCTCCCCTGTCTCATTCTTTCTCACTCTGTCTCAACTTAGTTTAAAAAAAACAAAAAAACAAAAAACAAAAAACAAAAGCCTCTATTCACTTTTTCACCTACTAATTTTGAACATTAGTATGGATACACTGGAAAGTGCCTGCCCACTCTGAGTTACCAATGCTGTATTTCCAATTTCTGCTTTCTCTCATTCTTTCTGGCTCAGTCAATGCTAAATCAAGGGTTGTTTCCTTACATAAATGAAGGTTTCATTCACCTCCTTCCCCCTTTGTCAAAACATGACTTTATCCATAAAAATAGCACAAACTTACTCTAGAAAATTTAAAACCTGTAAAAAGCTATGAACAATATTAAAATCACTTAACACTTGGGGCGCCTGAGGGGCTCGGTTGGTTGAACATCTGCCTTCGGCTCAGGTCATGATCTCCAGATCCCGGGATGGAGCCCGGAATCCAACTCCCTACTCAGAGGGGAGCCTGCTTCTCCCTCTCCCTCTGCCCCTCGCCCCTGCTCAAGCTCGCTCTCTCAAATAAACAAACGAATCTTAAAAAAAAAAAAAATCACTTAACACTGCACTCAGAAATAAGCACTGTTAAGGTGCTTGTGTATTTCGTTCTGTTGTGTATACACTTGTGACAGGTGTGTGTGTGTGATCCCTGTGCAAACAATGCACTATCTTTTTCCCATTGGTTACTCCCTCCTGTCATATGCTATTTTGAAAGAAGGGCAGGTTCCCAAAAAGAAATTGATCAAGCCTCTTGTCCTTAAAAGGTACACTTCCATAATTTCCATGGACACGAAGCCATGCCCTCAACCCTTCTTATTTCTTCAGGTTTTCATTTTGGCTCTTCTCTTTGAGGAACTATGTTCTCTCTCTCCTTCCCCCTTGCCATGGGGCTGATTTCTCCCTTCATTCCTCAGGAGGTGTGGGGGAGGCAGAACCCGGAGGTGAAAGAAAGCATCCTGCCAGCAATCAAGGTCTCAAATTTTTTACCGCCTTGCCCTATGGCATTTCTGTCAGCATCTTCCTGTGCTTTTGCCAAACTTTATAAAGAACAATCCTACTTTAGAAAGTCGTTGTGATCCTGTTGTCTGAGACTGGGTACTTAAAAGAAGAAGGTTCTCTCTTGGAACCTGGTCAGGCGGCTGAGTTGCTGAGATGCTGTACTATGTCTTGGCTCTCTGTTGCCTACTGAGGGGCCACAACCAGAGGCCTTGATAGCATCTTGAGAGAGAAGTGCCCATATCTGCCCTTTCCGGAAGGAGGAAGGGGTGAGATCTAATTTATTAAAACCACAGGTTGTCTGCCATATTTTCAAATTTCAAGATTACTTTTTATTTAGCAAATACTGGTCCAGGGGCACTGTTAACATAGATCCCCCAACCCTGGTTTCTTTTTCCAGTGAAATTTCAGATTTCTCCATAGAGGTGGTTTTTCTGGCATTAGAAAAAAAAAAAAAAAAAGTTTAGGGATGCCTGGGTGGCTCAGTGGGTTAAAGCCTCTGCCTTCGGTTCAGGTCATGATCTCAGGGTCCTGGGATGGAGCCCCGCATCAGGCTCTCTGCTCAGCGGGGAGCCTGCTTCCCCCCCTCACTCTGCCTGCCTCTCTGCCTACTTGTGATCTTTGTCTATCAAATAAATAAATAAATAAAATCTTTACCAAAAAAAAAAAGTTTCTTTTTGCAACGTACCAGAATGGGACTACGAAAAAATATTACATTTTAGAACTCGGGAAAAGAAGTAAAGATGACAAAGTCCCGCTTGAACAGACCAACATAAAGGGCTCTGACCCCAGAGCAGGGGAAAAATGACAGGGGCACAGATACTAAGAGTGGAGAGCAAGAGGCAAAATGATATGAGAGATGGAGAAGATCAAAAAGTTCTGTTCAGAGAAAAGAAAAGGAAAAAAAGGTCATGGATTAAGGAAGGGAAGGAAGACTGACACGGATTGGCCAATGATAACAGATAAAAGCGTCAGCTTGCCCTGGAGAATGGAAATACTTTTAGGCATTTTTGTTGATGTCAGTATGATCTTTTTGTTTCTTCTCCCAAGGGAGAAAACCAAGGCATGAGTAGGAGAGGAAAACCAAAGATTTGTTAAAACCATTTTTAGGAGCGGTTCAGAGGAGAGTACGTATATATTTAAAATATGTAGTTTAAAACATATATTCTATGCAAATAATGACACTCATTTGACAATGGGAAAAAATTAAGTGGCAGATAATGAATCCAAACAATATTGTTAGAAAATGGGGTGATACAGAAGCAAATAATATTTTGCAGAGCTGAGACAGTGATACTTATCTTGAAGAATTTAAATGGCTTTCTTACAAAAGGCTTAAAAAAGGAAGATCTGGGACCCACAAATGTGTTGTACATATATTTTTGTTTGTTCGACACAAGTAAATCTTTTCAGTGTGTCATTATATATTCTCATTACTGTTATTACCTTAAATAATGAACCCTGACAACAAGGACATGGGATGGATCGTGGAGTCGTGAGACTCTACCCACTAGAAGTGATCAAGCAAATGTTGGATGAACAACAGACAGAGATGCCATAATGGGGCTTCCAATGCCAGCGTTCTGTGATGGGGTGACCTTCAGACTGAGTTTTACATGAGCAGGAATTCATACCCTATATACCCTATAGGATTATGTTTTAAAAGAAGGGCTCAGCAAATTTTATCGCCAGTTTTGATAAAGACTCATATTCACCTATTCAGTATCTATTCTCCACAGCTTTCTTACTCACCCAAACTTGATTTTATTGGAGCAGCATTCTACCCAGGTTGAAAATATGACATTTCTTAACTCTCACTACAGGTGGGGGTGGTCCAGTGACTCGATTCTAGCCAAAGGAATATACGTGGGAGCTGAGGGGAACTTCCTGGATTCTTAAGGAAGAGAGACTGTGTATGTTTACATGGAAGGTGTCCCTGTCACTTCCTCCTCCCCTTTTCCTTTTACTCTTCTTTTTTTTTAAATATGATGTTACCTTTTTTTTTTTAAGATTTTATTTATTTATTTGACATACAAAGATCACAAGTAGGCAGAGAGAGGAGGAAGCAGGCTTCCTGCAAGCAGGGAGCCTGATGCGGGGCTCGATCCCAGGACCCTGGGATCATGACCTGAGCTGAAGGCAGAGGCTTTAACCCACTGTACCACCCAGGTGCCCCTTCTTTTTCTCTTCTTGACCAGGATCCCTCCCCATGCTGCGGTCTTGAGTCAACTTTAAGGATAAAGCCTCAACTCACAAAATAAGAAGCAGAATATGAGCAAGACTTGGTCTCAGAGTTCATTGTAGACCTTCCGACCTCCCCCAAACTGCCTCCAAGACTTCTCATTCTGTTAGAAACACTGAAACTGTGATTTGTTGAAGTCTCTATTTTGAGTCTCTGTTACTTGCGGCTGAACACAATGCACCAGTAAGGGTGTTTACCAAACATGATCATGCTTGTGACTGTATTTTAACCCAGGTTCTCCTGCCTTCCTACTGTCCACGTACTCTGCCCTCCTTCCTCTGACTCACCGATGGATTATCTAGGAAAATAAAATAGTCACAGTTTCCATTTCAGATCTAAATAAACAGATTAGAAAACAAAACAGAAGGGAATTAGCTATTGGTAGAGTCCGTTGTTGTTGCCCAAATACAGCTCTGCTCTAACGTTCACTGAATTCCTGGACAAATCCCACGTGTGCGGCGGGAGGAAGGGACAAGGAAGAAAGGGAAGCAAAGAAATGTCCTAAAAAGTTTTTTTCAAAAAATTAAATGTGAGTAAAATGGAGCTCACAGTTCTCATCATCATTTCCGTTTGAATTCGGAGAGAACGCCCATTCTTTCTCCTTCCCCTTAGACGGCTCGTGGCAGGGTGGATTTTCTGCCACCAGAACTGAAGTTGTAGTCCCTCCAGTCCTGGTGTCATCAGCATTGTTTCTACTGGGAAAGGTCAGGTGTCAGCAGGGACCATAAGCAAAGAAACAGCCGTCCCCTGGAAGCACATGGGCAAAGGCGGGTGCGGGGAGCAAGTGACAGCCCGTCTCATTGCGGGATCATTTTCAGGGGTAGCAGACCACTACATCCTGAGGCTTTTTTTTTTTTTTTTTTTTTTTTTTTCAAAAAGGAAGCTGAAGGACAAACATCTGAAGGAGAAATTAATCTCTGTGAGTAGGTGACAAGCTGCGATAAGCCCTCAGGGTGTGTGTCAGGGTAGCACAGATGTTAGTGTGAGAGCTATTACTTGATTCAAGGAAAGTGGGGAGAAGGGGGGGAAGTGGCAAAGAGAAACAAAACAACAAAAATTAGAATCGCCTTTGCTAGGCAGCTGATTTTTTTTTTTTTTTTTTAAGGCCGTCTGTCCTTCACCAGAGCAAAACATTAAAATACCTATATGGGAAAGAGATGGTGAAATTGGGAATGTCACCTCCTGATTTTAACAGCGTGAATTCGCTCAGCCCATTGGAAGAGCGATTTGGCCAAATGATTGGTGAGGCATAGGACGCGTACTTCCGTCGATCTGGTGACCCAGGTCTTCGAAATGGATCTAAAGGAAATAACGCAAAATGTATTTTTTAGAAGTTGTCTGCCCAGGGTGTTTATTTCAGCATATCTATAGGAGAGAAAAATAAGACCCAAATGTCTAACTCTGAAATAATAATAAGTAATTCAGTGTGTGCTATTGTAATGGGATGCAACACTGAAAATTATATTTAACACAGAAAAACGTGGAAAGTGCTTATAAGACAAATGATCTGTAGCTAAATCCCTTATATGTGTGCAAATATGTAATTATTCTAACTGCATGTAGACAAGAAGAAAACAAAACTTTGAGGAAAACCCTTTTTTGACATTGTAGGATTACGTGGAATGTTCTCTCACTTTAAGGTTCTGTTATTGTTGCTGTACTACGAGCACTTTTTTTTTTTTCTAACTGAAGTAAAACAAAAGACTAAAAGGAAGGCCAGAACTTTTCAAGGTAGAGATCCACCCGTCTGAGCCTCTCATTTTACAGATGATCAGTTGAGTTTGAACCTTATATGGACGAGAATAGGCTCATTTCATTGGAAACAGTAAGAAATACTCTTTGTCCCAAGTACCTATTAGAAGTCCCGTCACTTTCCAGGGACCAGCAGTAAACAATATTAAAAAATTAATAATAATCCCTTCGATCCCTACTTACTCCGAGTTTCGACCATAAATGGATGTTGAGTTTTGCCAAATGATTTTTATAAATTAAAATGGTCATACATTAAGATATAATTTTCACCCTCGTTTTGTTAATGTGGCAAATTATGTTGATTGGTTTTTTGAATGTTAAAACAACCTTGCTTTCCTGGTATAACCCAATATGGTCATAATTTAAAATTCTTGCGTATTGATGGGTTTGGTTTGCTCATATTTTGTGAAGGATTTTTGTGTCTGTGTTCATGGGGGATATTTGGTCATAATCTTTATTTGAAATGTTTTTGTCAAGCTTAGAAATCAGAGTTTTGGGATGCCTGGGTGGCTCAGTGGGTTAAGCCTCTGCCCTCGGCTCAGGTCATGATCTCAGGGTCCTGGGATCAAGCCCCGCATCGGGCTCTCAGCTCAGCAGGGTGCCTGCTTCCCTCTCTCTCTGTCTGCCTCTCTGCCTACTTGTGATCTCTCTCTCTATCAAATAACTAAATAAAATCTTAAAAATAATAATAATGATAATAATAAGAGATGAGATAGCGTGATCTGAGCCGTTGCTCTCAAACCCCCCAGCGTGCTTGGTTTCAACCTCTGCTTCCATGACCGAGGGATACGCCACGCTAACCACATCGCATCATGAATGGAGGGAGCATCAGGATGGCACCTTGAGGAGAGGGAGGGGAGAAATGACTTTCAGAAGACCCAGGAGTTTCAGAAGCATGACTTTCCTTCTCTAGTTCCTCTCTCTGTCACATTCAGTATGAAGGTTACGTAAAGAAAATGAAGACAATTAGGGTTCCCGCTGTTGTTGGAGGAACCGCATACAAATGGCTGCGTCTTTTGGAAAACATGATAAAGCCAGCCGAGATGAATGATTCCCCACCTCTGCTTCCTAGCGTTCCCCCTACAGGGCCTTTGTCACGTTTAGTCTTTTTCCTCTAATTTCACTGTCCCTGTAAGAAAATAGCCCCGGTGAGAGCATGGATGCAGTTCTTGGGGGATAAAAATGACATGTATCGTATGACTGAGGGATTTTTTGATCGTAAGCTGTAAGGCAAAGCCGGTCTGTGACCAGGCTGGGGCTCTGTCCTGTAGGCAGGGGGAGAGCAGAGTGCCTCCAGGAGGATAAGCACCCTGGGGACTTCGAGACTGAGCCCTGGATCTTAACTGCAGAGGCCTTGGTGTGAGGCAGGGCTGGAATGAGTGTTTTTGCCTACGCCTAGGGAAGCCATCAGAATTTTCAGACTCCCCTGTGGTAGGAAAGGAATTTGAAAGAAGAGCCTGGAGTTAGGAGGAAGGGTGGGCGGGCAGATGTCTCTGCGCTGATTAATTTTTTAAAAAACTTTAAAGATTTTATTTGAGAGGGGGGAGGCATGAGCAGAGAGAAGGGCAGAATGGCAGAGAGAAGCAGGCTCCCCACTGGGTGGAGAGTCCGATGTGGGGCTCGAACCCAGGACCCTGGGATCATGACCTGAGCGGAAGGCAGAGGCTTAACCCACTGAGCCACCTGGGTCCCCCTGGGTCTGCATCATTTTTCAACAATAGTATATCAAGATCTGTTCTTGAAAAACTTGTTGATTATTTGAGAATAGTATATATATATGCATATACATATATGTATTTGTGTGTGTGTGTATGTGTGTGTATATATATATATATACATATATATATATGTTTTGTTTTTTTACTTAATATTAAAGTTATCTGGAAGTTCATGTCTATTTTAGCTAGGACCAGGAGAGAAGGTTTCCCCCATGGTTGGGCCAGAGTGCAGAAGGCAAAAGGCAGGGACTGGGTAAAACTGTGATAGGAGTCTTCCGGGAATATAAGACCTCCGGCCTCTGGGTGAGGTGACTCGTTGACTGCCTCTGAACTTCTGGAAATTCTTCTTCCAAAACTCTTCCCTCATGGGATTCTGCGATTAGGGTTCATAAAGGAAGCTCTTCCCTAGGGGCCCTATATTTTTATATTATTCTTACGTTTTTGTCTTCCTCTGCTAAGCAGTGCTTTATGCACTAGCAAGGAACAGCTTCTTTTCCTTGAGGAGAAGTCTCCACCACAAGCAGAAGGCCTCCGGGGGCCAGGCCCATTCGGCAGCAACCCCATCAGCCTTTCCTGCAAGGCTCTACTTCCTCTTCCCTTCCCTCTTCAACAGACACGCTACTCTACTGTGAACTTGATTTTTCTCTTTCTTTTCAAGAATAAGGTACTTCTGCTTTCAAACTGACCTTCTAAGACTCAGCAAACTAACATAAGGAATTATTTTGTGGGACAACCACAATGCTTTGTTGAAATTCTTTCCTTTCTTTTCAGAAGGGTGTTGGAAAGCACCTGAGAACAGATCTACGAATAAAGCTATAAAATAAAATAGAAACGCAAAATTCGAGGTAAAACTGATCCAAGCTAGAACGTCAATGTAATTTCTGGTGTGGGGCTTCATCTTTGTCTGTAAAATTCCTAGTACCCAGAGCAAAAAGGAAAACAAATTCTAGCTCACTGGCCCTTTCACGGATGACTCTGGCTGTTGTCTCTTGCCCACGCTGGATGTTTTCTCATGCTCTCCTTCCCTTAATGCTGCTGTTTTTCTTTTGGGGATGTTCTCTTCCACCCTTCGCTGGGGCTGCCAATCAGCATGGCCCACCCTCCTTTTTGCCATTCCCTTGACCTGTGACTATCCAGAGGTGGGATTCTGGCCATAGAGCACCAGCATCAGTGAAAATCTTACCAGGGATTGATAGACGTTGGGGGGAATTCATTTCCCACGAAAGATGCTAAACTGGAAAAAAAAAAAAAAATGAATCGGGAGCATCTATTGGCCATCTTCCCTGCCCTGAGGAACAGGCCAGTCTCCAGTGGGAGGAAATGAAAGTAAACATAGAAGACAGGTCCATGGAGAGAGAGCGAGTCCTGTGTGCTAAGTCCTGGCTCTTGTCCCTGTGCCCTGAAGCCTGGTTACTGCAGCTCTTAGATTCCATCCACGACCCAAGGGTCCTTCCCAGCAGTGAGAGCAAGTAAATTCTCTTCTTTGATTAGTAAGTCTGAGTAGGGCTCTGCCACTTAAAACAGGAAAAAAAAAATCCTAAATAATACATCTTTCATTGGAAAGGAGTCAGAATATCAGTTTAACAAGGAGTCCTTTTTATTTCCTAAAATTAATTTTGAAAGGATAGTCTTGCACAGGACTTAATAGCACATATTGAGTGATGTAATGGACAGTGCCCTCAACCACACTTTTACAGTAAATGCAGAAGTGAATTTCATGTGATGGTTTCTAGTACAAACCTTGAACAAAAGCCAAGGGCATAACATTAAAGCAAAATTGAGTTACAGCAATTCTGCAAGGATTTGCCTAGGGTACAGGATGAGGTGCTCCTCATCCAACTTCACCCAAGGATAGAGCTTCAAGAAATAGAAGGAAACTTTATAGTATTTAATTAAGATTTTTAAAATTTATTACTGAAGTATAGTTGGCATTAATTTCAGGTGTACAACATAGTGATTAGACAATTCCATGCATTACTTAAGGCTCAACATGATTAGCCACCATCTTTGACCATTCAACATTATTGCAGTATGATTGAATATATTACCTGTTCTGTGCTTTTCATCTCGATGACTTATTTATTTTATAACTAGAAGTTTGTACCGCTTTATCACCCTTTATGTATTTTGCCTCTCTCCCCCCACTCCTTCTCTCTGGCTCCTACTGGTTTGTTCTCTTTACTTCAGTCTGTTTGTTTCTTTGTTTGCTCATTTGTTTTGCTTTTTAGATTCTGCATATATCAAGACATTCCATAATTTTGGCGGTCTTCTCCATGTGTTCCCCGACCGTACTCCCATTTATCCAAAGTGCTGATAAGGGATGAATAACAAATATTTTGAGATTTACTTCCCAATGAGGACGGATGGTTTCTGTTACTAAGAAATGGATCGAAATGCTTTGGAAATTGGGTGACCATTGAGGAATGTAAGGAGTTGCGATACTTTTATCTGATGTAAGACTTTCTGTCTCTGCCCTGAAGTGATCCATATGGCCCTTGAGGATACCTGTAAGATACCCAGCTTTGTTTTTCCCAAGAATCAGCTTTGGATTGGTAATTGCACTAAAGCAAATCATCAGTTAGATCCACAGAACTGGAGAGCAAAATGATTTGACTTGGAATTTTTTTTCAAAGTAGGAATTTGTAGTTACCCATTGAAATGATGGGCATGCCACAAAAGAACTTGGCTTCTCAGTATGCTTCCCAGCACAAAATAGCTTTAAAATATTCATTTCCCTTCTTCCCTCCTCCTCAATTCCACCTGGTATATAAAGCAATATATTTATCAAAATAGTGTAATCAGAGAGCCTGCCTAGAAATGTATGTTAGTTAATCATGGCTAGTATCGAGCCCTTCTTTCAGAGAAAAGTCAGAATTAATCTCTTGAAATTACCTCTGAACTGTGTCTGGTTTTGGCCACCATGGCCCTTCTGGTTCTTGTCATAATACATAGAACAAACTTTCAAGACTTGCTGAACTAGTGAAAGAGTTAATTATTCAAGTGATAGAATTAAATTTATATTTTAAAATGAACACTCTAAATGTGTTCTGGAAGTTGAATAAATAAAATTGGAAGTGGAGGTCCAGGTCCTTATACCAAACCAGCTGAGGGCCCCTTGTGATTTGAATTAAAGCATGGCAGTAGGAACTGAAAATTGAGCTGATCTGAGGTATTTAAGTAGTTGGCTGATGATGAGAGAGAAGGGAGAAAGAGGAATGGACAGACAGGCTAAATATGTTGCAGGGTCCAATGCAAAATGGAACACTAGGCAGTAGAACAGTAGAACACTAGGCAAGCACAAAGCCCTGTAAACTTGTATGGGACCTCTGCTCATGAAGCTCGCTCTAAGAATGAAACAGGTCCTATCCACTACAGCAGGGCACTTCCATTATTCAGAGTGCCTACCACATGACAGGCACCTTGGTAGAGTTTGAATTTTACCTAAAATCAATAGCACAGCATTAGGATAAAAGCTCAAACGAAAAAGAAACAAACCATAGCTCCATTTCATACCACGTGAGTGTAGGAGACTTTTCCTGTTTACCCCTATTCTTGAAGGGGTGTTTGAACACAGATTTTGAAGAATTTCAATACTTGAGAACATATCATTACTCCTTTATAATTTAACATATAGCCATCTACCATCTACTGGGTCAAAAAGCCAATGAAAGATAAATAAAATCTCCAAACATTTTAAAGTTCTTCTTGACATTTTTTTTCTTTCCTGTGAAGGAAAAGAGAATTTAAGATGACAACAATCAATTGAGGAGTGGTAATGACTTCAAACCACTTGACTCTTATGTGAGATAGTACTCTGAGACATGCAGCCTTGCAGATGGTGAAAATCACAACTCACTATTCTATTAGGACTTAGCCCTGGATGTTTTCCTGGTTAAAATTGTATTATATTCATGAATTCAGTCCAGTCTCCCATCTCAATAGCAAGAGAATAAAACTATTTTCTGGTCAAAACTGTTAAACTGGTGGCACATTGGCATTTTGAAAGAACAAGTCTGTCAAAATAAATAATAGAGATGTGCCAAAAAGACCATTGGAAAATACCGCTAGCAGCTGTATTTGTGCATGACTGATTTAACCAATTTTGATTCAGCATTTACTGAGCTCCTACTGCATGTGATTCATCATGTCAGAAACTTTCACACATAACACTCTCTGAATTAAATTCTCCCTGTAAGATTAACATAGACCCATATTACTGGAAGATATCAATGGTCCCTTTCAGATGAGGGAATTTCAGCCTATTGGAGATAAAATGGTTTGCCCAGGATTTTGTGAACACATTCCACTATCTTACATCTTAAAAAATAAAAACAAAACAAAAACAAAACCCATCCACCGTAGTCCATTCAGGCTGCTGTAACAAAACCATACATAGACAGTGTGGCTTATGAACAACAGAAATTTACTTTTCACAGTTCTGGAGGCTGGGAACTCCCATCTCCCCTTGGTTTGCTTCTTAACATCTCTCACTAGGTCCTTCTTTTGGAGAACTCTTACTAGTTCCTCCTTCCCTGCTTGACCAATAAATGTGGAGTGTTTCTGTTACTCTTTTTCTATACATCTCTCTAGGTGACCTCTCTGGTCCCTTAGCTGTCTATGTAATCTACACATGTCTATGACTCTCAACTGCAACCTCCTCCCTGGACTTTGGACTTGACTACCCACCTGCCATCTTGATATCTCCACTTAGATGCCCAAGGGAGCTCTCAAATTTTACACTAATGAAGCGGAGTCCTTGATTTCTGTCCTCCAATCCTGGTCACCTCACCCAGCCTCTTACATCTGAGCAAATAGCACCACCAGCCACCCAAGAACCTCAAAACAAAAATCTGAGAGTTATTTTTCTTTACTACTTGATCACCATATTAAGTTGGCCAGTATGCTTGCTTGCATCGAAGACACCCCAAGTCTGTTTATTTTTATCCACATCCTCATTTCTCACCCAAGTAAAAACTACCTTCACATCCAGCCTGGGTGACAGAATGGCCTTCTAACTCCAACTCTATTAGCCTCCTTCTATTTCTGGGATATAACAAGCAGTTCATTTCCAGTGTGGGACCTCTGCATTGACTCTCTACCTGGAACACTCTTGCCTTCCTTGCAAAGCTGGATCTTTCTTGTCATTCCATGCAAATATCTTCTACTCAGAAAGGCTTTAGCCAAGTCCCTAATCTGAAGGAGACCCTCAGTCATTATCACCTCCTCTCTCCAGAGTGCTTGTCCAAATCGGATCGTGTTTGTTGGTTCATTTATAGGTAGGTTTATTGTCTATAATATAAGCTTTATGAGGGCAGCTATGTGTCGTTCTCACTGGAACATTCTCAACACTGAGACAAGGCCTGGCACCAAAGAGACCTAAATAAATATTTGATAGTGAATTGAATAATTTATGTTATCTTTGTAAATAATTCTTGAATTTAGTTACACAACAGCTGTATCCAGGAGACTGGTAATCAATATTGGGAGCCAAATTAGCTTTCAAAATTATATTTAACCTCCTAAATAATAATTTCTGAGTTACCAATAGTAAAGCAAATAAAATACCAAGATGGACATGTAAATATTTACAAACATAATCAGCTATGGTTATATGTATCCATAAATAGCCAAAAATAATCAAGAAAATGTTATGGATTTGGCCTTTCGCATTATGACTCAGAGTTATCCAAAATATGAATAAAGATCAATTTCCTTAATCTTATTGGAATGCACTTTATAATTAAAAATTTTTAAAAAATCAATAGAGTAATAATGATTTAAAACTCAAAGTAAAAATAACCAAAGCACTGGAACATATTTGACCAAATGTAGACGTCTAAAAGTAAAAATAATTCTGAACGTGAAACCCCAAGGGGATCCAAACTCTTCTCCAGTATTTCTACTTCTAGGTCATGAAGGCCATGGACAGGATGCGAACAATGGTAACAACAGTAAATTAACTACATCTTTTTGTAATTCTAAAGACACCATTCTAGGGCGCCTGGGTGGCTCAGTGGGTTAAGCCGCTGCCTTCGGCTCAGGTCATGATCTCAGGGTCCTGGGATCGAGTCCCGCATCCGGCTCTCTGCTCAGCAGGGAGACTGCTACCCTCTCTCTCTCTCTCTCTCTGCCTGCCTCTCCGACTACTTGTGATCTCTCTCTGTCAAATAAATAAATAAAATCTTTAAAAAAAAAAAAAAAGACACCATTCTAGAAGTTTTATGAATTCTCTAACTTAATCCTCACACAGCCCTGTGAAGGATCATCGTTTCAATTTCACACATGAAGACGGAAGGTGAAAGGGCACAGAAACAGTGCCAAGGTGACCACGTTGGTGAGAGGCAGCCTGCCATTCTGTCAAAAGAAGCAAATTATGCGGAAGGATGGGTCTGTGGGGGAGTAGATACATATGGTAATTAACATTTTTATAATAGTTTACAGGTCAGTTTTCGTAGCTGTATACACTATGCAACCTTTAGACCGCCGAAGTATTACTGTGCTTATTTAGATACGATTTAGGAGATAATGACTTTTGTAGCCATGGCGCATGCATTTTGTTTAAAGAGACATACTGACCTGGAGAAGTGGAGACTCTAACTGGGACACGATGTCAGAGTGATCCTATTGCTGGATCCCAAATACCCCCCAGTCCCTCGGCCAGGAGGGCCTGTCCACGCAGTTTTACCGATCCGCTTGAGTAAATGCATCTCAAGATTTTAGCGGACTTAGTTGTGATAATATCCATACTTGCCATGGAAGCTTGATGTGCCAGACCACCCAGGAGTAGACTGAGGCTGCAGAGCGCTCACTGTGCAACCTGAAAACCTAGGTCTATAAACCCAGGAACTCTCTTGACGGTGGGGAGAAGAAGCGCTCCAACTCCTGAATGACAGTCAACAGATAATACTTCTTGAATCTGCCCCATCCACTGTTCTAGTCACCAGAAACTTTGCAGTAAATGAGCGGGAGACAAACACCCGGCCTCCCAGAAGCTTCTGTGGATGGAATGAAAGAGTTTATCTATGTAAAAGAAAGTAAATAAAATCAGCATGGGGGAGGGGACAGGACTAGGTGAACGTGTTTTTCTAGACTAATCCCTGAAGGTAACCACCAGAGGGCTGCCTAGCCATACCTGGTAGAGGCGAATGGGACACAGAACTTCCTCCTACCTCTTCCTTCTTGCCATCTATGAATTTAGCACACGGAGCTTCAGCATTTTGAAATATTCGAGCGGAGTCCATCTTTATAATTTTTGTCCCTGAGACACTATAAGGAAACAGTGGGCTTATGCTTTAAGACTGAAATTGAGAATATCTCTGGAGCCATAAATCAGAGTCAGATAGATGTGACTGCCAGCTTTTTTTTTTTCCCCTTTTACTTTTTTCTGTTGTTTTTGTTCAGATTTTTGCCAAGGAAAGCTGTCTGTTGTTCTAAAGACTATACTCAATGTTCTAAAACAAAAATATCTCATTAAAAGGAAACCTGCAGTTGCATCAAATGAGGTTTCTATCTTCTTTGCCTACAGGCTGAGCCAGATGTGATTTGTTTTGTTTTTCTGCAAGTGGTGGTGAGGTTTTTTTTTTTTTTTTTTAATTTATTGTTTGCTTTTGTTTTTCTAGCATGGGGGACTAGGACATCATGAGGGAGATAGCTGGCAGATAAAGATGTACACCAAAGGACGGACTGATCTGAACTAAACTTAGAGTAAAATATTTATTTGCCTTACAGATCAGGTTCTTTTCCATTTTATTCGAGTCATTGCCTTGGAGAGAGCGCAGATTAGTTGCTCCCTTGTCTTTGAGTTTTAGCCTTTATATCCTACTACCTGGTGGGTAATAACGTCACCACAGCGGAATGTTTGAGTTGATGGGATCCTCGTGGCTCTCGGTTGTCCAACTGGCTCCATCAAAAATTTCTAAAAACATTAAAACATATAGTTTAAAACATTAAAACATACAGTAGGTCCCAGCCACGGGTCCAGGAGGCAGAGGGAGAACCCAGGAATCTATAGTTCACTGAAGTCCCTCGAGGTGATTTTGATACACAGCTTGGGAAACCACTGTGCTGGTATAAATCTCTCATTTCCTAAGTGAAGGAATCACTGATGTTGGGGCACCTGGGTGGCTCAGTGGTTAAAGCCTCTGCCTTGGGCTTAGGTTATGATCTCAGGGTCGTGGGATTGAGCCCCACATCTGCTCAGTAGGAAGCCTGCTTCCCCCTCTCTCTCTGCCTGCCTCTCTGCCTACTTGTGATCTCTCTCTCTGCCAAGTAAATAAAATAAAATAAAATTAAATTAAAATTAAAAAAATAATAAACCACTGATGTTGCTTCAGACACCATCTGGGGATGGACTGGTCCCTCTCACCTTATCAGTCTACAGACTCAACCATGGCACTTGGGGACAGTGATGGGTAGAAGAGAGATTTCTAGACTAGAAGTCAGCCATTTACCAACCAGGTGACATGATGTGAATACACAGCCTTACCTTCTTCATCTGGAAAAATGGAGTAAGGAGTCCTGCTCTGTTTTAGCCCACAGCATGATGTATACTAAGTACACTGTAAACCATAAGTGATGTCACAAGTATAAAAAAAGTAATGCCAATGACCAATAATCAATACAATGAATGTAACAGTAGCAATAGTGAAGGTTAGAAGTGATTCCTTAGCTCAGAAGTGAAAGAAACTAACCGGCCCATGGCTCGGGCTAGGCCTCACAGGTGCGAATCTCCTGGTGGGGCGATGCAAGGTTTGAAGTCTGGTCTGTGTCTCCGCTCTTTCAGTTTGCTCTGTTGATCAAGCTCTGGGGTCCTGAGTCACATCTCTGGCCAGCTGTCGAAATCTCTGGTAATTGGGGGGAGTGCTAGGTTAAAGCAGGTATATGATTTCCCTTTGATTCTCCTTTTCCCAACTCGTCATTCAAATAGGATGTCTTGGGCACCTTGGTGGCTCAGTCAGTTGAGTGTCTGCCTTTGGCTCAGGTCCTGATCCCAGGGTCCTGGGACCAAGCCCCGGTCAAGCTCCCTGCTCAGCGGAAGTCTGCGTCTCCCTCCTCTTCTGTCCTCCTCCCCGCACCCTGCTCATGCTGTCTCTCAAATAAATGAGTAAAATCTTTAAAAAAAAAAAAAAAAATGATGTCTTTCAGGGTGCCTGTGGCACAGTTGTTGAATGTCCAGCTTTTGGTTTTGGCTCAGATCGTGATCTCAAGGTCATCAGATCAAGCCCTGCATTGGACTCTGGGCTCAACACAGTTGGCTTGGGATTCTCTCTCCCTCTCCCTTTGTCTATCACTCTGGTGCTCTCTCTCTCTCTTCTCTCTCTCTCTCTAAAATAGATCTTTTTTTTTTTAAGAACTATGACTTCTTTTGGGGGTGAGAAACAAAATCACAGTTGTCAGTGTAAGAAGGTTTCTCAGTCTCAAAATCCATGAAGACTACCATCTTTTCTTCTAAGTCAGTTTCCCCTTAGGCTTATTATAAATGTGGATTATGTTCTGCCTAGCTTTTAATTTTGATGGGATTTGAAAGTTACCCAAGTAACCCAATGAGATTTCAGAAGTCCCTTGATCTCAGTAGTCTTTTATAAGCTGTTTGATAAAGGGTGGGTAACCCGTGCCCTTTTATTTTCCTCCTTTTTAAGCGGGAGTTCACTAGTTCTAATTGTACAGAGTAAGTTCCTCAACACATTCTCTCATTGAAGGGGAAACCATTTGGGTGCCTACCTGTAAGCACCCATCACCTCTCTATTTTGAGCAAGATAACAAGAAACAAAATGACCAAGAATAAACAGCCTTATTCTTCCCTTCAAGGAAAGCAGCCTCTTTGTTTACAAGTGAAGCCCACTACTGACACCAATCATTGACACTGTGTTACTTTCAAATAGGAAAATCATAGAGCAAAATGTCACTGACTAAGAACAATAAACCATCACTGATTCAGATTCCATGAGAAGTTTGAATTCTCTTTCCACAATAACCTCACCATTCTTGTTCTTTTGTTTGTCCTGGTGTCTTCCACATTATCCCACCTCTGCTGGCATTTGTTGCCGCTGGAAGACAATTGTACAAGAATGCTGTCTCCTTATTCTGTTAACTTTCTGTATCAAAGGGAGAGCTAAATCAGTGAACTGAGACAAGAGTTCTAGACCTAGATCTTTCTTCCTCCATTGCCTCATTTTCTGCCTTTGTGAAATTAGGAAATTAGACTAGATCATCATTTTTTACATTAATTTATTTATTTTAGAGAGAAAGCATAAGTGAGAGAGGCAGAGACGATCTCAAGCAGACTCCATGCCGAGAATGGAGCCAGGCACAGGGCTTGATCTCATTACCCTGACATAATGACCTGAGTCAAAACCAGGAGTGGAGACTTAACCAACTGCACCTCTCAGGTGCCCCTGAACTAGATTATTTTTAAACCTTCTACGTGCTCAAACCTTCTATTATGTTAGGTTTTGCTTTAAGAGATTCTCTGGGGTTCAATGAAAGATTCTTATTTCAGTCTCTTGTATCTGTTCAGCAAATGTTTATTGAGTACCTACTATGTGCCAGGCACTGTTCCAGGCACCGTGGATACAACAATGTGCAAAAGAAGACAAAACCAGGGCACCTGGGTGGCTCAGTGGGTTAAGCCTCTGCCTTTGTCTCAGGTCATGATCTCAGGGTCCTGGGATCGAGCCCATATCAGGCTCTATGCTGAGCAGGGAGCCTGCTTCCTCCCCTCTCTCTGCCTGCCTCTCTGCCTACTTGTGATCTCTCTCTCTGTCAAATAAATAAGTAAAATCTTTAAAAAAAAAAAAAAAAAGAGGACAAAACCCCTGTCCTCATGTAGTTTATATTCTAGTGCCTATAAAAATATTGTCTATTTGAACATTTACAATGTATTCTTCCAATTTGAACCAAGATAGGACTTCTGCAGGGCTGGGAGAAATAGGGAAGAGTAAAGCAAATGAAATCCATGGCACATTACCATTTTATACTTTTCTTTCCATCTTTCTTTACTTCCTTCTCTTGACTTAGTCCTAAAACAGCAAAATTTTACATTTTTTGCTACCAACAAATAGTTATCTCCTTTGCAATTAAGCTGTACTACGTGCAAAAGATTCAAAGCAAATCTAGACATAGCTCCTGGCCTCAGGAGCTGGCAAGTTACTTGTGGAAACAAAGCTCATATATAAAAAAGAAAAAGCTAATTCAAAATACCATCAACTGAGCACTGGACAGGCAGCCCCAGTTATGTGTCCTGTCAGAAGGAGAGACCTAAGAGTTGATTGGCCTCAGAAACACCTTTTTGTGCTTGTAGAGCTTGAATTTGAGTAATACAGGTAGTACTGAGCGCTACATTAACACTACATGTCATCAAAATCAGAGGAGGACATAAAACAAGTTTCTTGTTCTGCCAATAAATACTCAGTGCACGGCTTTATGTACTGTGACAAGATTTATTGACTCTTGTGATGTCATCAATAAGGGCTTTGAAGTACAGAACATGGGGCAGACGTTAATGGGAGAGATTGAGTTGAGGGATTTTACACTTTAAGAGTCCTGATTGGGCTTCTCATGTATTATTAAATAATATCCAACTTGACCAAAAAGATGAAAGTTTGAAAAGGTGCACACAATTACTGTTATGGTCTGGACCTGGTCCAGTCTGAGCTCAGAAGAGAAGCTCCTTGTACTACTGTGGTGGCGGTTGGACGTGCTCGGGGCCAGAGCAGAGCCTGCGTGCGTGACTCTGATTACCAGGAATCCTGATTACCAGGAATCCCTCCCGGATTCAGTGCTATTTGCCTACTTGGCCTCTTCTCAAGAGTGCCTCTACAGGTTCTGAATGCTAAAGAAGTTCATGCCCCAACCCATGCCCGGTTCCTGCAACAATTAAGTTGGTTTCCTTTCACCACTGCTTTCAGTGGTCACACGATGAAAGAAAGACATTTGAACAAAGGAAAGAGAAAAGGCCTGGATGCCTCAGTTGGCTTTGAAAAATTCCCAACAGAAAGATCCTGGGAGCTTTCCGAGTCTCAACATGTCAGGTCTCTGTGAACGGAGATAAAAGTGGAAGGGGGGCGTGGGGAGAGACAGAGGTCACCGCTCAAGTGCTGAAGCCACCTGGCTCCCCAAGCTCGCTGTGATTCAGTCCCTTGGGGGGTGGAAAAAAGAACTCCAGATGAGAATTTTAATGCACAGTAGACCTGGGGAGACAGGTATGACTTAGGCAATGAGCAATAGGAAATGAAGTCCTCAATCAGCATTCTCGGCCTCAGTCTGCAAGACCTATACCAACGCGCCCTTAGATGTGGTGGCGCGGCATCTTCAGCTGTGGAAATATTGCCAAGCTTGTCCCTTAGAGTAAGCTGCAGAACTTTTAAGGGGTATGAACATGACCTACACACATCAATAAAGTATTTGGAACGGCTCTCCCCGGTCATAAGTAATTGGGTTATTAGACCAAAATCTGATCTAATCACTTTCTTAGTGTGTATGTCCATTCAAATCCGAGAGAAAAGGTGTCACCGATTCTGATTCAGCAGTATTCCTTTTTTAACTTAATTAATTACTTTTCTAGATTGAAGGATACCTGACACACAGGGTGACATTCGTTTCCGGTAGACAACGCAGCGATTCAACTGTTCTGTTCTTTAGGCCGTGCCCACCACAAGGGTAGCTCACATCTGTCCCAGGACAACGCTGGGACAACATCACTGACTCTGTTGTTGACTATGCTCCGTCTTTCATCCCTGAGTTATTGGCAGAGTTTTGAATGTAGGGATGTGCCCTCCATCATAAGTCACATTCCTGTGGCTCTGTCTGAGCCTCTGCAGGGGTCTAATAAGTGAACTAATGAATGTGTCCCTATGCGTCATTCAAGTGGCTACAGTGACGTTGAGGAGGGAGATGGCCACGGAGCAGAGCTGTCTCCTCAGGCTTCGCTTCCTGACCTGGGGACAATCCAACAGGAAGAAGATACATGTTATATTTTTGAGACTCTTCAGCTTCTCCGTTTGGCTGCTGGTGGCAAGAGTGTTTTTCTCCCCCCAGAATGCTTCACTTCTCAGAATTCTATTTCATTGGTACAGGTTTCCCCACACCCCTCACAATTCTATTTTCAGCTCTCTGACTTTTCTCATAATGATGTTTAGGTGATAAATTAGTAAGAATAAATATAAAAGTAAAAAAAAAAAAGATAAAGTTTTCTTTTTGGAAAATAAAAGTGAGTTTTACATTAGGGGAAAAGGAACATTGCAGATGGAATTTCCTCTAATTTTAAATGTACCCGTCTGACTTCTGGGAAATAACAAGTGTGTCTGGGTCTCCCCTCATATTAGGGCAACCGAATCCTGCATGCTTTACAGTTTATATTAGGAAATAGCCATATGATGACCCTCTGGAACTCCACAGTTCATTTAGTGATCAAAAATATAAAAAGCATTTTGTCATTTTAAAATCAATAATCTCTTTCTATTACGAAACCGTTTTAAAATGTCTGCCCAGCACATCCTTAGTCTCTCCTGCCCCTTCCACAGTGTGTTGATGAGTCACAGGTCCCAAATGCAAGCGTAAAATCCCAAATGTCATTTCAACAAGCTCTAAGGGACAACTGTCATTCTTTAAATGCTTGGCGTGCTTTGCTTATAATACTGCCCTGTAAAGAAGACGGTCAGTCAAGATGATAAATTTTTTCTCTACAACAATTAGAGTGAATAGTGATATCTGCTGAACTGGGTTCAGCCTGTGGGAGACTTAGTCATGGATCTTCGAGAATGTATACGTACCGAACAGATACTGAAATATTTGACTGGCGTGTGACAGGCTCACTCCTGTGTACCTTTCTGAGTGTCTGCCAGCCCCCTCCTCTTTAAGTCCGTTGCCAGGAGAGAGATCAGCCCTCACGCCTTGGTGATCCTCTCTCCTATTAGTACTTGAGTCAGCATTTTTCCTATCTCTTGAATCAGTGTTACCCTCATTAAGACCTTCAATATTTATCACCTGATTTTATGAAACTTCCGCCTAATTAGTCTCCCTCTTTCTAGGCTTACGCCCTTTCAACCCTTTCTCTGCATTTGGAATGATATCGCTTCAAATGTTGCAGATGTAGTTCTTATAAAGTCCTCCTGCTACAGGCATGACTTGGCTTCCAGTCTTGCCTTTCACTGCTTTTTCCCTGCCGCCTACCCTTCTCCCCACTCTAGGCTATATCCTGGAAGATGGCTATGTTTCCTTGAAGTCTCTGCCAGCTTTCTTTGCCTCCACTTCCTCAGATAATTCCAATTCATGCTTGAGATTTCATTTTAGGTAATGATCCTTTTCCCATAAAACTTTCCCTGACCTTCAGGCACGCCCTCTCATCTGCCACCACAAGGTTTGGACCATACACTGTGGTCATTGGCTGCTCACCTGTCCAGTCCCTTTCCTATGCTAGGAGCTGCTAAAGGTCACGGCTGTATTTATCTAGTACTCTTTGTATTACAGCACCCAACGCAGTCACGGGCACTTAGAATGTGCTAAATAAATTGTTGAATTTTAAAAAATTAAGAATTCAACCCTCCCTTAAATCAATTGTGAATACTTTACTAAGATGTTCTGACAAGTACTACAAAATATCAAATATTTGAAATAAAAATGATTTTTAGGGGACACCTGGGTGGCTCAGTGGGTGAAGCCTCTGCCTTGGGCTCACGTCATGATCTCAGGTCCTGGGATCGAGTCCCGCATCAGGCTCTCTGCTCAGTGGGGAGCCTGCTTCCCCCCCCCCACCCTCTCTCTCTGCCTAGTGGTGATCTCTGTCAAAAAATAAATAAAAATCTTTTTTAAAAAATAATTTTTAGGTACACGTTTTCAATGTTAAATTTTCACACACACACACACACACACACACACACACACACACACTCTCATGTGATCTCTATTGACTGAAACTCTAAAATAAAACCACTAGTTAAAATAAATTAAGAAGCTTAGTGTGTATGTGTGTATGCATATTCTTTTTTAACTGACAAAAAGAAACCAACAGCCTACAGGATAAGAAGGGGAGAGATTCAGGTGCTGAAATGTTAGGCATAATTTCTCAAATTCAAAGGATAATTTGGTCAACTTAAAATAGTCATTTAAAAATGCGAACAGAATTTGTGGCTGTCAAGGCACAGATCACAGATCACTGAGAAGTATAAAACTTGACAAACAGCCACAGCGTATAAAAGAAAAGAACGGTCGGGTTCTTACCGCCAAGAGCCATTTTAATAAAACATTATGTTAATGATAGAAGTGAGATGGCTCACTTGAAAAAATAAAATCAAATAGCAGTTAGGGAGGCTGGTGGGGGGTGGGGTGCTGGTGGTCTCTAGTTCGAAAGTGACAGTCTCAGCATTATTAGGTGTTGAAAATAAGAGGAACACGTATAACCAAGTGATGACTTTCTGAGTCCTTGTAAACCTGTCCCCTAACAGCAGCTTGAAGCTGACATCACATTCTTCTTCTAAATTGTTTTAATTTACTAACGCCGTTTTCTTGAAACATTGACAAGCAAAGGTGAGCTTTTAAAGACTGTTCATGTTGAGAGAAAGCACAAACTGTAACATATAGTTCAAGACCGAATGAGTAAAATGCATGTCACGGCCGGAAAGTCTTGAGTGTTTTACTCAGTGGGACAAATCTGATATGTTGTTCTCTCTTCGCTCCCCAGTTTACTTACATCAAAGTGTTTTTGTCGACGTTGATTTGTTTTCATGCGTCCAATTGCATCATCATCGTTGTTAATTTATTTACAGAAATACTTTTAATGGCCTTGGGCTTTCAGCCCTATTTTCTGTGAAAGATTCCTGTCTTTGTTCAAGCGATTTCTTTCCTTTTTGGAAAGAAAGTTACCCAGCAGACGGAATTTTTAGGATCTCCGTGGTCATATAGATTCGATAACGCTTTTTTTCCCTGTTAATGTTTCAGTGTGGGTTGGTTATTTTGTTCTGGACCTCCTCGTGTTTTCAGTGATTTGAGAGTGATAAAATGAGTCTTAAGTAAAAATCTTTTAATTAAAGCAAACAAAGGATCAGCTTTTAGGGGAAACCAGTCCATCAGCAAGTATTAGCGGTTGAACTCCAGAAGGGGGCTCCTGTGGAGAGACAGAGAGAGCCCCAGGGGTCTGGAGATTATAACACAGGTGTCCCCTTTACACGGGCCCACTGAGATGCTCCCTTCACTCTGACTGCTTGTTACTAATTGTTTCTACTGAGACTCTTCCCAGACATTTCTGGGAAACACAGCAATTTTCCTTGACCACATACAGTAGGGCTCAGGAGCTAATTTTATTTATTATTTTATTTATTTATTTATCTTTTTTTTTTTTTTTTTTTACTTATTTATTTATTTGACAGAGATCACAAGCAGGCAGAGAGGCAGATGGGCGGGGGGTGGTGAAGCAGACTCCCCGCTGAGCAGAGAGCCCCATGCGGGGCTCGATCCCAGGACCCCGCGATCGTGACCTGAGCTGAAAGCAGAGGCTTAGCCCACTGAGCCACCCAGGCACCCCACTAATATTTTTTTTTAACTTATTTTATCCTCATACTTTCTTCTCCTTGATGCTTCGACTGGCATGAATTCCCTCCCCCTTGGGCCACAGATATCATCTCCCTCGGTTTTGTTTAAGGCTACATTTTCCTGTCCCCTAGGGGGAAAGAACCATTCTTTACTCTGGGCCTGAAACAGGGTCTCATGTATCAAATATGCTCACCATCCTCATTTCCTTTATAGAGTTCTTTTACCATTCCTGCGAGCTACTCTTTCCCCATGGCTACCTTCTTTACTTGTTTCCTGCATCCTTTAATACTTCCAAGTCTCTTTCATTTCTCCCGGTTCACCCTACCAGCTTCCGTTTTCCCACATTTTTTTTCAACGTGTAAAATTGATCACATAGCGCTTGATTAATAATAGCCTGAGATAAACCGTGTGCTTTTGCTTTTATCTACGTCTGTTGTGTGGCATCACTAGGAGAACGGAGCCATGGCATGATGCCCCATGTCTCTTTGTTGGGTAACTGGTTGTAAACCAAGGCATAGAATGTTCCCCCAACATTCTGGAATTTCTTGCAATTCTTTCCTGTCCTCTATCTCCCCCAGTCTCCCTTCCCAGATCTGCCTATCCCTTCGTGTCATGTAGGCCATGTTTGATTGCGTCTTCTGTGTCTCCAACCTTTAGGCACTTAAAACAGGCACACACACAAAACATAGGACTCTGATGTACACATTCTGCAGGTCCCGTGAGCTCTTGCCTCACCCTTGAGAGCAGCTTCAAAAGTAGATCTGGGGCAGTGGAAAATTCTCCTGTTTCCGTCTTCACCCACTTTTGGAATTTGGGACTGTTTTCCCAGAGCGATTTACCAAGAAAACATTCCAAACCCTCCTCAAAGATCACATATCCCTTACCTTGTGGTCATTCCCAGAGACTGAGCTTAATGGGACATTTCGAAGCTTGCTTCGTCCTAGTTTTCCTCCTCCTCCTTTCTGCCCTTCTTCATAAATCCTGACTTCAATGTGGTCTTCACGTGAAAACCAGAGATTTGGTTGATTCCTTCGACAAAAAAACACCAAGTGCTGTGTTTACAGAGTGACATAGCATTTAAAGATAGGTGTTTCTGCCCTACTGTGCTTTGTTACGCGTGAGCCCGAAAGTGTCTCCTCACACAAAAACAAACATGGTCAGAGGAACATAGTTGAGGATGCTATGAGGTCGGTGATAAGTGATGAAAAGAACGGCTGTAAACTATGAGCTCTGCAGTTACTCTCACTCTCAAAAACAGCAACAACAAAAGTTCAAAGAATGTTTAATCTCTGGTAACCCGGTCCTCCTTTTCACATGCACTTTCTGAGTTAATAGTGACTTTCTCTTTTTCCGCTTGTGTGTCCAAGCTACTGTATTAGGTGTGTAATATAGCCGGGGTGAGCTTGTGAAAGGGTGCGGGACATTTAGTCATTAACCATGATTGGGGCGCCTGGGGGGTGCAGTTGGTTGAGCGTCCGACTCTTGGTTTTAGCTCAGGTCATGATCTCATGGGTCATGGGATCGAAGCCCGTGTTGGGCTCTGTGCTCAGTGTGCAGTCTGTCAAGTTTCTCTCTCCCTCTCCCTCCGCTTCTACCCTTGGCATCTCTCTCTCCTTCTGAAATAAATAAATAAATCTTAAAAAAAATGTAGCTAACATATGCCAACTGCTTACCTGTTTAAGATCAAATAACTAGTAAGTAGTAGAGCTGGGACTGGGTCGTATGGTAGATGGATGTGTGACTTTTTCTTTTTTTTATTATTATGTTCAATTAGCCAACATACAGTACATCATTAGTTGTTGATGTGGTGTTCAAGGATTCATGAGTTGCGTATAACAACCCGTGCTCATCACAATACATGCCCTCCTTAATACCCATCATCCAGTTACCCCATCCCCCCACCCCTCCCTTCCGTAACCCTCAGTTTGGTTCCCAGAGTCCAGTCTTTCATGGTTTTTCTCCCTCTCTGATTTCTTCCCATTCAGTTTTCCTTCCCTTCCCCTGTGGTCTGCTGCCCTATTCCCTATGTTCCACATATGAGTGAAGCCATATGGTAATTGTCCTTCTCTGCCTGGCTTATTTCACTCAGCATAATCCCCTCCAGTTCCATCTATGTTGATCCAAAAATTGGGTATTCATCCTTCCTAATGGCTGAGTAATATTCCATTGTATATATGGACCATATCTTCTCTAGCCATTCATCTGTTGAAAGACACCTTGGCTCCTTCCACCATTCAGCTATTGTGCACATTGCTGCTATGAACATTGAAGTGCGTGTGCCCCTTCTTTTCACTATATCTGTATGTTTGGGGTAAATGCCTATTAGTTCAATTGCTGGGTCATAGGGTAGTTCTATTTTTAACATCTTGAGGAACCGCCATGCTGTTTTCCAGAGTGACTGTACTAGCTTGCTTTCCCACCAACAGTGTAAGAGGGTTCCCCTTTCTTCATGGATGTGTAACTTTTAAGACATTGCCCAACTCTTTTCTAAGGCACTGAATTATTTTAAATTCCCAACAGCAGCAGACAAGAATTCTAGTAAACCCACATCCTTGCCAACTCTTGGTATGGTCAGTCATTTTAATTTTTGACATTCTGATTTGTGTGTAGTAGTTTCTAATTGTGGTTTGAATTTGCATTTCCCTGGTGATTAAAGATGTTGAGCATCTCTCCATGTGTTTATTTGTATATGTTTATTTTCTTTGGTAAAATGACTATGCAAATATTTTACCCACTTATTAATCAGGTTGTTTGTTTTCTTGTTACTGAGTTGCAAATTTTTTTTAATAGTCGGATGCAAGTCCTTTATCATATATGTGATTTACATATATTTTTTGCCAGTCTGTGGCTTACTTTCTCATTCTCTTAACTGTTTTTTTGCAGAGAAGAATGTTAAATTTGATGAAGTCAAGTTTATTAGTTTTTATCCTTTGGATTGTGCTTTTGCTGTTTTATCTAAGAAAACTTTGCCTAACCAAGATATTAAGGTCTGTCTTCTTTTTTTTTTTCTAGACAATGTTATGCCTTAAGTTTTTCCTTTACGTCTGTGATCCACTTCAGGTTAATTTTTTATATATGATGCAAGCTATAGATCAAGGGTTTTATTGTTTGGGTTTGGTTTTTTCACATATGGCTCTCCAGTCATTCCAGCCTCTTTTGTGAAAAGATTTATCTTTTCTTTACCAAACTGCCTTTGCATCTGTTAAAAATCAATCGACTATTTATGTATAGGTCTTTTTTTGGTATCTCTTTTCTGTTCTATAGATCTGTTTACTTACATTTATGCCAATACTATACTGACATGATTACCTTAGCTTTGTTATAAATCTTGAAGTCAGATAAAGAAAGTAATTTCTCCAGCATTGTTCTTTTTAAAGTTGTTTTGGCACTTCTAGGTCATCTGTTGTTTTCAGAAGATGTCTAGAATCAGCTTGTCGATTTCTACAAAAATATATATTGGGATTCTGTTGAATCTAAAGATCGAGTTGGAGAGAATCAGCAAGTTAATATCGAGTTTTATCTCTCAGTTGATGTTGGCTTTCTAAAACTTCCTTCAACAGTATTTTTAAAAAAAAATTGTTTTCATGTACAGGTCTTGCATGCATATTGTCAGAATTACCTCAAGTATGACGTGTTTTTGACACTATTGTAAGTAGTAAATGGTGCAGATTTGCTGAGTATACTCATTAGTTCTAGAAGCTTTTTGTAGATCACGTAATATTTTCTATATCTATTATCTTACTAAAAGCATCAAGGAGAAACCAGACCACACTTTCCAGACTGTGCTTGGAAATTCCTTCAGTTAATATCCAGGTTCATTGTTTACAAGTTGTACCTCCTACCCAACACTAGAACATGGATCTGTCAAGATGTCTGCCACTTTATAACAAGGAATACCTTTCCTCCCATGACCAAAAATATCTTCCTCATTTCTGAGATCTCACCAGAATCACCTCTAACATTCATATTTCTAGCAACATTCCATCCCTGACGATGTATGTAAAGACAATGGAAGCTTCCTCTGCAGCCCACCTCTCTTCTTTCTGATCTTCACAGAATCCTCTGTAACGTCCATATTTCTACTGACTTTCTTTTCAAGGCAATCCAGACTTTTTTCCATAATGCACTTCAAAACTCTTCTAGTCTCTCCCTATTTGCCAATTCCAAAGCCAGACCACATTTTTAGGTATTTTTATAAGTAGAAAAGAGAAACCAGGCTTCACTTTACACACTTTTCTTGGAAATCTCCCCAGGTAAATATCCAAATTCATCTCTTACAAGTTCTATTTTTCACCCAATATTAGAACACAGTTCTGTCCCATTTTCTGTCATTTTATAACAAATATCCTTCTAGTTTCTATTCTAACATATTTCTTATTTCCTTCTGAGACCTCACTAGGACCCACCTTAGCATTCACATGCTCACCACTATTTTGTTGATAATGTATGTATTCTCTGAAATAATAGAAGCTTTCTCTACTCTACTCCTCACATTCATCCCAACTTTGACCAAAATCACATTTAATGGCTGTATTTCTATCAACCGTCTCTTTAAGGCAAACTACACATTTTCTGCCATATGCCTCAAGATTCTTTTAGCATTTATCTTTTACCCAATTCCAAAGCCCCTGCTACATTTTTAGGTACTTGTTAGAGAAGCACTGCACTTCCTGGTACCAAATAAATATATAATGATATAATTATATAATACACACACACACACACCACACACACACACACATGATTAACATCCTATGTTTTGAAAACTACTGTTCCTATATATTTTATCTATTTCTTCAGTTGTTTCAAATGGGAAGGCAAATCTTATCCCTGCTCCATCTTGGACAGAAATGAAAGACTAATTAAACTTTTGAACCTTAAGTTTCTTCATTTGTAAAATGAACAGAATAATTAAATCTACTTCATGAGGTAATTGTGGGTGTTAGTTTTAATACATACAAGAAATTAATAGTGCCTTATACATAATAACTGATCAAAGTGCATTTGTTATACTTTTTGACATCATATTTTTCACATATTGTGATTTCTAAATATCTACAATCTTTATATTTGTGTATATATGGAGGCAATTTTCTTTTTGGAAAAAAAAAAGCATAATCTAATGTATAAGGTGGGGTCAATACCAGGTTATGAGAGCATGTTGGTGCTGAGGACATTGGTTTCCATCTTACTTTGGAGCCTCTAATTTTTTGTTCTACTGATAGTTACTGTATTAGTTTCCAACATTGTTGATATCAGAGGATGAGCCACAGATAACATGTGCATTCTCATTCTGAAATCCATCTTCTTCTCTCCCAGCTAGCATTCACTTTGGTACTAACATGGGTTGCAGTTTGTTTATACTCTTTCTGAAGTACGTTGGGAAAAATATTCATATTCTTTCTTGGTATTAGCCTTATATTATTATTTTAACAATAATTATGTTTAGAAAGAAAAGCATGAATTTACTAAGACATGTGCCTTCCAAATTCCATACTCATCATATTATTTTAGATTTCTTATCATTATCTCTTCATTAAACATTTTTTCCAGAAGTATTTTTATATATACACATATATATGTATATGATACATATACATAAGACATATCTGCTATAACACACAAACGCATGGTCCTACAATGAGAATGAGTTGGTATGTGATGGATACACAGGGAAATACTTGTATATACAGAAATCATCTGTTTTATATATAGATTGCTCTCAGCTAGGGAAGCCAGATTACTGGAGTAGAATAATCTCCAGTAAGAAAGAAATTAAAAATCTTCAGCTCAGTGCCTTCTTCATGGAGCGATGTAGACCACCCTTGTGTATATGTAGCCTGTGGTTTTTGGCACTTTCAATGCCTAGCAGCTCAACTGACTGAGAACCCCAATCTGAATCCCTCGTTTCAGTTCCCACTAGTCAGCTCCATTGACTGGAGCCTGTATTTCCACTCTACTTTATTGTTGTTTTGTAATTTATTTTTATTTATTTTTTAATAACATTCACTGTGGCAGTCTTCATCCATGCTAACCTGCCTGGGCAACCTGAGAAGTCTCTCTAGGTACCGATTATGATTTTTGTTTGTATTCTGGTTATAAACTTCCTTGGGTTTGAAGTGATCTATCCTTCAGATTTTTCTTAAAGGTTTCGCTTTTTTATAGCGTGTGATTTTGCAGAAAATGAGGGGTTTTTTTTTTTTTAATGGATGCATGTATTGCATTATAATAAAAACACTTTTTCTATGTTACTCAAAGTTTTTTTTTTAATTTCTTTCTTCTCTTCCTAAAATACAAATGTCCAAGAATAAAATGATGTAGTTCTTATTTGTTGTTTTTTGTGGACTGAGGTGGAAACATCAGGAAGGTAAAGCCAAAAATCTGAAAGCAATAACAGAAACAGATCATCTCCTATTTCTTGTCCTGATTATTTGTATGTTAGAGGTGCATTTGTAGGTGAAGGAACAAAATTTATGAGGGGAACTAATTAGAAAATTCTACTATAAAGTAAAACGGGTGAATTATATGTTTTTAAAAACATGTTGTACATCTTAAACTTATACAGTGTTATATGTCAATTATATCTCATAATAATAAATATATATATACATATATAGATCATTTTAAAATTTAAAAAATTTTAAGTCTTTACAAATACAATTAGAACCTCTTGTTTGCTAAGACACATATTTAAAATTCTCCTTTACTCAGGTGATGATCCATTATTTAATCTTGGTCATAAAGTGACTTTAGAAACATTTTTAGAGCCACCTAAAGTAGAAGAAAAGTCATAAGTTTTTGTAGAGACTCTTGTTTCCTGTATTTCATTTTATTATTGGGTATCAGGTGTTAGAGGATGTAAGTCAGTATTCTTTTTCCACATTATTTCCAGAAGTGCTGAATTTTCTGAATTTTCCATCTCTTCTGCATTTGAAAGTACTAGATCTGGAAAGAGAAAATCTATTCATTCTTTAAGTTAAGTCTATTCAAGCACATTGCAGATCTTACTTTGTAGAAAGCCTCCTTGCCTCCCCCCATATCACCTCCTACACTCACACTGACACATTCCAGTCAAGTATGTGGGTCTTTATACCAGTGTTCCAGTCTATAAACTGTGTATAAGTACCAATACCAATCTCACTGTATTTTCTTATAAAAGAACATAATACCCAGATTGTCATTATGTAAATGAGGGAAGCTGAATAGTCACAACCTTAAATTAATTTTCCTGTAAGATTTATAATATTGCTTCAGATAGCTATACAGAAATCATAACGTATTAAATTGAATATGTGTGAGAAGTTAGCATCAAGAGAATCATTCCTGAATTCCAGTTTCTTGTATTTTATTTTGCCTCATATTTGGGAGTTCCTTTTACATAAATATACTGTTGATAATAATCAGAATGGTTGAAGACTCTGGAGACATTTCTAGCAAAAAAAAAAAAAAAAAGAGAAGACTTGGAAGAAACATAATCATTGTCTCTAGTATTTTGTGAACAGCTGTCAGGAGGAGGAAGTAGACATATGTTCTTGATGTCTGAATGGAGTGCAGGCTTGTTGAGGCCAGGATCTCAGTCTTCATACTTGTCTTACACTTAACAAAATATACCCTCAACACTCGACATAGAAGATGTTCAATAAATACAGAAGTAATGTGAGCTACTTATTTAACTAAAAAGCAAGAGACAAGTTTTAAAGTTAGAATAAGCCTGGGGCACCTGGGTGGCTCAGTTGATTAAACGTCTGCCCTCTGCAAAGGTCATGATCCCATGGTCCTGGAATCGAGCCTGGCATGGGGCTCCCTACTCAGCAGGGAGCATACACCCTTCTCCCTCTGCCACTCCCCCTACTTGTGCTCTCTCCTTCCCTCTCTGTCAAATAGATAAAATCGTTAAAAAATAAAAATAGAATAAGGCAGATTTTTAAAAAAATTTATTAACATATAATCTATTATTAGCCCCAGGGGTACAGGTCTGTGAATTGTCAGGCTTACACACTTCACAGCACTCACCATAGCACATACCCTCCCCAATGTCCATAACCCGACCACCCTCTCCCTACCCCACTACCCCCAGCAACCCTCAGCTTGTTTTGTGAGATTAAGAGTTTTGTATGGTTTGTCTCCCTCCTGATCCCATCTTGTTTTATTTTTTCCTTCCCTACCCCCCAAACTCCCCATTTTGCCTCTCAAATGCCTCATATCAGTATTCCATTATACACACACACACACACACACACACACACACACACACACACACACACTATCACATTTTCTTTATCCATTCATCTGTTGATGGACATCTAGGTTCTTTCCATAGTTTGGCTATTGTGGACATTGCTGCTATAAACATGCAGGTGCATATGCCCCTTCTGATCACTACATTTGTATCTTAGGGTAAATCCCCAGTAGTGTGATTTCTGGGTCCTAGTGTAGCTCTATTTTCAACTTTTTGAGCAACCTCCATTCTGTTTTTCAGAGGGGCTTCCCCAGCTTGCATTCCCACCAACAGTGTAGGAGGGTTCCCCTTTCTCTGCATACTCGCCAGCATCTGTCATTTCCTGACTTGTTAATTTTAGCCATGTTGACTGGTGTGAGGAGGTATCTCACTGTGGTGTTTTGTTTTGTTTTTTTAAGATTTTATTTATTTATTTGACAGAGAGATATCACAAGTAAGCAGAGAAGCAGGCAGACAGAGGGAGGGAAGCAGGCTCCCTGCTGAGCAGAGAGCCCGATGTGGGGCTCAATCCCAGGGTCCTGGGATTATGACCTGAGCTGAAGGCAGAGGCTTTAACCTACTGAGCCACCCAGGCGCCCCCTCATTGTGGTTTTGATGCTGAGTGATGTGAAGCACTTTTTCATGTGTCTCTTGGCTATCTGGATGTCTTCTTTGCAGAAATGTCTGTTCATGTCCTTTGTCCATTTCTTGATTGGATTATTTGTTCTTTGGGTGTTGAGTTTGATAAGTTCTTTATAGATTTTGGATACTAGCCCTTTATCTGGTATGTCCTTTTTGCTAATTGTTTCCTTTGCTGTGCAAAAGCTTTTGATCTTGATGAAGTCCCAATAGTTCATTTTTGTCCTTGCTTCCCTTGCCTTTGACGATGTTTCTAGGAAGTATTTGCAGCAGCTGAGATCAAAGAGGTTGCTGTCTGTGTTCTTCTCAAGGATTTTGATGGATTCCTGTCTCACATTGAAGTCTTTCATCCATTTTGAGTCTATTTTTGTGTGTGGTGTTACAAAATCATCCAGTTCCAATTTTCTGCATGTGGCTGTCCAATTTTCCCAACACCATTTTTCCATTGGATATTCTTTCCTGCTTTGTCAAAGTTTAGTTGACCACAGAGTTGAAGGTCCATTCCTGGGCTCTCTATTCTGTTCCATTGATTTATGTGTCCGTTTTTCTGCCAGTACCATACTGTCTTGATGAAGACAGCTTTGTAATAGACCTTAAAGTCTGGAATTGTGATGCCACCAACTTTGGCTTTCTTTGTTCAACATTTCTCTGGCTATTCGAGGTCCTTTCTGGTCCCATATAAATTTTAGGATTATTTGTTCCATTTCTTTGAAAAAAATGGATGGGATTTTGATTAGGGACTCCATTAAACCTGTAGATTGATTTAAGTAGCATAGACAATTTGCCAATATTTGTTCTTCCAATCCATGAGCATGGAACATTTTCGTATTTCTTTGTGTCTTCCTCGATTTCTTCCATGAGTACTTTATAGTTTTCTGAGTACAGATTTTTTGACTCTTTGGTTAGGTTTATTCCTATGTATCTTATCTTATGGTTTTGGGTGCAATTGTAAATGGGATCGACTCCTTAATTTCTCTTTCTTCTGTCTTGTTGTTGGCATATGGAAATGCAACTGAATTCTGTGCATTGATTTTATATCCTGACACTTTACTGAATTCCTGTACAACTTCTAGCAGATTTGGAGTGGAGTCTTTTGGGTTTTCTACATAAAGTATCATAACATCTGCAAAGAGTGATAGTTTGACTTCTTCTTTGCCAATTTGGATGCCTTTAATTTCTTTTTGTTGTCTGATTGCTGAGGCTAGGACTTCTAGTACTATGTTCAATAGCAATGTGATAGTGGACATCCCTGCATGTTCCTGACTTTAGCAGAAAAGCTCTCAGTTTTTCTCCATTGAGAGTGATATTCGCTGTGGGTTTTTCATAGATGGCTTTGATGATATTACTGTATTGTATCACATTGATTGATTTGTGGATGTTGAACCAAACTTGCAGCCCAAGAATACATCCCACTTGGTTGTGGTGAATAATCCTTTCAGTGTACTGTTGGATCCTATTGGCTAGTATTTTGGTGAGAATTTTCACATCTGTGTTTATCAAGGATATTGGTTTGTAATTCTCTTTTTTGATGGGATCTTTGTCTCGTTTTGGGATTAAGGTAATGCTGGCCTCATAAAATGAGTTTGGAAGTTTTAGTTCTACTTCTATTTTTTGGAACAGTTTCAGGAGAACAGGTATTAATTCTTCTTTAAATGTGTAGTAGAACTCCCCTGGGAAGCCGTCTGGCCCTAGGCTCTTGTTTGTTGGGAGATTTTTGATGACTGCTTCAATCTCCTTACTGGTTATTGGTCTGTTCAGGTTTTCTGTTTCTTCCTGGTTCAGTTGTGGTAGTTTATATGTCTCTAGAAATGCATCCATTTCGTGATTGTCCAATGCATCCAGTTCTTCAGATTGTGAAATTTGCTGGCGTATAGTTGCTTATAATATGTTCTTATAATTGTTTGTATTTCTATGGTGTTGGTTTTGATCTCCCCTCTTTCATTCATGGTTTTATTTATTTGGGTCCTTTTTTTTTTTTCTTTTTGATAAGTCTGGCCAGGGGTTTATCAATCTTATTAATTCTTTCAAAGAACCAGCTCCTAGTTTTGTTGATTTGTTCTAATGTTGTTGTTTGTTTGTTTCTATTTCATTGATTCCTGCTCTGATCTTTATTATTTCTCTTCTCCTGCTGGGTTTGGGCTTTCTTTGCTGTTCTTTTTCCAGCACCTTTAGGTGTAGGGTTACGTTGTGTACTTGAGACTTTTCTTGTTTCTTGAGAAGAGGTTGTATTGCTATATACTTTCCTCTCAAGACCGCTTTTGCTCTGTCCCACAGATTTGAACAGTTGTGTTTTCATTTTCATTTGTTTCCATGAATTTTTTCAATTCTTCTTTAATTTCCTCCTTGACCCATTCATTCTTTTTTTTTTTTTTAAGATTTTATTTATTTGACAGAGACAGACCTCAAGTAAGCAGAGAGGTAGGCAGAGAGAGAGAGAGGAGGAAGCAGGCTCCCTGCCCAATAGACAGCCCAGTGCAGGACTCGATCCCAGGACCCTGAGATTATCACCCTAGCCGAAGGAAGAGGCTTAACCCACTGAGCCACCCAGGCGTCCCACATTCATTCTTTAGTAGGATGCTCTTTAGCCTCCATATATTTGAGTTCTTTCCAACCTTCCTCTTGTGATTGCGTTCTAGCTTCAGAGCATTGTGGTCTGAAACTATTCAGGGAATGATCCCAATCTTTTGGTAATGTTTGAGACCTGATTTGTGGCCCAGGATGTGATCTGCTCTGGAGAATGCTCCATGTACACTAAAGAAGAATGTGTAATCTCTTGCTTTGGGATGGAATGTTCTGAGTATATCTATGATGTCCATCTGGTCCAGTGTGTCATTTAAGGCCTTTATTTCCTTTTTGTTCTTTTGCGTGGATGATTTGTCCATTTCAGTGAGAGGGGTGTTAAAGTCCCCAACTATTATTGTATTATTTTAGATGTGTTACTTTGATTTTGTTACTAATTGGTTTATATAGTTGGCTTCTCCCATGTTAGGGGCATAGATATTTAAGATTGTTAGATCTTCTTGTTGGACAGACCCTTAGAGTATGATATAGTGTCCTTTCTTATCTCTTTTTATAGTCTTTGGCTAAAATCTAATTTATCTGATATAAGGATTGCCAACCCAGCTTTCTTCTGATGTCCATTAGCATGGTAAATTGTTTTCCATCCCATCACTTTAAATCTGGAGGAGTCTTTGGGTCTAAAATGAGTTTCTTGTAGACAGCATATTCATGGGTTTTGTTTTTTAATCCATTCTGATACCCTGTATCTTTTGAATGGGGCATTTAGCCCATTTACATTCAGGGTAACTATTGAGAGATATGAATTTAGTGCCACTGTATTTCCTGTAAGGTGACTGTTACTGTATATTGTCTCTGTTCCTTTCTGATCTACTCCTTTTAGGCTCTCTCTTTGCTTATAGAACCCCTTTCAATATTTCCTGTAGGAAGTGTTTGGTGTTTACAAATTCTTTTAGGTTTTGTTTGTCCTGGAAGCTTTTTAATCTCTCCTTCTATTTTCAATGATAGCCTAGTTGGATATAGTACTCTTGGCTGCATGTTTTTTCTCATTTAGTGCTCTGAATATATCATGCCAGTTCTTTCTGGCCTGCCAGGTCTCTGTGGATTAGTCTGCTGCCAATCTAATATTTTTACCATTATATGTTACAGACATCTTGTCCCAGGCTGGTTTCAGGATTTTTTCCTTTTCGCTAAGACTTGTAAGTTTTACTATTAGATGATGGGATGTGGACCTATTTTTTATTGATTTTGAGGGGAGTTCTCTGTGCCTCCTGGATTTTGATGCTTGTTCCCTCTGCCATATTAGGGAAATTCTCTACAATAATTCACTCCAGTATACCTTCTGCCCCCACTCTCTCTATTTTTTTCTGGAGTCCCAATTATTCTAATATTGTTTTGTCTTATGGTATCACTTATCTCTTGAATTCCCCCCCTTGTGGTCCAGTAGTTGTTTGTTTCTCTTCTGCTCAGCTTCTTTATTCTCCATCATTTGATCTTCTATATCACTAATTCTCTCTTCTGCATCATTATCCTAGCAGTAAGAGCCTCCATTTTTTATTGCACCTCATTAATAGCTTTTTTGATTTAAGCTTCGTTAGATTTTAGTTCTTTTATTTCTATGGGAAGGGTTTTTATTTCTCCATACAGTGTTTCTCTAATATCTTCCATGCCTTTTTTAAGCCCAGCTAGCATCTTGAGAATAATCATTCTGAACTCTAGATCTGATATATTACCAATGTCCATATTAATTAGGCCCTTAGCCTTTGGTACTGCCTCTTGTTTTTTTTTTTGTTTTGTTTTGTTTTTTTTTGTTTTGTTTTTTTGTGGTGCATTTTTCTGCCTTGTCATTTTACCCAGATACGAATATATGAACAAGAGAATAAAATACTAAAAGGGCAGCAAAGGCTCGAGAAAAATATATGCTAGCCAAATCAGAAGAGACCCGACATCGGGGGGAGAAGAAAGAAGGTAAAAAGAAGTTTAAAAAAAATTTTTTAAAGTACACATATATGTATATATATATTGGACTTGTGAATAGAATAAAGCCACCCACTTGGTTTTGGGTTTACTTTTGTCTCTTAGAAGAAGCTACCTTCCAAAATTTTAAAGATAGAAAAACTTTGATATATACAAAAATAAAGGTAAACATGATGAAGGTATGGAATGACTGTAAAGATGAATTAAAAAAAAATCCTAAAAAAGTAATAGATAAGTTGGTTGGAAAAAGAAAGAAAAAGAAAGTGGAGAGAAATTACTCAGGCTGGAGACTAGAACAAAGACCTGTGTTAGATTTAGGATGTATTTTGATCTATTAGAAGAAATTTTATCCTAAAAAATTTTTAGAAGAAAAAAAACCTATATGTATACAAAAAATAAAGTTAGACACAATGAAAGATAAAATACGATTGTAATACTGAAGGTTTAAAAAGATTTTTTTTTAAGATTTTATTTATTTATTTGACAGAGAGAAATCACAAGTAGATGGAGAGGCAGGCAGAGAGAGAGAGAGAGAGAGGGAAGCAGGCTCCCTGACGAGCAGAGAGCCCAATGCGGGACTTGATCCCAGGATCCTGAGATCATGACCTGAGTCGAAGGCAGCAGCTTAACCCACTGAGCCACCCAGGCGCCCCAGATTTTTTTAGAAAGGTATTGTTAAGAAAATCTAGTTAAAAATTGTTAAAAGAGGAAAGAGGAAAAGTTTAAAAAACTAGAATAAGAAAAAATAAGATTAAAAAAATTTAATTAACTTTGCAAGACTAAAGAATCATGGGGAGAAAGCCATGAATTCCCTGCTTTGCTTTGCCTTCCTCTGAAATTCCGCTGTTCTCCCTGATGAGTGAGCTTGGTCTTGGCTGGATTTCTTGATCTCCCGCAGGAGGTACCTGTTGTAGTGATCCTCAAGTGTCTTTGCCTGAGGCAGAATTGCACCGCCCTTGCCAGGGGCTGGGCTAAGTAGTCTGCTTGGGTTTGCTCTCCCGAGCTTTTGTTCCCTGAAAGCTTTCCATAAAGCTCTGGAGGAGGAGAATGAAAATGGCGGCCTCCCAGTCTCCAGCCTGGAGGAGTGGAGAGCTCAGGGCCCTACTCCCCAGTGCGCCCTCAGAGAAAAGCGTTCAATCACTCCTGTCTCCCTAGTCTCTGGGAACACTCCATACTCACCCGGCATGTGACCGAGCATTTCTCTCTCTGGCACACAGCCCCATTTGGAGTCTCCAAACCCAGCAGATTCCTGCCTCCAGAGAAGAAAGGTGAGTCTCCCCGGATCTGCCACTCAAAGACAGTGGCCTGACTGTTCCTGGATCACAGTTTAAGGTAGCCCCAAGCTGAGAGCTCACTCCTCAACTCCGTCTCTAAAGCCGGCTTCCTTGCTCTGATACCTGCAAGCTCTGCCACACTCAGACACCTCCAATCCTTCTGTGACCCTGTGGGACCTGAGACCATACTGTCCCTGCAAGGGCTCCACCCTGCTTAGCCTTTGGAGCAATGTCCCTCAGTGAAGCAGACTTAAAAGTTCAAATTTTGTGCTCTGTTGATCCGCCACTTGCCAGGAGCTGGCCCCTCCCCCCACAGTCTATCTTCCCATCGCTTTGGATTCACTTCTCAGGTCCTACCTTTCAGAAAGTGGTCGATTTTCTGTTTCTAGAATTGCTGTTCTTCTTCTCTTCTATCTCGTGTTGGGTTTGTAGGTGTTTGGAATGGTTTGGTAACTATCTAGCTGAACTCCTGTGACCTAATGTCATCTCAGTCTGCTACTCTTCTGCCATCTTGGCTCCTCCTCAGTTAAGGCAGATTTTTATTCAGAAAGATTCTTCTTATAATTAGAGCAGAGAAGAGAATGAAGTGCCATCAGAAGTAGCAAGTTCCCCATCACTGTAAGTGCTGAAGCTAATGTTAATTGACTCTCATGAATGTACCATTGTTGGTCATAGTATTTTCTCCAATGCCAGAGAATTCCCTTACAATACCACAGGGGTATTTTTCCCCCAGTGACTTTAGAGCTCTACAACAAAGTTCTAGTTGCAAGCTAGAACTTAGAAGCTTGGGAAAATTCCATTAAGAATGACACTGTTTATGCTACCACTGGAAAAGGTCCTACAGAATAGAGATGAGAGGAACATATTAAGGCCTTTGGCTCATGTGCTTGGATCTGGGAAACATATTAAATTGGGAGTTTTGAGACCTTGTATTCCACTGCTCATCTATGACTCTATTTCTGCATGATTTAAAATCAGGAGTTTGTGGTTAGTAACTTTATGTGTATATATTACAAAGATGACTCAAAGAATTCCTGATGAATCATTAAGGCTTTACTTTTCCAGTGTCAGATGCAGTGGGTCACTCTCTTACCTCCTTCAGGTCTTTGCTAAATGTGTCCTGATCAGTGAGGCCCTAACTGATCACTTTATTTAAAACCACTGTGCTCTCCCTGCGATGCCCCCAACACTTAACAATGCTTAGCATACCAGAGACACTCGGTGAAATACACTGAATTGAACTAATAGGGAAAACACTGTGCTTGCCATCTGTACCCCATTGCCTCGCCTGTCAACTGTGAATCACTTATAAAGCCATTCACAAGAATAAAGGAAAATAGGTCTGGAACTATATATCCATGCACTGCTGATGTTACTTCTATTACTTCTCCTTGGTCTTGTTTGGGAAAATATAAATGCAGAAGAGGAAATGAGAGAGTACTGAACGCTGACCGTGTACCGGGCATTGTGCAGAGAGCTTTGTATCTACTGTGTTGTTTATTCCTATCACAATCCCATGAAGTAGTTGTTAAAATCCCTGCTTTTCAAGATAGTCTTGGGAAGCTTAGGAAGTTCTTATAGTCACACAATCTATAAAAGTGAAATAATTAGGATTCAAACAGCTCTGTCTGACTGACAATGAGAGCTTCTTCCCCGGGTATTCGAATCTCTCCCTGTTCAAAAAACGTTCTTCAATACTCCCACATTTCACAAATACCAAATTTTTTGAAATACAGATAATACCCACAAGACTTCTATGTTGATGGATAATTTACACATAAGTGGTAACTGTTTTAACTAGATCAGCCTCTCAGAGTGAGGAAGGGAACTTTTGAGATCAGAACGAGGAGAGATTTGAATTAAAAAAATTTTTTTTTGTCCTCATATGGTACAAAACTCAAAAAGTACAGAAGTGTAAATGATCAAAGCCTTTCTTTAATCCCATTCCCGTCCTTTCCCCTTCCAAAGCAAAAGGGATTCTAGATGCCTCCTTCCTAAGAAAGCAGGACTGAGCTTTTTTTGTTGTTGTTATTATTATTAATACAAATGTTAATTCCTATGCACCTGGCCATTTTCACTTAATTAATATACCTCATGGTTAGTGATAAGAGATCTGGGGCCAATGTCAGGGATAAAGATGGTCCTTGGTGACCTGGGGACCTAAAGAAGTAATCAGAGAGGCCAGGCCCTAGAGAAATTCTTGCCTTCTCTGCACTTGGGGGTGCTTGTTGTGTCTCTGAAAACTATCTGGGTGCTACACAGCTCCCGAGCTGCAACGGTGTCCCAAACACCAAAACTTGGATATGACAAAGGGATGAAGGGAAGGAGGAAAATCGGAGTGTGGAGAAGCGTTCATAGTCTAATGAGTACATTCAAGTATTTCCTCCTCTTGGTCTCGTGAGTGCCCTGTGTCCTGAGACAGGAAGGTCCCTCAAGACATGGATCCCCCCTGTTTAATTCCTTACCATGCCCTCAGCATCTAACATAGCTGCTTGGTACCTGTGCAAGCATTGCTCTTGGTCAGCCTTCAAGCCTTCGCTTACATCAAGTCAGCTTCCCCTCCTTTGTTCCTCCTTCATAATGTTCCAGAAACTGAAAGCGTCTTCAGATTTAAATCTTCCACTGTCCTTTCTATCCAATGTGGTTTTCTTCCCCCCAAGATTGCTGTGGTTTGGGCCAGAGTCCCCCTCTCTTCTTCCCAGTTGTTCCCAAAGATGAGTGAAAATGGACTCCTTCCATCTCAGGGGTTTTATGCTCAACATTAAAAAAAAAAAAAAACAGAATATCAAACAGGAGAAATTGCAGTGATTTCAAAGGACTGAAGTGGTATACCACACAGATCTGATTTCACTAGCTTTCCACATCTACGCTGCCCCTGAACTGACACCATTAAATCCAGCAGGGGAGGACGGGAAGGAGACTTCATGGTTCTCTCCTGGAGAAGGAAGCCAGATGCCAGCCTGAGGCTCCTGTTTTTTTATGTCCCTTCAACTTTTGGTCCATTTGCCTCCTTGCTCTCTAATCAATGTACTTGTGAATTACACTCCTTTCAAGGGTTTCTAGAACTTACCTTTCGACTCCAGTCTGACGCTGCCAAGGCTGTCCATTAAATAATCCAGTGTTTCAAACAGTTACTTTTACTGTCCCTTTCTGACTAAAGCCTCCTCGAATGCAGAGGGGAGAAGACCACCAAAAATTACATACCAATGTTGTGTCTGGGATGTAGGTAGGTGATTATTTGGCTTCTCTGATGAATAAATGACAAATGTCTTTCTTAAGAATATTTTCACACAGATGCTGGATTTCCTCTAATCTTTTTCTCCCAAGAACTATTTCCCTGATGCTCACACTTATACCTTCACTTAGAGACAAAGGGATTGCTCATAAGTCCACCGATCCCATGTAATTAGTGCGTGTGACAACCCAGCAATCTTTATGAAGTAATTACTGTACAACTTTCTAATCTCACCTTACCGTGATGAATATTGCACCCTAATCTGCATAATGCCCTCTTGATTATACTTGCTAGATACGAGTCTCCATTTATTGGCATTTTGCTTAAATATCCTATAGTTCTTTTTTTTTTTTAAGATTTTATTTATTTACTTGACAGAGAGATCACAAGCAGGCAGAGAGGCAGGCAGAGAGAGAGGAGGAAGCAGGCTCCCTGCTGAGCAGAGTGCCCGATGCGGGACTCGATCCCAGGACCCTGAGATCATGACCTGAGCCGAAGGCAGCGGCTTAACCCACTGAGCCACTCAGGCGCCCAACATTCTATAGTTCTTAGATCATTACTAGTTTTTTTTTTTTTTTTTAATGTGCTTGTATGTGAGGATCTGATTTCTGAGGTGAGAGGAATATCCTCCTCAATTCTCCCTTAGAATAATCTGAGAAGTAGTAGGTATGATGTGAATTTGTCATCGTCAAGAATACATAGGGAATAAATATTTATTAATCATAAAATAACTCTTTGGCCACCCGGGCCATGAGACCTTGTGTCCTTGGATTGAGGAGCTGTGCACTGAATCACTGGATATGGACAATCTTCCCAGCTCCTCAACTTACAGGCTCTGTGTTCTTTCTTGGTTAAGTACCCTAACTTCTCCAAACCTCAGTGTCCTCATTTACAAAATAAGCACATAATGCCTCTCTCAGAAGGTTAGTATAGGATTAAAGTGAACAACGCATCTTGTACTCTTAAGAGCACAGTCACAGGAACTAGGCTGTATGGATTTGAACTGTATAGACTTGGGAAGAGATGAAGTACATCTGTGCCTTTGTTTTGTCATCTGTAACATGGAGATAATTGTAGCACCCTACTCAAAGTTTGTTGTGAGAATTAAAGCAAATTAAATCTGTGAAATACAGGGGCACCTGGGTGGCTCAGTGGGTTAAGCCTCTGCCTTCAGCTCCGGTCGTGATCTCAAGGTCCTGGGATTGAGCCCCACATCAGGCTTTCTGCACAGCAGGGAGCCTGCTTCTCCCTCTCTCTGCCTTCTTCTCTGCCTACTTGTGATCTCTCTTTAAAAAAAAAAATGCCTATAGAAAAGACCTGTTTATTGGTATCCACACTAAACAAAAGCCTGTAGGCTAAAGAAAAAAAAAATCTGTGAAATACTTAGGTTCTTGGCACAAAATAAGTGCTTGGTAAAAATTAGTTATTATATGATATGTGTAAGCACTGTATAAATCCCGATACACTTTCTCACCTATTATCTGGGTTCTTTGTACCAGTTTATATGTTTTTTTTGGAAGCCTATACTGTCATGTTAGTTTCAGGTACACGATATAATGATCCAACAATTCTATACACTATTCAGTGCTCATCAAGATAAGTGTGTTCTTCATCCCCTACATCTTTCATCTATTTTACCCTACCCTCCACCCATCTCTCCTCTAGGAACCACCAGTTTGTTCTCTATAGTGGTGTATGTGTTTCTCTGTCTCTTTTTCTTTGTTTTGTTTCTTAAATTCCACACATGAACAAAATGATGTATTTTTCTTTCTTTGTCTGAACTATTTTACTTAGCATTACACCCTGTAGGTCCATCATGTTGTTGCAAATGGTAGGCTCTCATTCTTTTTTATGGCTGAGTAGTATTCCATCATTCTCACACACACACACACACACACACACACACACACACACTATATATATATATATACATATAGATATATATATCTATATGTATATATATACCACATCTTCTTTATCCATTCTTCTATTGATGGACATTTGTATTGCTTCCATAACTTGGCTATTGTAAATAATGCCATAATAAACACAGGGGTGCTGTATCTTTTCAAATTTCTGTTTCTGTTTTCTTTGGGTAAATACCCAGTAGTGGAATTATTGGATACTATGGTAATTCTATTTTTAATCTTTTGAGGAACCTCTGTACTCTTTTCCACAGTGGCTGTACAAGTTTGCATTCTCACCAATAGGGCAGGAGGATTCCGTTTCTCCACATCCTCACCAACATTTGTTATTTCTTGTGGTTTTGATTTTAGCCATTCTGACAGGTGTGAGGTGATATTTTATTGTGGTTTTGATTTGTTTGCCTGATGATGAGTGATGTTGATCATCTTTCCATGTGTCTGTTGGCCATCTGTATCGCTTTGGAAAAATGTTTGTTCAGGTCCGTTGCCCACTTTTTAATTGGATTAATTACATTTGTGGTGTTGAATTGTTTATTTTCTTTATGTATTTTGGATTTTAACTCCTTATCAGATATATCATTTGTAAATATTTTCTCCGATGTGGTAGGTTACCTTGTCATTTTGTGGATGGTTTCCTTTGCTGTGCAAAAGCTTTATATTTAGTTGTAGTCCCAATAGTTCACTTTTGCTTTTGTTTCCCTTGCCTTAGGACACATATCTAGAAAAATATTTCTATAGCTGGTATCAAGAAATTATTGCCTGTATATTCTTCTAGGAGTTTTATGGTTTCAGATCTCACTTTTAGGTCTTTAATCCATTTTGAATTTATTTTGTGTATGGCATGAGCAAATGGCCCAGCTTCATTCTATTGCATGTAGCTGTCCAGTATTCCTAGCACCATTTATTGAAGATACTGTCTTTTCCCCATTACACATTTTTCCCTCCTTTGTTGTAGATTAATTGACCATATAAGCAAAGATTTGTTTCTGGGCTCTCTATTTTGTTCTGTTAATCTGTGTTTCTATCTTCATGCTGGTACCATACTGTTTTGATTACTACAGCTTTGTAATGTATCTTGAAATTTGGGCTTTCGATACTTCTAGATTTTTTTTAGGTTATATTTATTTAATGGAATTATTGCTTACGGATTCCATTAGATTTTATAATACAAAGCAAGAATGCACTCACTGGGACATTGGGGAGTCTGGTTTTTTTATGTTTCCTACAATTTTATTCATATTTTACCATTATACACAAAAGTCTTATCCTTCTTCTTGATGCCTTTTTTTTTTTTTTTTAAGACAGGGGTAGCCTTTTTCTTTGTATAGCTTTTAGTGCCTAGAAGAGTGATTGTTAGTAATAAGAATTTATTTTTAATAAATATTTCTTGACTGTGAAATAGGTTACCATTTTTGGAAGGAACTCTAGCAGGAAATGAGTAGGCTTAGATCATCGTGGCAGGGGGTCAAGAGCAATCTCAAAGCTCTAGTCAATAATAGAAATTTGTGGATAGAAGGTATGTTTGGTGTAAATTCAAATTTTAAAATTCAAAAGCCATGATATGGTAGAAAGGATGTGGAATTTGTCTTTAAACCTGGAGTCCCATAATCTTGGGCATTCTCTCAGGCAAATAATTTCGTAGCATCTCTACTTCCCCGTCTGTAATATGAAGAGCATCTATCCCCTCTTTCTATTTCCAGGGATGCTTGAAATTATTAATAGAGGTAATCTATGGGAGAGTGCTTTGTAGACTATAAAATCAACATACAATGTCAGGGCTATTGATCATTTGTGACAGGCAAGCCAATGATTCTGAAGAAGACACCAAATATTTTTCTGGCCAGCTGTCTATTGGCAGCTAATATATTTTCCTGGGCTGGTTTTAGTCTTGTCTATTACATTAAAGAACAAGTTGGAATCGATGAGTCCTTTAGACTAAAGGACCTATTAGTTGAGTCGATACATAACTCCAAAATTGTACCCTTAGGGTAGGAGGGATGTGTCATCAGTAGAAGTGAAGGCTGTAGTAAAGAGAGAGAAGAGGGGCCAACGCTGCTCTCTGTTTTCATGGAGGTCCCCTAATTCTGAGTCCTCAGATGGATGCGGATATGCCCCTCCTCTTCTTTGCCTGTCTCTCTATCCCCTTTTATTCCTATCTCCAACCATGTATCCAACTGTAGACTTGACCACAGTGTAAGGTAAGGGTAGAAGTGGTGGCCATTCCTACCTCCAGCCTTGATAACAAGCCTGAAATACATTTCTCTAAGTTAGGATCATAAAGGACTTAGAAACACTGTGATCGTTTTGAATCAAATATGCTGATAGCTTCAAGAGGGAGGCCCTGACCATGGGTATTTCAGTTCATTGCTAGCAGAGGTGCAGCTGATAAAACCCTCTTGTAGAATATGTCAGGATGGAAAGAATCAGGGCAGTCACTGAGTACACAGCATAAATTTTAGTACAAGGAGCCATCTTGGTGCATTTCCTTTGCATGCCTAAGAACAAAATGTTTGCTGGAACTCATTTACCGTCAGTGAGTGCTCCCTAGGCTCTGAAGTCCAGAAATGTTCCTCCATAACTCATGAGAGAGTTGGGTCATTTCTTGGACAGTAAGTTTCCGTTAGGTCACCGAAAATACTTGGGGCGCCAGTGGGAGGAGGGGTTCCTGTGATGAGAATGTAACGATGTGTATGTGAGAATGTAAATTTTCTTATTAATAGAAAATGAAGCTACCACGGACTCATTGTCAGGATGACGTGTCTCATCGAACTGTTTTCTTGATGATGACCTTGCACCGAGCAGCTTATCCCCTTTGCTTTCCCCTGTTCTTTTCAAGCCCAGTGGTCAGGGATTATAAGCAACTGGCTGAGATGGGGAGTCTGGCCCAGAGGTCCAGGAGCCGCTCGCAACTGTGAGACCGAGGCAGCCAGACTGGTTCAGAGAAGCAGCCCTGGCCCCCAGCACATGCAAATTATTGGTTAACACTCCAGCTCAGGCTGGTTGGGGACTGGCTGAGAGCACACACTTCAATTGCTACTGAGCTCATTACCTTAAATTAGTATCCATGGTCTAGTGGGCTGTGCAGGAGAGGGAATTCTCCAAAGCCCTGCAAGAGTGTGTGTATGGAGGTGTGGGGGGGAAGGCTTTCTAAAAAGAGGAGATTAAGTTAAGCTTCCATGAGGGGAAAAAAAAAAGGCAGTTAATACTTTAATACTTTAATTCATACCAAGCAAGCACACACTCTGAGCAGAGAGCTGGTTTCTTTCGAGCAGTCTGAGCCAACGGCCAGAATGCAAACGGAAAGTGAACAGCACAGGTAACAATGAACTCCATGCTTTGCCTCTTCCCCCCTCGCTCGGTGCTATGAGATGAGCTTTACACTCAACTCCTCTCTGTTTTTTTCTTGTGCAAACAGGGCGATGACACGGACTCTCTTCACAGGAAAGCACTAAGTGAGGATTAGCTAAATAACGAGAGCAAATTGCAAGGGTGAAGGAAACGCTTGATAAAATCGCTGATAGATTTCTCCCAGCGGGAGAATCCCTTCCACGCTCCTTTCATCTGGGTCTTACGGGCAGCTTCTACCACTGCTATCTCTGCTGTCTTCTCCAGCCTTCCCCTCAGAGCCCCTGCCTCTGAGGAGCTTTGAATTACCCACTGAAATGACTCCTGCCGTCTCCCACCAAGAGGCGGAAGCGGCAAGACTCATTTTCCTCTGCGTGGGAAGAAACTGAGGCAGGAATTTGGCCAAGTGGTGCGTCATTCTTCCCAGTTCCCATTCCAGAAGAAACCAGCTTTTCAAAATGATTCCATCCTGAGTACACATCTCACCAACTTTCTGGCTAACAATTTAGTAAGATGCGTGTTCAGTATTCTTAGAAATGTGAGTGACCCTTGCCTGAAGAATTCGATGTTCAACACATAATCATTTGTCTTCTCATTGACTTTTCTCTTCATCACACCAGAGTGGATTTCCATTGAGAGAATTTAACCTCTTTTGGACTTAGATCCAATCAGTTGCTTACCCCATCTGCCCACCCAGTGGCTTCAGATCTGATGACTCTGCTTCTTAGTGGGGCACCGACCTTCTGCAGGCTCTTCATTCTTTTGTTATGGACATATTAAAGGAAATTTGTGTATTTTCCCAGAACCTTGGAAGTGTAGGTGTGAGCAGGCTTCAATGATCACGGCCCACACTTTATTTACAGATGAGGAATCCGAGACACTGAGAAGACAATGGCTTACCAAAAGTTTATACCTCTTCAGGGCCACAGAAGAAACTAGAACCGCTAGCCTATACCTACCCCATGAACTTTTCTCTAGTAATGAAAGCTTAACAGTTTGGGACATAAAGTAGTTCACTGTGGGGTGAACCTTGACGAAGTAGAAAAAGAGATCATGTTTGTACTAAATATCATGGGATCCAGGAATCCACTACTGGTTGTAGCTCAGCTTGATATGCATAACTGAGAGGCTAGAGCCATGTACCTCAGTTTATTTACATTTGTATCCAAGGAGTATAAGGTTTAAAGTAAAAGAAGGGAATATCCTTTATCAGTCACTCGTCTGTCTCAATGTATCGCGCGCCCCTATAATTGATCTTTATTAGGGCATAGTGGATGGATGGTTACCATATGCTAAAATATTTACATATTGTGATGGCTAATCTTATGTGTCAGCTGGACTGGGCCACAAGATGCCCAGACTTTGGAGAAACATTCTGACTGTATCTCCAAGGGTGGTTCTGGATGCGATTATCTGAATTGGTACAGAAGTAAAAGCACATGGCTCTCCCTAATGTGGGTGGGCCTGGTCCAATCAGTCAAAGACCTGAACAGCACAAAAAAGCCGAGTAAAGAGGGAACTCCTTCTGTCTGAACGCTTGCAGCTGGGACATTCCATTTTTCTAGCCTTTGGACTCACACAAAAACATGGGCTCTTCTTGGATAGAGGATACCAGCTTTTGAACTGAAACTTACATCATTGGCTTGCTTGGTTCTCAGGCCTCCAGACTCAGATTAACACAAGTACACCACCTGCTTTCCTCAGTCTCTACCTTGTTGACTGCAGGTTAGTGGTCTTTTCTGTCTCCATAATCACGTGGACTAATTCCTTATAATAAATCTCTATCTATCTCTCTATCTCTCTGTCTATAAAGTACATTCATAAACACATACATCCTGTTCGTTCTGTTTCTCTAGAGAACCCTGATTAATACCTGTATGTTTTTATACTGAAGCCCCACAAAGGCCCTCTGCAGTAGATTCTGTTGTTGTTGTTGTTATCATGGTGGTTGTTATTCTTTTTTAAAAATGAGGAAACTACACTGGGACTAGTTAAGTCACTTGCCCAGGGCTCCACATTGCATCCGATAGGAGTCTGATTTCACTCCCAAGTCCTCATGCTCCTTCTCTATGATACTGTCTCCCATAAGGTGTCCCAGAAGCCATAGGCATGTACATATTCTTGGAACTAGCTGCCCAGTTCTAAGAATGTACCCTAAGTAATAATCATGGTTATGTAAGTATGACGATACCTCTCAAAACATTTACTATAGTAAAAACTTTGAGACACATGCTGAAGAAGAGGTCATCGGTTAAATGATCTAGGATACAGTTACTCAGTGGGATACTACGTTCATTATAAACCATGCTCTCAAGGACTTCTCATTAACTTGGGTAATCATTCACAATTTATGCCTGTAAAAAGCATGTTGTAGGCCTAAAAAAACGAAGACAGTGTGGGGTCATATTTTGGATGGGATCCTGGAATTACATTCGGGTATTACTTTTTCTTAGGCTTGTAACAGGCTTTTACTCTTGAACTAACACAGGAAAGAGTAAAAAAATAAATAAATTTGAATAAAGTGTAGACTTTAGTTAATAACAATATGTCAAAATTGGTTCACCTATTGTGACAAATCTATATGTTAATGTAGATGTTAATTGATCTTTGATCAATTATCAATTGAGAATTGAGAATGCTCAATAATACTATCCTCATAATTTTTTGTGTAAATCTAAAGCCATTCTAAGTAAAAAAATAATATATATATTTTAAAAAATGTATTTCCAGGACACCTGGGTGGCTCAGTCAGTTAAGCATCTGCCTTTGCCTCAGGTCATGATCCCAGGGTCCTGGGATCAAGACCCAGTGGGGGCAGGGGGGGGGCCTGTTTCTCCCTCTCCTTCTCTCCTGCTTGTGCTCTCTCTATCAAATAAATAAATAAATAAAATCTTTTTTAAAAAATTTATATCCAGGAGGGTACCCTGTTTATAAAGAAAAAGAATGTATATATTAGTGCATTCTAATAGCAAAAGGAAATAAGTCAAAATATTAACAGAAACTATTTTGGATTGGAAAATATGGCTAATTTTCACTTTTCCATTTTTCCAAGTTTTCTACATTAAATATGCATTTTTAAAATTTTAATTTAAATAAAAATAATAAATATTATTTTTAAATGTTCACTCCCATTTCTTTCTGTAGGGTCTGAAACTTTAGCCATTAAAATTTTCCTTTAATGTAAAGGTAATTACAAAATATGCTCCTTAAAGAGTAATCCTTTATTTTTGCTTATTTAAGTTTTTAATTTTAATTCCAGTATAGTTAACATACAGTGTTATATTAGTTTCCGGTGTCCGATATAGTGATTCTACAGTTCTCTACATCACTCAGTGCTCATCATGATAAGCGTACTCGTAATCCCCTGCACCTGTTTCCTCCCTCCACACACACACCCCCGCCTCCCCTTTGGTAACCACCAGTTTGTTAAGAGCAATCCTTTCTTTAAACCTTTATTCCACATCATGCCATTTGCATGGATCCATTGGGCAAATAAGCTGGCTGTCATTTTGGAAAACAGAGGAAGGTGTCTTTAGAGAGTGTGTGGAGAAGGACTCCAGAAAGGGAGGAGAGGGGCAACCATAGGCCAGTCCTCACTGTTGTCCTTCCTTGCCTTAGCAAAAGGCTTCAGGGGAAGCAGGATCCCCGCTGGGATCCTGGGATCATGCCCTGAGCCAAAGGCAGAGGCTTTAACCCACTAAGCCACCTAGGTGCCCCAGGTTTATTTTCTAAAATAACGCTTTTACACAGACGAGTCTTAGCTATGAAAACACACCTCACCCATTCACCAGGCTGTCTTGTGTTGTGGAGAGAGCTAAACTTGGAGCAGAAGTCCTAGTCTCTAACACCCTGCCACTAATTTTCTATGTGACCTTGGAATAAACCCGCTAAGCTTAGGGACCTCATGGCTAAAATGAAGTCCCCGGATGAGGTCACTGGTGTTCTCACTGTGCCCTACTCAGCCCTGGGTGTTCCTTTGAAGTACCCTCCATGGGCCAGGTTGGGATTAGAGTCTCTGGACTGCCTAAACTGGATAGAACCAAAGTGCCTTAACTTTGACCTGTGTTACATAATGGGCTTCTGTATACAATTTTGTTTCAGGGCAGGGATTTTGTTGAACTCTAACGTTACGTGATCCTACAATTCTGAAAATGGCTTGAAGTGACGTCAGGATTCAAACGTCTGTTTTTCAGGCATATCATCAACATTATCATGGTAGAAGGAGAGGTAAACTACCACAAAAAGGAGCAAAATCATATTTAGGTGGTTTCAACAATAAAATATCCCCACCAAGATAGTCCCTGAAACATTCCTTTTTCTGTCTGGCAGAGGTGACGTGGGAGGGCCTGGTTTTAAGAGATCTCTGTCATGATTCCTGTTGCATATCAAAACCTCCAACCTGATACTTCTGCCTCCTGAGCTGGAAGAGCAGCCCAAGTTCATGATTATCCATAGACTTTCCAACCTTGTTCTATGAAATCGGCATTTAGAGTGGTAAGAAAATAGGTTGGGAAAATGTATTGCCCTAGTAAGCAGAGGAGGGCCAATGTCTTTATTTCCATTTTGAAGTGAGGTGGTCTGGACCAGCTGAGGCAGCTTTGAGCTAAACAGATGGATCTTGTGTTTTTGTGGCATTTCGGCTCTCACCTTAATGCAGACAGGCAAAAACCAACGGACCAAGGGACAGAGCCAGCAATGCCAACACTTCCAAGGGTCCTGAAACTAATTGAGGCCCTGTGAGCCCCCAAGGCATTGATGGTCAGGAGCCTTTTAGAACATCTTAGGACACCCGCCAGTAAGAACAATCCATGCTCCACCTTACAGCCTGTCTGGGTCCAAACTGGGCTGCACTCCAACCTCTGGAAACCTTCAAGTTTATAACTAATTCCCCTACGTTATCTCTCCTGAACCTGACAACCTAGGAGTTATTTATTATTGGAAAGGTCAACTAGGTAGCGGGAGAAGGGTAAGAAGAAAACTTGCACATTGCAGAACAGCCTGGGTGGGTTTTCTACCTGTGCCCCCATTCACCCTGGAGCAGATAAACTAAGAGCAGTCATATGCTTTTCAGCAAATTAAGACATCTGCTGGAAGAAGGCATTTGAACAAAAGTCTACTTGGTTGGGTCTATTTTCTGTAGTGTATTTCTGTGGGGAATATGTTCTAAAAAAAATAGGTATTACTATATAAAAGGAGATGTGAAGCAAAGAATTTGCAAGATGCACAAATTACCATCAATTTGTGTTCGATTTTTTGTGAATTTGATATCCTCTTCAGTGATTCTTTGCTTGCTTCTTCCTAATATCTGAATCATTATGTTTATTAAATGAAGGGAGCAATTAGCCCTATGTTTTTTCTCCAGTAGACTTGCTGGCAGTTCTAATAGGCAACCAATATATGAACACGAATGCTTAAGACCATATAAAGTTTGTAGAAATGACTGCAAATTCTCTAACCTTCCCTTTACATAAATACCTGTTTCCATGTTCACTTCAATCTCCTCTACCTTTTCTTTTTCCTTCTAATTTTCTTCACATCCTTCCAGCCCAACCTTCATTTTACTCAATTCAATCTCTACATCTCAATGTAGAAAGGTCAACTAGATGTCTTTTACATCTGATCCATTAAAATCACTGACCCTATTGAAAACTCTGGCTGGCCAAGTACAAGTTAACAGGAAAATTCTAAACAGGTCCTTGTACACAAAGCTCATTATAATTTCAGCTTCTGCAGGGTGTGGAATACTCAGCTGGGGAGTGGAGAGTCTGACTGTGTTCGAATGGGGCAGGGATCAGGATGACCACATGTCCTCTAGATACGTTCATGAGCGTTGCTGAACTATCCGCATGGCATTATGGCGAGGGTTCTAGAATCAGCCTACTTGGGCTCATATCATGACTTTTGCTTACCAATTAGCGAATCTTTTGGATGTTATTTATCCATTGTAAGCCTCGTTATCTGTCATCTAGAAACGTATATCATAACACCTATCTTTGTAATGTCATGAGTACTAAATGATCTTAGCGACATAAGCTATGTTTGACTTGAGTGTTAAGCGTGGTACCAGACTCTAGTAACCCTTCAATAATGGCCTCCTCACTGCCTTCCTTCCTGCCTGCTTTTTCTCCATCCTTGTCAGCCACCTCCCTCTTCCTTTCCTTTCCTTCCTTCCTTCTTTCCTCCTCCCTCCCTTCCTGCCTTCCCCTTTATCTTTCTCCACCTTTCCCTCCCTCTCCCTTTCCCTTCTTTCCTCACTTCCTCATTCCCCCTGTACTCTCTCCTTCTTTCCTTCCTTTCTGAGGGCATATCTGGGAGTGATGTGACCATTTTCTGAGGGCATATCTGGGAGTGATGAGAGGACAGATATCTAAGACGGTGGTTCTCCAATAGTCTTCTAACCCCAGCAACAGCATCACCTGGGAAGTTGTTAGAAATGTAAATACTTTGGCCTTATCCCAGACCTCCTGAATCAGAAACTCCAAGGTGGAGACCCAGCCGTCTGTGGTTTAACAAGCCTGCCAGATGATTCTGAATATGAATATGCTGGTGTGAGGTTTTAAGTCATGCAAATGAATCTCTGCCTCCATTAAGGGGAAAAGGGAAAGGCCTTCTGGGCTTACATGGTAGTTGAGCTGTATGACAGGACACAGAAACACTATTAGAATTACTAGAAAAACACCATCTTGAGCAGTTTAGTCTGCCAGGGTGTGCCTTCCACTCAAGATGTAAATGAAGACAGGAGAAACAGCACTAGTATCAGCTGCTCTGTGATTAGTCACTCTCAGGTAACTAAACAGCATGAGAGTGTTGATCAAGCATGCTCTTGGGTAATTAATTGGCAGTGAAGGTGTGAACTCTCCCCAGTTTAATAAATATTAGAATACTACAGCAAGTATTGGTGAGCAACAGGGAGCAGCTAAATAGATGGCCTTTTGTTACATCATGAGAGATATATTTCTCAGTTTTCTGGAGAATATTCTAGAAGGAAATGTACATTGAGGGAAAGAGCTGGAAGAAGACCTGTCTGGTGTCATAGCAACAATAACAACATTAACATAGGTATAGATCTACAGGAGACTTCATGAAATTGTTTACGTGGCCAGTGATTACATAGAACATTTTGTTGATCCACCGTTTCACACATCAGCCCAATCTGATATACGGATGTTATCCTTTTTAACTGAACTTCCTTTTTTGGTCTTTTGGAGAAAGTGTTAGAATATTTTCAAGATCTTTTCTAACCACTAGAAAGGAAATGGAAGAAGCTATACATCCTTGACCTCAGGGATAAATTTTTTTACTTTGTGAAATACACATACAAAAATAACTTTATGGAGAAGTTGTTCCAGTGCCATTCCTCTTAGAAATTTTCCTCTTTATCATTGTAATCATGTTTATCGTTCCCTTTAATGATTAGAAAAGTATATTCACCACAATATTTTTTATTAGTCATTGATATGTTTTTCTATACACCTTTTACAAATCAACTTTATTGAACTTATCTTGAAAAACTAAAATAATAGCATTAAGATAAATCCTAATGGTTATTTCATGTTAACCAAAGCCAGTAGAGAAAGCACAGGAAAATGACATATATGCATCATTTCTCAAAGTCAAGAGCTTCAGACTGAATGTTTTGAAAGACTAAAAACAAGAGCAATGTTTGTTTATAATGCTTGATCATATAGCAGCTATTGAATCCAAATGAGGAATGTGTTCATCTGTAAAGTAGTTAAATACTAATCGAATTCTTCTAGGCTAGAGCTATCCAATAAAAATATAAAGTGAGTCACATACATAATTTAAAAAATTTTAATAGCCAAATTGAAAAAGGTAAAGTGAAACAAGCCAAATTAATTTTGATAATACATTCTACTTAACCCAGTATATTCAAAATATTGCCATTTCAATATGTATCTGTATAAAAACTTACACTCTTTTTTTTCATTAAGTCTTTGAAATCTAGTACATTTGACACAGCACACCTGAGTTTGGACTAGCCACATTTCGAGTTCTCCATAGCCACCTATGACTACTGGACAGGGCAATTTTAGACTTATTAAAAGGATGTCTATAAGATCTATTCTTAAGTAAAGTTCCCCCAAATATAACAGCTCATCCGAAGAAAACACATACATGTGCAAATACTTACTGCTCAGAGTAGAAGTGTGTTGAATGTAAAGCTGTTTATTTGTCAGTAATTATACATGTTAAGAAAAAATTTTCCTATAATCTAAAACTTCTCAAAAGGCAGCATTTCAGTTCAGTTGAGAAGTAGAGATATTTAAAGATGAAATGTTTTTGTACCATTCATGCCAAAATTTGGTGAGCTATATCAAGCATTAGATTTCCATGATTCTAAGATACACTCTTCAGGGGCGCCTGGGTGGCTCAGTGGGTTAAGCCTCTGCCTTCAGCCCAGGTCATGATCTTGGGGTCCTGGGATCAAGCCCCACATCAGGCTCCCTGCACAGCAGCGAGCATCCCCCTACCCCCCGCCTGCCTCTCTGCCTACTTGTGATCTCTTTCTCTGTGTCAAATAAATGAATAAAATCTTTAAAAAAAAAAAGATACACTCTTCATATTTTAACATTTATGAGCCCAGAATGTGATACAATTAGTGTATACATTCCATGTACTTCCTTTCCTAAAACCTCTGGGGTGATGTCCTTCTCACCCCAGAAATAGTTTTGGGACTTTGTATGGTTGCGTTATTTGAGACTTTATTTCAGCACTTGAGAGATGGATTTCTTAGAGCCTTTATTAAGGATCAGAATCACAAGGTGGGAATTTACAAATAAACAACGGAATTAAAGTGTTTACCTTGAATGGGCGAAGGTGCAGGTGATAAGGGACGGCTTTCAGTTGCAGCTCCACTGCAACTCTAGGGAGGATAAATGTATGTGATCTTATGGTACTTGACCTTGTTAATATCTACACACTGATCTGCAGAGTGTGCTGGAACTGAGTTCCCCATTTGTATGATAGCAAACTAACCCTCTCTGAGTAGTGAATATGTTCTCTAAAATGGTCCCCGAACCAATGGCCAATACAATGTGTTTTCTATATCACTGCTCTATTCCAAGATGAATCAAGGGTCACTGGGCTACATTCATATAAAATAGAACTAAACTCTCAGTCAGTTGGTTCTATTAGGCCAAGTATTTAAATACCCAAGTACTTAAGGGTATTCCTTAAATACCTTTAGGCAGGAAAAATAATGGACCCAGAGTGGTACAGAGAATCAAGTTTATAGGTCATTCTACATGTACCTGAATCACCCAAAACTGTACCCTCTGTGTTGATAGTTAGACTCTTATTTGAAAATAAGAGAAAATACAAATCATTTTTAAAATGCCAATTCAATTAATACTGTGTGCCAAGGTAAATAAGAGGTTATATTAGCTACAGCCTAAAGCTTGGCTAAAATACCTTATCATAACACAAGCATCTATTCTTTTACATATATGCAAACTGAACACTGTGTATCTCTCTCCACAGTCCAGAAAATCTGTGGAGTAAATCCTTATTGACTCTTCATACCTGCTTAATGCTGAATTAATAAAATTCTATTTCATTAGTCCTGATAAACAGATGGAAACATAAAAGCCCCACAGGGACAGTTCACACCGTCCATCGATGGCATCTGAGAACGCCAGGTGCCTGATTCTGCTACTTTTTGCCTCAGGAAGGTGATCCTCTCAGACGAGTCAAAGGCTGAAGTCCCTGTCACTGCTCATGCTGTGTGTAGGTCCACTTAACGGGTGCAGGCAGAGAATTTTCAGCACCGAGCCCTCATCGGACAGAGGCAAGGGCCATGTGGTCCCTGTGGGGTGGGTCGCATTCTCTTGTGTTTAATGGAAGTTGTGGGTCCACTTTCCCTTGGGAGAAAGAGGTTGTTTGGGGTTATTGTTCTCTCATTTTATGTTGAAGCTTCAAAAAAAGGGCAAACTCCAAAAACTTCCTTTTCCATATTTCTGCTTGAAGATCCAGGACAATTTCTGCCATCGGCCTTTTTCTGGTGTCTCACCTAGATTTGCTGGGAGGGATTTGGGGCATCCAGCCATGGCCTCAAAGTCACAAAGCTGCCTAGACATGCTTCCTGTCCTTTTGTCCCTGCCACTTGATTGGTAGGGGACCGTACTCATCTCTCCTTTTTCTGACCCGTACCTAAAAATGGGATGACTGGCATACAGGAATTTGTCAAGTTTTAACTCACGTAAGGGCTTTCTGAATCTCACTGTGACACTATGCCTTTGCTATATCCTGTACAGTGTAACAATTTTGTCCCAAACCACATCAGACCTCCCTAAATCCTTTGCTGCAGTCCCCAGAATTGAGGAAGAAGGAGAGAGGGTCTAATCTGAATTAAGATGACTATTTTCGAGAGTAAGCTAGACAAGGGACCACATGTCAGATGCTCAAAAGTTGACCCCGTGGTCCGCGGATCAAGAAATGGAAAACATCGACCACACAACAGTAGCCAAAGGCAGAAAAAGATAGATTTTCCTTGTCCACCTCCGGCATAGCATTTGCAGGTTCTGGCCAAAGCCCTACCGTCTCTCAGCCTGGAACGCCTGTCTTTAAACAGGAAGGTAATTGCCGGCAGCTAGAGCTCATGGACACACCGAGCAATGAGTGAGGTCATGTTCATGAAACCCCCAGAAAGAAAAGCAATGTGAAGCGGCTGGGCTATTACCGTTCCAAGATTATTTTATAAAAGCGAAACTGAAGTTCAGCGTGATGATTAACAAGCTATTAGAGCCTAGTTATTGATTCCTCTATCTTTAGAGTAGCTAATGCAGTGCAGACCACAGACCCAAAGCTTTTTTTCTTCCTGTGTGCCGGTGCTTTGTGATGGCGCTTTCCTGGGGAAAATGCAAATCATTGAACACCCGCAGTGGAACATCTTTATCAGGCAGGTGCTGGGAGAGAAAAAACACCTCAATTGGTCGTGCGCTCTGCTAATTTTTGCTGATAACCAAAATTCTTGCAGATACATGGGAAATCACATCATAAAGAGGAGAATGAAAAAAAGTAAAGCATTAATGCAAACTTCCTAACTCTGGAGCAGCCTGTGTTTGCATTCTATGCGCATTATATACCTACATATCATATATGTTGTTTCATCACTTGGTCTTTGTTCCTGTCCTAATTCCTCACAAATAACCGCATTGTTGATGGTTTCTCCCATTGATGACTATAAAGACCACTATTGTTTTTAATCTGCCGTGGATGGTAAATACTGTTGGCGAAGCCATTTAACCAATTTCCTGTTGATAGACACTGGAGGTGTTTACAATATGTTTGCTTTCATAAAGTGTGCTCTGATGAACTTCGTGCATACATCTCTGAGATCTGGGCCAATTTTCTCTCTGCGATAAATGTCTGGGAATGGAATGGTTGAATCAGAAGATTTAGAGATGTTGTGACTCTAAACATAGTGCCCCTCTTCCCACTAAAAGGGTCATACCAGATTCCTTCCCGCCCACACTGTGATCGCATGCCGGCCCCTCCCCAGCCTTGTCCACTCTGGGTACAGTTAATGCTTTTGATCTTCACCAAAGTGAGAGGGGGAATGGAGGAAGGTCTAATGATTTTTATGTTACATTCTAGCCATGCCTAACAGACTATAACTGAATGCAGTTGTTCTGTGTCAGGGGACCTGGTTTAACTCATAGCACACTGTTTGAATCCGCGTAACAACCAACTATGAAATAATGAGCCTTCCCGCAGTTTCGAAAAAGAAGCCAAACTTTCACGTGGTTTAAATTACTCTCTCATTTACACTCCCGATGTGCTAGGTCCTCTGGAAAGCCCTTCGGAGGTGTCCCAAATGACCCAGGACAAGTTGTAAGCTTCCTGTCTGTGAAAGGAAGACCACGCTCAAGAGGGACAGACCCTACAACTGAGACTGATCATTGGGTGGCCTGCAGCCTTTAAGTCACTAGGGCGTATTGATTCCCTCGCCTTCAACAGTAATGTTTTTACAGTTTCAATTTTGATGTGTTTTAAAGGTTATTGTCTCCAGGACAGGTCACTGAAGAGACCTCACACTTCATCAGAAGCAATTTCATCTTCCTGACACAGCCACACACTAGGCCATGTATTTCTCCTCGCACTGACGGATTATGCCAAGATTTACAGGGCCTAGTCCACATGAAAGCAAACACATGTTGGGCAGAGATTCAAATAAGTCAGAGATATAGGGTCAGCATTATCCTGATACAAAGTCAGGCGTTTCCTCTCTTCTGCCTGTGCCAAAGACCATCCCCTCAACACACACAAACACATACGTACATACCAGCAGTTTTCCTTCTTTCTTTTTAAAAATATCATTTTCCGATATTTGCTCTAGATTCAGCTTTCCATGAAGACACCCGTGATTGATTTACTGGGAGTGTTACTCTTCTGGAAAGTTCACTTACCCAGAGTTTTTTGACTGGTTGTCAACTAATCAGTTTTGAACCCTGCCGTAACACACTTCCCTCACATTCCTCTCAGGAAGTACAAAAATGAGGAAAGAGAAAATTATCATGAGCCAGTATTGGGAATTCTAGAAGTTTATGTCTTCTGCCCAATTCCTAAGGCCTCTTTTTTTTTTTTTAAGATTTTATTTATTTATTTGACAGAGAGAGATCACAAGTAGGCAGAGAGGCAGGCAGAGATAGAGAGAAGGAAGCAGGTTTCCCACTGAGCAGAGAGCCCAACGTGGGACTCGATCCCAGGACCCTGAGATCATGACCTGAGCCAAAGGCAGCGGCTTAACCCACAGAGCCACCCAGGCACCCATAAGGCCTCTTTCTAAATAACTATCAAGCAGCAAACCTGGTATAGGGAACTGACTTGGTTAGCTGGTTCTGGACAGTACATCCATATGTCCTCCTCTTGGTGTCTCAAGTTATTTTCTGTGAGTAAGAGTGAACACTGTCTTCTCCAGGCTATTCCTTCAACTTCTGTGTCCTTTGTGTACCCCTCATTTTCACATGTGTGTTATTACACTAGCTTTATAATGAAGGACCAGTGTGAATAGGACCCATTGAATGGTGTTTGTCCCAGGCCTCTCGAGCCAACAAGCCCAAGGCCAGCCAGAAGGTGCTGGAGCATGTGCCACTTTTAGCCTTGAGTGCAATACACTTCACCATGATTTCTCAAAGTATCTTCATATTGAATGTTAATTAGAGGTACTCATTTTGGGAGCTTCAATTATATCAAAAGCACTGATCTTCAGTATTGTGGTAAGGAATCAGGAAAATCTGATAAACAAAGATCAAGATGAAGTGCTACAACTTCAGTGCAAAGAGTATGTTAGAGTGAATCAGGAGACTTGGTGGAAGTCCCAGATCTGCCTTTTATGAGTTTTAGAATCTCGAGTAATTCAATCAATATATTTGAACATTGGTTTCCTAATTGATAGGATGCATGGAAGGGAAGCAAGGTAATATATTATTGTTCCTGGCATTATACTTGGCACATTGTAGATGCTCATTAAAAGGTGGCTATCATCTGATGAAATTTTGTGTTAGGAATTCCATCAGATAAGTTGTCCAAAATACATAGGCAAGCCATCAGACTGTTTACAGAGAGGTATTGACTTATGTGATTTTGAATTAAAGAATTTTTTTTCCTTAAATTGTCCCATTAGATGATTTAACCCAAGAGAAAACATAGTTACATCTTGGTACTGTTTCTATCAATTTGGCTTAGACTTTTAATACTAAGTAAGGTCTTCTGAAGTTTCAGTGGTGACTTGTCTTTGTTTGGACAATGAATCAGAATTGGATATTAAAAGCTTGTGTTTAAGTTTGCAAAAAAAAAAAAAAAAAGAGGAAAAAGGGGCACCTGGGTGGCTCAGTGGGTTAAAGCCTCTGCCTTCGGCTCAGGTCATGATCTCGGGGTCCTGGAATTGAGCCCCACATTGGGCTCTCTGCTCATCAGGGAGCCAGCTTCCCCCTCTCTCTCTGCCTGCCTCTCTGCCTACTTGTGGTCTCTGTCTGGCAGATGAATAAATAAAATCTTAAAAAAAAAAAAGAGGAAAAAGTTGGCTACCATTATGATTTAATCCCTCTATGGCTTTATGTTTCTATGATTTACTCTATATCAGAAACATTTCTGTAGCCCATATTGGCTAGACAGGTACTGCTGAATGCCAAGGACATGAAATGGGGTGATACCATCTGAACTGAGAAAAGAGTAAAAGAAAACATCTAAATGCATTTTTTTGGAGGAGGATTTGTATCAATGCTGCCAATATTCATTGGGGAAGGAGAGGTTAGAATGTCAGTTTTCTTAATAGCTGTCATAGAGTCCGGCTTAGAAAGTAGTTATTCTCTCTCCACATTGATTTTCCCCAGTTTTATTGAGATGCAATTGACTGTATAAGTTTAAGGTATACGGCATAATGTCTTGACCTACATGTAATTGCAAAATGATTACCACAATAAGTTTAATTAACATCCATCATCTCGTTTAGATACAGAAAGAAAAAGAAAGAATAAGAGAAAGAGAGAGAGAAAAGCAAAAAGAAAAAAAGAAAGGAAGGAAGGAATAAAACGAGAAAGAAAGATTTTTTTTCCCCTTGTGATGAGAACCTTTAAGCGCTACTCTCTTAGCAACTTTCAAATATACCGTATTGCATTTTTATGTTTCCTAAGTAAGACTATGGGGAAATGTGAAAGCCATCAGTGAATGTGATTTCACCAGGATAAGACTCTTACTTACAAATTGTTAGTATGGCTAAGAGTGTCTGTTTGTTTTAGATCAACAGTCAACAAACTACAGCCACTGGCCAAAACCACCCCCTTCAATCTGGTCTTTTGGGTTTTTTTTTTTTGTAAATAAAGTTTTATTGGAACACATTCAGTTATTACAGCTCTGGCTGCTTTCGTGCTACATGGGCAGCATTGTTTAATTACAGCAGAGACCATACTGCCCACAAAGTTGAAAACATGTACTGTCTGAACTTCTACAGAAAAAATTTTGTCAACCCTTAGTTTAGGTTATAGTAGCATTGTTTCTGATGGAATAGGTAGTGGCTGGTACTAGCATGTAAAGTTTAAACCACTTAGAGCACAGAACAGAAGGCTTAAGTTAAAGTATATATGAATTTATTTATTTGGAATAGGAGGGAGAATGAGCCTGAATACCATCGTTCTCATGGGGATACATACACAGAAGTAGAATTGGGAGCGAGAAGATGGAATTCAAGTCCCTTTCATGAGACTACACCTAAGGAAAACCATCGCACCATGACTCTAAGGAACAGAATTCTGACTCTATATAATGGCTATGGAGAAACATAAAATAAAGGTGTTTTCTGCGAGTGTGATGGTAGGTGAGAAAAATTTATTAAGTAAGAGCCATAAGAATTTATTCCATATTGAGATCTCTTTTGGAGTCCAGACCAAATGGACCATGCAGCATGAAATAAATGCAAGGTCAATGTAGGTGACTTCATTTAGGGAGAAATAACAACTCAACAGATATCCAGAGTAGGGAGGGAAGAGAATGTCCACCAGTCACCGTAGGTTACTGTGACTCTCCACATGGATTTTTAAAGCATCATATCAACGATGGATGTGTGCGTGATTCTGTGCGCCCTGGAAAAGAAAAAAGACCCAAATCCATTTTTATCCGAACCAGAGGGAAAAAAAAATAGTTCAGATGTTTGAAACTTTTCTGACGTAAAATATTGTGTAATTCATAAACAATTATTGGTGTTATAGTTCATAGTCTGTCCAGAATATAGGACTCCCTTAGGACTTACTAAGCTACCCTCATGCACGAAACAATTGCTCGTTGGCGTGTTTGTTTGTGAAGTGGTAAACATTACCCTAGAGGATGTTTAAATTTGTGAACAGGATGAATTGGTGAATACGGACATGGAAAGTGCTGTCACAGGGCGCTTCTCTCACTATCACCATCCCCCCCCCCCGCCCCCGCCCAGCTCCATATCATACATGCGCGCTGTGGTCCCACACCGTGACGTTGGCCATACTGTCCCAGTGGCACACAAAGCCTATGCCCGGGATAAGCTCTCTCAAGTGCCTATCAGGCTGTCAGCATGTGCTTTGGAGAGATAGTGATATCGCCAGGCCCTGACATACACCATAATGTCAGCACAGCAGAGGCAAGTGGAAGATTCTACTTTCCCGATAAAGATCAGTTGCTGTTTCCTGTCTTGAAGACGAAAGTTGAGCAAACGCAGAGGTCCTCTGTGTTTATATTAACCATGCAGGAGTTATACTACGTTTTCGCAACAACATCAGGTCCTTATTTATCCACTTGTCCTTTTTTTTTTTTTCTCTTAATCATTCCTTTGAACTGCCTACATTTGCTTATCATGATATTTCTACATCTGTAAACAGCCCAAGTGTGGCTATTCTATTTCTCTAAATAGAGTCTTAGGTCATTTTATCATCCAACATTATAAGTCATCAGAATGCACCCATCTGTTGCCCTTCCACATCTGGTGTAACTTTAACTCTTTAATCCTGAAGAAAAGCTAGGAAAACCATTGTGACGTTTGTTATGTTACTTTTCCCTATCACACTGCTTTCCCATACATCGTCTTCCCTGAAAAACCACAGGAAATAATTGAATATCTCTTTCTTTGGAAATGGGATTAAATATGTCTTCTCCCCCCCCTGCTTAGTGATCTTTCTGGTTTTCTGTTGCCCTGATTATTTTCCCTAGGATCACAGCCCTTCAATGTCTTTTCTTACAAACTCAAAAGAATCTTTATAGACGCGACGTCATAGAGCCATGGCAGCTGCCTTTCCCATGGCCCATGGGCACATCTCTATAGCAGTGGGGCTGTAAGTGAGGCAAAACGTCAAAGCTTGTTTCAAACCAACAACCTTGTCAATTTGCCAGTCATTCTGTTAGATTTCGTTGCATGCAGAATTCAATTTTCTTGCCTGTCCCATTTTGGGGGTATCAACCTATTGGTAGACCTATTTTCAGTCCATCCAACTACCTTAATTTGATAGCTCCTTCAGCACTAAAGAAAAAAAAAAATGAGCATTTCAGTTTTAAATCACATAATGAGGCAAATCACAATTTATCAACTGATTATAAGATGTTCGGGATGCCTGGGTGGCTCAGCTGGTTTAGCGTCTGCCTTCAGCTCAGGTCATGATCCCTGGGTCCTGGGATGGAGCCCCACATCAAGCTCCTTGCTCAGTGGAAAGTCTGCTTCTCCCTCTGCTTCTGCCTACCACTCCCCGCTGCCTGTGTTCTCTGTCAAATAAATAAGGAAAATCTAAAAAAAAAAAAGTTCTAACATGTGAGTCAAGATGAGCTCTCTTTGAGTTATCTGTTGGGGAAAGATCCTCAACATCAGGAAATTGACAGATGTTTAATCACTTATGCTGTGTACCTTATAAATATGATATGAACAGAACAGAGACATTTCAGCCACATAGTTGTTTTCTTCTGAGTTGTTATTCATTTCAGCTGGAATAGTCTAGACCGTTCTGTGGTAACAAACTACCCCAAAGTCTTGGCAGTTTACAAAAACCAAGATTTATTTTTCAATTACGCAACATGCTCAGTGAGTATCAGCAGGTGGTTCTACTCTATGTCATTAGCTAGCGGGACCCGCACTGATGGAGGAGTCTCCTTTAATACTGGCGTCCATTATGACACAGGCAAAGACAAAGGTAGACCTCAGTCATAGAACAAACGATGACTTAAGCTTCTGTCTGGCTATCAGACACATCACTTCCATTCCTATGGCTATTTCAGTGGTAGAGCAAGTCAATCCAAATCTGACTTTAGTGCCTTGGAGAAGGTATAATTCCATGCCCAGGAAGGGAAACAGGTATGGATGAAGGGTAATGAAATCTACCTCTTCGAACCCAGGTGTCCACACTTTATTGGAATGAGTTCTTTTTTTTTTTTTCTTCCTTCTTCTTCTTCCAGATCTCTTTTAAAATCAGCCTGGAAACAGTGTTTATACAGATCAGCCTCACTGGTTCTAAAGCTGGGGTCTCATCATTGGGATGTGTTGGCTGACCTTAGGAGCATATTTCAACCAGAGGCTTCTTAGGAGGTTGGCTTAGCAGAGCTTGAACAGATGACCCATTTGGGGACTCTCACCACCCACAGAATTGTAGATTTTCCTGCTTGAGGTTTTCACACTTAGGCAAGAAAGGAGTACACCCTTCCTAAAAGGACCAGCTCTCCCTCCTGCTCTGTCAGCCACTGGTTTCCTCCAGCAAGTTACTAAAAGTAGGTACGAGGAGCTGAGGTGCCACTACATAGCACATCCACAGAATCTGTGCTTATGACAGTGCCCCAGTAATTCCTGATCCTTGCCTCACTCCCTGACGGAGACCCAGCTTTTATTTCAGCAACAATAATCAACAATAATGGGTTGTCCTGGACCCCTGACTTCACCTGAAGATGTCTGTGTGTTGGATCTGTCTCCTATATGGGGCAGTTGGTTCAAGACTTAGAGAAATGTCTGCAGACACTCTCATTCCAGGTAAGTTGTTTTTGGCTTTGTTTTGTTTTTGGGATAGGATCTAGTCGTATTTTGTCCACTGTTGGAAAGCGTAGATGAGCAGTGCATACGGAAGCTGGTTTATTCCCTCCGATGCGTGACGGTTTTTGTAAATAAGCTTTGGCTGCATTAACACCAGGGTCTATGCCAATCAGCATAGTAATGCTTGGACCTTAGTGATCTGAGGGTGGAATGAAATGAGGTATTTTTTTCAAGAAAAAGTAACAAGCTGTATGTTTTATAATATGAATAGGATTGGGGATATAAAAGAATATTTATCTTGAGTTTCTCTTCTTTTTGTTTTGTAGAATGATGGGACCCAACCAGGGGAAATGGCCAGAAGCAACCACAGCTTCAGGCTTGGCAAAGTGGGCTAAAATGTGAAGGTAAGTGTTTGAGACTCCAGTTTCCTGGGACCATGTCTCTGCCTCATCCTACAAGTCTCAGCCTCCTTTTACCACTTTGGCCCTAACACTGTGAAGCCTTCTGCCCACTGGCAGTGCTTCCCCTGCCATATGCTGATTACTAATGCCAGTAAAATACCTACGTACTTTGGCAGTAACGTATGCAGATACGTATGTTTCTAATTACAGGGAAATTGTTAGAACATGACTTGGCTTCGAGATACCCAGTTATTAATCCAGGAAGAAATAATGCTTTGTTTTCTAACAGAAGAAAATAAGAACTTCATTTTAATCATTTTTCCCCCTTTCTCTTCTCTTTTTGTTTGTTTGATACACATACACGCACAATGTCCTACACTGGCAATACGAGACGTTCTCGCACACAGTGTGGCCATTTCTTCTCAGACATCGGACATACTACATCTGTTACCTGCTTAACCATCCATCCACTCCTTTGCTACAGCTGCATATCCAGGATTCTGGGTCCTGTCATTGTTCTTTATGGATACCATGTATGGTTTTCAAGAATAAGTGTAAATTCATTAAAGTTCTTATTTTACAATATGCATCCATATAGTGTACGTGCATGATTTTTCTTGCAGGCCTACTATTTTAAATCTGAGAGCGACCCGCGTGTCTAGAAATTGAATGCACTATAGGTTCAAATGGGCAAGAAAGTTGTTCAGTAAAATCACCTCATCCTGTTCTTGACTATGGTCTTCTGATTTGCATTTTCAAATCAGTGTGTCTCAGCCTTAGGACAGTGCTACTATTATTGTTGGTGGATTTTGCAACCTAATCTTGACTCATTCCATGAACCACAAAAAATCACCCTAGGCCAGATTCCCAGTCCACAGGAATTCCCTTTCAAGTGATGAGAGCCTTACTCTTCTTTAAGATACCCTTAAGAATTCAGAGTTTCTGGAATATAGAATTATTTCTGCTTACCAGTGGAGCAGAGAATGTCATCACGTTCCCTTTGCTTCATCATGTCCAAGGAAGTAGAGAAATCTAGTCACTTGCTGAAGACTAGCAGTGAATGATACGTTCTGCTTTCTTCTAGAGCAAACACAGCCAACCATTTTCAGAACCCATGTGCAGGGCTTCGGCAAGCGGTGTGAGCTTGGAGACACTGACTGAGATTAGAGATGGTGTATGGAGTGCCTGCCGTAGGTGCGTTTCCACTCAGACTCGGGACTGAGCTGTCTCCCTAGAACCCAAGTCATTGTTTTTCAGTTTCTGACAACTTGCGGATGTTCATCACTGAAAATAGGGACTGTGCTTTTCATTTTGTGTAAGTGATGAGTAGGCGGCAAAGCAGCTACAGAAGCATTGCCTAAAAATGGGCATCTTATCCAATGTTTTTGCTAGTGTAGACATCCACTGTCTGATTGTTTCTTGTGTTACACTGCAACTACTTGGGGTATGTCAGAAAAACTTTCTCAAGGTTTGTTAGTGTAAACATCCATCAACCTTCATTTATTGAGCCTGACTTTACAATAGGCATCAGGGATATGAGGATGAGTAAGGCATGGTCCCTGACCTCCAGTAGCTCATGGTTTCAAGACGCCTCCATGATAAAAATAACTAGCATTCATTGAGCATCCACTGCATCTCGACTGTATTACCTGATTGAATTTTCTCATGACCTTGTGCTGTGATTATTGGGTAACACACACGTAATGATTGTGAGTTTCAAAGAAACTCACCAAATTCAAAGAAATTGAATAATTTGCCACTCATCACAGAACTTACATAGTCATAACGGTGTTGTAATGCAAGGCTAGATCTCTCTTATTCTAGAGACTGTGTTCTTACTGTTTCTATTTTGTATCAAGCTTACTGTGGGATGCAGAAAGTCACTCAGGAAACACAACTCTATGATGGTTATGAGAGATTGTGTGTGCTCTCATTAGCAACTAGGCATTTGAGCCCTGGGGTAAAGCTCCAGTCTTTCACTAAGGTTCTGTCCTACTTCACTCTTGCCAGCAAATTAGAAGCCACATGTCCTGGTGAGACACTTATTCTCAGGAACGCCCACGTCCCAGACCACCCCCCAACTCATTCGTTTACATATCCCTTTGCATTGTTGGCAACTTGTTGATTTCATTTATATTTACTCAAACTGTCACACCCTTTACAAGTCCTCAAGAGACAAAACTGCATGGGACAGTTATCAAAGTTCCTCAGAAATGCTGTTTCCAAGGTCAGAGCCCACCTTGGAAAGGATGTTTCCATGATACTCCCAATCTATGCTGATTTTATATATTCTTAGCCTGTCTTTCAATGTCTCAGATGGTTTAGCCTGTCTTTCAATGTCTCAGATGGTTTATACGCAGTCATTTCTTTTATTTAAAAAAAAAGGCGGTGAGGGGGGCGCCTGGGTGGCTCAGTGGGTGAAGCCTCTGCGGGTCCTGGGATCTAGCCCCGCATCAGGCTCTCTGCACAGCGGGGAGCCTGCTTCCCCTCTCTCTCTGCCTGCCTCTCTGCCTACTGTGATCTCTGTCTGTCGAGTAAGTAAAAATCTTACAAAAAAAAAAAAAAAGAAGAAGAAGAAGAAGAAAGAAAGAAACTTGGCGAGGTGACTTCTTATCCAGTTTTGCTCTGATTATCACCATAAGCCTATATATCTGAACTTTATCAGTAGGGATAAGGTTTACCTTATAGGATTGTTTAACAGGTTAAGATAAGAAATGCCACAATTAACTACAAATGTGTTACTTCGCAAAAGGTAGCGGTTACTATTTATTGGCTTAATATGTTGCCCATCCCAGGAACATTTGTGTTTTAAAAGAAACTAAGTAACCAAATCCATGTTAAAGTAGTGAATTTCTAATTTGGAATTTCCTCAAAGGGAAATGTATTTTGGCTAGATGTGTGTGGGGAAGGTGGGTTCCTTGAGATCCACCTGGTATGACTCTCACCATTGGAGAGCTTTGGTCCTATCTTTACTAGAAGAAAGTGATAGAAAATGTGATGATGAAAGGACAGAAACAGCAACAGATAACATTATACAGAGAGCTAACTAGGCACTAATAGGCTTTAAGATCACTTTAAATCATTAATTCATTTCATCCTCTCAACAACCTTAAAGATAGGTAACATTCTCCTCAATGTACAAATAAGGAACCAGAGCCTAAGAGAGATTACATAATTTGCTCAAAATTACATGGTCAAGAGGGGTGTGGGTGGTCTGTTAAGCGTCTAGCTCTTGTTCTCAGCTCAAGTCTTGATCTGAGGGTCGTGAGTTCAAGCCCCACATTGGGCTCCCAGTGTGGATCCTACTTAAACATTAAAAAAATATATTTTTTAATAAAAACAAAAAATTGATTACATAGTCAAACGGCAGATGAAGGATTTGGATCCAATTTTTCCTGACATGAGAGTCCATGTGTTTTCTACTATATCTATAGTAGATACACTATATTTAATGCCATGTAGTGTATGTAGTATATATAGTATATAGTATACTATAGAGTATATAGTATAGTGTACCCTATAGTGTATATAGTAGAAACACTATATTTAATACCATAACAAAGTTGTGCTGTCGGTCCTTCCATGGCTGGTCCTGGATATTCTTGGCAAATCTCATTTAGGGGGAAGAGGTGCTTTAAGCGGTGGTTAGTTACACAATAATTATATTTAATGTATCAACTTTGGCCAAAGGGAAGTGGTAAGAGTGGAATGACTTCTATTTCTGGGGAAATGCTTGTTATATTTGTCGTCATGGTCTACAACATTGCTTATATTCCTGAGTAGATGCCAGGAAATGAGGCCCTAGAGGGCGTCTGAGCGCGTGATACGGGCTGTCGGCGCTCAGAACGGTATCAGCTTGAACAGCCATCTGCTGGGAACTGAAAGACATACCAGGACATTGTTTTCTGTCATCTTTATTTGAGGACCAGGCAGCGTGGCATCAAATGGAAGGAACCAGTGAAGACACACATCAGGAAAATGTCAGAAGGAAAGAGAAATGCAAGTCTTTAAGGGAGGCTCCAACTCATTCCTCACCCCCTATAATTAGAAAAGAGGTGATAAGTGCCCAAAAGGGTAGGAGAGAGATTATAGATTTAGGCAATTCTTACCAGGCTTATGGTGGAAAACATGAGATATGCCCAGTAGCAGAGCTGTGGAAACTATTAGAAACTGAGCTAATTGTAGACTTCTTAGTGTGCCTCAGGAAATGGGAAGGCATTTGTCCCTTTGGGGCTTATATTTTTTCCAATTTTCCTTGTTCAGGAAAGAATTCATTCTTTGAGCAATGTAACTTCCTGCTATGATTTCTCAACTCCACAAAAAAAAAAAAAAAAAAGAATTATAGATTAATAATAAACCAAAATAGAAAATGTTAAATGTGTGTAGCAGATAAGTAGAAAATGTTCTGTCTTGTAAACTGTATTGTTTTGGTTCCTGGCAACAGAAAGGAACAATTCTCACCTAGGCAATTCTAAATGGATGTTAGAATCCACCTCTCCTTCCCACTGGGGCAAATTTTCAGTCTCAGTGGGAGGAGGACCATGAAGTTCCCTAAGCCTGATCAAGAGTAAAAAAACAATTGCTAGCACCACAGATAGCTTCCTTTCCTTGGACTGAGATACTTGTGGCCTTTCACACACAATAGCTGGGCACAGTTTTCAGAATTTTTCTCATCCATAGAACTTAGAGCTTTAATTTATTAAGAACTTCATCCAGGTCAGGCACTGAGCTTGGTGTTTTCCACGTTATTCCTCCCAAAAATGGCCCTGGCAGCCATCGTATGTCAGGCGCTGCCCTGGGATGCCAAAAGCTCTGTGTGTCTCTCAACTCGAACAAAGGCTCTAGAAAGTAAGTGGGATGGTGACTACCCATTTTACAAATGTGAGATGCAGAGAAGTAAGAGGCACACAGTCATGCTATTAATATGTGACAGACAGGAATCAACATGTTTAAAGTCCCCTAACTTCCCTAATGCTTGATGCCCCCAAAAGGTCAGTGAGGACCCATTCCTGTGAGCCAAAGTCCTTGACTTGTCACTTCATTCTGTTCTCTGTTCACCGTTGAAGTTCCTGATACCCTGTGCCTTCCAAAGGGACATGGACCTAATTTGACAACATAACTTAAGGTATGGGGCCGGGGGAGATTGCCAATGATCATCATCCTTTCCCAGGTGCATCTTAACAGTGGCCTTCTGAAGACACTCTGGCTGAATTTTTCCCTATAGTTAAAAATTGGCATGGATGAAGGAAGAAGACGGATAGGCAAGGTGGGAGGGAAGGGTTTCAGGAAGTACCTCTCCAATCAGACCTTTTCTAGATTCACTCAGTAAGGGCCCCAGTTCTGAGAGCTGTTCTTATGGTAACCCCGGAGTTTCATTGGTTTGGGTGGACAAAGGTATCCAGGCATCACAGCAGAGTTCCAAGGAGTTTTATTTATTTCCTAATAACCAGGGAAACTTGTACTTGAAGGCAACCTTTAGCCAAACTGAGGGAAAATAAAGAAGTTCACAAATACGGTATTAGCTCAAGTTGATGAGTGGATGCTTTTGTGTGAAATCGCTGCTGGGAAAGCCCCAGTTTACTGGCCAAAACAGTTCTCTGTTACCTGACAGAGTCAGAGAAAAGCATTTCGCATACTTCAGACGCTTCATGTAGGTCCCTCCTGCTGTTGCATGGTGAGCTATTCTATTCAGAGTCATGCTGTTTGCTTGTTAGTTCTGTAAATGTGTCTGGTTAATCATCTACAAACCTTAGGGTTTTACATTTGCCCTATGGATAGAAAGGTCTTTTCTTGGCAAAAACGTTATCTGGCAATATTTTTTGAGTAAGAATATAAAATACTATCAAATGACTTCAAAGTTCTAAAGAATTAGCAGTCAATGGAACTTTTAAATATTTCTTTTTTAATGACCCTTGATAGCCCTTTGGGATACTTCAACACACCCTAATATAGTCCTATCTAGCTGTTATTTTCATAGAGTCATTCCGCTACTTCTAAAGCAAAATATTTTTATTAATAAAATCTTTCTATTAGCCAAAATGAAGACTGCTTTTTATAATGTTTATTTATCCATCATTTCCCATCCTTTAAATTTTGGAATAAGTCCTCGCTTTCTTTATACTATCGCTAAGTGTGTGTACTTTTCATTTTATTCCTCAATCTTCATTTCTGAAGTTTTCAACAAATAATTTTCCTCTGAAAAACAATTAGAAGCTTACACTGGCTTTTTAGATATCAAGTGCCCTTTTGTTTTGCCCAGACGATGATTTATAAGGGAACTTCTAGATTCAGATTTATCCTTTCCCACTTCATCTCAGACTAGGAGAGTCAGCATCAGCTTGATCACTGAGAGGACCTTCTGTCCTGGGGGGAATTGTACCGAGGTCTTTTTTTATGTAAAGCTGTTTTCAGTTAGGCTGCCATCATTTAATCAATATGAAGCCATGTGTCCTAGAATTGGGCAAATGAGGGTGCCTGGGTGGCTCAGTGGGTTAAAGCCTCTGCGTTCGTCTCAGGACATGATCCCAGGGTCCTGGGATCGAGCCCCATGTCGATCTGCTCAGTGGGGAGCCTGCTTCCCCCCCCCTCTCTCTCTCTGCCTTCCTCTCTGTGATCTCTGTCTGTCAAATAAATAAATAAAATCTTAAAAAAAAAAAAAAGAATTGGGCAAATGATCATAGATCATTAAATAAGTATAATATATTTCTTTTCTTTGATTAGAGATTGCAGTGACATACTAGTGCTTATCGCCTTTAAGAGTAAAGGAAAACATTGTGTAGAAGCCTCAGTGGTACAGTGCGCATGCCCCAGCATCATGTGACCCAATATGGCATACACGAGTGTACACACACATACACACACACACATACTTAAAAAAGTATTCTGGTGTCTTAAGTCCTACGGAACACCAACATCTCCATCACAACTCTGTCATTCTGTTTTGTAGCCAGACAGGTAGCAAAAATATTTGGGACTTTGTTCATGGGTATGTTCCTACTCCCATCACAGTGTGAGGGCGTAAATGGGAGAGATTTTTTGGTCCATTTTTTAACTGTATCAGGGCATCTCCTACTTCTTCAGTACACTCAAGCTTGGAATTTATCTAAATTGAGACTACAGGTCTTTTCTAGATCTCCCTCTGGATTGTCTTTGGTTCTTTGTTTTTAACCTAACACCTAGTCATTGTTCATGACCCACCTCATCTTGGAAAGCCCTCCATGTCCCCCAGCCTACCCCAAGTCTTCATCCGAACTCAGCATCACTCCTGTGTGGCCCGTTGAGTGATTTGTTTTGTCATTGGACTTATTCCTTGCTATTGTAAAATCTATTATTAGAAAGTAGCCCTCTCTCCTTTACACGTGGAATTCCTTAACAGGAAGGACCGGGTCCTGTTTATCTTCGTCTTCCCCATACCTGGCATAGAGCCTGGCTCTGTAGTAAATTCTGAAAAAATCTTTGTTGAATGGGCAAATAAGCCTCTGAGAGCCCCACATAAGCATCTTTATATGCACCGGCATTCTTCCCTTCATTTCATCTGGTTGGTTTTCACAAAGCCAGATATTGAGAGAGGAGAAGGAAGATCACTAGCTCGCACTAGATCACCCCTCCTATGGCATTGTGAACAGGAAGTTTTGATTTGGGGGTTCTTATCAATGAAGATAGTTTTTAAATCTAAAATTCAAAAATTTTAACTCTCCACATCCTCCATTATAACATCCTTACTTCTCCCTACTGTTGTCATAGTTTTGAGTACTCTGTTTCCAATAGGAAGTATCTGATCAAAGCACATTTCTTGAGATATCTTTGTTACACCTCGTGAGCGACATTTTCCAAATATACAAACCTCAGGTAGGAAATAAAATAGATGATTTGGATAGTTAACTCTTATAAGTATTATGTTGTTTGTGCAACCCGTAACCTAATATACTTTTAAACAGTATCTTTAAGACACGTTAAATGAAACCTTGTATTTTGGAGATAATTGTGGCTTCACATGCAGTTATACCATTACAGCACACTCCTGTGTACCTGTTATGTGGTTTCCCCCAAAATTAACATCTTGCAAGACTCCTGTATAATAGCACAACAAAAATATTCACATCCATGTACTCAAGATACAGAACATTCCCGTTGCCATAAGAATCCCTCCTGTTGCCCTTTTGGAGTCTCCTCTGCTTTCTCCCCTTGCCACTCTCACCTTAAACCCTAGGAGCCATGAATATTTTTGCCATTGCAAAAATATTACATGCATGGAATCAAACGGTCTGCAGCTTTTGAGTATTGGTTCTTTCCATTCAGCATAATTCTTTGGAGAGGCTTAAAACAATTCTCCAGAGATTTATCCTGGCTGTTGTGTATATCAATAGTTTGTTCCTTTTTCCTACTATGTAGTATTTCATGGGTTGGCTGTGTCATCATTCATGTGTCAGAAAACGTCTGAGTTGTTTCCAGTTTGGGGCTGTTATAAATCAAGTTGCTATAAATATTCATGTACAGGTTTTTGTGTGAACACACATTCAATTGTCTGGGATAAATGCCCAGAAGTGTAATTGCTGGGTTATATGGTAGCTGGATGTTTAGTTTAGTTTTCTGTATCTGGTTGTTTTTTTTTTTAAGAAACTCCCAAAATCTATTCCAACATGGGTGTGCCATTATACATTCCCAGTAGCACTGTAAGAATGACCCAATTTTTCTGCATCCTCACCAGAATTTGGTGGTGTCATTTTTTTTCTTTTTACTTTTGTCATTATGGTAGGTGTGTAATGATATCTCTCTTTTTTTTTTTTAATATCTCATTTTGGATTTAATTTGCATTTCCCTGATGGCTACTAAGGTTGAACATCTTTCCCTATGCTCATTCACCATCTGTATATCTTTTGTGAAGTATCTCAGTGCCATTGCCTATTTGCTAATTGACTTCTTTTACAACTGTTATAGATTCTTTTTTTTAATTTATTTTATTTATTATAGATTTTATTTATTTATCTTCCAGGAAGAGAGAGTACAAATAGGTAGAGTAGCAGACAGAGGTAGAGGAAGAAGCAGGCTCCCTGCTGAACCGGGAGCCCGATGTGGGACTCAATCCGAGGAACCTGAGATCATGACCTGAGCTGAAGGCAGAGGCTTAACCCAATGAGCCACCCAGCATCCCACAACTGTTATAGGTCCTTGGGAACTGTCCTCCCTCAGATGTGTGGTTTACAAACACTTCCTCCCAGTATGTAACTGATCTCTTCATTCTCTTTACTGGATCTAAATAACTTTGTATACCTATTTAGCAACCAGATACTAGATTCTCCTGATAGAAAAGCTTGTCTGAGTTAATGTGAAATCACTTTTACATATTTGTAGATCTCCATGACTAATGTCATGCAAATTTAACCCTCACAATAACAATGCAGACAGAATCCTAAGTTATAAAGTCGCTGTTTTCCTTGCTCAAGTATTTTGCTCTAAGTTCACTTCTGTAATATTTGCTGAGCACCTACTCCAGTGATAAGGATACAAAACTTGTAATTTGTGACTTATTTGCTTTAGGCTCTCACCTTCTACTGGATTACTTCTAAATTTTTATTTGGTAATTTCCTTCAAGGAAGCTCAGGATAGTCTTGTTTTCTTTTATCTTTATTACCTTATGAGGAAGAGGAGAAGTAAGGTCTTAACTTTGCTTTTAACTATGAAACCTGGAAAAATACAATGAAAGAACTTGTATGTCCCTGCACATGACACAGTAAGATTATTGTCACAAGCCGACTTTGACTTCTCAAACCCTATTTGGCAAACCATGCTATTTCTTAGGACATAAAAGGTTGCTTTTAAAGCATACCAGAACTTAATAAAAAGTCTTGATAACAGAGGAGCACTATATAGAACTGCGCATTTTCAAGGCTATTTTCCTCTGCTGGTTTATAAATATGTGAAAAGTCAATGTACATGTGGGCAATAATTAAAATTAGGCACTGAAAATAAAAGAGGTATGGAGGGAGGGTTGTGAATGATTTCTTCTAGGTTTTCAATGTCACTTTTAAAACAATCATTGTTTTTGGTCACGATGATCTTTAGCATGAAGGGCATTTTTTAACTTGCAAAGATATAAGTGAATTTGACTTGACTAAGCGTAGCAGTGAGGACTGATCGATGACTAAGAGTGCTATAAGGCAACATGTGTCATCATGGTTGTTTCCATGGTGATGAACTATGATGTCACAAACTCATTAGGACATTGACTCAATGAACCATTTAGACAGAGGATGCAAAGTAGTAGCTCACCCGGATGTCTGCCATCTTTGCTTTAGATGATATTATTAATTAAAAGGAAGGGCTGGGTATTTCTCTCAGTGAGATTATATAAAGATATTACATGTCCTCAGACTTGCCTGAACATGGCTCTGCTGGTTTGAAAAGGAGGTTTTCAAACACCCAAAAATTCATAAACAGAATGTGACTTGGGATGGTGTATTTATAAGAAAAGGCCTTTTCTTCTCACATTTTGAAAAGGTTCCTCATTAATCATCGTTAAATTCGGACAAATTTTCATCAGTATCCTCACTCTTTTATTATTTAAGGGTTTTGTTTTTCATCTTAAGATGCTGGCACCGAGTACAGAGAGGGAAAAGGTCTTAGTGCTCGCATGCTCGGAGATTAAGAAAATAGTTTAGATTTAAAATTAGGCACTTTCCCTGCTAGTTTTGGTTGGTACACGCTCTAGGCTAGGTTTCTATGACACAACCAGATGCAAATGAATTGGCAGTCATCGCGCCTGCTTGCTGTTTGTACCATCTCCGTGGTAGCAAACAGCCAGGCGGCTGGAAGCACGTGCTTGGCTCGGTGAGTCAATTTAGTTTATAAATCTGAGCATCTACGCACCTTCCTCTGACTGCTTGACGACAATATCTTGACCCTTCCTCTGATTTCAAGGGTGCTCAAGGATTTCAGAAAGCAGCTTTTACTTTAGAATTCTAAGAGAGAATATTCATGAAGTCGACCTGGCTTTTCAGCCAGAAATTCGAAATCTAATGTTTGTTCACAATTGGCACCAAGACCCAGGATAACGGAAAAAGCACCAAAGACCTTGAGTTGTAGATTACGTTGTACCAGCTCGAGACCTTCAACTCTGATACTTGATTGTCTCATCAGAAATGAGCCATGAAGGGGGCGCCTGGGTGGCTCAGTGGGTTAAGCCGCTGCCTCCGGCTCAGGTCATGATCTCAGGGTCCTGGGATCGAGTCCCGTATCTGTGCTCTCTGCTCAGCGGGGAGCCTGCTTCCTCCTCTCTCTCTCTCTGCCTGCTTCTCTGCCTACTTGTGATCTCTCTCTCTGTCAAATAAATAAATAAAATCTTAAAAAAAAAAAAGAAATGAGACATGAAAACCTTAACTGTATCAGAGAACTGTTGTGAGATTTCAAAATAAAACATATTTAAAGCTCTCAGTTCGGAGGTGGGGATAAGGTTCAGTCAACGACAGTTACTTTTTTCTTTCACAACTGGTATCAAAACAGTCTGATTCCAGTGGTGTTTCACAAGGAAGAACTAATTCTTTTTGCCATCTCCAAAGTTTACAGAAGGCAAAGGCTCCGTCATTCTATCTCACTGACATCCATACGACACGACACACAGTTGTTACTAGCTCGGGGAGAGAGGGAACCTCTGCTTCTCCTCACTTAACACTGACCCTCCCTTGCAGGATTCAAGATTGTCTTCCTTCAGGAGCTCTACCTGAGCCTCAACTCCAAAGAATTGCGTTCATTATGAGCTAGAGGAAGTCAGATCCATTTTCTGCCGCATTGGCCCTCTGGCTCTTTGGCACTTTCCACGTCCTCCTCATTTGGAAAGGGCTTCATCATTTTCTGTCTCACAAAGCAATCCTATTGTTGCTTATTTCCACTGCAGGGAAAAGATGAAACATCTCATTCAGGGCTGCAGAACAATGGAAGTCCCTTGAAGGAAAGGGCTGAAAGCAAAATGCAAGTTACCTCTGAGATATTCCAAAATCCCATCGCTTTACCTTTTTAAAAAAAAGTTTGGAAAAATTTCAAAATCCCCTTTTGACAGTATATCATAAAGCTTGTGATTGGGCCAAAAGACCTATTTCACTGTGTACCAAAAATAGTGTACATTGACAAAGAAAAATAAATTAGAAATAGATTTATTGAGGATATGCCATTAAAAACACGCTCCACTGAATCAACTCTCCTTTCTGAGGGCTGCCAAGGTAAACTTGAACTAGTCTAATAGAGGCAGGTGGGAGATTCCAAACTTGGAAAAAAGTGAGTCTTTATATCCCATTAAGTATTATAACTATTTGATGGAGAAGTGTTGAAAACACTAAATGTGAGTAGCTCAGAAAGCAGGAAAGCGTAAGTCTGTCTTTATGCTAAATGACCAAGGCTTTCCCTTTGTCTTTTTCCTTATGAATTCATGACTCCACTCATACCAGAGCATTCACATATCCATCCCTTATCTCACTTATCCTCAGTACGTCCTCTAGTGACAGTGGACAAAGGACTAGAAGCAGAAGCAAAGTCCTGGTGGGACAGAGGAGTATGTGGATTGAGATCTGTGAAAAGATGTGACAAGGTAGACCTGGTTAAGAAATAGACTTCGGGTCATGATCCCAGGGTCCTGGGATCGAGCCCCACGTCAGGCTCTCTGCTCGGCAGGGAGCCTGCTTCCTCCTCTCTCTCTGCCTGCCTCTCTGCCTGCTTGTCATCTCTCTCTGTCAAATAAATAAATTAAAAATCTTAAAAAAAAAAGAAAGAAAGAAAGAAAGAAAGAAATCGACTTTGGGAACTTAAATAAGGAGGGAAGTTGGGGAAGGTGGCAGCCAGTGCAGAGACAAAACAATGGTGACAGATGTCTGAGTAAAGAATGGAGGGACAAATATTCCAGAGTTTCTGATTTTATACCACATTGTCTCTGAACACAAATTCCTAGTAAGGATTCTAGATTGCTTCATGGGCTGATATACATTCTCCCAGAGCAGATAGTAGCAATTTACATATTATTTACCAATCTTTCCTAGACAGGAATAAGTGTGATTAGTTATTGTTTACATAAACCCTGTCTTGCATGTGTTAGAAAATCATGCTTTTCCAGAATGTGATTAAATAAGAAGGGTCCTAAATTTGAAGTGAGGGGGGAAAAAACATAGAACTCTAGAGAATATTCTAGTGATTTTTGACATTATGGATTCTCTTGTGGATTCCTGTCTTGGACTAATATCAATGGCACCGTACTCTGATACTTTCTGGAATGAAATGAGATACACCATCCCATTTCATTTTGTTTTCCCATATGTGAATTATTGTACTTACAAGAAACTTGGACTAGATGAAACACATTTTAATCTTCTTCCCCTTCTCCTGCTTCTTCTCCTTCTCCTCCTTCTTCTTCTTCTTCTTCTTCTTCACTTTGTTAAAAAGCCAAGGCAGCATCAGCCAAATCATTAAACCAGTTGACTCAATGGACTGACATGGCTCAGACCTTTTTCCAAAGGGTGAACTCATATTTTGGTAATCACATGTACATTCATCATATTTTCTATCTGTAATCCCATGCCATGATGAGGAACATCATTCTTTCCTTGGACATCTGACAATTTTGCCAAAAGTGGAAGAGATGCTACTGACTAGTGCAAATCCAGCAATTAGAAAGAGCATAGCTAACAAACAAGCCCACCTTGAAGAAGTCATTGTGCCCCTCTGGGGCCTTGGCCACCTCACCCTTAAAGTAAAAGGTGGGGCTAAGTCACCTTAAAGATGCTCAGTAGTCTTAAAAGAAAGTCTGATTGGGGCACCTGGGTGGCTCAGTGGGTTAAAGCCTCTACTTTCAGATCAGGTCATGATCCCAGGGTCCTGGGATCGAGCCCCGCATTGGGCTCTCTGCTCAGCAGGGAGACTGCTTTCCTACCCCCTCTCTCTGCCTGCCTCTCTGCCTACTTGTGATCTCTGTCAAATAAATAAATAAAATATTTAAAATAAAATAAAAGAAAGTCTGATTGATTCCTGGAGTAAGACCAAACAGCTTTCTAGCTGCTGCCATTACAAGAGTGGTAAGTCAGAGAGAATCCATCACTGGATGTTTCTCAAAAGGATCACCACCTAAGAACCACATAGTAATAGCCAAAAAATGAGAGTGGTTCCTGGTAGGCCCACGATTTGTTCATGTACCTTGTCTGCAAATGTATTTCCCCTAATAATCCTGCTGCTACATTTCTTTGTTTCTCAAGATTATTGAACCACCCGATTTGCCTTTTTCTACCACCTCGCTCTGTACATTGCACCTTCTGGGTGACTTGTGTGTTCTGAGGGTGCCGTTGAAGACCTAAAGATTAGCCACAATCCAAAATGAACATCAGAAAAGATTGGCAACAGTAACACTCCCCAGCTAACTCTTCTCTCTTTTGTTAATTCCTTTATAACACCTTTTCTCTTGCTGTGACATCCTGGATAATTATCTATTAAGATCAGCTAGGGAAGACTTACCTGGCTAATACAAACCATCCCAGGAGTCATCAAAAGTGAGGATGTTTTGGGGCGCCTGGGTGGCTCAGTGGGTTAAAGCGTCTGCCTTCAGCTCAGGTCATGACCTCAGGGTCCTGGGATTGAGCCCCGCATCTCTGCCTGCCTCTCTGCCTACTTATGATCTCTGTCAGATAAATTTAAAAAATCTTTTTTAAAAAAGTGAGGATATTTCATATATATTACTAATTGCTTAAAATTTGACTCCAAACACCTGAGGCTTACTAAACACCACAGAGACAAGCCTTTGTTATAGTTGAAGAAAAGTTTCAGTAAGTGTGTTCTTTAAGAAGACTGTCTTGGTACAGCAGTGTCCACCCTGCCCCCCTATATAGTTACCAAGGCAAATATGTTACTTTATGGCCATTTCCCCAGAGTAGGCACTGGAAAGGAAGGCTCATCTCAAATAGACAGACTAATTTGTCTAACTTGTTGAATTCTGAACCAAGTCTCTGTTTGTTTATTTCAGTATTAACAGATTATTATTCAGTATTAACAGATTTATTGAGACCATATCACAGATAAGGAATTGTTTGTGTCAGGGAAAACCTTTAAATCAAAATTAACAGATACCGAGTCAGATCAGAAATAGCATTTCATTCAGTTGCAGCTTTGCATCAGAACATAGTCTTCCTTTTCCTGACCAAGCAGATAAATGACTGGTTTCCTTTTTCACTGTACTTTAGGATTTTCACAGAATAGGAAGGACCATCACATGGGAGTGATACAATAGCAGTTTATAGAAAGATGGTTCTTCTTGTAGGCAAAGAGGGACCAATGTTGGCAACAGCAATATTCATCAAACCTTTGAGCTCACCCTCTGGCCTATTTCCTTAATATCTCTTCTTGGTTTACTAAAGCACTGGAGAAGAGAAATGAATAAAAGTCTTGGGATGTTTCTCATTTCCATTCCTGACATCTCCAACTGACCAAGTGGAGTCAGGGTGGATGGTCAGACATGATGAAGCTGTGTTCTGTACTATAATATAGTCATAGGGCAGAAATTGATAAGAGTTTCTTATTTCATACCAAAAGGCAGTTCTCAGTAAATGAAAAAAGACCTTATTATAGGTCTATAACCTATATAGGTTATATATATGTACATATATATAAATGATATATAAACCTATATATAGGTCTGTAACCTATTATAACCTATAATAAGGTTGCTTCATCCATATCCTTTGCACCAAAGTCCAAAATGCCCAGAAAATGACAGCAGCCAGAAGAATGAGGCCCTCTCTTACCTTTTCATTGGCAGTAGTATGATCAAATTCTCAGACACATGCCTCCTGCGGTCATAAAATTACACAAGGCTAATCACAGTGGGGAAGTATTTACACAATATGCGGTTATAAAAAGATGATATTGGGACATCAGTGTACAAGAATACCAAGAGATCCATCTATCTTATATTTGATTCTCTCATCTTTTCTTAGCTAGCTGCATTTTCACCAAAAGGAAACCAGAAAAATAAAGTTTAAGATCAGTTTAAAATGGATTGCATAGGAGCACCTTGGTGGCTCATTGGGTTAAGGCCTCTGCCTTTGGCTCAGGTCATGATCCCAGGGTCTTGGGATCGAGCCCCTCATCTGGATCTCTGCTCAGCAGGGAGCCTGCTTCCCCCTCTTTCTCTGCCTGCCTCTCTGCCTACTTGTGATCTCTGTCTGCCAAATAAATAAATAAATAAAATATATATATATATATATTTTTAGATTTTATTTATTTATTTGACAGAGAGAAAGTACAAGTACACTGAGAGGCAGGCAGAGAGAGAGAGAAGGAAGCAGGCTCCCTGCTGAGCAGAGAGCCCGATGCGGGGACTCGATCCCAGGACCCTGAGATCATGACCTGAGCCAAAGGCAGCGGCTTAACCCACTGAGCCACCCAGGCGCCCCAATAAATAAAATATTTTTAAAAAGAATGAAATACATCTTTTTAAAAAAATGGATTCCTTGTTTTAAAAAAAAAGGAGGGGATGCCTTTCTTGCCGTCAATCTCTATGAGGACTTTTTACAAAATGTAAATCAGGGGTTGAAATTTCTGTAGGTGATCATTAACCTCAGTAGAACTTTATATTTCAAAGTTTCAATATTTAACCAGATTATATTACGCAGGCTTTCCAGAGCTTAGTTATATATGTTCCCTTCAATTTGAGTACCCACCATGTTTTAGCATGCAAAAACAAAATGATTTTATCTAACCCCATAAAAGCGATTGTTTAATTATGGCTCCATTTAGTCACGGCACTCTTACCTGGGTCTAAGCTAAGGAAATAAATTTATTTTTACCAGCAAGTAATGTTGATATGCACACCTGAACAAAAACTTCAGACACGTAAACCACCAAGAGAACTGGAAAATTTTCTATTTGAGACTTCTTTTGCCATTGATTGGTACTTAATGCCACTTGCTTGACATTTTGCTTTCAAGAGAATTTTTAACCAGTTTCTTTACTTTAATCAATAGGAATAAAATATCCAGGACTTAAATGAGCGTAATCTGGCAAGATCTTGCATTTGACACTTTCATAATTTTTACATAATAGTAGCTTCAGGGAGTTGGAATTGCTCTTTTAGCTGGCCTGAGTCTGAAAGGAGTATCCAAAGTCTCTGTGTTGTTTTATTTTATTTCCTTTTACCCACTAAAGCGCTGGAAATGGTTGGCTCTGATGTGCTCCTAAGGCAACCGCAAGATGAGGCAAAACAGGATTGAGATGAAAACCAAGCTCACCCACATCCTACGTCAATTAGTTATTTTCTTTTTCTTTGTAAACAAGGCTTGGGGGGGGGGTGTTATAGCTTTTACTGTAGATGTTCCTCTGAACCACTGACTCTCCCCAGAGTTCTCTTCTGTCCTATTGCTACCCCTCCACCCCCAGCATAAACTGACACCAGAACATGTTCTCTCAACAGTGCTCACTGTTTACGCTGGCTTCATCTTGAAGGTCATCAGCACATTGAGTTATCTTGGGAGATTATTCAGAAGTGTGTGTGTTTAGGAGGCATGTAAGGAACACTGGGAGGTGGGACTCTGAATAACATGTTGAAAGAGGAGTATTGAGGAAAGTGGTGTTTAAAGTGGTGTAGGGGCACCTGGGTGGCTCAGCCCTTAAGCATCTGCCTTCAGCTGGGGGTCCCAGGGTTCTGGGATTGAGCCCTGCATCAGGCTCTTTGCTCCGGGGGAAGCCTGCTTCTTCCTCTCCCACTCGCTCTGCTTGTGTTCCCTCTCTGGCTGTGTCTCTGTGTCAAATAAATAAATAAAATATTTTTAAAAATAATAAAATAAAATGGTGCAAAGTGCTTAGTGCTAGAACTAAGATACAAAGAGCTCAATGGGGGCTTTGGTTGGGTCTCTAGCATTTAAAAAAAAAAAATCAGAAAAAGAAAAAAAAAAAAACAGCCAAAGTTAATTCCAAACTTGCTGATTATCAGGTGTTTTTTTTTTTTTTTTCAGTCGAAGCTTTCAGATGTACGAACAATATAATCTTAGATGGCATACTTTGTTGGATCTGAGCACAGAAAAATTTACTCACCCTTTTATTCATTGAGCACCTGCTAGGTGCCAAGCAGTGTACTAGGCACCATCAAAGATGAAAAAGATATGCTGGAATTCACAGCCCCAACAGGAAAGACATAAAAGCAAAGATTGGAACTATATTGTGGCAATAAATATTTAGGTCTGTTGGTGTCATGGAGTAAAGCTGTTTCAGCTAAGCCTTGGAGCATGAGGAGGAAGGAGGAACGTGCCCCATGAAAAAAGGAAGCGGGAGGCGGTACTTCCGGGAAGAAACCACGTGCGCCACAGCATGGCGTCGTGGTGGCAGAGCACAGCGAGCTCGGGAAGGGGAGGCCGCTGGGGGGGCAGGCATAGGAAGTTCTGAGGTGGCAATGGGCTGGCAGAAGAAGCGATCCTTGGGGCCAAAGGAATTGAACTGTGATTGAATCTGAGATAGGATAATGTCTCTGAGAACTCTGGCAATGTGAGGGGGCCGGTGACCCCGAGAGGACAGAGGGAGACCGTGTGTGGGGGCTTCCGTGCGCCTAAGCGGAAACAGTAGGATTGGGTCGAACACCTGGTGTGGGGTGAGCACTTGCTGCGTTATTCCGTGGGTTTCGTCCCCTTTAATTTTCACGGCAGGCTTGTGAGCTAAGGTTGCTATAGAATTAAGTGAGGGCAGAATCCGATGAATAGCAAATGAGAAGCAGGGAGGGCTGCCTCACGTCTTTGTCTGGGTCCGTGGGTCAGCCAGGTGAGGAGCGTTTTAGGAAAGAGATCGGGCTGACCCTCGTTTTGTCTGCTCATCGGAATGCCTGTGCAGGACTTGAAATCAAGAGAGGTCCATTGGCTGGTGAAAAAGAGAAGAGGTCTCCCGGAACCCTCTGGAGAAAAATTGGAAAACGGTCCCTGGGGGGGTTGTCCCTAACTACTTTTTCACAAAACTGGCAGATTTCTTTGAAGCCTGAGGGAATATACAGATCTTCTTCGGCCTTTCAGTGACATCTCTTAGTGCTGTTCCCATTTCTTGATTTTATAATAATTATACTTTTCTCAGATGTCCCCAAGGTGCAACATCGTGGGAAATGACAGGGGAGTAGACGTTTGAACTTGTTTTACTTGCAGCAGAAATCTCTTGTCTAATTCTCCCTTTATGCCTCACCATCTGGGCCATCTGCTTCCTTGCTTGAGTACATGCCCCCCCCCCTTTTTTTTTTTTTGCCTAGCCCTTGCTATTCTTCCTTCTGCCTTAGCAACTGTACCATGGGCTCTAATTTTTACCCAGAAATCAGAGCAAACTGCTTCCTGCAATTGCCCTCTGGCAGAAAAGTGTGGTGAAAAAGGAACAGGCCCACCTTCCCAGCACAGGAGCAAGGAGCGTCCTTTTTTCCTGGGGGAAGAGAATCTTCCCTCTCTCTTCAAGAGCTGCCTTTATCACTCTCATGCCCCATCCAGTGGTTCTTTGTGCCTCGAAGAAGACTTCATGTCTGTGGCAATTGAATTAGGAAAACTAGGGATCCCCACTGTTCTGGCCCCATAAAAACAGAGACTGGATCGGATTGTTTATGGCAATTCTTTATTTTGTGGCCCTCAATGACTCTCTAGTTTTACTGAGTGTTTAGCTCTGGATCAGGGTCATTGGGAACTACTTTTTTTCTATCCTTAAAGTTCAATTGTATTATTTGTTTAGTGTTGTGTTTTATTTCATTTTACCCATTTAGGGAATTTGAAGTTTGTTTATTTATCTATCAAAGGGATTTCCTTCTGGTCAATTTTATTCTGAAAATAAACATTTAATTGAGCATGTACTACAGTGGTAACAAGACAATGTTTGCCTTAAATGAGCTCTAAATCTACTTGGAGATAAAATACATATGGAATGTGCAGTAAATAAAAACTGGGTCGTTCTTGGTGCTACAGCGGAAATGTGTCAAATTATGCCACAATCCGAAGAGGGGCTGCTTTGAACTTTAAGATGGGGAAGACTTCACAGAAGAGATGGTATTTGAGTTGAAACTTGAACGACAAGTAGTATTTCATGACATGGGAAAGGGGGAAGGGCATTCCACAATGAGAGGGTGGTATGACTATAGACAGAGAGGTACAGAAGGATTCTCCAAGGAATACTAAAGAGTGCGGGGCTGTATCGTAGGAATCTTTGGGTGCCACACTGAGAAGCTTTGATTTCATTTGTGACCCATTTACATGTTTCGAAAGATAGATCCGGTGGAAGAACAGAAATAGAGATGATAATATTCCCATATGTAAAGGTCTACTGTGAGTCCAAGAACATATCGCATGTCTGCTCATGTCTGATATGAACCTTAGGTTGTTTGAACCATTGGAAAATAAGAAATAAAAGTGTTTTCTCTGATACAATATTTAATAAATTTTAGCTACCAGTTCCTGATAATTTCCCTTTAATAACATTTATCCCAAGTAGACACTGGTTCCATAGCAAAGGAAAATGGGCAAAGTGGTATGTAAGATATTCTACATAAGATATTAGCTACGCTTTTTGTTTCAGAATTCCACTCTCCATTGATGTCTACTATTAAGTAGAAACTTCCAAGAAGTGTTAACAAAATTGTGTTAATTTGTGTATGAGTGTGTGCGTATATGTGTTTTCAGGTGTTAGGAACTAGATTCTATACCTGTAGGTCAATTCAACCTTGCCATGACTTTGAGGAATTTTCCGAGGTTCTAGGTCTTTCCTTGAAAATCTGGAATGCTTCTGGAAAAATAAGCTTCATCATACTTTTTCCTTTGAAAAAAATATTTTGGTCCACATTGGAAGGAAAACAAAAATTGAGGTGACATATGCCTTTCTCCTTAATATGTTCTGTTTGAAATTAATGTCATACTGATGAACTATTGAAGATTAGTACACAGGAGCTATTGGACTGTTGTGTCAGTACAGAAAATTGTGTTCACTATTTCTCCTTCTCAACATAAACGAGCAGTAAATCACCGCTCAAGGGGGTGTACGCATTAGGGCCTCCCATGTAAACTTCGCCTCTGCGTGCATAAACATTTCCGTATTATTGCAAATAATCAACAGGGGAGTAGCAAATGCAAGTTTAGCTTTTCTCCAGAATGTTTATCATGGTTACTTTAAACTGTTTATAGGAAAGAGAGAACTATAAATGTCCTTCAGGAGGTGGGCAGGACCATATGGTTCAGAAGGCTTTTCTGTGATAAAATGTTTGGTTAAATTTGAGGCAACACATGCTTCTCCCCTAGCAATTATTTGTCATTTCAAACATTGTTGTTGATATTCAACTCCCCAAACAAATAACACCAACCTAAAACATTTATAATAACGGAAGAAACGAGGCTCGGTCTAGAGCTGGGAGCCTCCAGCTGCGCCCCCTCTCCCGGTCAGCGGTCAGCTGTGGTTGGGGCAGCGTCAGCCTCTCCCTGCTCCCTGCACCGCAGAGTGTGCTACGAGCTCGTGTTGGCCTTCAAAACAAACACTGGATGGGGTCCACCTCAGGGTTTTCCTCGTCGGCCTTGGCGAACTTTAATTTTCTCCAGGAAGAATAGCCTAGGTAGTCCATGGTTTGGGGAAGAGTGTAATTTCTGGTTTGTAAAGCACACCGTGCCTTGAAAAGGGTCTCAGAGACAGCCCAGGTGTTAACTACATGTTAATTGAATAGAAAGGTAACATTTCCTTGTAAGTGGCCATCAGGTGAGCTAAGCTGCGGTATTTCTTGGTTTGTTGAGACTCCAGTAGTAGTGAGTGAGATTAGCGGAAGAGGCAGACCTCGTCCCAAGGCCTGCTTGCCACGTTCCCTGACTTGCCTACTTCATTTATGCCGACAAGAGGGAAGAGTTTCTTGGTCAAACCTAGGCAGAAACCTAGACAAGTCCTCTTGGGAGACTTTTCAAATATGTATTTATTTATGTACATTATGTGGTATCATCCTTTAAGAAGAATTCAATTTTTTTGCCCAGTTTATCAACGAGGACAATGAAAAATCAATTCTTTGTTGTTCTCCCTTCAGGAAGTTAACTATTTTGCTCCCCACCCCCAGCCCGGTGCTACCTCAGTCCAAAAGAACCCGCTCCTCGCCAACATCCCATACACAAATACCCATTTCTCTCTCCTCTTCTTTACTTTCCAACATCTACTAGAAGGTGTTGTGAAATGGATGAAGAAATGAATAAAACATGTTTTAATTGAAGATATTTACAGGACAAGAGGGAAGACCATGATATCAATAGAGAATTGTGACAGATAGGAAATGTGACACATTTGACCCCATAGGTCTTGAAAAGAATACCATGGAAGCCCCCAAGAGAAAGAAAGATGACTTCTGGCAGGTGTCATGATCAGGATGAAAACAGTTCTGAGAAGGTACTGTTTGCCCAGTCTTTAAGGATGAATTTGATTTTAAAAAGTGGAGAAGGGAAATAGTGTGCAGAGAACTCATACTCATAAAATTAAACAAAAAGAAGACCTTGTTCTTGGATATTTCCCTTCCCTCCCTCCCTTCTTTCCACCTTTTCCCTACAGGTAGAAAACTAGACTGCCAAAAGTAACGGGCATTATTTTTGATTTGGGGTTTCTTTCTTGATGGTGACTCAAAATGTGGTGCATTTTGTTGGTAATTATTTATTGTCAGAAAAGCAGACTCTTTTAGAAAACAACATACAACCAAGATTATGGGTACCTGGTTGCCTGGGTGCCTGGGTGGCTCAGTGGGTTGAGCCTCTGCCTTTGGCTCAGGTCATGATCCCAGGGTCCTGGGATCGAGCCCCACATTGGGCTCTCTGCTCAGCAGGGAGCCTGCTTCCCCCCCCACCCATGCACCACTCTGCCTGCCTCCTTGTGATCTCTCTCTCTCTCTCAGCCAAATGAATAAATAAAGTCTTAAAAAAATTTTTTTAAATAAAATAAAATTTTGAAACTCACCAAGACAGAGGATAATAAAATCTACGTGATCAAGTTCATGTGCATTTTCCTTATAGTATTATGGAGTTGAAATTTTGAAAACCTAATTAGTAGATTTGAATTGACCCAGGCTTTGTAGATGTAACACGGAATGGTTTGATTGATACGAGTGCTAGAACCATAACTGGTATTTATAAGGTGGTTTACCATTTATAGCAGTAGTTCTCCATTGGGTAGCATCTACTGCCTAGGGAGCTTTTGGCAGTTTGGAAGTTCATTTTATTGGCAAGTACTGGAGGACTACAGCATTCAGGGGGCAGGGCAAGGGTGAGCAAGAGAGTTACTGCCCAGTGCACAACTGCTGCTTCCCGCCCATCTATGCTTGATGTCCACCAGATATGTAAGTGAAAAACTATCAATCATTCACATCACCCAACTCTGCTTTATATAAAATTTTTGATGGTTTAATATATACTGAATTTTTTAAGCATCCAATCACCAAGTAAATCAAATGAAACGTGTATTTTATTTGGCTTAGAAGCTTGTATTTTTGATAGTTTCAGAGAACCCTATCACACCAATCGTTTATGTTCTTTAAATCACCAGTACAATGCAAGAACGTATGCCTTCCAAGAAGAGGTGCAGACATCTGAGTACTTCTCTATAGCTCCTCGAATAATCATGCTTGACCATGTGCCTATTGAGATACAGTACAGGATAGTGGTAAAAGCATGCGTGTAGGCTGCCTACCTTCTCCTACCATCCACTCTTACCACATACTGGCTGTGTGACTTTGGGCAAGCCAGTTAGCTTTTCTGTGTCTCATTTTCCTTATCTGTTAAATGGGAATAATACTAATATTTATCTCATTGATATTAGAAAGGTGGGAGAGCTTAGAACAATGCTGGGCATTCAGTAAGCACAATAAAAGTGTTAATAATTATAACAAGTTTACAATCCTCTAGAACTCATGGGACTAGATGTGTTTTAGAATCCAATATATTTTTAAAGGTAATCTGGTTCTTGTATTATGTACATTATTTAACATTATCAGTGGAAACCAGGAGAACACCCATAATTGAAAACATGTTATTAGGGGCACCTGGATGGCTCAGTGGGTTAAGCCGCTGCCTTCGGCTCAGGTCATGATTTCAGGGTCCTGGGATCGAGTCCCGCATCGGGCTCTCTGCTCAGCAGGGAGCCTGCTTCCTGCTCTCTCTCTCTGCCTACTTGTGATCTCTCTCTGTCAAATAAATAAATAAAATCTTTTTAAAAAATTTTTAAGAAAAAGAAAAGAAAAAAGAAAACATGTTATTATTATTTTCAGAAAACCTTCTGGGCTAGTCCCATTAATTGGGAAAAATAAAGACCACATCAGCTTCTGTGTTTCTGTCAGGTTTTGTTGTCAAACGAGTTACAAAAGGGTTTTGAATTTCTGAGTCATTTGGATTGTAGAATTGTAGACGCCCTATACATCTGTATATTATTATTTTTGTACAGATCATTTTCCTCTTTCTTTTTTATATAACAGGCATTAATTTTGATTATTTAAGACGGTATCTTTGTAGTTAAAGTATAACATCTATGCATCTCATTTTGAGACAGTTAAGGTACTTTATAAACTATTATATAAAGGAGATGTTGGGAGGCACCTGAGTGGCTCAGGCGGGTAAGCATTCAACTCTTGATTTTGTCTGGTCCTGATCTCAGGGCGGTGAGATCGAGCCCCACCTTGGGCTCCATGCTGTGCATGGCGTCTGCTAATGATTCTCTTTCTCCCTCTGCTCCTCCTCCCTGCATCTCTCTCCCTCTCTAAAAAAATTTTAAAAAAAGGGAAAGAGAGAGAGAGAAATTGGATCTGATAGGGTTGAAAACCACTAATAAATGGACTTTTGGGGGGGTTTTTTGATACATATTTCGTTTGATATTAACGATAGCCCTATGTTAGAGAGAAGTTCCTTATGTTAGAGAGAAGAAACCAAATATAAGAGAAATTAAACATGTAAGCTCCTTAGTCTCAGTCTCAGTCTCAGTTAGGGAAAGGATAGACCCTGATGGGCTCCAAGTCCCCCTCTTCCTTCCTAGTCCTCTCCTGATGGTTCAGCCATGACTGAGACAGGTACACACTAGCCCTCAGCCCGGATTGGTCCCTAAGTGACTGTTTGGGGGCTAAAACTATAGGAGGGAACACAGAGCAAATAATGAGTGACTTCCCATCAAAACGTGGATTTTTATGCTATTATAGGATAACTTAATGTAGCTTCATTTTCCATCTGCTTTGTTAACCAAAAATTATTTAGTTTTTCATATGAAAATATTTTCATATGAAAGAAATCTCCCCTTTGAAGATTTTCTTGATCCAAACTCCTTAAAAAAAAAAAAAATACGACCAGGACCACAGTAGTTTTCCATTTGAGAAAGAAGGCAATTGGCAGTGCTCAGGAGCAGAAAGAACACAATCACACTAAGAAACATTCAGGCCCTGATGTAGCTTGACTAGACAGCAAGACTGACTGTAGGCAAATCGCTTGCCTTGATGTATCTCAGTTTTTCCATTTGATTTACTGTGGACATGAAATAAGGTGCCAGAGGAAATACAATGAGAATAAAGCCTACCAAGTAAATGTGCATTCAACATGAAACCACTGTTTTCACAGCAATAAAGTGAAGGATTATTGCTCTATCTGGAGCCCCTCTATCTCTGAAAATCAGCTACAGTAGAGTAAGTCCAAATTGCCCCTCATGGAATCAACTCCCTGTTGAGGATCCATTTTTCTGAGTTCCGTGAATTTCATCACAGCCCGTTTTGACCCATAAATCATAACATACCACTAATTTCTATGGTTTTGCTAATAAATTACATTTCCAAGTTCTATCAAAACAACCATCTAGCAGATACTACTCAAGACACAAGGTAAATAAAAGATATTGCATTAACCAGTCAAACTATTTTTAAAAAATCAAGAAGCAATCAGTGAATAGCTTTCCTTGATGCAGATAGCAATTAGGTTAATAATCAAATGAGACCGATAATCAACGCCGAGGAACCTAATCAGCCAGATGACAACGTATTTCTTTAAACCTCTTGAAAGATCACATCACAGCTGAATAGTGAAATCTACTTGATCCTTACTAATTGTTTCACTGGATGCGGTCCTTAGAGGGAAAATTGTTTCAAACAATCTTTTCTTCACAGAGCTATGTTATTTAATTTTAGGATTATTTCCTGTGTATAATCAACAGAATTGCTTCTCCACAAAAGCAAATTCTGTAAGTGAAAAGCAATGTATTTTCCACCCTTCTGTTTCACACAAATTCAGCCGTGTGTTCTGACCTACAGTCTTCATGATCTGAACTCTCGCTCGCTCATATTCCCTTCCTTCACAAAGCGAAGTTGATTTTATTTTTCAAAAGCACCCGAGCCTCTCTGCCTTCGGCTCTGGTCATGATCTCAGGGTCCTGGGATCAAGCCCCGCATCCGGCTCTCTCTGCTCAGCAGGGAGCCTGCTTCATCCTCTCTGCCTGCCTCTCTGCCTGCTTGTGATTTCTGTCTGTCAAATAAATGGATAAAATTTTTTAAAAAATAAAAAATAATAAAAAAAAACAAAAGCACCTGAGAAAAATATATGACATTGTTGTTCCTAGCTGCTGAAAGAGGAGAGATATCTCTCAGAAAGTGTGTCTCTGGGCTCCGTTGCAGACAATCACAGGGCAGCCTACATTTCATCTCTAGGGCATCTCTTGTTTGCCAGACCTTCTTCCACATACAATAATAAGCAAAAACCATGGCCGCTGATCACGTGAGGTGTCATGTCCGGTCACATATGGCTCCTGACTCCTTTCTGCAAAGTGCTTTTGTCATTACTCCCTTTCCCAGGGCACTCCTATTTTGCATCCCTGTAGAAAGCCCCATCCCGAATTTTCCCACCCAAACAGTAGAAACTGGAATAGAGGACTCCTTAGAAATGGGAAAGGAAATAGAAATCCCAATTCAGATTTCCTTTTCACTAGCTTCACTCAAAAAAAAATTAGTATGATTGCTCTTTGATTAAAGACTAAGCAATGACTAGCAAAAAGAAGATGTTTCGAATTCAATCTTTTATCTTCAATGGCAGGATTCCTTTCTTCCTTTGCATGGTTTTCAGCACAAACCAGTCCGCAGCCAGGACCTGGTGTAGGGATTGAGAGGCTGTTCTGAAAGGGATTTGGTTGTATTTTGTCTTCGGGAGGCATAGGGACCAGGAGGGAGGAGAGTCTAGCTGGTGTGCACGTATACAGAGGGGATACATATGTATGTGCTCCCGGTCACCTTCGGAGGTAAAGGCACCTTCGTCAACGTTGATTCTCTGTAGCTCTAGAAAGTTCGGCCTTCAGCACATGGAGAACTTAAACGGTGTGTTGGAACCATGCTCAGACCGTTTTGCTCTGCTCTTACCGAGCTGACCCTTCCCGTGCTCAAAGAAAGCATGAAAAGCTAGGAAAAGAATAAAGTAGTAAGATACTTTATCCCACTCATTTCAGACCTCAAAAGCCAAAACTTGATCCATCATAGGCTGAGAGAGGAGAATTAAAGTCTCCCACTACGACTATATTTCCGTCTGTTTTCCTTCTATTTCCAGCAGGGTTTGCTTGATGAATGTGGGCGTGAGATTTCATCCTGTTCCGATATCCACACTCTTTATATCTTTGTTGTACCTGAAGCCTGTTTCCTAATGTCTCTGCTTCCTCTCCCTTCTTCCAGAAGTCATCCATGAGGAATAAATAAACATATTATTTGTGAGGTTAAGCTCATTCACGTGATTAGCATGACCAGGAAACATTTACTTACATTTACTCTGGAGTTTGCCTTGGCCCCACCCCCACCCCTCACCCCCACCCCCACCCCCCACCTCCACCCCCGTACAGCTAAGGGGAGGAAAGGATCAGCCAGATCCCCTGCTAAGCAAAACTCTGATTTTTTTTTTTTTTTAATGAAATCTCTTTCCCAGTTTTCTTTCTACTTCACTGGCTCTTCATTCTCAGTGTTCTTGTCTCTTTCTCCTCTATTTGACTTCCAAATGTCCAAGGGTTCCAGGGCCTCATTCTCCCCCTAACTGCACACAGTCAGATGGCTTTAAGTACCGCGTACTTCCTGATGTCACCCCACACTCCATTCTTGTCCCTGACTCCCAGAACACCAGGCTCATGGGCGGGTTAGGCAGCTCTGTTCAGCACAGTCAAAACACAACTCCTGTCTTTTCCCCCGCCCTTCTGCCGGCCTTGTCATCTGGGTAAATACCACCGCTATCAACCCAGTTCCTCAAGTCACCCAGCTGGGAGAGCTTCCTCTCCTTCCCTCACTCTCTTCCCACTCCTAATCCATCAACATAGCCTATAGTATCTAATTCCAAATGTTCCCAGAATCCTCCTCTCTCTCTCCTTTTTCTCCTTAGCCTGAGCCATTATCATCTCTTGCTCATTTAGCAGTGGTGTCCAAACTCATTCTTTTGATTTTACATTTGCTCCCTTCAATGACTCCTCCCTAGAACAGCGAGAATGATCTCTTTAAAATATACATTAGATTGTGTTAATTTCATATTTAAAGTCTTCAACAGCTTTTTACTACATGTAAAACAAAATCTAAACTCCTTATCCTGGCCCATCTTTGATCTCATTTCCTGTCCCTCCCCCACTCATCTCCTATGCTCTAAAATCACTGAAAATGTATTTGTTGCTGTTCTGCTACAACCCCCAACTTCAGGCCTCAGGGCCTTTGCACTTGCTAGTTCCTATAGCTAGAACACTGTCTTCTAAGATCTGCAGAAGGCTGACATCTGTCATTTAAGACTCAGATTTAATATCACACCCTCAGAGTGGCCTTCTCTGATCTCAGTCCGGGGTCACTACCAGTCATTGAACATCAGAGCACCTTAAGTTAATTAAACACAGAACATTTACCCCATTTTACTGATTTTTCTTTCGCCCATCTCCTACCATCTCCTACCCTTGAAAAAGAAGGGAGGCTCCCTAAGAGGAGGACTTGATCTGCATGTTTATGACCCTAATTCTAGCCCTTGGAACAGTCCTGTACATATAGATGGTACTCAAGAAACACAGAATTAATGAATGAAAATAATTACAAACATGACCTAAAGTGGGTCAGATGATATTTTTGGCTTATTGCTTATGCAAATTAATAACATTGCGGCGACCGTTTATCTGTATATGGCTGTCTCATCTCTTACCGAGCTGATGAAAAAGCAGGTTCTGTCTTCACAGATGAAAGTGACTAAACATTTAACATTTAACTGAAGTGAGCTGTGGGTCATTAGCAGGTCCAAGCTGCGAGCATTAAGAATCACTGTGGTGACCCGTTGAAACACTTTCCGGGATGGGCTTTTAACTACCTGTCAAAGTTTACAATTTGAGATCAAACATCAGTGAACCTGAATGCCTTTCAACTTGGAACACTTGATGCTTGAAAATCACCTCTATTTCACTTTTTGCTAGCTAGATCTACTCATTTTTTAGTATCAGGGCCTGATTCATCAGTTTTTGTAGATCCATTTGTAATCTCGGTCAGCGTTTTGTTCTGCCAGCCTATGAAGGAAAGTGGGTAACTGCAGCCTCAGGGTGGGGGATGGGCGTCAGGGTGGGGAACCTGTCTTTCACTGATTCTGCTTTCAAATAATTTCCAAATAATTTCCAAGAGCACAATACAATAAAAAGTGAGAGTTCTCTATCCCCAGTCCTTCATTTGAATGTAGAATATATTTTCTTTTTTTCTACATCCCTGCTCGTTTCTTTTTGTGTCTTTTGACTCCACTGTAAGACTTATCCAAGAAATGAAGAAAAGCCAAGCATTCTATTCATATAGGAGAAACACAACCCAGCGTGAAGTCTGTGTCTAGATGGTTACAGACAATACATCCTAGCAGATTGTACTTTTTTCCCGAGCTCTAAAAAAGTGATGACAAGGGAGGCAGGATCACTGAACTTTTGAAGGCAAGACTCTATCATTAACCCTTATGAGTTCAATGAACATTCTGTATTTTTCCTTTCTCAGTGAAATAGAATTTCCTCAGAATTCTGGCTCTGATTGGTGGATAATGGGAGAATATAATAGATGATGTCTGTAAGGCACCTACCCTTCAAGCTCATTCACCTTGTCTTGTAAGTGTGCTAAAAAACAACACCAACAAAAACACCATATCTAAAAAAATCTCTTAAAGTCTGGTATAAATAAGAAATATCCATATTATGGGAGACTGGTTTACAAAAGACATGTCTTCTGATCTAATTTCAACTACAGTCTACATAGAGAAAAAAATGCCTTTTTAAAAAAGATTTATTAATTTATTTTAGGGAAAGCAAGAGAGTGAGCTCAAGTGAGCTGGGGGAGGAGCAGAGGGAGAGGGAGAGAGAGAATCTCCAGCAGACTCCCCCACTGAGCACGGAGCCCAGCATAGAGCTGATGAGTGCAGGGCTGATCCCACAATCCTTCAGACCATGACCTGAGCTGAAATCAAGAGTTGGATGTTTAACCCACTGAGCTACCCAGGTGCCCCAAAACAAGTGCCTTCTAAAACTGCCCAGTCTACTAATACAGCTGTTGTCTATAAAGAAGGAGCTTTGTTATGTGTTGTATTCAGTAGAAGGGCTTAGAGGAGCTGTCTTCAAACTAACCTTTTTCTGTATCTAGCTTCGGGTAAGCACCTTGAAAACTTCCTGTGCCCTTCCAATATTCAGTAATCTAATCAACCATTGTAAAATTGCCGATCTTTTAAACTGCCAGATAAGTTCGATAAAATAGCCTAGGGTAAAATTTCATCTCTCCTTCCAAGAGTTCCTTGTTTCTGTTCCTGTTTGCTGCTAAACTTCAGGATGGGAGCATTTAGAATTGACTAGCTTCCTGGAGGAAGTACTGTGTATTATTTTTTTCCTGCAGATTTACATGCCGATAATTCATTTCTTCCGGTCTTGTATATTATCTGTAAGAACCTCGAGATAGAAATAAATGAGTAGCATTTAAATTCTTCCCTATAGAAAATCTTGAGCTTTGATTCCTGTTGCCATGCCACTTGGTTTCCAGATTCCCTGAAGCTCTACTTGGAAGACTAGGTCTCCTCCCTTTCTATCTTTGTATTTATTCTCATTTTGTATTGTTTTATGCTTTATTTGTGAGGAGCTGCTATTCTCATCAAACTACTGCTATGAATAAATGAAGCCTTAATATACTACAAAAAATAGCAACTAGTTGTTTGATTAAATAATTTTTGGAAGGAAATTGTGATTCATCTAACCTACTGACTTGAAGTAAGCATGGACATAACACAAGAAAAAATACTTCCTGCTTTTAACCAGAGTTGGATGAAAACTAAAAAGGAAAGTTGAGGTGATATTTTAAGACCATGAAAAATTTAGGCAGGATAAAAGACTTTCAGGATAAATATTCACCGTAGGGGTGCCTGGGTGGCTCAGTCAGTTAAGTGTCTGACTCTTGGTTTAAGCTCAGGGCCTGGTCTCAGGGTTGTGGGATCAGCCCTGTGCTGGGCCTTCATGCTCAGCAGGCTGTCTTCTTAAGGATTTTCTCTCTCCCTTTCCCTCTGCCCCTCCCTTCATTCTCTCTCTCTTAAAATAAATAAATATTTTAAAACATACTCACTCTAGGGACACCTGGGTGGCTCAGTTGGTTAAGCAGCTGCCTTCGGCTCAGGTCATGATCCCAGCGTCCTGGGATCGAGTCCCACATCGGGCTCCTTGCTCGGCAGGGAGCCTGCTTCTCCCTCTGCCTCTGCCTGCCACTCTGTCTGCCTGTGCTCGCTCTCTCTCCCTCTCTCTGACAAATAAATAAAATCTTAAAAAAAAAAAAACATATTCACTCTAAAATGAAATACTTACAGAGATGATGGAGTCCCCTCTTACAGAGATCTTTACTTTTTTTTAAATTAGTACTTATCAGTGCTTTTGAATCATAGCATTTTAATGAGTTTTGGAAAATTAGGTGCTTCAAGACTATAGGAAGAAAAACTACTAGCTTTTATCTTCTTCCTCTCCATTCTCATGCTCCCCCCCAGTACTATCTAATAACTCTCTAAATGTGAACTTTTCGGGTAAACCCTCTGATCAGTACTAACTAGCCAACATGTTACTGTTAAAACACCATTGTTCAAACCATCCAGACAGGGTTGACAAAGACACATACATAATAAACACACACACACACACACACACACTCCTATAATTTTTTCTCTCTTTTTTGGGTCTACTTTTCTCAAATTTTCCCATCATGGTTTTTCTTTTTAAGTATTGTTTTCCAAATTTGTAACACTGTAGTTCTTCAATTGTTCCCTATTACTTGTATATAAAACCAGAAGTGAAATGCAGAATACTTAGAGGTACCTTGCAGAAGCTGCAGTTCCCACAAACAGCCACGAGGGGCACACTTCATGGGAATGCTGGTTAGAACCCCTACCTGCCTTGAAGGGCCTGACAGGCACCTGTTCTTTCTCCATCATGATGTAGGGCCCCTGCCAGAGCACTGCAGGCATCCACTGGACTCTGGACCTGCACTGAGCAGGGAACACGCGGAGGCTGATAAGTATGAATGGCTACAGGCTAGCTGACAGGTACCTGTTGCAGGCTCCTCTCATAGACCATGTGGCCTGCAACCTTGTGTAGTTAATCAGATGGCTCAGGAAAAGGCTATTTATCTACCTTAAATATTTTAAATAATTATGTGAATATACAAATGCATACCAGCTTTTGTCTCTGTATGTAACCAGAAATACCTTATATAATTACCCCTTCCACACCTAATCTGCTACTTATTGGTGATTTTCATAATTTATAGGGTTTTTTTTGGTCAGTTTCTTTGTTTTTTGTTTTGGTGAGGAAGGAACAAACTAATAATATCAGTCCAAAGCCAGTCTGTTACAGGATGAATCAATAAAGTTATCAGGGCTTTAATGGTCCTAGGAAAAAATTAAGCCATCATTCCATATTTCATTTTAATAAATAGACAAACAATGAGTCACGTTTGAGAGACAGTAAGCTAGTTCTTTACCTGGGCATTTCAGCACAGGCCCTATGAATCATATTATTCCACTGGTTAGAGAAATGTTCAGTATTGTGTTAGTGACACAAGGACAAAAACACATGATATTCCTTGTTTTACTGAGAAGGATTTTGAAAGTACTTTAAACTATTAATTGTCCAAGAGACATCATTTTAAAAGATGCCAAGTCTGAAAAAAGTAAATAAATAAAGCCAAGTCTGAATAAATAGCTTATGTAATAAAATTGCAACAGAGACAAAGGAGCTCACAAAATGTTCTTTTAAAATTTAACGTCAGTTTGAAGAAAATCAACATCAGTTTACAGCATATTTATTGACAATTATATGACTAGTAGTCACTCACTTATTTAGTCAAGAATTATTTGAGCTCATATTGTGTAAAAGTAGAAGATACTAAGATTGGAACAGAGCTGCAGGAGAGGTGTGCCAGCAGAGCTGTAAGATGAGAGAGAGGATTGAGTTTGGCAGAGGAAGCTTTGCATAGAAGTTATCTAGTGATCAAAACCTTAAGGACCTGGGCAAAAGACAGGTGGGAGAGAATATCTCTGATACAGAGAAGAGTTTATGCAAATAGAGGGAGGAAGGTGTGTGGCCCCGAGACAGGATAACTAAGGAGTAGATGATAAAGATCTTTGAAGTCATACCAAGAAACGTGAGATTCAGAGGTTTAAGGGGAAGGGGTGCGATTCTTAGAAGGGAAGCAGCAAGTCTTAAAATGAAGAGAGCCCTGCAGAAAGCTCTTTTGGAGGAAGACTGGCTGCAAGTACTCAGAGACATAGAAGACTACGGCAATGGTTTAGGGATCCACGCAGTGGCTGAACGCAGTTATGCTTGTAACGGTTGTATCAATGCGAGTGTGACCTCTGGTGGGTAATTTTAATTAATATATAATTAATTAGTTAGTTAATTAAAATAAAAACTATAACAGCCACAGACCTCTACTAATTAAGGGAAATGTGCATCACCTCTCTGGGTTTCAGTATCTTCTTCATAAAACAAGAGGTTCGTACTTAGAAAACGTCTAAAGCTAAGTTCCCAAAAATCTAGCAGAAGAAGTAAAACTGTATGTTTCAGGGAACATGTGAACAGGGACATATGGATGTATGAACAGGGACACCCTGTTCCCATGATGTGGGTTTTTGGCATTTTCTCTCCCTGGCCATTTCAGAGAACCCTGAGATGGTGACCTGAACTGATGTTTAATGGACTGGGCCACCCAGGTGCTGCCCCTTCCAGCAATTTCTATTATTACTTTTCTCTCTACTTCTTTACATTTCAAATTTTCTCTGATGATAATATTCCTTCAGTTAAAAAAAAAATACAACTATCCAATGGCTGGATGATTACTGGTGGCATCTAAGATGGCATATGACTATATTCCAGAGTTCTTATGAGAGCATTGACACAAGTCATGTTACGGGAAGTAACTCTCTGGGTTCCCATTTCTTCAAAAGTGAAGTGTAATAGTTAGGGTGGAATTTCAAGAGTTATTTGGCAAATCAATTAGCTAACTGAGAAGGAAGAAAAGTTGTCTCCACCAGCCCCTTTCAGAGCCTTCTTCTTAGTCCCAGAGCCCACATGCATGTGTGCTGTAGACCAGAACTCTTGCCCTGACTCCACTAGGGTGATCTCTTATGGGTCTGTCCTTGCTGGATCTTTCAACAGATGCCAAGCAGTCCAACACACAGCTGCTGCATAAGATCATTTCTTTCCAAGCATGAGAAATTTTTTCATAGACCTCAATTTATGGAGCTCACTTATTCATTAAAAAAGCAATTGCTGAGTTCCTAGGAGGGGTCATATATTGTGCTAGGGTATATAGAAATAGGCACCAAATCTTTTTTGAAAGAACAAACAATGTAGAGGCAAACCCCCAAGTCTGTGTAAGTGGGTAAGAACCTACAGGAGAGACCCAGTTAGAGGGCTGTGGGAGCCAGAAGCAGTGTGAAAGGCCAATGGTGTTAGAAAGCACCTGGAACAATTTATGGTCTGGCTCCCTCCACCCTAGCTCTTCATATATGCTGGCCTGCAGACTGCCAATTCTCTCCCTTCCCTGCATGAAATTGTCCCATGCATAGAGCTGCCACAGTATCTCTCAAGTACTTTGAAAACCCCAATGATAGATACAGACCCAACACAAAAGACTTCAGGAAGCTGTCTCGTTGGCCCATCTTTGAGCGGGCAATAAACACAACATATTAAATAGTATGGAATGCTCTAGGGATTGGAGCCCCCTGCCTCCTAATCCCTCAGTCCTTTCTTTCCCTTTATTGACTGACTAGTCACACAGTTAGCCTGTGTATCACACTAAGCCAACCATGAGAGCCAAAGAAATGACTTTCCTGCAAGGGGCCGGGTTGGGGGGGGGCGCCGCGGGGGATACTCACTCTTAGAGATAGAAATTTACAGGGACACAAAGTAATTAGAGTCCAGCGCTGCCTTTCTTTAAGGGATAAATCTTGTTTTTCTTCCTAGCTTTGTCTTTTTGTAACCCGAGGTCAACTGAAGTTAATTCTTTTCGTTGGTGCTTGAGAAACCCTTTCAGTCTGTATTTCCAGGCACAAATCTTGGCTCCAACTTAAAGAAAAAAAAGCTCTCCAAACAGCTACTTGACCACACCCCCCCCTTAACTTATAGCTGCCTTGTCAATGTTTTTATCACCCAGAAATCATTCTTCCTGCAATTTTGCCCCATGTATGCAAGTTAGCTTAACTTCTACATCTGTTGTTAACATTTCTTTGAATAACTTAAATGTCTCTTATTTCTCTTTTTTTAAAAAAAAAAAGTATATATATATTCTCTATAGAAAATTTCCTTTTTATGTACTTTTCCAACCACTTTCAGTCACATTGGAAAATGACTTTCCTGTTTGCCACTTTTTTCTGTGTATGCTGTTCTCTGAGCGGTCACTAATTAACATCTGTATATATACACATCTGAGCTATCTAGCATATGGTTTTCTTTATAGCAAGAAGTACCTTGTTTATTGAGAACCCAGGAGAGGGGCTTACTACGCTCACACTATCAATATTTGTTTTTATCCACTTCCATATTTGAAGTTTCTTCTCCAGAGGATAACGTAGAAAGCCAAGTACAGGGACAGAGTATGAACAATGGGTTGAAGCCATTGAGGAGATCATTCATTTATGCATTCATTCATTCACAGATACCTTCCAAGCACTATGTTCGACCTACCAACAGAGCGAAGCCAGAGTGGATCCCTATCTAGCAGGGCAGCCAAAACCAACAGGAAGTGAGATTGTCAGAGATATTTGTGAAGAGTGCCATGGACGTTGGGCCAAATTTGGTGTCAGAGGAAAAGGAAAACTTGTGCTATTCTTGTTGGTAGTTGTGGACAGGCTGTAGGAAGCCTAATCTGGGCCCCAAACTCCAATGGAAGGGGCTCCAATCACTATATTGTCTCCCACCCGCTGAGGTGTGTAGGTTAGACTGGAAGTCTCTGGAAGTCTCAATGTCCTCCCATGTAAAACAGAGATCGTAACTGTACCAACCTGATCTCCTTTTAGTGAGGATTGAGTAAGATTGTGCCTGAAAAGTGCTCCAGGGAGTGCCTGATACACATGTAAACCTCAGCAAAAGTTAGCAGATAATATGAGTTGTCAGGGAGTGGAACACGAACCTCGAGATGCTAACCTTCAAGGAGTCAAGGATGCTAAGCAAAGAGAGCAGAGGCATGAGAGACTTAGACAATCATCAAGACAAATGAATGAGGGAATAAGAGCAAATAATTGGAAAATGTTTAACCCACTCCATGTAGAAAGTGGATTCTAAACCCTTTTACTTGTGTCTAAGCTGATTCAACCTTTTCTATTTCCAGAAGTACTTTTTCTCTCCCAACAGAATATAAAAATTAGGATTCCTTTGGGATGGGAGTCTGAGAGAGGGAGGGAAGGTCGGAAACACGCTACTTGTGTTTGCAGGTACCAAACCCTGTCCTGATACTTGTGAGCTGTACCTTATCAGATACCCCTACTCTTCCCAGGGAAGTTTAATTTAAGGAAACAAGTACCACCCTTACCTCTCAGACTTCATTTTCCTCCCATTGCCAGGGGATCCCTAGTTAATGAAATAATGAAATAATTCGCAATTCCAGTGGTAAAATTCTTCTTAAAACGGACTCTTCATTCCATCACGTAAACCACAAAACAGAGAATTGCCTCTGACTCTAGCCTTGTGCTTGAATTTCTTTTCTTTTTTTTTCTTTCATTTGTTTTTTTTTTTTTTTTTTTTTTTTTTTTTTAGATTTTATTTACTTATTTGACAGACAGAGATCACAAGTAGGCAGAGAGGCAGACAGAGAGAGAGGAGGAAGCAGGCTCCCCGCTGAGCAGAGAGCCCGATGCGGGGCTCTATCCCAGGACCCTGGGATCATGACCTGAGCCAAAGGCAGAGGTTTTAACCCACTGACCCACCCAGGCGCCTCTTTTTCTTTTGTTTTAAAAATAGTTCTCACCACCCTTTGGAAAGATCTATGAGCTACTGTAAGAATGAGTCTCTTGATTTTTTAATAAGCTGGATCTTAAAGAGATGAACTAAAGTATAGTTTTAACTATTTTAGAAATTTCACATTTTGATTGATATGCTATTGAATGATTGATGCACCAGAACTGCAGCTAGGCTTTTAGGAATCTTTTATAACCCGTGTCCTTGCCCTCACTGGGTCTTTCCAGAAGTCACCAATACTTGGAGGCATTTATGCCTGTAGACATGTAAGCAGCTATTTCCCTGCAAGCTGTTTTAGTTTGACTCGGATCGATGGGCTTATCTTTGCTTCTATTCAGTTATCTTTTTTAGAAACAATAGAATTCTTCATCTATGAGACATAGCGGATGGAAGGGCACACTGTCTTGACCTGATGCTCCTTTTCTATCAGAAAATCCATTTCTAATCACTTTTTTTTGGACCCACATGGGTCTGTTTTTTCCCCCTCCATTTTGTAATTTGTCACATTTACATTTTTGGTGGATTGTTTTTAATTGACTTTTCTGATAAGAGGGTTGTGATTATAGATCAATCTTCATCAGTCATGGTACCAAGCCAGTGAAAGGTCTCCTTCTTCCTTGACTTCATTTAAAAATGCTCATTTTACACAATAGGTGATCCAAGTACAATCTACGTGGGCTTAGTAAGAAATAAACAAAAAGCATTTGAAGACAAGGCTTATTTTTTTAAAAATGAAAAAAAAAATCTTATAAGATTCTGTACCATTGCTGAATACTTAACATTGGTAGTATTTAAACATTAAAATGGGGGGGGGGGACTTTTATTGTTAAATGTCTTCTCTTGAGTCAACTTACCTTCTCACTCCAAAGAGGTGGGAGGAAAAAGATGATTTTATTAACAATTCTAAGTTCTGGACAGTTGTTTGGCTTTTTTATGGCCAACTTTAGGGATGATGCTTAAACATTTGGAGACTGGATATGAAAAGAAAGCTCCCGATGAGAAAGTGTCCATGAACACGTGGGCTGTCAGCACTCCCCATATTTCAACCGAGAGAAGAGGGAGTTGGGTACTCACTTTCTCCCCTTACAGGCACATGATCGAACTGGTGCAGGCAGTACCCCATCAGGTATCTCCACTGCTTAAAAAGCCTCTGTAATTTCCACATGGCTTACCAAGGGATAAATTGTGGTGGGGAGTAGGAGCTTATTTCCAAAGATCCTGACCTTGAGGTCTTGGCCTTTGTCCTTTATTTCCCCTCATACCAGTCCCCAATGAAATCTATTTTGTACACATCCATCTTCTTCAAATGCAGTTTTCTGTTGCTACAAAAGTGTAAAGGACACCAGAAGAGTTGGAAGATCGTGTTCTTTGAAGTCCTGTTTTTGTGACCTTGAGCAAGAGTTGACTTTTCTGGTCCAAGGTCTCATCACCTTTAGGTAGGGGTAATAATACTTACTCTGGAGGCTCAGATTATCTGTGAGCATGTTTTGTACTTTGTTATATGCAGCTTATAGGATTTTTGTTGCTGTTTGATTTATTTTGCTCTCCCTCCTTCTTCCTACTGCCTGCCCCACGAGGAACACCAGGAAAAAGTGCTGAGGCCAAGTGGGAGGAAGTGGGAGTCATCTGGTGAGAATACAAAGTTAAGTCCTTATTTGTTTAATGACTCCTTCTTTACAATTCTGTTACTCACCAGTTTTCTCCTTGGATTTCTTGATAATCTTCCCTCTGTGTTTTGATCGTCGGCTATTTGGAAGATACAAGTCTATTAATGACGAATGGATGGGGGCTTTTAGGGTGTAGGATGAAGGAGAAAGAATGAAGTCTTTGAAGATGAGTTTGAATCCACTTTGACCTTAAACAAGTTACATCATGACTGAACCTCTTTTTTCAAATTGAGTTGTTGAAGGGATCAGAGATGACATATGTACATATGAACTTTAGTACAAAGAAGGGGCTGGATAAATGGATACCCACCTGCTTGTTACTATCCTTACTTGAAAAAACAGTGTTTTCTGCATAAAGGATACTCATTGAATTTGATTTACCTTAGTGCACAGTGATGGGATTTTAGAACTGGAATGATCTTTTTTTTTTTTTTTAAGATTTTATTTACGTATTAGAAAGAGAGAGAATGAGAAGGGGTGGATCAGAGAGAGACAAACAGACTCATTGCTGAGCTCAGAGCCCCACACAGGGCTTAATCCAGGAAGCAGAAATCATGAACTGAGCCAAAGTCAGATGTTCAAATGACTGAGCCACCAAGGTGTCCCTAGAAGTAGAATGGTCTTTAGAGACAATCTAGTGAGTAATATATAATCTAGTCCCTTAGTTTTAAAGATAAGGAAAGTAAAGCCTTAAAATAAAAAGTCATCCTTTTCCTTCAAAATATATAAGCAATCCCAGGGCACCTGGGTGGCTCAGTAGGTTAAGCATCTGCCTTATAAAATCAAATAAATAAATAAATAAATAAATAAAATATAGAAATAAAAAAAATATATAAATAATGTTTAAGCAATGTTTAAGATCTTGGACCAGGAAGCCAAAGTCATAATCAGACCCTTTCCACTATAACATACTATGTAACATAAGGCTTAGTCTTTCATTTTCTGGTTTCATCCTGGATTCTAGACCCAACCAAATCTATCAGTTCTTCTCCAATCCTCATATACCTGGTTAATGAGATACTTCCTCCATTTTTAATGGTTTCCTCAGGCTTACAACACCCAGGCTTACAGCACCCAGGCTTCCCATTCTTATATGTTCTTTTTTGGCATCCTGACCCCTGGACACCTCCCTATTGAGATGCCTTTTCATTTAATATGTGTTTATAGTAAATATATTCCTGCCCAGACAGACAGTTCCGATGGGCACAAACATGTTCCCTAACACTTTAGAGAGAAGAATCTTGTGAAATTAAACCAAAATGTTATTTACCAGAGTCATCTTGAGTATCCATATGCTTATTCTAACAACCTTGCTCATCCCTCCAAACATTCTGAGAATTCCTTAAAACCTCTGGCTTGAGGAATGACTATGGTAAGAGGAGACTTTCTGGGAGCTGGCAACAGTAGAAACAGATTCGAGAATCTCAAGTTTACACTCACTCCCATGAAGTCTCTATTCCATAGTCACAACAATACTCCCCAAAGTATTCCCCTCCCTACCAGGTACCAAGGCTCCCACTTCTGGTTCGGCCCAGGAGCGGCATTCAGTGCTATTCCTGTTTCTATGGCCGCTGTTTTTACGTTATGGAACAGGTCCTACATGGCAGGAGCCATACCAGATGTTCTGCTGATTTTGTCTCATTTGATTTTTGTGAGGATTTTGGTTTATTCATGCAAAACACACAAAATTGCTCCCCATTAGTGTAGAGTATTAGCACTGAGAAGACACAGATGACAATGTTTCCCTCCCTGGAAACCTACTATCTTTAATTTTTTGACACTAATTCTCCCTCCCTTACTCACCACCTTGTCAAGAACCCCAAGAGTCACCAGCTGTTTCTTCCACTCTTACCATGGCTCCCAAGTTCACTGGGCACTACTGCTTGATGTCTTCCTTTGAAGGTTTCTTCTAATACCCTCTCTCTTTTTAGTTTTAGATCATTCCTGACTTAAGAATAAATGTACTTCTGACTAGAAAAAATGGCAGATGGGGAAAAATGGGACTTGGGTGTTGAATAAATTGAAGCTCAAATCTTGACTCGGTCACTCACAGTTAATATGATCTTGGACAAGTTAAGTCATGTGACAATACTAATCATTATTGATGGTTATAGACCAGGCATTAACTTAGATGGTTTGGGTGATTTATGTCAATTAAATCAGGGCTCCAGTTTTTAATTTCTTTTCTCAAAAATGAGGAAAAATGTGTCTGTATTATGGAGGAGTGGTAAAAATTGAACAGGTAGTATCAGGATCCTACAGAGTAGAAAAATTATTAGGTGGCTGAGTATGTGGAAATAAGGGAAATGGAAATTGATTAAAAAAAAAAAAACACTTATGTGGGGGCACCTGGGTGGCTCAGCTAGTTAAGCGTCTGCCTTTGGCTCAGATCATGATCCCAGGGCCCTGGGATTGAGCCCCAGGTCAGGCTCCCTGCTGAGCAGGGAGTCTGCTTCTCCCTCTCCCTCTGCCCCTGCTCGTGTGCTCTCTCTTGCTCACTCTTTCTTCCAAATAAATACATAAAATATTTTTTAAAATGTATGTGACCAAAATTGTGAGGAGAAGAAAGTCTGTTGGAGAAGACACCCATCTTTCTCTCTGTGAAAACAAGAACAAATGGTGGAAAAGAAGGACCAAATGGTATGAAGAATAAGAGTAAGGTGTGTACAGATTCTAGAACTCGACCTAAGAGAGAGAGCAGAGGGTCATATTTGAAAGAAAGAATTCATTCTGCAGGGCCTTCCCTGCTGATACTGTCTTCTTTCATAAGCTATAGATAATTAGGTAATTAATTAATTTTTCTCTTTTATGTGCTCCCAGGCACTAACAATACCATGGATCCCATACAATTATAGAAAGGTTTCATTCCAAGAGACCATATGGGAAGTTTCTTTGTAACTTACATTGAGGCAACCATGATGATTGTGGACAAAGATGAGCGTACCCTCTTACAGGTGGGCACCAGGAAGTTTCTTTTCTGGAAGCTCCATATGTGTTCAGTTTGATTCAAGAAGCTCTACGTTGTGTAGCTCTGACTCTTTTGGCAACGAGTGAGAATGACCAGTGATTTTAGCATTTGCTACTCTTGACAGTAACTCCCCCCATTTTGTTCAGTCTTTATATATGACCTGCTATAAATATTGACAGTTATGTTGCTGGAAAGAAATAACACAGGGTAGCTTTTCTTTAGCACCAAACTGAATCTTGTGGTTAATTGATTGGCCAGCTGGCCCTCTCGTCTCTTGACCTCTACAAGAGCCAGCAAGATTGATGGTTTGGGCAGCCTTTCATGGTGCACTGAAGCATTCAGATCCATCTTTTGTTATTTGGGAAACACTAAGTTCTTATGTAGCACATTATTTAGATGGATTCAGGGGCTGATGAGTTGGGAGGCAGGCAAAGGCCCAACTGGAAGACAATGTCTGTAGATCAAAGGAGCCGACGAGACAGAGAGTTCATAAAATGTGAATACAATTCCAGGGGAGGATTGATGATTATGGAAGCAGAAAGCCAATCAAGTTAATATTCATTCTAGCAACAAGTCCGATCGCCTCACTGGGACCCATCCCTCTGCAAAGTATCCTCAGCTTTTCAAGGGCTCCACAAGGGCAGAACAAAGCCGTGAAGGATGCTCTCATTCCGGAAAGCCGGCTGCAAGATGGCCTGAATCAGAGGTCAACGACTACCACTGAGAGTTCATCGCATTCGACCCCAGAAAGAATAAGGCTCAAACTCTGGTTCTCCGGGAGTGGTTTAGCGTCATCAACACCACTGGGACCCTAACGAATGTGACGATTTGGAGGAGGGTGTCTTGTTTCAAGAGAAGAGTCATCATGGTCTTATGATTATAAAACACTAAATGTATGTAGTTCTGAAACCGCCAGCCTCATTCTAGCATTTACATCTCTCGGTTGCCATTTAAAAATGTCCAAGACGAGGTGGGACGGTGGTAGAGGAAGAAAGGATAAAAAGAAGCACTAAGCCAAAAAGTAGGGCTGGATGGTAAGAATGATTAACTTAGTCTCTGGTCTCTTAGGATATGTGGCTTAACTCCCTGTCCAGTGGAGTGAATAAAATGTCTCAGTTTGGTTTCTGGTTTGAATATGGGGGACAAAATCCTAACAGGGATGACTTTGTTCCACTGTCTTCCTTTTGGCTTCATTTGCTGAGTTATCTTGACGAATGACACCGCCCAGGACAATAGACACATTGGAGATTTGGAAAATCACAACATGTAATACATCTGTGCGTAATTCTCATCCTCTGCAACAATCGAGAAGTTGAAATTGCCTGATCTTTTCAAGTGAATGTTGCCACTTTGACCCAGGCAAGCAAGAAGTAAAACAACAATACCAACCAGCAGTTTCAAGCATCCTTGTGTCGCATAATAACTCAGCAGTAGGCTTTGCTAATGGTGTTTATGAGCTGCCAGGCTACGATTGGCCCTGAGGCAAGGAGGCATTTGCCCAGTGGGCTCCTTCTGTGTGGGGGGCCTTTTTGCAGCCTGGGGGCCCTTTTAGGTGACTCTCAGCAGGAGTGGGCTCTGCAGGCCAAGGCCTTTTGCAGTGAGCTAACTGTGTTCAATTATAGCTTTAAGGTCCATGCTGCATTCAAAATGTTTTCGGACACCAATAAAATACCATAAAAACTATTATCTAGGACAGGCCTACGCAAGGAGTTCATGACTCGCTGTTTTTTAAGGTATTATTTATTTATTTGATGCCATTAATGGAAATTAAACAAACCCGAACCAAACACTTCCCAAAGTTTAATCGAGATCATTGTATCCGAAAATCAAACAGCCCTAAAAAGTGCAGCAGAGCTCGGTGTCAACAACCATCAGCCATCAGTCTTGAGACATGTATGGAAGTAGATGATATGCAAAAGAAGATAAGAATTCAGACCACACGCTGATGGCTGAATACAGACAAAGGAGACAGTAACTGAGAGCCTAGGGCTGGACCACCCAAACTGCCTTTTGACCTTCAAATGATACGAAATGTTTGTGAGTGCAAATTAAAAAAGGAAATCAGTAATGCTCAATACACTTGAGGTTTTATTTGACACCCACAACTGAAACTACCTTTTGGTGATGTGTGCATTTACGTCAGCAAAGAATGCAATTGAATTTGGAAATTCTCCCCAGTGCTATCTGTTCAGACCTGCGATTTCAGCTCCCTGAAAACTGGTGTATTGAATTCCACTGGAAGGAGTTCTCGTGACAGCATATGTTTACCAAGAAGGGGCTGTGAACTATGTATGTAAGGTACTGATATAAATTGTAAATCTGTACCTAATTCATATTAAAGATAATTTAAGGAAATAGTTGAGAGACAGATCCTGGTAAGGTGCCAGGGAACCTCCGTTAGATTCCCAGTCTCTGTAACCCATGGGAGAAATGGATTCATTAAGCTGAACAAGCTGAGGGGCGCCTGGGTGGCTCAGTGGGTTAAAGCCTCTGCCTTCAGCTCAGGTTATGATCCCAGGGTCCTGGGATCGAGCCCTGCATCGGGCTCTCTGCTCAGCAGGGAGCCTGCTTTCCTACCCCCTCTCTCTGCCTGCCTCTGACTACTTGTGATCTTTGTCAAATAAAAAAAATAAAATAAAATAAAAAATAAAATAAATCTTAAAAAAAATAAAAATAAACTGAACAAACTGAATCTGGTCTACTTGTCATTGTTTAAAGGAAAGGAGAGTCAAGGTGCTTCTTGGTACAAATGAGGGGTAGCAGACTCGAGCGTCCGAGAACTATTACCTTGAAAGCTTTTCACCTATCTTTTTCTAATTATTATTTGTTTTTTTGGGAAAAGAAATGTCCAACTTGGTATATCTTTGTAAGGTCTGTCAAGGATACATGAGATCTGTCCAATAAAGGTCCAGAATTCTGGTAAGTTTAAGAAGGAGATGCAAAAGGATGAGGGGGAATTTAAGAAGGTCCTTATCTGAATCAGTGCACAAAACCTCGTTAGGCTCCCAGCATATGAAGGAGACAGCTTTGGGGGAACAGAACACAAAATCCCAGCCTTTGAGTTGACAGAGTGAAACGGCAGAAACAATTACTAAGAACGCAAGGCCATATTGGAAGCCAAAACAGGGAGCCTGGAGACAGTGTGGTCTCCAGATGGCACACTTGGAGCCCTGGCTCCCTGAGAAGCTGTGTGCAGAGCGCTGCTGTTCATGGAGCCCGGAGTCAGACCGCATGGGTTCGCGTCTCCGCTCTACCGCGAACAGCTACGTCCACGACGTCCCGCAAGTGACTTAGCCTTCCTCGGCTTCAGTGTCTCATCTTTGCCACAGAGCTGAGATCATCTGGAAGAGTTGCTGTAAAGATTAAGTCAGTGGATATACAGTGCTTAGAACCGTGCCTGGTGGAGCTTCTGCAGGGGCCAGAACTTCCGGTGGCCTTGAGGACTGGTTTGGATGGGGACAGGGAGGGTGGAGATACCCCACTTCTCAGTGAGAAGTCTCAGTGGGGATAGAGAAATCCCTTCTCTGTCCGGGCTGAGAGGGTAGCACGAAGAACCTTGGCTGAGCCTGAATGTTCTCGTGAGCATGAAAGCTGGGATCAGGCCATCAGAGCCCTGCATATTAAGATGAAGAGCTCCTTTTTTGTTCCCTTGGACAGTTTTCCACCTCCGTCTTCCTTTTGAGACAAAGAGTGATGCTGTGTGAGTAACAGTTGAGTGTGTGTAACTGTGAACAGAATTTAGCGCCTGTAATCAAATAAAATTCCCAACAAAATTAATGTATCATATTAATGATATGCATAATCAGTGGGGTGCTGGTAACCAGCTCTCTGGGGGAAAACATCCTGATTTACGTAAATACGCTCATCATGGTTAATTGAAACTATCAAAGTGACGTCACTGAGCAGGGAGTTGGGAAGAGAAGCAGATGCACAGTCCGCTCTCCTGAGCAGGTGTGAGTGGGCGTGGGCGGGCCCCAGCACGCCGCGACATTTCACTTGGTTTCCACACACGCAGGATGAGCTCCTTGAAAGCAGTGACAACACCTTATCCTCTCATATCCCTCACACTAGATGCCTAATAGTTATAATATATGTATATGTATATATGTATGTATATGTGTATAGATGACAAATCAAATTATATATATACATGATTTGTATATGATTTATACATTTATATATAAACATATCTTTTATATATGTAGGTATCCATATATATATATATATATATCCATACATATACACACACACACATGCACACATATATACATGTGGGTATCCATAAATGGATATGAAAAATGATAGTAATTGGCATTGCCTTGAAAGAGCCAATCCAAGTTCTGGGTTAGTTTACTTTGCTCTTGCTACTATCTATAAATAGTATCAACGTGCTTATTCTTTGCACATCAATAACACATGGTAAAAATCAAAAGCTCCCATTTCCTCCTGAACAGGTCTAGGCTGAGGCCCCTGTGCCCTGAGGTCCCTGCTTGCCTGAACCAGTCTGCCCTGACCTCCCTCTTTGTTCTGCAGTGATTAGGAAGAAGCAGTTCAGGATACCTAAGTGGCTCAGTCAGTTAAGTGTGTGCCTTCAGCTCAGGTCATGATCCCAGGGTCCTGGAATCGAGCCTCACCTAGGGCTCCTTGTTCAGCAAGGAGTCCGCTACCCCCTCCGCTGCTAGTACGCATGCACTTTCTCTCACTCTTGCTCTTGGTCTCTCACACAAATAAATAAAATAAAATAATAAAATAAAATAAAATAAATTTTTTTTTAAAGGAAGAGACATTTCCAGGGCTCTGGGTCATTCTATCCCACGAGCCCAGTCTCTTCCTCATCCAGGAGTTGGGAGCAGGGGTGGAGCAGGGGTGGAGACAAGAAATGCAGGAGCAAGGAGAAGGAAGATGGGCATCTTTAGAGTATGTTGAGCCAGGAGGACGGAAGCCATGGGGGAGGAGAGAGAGGGAAGAGCTGCAGACAGGCAGGAGGAACTAAAGCTCCAAAGACACTCCTCTTCTCAACCAGAAGTTCTCTAAGCCAGGCCGGCGTTAGCGAACAACCCAGGTTTTAGAATTATTTTACAGCAGAGGACAAAATGACTAATTTGGGAAAAGTTTTTGGTCTATGAGGAGAGAGAGGTAGGCAACATGAGACTTAGCCTGTCCAAGTGTCTTCCTTCAGGCCCCTGCCTTGCCAGTGGCCCACGCTTGGTTTGTATCTGGATGATGGTGCAGTAGCCCGATCCAAGACAGCCTGCAGCTGGATATGCATGTGTGTGTGTGTGTTGGTGAGGGAGATGAGAGAGAGAGCATTTTTCTTCCAGATAGTCCGATTTTGATGGTTTACTGTCCTGTTACTCTTCCACACTCCTCTGGCTAAATCCTGCATTTCCTGATACACAGCCTGGTAGGAGGTGTCCTTTATGCATGGGGGTACGCATCTACTCTCTGAAATATGAAGATATTTTAGGAAGACTCCTCCAGATTCTCCACACCTCTTGCCTCCAAAAAGACATAGTAAACCAAAAGAATCATCATGTGAACAAGGATTTTAAGCAATCTGACCTCTGCCCGCATCTCCAACCTCTTCTCTCACCAAGTATGTCATGTCACCATTCCCCTCTTGTCCATTACCCTGAATTTTGAGCCAAGTGCCTATTTCTACTTCCTGTGCTTAGTTTGTGGCCCAGTTGCTTATGTCGGAGATCCCCATCCTGCACCTTATAAGCCTTTTCTAGAATGCTCTTCTCTCCTTCTCCAACCTTATACTGATTTGTTAAGCTCCTTGAAGGCAGGGTCAGGACTCTGGTTAGTCTTCTCAGTATCCCCCACTTAAGCACAGGCATGTCTGGTCACTCTCAGGTGGAAGGTACAGCTGTCATGTCAATTTCCTTTCACTCCTGTGAAGGGGAGGGAGCACGGAAAGGGACCTCCAGAAATGACTTCATCCCTTTCCCAGTTTTTTATCTTGGTCTCAAATGTCCACTGACCATAAAACAGCTTGGGCAGGAGAAAGTTTCAGGAGAAGCCCTTTGAGGATTTGATTCAGGTGGTCAGTAGAATAAAAACAGCGTACCAAGGAGATAATCTGGCTTCTGTGCAAAACACAGTGGAGAGGATAGAGAAAGAAGGAAGAAATCCTGCTGCTAATGGGCTCAGAGACAAAGTATCGAACTTCTCCATGTGATTGCTGTCCGCAGGCAGAAGAAATAGACAATGGCAAAATACATTGTGAGTCAGCACAGTCTAGGGAGAGAGTCATATGAAGAAAACAGGAGAGAAGGAAATCAGATTTGACAGCGGTTTCTAGAACAAAGCACCAATGAAAAGGAATAATATTAATGAGCATAGGAAGGTGAAGATGGGTTTGGTGAAAACATGATGAGTTCAGATTCAATACTGAGGTCCGGGTGATTGTTTGAAATCCAAGTCTTGTTGTCCAGCAGTGTGAGATGTCTTATCTTAGTCTATCAGTGTCCTATATTGTCTTGTCTTTGTCCTGCTAGAGACTTAGAGATTGCCTTTTGCCTTTTCCTGGTGTGCTAGCATATAATGGAAAATCCTCAACTTTTTCCATTTTTTAGAGATTATTTTTATTCTTTGCCACATTTGTCTTTTCGTCTCAAAAGAATATAAAAGCAGTTTTCTTTTTTTTTTTTTAAAGCACTGTAATTTCTTTACGAGGCTACCGAATTGCCAAAATTTGCTGTCAACTCTAGCTCATCCTTCCTTTCTCTAGATCTGGTGGATAGCAGGGATCTGATATACCTGCTATTAATGATGTGACTATGAAAAATCTGGAGTAAATGGGAAAGTCATTGCTTTTATTAAAAGCATATCGAGTACATTTTTGTCAAATAAACATAATTGGCAAAGAAAATAAATCTCATCTTTTAAATTTCTGAGTTTCCATTCTTGCCAATGATAACATGTACGAGAGTCTGTGATGACCCCCTGCCGGCTATTGGATTATCATTTGTTTTACAACTTGAAAAAAAAAAAAGGAGTCAGAATCAGTTTTGTCCAAAATTTATGATACTGCCTCAGACGTGGCCCTGAGAGCAACAGTGAGGTTAGATGGAAGGACCAGCTTTCATTCTGCCCCTAAGTTCCATTTCTGCTTTGTGAGGGCAAGTCAAGACAGGGAGCATGAAGTGTAACTTTTATTCATTGGACTTCTTATGTTTGCTGAAAGAGAAGTTGATCCGGAAAGATAGATTTTGGGAGACTTTTTTTTTTTTTTTTTAACTTGCTGTTAAGGCCAGGCTTGATGATCTCTTCAGGTGCCCTCCGATCCCCCTGTGTTTCTCCTTCCCAAATTAAGTATTTGACTCTGGGAGGGTAGGTGACTGTCTTTGTGCTCTGCCATTCCAGAGATAAGAGCCAAATGAGATTTTAGAAATTCCAGAACAAATGAAACGTGCACCATTTTATCCTCGCATTCCTCGAGACCGCCTGCCTCTATTCCCATCCCCTGGAGGACAAAGTTCCTTGTAGAGCATTTGGTGCCACTGAACCCTGAAGAGCCAGGCACGCAGCATCTGTGGGGGCACTCAGTCTGGTTTCTGTGGATCAGAAGCATTTCTCTAAACGTTGGAGTCCAAAGGACTTTTAAAGGGGGGGTCTCCTCGGAAAACTCATTACGGGTCTCTTTCAACCAGGAGTCCAAACTAAGAAACCTCAGAAGATGCAGCCTTCAGTCATTAGTGACAGATCTATTTTAAAGGCATGAGGTTGTGTAGCTGGGTACAAAGGCGGCTCATGATTGTAATTGTTGGGCTCCATTAGAAGGGAGCTTTCTGGAGACCCACGGTTTTTTTGAGGCACCACAGTCTACCCCCAAATGAAAAGTATCCTGCTGGCTAATTAACTTGCAGCACTTTCTTCTCCATTGTGCCCTGATTTTTGTTTTGTTTTGTTTTAATCCCATACCCTGTTTCGAGTAGGGCCGGTGGAGCCTTCTATTATTTCACCCAGATATTTTATGACGAGCAGCTTTTCAGTCCCCCACTCACTCTGATTTCATTGCTTTCATCTTACTTTCCCTTATTCTCATCTGCAAGAGAGGGGAGATTTTTTTGAATTTAAGCTCTCGTCTCCTTTTCCAGGATCATGAAACTCTGTGGTTCTCGGAAGACCTATCTCACCCTATTTTTTTTTAAGTCCTACGTAAAAACACACAGTGTGATTAATTTGGTGTCCATTGATTTCAACACCCTGTGTGAATGTTACTAAATAAGAGAGTTCAACCTCATGATAAAATACACAACAGTGCTTATTGCCTAGAAGTTCTGCTTGAGCAAGTGCATTGCCAAAGCAAAATCAGAGGAACTTGTGGAAGACTGGGAAGGTTGAGGATATCTTTCTCTTGGCATTGTAACCATGACACGCGAAATGAAATGTAGGAGCAAAGGAGACCATTGAAAAGAGCGATCATTATATTGGGAGCCTGACCGAAAGACTTCTCTGTTTTCTTTCATTATTCTTTGGTAATTTCTGACTTTGGATGTTCTAAATACAGGTAAATTGTATAAGCCTATAAGGACCTCAAAATGTCATTCCCAGGTCAGCAGTATCAGTATCACCTGGAAACGTGTTAAAAATGCAGATTCTTGGGCCTTGCCTCAGACCTACTGAGTCAGAGGCTCAGGAGCTTGGGCCAGTTTGTGTTTTAATAAGCCCTCTGGGTGATTCTGATGTGCTCTCAAGTTCTAGAAATGTGCCTCGTGGGAATGAATAAAGATTAGGGTATGATGACTTGAGGGACAGTTCTTGAGTCAGTCTGTGATCTTTGAAGTAGATGATAGTGGATCCGTGTTATTTCAGCAACTGTTAGGGTCAAAGCATCCTGTTGGTATCACCGATACTAAATACAGAGCAGGAGTACAGTCAACTCGCGCTCATGGCCACGTGGAGAAAGATCAGAACGGCACAGTGCAAGGACGCCCATTCTGTTCTCAGGGCAGGGCGCTGGTCTGTCCTGTTCTGCTCTCTACCTGCCCATCACCGTTGGGCACTACTGTTTTGACTTCACACTACAGTTCCTGATGTTAGATTTTATCCTCGGTACTTCTTGGTATGCTGTGTTGATGGTATCAGAAGACTGTGCAGCCAATCAATCTGTCAGTGTTTACAGATGTTTTGAGGGGACTAATTTTGTTCTCTTTCTTATTCTCAGGGAGTCCCCACCAAACCTTAGTATCAGTGTTAAGGAATCTGTATAATAGGAGTAGCAACCTTTGCCCTAATCTTGGGAAGATAAGGTGAGAAGGATCCCTGAAAGGCCTGGCATCATGTCTGACCCATATAGACTATCAGTTATTTGATGCCAACATAATTATTCCAGTGACTCTGAAACTTCTTTTAGTTTCTCTCCAATTAGTACCTTTGGAACTAATTGTAAAGAAACCATTCAACCAGAAAAATGGTCTTATTTTATGACAGCACATAGAGGATGTGAATTAATCAAGGAGATAAGTATTTGAATCTGTTATCCTGGTATGTTCGTAAAAAATGACTACATAAGATAAATTTTATAAGCACTCCCACCATGGAGAAGAAGATGCTTTACTCCCTAATTGTCATAATAGGTGAACAGAGCAGAAACATTAACTTTTTTGAGGCCAGGAGGATAGGGCCAGAATATTCTCTTGTACGAATGAAATAGAAGCTTCTTTTTCCTTCAGCTCAGTCAACTTTGTATGATTGGATACATACCATGTGCTATCTTCCCAGGCTGTCTGGCTGAGAATGGATCCTCAGGCCTGTGCCCAGGCTCATGCACAGATGCTAGTGGAAAAGACGATCTCAACTGACTGCAAGGATGTCTCTGAGCATTATGTATTATATCCAGGGCCATGAATGCGGAATGCCCATATGCGCAATGGAAGATCCACCATAGCATACTTGGGTCTATGGGCCATACCTTCCTGAACTTGAGTCACATCCTCTGGCCCAAGGGATACACACAGGAATTGCTTTTGGGGGGATTATCTGGGAGTAAAGTGAGCTATCGCTCTCCCTCCCATGCTACAAAACATCTACCACTGTTCCCTCCCTGAAAAGGGGGGAAATTGGACTAAATTCTGATGAGTATCAAGTCAACTGCACTATATAACCAAGAAATACCAGTATGCAATAGGTTTTTTAATGCATAAATCTGCATTTTTGTGGGTGCTCCCTATAATTATTTCGCTCATCAGAGACGTTTATCCAGCGGAGACATAAAAACCCGAGTCAGGATGCAAAAAAGCAAATTTTCTCCCCCAACAGTCATGGGAATCAGATTAGCTCTATGATTCATCAGGGCCTAGCCCAGTACTGAGCACATACTAGAGGTGTCCAGCAAATCTTTGTGGAATTAAGTGGTATGAGAGTTAATTACTCGGCCACAGCATTGCACCAGGAGGCCGAGTCCCTGATAGATTTATTTTCAGTTGACCTGCCTGACATTTGGTTTTGCAACCTTGTGTTCAGTTTCTTGCAGGCACCAATGCTCCCAGAATTTTGCCTTTACCTCTTTCTTTCTTTTTTTCCTTTTTTTTTTTTTAACCTTTCTCTTTCACTGTTCTTTGTTTTTGTTTTTATTTTGGAGAAAGCACACACCTACCTACAAAATCTCTGCCAGGAACCTCCAGACCTGGACAGTAGCAGCACTCAGCTTTGCCTATGAAACATACCAAAGGAAGGGTTGATAATCATGCTATAGATATACGTGCCTTAAAGATTTTAGAACCAATCCTCTGTTTTTCAAGAAAATAAACTCTAAAATATGAGCACTGAGGCAAAAAGAAAGTGCATGGACCCAAGAACTACCTTAAGCAGGTCTTATTCTCTGGCCTTGAGCTCAAACAGTTGTATTCACCCCTCTATTTTCACTTACTTGCAACCCTTAGGTTGCCCTGTACTGTCACAGCCCAAATTTCTTACACCTGTGCTTCCCGGGGCTAAGCAATTGTTTCATTAAACACATTTCATTCCATACGTTTTTGAGGGTGTGTTGTGGAGAGGGGGTGAGAGGAGCTTAGAAACACTGTGTTTGGGGCCAACCCTATGAACAAGTGTTTGAAGTGTTTCTGAAAACACGGCGGTAGCATAACCAAAAAGGTAATGATAATGGGGTGGTGACAGGGTTCTAATTAAAACCTAGCTTTTCGGGTGCCTGGATGGCTCAGTGGGTTAAGCCGCTGCCTTCAGCTCAGGTCAGGATCTCAGGGTCCTGGCATCGAGTCCGCATCGGGCTCTCTGCTCAGCAGGGAGCCTGTTTCCTCCTCTCTCTCTCTCTCTCTCTCTGCCTGCCTCTCTGCCTACTTATGATCTCTCTCTGTCAAATAAATAAAATCTAAAAAAAAAAAAAAAAAACCTAGCTTTTCTATCCAAGGTAGAAAGAGCTCTCTTGCTGCTTCATTTTGAAAACAAACTCTACTGAGACTGACTTCCAGTAGAAACGTCCCCATCACCATTCCACCCAAATGGAGGTAATTAAGAGTCCTTCTGTGCATTAAATTAGGTATCTACAGAGGAGGTGGGAAGCTTTGGGTTTTTATTGGGAGCCAGAAGCCTCTTTCCTTGCTCATCATGCTCTAGAAATCATGTAAGACACCAGACTAGTGACTTTCAGCCCATTCAAACAGCTGAACTAAGTGGCTCCGTGAAGGGTTCAGAGGCCCACGGAGAAGGGCTAACGAGAGTGACGGTTTCGCTCTGTTGAACAGACCACTCAGTGGGCAGGGCCCTCTCCGGGCTCGCATTCATACCTCAGAACATCACCAACTCTGGAGTGACTGGCCAAGCACAGCTACTTTTTATACTTGCAGGTGAAATTATTTCTTCTTTGCCAAAAATTAAATAACGGAAGTGATTTTGCGACTTAAGATGGAGGAGTGCCTCTTCTGGGACATTGGTTGAGAGACCAAGAGGCTCGAAAGGGTGATGAGTTTCATGTGGACACCGTTACATCCCTGAAAACGCTTTACTGGAAGCTGGGCTCTTTAGCCTCATGGTAATTTGCATCCCTCCGCAGGTCTGGTGTAGTAGAGTCCTTGTTACTAATAATGACACAAAATCCATCCCAGGCATCTTTATTCTCTGTCGGGGGGAGAAGAAATTGTGTAAGAGATACTTAACAAGCTGCTGTTAACTTTGCTGAAGTTGTAAGAATGAACTGGCTTGAAAGGTAAGAGGATTTGGGGTTTCAGCTGGATAATTTGGATGATGTTGGAATATATGATCTTGAAATTCCCTTCCAATCCTGAGATTCTGTGGTTATAAATCCATAATTTTTTTAAAAAGAAAAACTTTTAAAGGTGTTTGCAGGGACATAATGGAATAATGGAAGGGGAAATGCAGAGAGGATTTTTTGGGTTTTGATAAGCAATCCCCTCATTTTGCAATATATTTTTCTAATTGCCTGTTTGTTTGTGGCAAATGCTGTGTTGTAATCAAGTGGCTTTTACAATAATAAAACACTTGTCCCAATTAAATGGCACCATGAAGAATTCAGAGATGAATAGAAGTGGTTCTTGCCCTTAAATAGCTTATTTATATGCTTCCCTTATAAAACTGACTTCTTTTTCTGATTATAAAAGTAATATATGTTTATTGCAGAACATTTGGAAACTACTAAGGACTATAAATAACCCATAATTGCCCCACTAGAGAAAATCATTTTCAATATTTTTACTATTTTGGTGTATTTCTTCCATACACCTTCAAATACATATTAATTTTTGATATTAGGTATCCTGTTTTCACCTGCTCCTTAAATTTCACAATATAATTGCACATCTAAACAGCACCGTGTCTCAAAACACAGCTGTAATGACTCATTTGTTGGTAGATATTTTAAAAATCCCACCTGGATGAAATGGACAAAAGATGCGCATCTCATAGGGAAGTGGATCAAGGAGTTATTCTGTTCACTTGATTGATCACATGGCGATCAGCCATGATAAAAAAGCCCAAATGGCCAAATTGACCCTTCCCCCTAAAAAATCATTTAGTGGTCATGTATAAAAAGCCAAATGGAGACAATAAAAGTCATATAAAAATAAAAATTTTAAAAACGTATCTTTTAATGAAAACAAGAGCTTCAGAAAAGGAATATCCAGATTTACTCAGACTGATGTTTCACCTGGGCACTTACTGAATAATTTTTAGCTCTTTCTTGTGCCTGAACATACAGCTTCATTGTCCTTAGCAGGAAATTTCATATACTCTCTGTTTCCAAGCCCGCAAATATAATGCGTAAAATTACAAAGTATGTAATTCTGGTTCTGTATATGTTTCCTAGCCAGGGAATAGCTTGCCGACATGTTAACTATTCCTTAGGAGTTGTAAACATAAAGTGCACCGTAGCCAACAAAATGGAAGAAAATGGAAAATTTTCCATTGCGTCTGTGGTTCTGATTTCTTGCCCTTTGGTTCTTTGCTTCAACACTGAAACAGAGTCAGTGGCTAACACTGATCATTGTGGCTGGCAGTGGCGAGGGAAGAGACCTTCCCAGGGCAGTCTATCCCACTTCTCAGATTACTATCTCTGATTCATCAAATCAGCCTTTCTCAGGAACTGCATCAGACCAGTTATTTCAGAGGACAATAACCACTCTGCAGTGGTCTGGCGGAATGCAATACATTTATAACAATTTTAAAAGATCCCTCCCGGAGTTTTATAAAGATATATGATATTAAACCGGAAAAATAGTACCAGGTAATAGGGAAATGAAATCCTCCACTAAAGTTGGCTTAGCTTTTTCAGAAAAGCCCTAAAGATTTTAGCGAATTTCTCTGCAGCTTTCTATTGTTTTAGCTCTTCCCCTAAATAGTAGTTAATGAAGTACTAGATGTTAGAAAAGCAGTTGCTTTGTTATTCTGTCTGGGCTGACTTTTTAATCTGATAAGCCTGCCATAGAAAGCCCCTGACCACTTTAGAAACGGACAGATTTTAATGTAAAATGAGAAAGGAAGGTGCATGGCAAGGTGGGTGAAAGAGGTACTAGGACTCAAGTAGGGTCTGTCTCTCATGTGAGTTCTCAGACTTTTTTTAAATGTCTGACCATATGTTATTAGGACTAACTTGCCTTATTATTTTAATTCCTGAGTTAAATTTAATAAGTATAAAGTCAACAAGCCTAGAATGTCTTTCCTCTCCATATTAAAAACAAAGTTCTACTTAGTACTTGATTATGAATATATGCATGCATACATTTCATTTGATCCCTACTGTCATTTTGTAACATGGGAAAAGCAGATACAAACTCTTACTCCTTTTTTCCCCATAAGGAAACAAATTCAGAGACATTTAGTAAGTTGCCCCAACTCACACAGTTAAGAAGTGTCAGAGCTAGGGATGGAATCTTGGTTCTGTGTCTTCTGGTTCAAGTATCATATTTTCACATCCAGATGCCCATATAGTATAATTTTTTAAATTTTTGAATTGACCTATGAGTCTCACCATAAGCAATTTAACAGAAATATCTAAATCTCTAACACCTAAGATGTTGGGGAATTTAAATTCAGCATAATTATAATTTCTGAACTTACAGGTTGCTCTATTTCCACTAGTATTTTCAAAGGCTTTGGGGTCATAAAGATCCAAGTTCAGGCTGCTTCCAGTACCAAACAGTTGACCTTGTTCTGGCCCATATCACAAGCTATACACATAGCTGACCAGTGAACTAACAAATGTACACTTTTAGTCTGGGTATGAAAGATTTTGCAAGGGGGCCATTGGAGATGAAAATATTTTCCTCTATACTCTTAGATTCAGCTACTGGGGGCCTGTGAATTAGAATCACAAAAGGCAGATTAACAAGACTTAAGGCATACAATTTTTGTTATTCCTTTATTAAACTGAAGATATTTGTGTGGATAGGAGTTCACAGAAAAGTAGTCAAACTCAAAGTAGTAGTTAGACTTTGAGGGCTTGTATACCCTTCTTAATAAAGGAAAAGGAGATTAGAGTTCAAGGGAGGATAGGTTGTGGGAAGTAACTAAGACACATATAGTGGTAACTAATAGAAGATAAGGAATATTTTAGTAAGATCTTTTTATGAAAACACATCTTGACATGCTATATCTTTGATGAGAAGAGTCATTTTTTCTTCTTGGTATTAGGGTGAGGGCTGAGGGGTAGCGTGGTAGGAAACATCATCCTCAGAGGGAAATTTATGCCTTACTCCTTTCAGGTAGGGAAGCAGAAGGCAGAGAATGTCTGCATCTGTTGATTTTCAATTGCTTGCAGGTCAAAATAGTCCTTATGCCGAATTAGAATATTTTGGTATTTTGGGGTGGCATACTTTGATCCCTTCATCTCCCCATCTGAAACTCTTGAGCAATCTTCACACATCAAAAGCCTAATTGGTAGCTATAGAGAAAAGAGAAAGGGGTTAGTAGCTGAGGGTTAAGGGATCTGCCAAGGGGGAGAACACAGATTAGAAAAAGAATAAATAAGCAGATAGAATAAATATAAGTGCATTCTCCCATATTCAAACTAAACCTATCCTTAGGAATAGGTCAGTTTAGTTAAATAGTTCTGTCTCATTTCTGGAGGCAGTGGTATAGGTAGGGGTGGGGTATCCCTGAAGGTGGACCTTTATAGGGTGTGAACAACTGGGCATTCAATGAGGGGCATTTCTATGGAAACAAAAGAAAAAGAAAGATTCCTGGTTGCAGCAGAGAATTAATCCAGTTTTTTGAGTACAGAAGCCAGTCAAGAAGATTTCTATATATTGGATGCGAAGTCTGTTTAGAAGGCAGAATGAAGATAGTAATGGTGGTTGTTGTGCCCGAGTTTTCCGGTCCGAGAGACCACCAAGGGGCCAAGCACCGATGCAATCACGTGAGGGTTTATTCGACAAGCTTAAGCTTGGGCCCAAGTACACCCGAAGCAGTGGAGTAGGGACTTGGACCACAAGCTTAGTTAAGACAGGTGTATTTATGGGTTCCTGTTACTAAAGCAGGGTGGGGCTTCCTGGAACCAAAGCAGGGTGGGGGTCTCTGGAACCGAAGCAGGGTGGGGCTTACGAAAGCAGGGTGGGGGCTCTCTGGAACTAAAGCAGGGGGGGCTTCCTGGAACCAAAACAGGGTGGGGGTTACTAAAGCAGGGTGGGGGAAAGTTCAGCCCTTGGGCACAGAGGTCTGAGATGGCTGCCGGAGCTAAGATGGCTGAACTTATGCTAAGGCTAAACCTGAGGTGGGATGGCCTTGATTTTCTCGGCCTCCACAGTGGTCTCACAGTCATGGTTATGTCCTGGAGGCTCCAAGACCAAGTTCTGGTAAACTTCCTGAGTGGCCCAAACTATTGTGGTGATAAATTCTTTGAACTTGCAGAGCTTCAGGAAAAGGGCACATTTAGTCCTCATTGATGCTAAGTTAGGAGGGTGGGAGAAAATTAGAGACATTAATTGCAAGATGGCAAGATCCCATTTACAAAGGAGTGAAAGTAGCTCAATGACAACACCCACAAAAGTGGACTGTTTTCTATTGAAACACAAAATTTCCTCCACAATCATCCTCATTTTGATCAACAATAATTTTCTTTGCAAAATAAGCCTAATTTCATGAAAATTGGCCTTTGGGACTGTCTAGGAAATGCCAATGTCACAAAGGTCAGGAAGACTTCATTTAGAATTCGATTTAGGGAAGTTGTCTAAAATGTCAAAAGATTTGAACGTTCAATCAAATGAGAACACAGATCACCATGAAGCATTGCTAAGTTTTCAATTATTTAACGAAAGTGAAAATAAAATATTTGAGAGATAAATAGAGAAGATAACATGGCTTGTAAAACAAGAACAAGCAAAAAGAACTATTTCAATATTGAGAAGACTCCGTTTTCTCAAATAATCAAAGACGTTATGATAAAGCCATGCGAAGAACACAGAATCTTTATTTCCTACATGGAGGACTCAAGAAGTAAAGAAAGAATCTGTATTTCACAATTTTCACAATCTTTCATGAAGAATAGACCAGAAATCAATAAAATTTTTTTAAAAAGAAGAGACTAATAATCCAACACAATTGTATTATTTTAGCAGAGAAAGAAAGCCAAACTCTAGTCTTACATCAGCACACTATTGGGCTCATTTTTTAAAAAAATCTTATAAATAGAGCCATTCAATCTTAGCCAAGTTGATCTCACAAGATAAGATTCTTCCTCTTTCTCCTTTCCTTTTTTCACAGATCCTTTCCAATTTTCTGTATCTGTTCAGGTTTTTGTCGATTTTCTACTTTATCCTTCTGGAATAGGCTTTAAATGGCCTCTAACCTACTGTAGGGCAAAATTACTTTTTTCCTTTTTTTCAAGGAAAACACATCTTATACTTTCCTTGTATACTTAGCATACCAAGGTTTTTTCCCTCTTCATTCTTATTGTTCCTATAGTTTATTTACATATATTTATGAGAATTCTTAACTCTCAGTAGGCTTAATTTCTAGTGAAAACTAAGAGGTGGACAATTAGGAACTTTCTGTTGTGATCCGCATCCTGTACTAGATGAGCTAATTTATGAATACACCATTTGATAGTGTCTAAAGATTGTTACCTCATGGTAAAGTGTATTAGTATGGCAAAAGAACATGTTTACTAACATATTTTAGTCTTTCTGCAAAATTAAGAAGCCAAAAGTAATTAAACATGAAGTTATGTTTAGTAGTTAATATTTCAGTATTTTATCTTATTTGGTAATAATCTAGATATTCAGTGAATATCTATCCTTTAATTTAATATAACTTTAAGTTTTCAAGTTACCAAAACTTGATATAAGTTGAAAACTTACATCAAAAAACTTTTAAGTTTTCAAGTTAACAAAAAGTTCTGGGAAGTTATTTTTAAGCTGATACAATCATAAGACATTTATTCCTAAAATGAAATTTGTCAGAACAGTGACTCAATTTGATTAAAATTAAATATATAATTTTTATCATCTTAAACATCTAGTAGTTATGTCAGCTTATTTGACTAGTAAACTCAAGTACAATAAGATGTAAATGGTTATTATATTTAATGTTGACAAGTCTGAGGATGTTTTGTTAAATCAATACTATTGAACTGGTTTTATTCAAGAAAGATTATCCTGGGGCGCCTGGGTGGCTCAGTGGGTTAAGCCTCTGCTTTCGGCTCAGGTCATGATCTCAGGGTCCTGGGATGGAGCCCTGCATCGGGCTCTCTGCTCAGCGGGGAGCCTGCTCCCCCCCCACACTCTCTCTCTGCCTGCCTCTCTGCCTCCTTGTGATCTCTCTGTCTGTGTCAAATAAATATATACAGTCTTTAAAAAAAAAAAAAAAGAAAGAAAGATTATCCTGGATCACATGAACTTGAAAAGCATTTGAGGGATGCCTGAATGTTTCAGTTGGTTGGGCATCTACCTTCAGCTCAGGTCATGATCTCAGGGTTCTGGGTCCTGAGTTGGAAGCCTACATCAGGCTCTCTGCTCAGCTGGGAACCCGCTTCTCCCTCTTCCCCTACTGCTCCCTCTGGTTGTACTCTTTCTCTCTCCATTAAATAAATAAAATCTTAAAAAAATAAAAGAAAAATAAAAGAAAAGCATTTGAGTTATCACCTGTATTTCTGGGAGTTCCAAGAATACTTAACTTACAACTGCCTAGCTTTTTCTAAGCTGATTTAGAATAGTGCTCCTTTATTAACTTGGTAATGCTATCCAGAGATAAGAAAATGTCACATATATGTACCATACATACATACATTCATACATACATGTAAAATAGAGATTTAAATTTTTTTTAATTTTAAGATTTTGGCCATGGGTCAGGTATACGTATAGACACACAAAATGGACTAATTTATATAAGTGTTGGCTCTCATTTTTGTCTTTTTTTAAAATCCTAATTATATTTATGGCAAATGGACCAAGTCAGTCACCTGCTCAATGTGCTCAATAAAAAACTTTTCTTTTTTTTAAGATTTTATTTATTTATTCGAGAGAGGACACAGCGAGAGAGGGAACACAAGCAGGGGGAGTGGGAGAGGGAGAAGCAGGCTTGCCACTGAGCAAGGAGCCCAATGGCGGGCTCAATCTCGGGACCCTGAGATCATGACCTGAGCCAGAGGCAGACACAGATGCTTAATGACTGAGCCACCCAGGCGTCCCACAATAAAAGGCTTTTTTTTTTTTTTTCTTTACCAGTGTTTGTGGGGAAGACTTTAAAGATTTTTCTTGGACATGTGGTTTATGGAGGCTTTGGCTTTAATGCCAGGTGGTGGTTTCCGTGTACTGTGAAGTTAAAGCAAGGTGCTCTTTGGACTGGGAGCCGAAGTTAGAAGTTCTTCCCGTAGAGGCTTCCAGTTCAAGGAGATGGCTCCTGTCCTTGAACAGACAGTCCTCCGTGGTAGAAGATTTACATTTCAAAGTGGGAGAGAAAGGGGACAAGCTTTCAAGTAGTCCTAAGAAGGAGTTTGAAGGCATATTTACCTATTTCTGGATTTTATTGTTTTTGTTTTTGCTCTTTCTGGGACAAACAGTAAATTCTCCTGACAGCCTAAGCTTTCTTAAGCTGACATTATAAAAGGAGTTGGAGGAGGGGCAGTGTTTGTGGTGGAATTTTAAGTTGTTCTAAATCTGAATTCTGTTCTTTTGTTAAGGGAATCTTTGTAGGCTAACCATGATATTAGGTTGGTCTTTTTTCCCCCCCTTCTTTCAATTGGATCCTCCTACAGGTACCAATAAGACACTTATTTAGGGTGAACGTTTTCTAAAAATTCTTTTAAATATAAAAGCTTTTCCGGATCCAAAGACTGTCATGTGGCTACCAATGATTTAGGATCTCCACAGGTATATTCCAAAAGATAACACAAAGCCAACAAGCCTTATAGGACTGAATCATGGCTACAAGAGGCATCCCAAGGAAGGTGGAGAAAATACAGCCCCAATGATCCAAAGTCACTCCCTAAGAAAGCCAAAGAGAAGGGAAACAGAGACCTTTCCTGGCACGGGCAGAAAGAATGGCGTTGGTGAAAACACGTGTCTCTAGTCTCCCACAAAGTGAGAGGCCTCCAATCCCAGACTTGCTAATCTGTCACACCCGGCAGACCATTCTGACATGGGACTTTTCCCAGCACTAATAAGGCAGCAGAGAAAAAGATGACAAGGGCCTTTTATGGGCTAAGATCCTTATTTGGACAAACTCCCCCCCACACCACATCCCCCCCAAAAAACTGAAACCCTCAGATGGAAAGTGATGCTCTCCTTCCTTATGTCTCAAGTCCCTAACCAGACAGCTAGTTACCTCCAGAGGCAGGCCGAATGACCTGCACTCCCAAAAGGTGGAAAACCAGAGAGAATGTTGTCCTAGACCTAAGCCAACCTCTCAGGACCCAAATCAAGACAAAAGCACCTCATCCCTTTTTTTTTTTTTTTTTTTAAATAGTGACCTATAGCAAAGTTTATCCAAACAGATTCTGGTCCAGTGAAAACTGTAAGCAGGCTCATGAGTCAACAGGCTCAAACAACAGGCTCATGGGTCTTCTGAGTATGTTATACCCTATTACTCTCCTCCCTCTGATGACCAGCACAAAAAGCAGAGACAAGAAAACGACAGCTCTCTCCAAGAGGGACAGGATCAATAAGGAAAGTATGCAAACTAAAAGTCAGAGGAGTTACAATACCCAACATGCTGGTTCTAACACTTTCTCCTGCCAATCCGGTGTTGGAAGGAAAAACACAAGGCGAGTTTCTTACTGCTCTTCCTCCACCAGACTCTGAGCTGAAATCCAAGAGGCTGATTTGGCCAGAACACTTACCTTTGCTGGCTTAGTTAGGGGTCTGGAGGTGTCAGCAACAGGTTACTGAGTGAGTGGGAATCCCAACCAGTCGCCACGCATCCTCATGTCCGAACTGTCTCGACTGATATAGGTCGAGAGGTGTTCAGTAGCATAAAAACCCAAAAGTCCATTCAGATAAGGTGGATTATCCTATTCAGATAAGGTGGAGGAGAATGTTTTCCTCTACTTGCTTAGGACTCCAAATTAGACTAACAAAAGACAGATTAACAGTAGGAGGGGAGGTCATTTTTAAAATATTTATGTGTACTTGTAGTTCACAGGAAAGAACTGAAACAAAGAGGTATCAAGGTCTGGGACTTAGATACCTCTCTTACGGGATGAGAGAGGGTTTGGACTCCAAAGATGAAAAACTGTAGGGAAGTGACTGGGAAATACATGGGGGAAGCTAACGGATGCGAAGGGCTATTTTAGTCAGGTCTGTTTATACAAACTCATATTGGGGTGGACTTGTCCTCTGAGATGAGAAGAGTCACTTTTCTTGGTGTGGGACCGAGGGAACACCTTCCTCAAAGGGAAATGTATGGCCTGCGTCAGGCTGAGAAGGGAGGGCAGAAAACTCTCCCTGCGTCTGTTGATTCTTAGTAGTCTTCAGCTCAAAGTAATCCTGATGTCAAAGTGCCATGTGTTGGGGCAGCACATTCTGGTCCCCTCCAGGGTGACCTGGTCTCCTTCAGTGTAACTCATCACAATTATGCTAGAGCAGAAGTTTCTTTTTGTTTTTTAAAAGACTTATTCATTTGAGAGTGAGAGCACAAGCAGGGGGAGGGGCAGAGAGAGAGGGAGCAGCAGACTCCCTGCTGAGCAGGGAGTCAGAGGCCAAGATTGAATTCAGGACCCCAGCATCATGACCTGAGCTGAAGGCAGATGCTTAACCAACTACACCACCCAGGTGCCCCCAAATGAACCCATTTAATGTCCTAAGTATGATTTGCAGGAGGCAGTGTCCACTGAAGAAATTAAAACGGTAGGCTCAGGCCAGTCTATTGGAACATTTCAGGGGTCAGTTGCATCTTTTGGTGACAGAGATCTGACTGAAGCATCTAAGGTAAGAACTGTTAGGATCTGCTTCCATTCTTTTTAGGAAAACAACTTTGGTGGCCATGAAAATGATAAGCCAGAGTGGGGAGAATTTGTTGACAAAGAAAATGATTAAGATTAGGTTACAATAATTCAGTCAAAGAATAATGAGGGGCACCTTCATGCATTTTCAGTGGGAATATACCCTGCTTCAGAAAGGTAATTTGTTAGTCTTTATTAATCCTTTGGAAATCTTTGCTCAAAGGTACAATGATATAGGTCGAGAGGTGTTCAGTAGCGTAAAAACCGAAAAGTCCATTCAGATAACGTAGATTAAATTGTGATATAGCTAAGCAAAGTAATACTTTTCACCCAATGAAAAGAATTGTAGCTCTATATGTCCTACCATGAAAAGATGTCCACAATATAAGATTTTTTTTTGTAAGTTGCAAAACAAGGGGGAATTGGATGAAGGTAGTCAAAAGCTACAAACATCCAGTGACAAGATAAATATTAGAGATGTAATCTGTTACGTGATGGTTATACTTCACATTGCTGTATTGTATATTTTAAAAGATATGGTATGTTTGAAAAGTATCCTAAGAAGACTGAGGTTACTTTTCTCACTAGTCACAATGGTAAGGACTTGAAATCAGTTTTGAGAATATGAGGGTAAATAAAATGAGGGTAAAAAAGAGTGTAAATCCTAAAAGTTCTCATTTCAAGGATAAATTTATTTCTTTTCTTTTTTTTTATTGTATCTTTTGAGATGATGGATTAAATGTGGTATTCATTTCATAATATATGGAAGTCATTATGCTGTCTGTATACTTTAAAGGTACAGAGCGCTATATGTCCATTACATCTTCATAAAACTAGGGGGAGGATTGCAAAGTGGTATATGCAATATAAACTCATATTTGTGAAAACAAAAACAAACTTTTCTATTTGTATTCATATGAAAAAAATTTGTATCAAAATGCTGACAGTTGTCATTCTGATGAAATTATTAGGAGGCTCTCACTGTCTATTTTTTTTTTTTAGACTTGGATACAGTTTGAATTGTTTATAGTATTCAAATATTACTTTGTAATCTAAGAGAATACTTAAAACTTTCAAAACAGAGAGAGCTAGATTAAGGCAGAGTGGCAGCAGGCTTGAGAGGAAAGCCTGGAAGCTGTCACCAAATTAGATTGGAGGTGATTTGTTATTTGAGGGATAGAAGAGAAAAAGGGAGGGGAGAAAAAGTGGAAGGTGACACCAACATTTCTAGCGTGGCATGTTGCTTGTCTGATGATTCTATTAATAGAAATAGAGAAAAGACAAGGCAGAGGAGAATTTAACTGAGGAGGATGAGTTTGTGAGTTTCATTTTGGACTTGAGGTTGGGGATCCTGAAAAGGCCTTTGTACCCTTGCCTTGAACCATGCTACTTTCCTGCAAGTCATTAATATTTATGATGCCTTGGCCAGTGGATGTGTGTGTATGGTGGTGGTGGTGCTGGGAGGCAGGAGTTAATATTTTCAGAGATTAATGTTTTTACCTGTCTTGATCCTTTTACGTTCCTTTCATTCAGACCCTGAAATTACTGCTTGGAGGGAGGGAATGTGTCATGGCCTGTAAGGTTCAGGTTTTTTGGCTTATTTCCCTCCTCCAGCTTAGCCCCAGAAGAGAGAGACGATTCCTAACTGTAGGAAAAGTGAAATAACATGGCTATCCTGGATAATTTTTTTTTTTTTTAGATTCTAAAAAAAAAATTTTTTTTTAGATTCTAAAAAAAAAATTTTTTTTAGATTCTAAAAAAAAAAATTTTTTTAGATTCTAATTTTTTTTTTAGATTCTAATTTTTTTTAGATTCTAAAAAAAATTTTTTTTCTAATTTTTTTTTTTTAGATTCTAATCAATTGGAAAGGAGAGGAGTGTTTACAGGTTTGTGGGGAGAGCAAAGAAAAAGACTCGCACTCCATTCTTGGGTCAGGCTCGAAGGAGACAGTAAGATACCCGGCCAAGACCGTCGGACCCTAAAGAATAGGGTGGTAGGACCGTAATGAATAGGTTCACCTCGTTAACAGGAAGGGTGGCGGGCGAGAGGGGGATGGAGGGACCGATGAGAACAGGAGAATGACCCCTGACAGGAAATGACTGTGTATGCTGACACTGCTGGCTCCACTCATAGCCACCCAAAAGGCTCACATTGTTGCCCCAAACCATCAGGGGTCACCACACCACACCACAGCACACCATGCACACTGAGACCTAGCCTCTCCTCAGCAGTCAGAGAGGATGCATATTTCAGGACCCAAGGGTTCCCTCCGTTCTCCTGCTGTCTGTCTGCCCAGTACCCTGGAAAAGAAAAAAAAAAATCGCTGGGAAAAGGATCCTAAAAAGACTGACCGATGTTAATTTTCTCACCAATCCCCAAGATGAAGGATTTGAAATCAATTTTGAGAAAATGATGGTATATTTTTGAAGTATTTAAATTATGTACTGAGATTTTTGACCAGCTAGACCAGAGAAGATGGAAACTGTTCCAAATCGCAGAGCAACCAGATGTACATGTTCAAACAATTATGGCAAACACATAACAGATTTTTATCAACAGACGCATCGGTGAGCAAACTTATGACCTTGCCTCCTCATTCTTGGTTCTCATCAATACGTATACTCCATGCATACATGTGCATGTAATTCTGTGGGATACAGATTCTCCTTAGAAACATATGTATTACGAGTAAGAGCTGCATATAGCCCCAAGGTTCTGTGGAAAACCTCTTCTTTAATATTATAAAAATATACACTTGTTCTCATTATATCTCCAGTCATCACACACACTTTCATGATGATACACATGTGTTTCATACTGAAACTGAAAGGAGCAGCAGTAGTTAGATGGTTTTTAAGTCTCTTTCATTTGGGGGGGGGGGTTGGGGAACTTTGGCAAATCGGATCCGAATTATGATTTGTCAGTTGGCTTGCATGGCTTGTGTTTGAGTCAGTCGGACATAGTCACTGATCAAAACCCGGGAGCTCTCCAATGAGGCAAGACTGTAGGAACCTTAAATACACTATGTATGTAAAGTCAAAAGTGTGCTTCAGAGGTTTGAGAGCAGATGAGGACGTGATGGCTAGCCGTGGAGTTTGTAGTGCACCGCTGTGACCCAGAATGCAAAGTGCAGTGTGATGTTGCTGTGATGTTATGGCTGCTAAGGAGCCAGAATTAATGGACAGAACCAGGACCAGAAGGCTGGGACTGGCGTAGGAGCTCCAGTCCTGTTGTCATTGTTTTGGTTTCCTCAATGCCAAGTACATGCCGAGTGGGCGGCTGCAACGTGATCACGGACAGGTTGTTCTGTGCCACAGGTTCCCAGCTCCCGAGCTGGCCTTCCTTATAACTCGGGAAGAGGGAGAAAGAAGTGGGAGAAAGGGCACTGCATTATGGGGGAATATGGAGAGTGGAGAAACTTCTAGAGGAATTGGAATTTAGCTGTTAAGGTATTTCTGCTCCATACTCAGGTGAACATAGGTATTTAGTCAAGATATTTTTTATTACTTTGAATTACTTTTCAAATAAAATTTATTCAGATTATTTCAGAAATCAAGTCTGTTTTTCAAAAGGTTTTTAGGTAGACCTTATAATTTAGGCAGTTAGCAGTACTACTAATAATCTGTTGAAGTAAATTTGACATTGAAGTAACAGAATAATGCAATTTAAACTTATATCATAGCTTCATGATCCCAGAATTTTTAAAAAAAATTTTATTTATTTATTTGACAGACAAGAGATTACAAGCAGGCAGAGAGGCAGGCAGAGGGAGAGAGGAGGAAGCAGGCTCCCTGCTGAGCAGAGAGCCTGATGCAGGGCTCCATCCCAGGACCCTGGGATCATGACCTGTGCTGAAGGCAGAGGCTTAACCCACTGAGCCACCCGGGGGGCCCCAAGAATTTCTTTCAAAGTTGTTATTTTTTTACAGTTTTTTATTGGTGGTGGTGGCGGTGCTGGTGGTAGGTTTTTTCCCCCCAGTTTTATTGAAATATGTAGTTTATTCCTGTAGGTATGTAATTTATAATAGCTTATACTTTTCTTTGCATTTCAAAAGGACTTGATAATAATAACAAACACTGAGCATTTATTTTACATCCGACATTCTTCTAGGTACCTTTATTTCATTTATCCCGTGCCATAGCCTTAGGTGATAAGTGCTTTTTGTTAGTGCCTTTTGTTGAGAAGGTGACTGAAGCACAGAAAAGCTAGTTAACTTGTTCGAGGCCACACAGCTAGGAAGTAGCAGGCCAAGATTTAAAGCCAGACAATTTGGTTTCAGGATTTACGATCTTAAACACAAAACCACATTACCTCTTTTATACAATGGATGCTTCTGGAGGATGAACTGTACGGGTTAGAGGGAAGACTATCCATTTTTTCCCTTTTTATAGTCCTGTGTTATTCAAATTTATTTACAATAAGTGTGCTTTTACTTTGTAACTTGAAACCAACCAAAAGATATAGAAGAAACACATCGTTTTAAAAATAGTGCCGGAATGTCTATTTTGGTCTCTTTTTTTTCTTTTTATTTAATTTAAAAATGCTCCACATGAAGACAGATTCATGGGAAAACTTGGGACAATAATATTGTGACCTTTTATAAAGACAGAGAGATATGTAAAGAAGGCCATTTCAGGGGCGCCTGGGTGGCTCAGAGGGTTAAGGCCTCTGCCTTCGGCTCAGGTCATGATCTCAGGGTCCTGGGATCGAGCCCCGCATCGGGCTCTCCGCTGAGCAGGGAGCCTGCTTCCTCCTCTCTCTCTGCCTGCCTCTCTGCCTACTTGTGATCTCTGTCTGTCAAATAAATAAATAAAATCTTTAAAAAAAAAAAAAGAAGAAGGCCATTTCAATGACACTAGACTAAAGTCAAGTCATGGGCAACTGTTTTATAAAATAGTTTATTTTAGGTAATTCTTTGTGTTCCTGGACGTACTGAACTTTGTGTAGGTATTTATGCATATGATATATATGTAAATCTTTTTAATGGCTCCTTTTTATTTGTGCTTCTCAACATGTTTAAGCAAGTGGCATCTTCCCATATAAGGGGCAAAAGAATGTGGGGCCTGAGACAGGCTGACAAAGAGGAAATGCATCCTGTCTCAACAAGCAAGAAAAAGGGAAAGGAGAGTAAAAATTCTTGCAACATGTAGCTCTTTAGAAAAACAGAAAATGTGGCCATCATTTCTCTAACAGCAGTTGATTTGTCACTCCAAATGAAAGGCCTAGAAACACCCGGAGACTAGAAATGCCTCCCCTGGGGGCTCAGGCTCTATCTGTCAAACAGGGTAATGGGTCAGTGGAATCCACTGCATGATCTAAAAACTCGCTTCCAGTTCCGCCTTCCTCTGAAGCGCCCCTCCTGGGCTGCGGATACACGTGTCCAGCCAGAAGTATCACTGGATACAAAAAAAGTTGGTCTCTTCTTGGAGGATAGAATAAAAAGCTTTTTTTTTTTTTTTTTCCATGTCTATCAGTAAAACTCTGGGTGAGAAAACTAAGTTTGGTGATGGGGAAATAGTCCAGTTGATCTCTAATGGAACAAAATGTGGTACTCCAAGCCAAATTACAAATTTATTATATTTTATTAAAATATTTAACTCATTTATTTATTTGACAGAGAGAGGGAGAGTGAGCACATGCACAAGCAGGGGGAACTAGAGAGAGAGAGAGAGGGAGAAGCAAGCTCCTCGCTGAGCAGGGAGCCTGATGCGGGACGCGATCCCAGGACCCTGGGATCATGACGTGAGCCAAAAGCAGATGCTTAACTGACTGAGCCACTCAGCAGCCCCAAATTACATATTTAGATGGACGAGGGAAATAGTTATACTATTTTACTACTGCAACTCAAATAATATTTCCACATAGAAATGAGACCATCTGAATGGGACTTGGAATACCCAACCAGTGTATAAAATGCTCTAGAACTATTTTAATACCCCTCAAGGCCCAATTATGACCCGAAGATGTTGCTTTACTGATGAGCAGTACTAACTGAAGGTTTTTCTAACACATCCATAACCTCCAAACGTTTTCCAGCTCTCAGGGACTGGCAAGGCTGCCTCAGAATATCTCTTTGCCAAGACTTGTCTGCAAATTCTTAACCTTTTTTTGTGTGCCAAGAACAAAGCAAAATTGTTGTAAACTTAGCTGCTGTTGTAACATATGAACGGTCTTTTCTGAAAATGCAAATTAGACAAATAAGGATCATTACATCATTTGCTGCATGCGGTTACATTTGGCTTCTGCTATGTGTGTATATATTACTTTCATACCTAACTTGATATATTTTATAGTGCTTTACCATTTTCAAAGCACTTGCATATGGGAGTATCATTTGATCTTTTCTGAGACTCAATGTTTTTAATGTACTTCATGTTCAAAAACATTTGAGGCTTCAATTTATATGGTGTGTGCATCATACAACTAATGTTTTGATTATTGTGGTATGGAAAATTTTATTATATCCCAAACTATAGGTTATGCATATTTGGCAAAGTAAGCCATTGTTGATTTTATTGCCACATGAACTGGATTTCTGAACACTACCAAATACATCTGGGTGTTTCTCTTTTTAATACCAAAATATCATTTAATGGATGGTGGCTTGTGCCAGTATGTAGGAAAAAAAGTATTTTGGTCAAGTGGATTGCTAGGAAAGATTTGATAAGGCTTAAAAATTGGGATATACTGGGGGTACCTGGGTGGCTCAGTGGGTTAAAGTCTCTGCCTTGGGCTCAGGTCATGGTCCTGGGGTTCTGGGATCAAATCCAGTATCAGGTTCTCTACTCAGGGGGGAGCCTGCTTCCCCCTTACCCACTCTCTGCCTGTGTCTCTGCCTACTTGTGATCTCTGTCAAGTAAATAAATAAAATCTTTAAAAAAAAAAGGGATATACTGGAAACTTTGTTTTGAATGTATAGGTGACTAATAAACCCCTTGCTTCAAATAAAACTGTAGTTTGGGTTGCTCAGATTTTCTTTTATTGTTCTATAAGGAAGAGTTGTCAATTTACATTAGTTGTGAATAGAGAATTTATCAAGAATAGAAACTCACGGTTTTGTTTGAAAAGTGACTACTATACCCACCACGACAGGCAACGTATTCTCCAGAGGATTGGAGAGCCTTCCGAGAAGAAGACTGTATTGACGGTCTGGGGCAATAGGAGTGTATTTGAGTAATTCTATAAGTAAAAGTGGGTAGTTTGGGGTCAGAATACAGTCACACAATTTGGTCTAAACCTGTCATGCTCCCTCCATCCGCCTGCTCTCACCTGTTTGAGCTACAGGCACAGGCTGCCTGTGCGGTTACCCCACACAGCAATATGGCGGGAGTCTGAAGTGAGCTTGCTGTTCCCCAGCCATGTTGCCTCTTGTCCTGTCCTTGAATGCCCCAAGCCTCTCGCAGTTTTCTCAGTCTGGAGTCCTTTTCCCCATACTCTTCGTGAGATCCTACTTATCTTTAGGTCTCCATTGAAATTCCCTTCCTTGTAAACTTCTTCCTCTGTAATAAAGAAGTTTATTTCTCCCGTTAGACACTTCCAAGGACAGAACCTCCAAGTTGGGCATGAGCCAAGATAGAAGAGGGAGACTTTGCATGAGATACCACGCTTGGCAGGAATGGGACTAAGAGTCAGAAGCTTCATCAAAAAAATAATAATAAATAATGTGTTAATGTGTGTTTCTCAAAGGCCTTTATTTTATTTATTTATTGGGGGGAGATGAAAACTGTGTTAACCAGTGTCCTGTTCCTGGTGTGTGTATGTTAACATGTCTAGCTCTGTGACATTTACAAGGTTAAGGGCAGGCCTTCATAAAGCTTGAGATTTATTTCAGGAGATAACTAGAGGTTATCTAGAGATGTTCTATCTAGAACCATAGATCACCTTCTGTCTAGAAGAACATAATGAGGAGCTAGATCATATGACAGAGGGCTGGCCTGGATGGGGTCACTGGAGAGCTAAGATAAGATTTCCCACCATATTCACTTGGCTTAATACATGGTCATTCCTGAATTGCCCATAAAATAGATAAAGCAGAAATATGTGAACATCTTACCTTATAAACACAAACTCATCTAAATGGTCTGTAGCAAAGGTCCAATCCAGGACAGAGCATAGGGAAGGAGCGCAGGGGCTATCTGGAAATGAGACTCAGGACAGGGAAACACTGTGCGGTATAAAAAACCTGGGTGTCAAGATACAAGGAGAAGATGATAAAGGGAAAGGAGGCTGCCAGCACCAGATATAAATACTTACTTTCAAATTTCACAATTCTGTCCTGGGCCAGTGCTGGTGACAGATTTTCAGGTTTTCTTCTGAGGATTCGTTCTTCGTATCCTTTCCAGGCTCATTCCTTTGATCCTTATTGGGCTCACTGTTCAAAGAGCATCTCAAGGCAGAGTGAAACGACCGCATTGTCACCTGTCGTGAGGATGCTTGTTACTTCCATCGCCAGAACCTGCCAAGGCGGCTTCCCAGGGTCCCCGAGGCCCAAAGCGGCATACCTCTGAGAAAGTCCAGTGCCCGCATCAGAGACAGGGGAGATTTCTATTCTGAAATCTATAAAAAAAAAAAAATCACCTAAGTCCTTGCAACATTGAAATCACAGTGGTGGAGGTGACAAACTGACCTGTGGCAAATTTGGAGTAAGGATGGGAGTGAGGCACGGAGTTCCCATTCCCGCTGTTTAACTACCACCAAAATGTAAGTTGCACAAAGAGCAAGAGCGTAGGAAGCTGTGAGGGAGGGGACCGGAGATGCCCCAGGCTGTCAAGGACCAGAGCATTTGGGGACTATGGGACTCCACTGAGGACTGTGCTTTCCAGGGGCTGTTTCCATAAAGATGCAGAGAGGAGATAATTCACAGGCAGAAGGTTTTATTGGAAGCTGGAGGGGGGTGGGGAAACTGCCTCTATTTGTTAAAAGAATAGCATCCTATTTGGTGTAATGGCAGGAGGAGGAAATGCGGGGGGAGCAAAACCAGACAAACAGAAGAGTCGACTTTAAAGATACGACTAAGATTCGGTGATCATCGTAATTGTGTTCATAGTGAAAAATTTGGTTGACTTCATGGAGAGTTTGTTCAATGTACGAACTAGTAGACTACTGAGGATAGGTACGCTATTAAGTAAATCATAAATAAGTTTCTCATATCAGCCTTTTTAATACTGTGGCATTTTAAATAATGAGTGGTGCCATAAATATAACTTACTATAATAGCATTGTAATATTTTTTTTTCTCTTGAGAGTTTTTAGGTTTTGAAAATATTTTCCAGATCTGAAATAGACCCACGCCTAAAGACCCTTGAATGTTACCATATAATGTGGCTATTATTTTAGACTGAATTAAAGTTAAATTAGTTTTAAAAATTACTGAGCTCCTGGAGGTAACAGAAGCAGATAGAAATCTTGTAAAGGAAAGCAGGAACTGTTTGAAAAAAAAGACTGGTGTAGCTTTGTAATTAGGACTAGTTTGCTCAAATGACACTTTCACTTTAAACATTACAAACTTTTAAAATGTATTTATTTGATGGATGTCTCTTGCTACAAATTAGAAGCTGGCATTTTATTAAGCTAGATGTATCATTTATAAAGGATTTGTTTTGAGGAGATAGGCATTACCTTGTAGAAGCAAGTGGCTTCAGATAAGAATATCTATGAAAACAATCATAATAATGAGATTTCATGTGTGATTTGAAACAAACAAACAGATTTACACAAACCACATTTCCGCTGGGGGATCCTAAAATAAACTAACGGTAATGTGGCACACATGTGTGTTATTTTATTTACTGAATTTTAAATTTAAATATCTGATCTGGTGATAGAAAGGACACTTAGAGCTCTCTTTCCAATAACACAAGAGACCTACAGGATCCAATCAAAACCATAGCTTCACTCAAAGAGATTTGAGTGAAGAGATTTTTTTCAGTCCCCTTATTTGGTCGAAGGAACTTTGTCAGAAGTTCCCCCAAATCTTTATTTCCTTCTTTGTGCCACCAGGATTTCTTGTGCGTTGGAGACACAAAAGCAAAATATGAAAGGGGTAGATTTTTACTTCTATTTCTCACATTTTCCTAATTGTTCTGTTCCTCTTCTGCAGTGTTTGCAGTCACACATGTAACTACACACACACACACACACACACACACACACACACACACACATGCGCACACGACTTTTCAGTCTTCAGCATTCGTAGTCTAAAGAGTAAAAGTGGAACCAATGTGATAGAGTGTGTAATAGAGGGGGCTCGAGCCCTGCCTTGCCACTCAGTGGTGGTGTGAACTTGGATCAATTACTTCACTCAAGATCTTCACTTGCAAAATGGAAATGAGAGTGCTAATGTCATAGGGCTGTTGTGAAATTAAAATAGAATGATATATGTAAAGCTCTCACCGCAGTGCCAGAAATCTAGTAAGGAGGCATAAATAATATTTATTCTCACTACTCTTTTTATATAATATTATGTCATATGGAGATAGAGTGAAAATGTTATTATAGGCTGCATCTATATGACAGTAAAAACAAAGGGCTATATAATTCTTTTGGCTTTATTAGTTTAGGCTATATAATCCTAAAATTTTAAAAGATGAGGAAAATCAAGGGACGCCTGGGGGGCTCAGTCGACTTGATTTCTGTTCAGCCATGATCTCAGGGTCCTAAGATCGAGCCCCACATCAGGCTCCACAATGGGTGCGAAGCCTGATCAAGATTCTTTTTCTCCTTCTCTCTCTGCCCTTCATACCCTCACCTGTATGCATGCGCTCTCTCTCAAATAAATAAGGAAAATCTAAGTGATTGGTCAATTTGGGAATCAGATAGACCTATTGTAATCTGCTTTTTTAGTGCATAGTTTCCCAATATTTAATTCTGTAAATGCAGAAGCTAAGGCATGGAGATTGGAATTATTCCTGGTCATGGAACAAGTCCAGGGTGAGATAATAACAATGTGCCAATCAAACCAAGCCCAATATTCCTTATGGAAGTAATTAATAAAGAAGGCACTTTAAAGTGTTTACATAAGAAAATAAGTTGGGAAAATAAAAATGAAAGACAAAATAGATACACTAATATTTATTTCCATGAGAGAAATAATGAAAGATTAAGTCTAAAAAAATTATTCTTAATATTATGAATTAATAACCTCAACTTATGTCAGGTATTGAAGAAAAAGTTGATAACTTCAGAGATTTAAATTGAGTAAAAATATTTCAGGAGAAACAGTTTAGGCTAGTCTTTAAAATTTTTTTTAATTTTATTAAGATTTTATTAATTTGGAGAGAGAGTGAGAGAGAGCACAAGTATGGGTAGGGTTAGAGGGAGAGGGAGAAGCAGACTCCCCACTGAGCAGGGAGACATGGGGTTCCATCCCAGGACCCTGGGACCATGACCTGAGCCAAAAGCAGATGCTTAACTGACTGACCCACCAAGGTATCTCCAGTCTAGGCTACTCTTAAAAAAATAAATAAATAAATAAATAAATAAATGGATTCAAGCATAGCTTTCTAAAGAAGTTATGGAGTAAAAACAGGTCTTTTAACCTCCTCCATTAAAAGTGGTTCTGGGTGTGCCTAACTAAAATCTTCTTCAGTTCACTTCTTTCTCCTTCTTTTAGTTCATTTTTGACGTGACTATGAGAGCTGTTAGTAAATACATGGCAGACAGCTGGAAAGAGATTTCCTGAAATAAGGACCAAATGCTAAGTATAAATAAGTACAGTGCTTGTTTGAGTATGTTCAGAAGACAGTGTTGATACTCTACAAGGTTCACTTTATGGTGACCAAGTCTAAAAGTCCATCTCCATTATGAATATTTCCCATGTGACTTGGGTTTACTCCATTTCAGAGAGAATCAGTCCCGTCGGAGTCCGTGAAATCACCCAAGGAAGCAGAAGTGCGTCAAGCCTTGACCAGGGTCTTGGACTCCAAGTCCCCCTCTTCCTCAGCACTAACAGAGTGTACTAGAGAGCCATGCTATCTTGCTTGGTGTCCTCCACCAAGAACCCTTCTTGGATGCCCTTTCATTTACTTAAAAGGAACATTTCGTGGGCACCCAGCATGGGCCAAGCACTTTGCTCTGTAGCTCTACAAATGCTGCTCATTTAATCGTCATTGTGATTTTTCTCTTTTTCGTTCCCCCACAGCCATGTCTCCTCAAGTTTTCAACTTTGCTCCTACATTGCTCACTTGCCACACTGTTCCCCCATCCATTCTTGACTGAGAAGACTGAAAGCTCCGTACATTTCCCCATCTTAAGCAATTGCCATTTCTTGCCACCTTGGATTTTTTCTGTAAGACCATTTATCCTCCATATGCTTTTGTGTCAAGAAGAAAAGTTAGCGCTCCCTCTTTAAAGGCTAACCTTTCACGTTTTCTCCATGCCTTCACTCCAGCCCTCCATGGGGGGACCTTGAGCAGGAAGCCTGATGTGAAGCTCCATCCTGGGATGGTGGGATCATGACCTGAGCCAAAGGCAGATGCTTAACCCACTGAGCCACCCAGGTGCCTCAGTTTCTCCTTATTCTTTAAAAACAAAGAGACTCGAATCTTTCCCTCAAACCTTATTCTTCCTTGAGTTGCCACTCAGTTTGTCAGTTTTCATTGTAAATTTCTCAAAGGAGTACCCTACCTCAGAATTCTCAGCACATGCTTTGAGGACCTCTAGGGGTCCTGAGAGTGTTCAGGAAGTCCCCTTTGCAACTACCCATCTGCTTGATGCCAGATTTGCTACATCTACTTCAACCAAAACAACATATTGCAACAGATTGAATACAGAGGCAGATATGAGGACCCAGCTGTCTTCTATTAAGCCAGACATTTGACGGAGATTGACAAAAATGTAAACCAATGCTTTCTTCTCACTAAAATGATGTTCCTTTGGTAAAACAGAATAATTTTTTCAAAAAAAAAAAAAAACCTACGTTATTGATTTTATCTTCTAATGGACTTGGTATTATTTTGAAATGAATTCCTAGATTCCCTACACATTTCATCTGATTTACCATCGAAATCACTGGTTTTCTTTTTCTTTTTCTTTTTTTTTTTTTTTGAAGATTTTGTTTGACAGAGAGCTAGAAAGAGACAAATAGAGCAGCAGGCAGAGGGAAAGGGAGAAGTAGGCTTTCCACTGAGCAGGAAGCCTGATACTGGACCTCGATCCCAGGATACTGGGATCATGACCTGAGCCAAAGGCAGTTGCTTAACTGACTGAGGCACCCAGGCTCCCCTCCGCACCTTTTTTAAAGGAAATCGCGGGTTTTCAACTTCCATTTCAACCAGAAAAAATGCTTTCCACAAAAAGAACCAACCAAACAAACAAACAAACAAACAAAAGACCCCTCATAGTTACCTAGCTGGGCTGTACAGGTGGATTTACCACTAATGGCTTGATGTTTAGAAAAGAATTGTTTGATCCTTCTTCTATACCATGTATGTTTCCAAACAGAGGAAGGGAATCCCTGAGATGGCACCAGAGAGACTGTTTTCCTGGTGGCCCTAGCTTCCCCCAGTAGAGATCCAAGCCCTTAGAGGAACAGCTAATGAGTCCAGAGCCCAGGAAAGAAAGACAAGCAATGCTGCATTCCTTGAGGTAGAGTGAAGAGTCCAGAGCCATAGTTGCTCAGTCTTGCCCCAAGGCTGCCTCTGTGGAGCTGCTGCAAGTCTTTTGTCACAATTTTTCCAGACAACACTATTCTCATCTTAAGCCTGGGTTGTGTGTGTGTGTGTGTGTGTGCTAGATTGCCAGCTTTCTGACAACTTTCTTTTTTTTTTTTTTTTAAGATTTTATTTATTTATCTGACAGAGAGAGATCACAAGTAGGCAGAGAGGCAGGCAGAGGGGGGGTGGGGAGCAGGCTCCCTGCTGAGCAGAGAGCCTGATGCGGGGCTGGATCCCAGGACCCTGGGATCATGACCTGAGCCGAAGGGAGAAGCTCAACCCGCTGAGCCACCCAGGTGCCCCTCTGACAACTTTCTTAATTTCCTTATTTTCAGTCCGAGACCTCACATTTGCACTCCTCTTGCCTTGTGCCCCCAAACTCAAAATCTCTCTGCTTTAATTTTTAGAGAATAAAATTCCTGTCCCCCAGCTTGAAAGAGAAGGCTCCATGATCTGCTTTCCAAGGCCCTAGAGTAGATCTGTGTACCCAAGTTCTTCTTACTCATACTTTCATCCATTCAATCTGTCCCCCTAGCTTTCCATATACCTGTTGCTTCCAAATTTTATTATTATTATTTATTTTAAGTAGACTCTACTCCCAACTTGGGACTTGAACTCAGAACCCTGAGATCAAGAGTTGCAGGCTCTACTGACTGAGCCAGCCAGGCGCCACCTGGTGCTTCTGATTCTTAAGTTTCTGTATGGTTCTTCAGCAGGAATCCACTTTCTTCTTATTGGTTTCCTCTTTGATAAGGATATAGGTTTCAGCTTTTATGGCTTTATTGAGTTATTTATTACAAATCTGAGCTTTCTATCTCATAAAATTTTAATATATCAAGATATCTACTTCTTAAAAAAAAAAAAGATTATTTATTGGAGAGAGAGAGAGCATGAGCAGGGGGAATGTTGGAGGGAGAGAATCTCAGGCAGACTTCCCACTAAGATTGCGGGGATTTTGATGACCCTGAAATCAGGGGTCATAAAATCATGGGTCAAATCATGGGTCAATCTCATGACCCTGAAATCATGACCTGAGCCGAAATCAACAGTTGCTGAACTGACTGAGCCATTCAGGGGCCCCAGTAGTACCTACTATTTTTTATCTCTTCTAGCTTTTCTTTCTTTTTCCCGGGGGTTAATATCCATCATTTCTTTCTTCATCTTCATTTTAGTGGCATCTCAAGAGGTATATGATTTATCTCTTGCTTTTTAACAAATTACTATGAATTTGGCAGATTAAAGGGACACGCATACATTATCTCAGAATCGCTGTGGGTCTGGAGTCTGCATGTGGCTTAGCTGCGCCCTCTCATCATGGTGTCCTGTGAGACTGCAGCCCAGGTGCCTGCCAAGGCCTCTTTATGTGAAGCCTCAAAAGAAGTATCCGATTCCATGCTCCTGTCATTATTGGAAGTTTCAGTTCCTTCTGAGCTGTTGGACTGAGTCTCATTTCCTTAGTGACTGTTTGCCAGAGATCACCCTTGGTCCCTTGTCCCATGGCTTGCTCCATGTGTCAGCGCGTTTCATCAAAGTCAGCAATGGAGAGTTAGCTAGCAAAATGGAAGTCACTATTTTATGAAACTTAATCACAGAAGTGACATCTTATCACTTTTGCTACATTCTATTGGTTAAAAGCATACACTCAAAGTGAGGATATTACACAAGGATGTAAATACTAGAAGGTATCTTGGGGACTATTTCAGAGTCGACCTAGGGTAGACTGCACAGGTGATAAACACATGTGTTCAAATCTCTTTGTCTAACCCCATTCTTTTTCCCATTGAGCATATACCCCATCACTCCAATAAAACTGCTCTCCTTAAGGTCAGAAGTGACCTCCATCTTGCAGAAAGTCCATGAACTATCTCAAGACCTCATCATAGGCAAATAACCAGCAGCAACTGACCTTCTTGAAGCATTTTGTTCCCTTGGATTTGGGGGCACCTCACCTCTCTGATTCTCTCCCTCCCTCCCTCGACTCTGAGTCTCAGGCTCCTTTCCTCATTCCCTCTTTTCCTCCTGACCTGTAAGTGTTGGAGAGATGTAGGGCTCCATTCTCAGTCCTCTACCCTTCTGTAATTACACACTCTAACTAAGAAATGTAGTCTCATAAATGTAGATTCCATCTTTATATGGATTGCTCTCTAATTTGCATCTGTAGCTCTAAACTTTCTCCTGAGCTCCAGGCAGTGTCCAATTTGTATCTGCACTTGGGCACATAGACATCTCAAATGTAACCACCTAAGGCAGGATTCTTGATTTTCTTCCTTTTTTTTTTTTTTAAGGTTTTATTTATTTATTTGACAGAGAGATCACAAGTAGACAGAGAGGGTGGGGGAAGCAGATTCCCCGCTGAGCAGAGAGCCCGATGCGGGGCTCGATCCCAGGACCTTGAGATCATGACCTGAGCCAAAGGCAGAGGCTTTAACCCACTGAGCCACCCAGGCACCCCAGATTTTTGATTTTCTTCTTCTCCCCCAACCCCAATCCTGCTCTGCCCAAATTGATTCCCATTTCAATAAATGTCTCTCTCTTCACCTAATTGCTCAGGTGAAAATCTAATCGCCTTTCAATTGCTTCTCTTCTTTCCTTTACCCCATGCAATTCTTGCTTAGCATGTCCTGCCAGCTCCACCTTCAATGGATAGCCAGACTGGAATCACTTCTCCCCAGGCTGCTGTCACTCGGGCTCAGTCACCACTGTCTCTCGAGTGGATAATTATATTAACTTTGAACTAGTCTTCCTGCTTTCACTCTTTCCCTCTACAATCTGTCCTGCATTAGTAGTTAAGAATGATCTTTAGAAAACAGAAATCAGGGGCGCTTGGGTAGCTCAGTCAGCTAATTGACTGACTCTTAGGTTTGGCTCAGGTCATGATCTCAGGATCATGAATTTGGGGTTGGTGAGATGGAGCCCCGCGTGGGGCACCCTGCTCAGCATGGAGTCTGCCTTTCCCCTCTGTACCCCCCTGCTCATGGTCTCACTCTCTCTGTCTTTCAAATAAATAAATAAATAAAAATATAAATATACATATGTATAAATGAGATCATGTCACTCTCCTTCACAAAACTCCCCGATGACTTCATACACGTAGAATTCAATTAAAACTTCTTACCATGTCCTTCAAAGTCCACGAGATCTGGCCCTGCCTTTCTCTCTCTCTGGGGTCCTCATCTTCTACTGACATCCTTTTGTTCACACCCCTCTAGCCTCACTGGTCCATCTGCTGTTCCTCTCTTGTACCGAGCTTATTCCTGCTGCAGAACTTTTATATATATATGCTGTCCCTTCTCCTTGAGATGCTTCCTTATGATCTCAGCATGACTCATTCCTTTACATCATTGAATTCTCTGCTTAACTGTTCCCTATCTAAGGAAGCCTTCCTTGACTACGCAGTTGTCCAACAGCCAACCCTCTGTTCTTCTTTATCCTCTTTCACTGTTTTATTTTTCACCTATGACCACTTGGAAGTGTTGTCTGTGGTTATACGTTTAGTTTAGTTGTTTATTGCCAGAGTATGAGCTTTAGGAGTGTAATACTTTGTTTCAGTTGCCACTGTATCCCCGTACCTCAGAACAAAGCATGGCATGCGGCAAGCTGGCAGTTTAGTGTTGAATACGTGAACAAGTTATTAGAGAAAATTGAACTTGTAACTCTACTCATAGGTTGCCATGTGGTTCTTTTTATCTTTTAATCTTTTTATCTTTTGCTCTTTTTTTTCAGAGTAATTCTCCCTTTCCCTCAGCATTGAATAGATAATGGAGGAGCTATAAAATGTCAAGGCTTTAATTCACCACATGACTAGTTCCTGTGTAACTTCTTTTTATGTTTTCCTTTCTTTTTAAATTTAATTAGTCAACATATACTGTATCATTGGTTTCAGAGGTAGAGGTCAGTGATTCATCAGTCTTATATAACACCCAGTGCTCAATCCATCACATAAAGAAATTCCTTAACAATTTTTTTTTCAAGATTTTATTTATTTATTTGACAGAAAGAGATCCCAAGTAGGCAGGCAGAGACAGAGGGAGAAGCAAACTCCCCATTGAGCAGGAAGCCCAACCCTGGGTTCGATCCCAGGACCCTGAGATCATGACCTGAGCCAAAGGCAGAAGTTTAACCCACTGAGCCACCCAGGCGCCCTTCACGTGTCTCCTTAATGGCCATCGCCCAGTTGCCTCCACCTGTGTAACTTTCACTGAAATCTGTATTGTGAAGGATTGTGTGGCTCACTCCAAACCTGGCCTCCATTTACAATTTGAATAAAAACATGGCAGGCAGATTCTGCAACTAAATAACTGACTGACACATTTGACTACTGTAACTTTAGAGAATAATCCAGAGCATACCTTTTTAAGCACCATTTTCAATAATAAATTAAGATCTTTGCATTTTAGTCTGACAATGACTTTGATAATCATGTACTTGAATTTAAATCTATCTCACAGGTCTCTCAGCACTGATATGCAGTTCCATTCCTTCCTACTTCTCTCCTCAGTTCCGTATCCATTCCACATAGGAAGTTTCCTGGTAACCAGATACACAAATAATACATGTATAAAGTTGTTCTAATAAAAGTTAGGCTTTTTATTTTAGTAATTATTTTCATATCCCCAGACTCTTAACAGCCATGGGATATTTGGGGCTTAAAAGTCATATTTGGGTGCTCACTTCGGCAGCACATATACTAAAAGTCATATTTGGGAGGGTTGCCTGGGTGACTCAGTTGGTTGGGCCACTGCCTTCGGCTCAGGTTGTGATCCCAGGGTCCTGGGATCGAGTCCTGCATCGAGCTCCTTGCTCAGTGGGGAGCCTGCTTCTCCCTCTGCCTCTGCCTGTCTCTCTGCCTGCTTGTGCTCTCTCTCTCTGTCCAATAAATAAATAAATTCTTTTTTAAAAAGTTTATAAAAAAAGTCATATTTGGGAGACACTGTCTGTGATTCAGTAGAAATTTAGTGCCACGGAATCCTAGGGAAATTTCTGAAAAGCAAATCTAGAGAAAGGGAGAAAAAGCAGGAAATTGAGAATATTCTGTAATCTGCTGCAAGATTTTCCTAATTCAGGAGAAAAAAGCCGTAGTCACTTGTAAGTACGTCTAAGAAAGCCATCATACTCTATATATGCTTCTTTCTACTTTTCTAAAATTTTTCCCTAAAAAGTAATTAAGCACTAGTGCTTAATTAGTTTTAAATGAGAGATTGCTCTGTTAATTTAGCCAAGAATAGGGAAGTTTCTTACTGTTTCTTTGCCAAACATTTTCAGTCAGAGTTATTAAAAGAAGAATCTAAAAAAGGGAAACTATGCAAGTGGAATTAAAAAAAATTTCAAATGTTATTGGGACAGTGTAAAATGATACGGAGTGATCAAATATCTGGAAACATTTGAAACTTTTGGAATGGTTTTAGTTTTACTTAGGGTATTGTATAGACACCGTCTTAGGTAATTTTTTAAGATATAGGATTTTAAAATTCTCAACTTTAATTTATGCATTTATAAAAGGAAAAGTGAAAAATAATATCTACCACCTAGAATTATAGTGAAGATTAAATGACATTGCGATATGTAAAAACTTTAGCTCAATGCCTGGCATACAGGTCAATACCAGATAAGTGATTGCCAAATGCAAATAAAATTCTCCAAACAAAATTATATTTTAATAGAGTGACTATAATATATGGACCCATACAAGCACATTTGAGAATGAATAAAGGTGCTATTCAGAATTACACCTGATATCATATGTATAAAACAGCCACGGTCATGTGTGTTTGTGTGTTTTACCAATAATCATTATCATAGCCAACAATAAGCTTTCTCTTTTTCAGAAACAAACACAAGACAAGCAGAGACTTGATTCAGTTGTATACCAGTAATTCATCAAAATGTCAAGAAATTATGTTTCTTAGGCTTATGATTTAATCAGAGGTTGTGTTTACTACAGTAAAAATCACCCAAGATTCTTCAAATAGGTCCACAAGCTAAGTTGGCTTATATCCACTCTTCTTATATATCAGAAAATTCCCCAAGATTTTACTGTCTGCCTGATTGAAGCTATTATGTGTTCCAAATGTTTTGAAACTCCTTGTTTTTTTTCTTTCCAGAAATGTCCGTGCAGTTAAGGTGCCTATGACTTCCAATCAGAAATTTAAATGGCACTTAATGAGAACAAAACATGTTTTCACTTGAGATGCAATTAAACCAACTTGGAGAAACAGGGTGTTTCTAACTAAGGTGAAAACAGCTGTGTTTATCAAGCTCCTCTTAATGATATTAGGATTTCTCTTAGAAACATTTGTTTAAGATATATCATTTTCTAAATTATGCTATTTTCATTACAATTTCTTTTAAGTCACATTGTTTCCTTAAAATACTGATCATGTATTAATAGACATTTATGAAGAGTTGTTTATAAAGAATTGTATGTAGAGGGTTTCCCGGCAAAAATTTCAGTTCATGACTAGATATCATTTATTCATGATTATGGTAATATTTTAATTTTTAAAATGCCTTAAGAAAGAAATAATTTATGCATAAATTTAAAAATTTTCCCAAAAGGCACAAATTGCAGATAATTTTCATAGTCTAGGAAAAATATTTCCATATGTTGCTCATTTTTTTCCATGCTTATTTGTATGTTTTGGCATTTTATAAATACAACCTACGTCTTAGTTTACTACATGGTGGCGTGACTTCCTGATGTTTTTCTAAAACCTAAAAAAAAGAATGCTTCCATTTTCACATTTAACATTTTGTCTTGATTTTCACAGTTTAGGTCCATAACATTGGGAAAAATAATAAATATTTTCTTATGTGTACCTAAATGCATATATACAAACAATAGAGGAAATACGCAATTTCCGAGGAAAATAACATTTGAAGACGTCATTACCAACAACAACAACAAAAACATTATTGCTGTTAAGAGCTTGACCTTGAAAGTATAATCCTAAGCTCCTCTGTTTAGAAGTAGCATGTAATCAGGATATGAAACTCTAGAAATTTAAGTAGCATAAGAGTGACTTAGATTACTTATGTAGCTCTAAGACACCTTAATTTTAGGCTAGATCTACATTGGGCAATTAGTTAAATGTTTTTATGGGTTAACAGATTCTAGTGAATTTAACTTGAATAGTTAACTGTGTGTTATTTTCTTCCTTTGATATACTCACAGAACAGACTTTTAGAATCATGTAGAAGCTGAGATAATCTCTTTTGAATTCATGTAGTGTTATTACCATTACAATTCTTTAATCCAAAATAATGATCTTAACTTTATCCAAAATAATTACCTTAAATCTGATACACTTAGCAATTTTAAAGAAGAAATGATTAGGATGTATCACAACTGAACACTATAAATTAACTAAACACCTAACAAATGAGCTCATTTATTATCCATCAAATATTTTCAATACACCTAACAGACCAAAAGTGCTTAATTCAGTACCAATGAAAGATATAAAATTTCAATAACGTAGAATCTGCCCTCAAAGAACTTAACACCTCTTTATGTATTAAATCTAATATGTATTCATTGTGAGGAAGGCAGATAGATCTTTGATCAGTGGCATTTGAGCTGTATACTCAGGCCTGGTCCTTATTTTCTAGCATTTGCAATGGGAGGAAGAAAGATTAGGTCTATGAATAATGTTAAAAATACTAATTACTTTTGTACTCCAGGCCATTTTTAACTAGAACTGTACGTAGAACTGTAATTTCGGCAGTTGGAGTTATTGTGCTAGTAAACAAACAGATGTCATTCTCATAACCACAGAAAGAAGACATTCTCTATACCAGCCCTTTGCCCCTTCCCCAGGAACTCAGAGAAGCTTTGAGAATGCATGTGCTAAAAGTGTGGCAAGGTGAGGATGGTCTCTGTGCTGAGAATGGGAGGAGGGTCTAAATCATGTAGGGCTGAAAAAAACAAAAAAACATGTAGGGCTGAAAAAAACAAAAAAAACATGTAGGGCTGAAAACAACAAAAAAAAACCAAAAACTTGAAAAAAACAAAAACAAAAACAAAAAAAAACCCTATTTAGTCAGATGCCAACATAGCAAACCCTAATTGGTAACTTGTCTGCATTTTTACTCTATTTCTCAAACTGGATTTGTATCTCCTCAAAGAGGACCACATTTTGGAGGACCTTTAAAAAAAATTACTAATAGGGGTGCCTGGGTGGCTCAGTGGGTTAAAGCCTCTACCTTCAGCTCAGGTCATGATCTCAGGGTCCTGGGATCGGGCCCCGCATCGGGCTCTCTGCTCAGCAGGGAGCCTGCTTCCCCTCTGTCTCTGCCTGCTGCTCTGCCTACTTGGATCTCTCTCTCTGTCAAATAAATAAATAAAATCTTTAAAAAAAAATTACTAATATAAGATTAGTTCCAGGCCTTGGAAGGGACTCTTGCAGGTATGGAGGGCTGAAGCCTAAGTTTTATTGGTTTTACCATTAATTCCACCATAGTTCTGATATTTTCAAAACATGGGAAGTGTGAATGAAGACATAAGCTTCTAATTAATATTAGTTCCATCATCACAGAATGGTGAGGTTAAAACATTTAGGGATAGCTCATGAGTGGCTTTGATTGGTGATCCGAGGTTCTGCTGACAGAACCGTGGGTGAATGAATGTAGTATAGAAAATTTTCTCAATGTATAGACCAATCTGAATAGTTCAGATCCCAATTCCAACATGTATTTCAGAATCCAACTCAACTTGTCAAAACTGTCTCACTGTATTCTTTTATTACCCATTTTACTTAGTCTCCGGGTTGATTTAAAGCCCTGTTATGTGATTGAGCATTCTGAGATTGTCCCAGGATTTGAAAAGTTTTAGAATATTTTGGTTTCTTGGAATTAGTTAACACATACCACGACTTTCACAGAACAATGCATTGGAGCCGAAGTGGCTTTAGGGAAATGTTTTATGATTTAATGAGGTTTGGGAAAGGAGATAAGTCATCTACTCGTAGTAACATAGTAAACCTTGCCGAAAGGAACTTTTTCTAAACGGCAAAGCTATAATTTCACTCCAGCTGATTTTGTGGACGTGAAACACTTTCCTCTACTTTCCTGTGTCCTAAAAGAAATGTCCATTTGGGTTATTCATACAGATCAAAAGATAAAAAAGCAAAAAAGGCAGAGTCAAACACACTCCTTACCCATGCCAAAAATTTTGCTGCTTCAGGACCATGGACCTTCCTTAGGAACATGAACACATTTCCCTGATGAATCCTTAGGCTATGATATATTTTTGACTTAAATTGTTAGTATTTATAGAAAAGTTCTTTATGTCCACCATGAACGCACACCAAAGTTTATATAGCATTCATCCCTGTGGCAGGTGCTTTATCTTACTGATTATCTTGGCAGAAAACATTTACCAAAAATATCCCTATGAGAGATAAAAACAAACCCTCACCCTCCAAAAATAGAAAAAAAAAGCCACAACTCTTTAGGTTCCCCCTTGGACCTGAGGAGAGGCTCATAAACCTCCTTGGAGTCCATCTGATGCCTGCGAGCCTGGCTGAAGCTCAAAGAAAGGGTTGGAGACCCTTTCAGAGGAGCGAGGATTGCTAAGTCGGGGCTCATCGGCTATCTGACAATTTCCAAATCAATTCCCTGCGTGCCTTGTTTTATCCTCCCCAAAACCAAGCTGTATAATCTAGGATGTAAAATATAATGTAAGAGGACATTCCGACCCTGGAAAGCACCTTGCGGACATCTTGTCAGTTACTGACTTCCTCATTTTACTGATGAAGGGAGTCCAGCCTGGGAAAGTGAAGTGGCCCCCACTCCCTACCCTCCTGCCCAGGTCCAGAGAGCTGGGGGGTGACAGAGCTGGGAGAGTCACCCCAGACACCAAACTGTCTTCTTCCTTGTCCCCCCCCCACATCCTGTGCTGTCTGAAGCATGATGTAAATTAAAATGTCTTTATAACTGCATGAGCTTTTTATCGCTGTGTCACCAATTACCCCAATCTTAGAGTCTGAAAACAATACTCATCTATTAGCGCTCAGTTTTGTCAGTCAAAGTCTGGACAATGGCATGACTGGGTCCTCTGATAAGGGGCTTACAAAGCTGAAATTGAGGTATCGACTGGGCGCTGTTCCAATCTGGAGCTTACATCTTCCTCCAGGATCAGTGAGGTTGCTGGCAGGTTTTAATTCCTTGTGGTGGTAGCACTGAGGTCCCCATTCTGCTGACTGTCAGCTAAGGATGGCTCTAAGCTTCTAGGGGCCACCCTCCATTCTTAGACAAGTGACTCTCTCAGTATATGACAGCAGCTACTCCAAAGCCAGCAGGGTGATCTTTCTCTTGGGAAAAGGCCCAGCCCTTCTTGTAGGACTTCACCTGATTAGGTCAGGTGAATGGCTTCACCTGATTAGGTCAGACCCACCCAGGAGGATCTCACTCTTCGTTAGCTCAAAGTCAACTGATGGATAACCCAATCACAAGAGTGGTATTCTATAATATCAGTAAGTCTCAGCCATACTCAAAGCAAGAGCATCAGGCAGGGTGTCTACACCAGTGGACAAGAATCTCGTAATCAGTATTAGAATTCTGTTTACTAAATGGGTAATATTCCAGTCATTCAAGTTCTAGTTTTCATATTTACCTCCTTTTTCCTTTATGCTGCCTCCCACTGAGCCACTTCAGAATTATCTGCCCTATACAAAAGCCAAAAACGGGTGATGAGAAGAGGTAAATTAGGAACAGTATGTGAAAACTTCAAATCCCTAAAAAAAATGTGACTTTTATTGGTTTTGAGGGCTGATGGCCTGGGGTAATCCAGAACTATCTATTCAGTAATTACCAAATCGTAATTCTTTTGGCATAAAGCTCCTTTTAGTGAAGTTGGCTTAGATTCAGAGATGTTTGGGGAAACCTAGCCTGGGTTGGCAGCAGCTGGGCGTCAGGGGACAGTGATAATGAGGAGAGGCGCCATATTCCTAGTGCCAACTCCAAACTGGACACTTGACTCACATGAGCCCATTTAATCCTCCTAACAGTGACCGGTTACAATAAGAATTATAATCCCCATTTTCCTGATGAGCAGACAGCTGTGAAGCAGGATCAGCATTCAAAGGTCTGTCTGACTCATTGGTGCTTTCTCATAGACAGCCTTCTGTTCCTCAGGTTTCTTTTCCTCAGGCTTCTGTTCCTCAGGCTTCTGTTCCTCAGGTTTCTCTTAGCCTTCTGTTCCTCAGGTTTCTTTTCCTCAGGCTTCTTTTCCTCAGGTTTCTTTCCCTCAGGTTTCTCTTAGGCTTCTGTTCCTCAGGTTTCTTTTCCTCAGGCTTCTCTTAGGCTTCTGTTCCTCAGGCTTTCATCCAGGCCCACAGCACAGACTGTGACCCTCAGTGACTCTCAGGACGCCTGGGCAGGGATTGGGGGAGAGTAGATGGGGCTGCTGAGGGACAAGCCCTCTCTGAGAGAGAGAGATCAAGCAATTGAGACATCTCAACTATATAAAGGGACTTTTTATTTCCCCCTTCCAGAGTTATAATGAAATTTCCAGAAACCTAAAGGAATGCTATACATAATAAATTCATTTTCCTTATAGAGGAATTTACAAATAAGGGCTTAGTTGATCTTTCTAATACCTCGTTATGGTGGTTAATGAGTAACAAGTGTTGATATTTTCATACCAATTTTGTTTGTTCGTGTGTGTTATATACGGCGAGATAAGGCACTGTATCGGTAAGCAAGGGACGGGCGCGGATTCAAGTGTACACAAATGTAGTGAGAGAAACCAAGTAGGGCTTGTTTGTGAATCCTGCCAACTTTGTAACTTTGGTTGAACGAGTCAGTGAAGATATAACTAATATAGAGCTTGGAAACGTTGGGCTACTTTGTTAAAGCCCCATGTATATTTGAGTGAAAAGTTAAATTTGGAAAAATCAAAAAACCTGTCAATGGCTGCTGACTCTGAAGTTGCATTCAATGTAAATCGTGAATTCTTTGCATACATTTAGAGTCTACTCATTTTAATATACATATACATATACATATGCATATGTTGGATGTGTGCTTTAAGGAGACACACGGATCACTCCTGGGGCATCCTCCCTGTGCAGCAGAGATAGACTTGAAAACAAATCATTAGAATAATGATTTATTCATTCGTAGGTGCTAAGCTGAAGGGAAGTGTAAGGAAGATGCAGGCGGCAGCCATGGTTGTGTTCTGGAGCATCAGGGAAGGATAGAAAGAAGAGGTGAGCTTTCACTTGGATCCGGAAGGAAGAGGGGAAGTCCACTAGGCTGAGGAGGGGAAGAAAGAAATTCCTAGTAGGAGGAAAAACAGAGTTAAAGGCACAGAAATGAGAAACGATCTATCCATTTTGGCATGACCAGAGTGCACCAAAGGCACAGGAGAAGATAGGAAAGAGGTTGCAAACGTACGCAGCACTTAGATTGAGAAGGACCTGGCTGTCCGCTACGGAGAAGTTTCCACTTTAGTGCAACAAGAATCTGATAGAGATATCACATAAGGATTGCCCAGATAATGGCTTACATTTTAGAGGATTAAGTCTGGGTAGTAGGAGGGAGGGTGACTGGGTGTAAGCGCAGAAACAAAAGAAGAGGACCTAGAAAAATTCAGTGACAGTGTGTCCTCGAACTTCGACTGAGGGAGAAGCCCAGGAGCTGGTGAGAGGGATCTAGAGGTGAATGTGCTGGAACTGGAGCTCCCAACTGGCTGGGATCAGGAGAGAAGAACTGGGAGAAAAACTCAGAATGTTGTCTAGTTTCTGATCCTAAGACGCATTTGTTTTGTTTTGTTTTTGATGGTGGAGGAAGGCTTGGGGATTACTAAACTGTTCATTTTGAGCTCATTGGAATATATATAGTAGTTGTATATATGTATATACACACATTTGTGAATTATCAACATTTGAGAGAGCTGACAGTGAGTGACATTTTTATAGGATTATCATGCAGTTAAGAAGAAAATGGTTATAAATACTGGGCCATGAGCCAGCCTTTGAAAGACAGGTAGAAAAAAAAAAAAAAGAATTCAGAGAAGGTACAAAGTTCCGCCATTGAGATATTATTCTGAGTCCCAGGAAAAGCTTTCAGTATTCCCGAGGCATAAGGACTCAAAAGAGAACACTTCATGTGCCAATTAGGAAGGCATTAATGAATTTTGAGGAGTTTCATCAGATTGGTGGTGAGTTGGGGGAGGAGGAAATGGATTCCTTCAGCTGGTAAATGAAAAGGAACTGAGAATGTTGGGTAGTAAAAGGAAAGAACAGGTCAAAAGAAAGTTTCTGTTATGGTTTCTTTGTTAGAATGGGGAAAGATAATGTCCCTGGGGGGAAAAAGAGGGGAGGGGGGAGATGGGGTGACCAGGCATAGAGATTGGCTGGGCGGGTACAGCAGTAGGACAGGGAGGGAAAGAATTGATAACCCTCTAGTGAAAATTTCTTAGATAAGAGGGGGGAAAAAAGTAATTTAAAAAAATGAGTTGAGAAAATATGAACTAAGTTCCTTCCATTGCACTTCTGAGAGGGAACTATATAGTTCCAGTACCCATAGTAGACATGCACTGACATAAATCTTAGCATATTGCTGGTTGCTTGGGGGCCTACTTAGGATTACGAAAATAAAAGGGAGACCGGATCTGTACCACATTCCGTGAGACCATCTTTCGGAAACAGCAACCACAGGAAAAAAAGATTGTGCAATTCCAAAGCAAGATAAATGTCACCTCTTTCTCTTCCTCCCTACAAAACCAGGGCTGGTTTGAGCCAGTCTCAACTGGACTGCCATATTTTTTCTATGTCCCAATATATCTGCTTTATAGGATCTCAGAGATTTCCATCAACTCTAGGATCAAAAAAAAATGTTACTCACAAATGCTAAGCCAAACATATTCTTAGATTTTTCAGTTTGATGTCTGGGGGTTCAGGATCACCCCCAGAAGTTCTCTGGACCCCAAAGGGTCCTACATACTGGTTAAGACTGTGGGCAAGACCAGAGTTTCCTACACTGTTTGAATTAGGTGGTTTCCATCTTGCACCTATGGGAAAGAGCTGGAACAAACCCAATCTTTATGATTAAGCAGAAAAGACAACATTTTCCATAAGAATGTAATCTTCTGCATGGTTGGCCACCAGTTATTTTTTGGACAGTCATTTGGTTTCTGTCAAGTTAGCTAATTGTTCTGCTAAATCATCTTTAAGAGATGACTCGCCTTCTTGAGTTGTTAATACTTGTGAAATTATTTTCCCAAATGAATGAGAATTGAAAGATAAGATATAAATATATATATATATATATTTAATACACACATAAACACACACACACACACACACACATACACACACAAGTTCCCAAATATATAGTGTGTTGAAAGTTGGTCTGTTGCAAAGTAACTCGAATTCTAGGCCTGGGTCCAGGGGTGGAGATGACTGTAACATTCCTCTGAGAACTTAACTCTTGGCTGTTAACCGAAAACTAGAAATCCCTAGTCAAATCAGATACGTGAAGCACTGGGCTCTAACTTGCTGAAAAAAAGGGGAGGAGGAGAGGGAGAGAATTCATGAAGATTAATAAGAAAGAAGAATTTATGTGGGAAAGAAAGAAAAAGAATGATTGTGATGTTATTATATTCCTGAGCCAGGTACAGAATTTGTGGGTCAGTGTTTCCCTTCATACAGCCCAGTTATCATCATGACATTGTGAAGTAATCTCCTATATCCTATAATCTGTTTTGGAAATGCTTTCCCCCAGGTGTCTCTTATGGGACATTCTGAGGCAAAGAGTTGATCTGTTAAATTACTCTTACTGCTCAAATATTTGAAGTACTAATTCATCACTCATGACATTGAATTTGTATTTTAACATCATTATAAATTTCACAGGGGTGAATCTTTTCACAACAATGAGTAAAGTGCCTCTTGAAAGGAAATTATGTTAACCTTGGAGTGGATCTTATGGGGTAATTCTTAAAAGACATGGATGCATCTGCTTCTCTCTCGGCTGTTACTCGGTATGCACACAAACTGAACCCCAAGTATGCATGGAGAAATCCCTTTGCATGTGCTGCACAGATACAAATGATGAGAAGGGAGCAAAATACTAGAGGATTAAAATGAAACTCAAAGTTCTAGTTCTAAGGTGGTTATGGGGAGCCACTTGCTGCAGGGGGACTGACTTACCACTGCTCTGCAAAATGAAAAATAATTTAATGGTGAGAACAACTTTATACTATCCCCAGCTAGAAAGGGGTCTTTAACCCTGTTAGCAATGCTGTGTTTGCAGGTTTTTATCCATTATCCTTTTGTTAGAACATTCCTGCTAAAATGTAGCTGTTTTATGGATCTCTTTGACCCCTCACAAGAATCCAAGGGAGGAAATGGAGCCAATAAATGTAATCTTGCAGAGGCAATTTAGGGAAAAAAGTCATTATCCTTCTTGGGTTTTACCCTTTCACAGAAGTCATCACCTCATCTCCTAAAGCATTGAGAGATTATACTGATAAGTCAAAATTTTTATTTTATGTGTTTGTTCTTGGAAAGGTTTATTTCAACAGAAGTTATCCCAAAGCATCCCACTTAGTATCAACGTCATTACCATTCTAAAATTTGGTCAAATATACCTAAGTGCATATACCTACTGTATGTATAGTCTTATATACATATGGAAAGTCATTCTATTTTTCCTCATTTATCCACCAATTAACAAAATGTATGTAATTGGCTATGATCAGAAGAGATGTAACAAAGAACATGACATTGTCAGTCTTTGCCTTCAAAGAGATTAATGTCCAGAGCAGATCGTTGTTTAAAAAAAAAAAAATCACAAAAGCAATGATATAGTAACAGACAAGAAGAAATGTTACAAAGCAGATGCAAAAGTATGATAGGAAATTAAAACAGTTTTCAAAGAAAGTGGACAGTTTTTTCTAAGCAAGTGAAATTCAGCTGAAGCCTGAGAGATAAGTGGAATTAAGCAAAGTGGGTTGGTTGTGGAAAAATTCAGGCAAAAACAGCAGGTACAAAGGAACTGGGGCCAGATTTAGAGGCATGTTGCAAAGAGGCCTCTTTGAGGCAAGGAGAGGGAGGGAGGAAGCATACTCAGAGAAGGCTGGAGTCAGGCAGGACCTGGTCCTTCAAGGGCATTTGATAGGATTGTGGGAAGCAAAGTTGGCTGGGCTAGATTTGCATTTCAAAAAGACTTCTCTGACTACTTAGGTGCCAAAATAACGAGAGGGAACAAGAGTCCAGGTAGAAAAGCTTTACTATGGTCAAGGCAAAGAAAGTATGAAGGCGTGGATTTGGGTGGTAGTTAATGAAGAGGGATAAAAGAAGACTGAAGTCAAAATGACAGGCCGTGGGGAGGGACTGGACGCAGAAAAGGTGTCAAAGATAATTGTAGAGTAGATGATTAGTAATTGATTGATAGAAGATGGTGATATCAGAAGCAGGCTTTTTATATTCATTCTACTCTATTTAAATTCATTCTATGCAAAACCAGTGCTTATCAGATGCAAAGCTTGGTAGTGGGAATCTAATGGATAGCAAGAGGAAAAAGGTATACACAGGTTACATAACCTCTGTTTTATAAGCTCGCATTCAAATATAATGTTTCTCATTCCCAATAATGGAAAGAGAAAAACAACTACATATCCACACACACATATATGTACACACACACACACACATAGACGTGTACACCCATCTTTGTCTGTGTATGTATAGGCATACATATATGTATATATAAATTTGAGGTATTTGTATCACATGCACATCTGAATTAAGTACCTGTTGCAAGGGGAATGAGGAAGATAAAGGTAATTAATTACTGTAATTAATTAATTACTGTGGAGGTAAGGAAGAGAAACCAAAAAGTTGCCCAAAACTATGTTCTTAAAAGAAATTAAAATGTTTCAAAAACTATCAAGTCTTCTTCTTAGAAAAAAAAAAGTTTTTATTTATTTATTTATTTATTTGAAAGGGAAGTCACAAGTCAGAAGGAGAGGGAGAAGCAGGCTTCTCCAACATGGGGCTTGATCCCAGGACCCCAGAACCAACCATGACCTGAGCAGAAGGCAGATTCCCAACCAACTGAGCCACCAGGTGCCCTGAAAACTATCGAGTCTTCTATCTGCACCTTACTCCAGAAAAGATTTATGATGCTGGCCCTGTTTATCAAATAGAGTCCATGAAGAGAAATTGGGCACTAATATTGAGCTATAAAATCCATTTTTAATATATGATGTATCCCTACAGTCATGCACAAGAGTAATCTTAATAATAACAGTAATCATCTGTGGATACAATTCTAAAAAAATCACATAATATGCATAACAACATAAGTGTAGATTCTACTTAATATTGTTTGAACCTGGCAGTTTTATGTTGTTGGTTTTTTTTTTAAGATTTTATTTATTTGACAGAGATAGAGACAGCCAGAGAGGGAACACAAGCAGGGGGAATGGGAGAGGGCAAAGCTGGCTTCCTGCTGATCAGGGAGCCCCAGGCAGGGTTCCATCCCAGGAGCCTGGGATGATGACCCTGAGTGGAAGGCAGATGCTTAACGACTGAGCCACTCAGGCGCCTAGTTTTATATTTGTTTTTGGGGGGGATTCTAAACTCACAATTTTGTTATCAAGCTGATTCTCTTCATAGCAGACAGACTATGATTTGTTAGCAATTCTGTCAAGTATTTGCCAAATGTAATGGAGGACAGCTTTCCAGTCTTGCCAGGGCATCTTGTGGGTCAGAAGCCTTTTGTTTACCAAACCCAACTTGCATATTGATTCTAATTGTCTAACCAGACATCCAGGACAATTGCTCATCTGTGAATTCTTAAGGCTCCTTTCATCACATTTTCCTCACCGGATTGTCTTTGCTTGTTTCAGTTCTGTGTGTATTCCTTTTGATAGCTTATTAATGTCTCCTATTCATAGGGAGAGTAGTATCTAAACTCTAAGATAGTATGCACTTGTTGTTTACCATTGCTATAACGTTGCAGGGGGTGGGATATGTTTGCAGTTGCCAGCGGTGAAACTACCATGAAGCTAATAAACTTCAAGATCTCTCACATCCTAGGGTCCTTTAAAGTTCTTGGATTTAAGTTTGTATTTTTAATGTTATTGGGTTTTTTTTTTTCCCCTTCAAAAATAGCCCCCAAATTTTATGAGCCTGGGGCCCTGCAAAACTTTCTTGGCCCTGTTTTCATTTGTATTATAATAACTTTGTTTTTATGCCTCTTTCACAGTATTTTAACTTCATGAGAATAGGGACTTTTTTTTTTTCTATTTCTCTACTATCTAGCATTTGGTTCAGTAGGTGCTTGATGACTGAATGAATAAGTCAGGCTCATTTAGTGGTTGTTTTGGAGCTGATTCTGATGAGTGAGATTTTCTTTCGTATTCATGCATCTTCATTAATGCCAACTTTGTTGCGAAGTTTTTTTTTTTTAATTATCTTAAGTTCCTCTATTTTTAAAAAGTTAAAAGTACCTATTTAATTCTAAATTAAATTCCCATTACTGTCAGTATGCACATAATTTGCAAAAACTACAATCTATCTTCACATGTTGATGTTCTTTCATTTTATTTATTTAATTTCTTGGAAATTAATTAGTTTCCAAATGGGAATTACTGAGATAAAGGGCATATTTGGGTAGCTTTGTAGATTCTAAGAGTGCTTCTAAAAGGTAAGCCTCACCAAAGAAAAATGTTATGGCACAGGATTGCATTTATTTTAAGTTGTCATTTAATATAAGATGTCCATTTTGTCTTTATTTCTCAAGTTGCTTATTTATAAATTTCCACTCTATTTTTCGGGAGTTGACAAATGTTGACAGTTTGACATATGTTACTTGAGAGCTGATAAAATCTCAATGATACATACTCTAGGAGCTAAACAATACATAACAAATTAGGAAAATTATACCATGAAGATATGTCATCATTCCTAAATTAATTCAGGTTCATATTTTGATCCTCAAGAAAGTGAAAATATTCTTCTTCCTTTCTCCATCCTTTTTTTCCCTGATCATTTCTAAGTTTTTTTAAAAAGGAAACAAAACAAAATAACAACAACAACAACAAAAAAAAAACTGTACAAAATCATTTGCCACTTCCTGGACCACAGAGATGAATAATTTAAGGACAATCTCAGGCTCTTGAAAAATCTTATAAATATTTTAATTATCAAAGAAATGGACTTTTATTTTATTAACCTTTTATTAATCATAATTAATAGAATAAAATAACCCTCCAAAATTTAACATTAAATAACATAAAGGATAAAGACACATTTAAGCAATGAATCAGTAGAAAACAAAGTTTGGACTTTGTCATACATTTTCTGACAATTCAGCGGCAACTGACAACTAAAATGTGACTCCCAAATCTAAACACAGTCCTAGGAAGCCCCGTCATCCAAATGCCTCTTCATCATCTTTCTTAAATGTTCTTTCAACATTTATCATTGCAATTTTCATCCTCTTTGTTCTCTCTCTCTCTGTAGCACTTCAAACCAAAAAAAGAACAATTATTGCATGCTCACTTCTACTCAGCTTCCTCCCTTCATTTTCCCTAATTCCCCAGACCAGAGTATTTCCGTAGGAACCTTGTTATTATGTCATGGCCACCATGTTTTACTCTAAAGCTCCTGCATCAGCAACCATCTCCTGTGGTCCTTCATTCTCACTTTGGGAAGACTGTCCACTAGTATTACAGATTCCTTCAAATGGAAAATTATGATGAAATTGTAGGCTCTTCCATTATCCTCACTGCAAAATTACTATAATAAGGAATTAATAAGCTGTTTGAAAAGTAAAACATCTAGACCCAAAACAAAGCTGACTGATAGTAATCCCATAGGTAAGGGTTTTGACTACTGCCATCCTTTAGTTTGGATAGACCCAAAGCTTTTTATTCCAGGATACATTTTTGCTTTATATTCTTCAATTCTAAAATAAGAATGCATTCGATAACATTTATCCATTGTATAAAAAGTCTGTAAAGGGTCTTATATCCTGGAAAAAAGTACCTTTTTTTGAAAGGGCTCCTTTTTTTCCTGAATTTTGCTGTTCCCTTCTTGTTGAGCAGTGGCCCCTCCTGGGAAAACAGAGCTATTTCAGCCAACATTCAGATTTCATTTTACACTAGACTCTGTGGAATATTACAGTGCTATTCAGGTTTATTCATAATCTTTCCCCCGATTTTATAGCCTGGCAAAATTTATATTTGGTGTTTGTTGAAGGGTCATCAGAAGATACCTGGACATCAAACTTTTTTTCTTTCTTTTTAAAAATGTTTTATTTATTTGACAGACAATGATAACAAGCAGGCAGAAAGGCAGGCAAAGAGAGAGGGGGAAGCAGGCTCTCTGCTGAGCAGAGAGCCAGATGTAGGGCTCCATCCCAAGACCCTGGGATCATGACTTGAGCCTAAGGCAGAGGCTTTAACCCACTGAGCCACCCAAGCGCCCCCATCAAACTTTTTCAAAATAAATAATGATGGCAATACTGCTAAGATATCTCTCAGCAGTTCTTACTATGCTGCAGATTAAACAAGAATAAAATTCTTTTTATTTTAGGATGTTTTAAAATGCATGTTTTTGACCCCTCCCTTCCCACACATATAGCAAGGGGGCACTTCAGATTTCATCTTTCTTTAAATGGTGGCAATTACAATATATACCGAGAAGTCAGGAAGCATGGAATACTTCGGTTAGCATGAGCTCTAGAGAATGGTAAATCAGGAGCAAGTCCCTTGTAAGTTGGAAGTAAATATCACCTATGGTAATTCATATTCAGCTCTTCCTGACCACGGCGGGAGTCTATCGCTGAATCAGCTAACTAATTAGTCTAACGCTAAATTAGCGTTCTGAGTTAGCCACAGCTGTGATCTAACTAGGAGGATGTGTTCTTTTCATGATTCTGGATCATTCCGTGGTGTGGATTACTCTGGCCTCTAACTTCTGTCCTTTGCAACAGCGTGTGCCAACATTTTTCTTGATTTTACTGCTCTTTAGAATTCTCCACCAGAGGGAGGACAAGGAAAAGAGAAGCAGGTCTCACTCGCAGTCTGGAGGAAAGTTTGAATCCAACGAAGCTGGCGTTAATGAATTAAAGCGCTCTAGCCCAAATCTACCCCTCCCTGCTTGTTTTCTCACTGGGCAGGAATTGAGTGACCCCCCACCCATAGTCCTCCCCCAGCCATTGCAGTAATTTTATTGTTGATCGTCTTTTAACGCAGGTTTTATCAATTCCTTTGAAAATCAAGTTGTAATGAGAGAGTGAGTTTAGGACACCCTCTCTGAAGAGGCTAGATTATTACTATTTTTTTTTTAAAGCTAACGATGAGAATTATGATAGGCACGTTGTGAAACACGCGAACGCAGGATACACACACATTTCACGGAGCAAATCTGGGAAGATGGTGCGATCTGTCCATCGTTAGGGTTCCCTGCGCCCTTCCTGTGTACCTGGAACAGTCTTACACCCGTATTCCCTTGCACTTGGTTTGTCTTTGCCCTACGCGTGTGTGGGACTCTCACTAAAGTAGGAAAGGAACGAACCCCAAACTCTCCTGGAAAAAAGGCATAAGTTCTCCTCCTTCCCGAGGGTTCCAGAGCCTGAATTGGGGCCGGGGGCAGGTGTCAAGAGTTCCAGACTTTCTCTCCAATGTCTCTCCGCACTGCTGGGAACCGAGCAGACCTCTGAGGCTGCCCGGCAGCGGAGGAGAGCGAGGAGTCCCCCCTGGGTCCCTTCCTCGGTCTTTGAATCTCCCGGGGCCGCCCGGTTGGCTTCCCGCGACGGCGGCGGCGGCGTCTCCGCGCAGCTTCCAGCGACCCCTGTCGGGGCTTCCCGGCAGCCGCGCCGCGCGCCGCCGCCCCCCGCCCGGCCAGGCTCGGGGAGGGAAAGGGGCTGCTCCCGGGAGCGCCGAGCCCAGGCTCCTCCCGGTGGCGTGTCCGCGCCTCGGGGTGGGGGTGTGGTGGGGAAGAGGGAGGGGGCGAGGCAAGGGGAGGGGGAGAAGGAGGCGCCAGTCTCCAACCTGCGGGCGGGAGGTGGGTGGCTGTGGGGCAATTGAAAAAGAGCCGGCGAGGAGTTCCCCAAAACTTGTCGGAACTCCGGGCTCGCGCGGAGGGCAGGAGCGGAGCGGCGGCGGCTCCTGGGCGATGGGAGCGCGGGCAGGACGGTGAACGCCTCTCCCTCCTCGGGCTGCGAGCGCGCCGGACGGACGCCACCGCCGGAGCCGACAGCGCCGGGCCCCAGCGCGGCGGGAACCGAGGACTTCCCCGGGCGACAGGAGCAGCCCCGAGAGCGAGGGCGACCGGCTGAAGGAGCGAGCGCCAGCCCCAGGTGGCCCGGACCGCACGCCGCGTCCGCGCCGCTCCCCGCAGGCGACAGGAGACGCCCCCGCGCCGCGCCGCGCCAGTGCCGCAGCCCGGCCGCGCGCTCTCTCCCTCGAGGGACAAACTTTTCCCAAACCCGATCCAAGCCCTCGGACCAAACTTGGGGCGCGTCGCCTTCGCCGGCAGCGGTCCGCGCAGAGCGTGCGTTTCTCGGGCGAGATGTCCGAGCGCAAAGAAGGCAGAGGCAAGGGGAAGGGCAAGAAGGACCGAGGCTCCGGCAAGAAGCCCGCGCTCCCCGCGGGCGGCCAGAGCCCAGGTGAGTGCGCAGCGCGGCGCGGCTCCGCGATCCTCTTCCTCCGCTGCCGTCGCCTCTCCCTCGGCTCCCCGCGCCCTGCGCTCCGGGCTCCTGGCGCTGCTCCTGGGCGTCCTCCGAGCCGGGAGGTTCTGGCTCTCGGTGGGGCCGCCCCTCACCTGGGCGCGGGGCCTCACCAGGGCGCCCGCACCCCGCGCGTAGGGTTGGGGGCCGCCGCCGCGACCTGCGCCCTCCGAGGGTCCCGGTCGCTAGCGCTCCGTGGCTCGGCCTTTTCCTAGCGCCCCGCAGCTGAGCCCAGCCCGGGAGCCGGACCGGAGTGCGGGAGCGGAGGCTGGGTGCGCGCTCCTTCGGCGCCAGGGCTTTGCACGGGCCCCGTCTGCCCTCTAGCGAGAAAAGCGGGAACGGGTCTCCGCTTGGCGTGCCTGGCCGGTTTGCAAGAGCCGGGTGGTCTGGGGAGAGGCCCCGGGAGCTGGTGCGAGGCTGGGCTTGGGGCGAGCGGTGTGCAGGGTCGCGGTGTGTGCGTACGTGCACCCTGGTTCAGCCCTGAGATACTGGACCTCAGGTCAGTTGAGAGGGATTCCTAGAGATCAGCGAAGCAGATAAAATCTAGCCCAGTGCCAGGAACCAGGTCGGCTCCAAATAAGTTCTCAAACTTTAAATTTAGCAGTTCTGTTTTTCAGGACCTCCTTGATAAATACGATTAATTTATGTTCCCAAGGGGTTCCCAAAAGCAAAGTTTATCTACATTTCTGAACCCAGCTGCTTACTGGTTATATAATAGGATGAAGTGGCAGTTGAGGCTTTCTAGAGACAAATCTTGTATTTAATAATCAGAACACGGATGTGATTGACGGTTTCACCTTAGATTTCCCTAAGAGGAGCTGACCCTTTTAGATAGTGTCTTGAATCGAGCAAGCATCTCGAATAAATACTTGCTGATGAGAGAGTGAAGAAGATGCTTAAAAAAAGAGAGGAGAGGGTGCAGTATAAGGGCTTTTTTCCCCTGTCTCTGCAGTGCCCAGTTGTTCATTGATCCAGAACCCTTAAGTCACTTAAAGCATCCCCCAGCACATTTTATAAAGCACTTCTGAAAATTTAATTCACTGGCACTTGGTAATACTGTGGCTGAGAAGATAAGCGGAAAGATTTGTCTGTTCCTTGTAGGAAGAAAACAAGATTTGCTTAGTCCTTTTATTGGCATCGCTGATAGCATTTCAGAACCTGACTTACTGGCAGGGACCTTCCACAGGTTTTGAGCAAAACAGAAATTGAACAAAGAGTAATTGTTTGGCCACTGACCATTGCTGTGCATGCTTGTATAATAAGATACTGCTGATCAGATTCACCTTATTTACTTCGTGAGGGCATACTGAGATTGTCTGTACTTTTACCCTGTGTTTTGGAGACAAGGTATGAAATGGGGAGCCAAATTAGCAACCTCTGTGAGTGACTTTATCGGCTGTCCTTTCAAAAGTCATCGTGGTAAGTTAAAAAGACCTTGGATGGAATCCAAACTGTAAAGTTGTAGGCATTTGCAGGGACATTTAGGTGTTCCCCTGTCCTGCCCATGAACTCTGCCTTCAGAAGTTTCCGTGGTCCTCCGTAGGTGGTCTGATGACTTAAGGAGGAGCACTGGTTTGAAGTGGCATCCTTTTTAGGTAACAGGTTTGCGTTTTGTCAAGGGTTTATAGCAGCCGTGCCTAAGCGTAGACATTTCAGATAAGCAGGTAGATTTAAGAGCAAGCAGGCATTTCTGTGTCCTGCAGATCTTATCTACGAGGTGGGCAGCTGTGTTGTGACTACGACCTAATGTTCTCCCTTGACACCGAGTTCAGTAGCTTCCTCAGTGACTCTCATTCTCTACTCTAGTTCACAGCGGTGATTTCCTCTAAACCACATGGACTGGTGTCTTTAAATGACTATTCTCTTTTACTGTCTTCTTGACATGCACTTGGCTCTAGGTTCGTTCACAGTACATTTATCTCCCTTTTCCGTCAGGTGGTCCTCATCTTTGGAGAGGAAACTTTTACCTCTTCCAGGGCACCTTGGAGGGGGTAAAAAATTCTTTCAATCACATAAACCACTTAAGAATATTGATTCTTCGATTGATTTGAAAAGAATGGCCATCTCGAAACCAGCTCTATGTGAAAGCACGCGACATTAATAGTATTGCTTTCAAATCACGTTTCTCTCCTTGTCATTTTCCTCATAATGGGGCGTGTCAGGGTCCTTGTCCCTATCTGAGGGAAATAAGTAACTGACAGGCATAATGGCTTGTGGGAGAAACTCACAGCCCTGTTTCAACTTTCTTTGTACTCAAGTCCTCAGGCATCCTCCCAGGAATGACTTCTGGTGCCATGACTATAGTGCTGCCACTTAACATGCCAGCCCCGATGAGGACCTGGGAGCACACCCAGCTGGTCAGGAGCTCCTGTGTTCGTCTCCTATGGTCCCATGTTTCCCCCTTGCTTAAAGTGGCCACGGAAACTGCTAGATGTTGCACATGCAACCGCCCAGCTTCTCTTTGGATGTTATTACATTACTTCACGACAGTCAGGGGAGATATAATACTGAGATAACAGCCTCTCAGCCCCGCAGTGCGGTGTATTATATGTAGAGGCATAAACACATCTGTCGGAGGGAAATTTTCAGGGGAAAAAGGCTTCTTTAACTTTCATATGACATGTGTGACTGATATGTGATACATACATGGCTATGTTGCATAGCATCCACATTTTTATACAATTAACTGAATATTGAGTTGCACACTATTGGGGCTGCAGATGTTCAACAGAATTATCTATTCCATAATAATGGCTCTAATAGGTCCTAAGCCCCTGGGCTCATTGGTTCCTCTTCTTTGCTCAAAATAAGCAACCTCAGCAAATCCTGGACTTTGTAACACAGATCCATGTAGTACCAGGGGCCCTGTAATATCCTGGGCCTCCTAGATTCTAGACCTCCCATATCCACCCTCTTATTGATTTAGCTCAACAAACTTCCTATCAAAGCCCCAATGACAAAACTAGAGTTTTCTTCTGTTTTGTTTGCTTTGCTCCTATGGCTCAGAACTTCCTTTATGAATTTCTATTTGCTGATATGTTTTTCTTCAAAAAAAAAAAAAAACCCACAAAAGATCCTCCCCCCCTTTTTAAAAATAACCTGGAACAAATTCATTATCAAGCTAAGCCACGTTCTGGAGCTATTGGGTCTCCCTGCAATCTTGGCAGAAGGGGCATTTTTGACTACATCTAAAACTTAGTATAGCAAATGGGGAGCAGTAGTTTGTGTGCTCCCTGGATGACATCACCCACCTGTTTCTTTAAGTGGCTCCCGAGAGTGAAGTGCTTGTAAACATTCTTGGATGTAAAGTGTGCTGTCACTAGCAGGGCGGTGTGTATTTACAGAGCAGGAGGAATGTCCAGTGATCTCTTTCAACCTGGTTACTTCTGGCCACTGACCTTCTGTAATTACTCAAAACACTAAGTTTTATTTATAGGATGAAATGGGATTTCTTTTGAAGAATTATTTTGAAGCAGAAAGGGAGGGAGAAACTTGGGATCTTATTCTCATACCTGCAGAATGATAAAGTAGTAACTGATGGAAGAATGAGGAGAAAAATAAATATATGTAGATAACCAGGAAGCATTGAACAAGTATGAGAGTAGGGGAAACCTGACTCGATGCAGGGCACTATACTGGAGGCTTTTATATTTTTTTAATGAGGGACCTAGTATTTATTAATTATCGTAGCATGTTCTAAGAGGTACTTTGTATATTTTGTTTAGGAAGTATAAAAATGCCTAGCTATCGGACAGCAAGGAGCAGGTTGCCTAGTTCTTAGCGCTATAGCCAGATTGCCTGGGTTTCAATCCTAGTGCTGCCGTTCCTTAATGGTCTTATGAGAAAGTTATTTAATCGCTCTATGCCTTGATTTCCTTATTTGTAAAAAATTGCACAACATTATTGTTATCAAGAAGTAATTATGAGGCTTAAGTGAGATAATTCCTGGAAGCCTTGTAAACAGTGCCCAACATGTAGTAAGCGCCCAATAAATGTTAGCTCTGTTTATAAAATGACTTCAGAAGCAAATTGTCTGTGTTTTTGCAAGGGTATTTGACATCATTTTCAAAATTTACCTTTTATGGTAAAAAAATAACTCCATACCGGCTTTAGATTAGAGTGAGTATAAATATTAATATCTACTACCTGTAAATATAGAGAAAAGGGGATACGTCAAATACGATAACCGCACATATGTATGATGAAAACGGTCCTGAATTCAGTCTAAATATTGAAAGTAGAGTGAGGTGCAGCATAATTTTATCTCTGGCAGAAAAACGTTGAGGTTTCAAGCTATGAGAAGATTTTGAAACACGACTCCTTTTCTGGCAACACTTAAGAGTTGACGCTCAAACCTCACTTTATTATATAGACTGTATAATCTTCTCTTTGGGGACCAGTACAAATCGCAGCATTTGAAAAGGAAAGTGTGTATGAACATTTTCTTTGTTATCTTTTTATCAAATGTAACAATCTCTTGCCAGCAAAGAGCCCAGAATTGAGTGCAGGTGTTTCCGTATATAAATAAATAATGGACATGGGGAATCCATACTTCTCACTGTCTGTTTTCTCCCCTCCTCGCCAGAATAGTTGTATGTAGTGTTTAAGTTCCAGGAGTGTGATGCTTCCCAAATCAGCACTTTATTAACATTCTTGAAGTAACACGTTAAATTTGGCGTTAACCAAGTCCTGAGAGTTTATCATGTTCTATCAGGACAAAAGAGAACAAAGTGAATGTCAGTATTTGGGGTGAGTGATTTTATTTGCCCAAAGACAAGTAAATGGACTTCTCATATTTTAGTTAACCCTAGGGCTTTCCCCTTCATAAACAGAAAATACAAAAAAATTAAATCAGGTACTATTGACCTAAATCCTGGTTCATTTTAACCAGAGGAAAATATGCTTAATAAGGCACATAAAAATGAAATTTCCCCAGAGGCACAAGTGATGTTTTGGACCCACACTAATCCTACACATCCTAATCATAATCCTATGTATGTGTTCTTGTATGAATTTTAATAGATTCTTTTAAAAGTGAACTACCAAAATGCCAATAGATGTCAGTGTTTGTTGCTTTAGAAAAAGTAAGGTGTTAGAAAAAAAAAAAAAGAGCTTAATTTGTTCTCAGTTTTAATAAGCTAAAGCTGGATGCTCTGAGAAGTTTGATAAGTATTAGGACCCTGGTTAACCTTCTGTGCTTAAAGAAAATGTCTTATTTTCACATTCCACTCTTCTAACTATTAAAAGATGCCTCTGCAATAAATTCCTGAAAGAATTCAGAATGTAGGCTGAAAATACACGCATCAGCACATTTTTTTTTCTGTTTTAAAACGACGCAATTGTTCGAGAATGTTACATCTTGTATTTCTTTTGCATTATTCAAACTAGAGCTTAATTATGCATCCGTCTTATGTCACCTTGAGTAAGATGGAACACGTACATTTTCAAGTCCAGCTCAAGTGAGGTCTGTGGACTGCGGCCCCTGGAAGGCCAGCTATGACCAGAATTTTCTTTCTTCCTTTGCCGCTGTCACCTTCCTGTGGCCTCCAGAGGGTGCTCCAGGAGCATCACATTGCTATTCCCCAAAGAATGTCTCCTTTCTGCTTTTCTTGAGTTTCTTTGATATTCTGGGCAATCTGTGGGGAAGAGAAGGGCCCTGATTTCATCAGAGTTAGCTGCCTCAACTGGCATTTGTTTTCCACTGAGACCAAATAGCCTGAACTCACGAGGAACTCTGAGTGGGAACATTGTGGTACATCCTTCTGATGGTGATGATGCCATTGTCACTTGCGGGGCATGTCTGTGAAATTAATGTTCACTAGCACTTGTGCCTCGGAGAACCTAGCATCTCACAAGCACCCTTCAGTTGCCCCTTACAGCAATTCCTTTTGAATATGTTCGGAGACCTCAAAGTGATTTAGTCATATTTAAAAAGGTTCCCCATGTAAGCATCTGCCTTTGGCTCAGGTCATGATCCCAGGGACCTGGGGTTGAATCCCGCATCGGGCTCCCTGCTCAGCGGTGAGTCTGCTTCTCCTTCTCCCTTTATCCCTGCTTGTGATCTCTCTCTCTCTCTCAAATAAATAAAATCTTTAAAATAAAATGAAATAAAGAGTTCCCTATGGCATGAGAAATATAATATTTGAAAACATCAAATTTGAACAAAGGATTGTTACTAACACATCTGCTCTCATTTCTTCACACTGTTTCCTCTGCTCCTAGCTAAAATTGTTGAAGAAGCCTACTGTGATTGAGGTGCCCGTTTTTGAGAATAGGTAGGAAAGATTGAATCCGTTGGATCATGGGCTAATGTTGTCACATGGTCACCAAGTCCCTATTCCTTGCTCGTGCTTGATCCCACGCAGCACGGGTCATCTTCAGCTGTGTTCCCCTCCTGCCCTTTTCAAGTGTAGTAGTACTGCTCTTCATGTTTCTTAAACCAGACAGGTATTACTGGGGCACCTGGGTGGCTTAGTTGTTTAAGCAGCTGACTTTCGATTTCGTCTCAGGTCATGATCTCAGGGTCATGAGATCGAGCCCTGTGTTGGGCCCCATGCTCACTGTGGAGCCTGCTTAAGATTCGCTCTCCCTCTCTTTCCCCAAGTGCACAAATGTGCAGTCTCTCTCTCAAAAAAAAAAAAAAAAGTAATTACTAATGGAAAGTAGCCTTTGCTCAGCCGCAGTGTCCCAAACCTTTCATTCCACAGCTTCATCAGGCAGACAGCTGGCTCCTTGGGCAGCTGTTGAATTTTAGTTTCAATGATGTGAGAGTCAGGGAATGTTTTATTAGGTTAGGAACCACATGCACTGGTCCCTTTTGTAGATTATACATGACTAACTATTGTCAGTGTTCTGTAGTTTGGTATTTGGTTTCTCTTTTAGTTGTTTGGCTTTATGCTTTATGTGTGATTTTAAATAATATAGTAATGACAACTTTGAAAGAATTCTTCAAAGTCGGTAATTTAAAAAGGTTAAAAGTAATAGATAAAGGAGTCCAGGCTAGAAAATCATTGAACCAATGGCATTTTTCTCCAATACATATGATATCCATAAAAAGTGAATTCAGCATAAAGTCACACTGTCAGGGCAACTAGCATTTCCCCTTGGAGAGAAGCATAGCACATTTCTACCATGACGTAGAACTTTTATTTATTTATTTATTTTTGACCTGTTAGAAAACCATTATCTTGCTTTCTCTTACCCACCTTGTTTCTACAGAGATTATAGAGATGTGAGGAGGAAATCCTAGTGAGTGGTCAATAATTTAATGAGCCACTAGTGAGTGGCTTTATTTTATGAGATAATATGACAACAAAAATCTTCGCTCAGCTTCATAGTACTAGAGCAGCACAATTTTTCTAGTATTTTAAGTAACTGAATTTTATTGTCAAGTGGAAATGCATCTCATTATGAGTGGCCTATATTGCTTTATAAGTACGGTTAAATTTAGATAAAGCTGGTTTTTAAGAAGTGTGTATATTTGTGTTTGTGACTGTAAGGCATCTGTTTGTTATATATAACCTCGTAGTTGTAGAGACAAATTGCAATTTTAAAGGTTATGGCAGCTCCTTAGCTATTCCGTCGTGAATCTAAAACCAATCTTTAAAAGGAAATGTCTAAATTCCAATTTGGAATGATTTTTTTTCCAGAACACATAAATCTTACAAATATAGTGAAATGTTTTGCATACCGAATGTCTTAAACTTAAGGACTCCAGAATTGAAACCTGAAATTCCTACACGTTTTGTGGTTTTTTTTTCCAAAACATAGAATTCAACCTTACATAAAAAGTTTGAATACTAATTATATATAGAAACATTTCTCTATTAATGCCCTAAGGTTTTATAACTTAAAGTTTAATTTTCAGCCATGTAGTAGGCCATTTATTTAGGAATTTTCATTCATATATAATAGCAATTATAGTTATAATCAGCAATAGTTGATTAAGAAATGCATTCAAAAATCAAAGAGAAAAAAAGCGAGGGAGATAGTCAATTTTCCAAATATTTAAAGGAAAACAAATGTTCATGAGAGGAGGGCTTTCTTCTATGGAGATCAATGTATGTGTTGCTATTTAATGTTTAGAAATACATGCGCTTTGGGGGCGCCTGGGTGGCTCAGTGGGTAAAGCTACTGCCTTCAGCTCAGGTCATGATCTCAGGGTCCTGGGATCGAGTCCCGTATCGGGCTCTCTGCTCAGCAGGGAGCCTGCTTCCTCCTCTCTCTCTCTGCCTGCCTCTCTGCCTACTTGTGATCTCTCTCTGTCAAATAAATAAATAAAAAATCTTTAAAAAAAAAAAAAAAGAAATACATGCGCTTTGTGATTCGAATGTTCTTTCTGTTCTTAAGTTTATCAGGACTTAGAAGGGTTTCTGGTTGTCCTTGAACTTGTCTCTTTGCCCCTCTCTGCATCTTACTCCTCAGACTTTCTATCCTGGTGGAGGACAATTTCAGAAGAAGAGGATTTGTACCTTACTCTAATAGTAGTTGATGGAAAGTCGGCTTGAAGATAAGGGAAGTGATTTCGGACACAGCACATTAGTTTTCTGGCTACAATGGGAGCATTTGTATTATGTTTCACATGCTTGAGTCTATGAAAAAGCCTGTTTTTTTGGAGCTTCCCTTTTCCCCTCCTTCCCTTTCAAACTTGGAAAGTGTACTTTCCAGTTAGGAGTTTGAGTTTGTGCTATATAGTAAAGGTTATGGATTTTTTAATTTTTTATTTATTTATTTATTTATTTTAAAGATTTTATTTATTTATTTGACAGAGAGAAATCACAAGTAGATGGAGAGGCAGGCAGAGAGAGAGAGAGGGAAGCAGGCTCCCTGCTGAGCAGAGAGCCCGATGCGGGACTCGATCCCAGGACCCTGAGATCATGACCTGAGCCGAAGGCAGCGGCTTAACCTTAACACTGAGCCACCCAGGCGCCCAAGGTTATGGATTTTTAAATTAAAGAGTTGTTTTGTGTTTGTGTTGTATGTTCATGTAATATGCGAATATACAGCAGGGGTTTTTTTGGGTGGAGGCCAATGTCATACCCATTTGTAGCTTCAGTTGGGGTTGAGCCGAGCCTAAAACATGGACCTATGTAGCCAGTGTTTAAGTGAAACCCAAATGAACATTTTAAGTCCTCATTTTGATGATTCTGTGTCTTCTCTACAAGCCTACTGGTGTGAGAACGTACAAAGCAGGGATGGTATCTGTACCGATATATTCCACAGGGAATGGACTGAAACAAAATCCCGCTAAAAAGGATACACCTGGGGCCAAGCCATCTTGGGTGCGGCCCACTGCTGCCCCTCCGATCTAGCCTTCCCTAAACCAAAGGGTATCCTGCCTTTGGGTAGCACTCCAGAACTGAGCAGCATTTTGCATTCTCCAAAAATTATCTGACTGTTCACCTCAAAAGTAAAAATCCCTATTCTGAGGTGTGGCCACTAAGAAGAAACATTCGCTCTGTTTTTTTCCTAACTGGTGGGCCAAAGGAGAATTTCTATGTTTAAAGAAAGTGCAGTTCAGAACATAGCAGTAGGAGAATTTGACTGAGCAGCACCAGGCAGAGGTTTCTGGAACCCCTGAGTACTGGCCTGGCTTTCGGGAGTGCTGCCTTCCTCCTGTGGTGGAGAGGGGCTGCTGTGGTTCTATCAGAGCATGGTTGAAAGGAAGGCCGCGGACTGTGTTCTTCTGGCGCCGATGTGAGCCCACACTGTTCGGCCTCCCCCTTGTGTAACCTGGACGGTGACTGGAGCTTTTAAGCCTTCCTTTCCACGTGTACGCAGTTTGGGAAATTGTGTGTAATTTGTGTGGTCCTTCTGAGGAGTAGTGTTTGGGATTGTGCTGGGAACCAAGTAAGCACAAAATGATTTATTGGGTTTGAATGTTCATAAAAATCTAAGTATTTTTTTCTGTGTTCTTTCATCTAATGATTTGTATGTCTGTGTCACTGTTGTCTGAACTTTAAGCCCTCAGAGGACAACTTGATAAATACAGGCTGTGTATCTTTTCACAGGGTCTTATACACAGGCTCTTGTAAATAGTTATCACATTGTTGATAGTACATATCAAGTATTTATTTGGTATAGATTCTGTAGCTTTGGACCATTGGTGAAAGTTAGATGCCAGATCCGTAATACATTCATAAAAAGATGAGCTGAGGGGCACCTGGGTGACTCAGCCTCTGTCTTCAGCTCAGGTCTTGGTCTCAGGGTCCTGGGATCGAGCCCCACGTAGGGCTCTCTGCTTGGCGGGGAGCCTGCTTTCCCCTCTCTCTCTCTGCCTGCCTCTCTGCCTACTTGTGATCTCTCTCTCTGTGTGTCAAATAAATAAATAAAGTCTTTAAAAAAAAAAAAAAAGATGAGCAGATATTCTTACCCTGAGGTTTAACTTGAACTTTGACCTATAGATTTTGGAGAATAGAGGATCACTAGCAGTGATATTTTAATGGATTGGTACAATAATGGGTTATGGGCACTTGTATTTTAAATAATAGACACACACCCTTACTCTTTTAAAATACATGGCAATTAGTTCTTTAGATCTAACATGTCCCTGCCTTATCTCTTATGACTTGATGGGCAAGGGTAACTTGTATTACCTAGTAGAGTGCTTTGCAAATGAATATTTATAGGGTAAGTGAGTGAAAGTCATTTTTCTGTTAATATGTTTATTAACTTTTACGGTTCTTGAGCTAAGGGATAGATGATTGTAGTGATTGATCATTGATTTAACTGGAGCACATTGTTTTGGAAAGTACTAAGTTCATTGTCTCGCTATATTTTCATTTGTATATTAAGTTGACATTATTTGTGTATGTATCAAACCTGCTTTTATATTCTGGTATTTTCTGTCCTCTCTGTCAGCAGAGTGACAGTATTTGCATTAAGCACAGTATTTTCCTCTGTAAAATTGTGGCACTCTCTGTATTCTCCACTTTAACTTATCTTTAAATAAATAAAAACAGGGAGCCTGCGGTGAAGCCCATGAAGAGTTAGATTTTTATAAACAGTTATAATAGCGGTAATACTGAAAATAATTGTCATCTCTTTCTGAGAAAAATATTGAAGACTGGTGTATTGTTCCAGAAAAATTAGTTCAAATACAGAAAATAGATTGTGATTATAATTTGTTTTAGTGAGGTCACCTTGCTTTATACCCAGAATCTTCCCTGGGGGGTTATGGGAGGGAACAGCTCATGCATTATCCATTTTGGGAAAGAGTTAGATATACAGGAATTATGGAAATGACCTAGTGGGTTTGTCAAGAGAAAACCAATTATTTGAATACTGGGTTGAATGGAAAATGAAATACATAATTTTCCATATATTAAATTGGAGAGAAATGGGAGATGTATGTCTTAAGGGTTGTGTTTTGCTTTTGTTATTTTTTTACATGTCAACTGTATTGTGTGTTCTCAGTTGCCCTCAACCTGACTGGAAAGGAAAACCTCAATAGAAATAGTTATTTTATATTGTTGTATCTGGAAAGCAACATTAGAATTTTTACAAAATGTGTACATTATTCATACCCCATGGAAAAGGGCTAGGGTCCACTTCAAGAAGGCAGAGAAGACAAAGGCCATTCATTATCTTTCCTCGGAATTAACAAAATAAAGAGTATATCCACCCAACCTCATGCATTTATTCTTCTCTCAGATCAAATCTACACAAGACTCCTTCTACCAAGAGTGCCACTAAGGGGCGCCTTTGTGGCTCAGTGGGTTAAGCCTCTGCCTTTGGATCAGGTCATGATCTCAGGGTCCTAGGATCAAGCCTGCTTCCAGCTCTCTGCTCAGCAGGGAACCTGCTTCCCCTTTTTTCTCTCTCTCTGCCTCTCTGCCTACTTGTGACTTCTCTCTCTAACAAATAGAAAATACTAAAAAAAAAAAAGAAAGAAAGAAAGAGCCTCTAAGTTGGACCATGCATGGTGAAAAAAAAAATGTCACCCCTTATGATATTGCACTGAATATAGAACAAATAGTCACAAAACTGTAAAAGCTTAGTGAAAGCTTTTCACATCCAATTTTGGTGACCGCGGTCACACTCTGCAAGGTGAAGACATGCTTCAGTGCTTCCCTCCACCCTCCATAGAAGGTCAGGTTTCCTTCATTCTACCTCTGGCAGTTGTGAGGAAAAGGCAGGACGCGGCCATCTTGCTGCTCTGCCCCGCATGCACCGTGTGGGAAGAAAGCTCCTGGGAGCCTGAGGGGCAGCAGCAACTGTCTTACGGGGACGTGCAGTGAGACGTGCCAGTTGGGAGAACGTCAAGGCGCCTCTGCCTTCTGACACCAGAGGATTCCATCCATGACAGAGACCGGGTCGGAAGGTCTCAATGCAATGCCCTTTTTGTCATTTTAGATACGTGATTTTACAAAGTTACTGCTGACCTTAACATAGATGCCCTTCTGGGATTTGTTTCTGTGAAATGTATCGGCAGCTGGATGGCACAGTGCCCGAGTAATAAGTTACAGTTGCATCACGAGAGCAACTCATTATCCCTGCTGGTGGTACAGCTCTCACGTGTGTGTGTGTGTGTGTGTGTGTGTGTGTGTGTGTATACAATATATAACATATAATAACTCTTTGAAAGGTTCACAGTGCTTTGCTAGTATTGGTATGTCAACTCCCTGTAAAACAGCCTTCAACATAGACTTGACTCCCTTAAACCTAGAGACCTGTTGGAACCTGACCCCCAAGACATGGTTCCCAGTATGTCCGGCAATCTGGACTTGACAAAGTGTCACCACTGAGATGGCGTCCCTCAGAAGAGTTGCTTTTTTAGCTCGTGGATCTTCAGATGGATAATCCTACCATTTTCATTTCATTTCCTGAAAGTCAGGGTCGGCTTGTGAAAAGTTGTTAAACAACCTGCTAAATGTGAACTGTCCGCCCTCACTCTAAACGTCCCTGCTCCGAGCATCACATGAAGACTGCATTGGGTTTTATAGTGGCTTTCTGATTTTGGTAGTCCATTGAAGAAGGGAGTTTGAAAGTTGTTGTATATTGTTGTATACTGTTAATGATTGTCTGCCCATGTCCTGCCTGAAATACCATGATTGTTTATGAAAAGTATCTTTAATAAAGCTGGATACAGTTTGGCTTGAAAAAAAAAAAACCAAAACAGAAAAGAATAGGGCGCCTAGGCGGCTCAGTGGGTTAACTCTCTGCCTTTGGCTCAAGGCATGATCTCAGGGTCCTGGGATCAAGCCCTGTATCAGGCTCCCTACGCAGTGGGGAGTCTGCTTCTCCCTCTCCCTCTGCTCCTCCCCCCACTCATGCTCACATTCTCTCTCTTTCTCTCTCTCAAAATAAAAAAATAAAATCTTTTAAAAAAGTGATACTAAAAATATGTAAGATTACTAACAGAGAGATGCCTGGGTGGCTCAGTGGGTTAAGCCTCTGCCTTCAGCACGGGTCATGATCTCAGGGTCCTGGGATCATCATCGGGCTCTCTGCTTGGCGGGGAGCCTGCTTCGACCTCTCTCTCTGTCTGCCTCTCTGCCTACTTGTGACCTCTCTCTCTCTGTCAAATAAATAAATAAAATCTTAAAAAACAAAACAAAAAAGTATTTCCTGTTCAGAACTTACAAGCTTCTAGTTTGGGGTTATGAGTACAGCAGTTCTGTGTTGAGAACTCCTGGAGAAAGTAAGCGAATAATGGACATCCTTAGAATTGTCTTTTGTTTCACGGTACATTTGTAACTAAAAGCCTCTTCTTTAAGTAATGATGGCAGTTTCGTGGAAGAAGGTCACTCTATTTCTGGTCACCCAGAGGAGTAAGAAATGGGAAATATGTATACGGATCTACATACCCAAGGTTCTAAGTACTAATTTTGCATGTTGTGTAAATAGGTGGTTTTGTGCTTTCTCTGGGTATAGACTTGCTTTTTAATTACTTTCAAAAGGTGTGAAATAATTATACTTAAAATTTGCTAGAACTATCTTTTATTTATTTATTTATTTGCCAGAGAAAATGCAAGCAGGAATGTGGCAGACTCCCCACTGAGCAGGAAGCCTGATGTGGGACTCGATCCCAAGACCCTAGGATCGTAACCTGAGCCAAAGGCAGACAGACACTTAACCATTTGAGCCACCCAGGATCCCCTAGAACTATCTTTTAAATGATCAGATAGGTTTGATTTTTATAAGCTTGCTTTTGTGATTATTAGTCCTGTAATTGTATTTCAGTAGTGATTATAAATGCAGAGCCAGTAAACTGTGAGGTAACTTTCTATGTTCTATCACCTTATTGTCTATAATATAGTAAACATGCCTTTGAATATTTTATTTCTCTTAATATTTTATTATCTTCGAGTATTTATGTTTGCTTGCAGGACAGATCAAAGCAATCTCTGTTCTATTTTGAGCATTTTATCTTGTTACTCATATATTTTAATTTTTACAACATAAAGCACTGTTTCCATCCAGATGATTTTTAATTGAATGGTCATAGATGCACATCTTAGCATTTCACATCTTTAGACCATAAACCCGTAAGATCACGTCTGTCTTGTGCATTATCATATCACCACGGACCAGCACAGTGCTGGAAGCATAGTTGTTGCTCTGAAGAATTTATTCAGTGATTGAATGAATGAGGCCCTATTGCTCATTTGCCTAAAACAATGACTTGCGGGAGTTTATGGATAGCAGTTTAGTTATTATATTACTGTCAGTCAAGAAGAAAGTATGAGTGCAAATAAACAATATCATTTATTCATGGATTTGTTCCTAAACTGACCATTCGTTATTTTCCTGGTTTAAATGTGCACAATTTATTTGAAAGCTCTCAGTCAGTAATAGTCAGAGCTTAAATTACTCAGACTAGTGAATAGAAATTAGAGGTTTGTTCAGTCTACAATTCTTGCTAATCTAAAATGTTTTTGTTCTCTTTTAAATGCATAACAGGCAGTGAAGAAGTTAAGTAAACTGATGCAGTTTCAGGAGTTAATATTACTAAATACTCAGGCTATTGCCTAGGGCATCATGCTTGCTATGTTAAGAGCCCGTGATGCAAATAAATAACCATCGCTCCTGGTAAACGATAAAAATAATCTTCAACAAAATTAGTACTGGCTAAACAGTCAAATCTTAAATATGACTAAATTAGTCCTGAGGAAAATTGTAGGCTATTAGAACTGAAAAGGTGATTTTAGAGGTCATCTGCTTGACTCACATGTTTTTAGATGAGGAAAACCACAAGGTCCAAGAGGAACCTCAATCTGGGCATTAGAACCAGGGCATCCCGACTTAAGGGGAGCGATTTTAATTATTAGGGTCCATACTTTCAAATCTAAAATTGGCTCCGTCTGTGAATTCAGCTGCACTTTTATAGTGGTTTGGGTGTGATTATGCTTCTGGAGAAGAAAGATTTCTGTGACATCGAATAGCAGCTTGGGTCCATAAAATGGGCATGATTTTAATTCCTTTGAGGCTAAATATAAATCAGCCAGACCTTTGCATCTATGTGTTCCTTGTTACAGTAACTTGTACCCAAATGGGTTCAATAAATATTGACTGACAAGATGACGAGTGAAGTAAGTCATCCTAATGTCATGAAATGGAAGAAAAGGGTAATGGGTGTGTGTGTGTGTGTGTGTGTGTGTGTGTGTGTGTGTGAGTGTGTGTAGGTATGGGTGTGAGCTGTCTCCGTGCTCTGAAACTTGGCTAGCATGAACGTCGTAATCCAAGAGGGCCTGCCAATGAGCAGGATTTCTGTGGGCCCTCTGGATCCTCTTTGTAGAAATGACCTACATGCAGAAAAAGAACTGTGAACACCTGTGCCTTGACAGCTGCTCTGAGACCAAGTCACTCACTTGCATCTGTGAGCCGCTGACCACTGATCACAGTGACATTTTATCACTAACAACCTGAATTATCTGTGACCCAGAGACCTAGGGGTCAAAGGTCTCTTGGTGCATTATTAAATTGCCGGAGTGGCAGTTCAATTTGCATTAGGAGGTTTATTTATATTTATTTATTTAACTTGTTTGGAGGGGCGGAGGAGGAATGAGAGATGTATGTGCTACTGTTTCTGTCTTACAGGGTTATTATTTAGTAGCAACCTTTATCTGTAGGATTTGGGCAGCTCCTAAAAGAAAGGAAGGTCCAAAGACTTAACACATCATATTTTTTATCTGGGCTTGGCATGGAGTGTCCTAAAAGTTACTGGGAACGGTCTTCAAGCCAGAGCTTCACAGAAAAGTGACACAATACAGGTTAGGGCAGGGAGGAGCTCTGCCTCGAGCCTTTGAGGGTGGTAGAAACTCACAGTTTGCTGATTCATATTCTCACATTAATAAGGGACTTAAATAGTGGCTAGAAAGGGATTGAAGAGTTCATCTGGAACCCATCCCAGGAACTGGGAGGACAGACGTCTGCTGATTCCCAGCCAGTGGCGGATTGAAAGGCTCTTCTGGGTTGTAAGCAGGAGGTAGTCCTGGGCCAGATCTCGGAGGACTGGAGGTGAAGCCTGGCTTCATTGTGTGTGTGTGTGCGTGAGCCTCTAACCTGTGCAGTAAGCATTCCCCTCCTGGGTGGAAGGGGAAGGCAGGAGCTGCTGGAGGAACTTAGTGTGCTGGTGTGGAAAGGGCACTGTTCAGGCAGGCAATCAAGAAAAAGGAGCATTAAACTCACATGGTTGGGGCCCTCACTTAAAGTGTCTAGGCCTTTCAGCTCAGGTGATGATCCCAGAGTCCTGGGATCAAGCCCCACATCGGGCTCCATGCTTAGCGGGCTGTCTGCTTCTCCCTCTACCTCTGTGTGCTCCTCCCCCTGCTGTGTTTTCTCTCTCTCTCTCTCTCTCTGTCAAATAAATAAGTTAAAAAAAAAATCTTTAAAATGGCTGAGCTTGATAGCCTTGTCTGATAATTAAGAAGGTAGATTTAGATGAGGTGTAAAAAATTTAGATGTAAAAGCAAACCAAAGTCTGTATTTTATTAAGTCAGTGGTCCCTACTAGGCTGTCCTACCAAATTTTGTGTAATACTCTCCTGGTACGTTTTTACTCAGAGGACTTAGTAGTGACTATTTTTTCGGAAATCCTAAGGTATTTGAAGAAATCATGCCTTGTGAGGTTTAACAAGATTGTATGTAGGAAAAAAAAAACAGTTTATCTTGTGTAGGATTTTCGACAGACGAGCTAGCAATGTGGTTAATGTATCTGGCAAACACCAAGATTTGTTTAGGTATATGATTATTTAGGGAAAATACAGGACATGATAAATATATTTATAAATTGCTAGTACAGAAGCTATGACTATACTTCATGTAAGAATATGAATTCTTAATAGAAACTGGGTACTGGCTGTGAATGTGATATCAGATTTTCCTAATGCAGTGGTTCCTTAATAGCACAGGATACAGAGTTACGGTATTAAATGTGTACCGAGGACCCAGAGCCTGTGAAGCAGTCAAAAAAGAAAAAAAAAAAAAACTAGACACAGCCCTTTTTAAAAATTAGTTCATTTCCTTGAGAGAGAACATGCCTGTGTGCGGGAGTGGAGGAAGGGGCAGAGGGAGAGGGTCTCTGGCAGACTCCCTGCTGAGCAGAGGGACCTACTCAGCTCAATCCCCGCAACCCTGAGATAGGGTCTGAGCTAGAACCAAGAGTCAGATGCTGAACCGATTGAGCCACTCAGGCGCCCCAACCTAGACACAGCTTTTGAGAAATCTGTGGCATATTTGCCTTAAAAAATTATAAAATTCTGTAAAATTTTTTTAAGATTTTATTTATTTATTTGACAGAGATCACAAGCAGGCAGAGAGGCAGGCAGGGAGAGAGGAGGAAGCCAGCTCCCTGCTGAGCAGAGAGCCCGGTGTGGGGGCTCCATCCCAGGACCCTGAGATCATGACCTGAGCCGAAGGTGGAGGCTTTAACCCACTGAGTCACCAAAGCGCCCCCCAAATTGTAAAATTCTATAACTTATTTTCACTAGCTTATGTTTTTTCAAATTATTTTTGGCTTTTCTCCACCATTAACTTTTGTTATAAGATACTTCCTTTTACTTTCTACAGGCTATAGGCTCTGTGTATTTTCCAGAGATGCTGTTCTACACTAACTTTCTTAAGAAGTGTCTTTTGGGGGTGCCTGGGTGGCTCAGTCTTTGGGTGGCTGCCATTGGCTCAGGTCAGACCGTGTTTTTTTTTCTGTGTAGTTAATCCTGAATTTTTATCAAGGGACACCTCTTAAAATTTCCATTACTAAGATTCCCAAGTGAATCTGTTCTCCTCTTGGTCAAGCAAGTATTTACTAGAAAAAGTAGCAGAGAGCTTTTTAAATGAAGTGGATTAAGCTGCTGTATTTGTACTGTGATCCTGTATGGTAAGTCATTTAGATTGCCTTTTTAACATCAAAATCACTGAGGCCCAAGCTCCGAGACATGAAGCTGCCACTTCACCATTGTCAGTAAAGTTTTATTGGCAAGGTATAATGCACAAGTGAAAAATCTGAGAATTATGTGAATGAACTTTTTTTTTTTCAAAACCTTCACCCAGAAGAAGACATAGTGAGCAGGCAGCCTCCAGGTGCTTCATCAGTGGACTCGAGATATATTTAAGTGTATCATCTGGAGGTTCATTTATTACCAGGAAAGAATCGATTACACTTACTCTTCTCTTTTTCTGCGGCACAGCTCCAGGAAGGTATTTTAATTGATTGGTGGGAAGATTTTAACACAGGCAAAACTTATAAGCCGAGCACCCATTATTTCTAGTACAGTGGCTTTACCACATTATTGGATAATAAAGCTAAAAGCTGCCAAATGTTTCAGAATTATTTTCAGAAATTTACATCCTCTTTGTTCCCATTACCTTGAGAAAGAGTTCAGAGAAAGGGCTTAGTCAGCATGCAATTATAGTATTAGATAAAATACAGTTTGCTCTGAAACCAAGATGCGGCTAGTTGTCTGTACTTTAATCAACTGAGAACCGCCGAGAAGTTAGTTGTCACTTTAAGTGCCACTCCTTTGAAGATCATCTGCTTTCTTCTCTGGATGCTTTTAAGATTTTCTCTCTCCCTCTCTCTCTCTCTGTCTTTTGTTTCTTTTCCAGTTTCACTGTGATGTACTTAGGTATGAATTCCTTTATTATCCTGCTCGGTATTCCTTGGGGTTCCTGAACCCATGCATTTGCTTTATTCTGGGACATCCTTACCCGTATCTTTTCAAAGACGTCCTCTACCCATTTCCTTACATACATATATACCTACTTACATTTATTTATTTATTTATTTGAGATTTCATTTATTTATTTGACAGACTCAGCGAGAGAGGGAACGCAAGCAGGGGGGAGTGGAAGAGGGAGAAGCAGGCTTCCCGCAGAGCAGGGAGCCCTGTGTGGCGCTCGATCCCAGCACCCCGGGATCATGACCTGAGCCAAAGGCAGATGCTTAACTGACCGAGCCATCCAGGCGCCCCCTCCTGGAACTTTTATACTTAGGAGTGTGTTGGAACTTCTCCCTCTCGTGACCCAGTTCTGTTTCCCTCTCCTTCAGACCTCCCAACACTTGTCTCCCTCTGCTGTTGTTTCTCCTCGCCCACCTTCTGCTTCGCTCACTGTCCCTTCTGCTGTGGACAGTCTGCTAGGAAGACTGTCCATGAAGCTTTTCATTTTAATTCTTGTTTTATTTCTAGCTGTTTGATTTGGTCCATTTTCAAATCTTCTCTGCTGCACTTTATATTTTCCTGGTCCCGAAAGATAATTTCAAGTTTGCTGTGTATTTCTTTTAGCAGAGTAAGCATACTTGTTTTATAATTTGTGTGTGGGGATTTCAGTATATGCTGGTTCTCACCCAGTGCCTTGTTTGTTTCTGTGCTTGGTTATCTCTAATTCTGTGCTGTTCTTGCTTAGGAAAAGTGATTTATGGCGTTTCTCAAGGCATAGGATGAAAGGGCACGCATGCTTGCTAAAATGGTTTGTGCTTGTTCCTGCTGGATACCTGGGACCTTACCAACTTCATGGCCTGAGTTCCAAGGCCCATTGCTCTGCTCACCTGGGCTTGAAGAGCCAGTCTTTAGATTCAGCTTTCCCCTCGAGCTTCCCTCAGGGTCAAGACAATGTCCTTCAGTTCTCTGGGGTGAGAAAGGGGGTAGGTTTTATTTTGCTTACCTGGAGGTATAGATTTTGTGGGGTTAAGTATAGCTGTTTGGAGTCCCAGGCTAGTAGGAAGAGGATTTACCGTAAGATTCTCCACTACGGGCAGGCCCTGGAACCTTCACTGCCATCCCTTCCTACAGATGGACGAATGTTCTTAAAGGAGATTGGGGTTGTATTGTCCAGATATTTTGCTTATATTTCTGGGTTCAAGATTTTCTTCAGAATTTGTCTTGAAAATTCCCCATTTTGTCCAGCCGTTTGAAGATAATGTTTATTACAATTAACTTACCATTTTTAGTTGTTTACCGCAGAGGATTTGTTCTAAAAAACTTACCCTCCATTTCCTGCAAGAGAATGGGAAGAGAAGTTGTTAATTAATAAGAAACTAAACCTCGGGGCCTTCCAGGAGATTTGTTGACCTGAAGAGTACTTGGGTCAGGGGTTTCAGAAGGTAACATTTTGCAGATGAATTGACTGGTTTTGTTTACTTTTAGGATCTAAGCAAGCTTATATCTGGTTAATTTTGAGTTAAGGAAATCTCTGAAGAAATGCCTCAAGTGGAGGTAGGAATTGGCTTTACGAACCAAAAGGTTGGTGGGTCAGACCTGAAAATGTCCATGAAATAAAGGATAATGTGGCCCAATGCATCATCGGACAAGGCTAAATCTCACTGAATGTAGTTGCTGTGGCTGCTTCCCTGTTTATAAGAGAAGGGGCAAGACGCTGCCAGTGCAAGGAATCCGATTGAAACAAAATAAAACAAAGCAAAACACAACTTTCCGGTGTAATATACTTAGTATGTAAGAGAAAAACGATGAAAAGTAGGTGACTTGGCCACCCGAGGTCTCCGTAGGTGGGCCTGAAGCTTTACTTTCTGCCTTCCCTGGGACTTAAAACCTTCACCTGTCCCTCATTCCCCTACCCACCCCCACCCCCTCTCCCGACAACTGTGCTCTGTTGCTGTAGCGTCCTGAACTTGCTGATTTCCACTCCCAACAGCAGCTGCTTCGGGCCGTCCCTAATGCAAGTGTCCTGTAAAATTCCCGAGGCGTGTGTATTTCAGACGATTAGTTAGCAGGAGTAAACACAGGTTTCTTGAGTGTCAGCTGAAGAAATTGTTATTCCTCTTGAATTGGCAACGTGCGCCGTCGCTGCTGACCATTCAAGTTGTGGGCAGAAAGTAGATGTGACGTTTATGGAGGGAGCATGGGGAAGACACAGCTGTGGGACGCGGGGAGGTGACTGGATTCTGGTAATCATATTTGGCAGGTCGGGGGTGAGATTTAGCCTGACGAGCTTTTGGACTATACCCTGGGCTAGCAAAGTAGTGTGAAAATCAGCTCCAGGTGTTTCCGTTGCTCTTAATGCCAAAGTATTATTTAAAGTGAACAATAATGTGCTTTAGGACATGAAGGCTAAGGGATTGGTCACTAACTGCTTGAGAATGACCTATGAGTAACAGAGCCTGTTCTCTCTTGACAGTTGCACCTGCCTGGTAAAAATACACCGTAAATGTCCAGTGCTTGTTGTAATAGTTTAACTTTCCTCCAAGTGAGCTGTTTACACTTTGGTCTTCAAGAGAATGCTAACTCAGATGAACCTCTTTGAGCTTTTTATAAGCTTTATGCTGCACAATTTGGACTTTGCATTGGCATATCTATAAGTTCCTACATTAAATTTGAGATGAAGGAATTTGAAATCATTATGCTTATTTAAGAAATCCCAAGTACTACCAAATGACAAGTGATAGGATGATGCTTCAGAAGTAGGTCCAAGTACTAAATATAGACGTTACAGCACCATGAGACATTTTGTATGAGGTGCGTCTGATGGATGGAATGATGGTTTGGAACTTTGTAAGTCAGGATCGAGAAAGGATGAAGGGTAATTGACAGTGCCATTTAAGACAGGTGTTTCCTTTAACATTTGCTTATTTTTTCTTAACTCGGAATTTTCAAGGGTTACTTTTTAAAATTTCTCCTGCCTGGCAAAGTTGGTTGAAGTTCAGTCATGTGTGTGTAGGGGTAACTGCATATAGGGTCAAGAACATTCCTTACCTTGGGGCACGTGGGTGGCCTCAGTTCAGGTCATGATCTCAGGGTCCTGGGATCAAGCCCCACATCGGGCTCTCTGCTCAGCGGGGAGCCTGCTTCCCTTTCTGTCTCTCTCTGCCTGCCTCTCTGCCCACTTGTGATCTCTGTCAAATAAATAAGTAAAATCTTAAAAAAAAAAAAATTCCTTCCATTTATTACGAGAAGATAGTTGTATTTTTCTTGGACGTGGAATTGTTACATTTGGGGGTGTCTGCAAATGCCCCGTGACTTTGTCACCTAGGTCTTTGTCGTTGCCATTCTTTAGATTCTCCCTACCCCTGCCCAAACACAAAATCAAGGGAGGACATGCTTTACTAAATTTTGTAAAATGTCTCTGGAGAATGCCCTATTGGGGCAGATTCCAGTCCTGCAGAGTTTTTTTCTGGGAATGTGTTTCTCTCTGGGCAAAAGCATGGTTACAAGCCAGAGTGAAATGGACCACAGAGAGCGCATCTTACACACCTGTACTGACTTAAGCTCAGTAAATATCAACATAACGATGGACTGCCCCGTTGCACAGACTGCATTGTTAAAGCTGGAATTGTAAAGAGAAGTGACCTCCAGCTCTTCCTGCTACCACACCCCTGGGCCAGCCTGGGGACCAAGTCCTCTCTGTGACATTTCCGAAACACCTGTCAGGGAAGACCTTGGCCCCTCACCCTCACTCCTCCTCCCCTCGGGCTTGCGTGGCTTGTTCAAAATTGGCTCATTCCCTCCAGCATTTCCTTCTGTGCCATTCCCATGTCTAGTTTGTTCTTTGCTGCCGGGAGAGTTACTGTTTAAAAGGCACATGACAGCCCTTTGCTTTAAAAGTGTCCCTTTAGGGGCGCCGGGGTGACTCAGTGGGTTAAAGCCTCTGCTTTCAGCTCAGGTCATGATCCCAGGGTCCTGGGATTGAGCTCCTCATCAGGCTCTCTGCTTGGCAGGGAGCCTCTTCCTCCTCTCTGCTTGCCTCTCTGCCTGCCTCTCTGCCTACTTGTGATCTCTCTCTGTCAAATAAATAAATAAAATCTTAAAAAAAAAAAGTGTCCCTTTACCTTCAGATTGAAGTTCACCTTTTTAAGGGCCCCTCCAATCATGATCGGCCCCCAGGCATTTTCAGGCTTTTCCCCTGTTCCTCTTTCCCTCCAACCACACACTTGTGCTCGCCCTGCCTCTAGCGGCGGTGTGGGCTCACAGTTCCGCGCCTCTGATCATGTGGTTGCCTCCGCCGGGAAGGTCCTCCTCCCGCTCTCTACCTCTCCAGTTCTTCCTTTTCCTTAAAATTAAGCTGCTGTCCCTTCCCTTCAGAACCTTTCTAGACTTCTGCACACTTCTGCCTTCTCTCGAGCCTCCGTGGTGCCCTCTCCTCTATGCCTCTATCATGATACGTCTGACTTATTAGGAGTTTTAAAAAATGCATCCCTCGGGACGCCTGGGTGACTCAGTTGGTTAAGCAGCTGCCTTCGGCTCAGGTCATGATCCCAGCGTCCTGGGATCGAGTCCCACATCGGGCTCCTTGCTCGGCAGGGAGCCTGCTTCTCCCTCTGGTTCTGTCTGCCTGTGCTCGCTCTCTCTCCCTCTCTCTAACAAATAAATAAAATCTTTAAAAAAAAAAATGCATCCCTCCTCCCTCTCTGGATGAGGAGATCTTTAAGTATCGAAACCCGGTATCAGCATGTGCAAGGCTCCCTGTAAATGTTGAAAGAATGAGAGTATCTAAGTGACGGTTAACGCTGTGGGATGCACAGGCTGCACCTTCCCTAGAAGTGAGCCCTGACGACTGCTGTCCCCTCCGTCGCCATTTGTCACCCCTTGTTCACATTCCAATACTAGAGTCAAAGTGAGGTCTGCATAAAGGTCTCCTGAGAAGCCCCTCTCGATCTGCAGAATGCATGCTTTCTCCTGGTAAGGAAATCTATGTCAAATAGAACTCTTGGCTTGGGCGTTTATGTCCAAGTTTTGGTCAAAGGAATTGCCTTCAGTCCTTAGCAATTATCCTCTCTTCCGTAGTTTTAGGAAATGAAGACTCGCTGTCATCATTCTGTTAGTAATCTTAAAGCATTGTTTAAAATTTTTTAAAAAATATTTTTACTTATTTATTTGAGAGAGAGCGAGAGATCACAAATAGACAGGGAGGCAGGCATGGGCGTGGGGTGGTGGGGGCAGGCTCCCCACTGAGCAGAGATCCCAGGACCCTGAGATCATGACCTGAGCCATAGGCAGAGGCTTAACCCTCTGAGCTATGCAGGCATCCCTCTGTTAGTAATCTTATATATTTTTAGTATCAGGTTTTATTTTTTTTATTTTTGTTATTTTTTTTTTATTTTGAGAGAGAGAGAATGTGAGCATGAGTAGGGAGAGGAGGGGAGAGACAGAGAGAAACAGACTCCCCCACTGAGCAGGGAGCCTGCTACAGGGCTCGATCTCGGAACCCCTGGATCATGACATGAGCTGAAGGCAGATGCTTAACTGGCTGAGCCACCCAGGCGCCCCAGTCACTTTTTTCCTTATGTTTCTGGATATAGAAGTCTCAGTGCAGTCTGCAAGGCATCACCTGGAAACCTGATGACAATGCAGATTCTCTGGCCTCACCCTAGACCCCCTGAATCAGAAACTCTGGAATGGAAGCTAGGAATCTGTATTTTTACAAGGCCTCTGGGTGATTCTGATGCTCTGAGATTGTGATTACGGAAATCCTGTTCAATATAAAAGTTTGTGTGACAGAATAAGTCAGAAGAGTTTTTGGAAAATAGTACCCATGTCTAGAGACTGCTGGGATTATATAGTTGCAGCAAATAGGGCCAAACAAATTGTCACATGCAGGTAATGCCTTGACAGTGCAGGAAATTAAAAAAAAAAAAAAAAAAAGGTAAAGAGGCACACGAGTAATCCATCCGAGAGCTATGTGACACAGAATCAGAGATGGAAATTCTTGACAAAGACAAAACAAAACAAACAAAAAAACCAACCTTTTTCAGTACCCTGTGGAGGTAGTAAAATTATATATAAAGACCAAGATGTGCTTTAAGTGCCTATGTGCCTGTATGTGCCTGTATGTGCGTGGATGTGTGTTTCACAAACCATGTCCTTCAGCAGTGCTGTGGTTAAAGGACTAGCGAGTCAGGAGCGCCTCCGCAGGAAACTATAATCTTACCATTTGTTTTATTTTCTGTTTTCCCCTTTAGAAAAGAAAACCTTTTGCAGAAGAGTCATCATGTTCAGTATCTTTCAGAAAAATTGTATCAAAACTCATTATTGCCAGTGAAGCACTTACCCTTCCTTTTCTCATGTACTCTCTGATCGTATAGTTTTCAGGTTCATTTTTTATGACCTTTTTCTTCATAAATCATCGTGAAGACAAGCTTGTGTCAAATCCTGGTTTATTACAGGAAGTTTGTGCATTTCTTTGTCCAACATATAATTATCAAGCCCTTAATCTGTCCTTTGCATTGTGCTGCGTGCTGGCAATGAACAATGAGTGGAATAGACATGATTCTTACCTGTGTGGAGTCGGTGATTTATATTCTATTGTTACTAGGGAGCGCTCTTTAACAAAACCCTTCGTTTTCTACAGAAACCCCAAGGAAGAGTAGGCCTTGCTTTAAACTTTTGTGTTACCCACTCCTTGAACTTCATTCAGCTCATCAGAAAACACTTCTAGAGGGATTTCCTTATCAGTTAGTTTTTATTCTAGTTTCTTAAGCATTTTCAGCTGAATATGTCTCAGCCAGAATAGTTTCAAGTACAGTGTCATTTCTCATTATTTTTCAGTTACCTGAAGAATTAGTCTGAAAGCCCTGGCTAGTCAACCGTTTTTTTTTTTTTTTTTTAAGATTTTATTTATTTATTTGACAGAGAGATCACAAGTAGGCAGAGAGGCAGACAGAGAGAGAGGAGGAAGCAGGCACCCTGCTGAGCAGAGAGCCCAATGCGGGGCTCAATCCCAGGACCCTGGGATCATGACCTGAGCCGAAGGCAGAGGCTTTAACCCACTGAGCCACCCAGCTGCCCCTCAACCCCTATTTTTTTTTAAAGATTTTATTTTATTTATTTGACAGCGATAGATCACAAGTAGGCAAGCAGCAGGCAGAGAGTAGGGGAAGCAGGCTCTCCGCTGAGCAGAGAGCCTGATGTGGGGCTCGATCTCAGGACCTCGAGATCATGACCTGAGCCAAAGGCAGAGGCTTAACCCACTGAGCAACTCAGGTGCCCCAAGACAACCCTTATTTTGAAAGAGAACTTCTTTTAAGGTCACATACCTAACTGAATTATTGATGATTTTGGAGATTTCATTAATCCTTGATAAGGTAGTTAGGCTAATTATGTATTATAAAGTATTGGTAATGGACAGGAGTGTATGTGATAGATATCGATGTGTATTGAATTCATCATATCCAGAAAGTTAATCTTTGAACCAAATCCCTAAGAAGGACTTTTATTATTATTACTGCATTTGAAAGAAGAGTATAATTTATAAGTGAATATATGGGCATTGCATATATAGATGTACGTGTGACCCATGCCTGGTTAGGTACTGGAAAAACCTATGGTGGGTAAGTTAGGTCAAGAGGACTGAAGATAGGAGGTAGGACTGAGCTTGTCATAGCATTTCTTTCTTTTTTTTTTTTTTTAAAGATTTTATTTACTTGAGAGAGAGACAGTGAGAGAGAGCATGAACGAGGAGAAGGTCAGAGAGAGAAGCAGACTCCCCATGGAGCTGGGAGTCCGATGCGGGACTCGATCCCGGGACTCCAGGATCATGACCTGAGCCGAAGGCAGTCGTCCAACCAACTGAGCCACCCAGGCGTCCCTGTCATAGCGTTTCTAAATATTTTTATTGATAATAAAATAAAACAATAAAGACAGTGCTCCTGCTGGGATTAAATTAAAGATACAACAGAGGCATCTGTTAATAAGAATAATGGATGCTGGCCTCTATTATTAATTTCTAATTAGCATCCCTTACTCACGAGAAGTATTTTAGGATCTTGGTTCCATTATAGTTTAAGATGCCTGTATATTCATTTTGCTGTGTATCACCCCCACACTTTAGGTCAGGCCCTCTACCCAAGTTGTCAATGCATCATGATTTTATAGCAGGGGTGTGAAGGTGTAGCTGTTCAGCTTCTATCTTCAAGGTTTTGATTGTCGTCTTCTTCTTGCTTTGGTCCTGCCTCTGTGTCTCCTCACCTACTCTGTCCAGGCTTCATGAAAAGAGTCTTAGGTTCCTTTGCCTTCATACACGCCAGCAGATTTACTTAAAAGGGTTAGGTGGAAATAAATTCCATAGTAATACAATATAGCAATACAACTCATGGTTACATAAGTATACGTATGCAATAACCTTGCATGTCTTTTTAAAATCACAAATATGCAGGTGGCTGTAAAAATGGATACTGAGCTGGAATGCAGTCCCTCAACTGTTTGATTCCAAATATCATGTAATTTTAATATGCGGTTCAATACTAACCCTTTTTCTTTCTGTTCATTTTATCTTCTGTATTCTCTGTGTTCTTACGTTGCCTGAATTTTGAAATTTGTCTTCTGACTTCTTACTCAAAGTGTTTCATCCCAATAGACTTCTATAATTCTCATTTCCCTTTTTAAAGAAACCATTGCAACACATATGAGAGTTACTTCCATGTGTCCTACTTTCTGAGTCCTTCTAAAACGTATTCCCCTCAACTTCTCAGTTTTTCGTTTTAAAGTCACTTACCTTTTTCCTGCTAATCCTCATTAAGAAAACTCAGCATAATTTTGTAAATGATGTAAATCATCCCAGGGCCCTTCCAGGAACCGATTGGACAAAATGCGTCTCCCATATAGCCCAACAAAGTACAGAATTAATTGTCTCCTAATATTGTCACTGTCCAGCTTTGATTCATTAAGCCAGGAGTTGATTCTGTCTAAAATAATAATCCACGGTCACAGTTACAATCCTGAAATAGTTCCTGCTTCGTGACAGCGCCCTCTGCCCGCTTTACTTACACCCCATGCCAGTCGTCTGGACCATGGTTGAAAATCATTGACAGCCATTCGGGGGGGGGGGGGGGCTGCCCGCCATCCACCTCTCCCACATTTGTGCAGGACGCCATTTAAAAGGATAGAAGACCTTGTAAATTACGAATCCAGTAATATGAAAATCTTCTGGATGATGTTCAGATTCCAGATGGGTGAGACATTTTGTGATGGTGTCTGGTTTTTTTTTATTTGATAAGCCTCATTTCTTCTTTCTGGTAATCACCCTCACCCAGGGGTTATCTATCAGTCAGGGTTTCAGTGAACTAGCCCTCCTCTTTTTCTGGGTAGGAAATCATCATCAAAAAAAATTATGTACACCAAAAAAACATAGAGCAAATCAAGTATGAATTCACAAACTCATAACAAATTTGTTTTCTTACCTTGGGGTTGATTTTCCCACCAGGCTTTTCTTATCTATATCTCCTATATAGATAAGCTCCCACATAGAAAATATATATCTGTATTTTTTTTTTTTTTGCCTGAACTAGGTAATGTCAGCATTCATCAGAAGCATATCATAGCCTCCTCTGCTTATCTGGATGGGGAGCTAGTTGCCCTTTTATTCACAGATAATATTTTGGACATTCTACTCCATACACTCAGTTCATTCTTAGACCTCAAAATGTAGATTCTACATATTTCCGTTCTGCAACCTGTCCTTGCAAAACCAACCAATTCTAATTACTAGATGAAATTCTGTGAATTTATAGGCTCTGCATCTGATGCTCTGTAACAGGAGTCTGCAGACATTTCTGTAGAGTCAACTCTGCAGGTCAGCATGAAAGCAACCATAGACAATCCATAAACAAATGAAGAAGACTGTGTTCCAATAAAACTTTATTTACAAAAACAGATGGTGGGCAGGGTTTGCCCTAAGGGCCGTTCTTTTGCTCTGCAGTATCCCTCGAAGGATCATTATCCTCTCAGTATTCTGCATAAAATCTGTGTTCTTGCTGCTGTAACAGTTCTTACTCTCATTTTTCCTTAGCTGGCATTGCCTGTATTCGCCAGCCAGTTCTTTCTTTTTCTGAAAAATCTAGGTCTTCAGATGGTTTTCTTCAGGACTTCAGAAGGCCTTTGAGGAACAGAAGTGAGCCTACAAATCGAAAGCTGAATGTAGCATAAAGCAATGGAGCTTTACTCAGATCCTTTACCCAAATCGTCACCCAGGAATACTGCTGCTTCTAACTCCTGCTTCTACTCCTTCCCCGTGTTTACAATTGACCTTTGACCCAGGGTCGGTACTGGCTGGACCTGCCTGTCTGGCGTCAACATCTGTAATGGGCACGGCCATCCTTCATGAAGACCGTTCTCTTCTGGCTACTTCCCCCTTTTCCAGGATGCATGTTTTACATCGGTTGGTGCTTAATTGCCCTTGTGGATGGCCTACTTTCCTCTCTTACCTACTTTCGTGATTGCTTTATAGTTCACTAGTTTCTGGTTCATTGGTTCTGCTTATTGCCCAGTTTCTGCTTCAGAATTTCCTTTCTAGGAAGGCTTGGGGTTGAGGTTGAGGGGGGCAGGAGGCAGTGGTAGTGAAATCGGGGTGCATTTTTTTTTTCATGCACTGCACATAGGTCATGAAGAGACAAGATATTTGTATTTTAGATGTGCCCACCTGAATGGTTGGCTGTGCCATTTTTCAACATAAGCAACACCAAAAATGGTCTAAATTTCAGAGGAAAGATCTAAACTGAAGATCCTTGTATCCACACAAGGGTGAATGCTCATGGTTGCCTAGCAGAGATGTAGAACGTGGGAAAAGATTTAGAGGTCAGTGTTCTTGTAAAGATTAAGCGGTGACACGAGATAGGGCTTGTAAGGATGAGAAGTTCTTACACCTTTTACAGTTTTCAAGTACCACTCGTAGATCTAGTCATCAAATCCGGGGGCTGACATATGCTCATCTTAGAGGAAGCACGGATTTGACATTCTTTCTCTTACCCAGCGAGGAGGATTAGGGAAAAGGTATGTCTAAGCAACCTCCCTATGAACTCTCCAAGATAAATGTGTTCCTGATTAATGCAGTATACTTTAGATGGGTTGTTTAAATACTATGAAATTACTGTGCCCTTACACAGAGAATAGTCTACTTTCTTAACACATAAAGATGCAAGCAGGTGTCTTTTTAGGAGACATTTTTTGGAATATCTGATTATCTTGTTTTCTTCCTTTTTTCAAAAATGTCTTTTTTTTTTTTTTTTTTTTTGAGACAGCACTGCCTCCCAGTTAATTCTTATTTTGGATGTGAAGGGTTAGAGTTCAATCTCTGTAGGTAATAAAGCAGACGCCACTCATTACAGGACTTCTCATAAGAACGTAAAAATTCTTGTAATTTACATGTTTCTTTCTGTGCAATTCCACATTTTCCCAGAGAGAAATTCAATCTTATTTCTCTTTAATCTACCTAGCACTGTAAGCATTCAAGTATATATATACATGTTTATCCACTGGAAAGATTTAATGGAGTGGACATTGACTTTTTGTAAATGCTGAACAGCTTTTGGAGAGAAGGGCACCCCAGGAGCACTTGTAGTATTTCTGACAGTGTCGTCCTGAGAGTCATCTGGATGGTTTTGGAAGAGCACATTTATAGGCCTGTCTGTGACTCTAGTGATTCAGAGTCTTATATAAGGTCTATGACTGTTTCATGTTCATTTTGGTAAACTTGCCCCAGTGACTTATATACACAAGCTTTGAGAACCTGTGGCTTGAGACTGTGGCCTGCGGGACGATTGAAGGATCCCTGTTCTATTTGCAGACATTTCTGCAGTGACTGAATGTTTGCCTTCCTGGGGGAAAAAAAAAAACAACAAACAAAACAAAAAACCAAAAGACCCAAAAACCTTGTTTAGCAAAATCATACATTAAGAATAGTGTGGGGTGGGGCTGCCTGGGTGGCTCAGTGGGTTAAAGCCTCTGCCTTTGGCTCAGGTCATGATCTCAGAGTCCTGGGATCGAGCCCCGCCTGGAGCTCTCTCCTCAGCAGGGAGCCTGCTTCCTCCTCTCTCTCTCTGCCTGCCTCTCTGCCTACTTGTGATCTCTGTCTGTCAAATAAAGAAAATATTAAAAAAAAAAAATAGTGGAGATTCTAGAAAAAGTAGTACTAGATGAAGAGGGAAAACTTCCGGAACTCAACAAGAATAATAATGGTCCTGATGAGAAACTGTAGCATCGTGAAAACTGCAAGAATATTTGTTCTCTGCAGCTTACTTGAATCTTTATGCTCTTAAACCTGAGACCTGTCCCTGTTTTGCAGACCTTGGCCTTGAGCATTCTCTTCTAGCAGAGATCAGTATTAACCTATTCATTCATTTTTTTAAAGATGGGCACGTGCCATCATTCTAGCTCTTTTTACAAAAACAGGGAAATATTTTTTGGAGCTTTTTCATCTGTCCCATCAGCGTCTCCAGATAGCATGGCAGAGTGGAAAATGTAGCAGTCTTGACTTTCAGTGCGCGTCTGTAGGATAACAGCTTTCTTTCCATGAGATTTTTGTGTGTTACTAGGTCTCTTTCGTCTTGTCCCTTAGAAAAAGAAAACTTGTCCCTTAGTGCTTCAGGTCATTAATAGGCTGATATCGTGGTCTTACTTAGGAGCTCCTTGTTACATACCATACGTCGTAGCAGAACTATTATAGAAATTTTGCTTCCTCTCTTTTATTTACTTATTTATTTATTTTGGTTTCCATCTTGGTAATAGCCTTAAAGTTTGAGTCCTCGCGGGCACTAATGATTAAATCAAAGAGGTCTACTGCATTGCGGATGGATTTATTTCAGAAAATGCTGATAACACAGTTACTTAGGAATGGCCTGTGTAGAAGGTTAATCTGTAATTTATAACTTGTTTCAGGATGATATTTCGCCTTTTACAGATAGGCCTGCTGCGTGTTTTTGGCCCCATCCCACAGTTTTCCCTTGTGTTATGTAAGATATTTGAGGTATACCAAAGTTATGTAAGACCTATTTTTCTTTAGAAACAGAAATTGGGTCTTGAACGAAGATAGACGATTCCAAAGTGACGTATTTCATCAGACATCAACCCCAAAGTTAATGTGATGTTGATCCCTAAAGTCTTATTTTGAGGATTTTGTTTAAATTTTTTATTTATTCAAGTGCCTAAATGATTACATTTTCTAAAAATCAAGAAGAAAACTATTGCTATGTAAACAGTGAAGTCAGGAAAAAAATAATTTATTTTGTTACCTTAACTGTCAAATTTAAGCACATTTCTTCCAATTTTTTAAATTTGGGGTTTTGAAAACCTTGGAAAATGCTGTAAAAGACTAGTCTTCTCTTGCTTTGTATGCTATTGCCATTGAGATGCTAGGATTCATAAAACATGTTTAAATCTAAAAATTTGGTCAGTGACTCTCTGGTGATAAATTCTTAAGACGCAGTGTACAAAAAGGAGGGAAAGAAGCTCACTTTGGAGCTTCATGGTACTGCAGGAGGACCTGACCTCTTCATTTGGTGAACAGGGATCAGAGCCAGAGAGAGAGAGAGAGAATGGTTGATAGGGCCACCCCTGGTGGGGGTCAGTCTCTGGGGCTGAACTTGAGTCCTTAAACTCCTGGTGGTTTTCCATCTCTGTTTCAATCTCTGTGCCTCAGGATCTATGATTCCTTTGATGTGGAGCTTTCTCTTGGACCCTGAATAGGAGGATATTAAGGGCGAAATGATCATGGCTGGGCGGTACTCACCTTGGTGTCCCTCTTTTTGTAAACTCGGTCCTATGTACCATTTTGTGAGAATTCCACAGTTCTTAACATTGGAAAATTAACACAATTGATTTCTCTTTGGGGACTGTAATAGTTTTCTACTGCTGCTGTAACTAGTTACCGTGAACGTAGAGACTTGAAACAAGACCCATTTATTATCTTAAGGGTTCTATAGGGTAGAATTCGGAGACAGGCCTCACTGGGCTAAAGTCATGTGTTGGCAGGGCTGCATTCCCTTCTGGAGGCTCTGGAAGGGGATCCTTTTCTTTGGCTTTTCCAGTTTCCAAAGGCTGCCTACATTTTTTGGATGTGAGCCCCCTTCTGACTTGAAAGCCAGCAACACTCCAGCCCTGGCCATTCTCTGACTGCAGCAGGGAAACATTTCCTGCTGTTAAGGGACTCACATGATTATGTTGGGTGCACTGGATAATACACCATAATCTCCCCCGATTCCAGGTTCTTACCATAATCCCACCTGCAAAGTCCCTTTGGCTGTGAAAGGCAGCATCCTCGCCGAGGACTGGGCTGGAGACATCTTCAGAAGTCATTATTTTGGCCACCACAGGGAATGAATATGCTTTCCTTGGTCTCAGCTCTGAGTGGGCAATGATTTTTAAAACTTCATGTTAATTTAGAAAGCTTAATAAACTGCTACAACTAAACAAGGACCTAAATAATGATTTAATGAGTCGTACTCCTATTGTTGTACGCCTACCACGTGACACACACGGACTGCCAAGGACCTCACTGCACCATCCTGTTCCCTCCTTTCTCACGGCCCTGGGAAGCTGGTTCTGTTTAATCTCATTTTATATTTTAGGAGACTGAGACCTAGAGAATCTCGCTAATTTACCAAAGGTTGCACAGCCAGCATCTGGCAGGGTAGGATTTGAATTTAGGTCTGTCTGACTCAGGCTTCTCCCCAGCACACCTCATGGCTTACATTTGGTACTACAGTGGTAAGAGTATATAACGTGGTATAATGAAGTATTGCAAATATGAGCCACGCGGAGAAAGCCTACCTAGTAAATAGTTGTTTTAATAAGGAACGTAATCTGTAACGGATGGGTATAAGTTTTCAAAATGCCATTTTGCCCATTGAGCAATGTTTGGCTGATGAATATCGGTTGGTTGTATATAGATGTAGTGATCAATTCTCAGAGTCTTCATTTGAACAGAAAAGGCTACATATTGCATGACTGAGTGGAAAGGATATAGCTACCTCAGCAATTTTTAGCCCTCTTAGATTGCAAAGATAAGGAATTTATTTCACAAATCATGCTACCGCCTAATTGGCTAATAGGCTCTTCTTGTTCCTGCCCCTACCCCAGGCTATAAGCTCCAGGAGGGTAGTGATCGTGTTTTTCTTATTCAGGTCTGTATCTTGAGTATTTAAAAATGGGGTGTCTATTTTCATTGACACACTAACATTTCTTGCAAGAATGGAAATCAAGAACTATCTAAGAGGATAAAGCCAGCTTTCTATAACAATGAGACCATATGGGGTCAGTGGGTTAAGCCTCTGCCTTCAGCTCAGGTCATGATCTCAGGCTCCTGGGAACGAGCCCGCATTGGGCTCTCTGCTCAGGGGGAAGCCTGCTTCCCTTCCTCTCTCTCTGCCTGCCTCTCTGCCTACTTGTGATCTCTGTCTGTCAAATAAATAAAAATCTTTAAAGAAGGAGACCATATCATTGGTTAATATAACATGACTAAGAAAAGTGGTGATAACCTTGGTAAAACCAGTGTCTTTACATAAATCTTGTATGTTAAGAGAAACTAGGGACTCCTCTGACACGGAGTGTTTGGATCACAGATTGACTTTATTTCTTTATTAGTTTATCTATTCAATACTATTGTGTGCTATTCTGGTTACTAGGATAAAAGATGAATTAAAGGGGAAAAGAAAAAAGCCCCTGAGTCTCCTTGGTTGAACAAACACCTATAAAGTTTATTGTATCAAAAGGCATAGTGATGACTTTATGGGAACTCAGAAGAAGGACACCTAACTTACTATTCAAAAAATATATAAGTTGGCCAAGCCATCTGGAGTGTGTTTCCGGGGGCGGGGCATAATTTAGATTTACGGAGGAGTTGCATAGATAGGACAGAGTTCCCATATGCCCCTTGTCCAGCGTCCTGTTTTCTTGGTCTATTAATATGGGTGTAATACTGCTGCCTAACCAGCAACCTTATTCAGGTTTCACTGTCTTGAGTACCCCTTTTCATGCTGAGATGAGATCATGTATGAAAGTGCTTTGTAAACAGGAGGCTAAGTGCTAGACGTACAAGGAATGCCCTTAGACTCTGCCCAGAGTGGGTCGCAGATGGTGAAGTTTGCGCTCTACGAAGGCAGCTTTAATGACCTACCCATGAGTTCTCTTTTAGTTCCATCCGAGAATGTAATGAATTCTTTATGACTCTTTCCTGTTCAGAGGGCAGGGTGCCGTGTCCTGGGTCTCCCCTCCATCCTGTGTGAGGCAGACCTGCTTTGTAGATGAGGGGCTGCGTCCCACCTAGGGCCAGGGAACTCACCAGGTTGGGAGTCAGAAACTGGACTGCCGGACCCCAAAGCCACCTTTTCCTCCTGCGTGCTGCTTCCTGAGTCCTTTTCCTGCACAAACTCCCAGAATAAGCGTTTTCCGAATCATACTTCTTATTGTGCCAAAAAAGGGTCATTTCCTTTTTCGATTCTAAAACGACTTGCTTCATGCTTCAAGGGTTCTATGAATATAAAATTTTGATGACTTTAAGGACTCATGGCTTTCCTCCCTTGGTCTTCCTCTCTCAGTCTTGAGAATTCGATGATGTTTAGTCTATTTCTATACACGGGCAGCCCTTCCCTTTGAACATTTCAGTGACCCTTCTTGATGGCTTCCAGCTGCCCTTTTGGGGGCGGTGGTCTTTGAGGAATGACCAAAGCTCTATACAGTTTTTCAGGTGTTACTTTTGTAATGTTGTGCCGTCTGCATTTATAGGACCTACTCTTTTCTTACTTTTCAGACGATTTCTAGATAATGGCAGTCAAACAGGCACTGTTCATGATAACTCATTTTTTTCAAGATGCAAGGTGCTTTCGCTATCATTTTTAATTAGATTTTCACAACTGTGTGAAATAGATAAGGCCCAGGGTACTCTCCCCCCGCCCCCCGCTTTTATGCACAAGGTTATTGAGGTTCAGAGTAATTATACGACTCCCTAATCCCATAGACCAAACAAGCTCTGGACCCCAGGTTTGCTGACCGCCCATTCTTATCGTTAATAAAGATTCTTGAAAGCTAGAGAGAGAAGTGCAGGACGTTTTGCGCAGAGTTAGGGATTTAAATTCAGGGACTAGGAACTATTAGGGAATCTAATTAAACATCTTTCTAAAGAAAAACAAACAAAATGAAAGGTATGTCTAGTTGCTTGCCAGTCCCTGGGGAGGGAAAGAAAGCTGCATGTTCACATGCTAAGTAAGTTTCATTTACGTTTCTTTTGTGTCATGTTTGTGAAACTCCGTGCTGGGAAAATGTGATTGCAATTTAGGCACCAAAGGATTATCTCAGAATGTCTGGGAAGCAGCTCACTTTATTTTCAAAAGATGCTTTAATGCATTTGTTTTTTATGTAAAATAAGGGAAGCTATGAATTTTAAGTTTTCCTTAGGGGGAGAGAGAAAGAGTGTGTGTGTGTGTGTGTGTGTGTGTGTGTGTCTGTGTGTTGTCTGAAACCAGACTACTTTGGCTCTAATCTTACAGTTTGACTTGTGAGTTCTGGACAGGAAAGAGTCCCAGCCTTGGAGCTCTGTGAGATAGGTGACAAAATTAGATTGTTTTAGATGATCAGTGATATAGCCCAGATTTTCTTACTATGAACAGTCTGTTTAATTTGACTCCGGTCATTTTCCACCTCTTAGACCCAATGCATGACCCTGGGAACCTAAAGATAAGAAAATCGCCTTCCCTGGTCTTTCCTGTCCGGTAGAAGCAAAATGATAAGGATTCAATTGTGAGGTTGTGTGCGGACCTGCTTAAAAAATGCAAAAAACTACCCAAGCTTTAAAGATCTTCAGAAAGTCAGACCTGAGGTTCTGTGTAAGAAGGGATGCATGGCTGGTTATTTACTACTGTAGTGAGCAGAGTGGAGAGAATTTTAACTTTGATCTGGTGGGCCTCAGTGAGTCAGGAAGGCTCTTTTCCATCCTGGCATTGTACCTTCCAATGTCATCCAGTTTATTTTATTTTATTTTTAAAATATTTTTATTTATTTATTTGACAGAGAGAGAGAGATCACAAGTAGGCAGAGGGGCAGGCGGGGAGGCGGGTGGGGAAGCAGGCTTCCGGCCAAGCACAGACCCCTGTGTGGGACTCGATCCCAGGACCCTGAGACCATGACTTGAGCGGAAGGCAGAGGTTTAGCCCACTGAGCCACCCAGGCGCCCCGTCATCCAGCTTATTAAGTTATCTGTGAATAAAAAGGAATAGTCAGAAACGTGTGGTTGCCAGGAAAGCTGACCAGCCTAAATAACGAAGCAATAGATCATAGATGTCCCAAAAGAATGCATTTATTTTATGGTTAGCACTGCTAAATTTCTTTTTCTTCTTCTGCATAGAAGGAATAAATTTGAAATGGCCATGTGAAAAATAGATCATGAGGAACTGTCATTGGTAGATCAGTGAAGGGCTTTGCTCACAAACCAGGCTTTAGGTTTGATGCATGTGTTTTACGCCACACTTAAAAGTCTTCACATGGTTGTCACTGTTTAAAATTAATTATAATCAAGGGCTAACTCATCTAACCTGGGAATTTTATCTGGTTTAGAACGTCTGTCTGTATAATTTCCTTCTTTCAAATGAAAAAAAGAGAATTTTCGTGACATCAGTTAATTAAATGATTGTAATTCAGTTCGAACAAAGAAATCATGGTTATGAAGATAAATATTAATGCATCACGGTCATGCTAATGTGCTAAATTTTCTCAGAAGAGAAAAGCCTCATTCCAATAAGAAAACAAATAAATATAATATCGAATTGGCCGTGATGAGATATTTCTCCATTTCTCCATTTTTCAGTGACGTAGTGGAGTGGAATAGGGCAGCTGTGTGCAACAAATGAGAAGGAAAGCACTACTTTTTGACCACAGAGGAGATCAAATTTATAAACTTAGATCACATGAAATTTGCTGCACATCAGTTAGGCCAAACTGAAATGCATCCATTTCAGCCCTGTGTACGGATGCCCTTAAAGGAAGCTGGTGGGACATTGTCTAGGTTCTGTCCATGAGTGAGGTGCACCTATAATTGGGGGCAGCTGTGGGGACAGCACTCATTAGGCAGCCGTGCTAAACACTTGCCTGAAGCCGCCAGTAGCTCTGCTGTGATTTACTCCAGCCTCCATTGTCCCCGTGTACTGCCTTTACACCTTGAAAGGAGGACGTTCATCTGTTAAGACCCTCTTGTTGCTGTATCCTTACACAGGGGATATTGGGTTTCAGTGAACGCAGGAGGAAGATAGAGCATGGTTTACTCTTGTGATGTTTGGCAGAGGACAGATAGTCACCCAGTTCAAAAAAATTGTTTTGGTATACCAATTTCAAGTGTTCTGTCTTGTTAGATTTCCCTACAAATCATCAAAGTGGCTTAGAAAACTCAGCCATTTTCCTATCTCCTTTCTCTCTCAAGTTTTTAGTCCTGGGAATATGTGCAGAAACAACCTGTCATGTAGTATATCCCAGATGTAATCAGGAAACTGTGGTTACTCTTAAGATATCAGTATATTACATTTGACATTTGACCTAGGAGCCTAGCCAACGTAGCAAATAATTGTTTATTGCTTACTACTTAAGAGCAGGAGCTCTGGAGTCAGACTTCTGGGGTCTAGATACCGGTGCCAGTATTACCAGCTGTGTGACAGTAGGAGGTGGCTTTACCTCTCTGTGTCTATCTCCTCCTCTGTAAATTGGGCATAATGGTGGTAATACATATCTCCTGGAATGGCTATAAAACTTAGAAAGAGTGGGCATAAAGTTCTTGGAAGAGTGCCTGACACACAGTAGGTACTCAATAAGTGTTAGTTGTTGCTATTCTAAAACAGTTCATGTAAAGTACTAAGAGGGCCTTATTTTAACTTTATCTCATAGACTTTTGAAACACTCTTCTGGTAGTTTTATAATTTTATCTTTGGCCCTCAGCTTATGAAATACTGGGCACAGAACTATAGAACCATAGAGAAGAAGACTGCTAATTTCAACAAACATAGTATCCATTTTCAGGCAGAAAAATTCTCTTACCTAATAAATCTGTACTTATTGTTCCCCGTAGAATTTTGCAGTGCTGTAAATCGCCCGCAGACATACGTGGAGAGGTGATCTGGTTTATATAGCTTATTATGAGAAACAGAAAATTACCACAGTGGCTATGGAATGGAATGGAATAGTCTGCCTCATTTTGAGTCTGCGGTCCTCCTCCCCTCTTCCTGCCTTCATTTCAAGCTGCACAGAAGCACCCCTTGCTGGAGAGGATAGTCCCGGGTTCAAGTCTCCGTGTGTTAGCCTTGTGACATCCGGCAAGTTCAAGTTCCCATATAACTGCCCACCCCATCCTCACTTTTAAAATAATTACCCACTGTTGCAGAGAAATGGTAAATTTGGGGATATGTATTGACTATAAAAAAAGAGCACACTTACTAGTTAAGGGAACAAACTTACACCTTGTGGACTAGGATCCATCAACAAAGACGATCAACTTTGATTTGGAGGCAGAGGAGATAATATTTCAATGTTTTGGCTCCTCTTGCTGAAGTGGGTACACACCTGGCTTCTGGTGAGACTCCTGTGTAGGATCCAGAGAGCACAGGAAGGGCCGTAGTCGCCATGACCGGCATCCTCACTGAGACTGGCTTCCCACAGAGAATGTTTGAACAGTGATGACCAGAGAAGAGAAATAGAGGAGATCATGAAAATTCCCAAGGAGAAACTACTACTTAATTTGACAATTTTCCTGTTATATTTAACATTTCCTTATCTTCAGCATTATATGGCAGAGAGAATAAAGAGTCCTAATCCGGTAGAATGCATTAAAACAAAAAATAATATCACGGGGCCCTTTTGTTCCAAGCAATAATAAGTCTTCTGAGAAGGTAGGTGTGGCCTCTGGAATAGCTTTTGGACCTGGGTCTCTACTTTCTCAGTATCTTCTAGATCCTTTGTTCTATTTACAAGCACTTGAGGTTCTGCTTTGTGCTAGACCCCTCAAATCCTATGCATCCTGCATCTAATAAACATTTGAATGTTTGAATACAGTGCTAATCATAATCGACACACACACACCCCACCACCACCTCCACCACCACAACCAATATCCTAATCCTTCAAATAGAGACTATGACCACCTACTAATAACTGTTCTTACATCTCCTTTGATTTGGTAACGATAAATTCCTTAAATGATAAATTCCTCTTTTTTTACATGTACTTTTCTTCAATGCTGCCTGTTGGCTATGGCATTCAGATATGCAATGGATTATTATTCTCTGGGGTCTTAGAATATGCCTACCTTTTGATGGGGCTAATTGTGGCTCATCCCCTCAAATAGGACATTTAAAAGAATCCTATTGTTTCACTCAACTTGTACCAGTTAACTGGGAGGAGGGAAACTTGGAGCCCATCCACAGGTAAAAGTCCTCTCCAGTGGAAACGGATGTGTCTGGGCAATCAGAGTTAACAGCAGGAAGAAGCCAGCTTTGTCTGTAGACACCACCACTGTGAATATTTGAAGTCAGATGTTGAAATACTGCCCCCCCCCCCCATTTTCTTGTTTTACGTTGTGTAATGACGTGTTCTGTGCATATAGTATGAGGATTATCCGGTATGCTCATAAAGGTATTCAGCAGTGTGAACGCACCCCCTTGCACCATATAAGAAGTTGGACACAGACCTGCTAACTTAGTATTTCTGGAGTCCAGATATCCTAACCACACTTGGAAGCATATTCCTAACGTGTTTTCTGGTTAGGTTTGGTTTGCTGCCAGTCATACGGAGTCAGCTTTATAATAAAACCTTGACTCTTATAGTGACTTTCTCTCAAACAAAGTCACCCTCATGTTTGAGCTCATCCTCCAGATACCTCTGCTGAGTACACAGGGACAAAGAGCAGGTGCATTTTCGTTCACCGGGGACTCAGTTAAGCAGAGGCAGGGACAGTCTATCTGAAGGATGACTCAGCAGGAGCATGGGCCAGTGTGAACACATGTGAACACGTGCTCCCACGTGCGGCAACACACAAGGGGTCTGTTGGGTTGTAAGTTTCTTACTATGCCTTCAGACCACTCCATGCATCAGGAGCCAGCGTGGTAATCCAAGGAGCACTCTGAACTACCGCTGCCGCCAGGATTTGCTGTCTTTGACACAGCTGTATTTACAAAATTTAACCTGATAAGATACATTTTCCCTTTTAAGCTTAAAGCAGTGAGCACAGCTCAGAAGACCAGATGGCAAAACATTAGCTGCCTCCGCTCTGTGCCAGACTATAATCTTCCACGTAAGATGGTCCGGTGAGGGAGAAATCTGACCGGGAAAGGAATTTGGGAGGCCAGTAATTCATTTACCTCTAACATGACTACAGAAAAGGGCCAGTGTTCTGCTTAAAGGACTGAGTGATGGTATGCGTGCGGCTCTCATTCACCAACAGCCAGTTTTCACCGCGTGATCTGCACATGGGTGATGTCAGGACTGTATAGAGGGGGTGGGGAGGGGAAGTTTCCCCGGATCACAGCCGCAAGCTCACTGATATTTGATAATATTTTGCAGGTTTCCTGTTTAATTTGTTCAGTGTGGTGGAGCTCTTCAGATGAACTAGTCCGACAGGGAGAGTCACAATAGGAACCAGCTCTGCGTGGTCAGGTCCTCCATACACAGAAACAACAACTTATCTAGGGTCACACGCTGTCAGCGTATCCTGATTTCACGCACGTGCTAAAATTGGTTTCCTGTTCTTAACAATGCAGTATAGTATTCGAAGCAGCAGCACAGAATATATTTTTAAAACACGTGCACGGTAGGCGATTAAAACAGGAGGATCCCTTCGAGCAATCGTTCTTTTTATGCATTTGTTTTACCTGGAGCACAAGTATTTATTCACACATCAAAGTCTGGAATAAATGAACATATGGCCTTAAGTTCTGTGTGGTCAGAATGTAAAATAAAGATTTGGGCCACAATTATTTTTTTTCCTGCGCTGTGTGACATTATCAAATAAGACACGTAGAAGTTTAGGGACGCACGGGTGGCTCAGTGGGTTCAGCATCTGGCTCTTGGTTTCAGCTCAGGTCATGAGCTCAGGGCTGTGGGATCAAGTCCCATGTGGGGCTCTGTGCTCAGCAGGGAGGCTGCTTGGCATTCTCTCTCCCTTTCTTGCCCCTCCCCATCCCCATCAATCAATCAATCAATCAAGTCTTAAGGGAAAAGAGAAAGAAACATAGAAGTGCAAAAATAGACTTTTTAAATGTCCTGGTATATCTACTTGCATTGAGTTAGAATCGGAAGACTGTGTTTGTGATCTTCTAAAAGGCTTTAAAACACGTCATGCCAGTAAAAAGAAATGCCCGTAAAGTGTGTGACATCCATCTGAAGGTTCTGGAGTTTCTGTTTCTTAAAGGCTGCTTTTCTTTGCACTTTACTGTTTTGTTTCTGTTGATATATTTCTAAGGGTGTCGGTACATTCATATCAATGTCAAGCAAGTTCGAAATCGATTTCAGCAAACACTGCCCAACACTTGCTCTATTGTTATGTTGTTTTTGAGAGTTGAACTTCTGCTTCTCCAGAAATGCATCGAAAGTGAAATTCTGAATGGTGGCAGAACAAAGACAATTAAATCATGTCTGAGATTCTCAGAACACTTACTGTATTCAAAGCATTAACTTAGCATCCTTTGCCTTAAAGCAATTTTTAATTGATGGACCATTTATTTACTCTTAGTTGGGGACTGAGAGGCAAATACACATTTTTTTTCTTTGCAGTGTTAAAATCCAAGTACTCAGTGAAAAAACACTGCTTTCCAGTTTAGGAATGACCCCACGCCTTAGGAACTTCTGAGTATTAGGAAGTACTTGGTGGAGTAGATTTTTGTTAATGAAATGAATGAGATTATTTAATGGGAGCAAAGCATTGACTAGGAAACATACATAGTGAAATGATTTCCATTAAAATATAGTTATTATTTTATAATAAGAAAAATTTTTTCTACTACCTCATTATAGGTAGATGAGAAAAAATGCACAAATCATAAATGCTCAATATTAGTTTGCATTTTATGGAGAATCTGAAATATCCTGGGCTATTCCATTAGTGTGGTTATGTAAGGAGACAGAGAAGAATTTTAGGTCATTGCCAAGTCTCCGGGATACTTGAATCTGGGCACCAGCAGGATGAGTGTGGACGTCTGTATGGTACTTCTTGGAAGGTCCCACTGACAACACCAAGGACCAAGGCCACAGGGGGGTGTGGCTCTGTTGGTGGTATACAGATTTGTCTCTCCATTTATGCTCTGCAGGATTTTAAGTTAGCTCCTTGAAAGAGCCTTTCTCTGAAAAATGGGGTATCCTCACGTCCTAGATGGTCACCCTGAAGGATACAGCAGGGACATTCTTCCAAGCGAACTTGTTGGGTTGCAGAGTTAGAGTAGCTGGGAACTTCTGCACCTGGGAACTTCTGCACTCCCGATGAACTTGCAACTCTGTGCAAGTTGTAGGGACTTGGGCTCTTCGGTATAGATACACCAGAAGCCCAAACATGAAGAGATGTTTATACACGGAGTCAGCTTCCGCAGTGGTTGCTTTCACTGGGAATATTTCTGCCTGAGGGTCTCTGCAGCGCTACATCGCAGATCACCTCTTGAAAACAAGAGAGGTGCGGGTCTTTGCACGTGAAATGCCAGAGGAAGGGATAAGCATTGACTGGCCAGATGAGTGATTGTTTTCCTCCCACCGAAGGAGGGATTGGAGCCCCAAAGTCATGGATATGGCATTGAACTATATGAGGATTTCAGGGCCCTCCCACTCACAGAATTTATTTATTTTTAATGTATTCATTTATTTATTTGACAGAGAGAGCACAAGCAGGGGGAGAGGGAGAGGGAGAGGGAGAAGCAGGCTCCCCACTGAGCAGGGAGCCGGACATGGGATGGGGTTCTATCCCAGAACCTTGAGATCATGATCTAAACCGAAGGCAGATTCTTAACTGACTGAGCCACCCAGGCACCCCTCACTCACAGAATCTTAATGGAGGCTCTAATTTTAGGAGATACATTTCTAAATGAAAACTCAAATATTTCCAAGAATCCCCTTCCCGACGGCCTACTCAACCAAGATTTTAAAACCTAATGAAATCCTGAGCCTTTTATTGAACTGCAGCAAGAGCAGATGAAAAAGGCAAAAAAAAAAAAGAAAAAAAACCAACAGAGAGAAACCAAGATTCCTTTTTGTCTTTTTCTGTGTGAGTGTTGATGTGGCTGTGTATGCGTTGATGTGGCTGTGTATGCATGTGTTCCCTTATTTGCTTGAACTGTTCGACACTTAACTGTAGATATCATGACATTTCACCCCGAATACCGCAGCAGATGCCGCCTAAGCGTAACCGCAACACAGTGACCACACTTGAGAAACTCCATGATGATACAATACCTTGATTCAGGTTTCCCCACGAGTCCCAGTAACAGCTTTCAGAGAGTTTCCGGTGACTCGGGAGTCAGTGACAGCTACACGGTGTAAGCTACAACGTTGGATGTATTTGTCAGGTCTTTTAATCACTTTTCATCTCCTGTGATCATTCGTGACATCAGCACTTCTGAAGTGTAGACCTGTTGTTTCGCAGAATATCCCACCATTTGAATTTGTCTGATTGTTTTCTAACATTTGAAACCCAGGTGCTAAATAAGTAAATCATAGATAGGTAGATAAAGAGACAGGAGGGGAGGGAGAGGTGCGAGGGAGAAAAGGAATGAGGGAAAGGAAAAAGATGCAAATGATTTGATGAAAAATTGTCCAATTCGCACTAAATAATCCAAAGTCTGGCAGGTTTCTTTTGAGACGGTATTGATAAAGTGGTATGGAGCAGTGGGTGAGGTGACACGGTGCTTACGGAGAGTTAAGGATTTCTGAAATACTGCAGTGAAAACATTTTGCTGTGGGGCAAGGGAAACTGACAATTTGACAGGTGCATAGTAGGCATCTAGAATGGAGAGTTTGGGTCGTGTGCCAAGTTCAATGGAAAACTCAGTGAAAACCAACAAAAAATAGCAAGCTAGTTCTTTTAGTTTAATACGTGAAATAACAAGGCAATTTATTTTTCTCAATACACGTAAGCCGGTTTCTTTGGTGCCATTGAGCTCCAGCAAATCTGTTCCTTCAAGACCCTCACTGGGCTGAACAAAATCGAAGATGATCTTAAAGAGTTACTGAAGCCATGCAGACATAATTCCAGATAGAGGAGAATTGAGTCTGTTTTTAAAAACCTCCAAAAGAGAGATTCACAGACCCCATCTTAAAGAGAAACTCCTGTGAAATCTGTTCAGAAGTAAATCTTATTTTCAAGCTGTCAGAAAATGAGAACCAGACAAAATCAACAGGTACCAAAGGCAAAGAACAGGTGAAATGAGTTTTCTGCCTTGTCCCTGGGTGTACGCCTCAAGTGTCTGCTTCCCCCTCGCATCTCCTAGTCCCTAAGTAAATAAAAAGGGGACGTGTAATTTTAGGAGCACTGCTGAGACATCACAATGTTCAAATGGTTTTTTGGTATAATTTGTAGGAACCTTCCTACACTTAGTCCTGACATTTTTTTGATTTACTTGGTAAGGGCAGAATTGTAGAAAAGCAAACAGACCCTGAGTAGGAAAGGCACTTCATTTCCTGTTCGTGTCTGACATGCTCTGATTGCTGTCCTTGGAGTCCTGGTCACCATACCCAGTAAATAATTATGCCCTGGATCAGGGAGGGGTGGTCTTAATTTCCATGGGTTTGTTTTTCGGGATTTTCTATTAAAACCTGGACTGGAGCAGAAGTGGACTTTATGGTTGGCTTCTCTAAGCCTCTGTGGAAACAGAGTTGTTTGAGAGCTCCGGTTCTGTGATGTTGATTATTAAGTGAACTGTTGTATGCAGAGGAAAGTCCATTCATTATGCTCTTATTTTTTTCTTTTTCAAAAGCTTTTATTATGACAAAACAAGGTGTACTCTATTGAATCTTCGGTATCACCAAACACCATGTATACCTGTTGCTTGACTTCTGCAGTGACCAACTAACTAATCAGGAAATTCGTTTCATTTTTATGTCTGTCCATTCCCCACTATCATTTTATTTTGAAGCAAATCTCAGGTTTTATAACATTTTATCCATAAATATTTAAATAGAGAATAGATACTCTTCTAAGCAGTCCTGCTGAAAGTAAGAATGGTATATAGGTGTTTCATGTATTCTACAGGCTAATGCACAACTTCAGTACTTCCTGTCTCTATGGAGAAGCTATGGAAGAGCTAAATGCAGTCAAACTGACAATTTGACAGATGTATAGTAGGCATCTAGAATGGACATTCATTGTAGGACAGCAACTTTAGTTCCAATAAAAGAGCGTTGTCGCTGAAGAATTTCTGTCTTGAAGAAAGGAACATTGTTAAGAGTGATGAATTCTCTTTGTTCCTTGGGCCACCTCTGATGATACATAGTCTGACTGACTCTCCAGAAACATTAGAACCATGTAAAGTCAGTCACTTACCCATCTCTGCAATTAAACTTCCCCAGATTTAAAACCTGGTTATGAGGACTGCTGTACCTATTTACAGAATTATGGTAAAGGTAATTTGTGATCTGAGATGTGAACATGCTTTAAAAATAATGGCCTGTATATTGTACACCTGAAACTCACAGAACATTGTATATTAACTATACTGGAATTTAAACTAATAATAATAATGATTATGATGGTGGCCTGGTTCATAGTCTCCCTGAGCATAGTGTTGTTGTTACTGTTTTTTTTTAAGATTTTATTTATTTATTTGACACAGAGCAAGAGATCATAAGCAGGCAGAGAGGCAGGCAGAGAGAGGGAGCGGGAAGCAGGCTCCCCGCTGAGCAGAGAGCCCAATGTGGGGCTTGATCCCAGGACCCTGAGATCATGACCTGAGTGGAAGGCAGAGGCTTAACCCAAGGAGCCATCCAGGCACCCCTAGCATAGTGGTTTCGAAATGAGCCATGTCCAGGATTTTTAAGGGCGTCAGAAAAATGTAAAGATTGAGGAAGTAATCATCTAGAATATTTTATAATCTAGTCCCGCCACCCCCAGTGCCCAAGTATGTTTTACTTGGGCATTCAAGCCGGGGTCCATTTTGGCTGACTCATTTTCTCTCTCTCAGGTAGTAAAACATTTGGGAATGGTGTCTTGATCAAGCTCACCTGAAATTAATGTATTTCTCTTTGAAAGATAATCAGAATTTTTTCCTTCTCTTTTCTTTTTTTTAGCTTTGCCTCCCCGATTGAAAGAGATGAGGAGCCAGGAGTCCGCCGCAGGCTCTAGACTCGTCCTTCGGTGTGAGACCAGCTCCGAATACTCCTCTCTCAAATTCAAATGGTTCAAGAATGGGAGCGAATTAAACCGAAAGAACAAACCACAAAACATCAAGATACAAAAAAAGCCAGGGTAAGTGTAATGCATCTAATAGCAGAGGCAGTGTCTAGCCATTGAAGAATAGGAAATATAAAGATTTTATACAGCCCCAGTCCATGAATTCACTTATCAAATAGCTATGATCTCTAATAAATGAAAAAGTTTGTTCATTGTACGATGACCAGAAATTGTTTCTGTTTCTCGCAACTTCTGGATGAGGAAAGAAAAGATTGGATGTGGAGAGAGCCGGAGGTGTAGAGGGAGAAGTTTTGGTGAGAGCTGCTGTAATTGGAATATGTTACATCTTAAAATTAGATTTTTTAAAATAAGGCAAATGCTGTTGAGAGTACCAGTGCCTCCCAAGGTTAACACCCCTGCTTCATAATGAAGTTCAGTAAATACCCAGATTTATGGGAAGAGAACACCATCGCTTGAATTTGAATCATTTTCAAGTAAGAGGTTAATACATCCAGTGATACCCAGTAAGATTTTTTTAACTGACAATTTTGTGAAACTATGTGACCATGTAGGACATTAAAACTTCGGGTGATCTTGGCTTACCAGAATCTTAAATCATCCTGCCTTCCTGGTGGAGGACCATGATGGGTTGGAAGGGCTCCATGTGGTTCCTGTGACATCTTGGACGGGTGTCTACACCTGCTCTAAAATGAGGCTCCTTTATTATTCCCATCCTCTCCATTTTTATGTACTTCCTCACCTAAGAAACCCTCTTCTATTATCACACTACACTTTGAAATTAGGGAAGAGATAACTATGTGAGCGTTTTGGTTGTAAAACAGTCCTTTAGTCAATGTGGCATGGATAATAGTACTTCTAGGCTGAAAGATTACATTTCCTTTCCTCGCACGCTCGGAGGATTCCAGTGAAATCCCAGGGATGGTAGCAGAAACAGCAACAAAAGAATCTCCTCCTGTACTTTGATTTTATAGAACACCTACCAAAAAGTTGTCACATATTCACGAACAAGAGACAGCAAAGTGATCATAATGGAAATTTAACCGAATCTTCCCAATGTGTTTAATTGCTGTAATAACCATAATTACTGAATTTCCCCCCTAGTTTCTGTGGTTTTATTAACTGTGCTGCTTGTTCTTGTCACTGATTGTGTCGGCAAGATCTTTTGACTTGGAAGTACTCTAATAAGATGTAGGGGAAAAAAGAGTGGGTATTAATTTCTCCAGCAGGTGGTTCTTCAGAGATACAGAAAATAACACTGCAAAGTGGCATGTGTTTTTTTTTTTTTTACATAATCTTATTTATTTATTACAACATTCCCCTAGGTAGTAAGGGAAGTTGAACTGTACAGGGGGCCTAATTTTGCATATTAAGAAATTAATATTCAGAACACTGTTCTGCCTTACCTTGAGTCACACAAGTAGTAAGTCACACAAGTAGTAAGAAAACAAGCTGGAAACAGATCTGTTCTTGGGTTCCTTAACACTTTATTCCTTCTCCTACAAATGGAAGGCATGCATGTTTAATAGCATGTGCATATGGGGAGGGGCGTAGAGTGGTAGAATGAGTGAATAGAAAGAAAGAGCTATGATACTTATAGAGGAGTTTAACAAGAAAAAAAAATACTTTTAGAGACTGGATGGAGTAGAGTTTGGTGTCTGTTTTGTTTTTCATCAATTAAACACGTTAGTAAGAAACTAAGTTATCTTCATGTGCAGGAGAATGTCTTGTTTCTTTCTGCACAGCTGTCAAATGGTATCAGTAATATTTAAGCGCCCGCAGAAGGCTTTATGCTGGGAGTGTGGGGAAGTGGGAGAAGCATGGGTGTTATCTCTTCCCCCAGGAGGTCATGGATTGTATAGGGCTTCTGTGGTTCAGCCTTATCCGAAACATAGTTGTTCCAGGCCATTGCTACAGCCCTCTTAGGGCTAGGGGTGGGGTGGGGTGGTGCTTCAGGATTTTCAAGAGGTCCCTCGATTTGCAAATAGTGACCATTTAGAAAATTATTATTTATGTTAAGGTAAATTCTGCTTGAAATCAAGATTCAACCAGGGAGATGTCCCTAATGTATGCTGTAGCTTATCATACATGTGGCAAAACCCAGTGCTAAATTGTAGGTTACTAATTCTAAGTGCCATGAGGCTGGGAAGGAGAGACCCAGAGGGCTTCACGAGGAGTCCTGAGGAGGTAGATTTGCGTCTGCTGATGGGGCAGAATCTCCTTTGCCTGGCTGGGTGGGGTGGGCCCGGCCATGACAGAGAAAGAGCGGAATGGTCATCAGTAGCAAGTTTTGTTTAAAGAGGTCAGTGGGGGAGTAAGATGGGGAATTCTGCCCTTTATGGGACAAGCTGCTGGGTACACAGAGATGAGTGGTCTAGAGGGCAGAGAGATGGCAAACAAACAATGCTCAGTCTGAAGCGCTACAGTAGTGACAGACATGAAATGCCATAGCAAGGGGCGAGCATGGGAAGGGGAAGAGGACCCGGTCAGGGACCGAGGAGGCTGCCAAGAAAGAAGGGAGGGAGAAGAGGTTTATCTAGGCTGAAGGAACAGAACAAAGCATCTTCAGACTGGGAGTAGTCTGTCTGAGGATGCCTGGGAGGAAGCAAGGTGGACAGGTATGGAGAAATTGGTTTTGCAAACTGTAAGTATATGCCTGTAGAGGTAATTTGTTACATGGCTTGGATAGACATATATAAAAGTACCATTAGTATTCAGAAAGGCAATTTCATGTTGGCTTCATAGGTCCAGACAGCTAAGAGCACTGTCTACATATTAATAAAATTCCATTATGCCAGAAAGGCCAATATTCAGAAATTACTTCTTTTAAACAGTAGCCTTGCTGGGAAGAATTAAGTGGGAACAAAAAGATGTTTTATGCCACTTATGTGGCTGTAAATTACTCGTGGCAAAACATTTTATATCTGATTGTCCAAAAAGAAGACCCTTTGTGTAAAGTGAGCCATTAGTGTTGTCATCTGTTTTTTAAGGTTAAAGGACCAAACCGAATCTAAATTTAATTAACATTTGCAAGGTGCACCTATTATTTCCACTTATCCTATAACCGTAAGAGAATGGATACCATTATTGTTCTACCCGTTTTTTAAAAAACGAATGCCCTGAGCATGAAGGAAGTTCCGTTTCTTGCTGTAGATCTAATGTTGATGAATAGTAAAGCTTTTATTTTTATTATTTTTTATTTTTTTAATTTATTTGACAGAGATCATAAGTAGACAGAGAGGCAGATGGGGGTGGGGAGGGAGGCAGGCTCCCCGCTTAGCAGAGAGCCCGATGTGGGGCTCGATCCCAGGACCCTGGTATCATGACCCGAGCTGAAGGCAGAGGCTTTAACCCACCGAGCCACCCAGGCGCCCCAGTTAAGCTTTTATTTAAAATAGTTCTGACTCCATGCTTCCTGTTTTCCTGTTTATGCACAATTTCTGGTGATTTTGCTATGTAGAGTAAAGCACAACACAGGGCTACGGACACCTACAGACATAGGGTAATGTCTTTAATTTTAAAAAACCCTCATTTTTCAGTTTCATCTACATATTCATCATTTTCCATTACTAAGATATTAAAACTGTTAATGGTTTGCAACAGTTATTTCGTTTCTTAAACTTAATCTGAGGCTTTCATCGACCAAGCAGAGGTGAATTTCATTGTGAAGTGTAAGATTGCCTTGGGATTGTCTTTATTTTAAGGAAAATGTTAACTCTTTTCCCATCCTTAGTCTAGGTTTATTTTCCGAATAGTCTAGATCGTACACAGCAGCTGGAATTTCCTTGTCATCCCTTTGTGTTGTGAAAAGACTCCACACCAGTCAGCAATTTCAGTTCACCCTTTTGCCCCCATTCCTACTAATAAACTACTTTCTTATATGTTCTTCCTATGACTTTGAATTTATATCTGAGCCTGTGTTTGTTGTATTTGGCAAAGCAGCGTAAGGAACCAGTTTAAAAAAATGGAAACTGCCCCAGCGTCTGCTTATCCCTTTGTTCTGCTTCCTCTGCCTGGTGGGTCATTTTGAGCAAGAAAACTGGTTAAAGAGCATAGCACGTGACCGATTCAAATTTGAGGCTGTCAGATTGGCCTCATTTAAATATCTGTCCTATGCTGGCCCTACGAAAGGCTGGCTTCCCATTGTTTCGTGTATGGCACATTCTTTTGTTGCCCATAGTTCTGTCTCAGCTCTTTGTTTCCGCTCTCACCTACTTTAATTGTGTTTAAAATTGGATCCAATTGGTCTTGTCAAATTTCTACAAAAATTTGAAGGGAGTTCTTGCTTCTGTTGTCCATGATCGCGGGTCCTTTGACTCTCTTCTAGAAAAAGTTCACACACATTCCCTTCTTGCATCGGCTGAGCAGCTCCTGCAGGTCATTTTAATTTTATATGTAAGGAAGGTTCCAGATCCTTCAGTATATAAATGGGACTACTCGGTGCCTATTTCATATGGCTTATGTGAGGCATTTGGTACAGTGCCTGGTTCTGTACAGTATGGCATTTGCTTATGAAACCCTCTCCCCCTCCCCTGTACCCTTCTTGTTATTGGCAGTTGGACAGTATCTGAAGCTGTGTTGAGCACACGCACACACACTCACACAGACACTGACAGTGTTCATATATGATTCCTTAGAGATCGGATGGATTTATGTAAGCTGAGGAGATAATCCCTATATGCAGGGAGTTAAGTTGTCTTGGCCCATAAACTGTGGTGGACAAATCAAGCCTAAAAAGACCAAGAGGACAGTAGTTATTGGAACCTTGAATCCATCCTTGAGCACTTATTCAAAGAATATAGATTGCATTTTGATATAAAAAAGGAGAAATTTAGAACTTTCATCTTTAAATCAGTCTGTATTAATTTATTTTTACATAGTATTGTTTTTTTATCTAAAAGTAATGTGTGCTTATAAAAAAAATCCTAAATATGGCAGGAATATAAATGATAATTGTGATGATAGCTAACACTTATTGGGAGCTTACCGAATTCCAAGCATTGTTTTTAACTCACTTTATGGGAGTTAACTCTTTTTAATACTTTTAGAAAATGAAAGTCCACTGAAACATCAACCCCTTCCAGATTTCTAGAGAACTCATCAATTAAAGAGCAAAAAATTTGTTTGATGATTGGATAGGAATTCAACACTTTTTCCAAGTTCACTTCCTTCCCATGGAGAGCATATGGTAGCTGATTGAAGAGAGTACAAGACTGTTGTATCCATCCTTGTCAAAGCTCCAGATCATTGCAATGTGTAATTTTCAAGAAAAGTTCATCTATTTCTTCTCTTGTCCTACTTCCCATCCTGTACCCTAGGACCCATGGATCAAAGAGTCTTAGAGTTCAGTGTATCATTGGAGTTCACAGGAGTCCCACGGATCACCTGGAGCATTGGTTTTCCCATTGTGTTCCTGGAGAATCTTAAGTTTCTGCTGAATTGAAAATGGGCTGCCAACCGTCTCGACCCGAACACTTTTATCTCCTTGATGATAGTTTTGAATATGAGGGTCTGATTTAAGCTTTTGTTTTAAAACAGGATTTTTTTTTTTTCAAAATAGTTGAAACCACTGATCTAATTTAATCTTTTTGCTGCATAGAGATATTCTTGACAGGTGGTTATCCAGACTTGAATCTTTCCAAAGAGAAAGGCACCCTCCCCTTTTTTGAATGTTCAAAAACTCTTCTTTATCACTCAAAATATGCCTTCTTTTTCCTGTTAGACATATTTCCATCTTCAAGAGCCTCCTCAAATAGTCTTCTTTTCTAGATGGCAACCATGAAATATATTTAAAGAGCTACCTGTATCTTGTTCATAGTTAGCCTGTCAGTAGGACCTCTGTTTCTTTAACAGAATCTTCTCTAGTGATAAGATTGATAAGCCCTATTCAATTGTGATCAACCTCTTCTAAAGTCCTCTAGTTATTGATATTTTTCATCAGATGCCACTTCAAGACATAATTAAATATTCTAGACGTGATTTGGCCTGGGAGCAGTGTATTCAGACTTTTATCCAATTTGATTTATGCTGTTTTAATATTAATATGGCCAAACAGTGTATAAGTCTCTTTTTTTTTCTAGTTTCCTTTTTTAGTAGTTGCCTAAAATGGAATAATATTAAACACGCGGCTAATTGAAATCCTTTTTTCTGTGTATATTATTGTCAAGGCACGTCTCTCCAAGCCTGCACTTCTGCTACTGATTTTTGAGCTGGAATGTATTTGTTCTGCGTATCTTGATTAAATTGAATCTTGGTCTTCGCCCATTGATGTTCAGTCTTAGAATTCCCGAGGGTGTCCCCTATTGAAAGGATATCTTAGCTACATGTGATACCTGCCTTAGAAATTCACAGTACACATTTGCATAAAACCCACTAAGAGGTACTATTGTAAAGAGATCTGTTTAACTTCGTTCAATGCAATATTTATTTGAACATAGAAAAAAACCTTTTCTTATTCTTTTAAGCATAACATTTATTAACATCATTTGGAATAATATTCCAGGAAACACTGTGTAGTTCTGTTAGGAGAATTTTTAAGAACTGCCCCTTTAAGATTATGTTAACTGTAAAACTGATTACCATGTTTCTTTTCTTTTTTTTTATCATGTTTCTTATAGTTTGATCTGATTCAGTAGTTAAAATAGTAATGGCACAGAGTCAAGAAAGAACTCCCCACATTACCATCAGGGACTGTCCCTCAGCTTGTATAAATGGGAAAGGAGCATTCTTGGAATGATTATAATCTTGAGGTGTTGTATGTTCTTTGGTTGTTGTGATACCTTAGAATTAGTATCGGGGGGGATGCCTGGGTGGCTCAGTGGGTTAAGCTGCTGCCTTCAGCTCAGGTCATGATCTCAGGGTCCTGGGATCGAGTCCCGCGTCGGGCTCTCTGCTCGGCAGGGAGCCTGCTTCCCTCTCTTTCTCTGCCTGCCTCTCCATCTACTTGTGATTTCTCTCTGTCAAATAAATAAATAAAATCTTTAAAAAAAAAAAAAAAAGAATTAGTATCGGGGACTTAACAAGAAAAGTTAACCATTTTGTTATTTTAGTTCACTTTTTCTTCTGTGTTGAAAACCGGGATATTTTTCTTCAAACTGATCTTCTTCATGATTTATCTATCCACGATTGTTAGTGGTTCCATGGTTGTACATGAAAATTCTTCCAGCGAATTCTTCCAAGCTTATTGTAGTATTTGTATTGTTTCTGACTGGTCTTCACAGGTGTGTGTCATGAAGGAAACTTGGCATGTATGGACAGATTTGTATAAATAGCTGATAATCCATTAAGAAAAACATCAGATTTGAATACTCCCAAACCAGGCTTAAACAGTCAACACAATTTAGATGGGGGAGGGGGGGCTCATATCCTAATATTGTATTTTGATCATTTTAAAAGTTTTAGTAGTTTATAATTAGATCTTAATATCAACTTGCCAAGGTGCTTACCCTTTGTAAGCATATTTATTTGAGCATAGAAAAAAAGCCCTGTCTTGTTCACAGGGATACACTGCAGTGAAAGTTTTCTGTGGTGAATCCCTCTGATTAACGTGTGAATATACATGCATAAATGGCCCTTGGTGACCTCCCCCCATTAGAGCCAAACAGGCTGTTTTTATATTAGATCCACTTTTTATCAACTTTGTTCTGTATACCATCATTTTTAGGAAATAGGAGCAGTTATGCTATGTGGATGACTAAGATTCCATCATCATATAAGTTTGAGAGTAACCAAATAATAGATTTCCCTCTTAGAGAGTCAACGGATGTTAGCATATTAAAGACTTAAGATTCCTCAGGATTGACAGCAGAAAGCCTGTTTTTGTTTAACCTGATGTCTCCAGAATTTATTTGAGTACAGTACTTTCCTTTGTTTTCTCAAGTTTACTTGTTGACATTGTTCTGAGTCATTCATTTCTCAGTCCACATGCTGGTTTGACTGTTGCTGCCTTGGTCTGGACCTTTCCGACGGTCTCTGCCCTCTTAATAGGGCATCTTCCTTTCCAGCAGCCAATAGTTAGGAACATTAGGTCCTGAAGTGACCTTAAGTGAGAGCATCCAAATATTTTCTTCATTTTTTCACACATTCATCCAATATCATTTGAAGATGTGCCAAGGACAAAGCAGTGGCATGTCCGCATAGAACTGTGAGCAGACCAAGAAGTTTAAATTATGGACTCCCCCCGCCCAGAGTGTATGTCCTAGCTGGAAAAATAAGATCTACTTCAAGAACTTTGAGGATCATGGAAGAGGTACTCCAGGCTATCAGAATTTAGACAAAGAAGAGAGCGGCAGCAGCTCTATGGTTCTGAAAGGTTTGATGAAAGAATTGGCACTTGAGGTGGTCCTGAAAAGTCAGCCAGTATCTGGAAATACGGGATGCCCCATCCTAGGAGGACGAAAGGGCACAAGTGAAGGCACCTTGATGGAAAGCCATAAGGCTTACATATGGGACCAGATGGGTGGTTCCATCCAGTAGACTGGAAGAGAATAGTAGGAGTTGAATTTTTATTAATTAAATTAGAACAACTGATTGAAATTTGATTAATAATATTATATGACAAGGAGACCAGAAAATTCACTATAAAACTAGGACGGTGTAAATCATGGGAGCTTTGCATAGAATTCTGAGTTGCTGTCTTTGCTTCCTGCCTTCTTTCCTTGTTGTCATCCCAAGAGCCCAGGCAGTCAGGACCAGGAGTGAGTAGACAGAGATGCTTTTAAATGTCTTCAGTAAACTCAACCAGCCCCAGTGGTTCTGTGTGTGTTTTTTTTTTTTTTAAGATTTTATTCATTTATTTGAGAGAGAGAAAGATCACAAGTAGGCAGAGAGGCAGGCACAGAGAGGGGGGAAGCAGGCTCCCCGCCGAGCAGAGAGCCTGATGCAGGGCTCGATCCCAGGACCCTGAGATCATGACCCGAGCCGAAGGCAGAGGCTTAACCCACTGAGCCACCCAGGCACCCCTGGTTCTGTGTTTTTAAATCATGGAGACTGCTTAAGTTATTGGCTATATGCAACAGTAAAACAGACAGATGCAAAATCATGGAGACTGCTTAAGTTATTGGCTAGATGCAACAGTAAAACACAGACAGATGCAAATCACAATGCTGCCAATGTTGACTGTTGATTTAATATGCAGTTTTATGACATTATGTGCTGCTGTTTATATTTATTTCAATCTTAAGAACGATTTGTGTTCTTCTATGCTCCTAGCAATGTGAATCATCTCAAAGATAAATTCCCATTCTTTTGTAATTCCTTTTTATTCAAAATTAACCTAAGTCCTGATGTTACTTTACTGAGAAAGTGTAGAGCATTTTAATCTATTCTAGCCTGCCTAAGTGTCTGTCCTTACCAGATCTGTAAATGATTTTACACTTTTTAAATCTTTCTAGTGGCTGAGGACATTTACATATAGAAAGGAAGAAAATTTACCAGTTGGTTTGAAAATAAAATATAAAATAAAAAACTGAGGCATAGTGTGTTTAGTGGTGGTGGTGGTAGAGGAATAAAAAGAAAAATTAGAGAAGATGTTCTTTAAATTCCTAACCTGGATGATAAAATTAAGGCTGTGTCCATAGTATCACTTAAATGTGATCTTATCTTTACTCTTGGTTAAATCATACATCTGTGTATTAGCTAAGCTGTGTTTTTAGGTGGTATGTGTGGAGTGGGGAGGGGAAGTTTGAGAACCCTGCAACTACAGAGAAATAGACTTTGATGGTCATTGTATTTCCTTGAAATATGCTTATCCCACTTTGGTCCTGATCTTACAGGAAGTCAGAACTTCGCATTAACAAGGCGTCACTGGCTGATTCTGGAGAATATATGTGCAAAGTGACCAGCAAATTAGGAAATGACAGTGCCTCTGCCAATATCACCATTGTGGATTCAAATGGTAAGAGATACCTACTACATTCCATTTCTCAGGCTTTGAGAAAAGTAATCAAGAGATGTGGTGAGAGTTGTAATAAACCCGTGTGTTAAATCTCACTGTGAACAAACAAGAAACATGGAAAGAAAACCATATACTTCAAGTATCTTGGGTGTCTTCCATAAAACACACTTTGATAAAGGTGTGTCTTCTACCCCGGAAGGTGATATAAATCTGAAATATACATAGACTCTTATTTTTTAAGAATGTCGATAAGGTCATGAATGGCAGGGATAGGCTGGGCCACTAAAAGAGATTATACTTCCTCTTTAAATCTGTAGGGAGGGCTGTAAGTCTTTGGCTCTGTCAGTAACAAAGTCTGTGTGTGTGTATATATATGTGTGTGTATTTATATACAGAATACATTTGTATATGCAGGATATATGTATATTACATACATATGTATGTACATATGTATATTATATATGAATATATGTAGTGTGTACATGTTAACAGAGTACGATCCTGACTCAGTCCTAGAAGTTTGAATGTTCTCACATGTGTTTTTAATACAGCTGGCTCTGGGTCGTAGCAGTGAGGCCTATCCATTTTTTGTTAGGCCTATCAGTTCTGAAATTATGAGAGTCTTCGAGACAAAGCCCTCCCTACTATGTCTGGTCTTCAGCTTCTGCTTTCCTAAGAATGGCGCCAGGGATATTGGTTAAACTAATGAATGACTTGGAGGTAGAAGGTGTCGCTCACCCTCCAGCAACTTCTCGGAGTTGTCCCAAGAAGTGAAAGAACCCGCACTGGTGGGTGTCTGCTCAGGATACCTAGCTCCTCTGTGATTTGATGGAATCATCTCTAGAAACCTATGATGAGCTAAAGCAGTGAGCGTCTCTGTCTCTTGAAATAATAAAATGTGACTTCAGAATACCCTTTGGTTCTTCTTTTCCCTTGTGCATGATGGCACTTGCCTACTGCCTATGCGAGCCCTGTCAGGTATTAAAAAGCCAAGCCTAAGAACACTGCTCCCCTCCAAGCAGGAGAGGGGAAAAGAGTGCTCACCACAGAGGCCTGGTCTCTGCAGACCGGAAGGTAAAATGCAGGGCCAGGAAGGGGAGAGCAAAAGTAACTTGAAGGGTCAGCTCCGTAGGAGACTGATGGAGTTGGTGTCTGTTGACTTACTGGGACAGGGAGAAGGGAGTAAGATAAAAATATGGAGCAGGGTTGGGAAAAATCTCAGGTTAATCCCCAGCCTTCTCTGGATTCCCCAGTGAACTTCTCTGTTGTGGGGTAATCAGAGTTCATTACTTTAATTTTAAATGCCTCCCTCCACAGAGAGTAGAGGACAACAGTGGAAAGTAGTTTCCATCACTATTTTTAGGAGCTGTGTTTGTAGTTGAAAATGTAAAAGCCATTTAAAATTTATATGAGTAAATGTAGCATCACTTTACTTTTGCATCAGCACGGGTTCAGCAATAAGCATGTTGCTGGCGTTATTTTTACCCCGTGAGGAATTTTATAGGATGCTAACTTGAAACACATTTAAAAACTAATTTCAGTGGATTATTCTTTTTCTTTTTTTCTTTTTTTTCCTATTGTGCTGTGTTTAGTAGCTTATTCTCAGCCTGTTGTTGGCTTGCTTCATTGTGTCTCCCCGTGGTAAATGCTATTGAATTATGATTTTGACACTTGGATTAGATTTGTAGAACTATGTATATTATAAATTCGCAGGAAAATACAATTAGAATAAGTGTCATGGTCTTACTGAGTGCTTATAGTACTATTATACTATTCCATGTTTTCTGATTTATAGGATTAAGCAGTGAATTATTTACTACTGTATTATTCCTGGCAAAAGCCCATAGGGTTTATTTTTTTTATTAATTTTAGGGTGCTGAGGGATAATACGGCTTTTTGCATTTCTCTCATAGGGGAGACCTCTAACTCATTTTTCGATATTAATTCATTTGAGAACAGGTCTCAAATTTGAATATTTAGTATTGACCTTAGAGAAATGCAAGCCGGGATATTTTTGATAATCAGTCTTTCTCACCTGACAAGAGTAAAGAGAAATTCTCACAATATTGTAAGGAAGTCATTCTTAAACAACCAACTAAAATCTTTACAAGATGAGGTCTTGCTGACTTGCATCGAGCACCTGAGGGAGAAAAAATAATCTCAATTACAATGCAAGGTGGTCTTGTTTTTATTTTCTTCTCAGAACCCTAGGAATAATTCATCCTTTTCCAACCCTCTCATTGTATTTAAAAAGAAATGTGAATTTAACATGTGTCTGAAAACAGACACATTCAGAATCACAAGATACTTGGTGGCGAAGGAGGACTTGGACCCAGATTTCTTGAATTTCTGATCCAGTAGGGCTCACTTTGTACCTGGCTGTGTGTTTGGGAATGTTTAAGTAGATTCTTTGGTTTGTGAAGGGGAGAAAAAACAAAACAAAACAAAACATAAAACAGAAGGAAGGGTGTGAGGCATAAGGAGAGGGGTTCTCTGGGAAGAGCTACAACTCCATGATAACTGGGCATTAAGGAGGAAAGCATAGCCCAGGACATGTCTAAAGATTTAAGTAAACAGGAGTTTCTGGATCTTCTCTCTAATGTCTCTGCCTTTAATGTGCTTCAGATACTTTCTGGAGCTTCTGTTTCTTTTATCTTCTTACCTCTCTTGCTCTCAAAGTGCTTCTTCATAATTACAAACTTTGACCTAATTATGATCTCACTTGGCCATTTTTCTTCACGGCTCTTTTAAAGACATTCTTTCCATTTTAACTCCTGTTGTGTGACTGTTTTCTTAGTTCCCAAATCAGGTCCCCCATCGCAAGAATCTGATTGGCAGAACTTACATGCCAGACCATTTCGAAAGCCCTAGAGAGTTTACAAAGCATCTGTCTTCTGGTCGAGTGCCCACCATGGTCTCAACCAAGGAGAGTGAAACTGGAAACATGGCCGCCTAGAAGGACCCCTCTCTTGAGAGTCTTTGGGCGGTCTGCTTTTCGTCAGAGCCTGTGGCTTGGCAGCCACCCCTAAAAACAAGGCCAGTGTGTTCTGCATATTGGGAGACTCTCTTTTCTCCCAGCACCTCAGGGGCTTAGTTGCAGCACAACCGAGAAGAAAAGAAATCATCTTCCTGACCCTTCAGCCTCTTCTGCTGCTCTCTGACTTTGCTATCAATTCCAGTTATCAAAGAAGGCTCAGCTCAGGTCTGGTGCTCTCTGGGACTCAGGCTAGGACTCAGATACACGAACTTGTGTTGTCACATCCCTGTTTCCTTAGAAATCTGGGCAAACACAGCACAGAAACACTCTTTCAGAGGGAAAAAGAGTGCTCTACTGTGGTTATAAACTGCCACATGGCCAAACCTTCTCTCCCTAACTGTGTATTTATTATTGACTTGGGCTGAGAGAGTGGAATTCTCAAGAATTTCATTTCCTTCTAGAGGTCCTAGAAAAAAAGTCTTAAAAATAAGTACATGATGTCAAAATATTATATTGTGTAGAGCTCCCCTTGAGATTTTAATTGATATGTTCTACAAAATATTAGTCATTATGTTTTATGTTGTCTCGCTCATCTCTCCCATATTACCCAAATGCATACACAACTGTGGTCTGATAATTTCTACACGGGTTGCCTTGCTGAAAGATCTTGGTATGCTGCTGTGAGCTTATTATCCAAATTTCATCCTGTGCAAAAGATTCCTTGAGATATACTGAAGATATACTCACACAGGTGCCTTCTTTCACAAAGACGTTTAGACTATATTTTGGTACCAGGTTCTAGAAGGGATGGCAGGAGTAAGGGGAAGGAAGGTATGAACAAGAGATTGTGTTCTTTTCTCCCCAGAAAAAAATGAAAAAATGTACCGGGATGGACTTGTTGTTTGACACTATTTTTAATTCCCAAACACAGCTATATAACTATCAGGAAACAATTAGCTTGGATCATAAAAGTCTTCCATCCAATATTCGGAATTTTCTGCAGTGAAACTAATTGTTTAGAATTGCTTAGATTAGCAACTAGATATAAACAAAATGTTAACAAAAACCCAAGAAATTCTCCTTGAATTGTTACATGCTTGAGTGAAATAATGACTATATTTTCACTATTTTCGACCATTTAGAAAAGAATGTGTATATATACACACACACATATATATATATATATTTTCTAAATACACACACACACACACACACAAAATCACTATGTTAAGCTACATTTTAGAAATTTGTATGTTTTCTGCCCTTTCCAATGCCTCTTAATTCCAATCTTATTTGGAAAAAAGAATTTGCTGTACAATAGACCGATAGACACATATTCAGTCTGCTAATTATTTGGGGGACTATGTGGGTCTAACAAACACCAGATGAGTTTTCACAAAAAGAAGGATCTTGGGCGCCTGGGTGGCTCAGTGGGTTAAGCCTCTGCCTTTGGCTCAGGTCATGATCTCGGGGTCCTGGAGTCGAGGCCTGCCAAGCAGAGAGCCTGCTTCTCCCCCTCTCTCTGCCTACCTCTCTGCCTACTTGTGCTTTCTCTCTCTCTGTCAAATAAATAAATAAATAAAACCTTTTAAAAAATAAAAAAAGAAGGATCTTACAGACAGCCATCATTACCTGAGGGGTAATGGGTGAATTCCTTTGATGAATTCAAATATGCCTCTTTACAGGCCACATACACCGCCCTTACACAGACTGCACACTATATGTTTATTTTTATTTGCATTTCATTTGGCTTGGTCTTTATATGGGAAACCTTAATGTTGCAATTAATTCTTAGCTAAGAAGCTCCATAAAAACTCCTGGGCACAGATTAGGGAAGAGAGTAATAGACTTAACTGGTTTTTTAATTAATTAAGTACTGCAGTCTTTAAAGATTAATACAAGAGAATATACAAACTAATCAGTCATATCTGCGACTAGATTTTCTTTTTTTAATCAGGAGAAAAATTATTTGAGTGAGATTCAAGATCCCATAGGAACATTGGGCTCACAGCAATAAATTTGCTGTTTCCTTTGAGATGAACGAAAAATAGTATTTCTACAAAATTTGCCTAATACATCAATTGGTCCTTTAAAAAAATTGGCTCATGTGGGTAATAGGCTTAGTTTCCCCCTCTCCCAAATTGATGGCATTGTTGAAAATGCTGTGGTATTGGTAAACGAGCTGTAGTTAACCTGACAATCACATAAAACGTGTTGTAATTTACAAAGCAGTCTCCATGTATGTTGTCTTATATCGTATTCTTATGAAGACTCATAAGGAAGAACCTATGAGTGAAATGGACTTGTCTTTTCAGCGTGTAGTATCCATTCTGACTCTACATCATTTATTAATTTCAAAATTTCTCAGTTGCGAAACTGTCCTTGGAAGCAAGAATGCAGACACTGGAAGACACTCCTTCAGTCATCTTCACTTGTGCTAATAAATGAGGGGGCACATTTTCAATCTTCAAAAAGATGACTTGGTCATATTTTTTGCACACACAATAATAATCCATAATTTTAGAATAACAAGGAGTCACAGAAGTGAATGTTGAGATACACACAGACGCATCATATGTATGTTTGTGTCTATGTATATGTGTCTGTTGCCAAATAGTTATATTCAATATAGTGTGCTCATGGTGAAATCTCAAGACAAGTCATGCATGTATCCTAATGAGAAAAATTCCTTTCCACAAGGTGTCATTTTTCAGACACTGCAACTTTTTCTTGAGAGCAGATCCGATTTATTAAAAAGGCCATCAAACATGGAAAATATACTAATGTTCCTTATGTTTACTTGCCTAATCAGCAGAAGTTGCTCAGCTGTGTTCAGTTCCTGATCATTCTAAATCTTCATTAATTTGCACTAATGAAAGGGATGTCCTTTATAAATTAACCGATTTAATATACCAAATTACTGCTGGAAAACTATGTCGCTTAAGTAAACATCAAGAAGATTGCAGGACTTAATTTTTTTCAATCTGTAATTGCAGCAGAATTGTTTTCAATCACTTATAACAAAAGGTAGTTCTGTAAGTCTATGGAGTCTACCCCAAACATGCATTAAAATGGTTGCTGAGTGATTTTAATCAAAAAGATTAATTTTTCTTATTAGCAGGATTCTTTTGGTATAGAAGTATATGACTTTTAACTTGTGTTTCTCCCAAGAAAATTCGGAAGGTTTCTATTTGGAGCCATAATTCTTAAAGATATTTTTAAGGTCTCCAGGGTAAATACCTAATTTTAGGAAGGGAGAGGATTGTTATTATTAATATTTTTTTAGGAAGGGAGATTATTTTAAGCTGTCTCTGTGTAGATAGATTTTTATAGTAACCTCCTGTTCTGGTATTTTTATGTAACATTCAATTTAAAAAGGAAACATTATGGTCAATGGCCAACCTTTCCTCTAATCTGAGATCTTTCAAGTTGGAGATAGAAAAGCTCTTTTTTTTTTTTTTTTTCTTGGAAGGTCACAGTGGACAACTACTTGGTTTGTCAAAAATAAACTTGAAAAGAGTCTTGATATTCATGCTGTGATTGGGACCTCTGCCCAATTCTTGTGACCCTGAGCTTACGACTTTGGTCTGGCTCTCATGTCATTGATGGGTCCTGAAGGTTAGAAAAGGAAACCTCTCTCCTAATGAGGGCACTTGCTTGGAAACATGGATCTTCTTCTAGGTATTCGTAGGGAAAGATAAATGTTGTGGACATTTGATTAAAATCTTCTTCTCAGGGGCGCCTGGGTGGCTCAGTGGGTTAAAGCCTCTGCCTTCAGCTCAGGTCATGATCTCAGGGTCCTGGGATCGAGCCCTGCATTGGGCTCTCTGCTCAGCGGGGAGCCTGCTTCCTCCTCTCTCTCTCTGCCTGCCTCTCTGCCTACTTGTGATCTCTCTCTGTGTCAAATAAATAAATAAAATCTTATTTAAAAAAATCATCTTCTCGGATTAAATTTTCCCCAGAGAAGGACAATTTCATTTTCTGTAGCCCAAATCAAGGAATTTAGCTGTGGTCGTGTCAGAAACAGACATTGCCATATTATCAACTGAGACTGTCCTCTTTAATACTTGCTGCAAGAACAAACCCAAAGGGTATCGTATACCTTCCCATTCCAATTCCTTTCACTTCTTCCCATTCATTTGTGTGTAGAAGAGGCAGTGTGGGCTGCTTTGGCGGCTGGGTAATAATCCCACACCTTGAATGGTTGGTCTTCCTAATGTTTGAATAGAGAGGACTATCCATTACTTAATTTTCACAAGAGAGACACATTTGGTCTTACTGATGATATATTTCTGGTCTTTATATATTCATATCTCACCTGATGCTTATTCTTAAACATCCCTGCTGAGTCTCACATGCTATTTTTGTTCCCTTCAGAGTCCACAAATCCTTTTATCGCTAGAGAAGTGTTTGAGGTTGAAGTAAACATTGCCCTCAAATTAAGTCTTCTTACCTACTGGACTAGTCCTACCATGGAAACCTGAAATGGTCGTACCTATATTTAAAGATGATTATGTTGATTGTGAACATTTCTAACTCCATGATTAACAGGCTGTTAATTCAAACATGAAATGAGAACATATATGATTTGCTTAGGATTTTAGTAGGTTCTGGTAACTTCTGAACAGATTCAACTTACCTTTTTGTCCTGGTTAGTGAATAGTGACGTATTGTTTTATCATTTGACAATAATTATCCCAACAATGAAGGTTGAATGATACTCATCATTGCATCACTGCATCTTTCCAGGCTTCATAAAACCACACCTTACTGAAATTACTAGATTTTAGCAAGTGAAGCTCTTTCCAGAAGGACAGGAAGAAGACAGGGTTGGTTAGACAATGGAATCATCCTTTGTTCCATGATAAAGGCAGTAAACTGAAAAGAAGTCAAAGCTTAAACAACACCTGCCCAATTCCCACCATAACGGTGTGTCCAGCAGGATGTAGTTTCTCCTTCATTCCGTTGGGGTGGGCGCACCCTATTACTCTGTGCCTTGCCCGGAGTAGCTGAAAACTGTGTCCGATAAGGCGCCCGTCTGGACCATCCATTAGCAATTTTCTGTAGAGTTCAATGCCAGAACTTGACGTTTTTCACCAATCCCAAGAAGAAGCATTGATTACTTTTGTTTTTGGACAAACGTGTAGTTTTCCAGATTGATAACTGAAAAATTCTGACCACAGCTTTGATCCTATATATATATATATATATATATATATATATTTTTTTTTTTTTTACTTCGGCCATCTGCCTTCCTCTCTGAGAAGGAACCTATGGCCTCCTTGCGGTATATTACCCTTCACCAGTTCCATGGGGGCGCGAAATTCTTCCTACGTACTCCAGTATGGCTTGTCTCGTGTTCTTTCCCCAGGAAAGAGGAACTACTTATCTGGACAGCTTTTGCTTTTGTTGTTGTTGTTGTTGTTGCATTTCTGACATTTGGGGTGGATAGAGCCAGGGCTTTCATCACCATCTTGCAATACTTTTCTTCCTTGACACACTCTTCTTCAGTTGGAAGGCAGGCTGTGGAAGTGGCGCCGGCCTCCTGATTATACATCGTAATTTCCTATTACCTTTTCTTTTTACAGACCTCATTACTGGCATGCCAGTCTCCACTGAAAGAGCATATGTGTCTTCAGGTAAGGAAAAGAAGCTCACCTCATTTTACTAACCAGAACCACAGATCTAACGAGTGCTGGCTGCACCTGCTACTAATCAGACCCCCTTCTGCATCCAAATTGTAGCTGTTCTTGTTTCCTCCCGCAATATGTCCCCCCGATTCCTTTTGCCTCTTGGGGTTTTCCATAAAGGAGTACAGTTCTTGCCGTATGTCTGAAGCTGGGCCCGGGAGGCATGCATGGGAAAAAGAAATGTCTCGATACAACTTACTGACATTAGAGCAGGAAAGAAGACATCTGGGTTATACATTCAGTTTTTACAACCTTTCTAGGTGCTTCTGTCATCTGCCTCGCTTCCTTTCAACCCACCGTAGTTCATTCCTGGGTAATGTGTCCGTGTCCAATCTCTGACCTCCGGGCTCCTAACGAGCAGCTGTGGGTCACTGAACTTAGAGAAAACACTGTTGTACGCCTGAATTTTTCAGATGTTGATGCATTGCTTTTGGGTTTGTTTTGTTTGTTTCTTCCTCGCCTGTAATGTTTGCTGGTAGCACTTACAGTCTGAGCAGATATTAGCTACTTCTAACCCAGCTCTACTGATGTGTATATAACTATAATTCATTCATTTCTCCATTTGCTGTGAATCTAATTAATCTGCCGTGAATTCTTTTCTTTTCTTTTAGCTCTTTTTTTTTTCTTTTTACTTTTCTTATCCTCTGTCATTCTGTAGTTAACAGGACCTTGAAATATTTAAAAATTCATATTTAATGAGAAAAGTTTTTAGAGTCTTAGATTCAAAACTCACTTCAGAAGTATGACAGTAGGGGTGCCTGGGTGGTTCAGTGGGTTAAAGCCTCTGCCTTCGGCTCAGGTCATGATCCCAGGGTCCTGGGATCGAGCCCTGCATCGGGCTCTCTGTTCAGCAGGGAGCCTGCTTCCTCCTCTCTCTCTGCCTGCCTCTCTGCCTACTTGTGATCTCTGTCTGTCAAATAAATAAATAAAATCTTAAAAAAAAAGAAAAGAAGTATGACAATACCTTGTTTCTGCATGTCACCTCATGGTTTACAAAGACATTTACATCTCATGTGGTGTTCACAATGTATGTGTGAAACAAGACATTATTTTTCTTCATCATACAGATGAGAAAACTGACGCATTAGAAACATTAGTCATGTGTCTCATCCAGTAGGAGAGCAGGTCCTTCCAGCTAGCCCAGTATTCCTTCTCATTACCCTGTATTTAATATTTTAGCATCATTTATTTCCTTCATATGGCCTGTACCTTGTTGGAAAGTTGGAAGAGGCCACATGATCAAACACAGCTTTTTTTTTTTTTAACTTCTCTTCACCAGTTTCTCCTCTTCCCTTCAAAGCCATCACTCAAGATCCTAAAAGTTAAATCTCTCTGTATCCCAGATGACTTTGACCATGTTTAGGGCATATCCACGTGTTGTTCCTAAGATGGACATAATGTGCGTTACAGGGTGAGATGATCCCAGAGTCTAAGAGGGTTGTACTTCTCTGAGTATCAAAGAAAGCAAGAGAGAAGGGAGGGAGACGGGGGGGGGGGGGAGGAGAAAAGATAAAGGCAAAAAGAACAACAAAAACAAAACAACAAAATTGTTGAGTTATCTGAATTTTCTTCACCTTTCACTCAGGCATTTCTTTCTTTATTCTTTTTTTTTTTTTAAGATTTTATTTATTTATTCAACAGAGAGAGAGAGAGAGCACAAGTAGGCAGAGAGGCAGGCAGAGAGAGAGGAGGAAGCAGACTTCCCGCAGAGCAGAGAGCCCGATGCGGGGCTCGATCCCAGGACCCTGAGATCATGACCTGAGTGGAAGGCAGAGGCTTAACCCACTGAGCCACCCAGGCATCCCCAGGCATTTCTTTCTTACGAAGGGCTTCACTGCCTGACTCCACAGACATTGTTAGGAACCTGGGTTTTTTAGGTTATGTGATGCTTCTCTTGAGAATCGGGAGGGGCTCTCACTAGTATTTTCCGATCTATGACTTGAATCTTTAGGCCTTTCTGGCTGCTGACTTTCAATCCCTCTTTGATACTAACTTGTTCTTCTTTGTGACTAATAAAAACCCTTAGGTCCCATGCTTTTTTTTCTGCATGATGAGTTGTGTTTTATGCTCTGTCTCTGTTTAAATACTAGCTTTCTTTCCTTTCTACTGGCTCCCTAAGAGAATCTTGCCCCTGTACATCTCCAGTGACCGTATTACGAGTGTGTTGAGCATGTTTTGGTTGATGCTACTGTACCGCTGCAGCGGATCTTGCATGGACTTTCTTCAACCCTGTGTTTGCTCAGGGTGTCTACGCAGACCATGTTGCCTGAGAACAGATTCATTCTTCTTCTTCTTCTTTTTTTTTTTTTCCTTCACACATGAACGTTGATTTTCATTCTCTCTGAATATGGGGATTGTTCTCTTTGGTTTCATGTTTCTGAAGATCAAGACCACACTTGAGAGAAGGAATGGGCCTTCTCTCCTGTCCTGTGGCTCTGTTCAGAGTCATGTTGAGTCATGTTTCTAGGAAGTTCATGCACCAGTTACACCAGTTGGTATGTGGGGTTTCTCTGCAGGTGGACTAATCTCCATGTTCATCCCTTGGGTTTGCACTATGGATAGAGTCCTCCATCTTTGAATTTTGCATACATCTTCCTCTGACTTAAAAATGCTTCAGCTTTTCGGTTGCGCTGTTTCCTAGTCCTCTTTTTCCAGATGATCCCTGAGCCTGGCACATTTCTGATGTAAAAATGCAAGCAGCCTGACTCAATAAAGCCTCATTTCACTTCTTTGTTTTATAGAGTCTCCCATTAGAATATCAGTATCAACAGAAGGAGCAAATACTTCTTCATGTAAGTATATTTGAATATTCCATTTACTAGTTTTGAACCCAAGACAGTATCTGCCTCTGGAGGTGGTGTTCCTGTCTCTCCTCTACCCTTGCTGAGGAGCCAACTGTACATCAAGTTTGGGAGCAGGCTGGGATTTGCTGCGTGGAAGGGAATGGGCCCGTCCTGTGCTTGGATTGGGGGTGGGGGATTAGATATCCCCTCCCCCTAAGGTACACATGGACATGGGAAAACACCACATATGGGGTGGTGTTATACTGTAGTGTCTTTGAATGTTGAAAAATGACTGCAGAGCCTCTGAGGCCTGGTTCTGGGTGAACAATAGAGAACACCGTTCGTTGTTTTTAGTGTGTCTTGTTGCCTTTAGCAATTGCTTGAGCCCTGATACCCAGCTGTTTGGGGCCTATTCTAAAGCTCCCCAGTTCTCATACAAAGTCTGCTGTGATAGAGTAAGGAAACTATATATAGATGCCCTTAATTCAAATTCGATAGCAAGTGACTAATTATGAAAATGTTTGAAAGCAAGTCCCTAGGCAAGATCTCAGATTAGTTTTCATCTGTTTAATGTGAAATGTGCTTTGTGCTTGTGGAGTTCTACAACTGTTAGATTGATTGGTGCTTTGTGCCATGTCAGGGGAACTTAAGAAATTAGCAAGGACTAGTAAAAATAGTTTTGATACTTATGAATTGTGAATAGCGTTGAATTAAATTTTGATATCCAGCAGGGGAATTTATCAGACCTTGAAAATAAAACCTATAATTACAGTCTTCTTCTCCCTTATTCTAGCTCTTTATTTAGCGCTGTTTCTCAATTTGAGAAGCTCTTCCATAAGTAGATATTCCCGATTATTCTGTTCCAACCCGGGGAGCATGTTGAGGGCACAATTTCCTTTGGCTATCAGTGTGGTAGGAAACACTGGCAGGAAGGTCTGTATTTTAAGCCACTTCAGTTGTTTTGTCCATCTGTTTAAATACATCCAGTTTGAATCTAAAGCCTTTCCCTCGGGTTAGTACCAGGACTGTAACGATATAATGTAAACGTATTTTTTATTGCATGAAGTATGATGTTTTGACTACATTTTAGCTAGATAAAGCATCATTTAACTAGATTGATGGGAGCAATCTAGCGAGATCAAACAGGAAATAAGATGCCAGAGAGAACTACATTGGCTTCTTCTGTATTCTAAAGATACTCATTACATAGTCTAAAACGATAATCCCTTCTGGGGAGCTTAGGATATTTGTTACTTAATTCTACTTATAGAAAGATTAGTGTAATTATATAGATTTTTAACTAACTCACACTAAGGAATCATGTTGAGCTTTGTTTTAGGTTTTTGAGTGTTTATTATACAAGGGCAAATACTAGATTTTTCTTTTTGGCATTTTGTCTGGGAACAGTTTCTCCCCTGCATGATTCATTGAATAAAGTTATTGAAACTCTTGTAATTGGAACCCTCCTGCTATCGTTAACGGGGCGATGGATGCTATCCTTAAGCATATGCGAGTAGTTTTGGAATAGAAGAAATACTTCTTTGGGTTCTCCAGAGCTTCAGAGAACTGAAATGAATCTCTCAGTTTACATTTGTATTCATTGCAATACTGTTGAGAGGGAAATAATTTTGAAATCTGACTCTGATCTCTAACTCTCAGCAGAGTTAGTTCCTGATATTTGGTAAAGGTTTTAGACTAAGAAAGAAGGCTTTGTGTTTTAAGATCGTGTAAAAATATTTCAGTGCGCCATTTTCATACATTCCCCGCTTCCCCGTTCAGGCTGGGCTCTCAGGAAACACCGTGGAATTGATTCAAGCACACATTTTCTTAATCTCATGAAAATACACACTGTAATTTGAAAGTGGAACCGGGAGTGCCCAGATCCTGAGTCCAGTCTTGGTGAGGGCCGTGAGAGCAGCGTGAGGCACTCTTCCCTTCTAGAGGGAGCCTTTGCAGAGCTCCGCGGTGCAGGGTCCATGACGTCAACAGAGCTCCATCTAGCAAAGGCCGAAGGGGAAACTTGAGGCAGCAGAAATAGCCATAAGCGGGAGTTACACATTCAAGTGATCTATAACAGTCGAAGGCCTTGGGAAAATTCACACGGGTCAGAAATAATCAGCGCAAAGAATAGGTTCCTTTTCGCTTTGTTTCCGCCAGAAAGGAGACACCGGTAAATCCCCGTGCGGGAGAAGCGAACCCTGCTCTTGCAATGCAATCACGTCTATGTGGGCCACATTCTTGGAAGTCCGGGCACTGTCGTCTGCTGTGTACATTTTGCAGAGTCTGTCTATGGATTCGGCAAACCTGTTGTGTATTGGGATGAGTGCGTGTGCTCTCGGGGGTCAGGCGATCCTGTTACTTTTCCCTTTATTAGGCAGAAGAGGCGCACCTGTGTGCAAAAGCAGCCCCGAACAGCCCCAGTCCTGTTGATGAGAGCAGCTCACTGCTGAGTAAACCCTGAAGGGGTTCAGCTCTGTCACTTTATGCCCTTGACCCTGTGCCCCGAAGGATGCCGAGTCTGTCCTTGGTCCCTGCATCCGGCTTCTCCCCAGAGCCTCCCCTGACCACACTCGAAGTTCTACTTCAGCTCTCTGTATCTCCTGTTGGGATAGAGAAAAAAACAAAAAGAAGAGAATAAGAATTGCCCAACTACCTATCTGAAATACTCCTGCTAATATTTTAATATACATTCTTCTTATCAGTGTTTTTCATTCTGGGTTTCTGTTTATCCACTCTCCCTCAGTCTACTTAATGTATCAGATGCATTTTTCTCACGTTACCAAATCCGAATCAGAAGTATTTTAAAATAGTTTTCTGAAATCTTAAACTTTTAAACAATTCTTTAAAACTCACTGTAACAATAAAGCAGTTGTTCTTGACTAGAGGTTTTAAGGGATTTCTGTTTCATTTACAAATACCTTATCATTTATTTCCCCTTTGTGTTTATGATTCCTAACATTTCATACATATTGATGAAATGCCAAAGGTACTGATCCTTCCCTTTGGAAGGAAGATTTTCGCTCTTTCTTTTTTGAAACTGGGATTGAACTTTGCATTGTACACTCACTATTTTTAGAGTTGCTAATTTATGAAATGCTCAAGACGTTTCCTATAATGATCTCCTGATAAAGGTGAACATTATTTGCCTTTATTTTATTTACTTTGTTTTGGTAAACGAGGCATCTGTAACTTGAAACATGTAATTTGCTAGATGAGTGTCCTGTTACACGTAAGTGCTATTGTAAAAGGAGAACGTGAACTTTACAAAACGGTTAGCAGGGCTCTCTTGTTCCTCCTTTATGTAGGATCAGCAAAAAAGTAAAAGAATTGCTTAGAACAAACCATAATGACTTCCCTCTGAAGCGCCAGCTGCCATGACCCTATTTTGCCTACGATTTTATTTAATGCTATAAAAAGGTACAATTGTTAATACCAGTCACTTTACTGAATTAAGAACCATCCATTCCAATTTAACGTATAAAAGAGAGAAACAAAATGAAGTCTAATGAATAGTAATTAGAAAAAAATAAAGATAAATTTCTGGAAAAAAGTCTTAAATAGTTTTAAGTGTTCATGATAATAATAATAATAATAATAATAATGGCAAACATCTGTTGAAGTCTTTCTTTGTGCCCGGCACTGTGTTAGGTGATTTGTATGGAGACTCATAATGGTTCTCATAAAACCTTAATCCATTCTTCAGATGTTAAGGCTGATAAATTTTATCTGAAGTCACAGAAGCAGAATTCAAACCCAGGCAATCCACTAGCTTGCTATGCATGATATGTGAGGGTTTTTTTCCTTCAAGGAAAAAGTCTTTAATATTAAAAGGAATGAGATCTTGTGAATGGACTGGAAAGTAATCTGTGACACAAAGTGGATTGGAGGTGTGGATGGTAGCTTAGGGAAATGCATGACCTGGGACCAGCTGAGCTCATGTGATCTGTGTGTTACACACATCAAAGCATGCTGAGCAGTGAGGTAAAATGGACAGAATGCACACCTTGCATGGACACGTGCTCTCAAGTTTAAATACCAGTGATCTAATTACTGGGTAATCTTAGGCAAATTGTCTAACCTCCCTGAGACTCAGTTTCAAGGTCTGTATAATCCTGTTTATCTCAAATCTGCATTGGAAGCCTAATGTGGGAAAATTAATGTGAATCATTTAGCACAGTTTTGCTTTTAGGTGGTCTCCCCATATGGGGGAGAGATAAAAACAAAAACCTGATGTAGCTCAGAAGAGAGTAAGGTCATCAGAGGAGGCCTTGCATCTCATTTGAACAATATAGGAAACTATCTGTATTTTTGGAGGAGGAAGGGAGTTAATTATTTGCATTCCAGATGATGCTGCTGAAAGTTTCAAGCCAAGAAATCACTGTGTCTCTTCAAAATTTTATATATTCTCAGCTAAGGCTGCGTTTCAGAGGAACTTATCCAGAGATCCAGAAATCTCTGAATGAAATGGACAATGCAATCTTTAATTTGGCACCTAAAAGAGCTGGGTGAAGGGGAAAATGTCTTTTGTCTGCAGGACATTTCTGTTATAATGAGATACAGCATTTTCACTTGGGACTAGCACAGTGATCAGTATTGATTAGATTCGACCACGTCCGCTGTCCCTCTGTGAGAGATTTAAAGCTCTGATTCTTACATTCCTCCTTCAGCTGCAACTGACTTACCTGCTTTAATGGTAGAGGAAACTGCCTGGACCTTTGCTAAATGATTCTCTGCTGGAAAAAATGGCATTTCAATTTCAGATCTTTATTGGTGGCAAAATACGAAGTCCGTCCTGACACCGTTGGAGAACAACTTCTAACTGAATGCAAACTGTGTTTCCGAATTTCTGTAAACATGGCATTTTCTGGAGTGTGGTGGCTCTGTCTGTTGCGGAAAAAGACAGATTCCCATGCATCATAGAGCAATAAGAGAATAATTTTAAAAGGAAATTGCCCAACTAGTATTACTTCCATCTTTCTAATTGCAAAGACACTTAGAGTTTTTTAGGACAGTAAGTGACTCGGAGCTAAAGGACGGAGGTGTATGTCACAGCCATTGCTGTGTTCAGACGAGTTACTGCCTTCGTGGTCATTCATTCATTTTCTAAGTGACTGTATCTTACTTCTTTCTTAAAGCACCACCTGCAACTGTCATACAGTTCTTCAGCTCTGCCTTTGACCTTTCTAAAGTCACTCCTGCCTCCCGCTGCATTCCATCACTGGACAAGATAACTTTGAAACTTTTGGTCAAGCTTACAATGGAATTGTAGTTAACCTTTGGTATTCAGTTGAAATTAACCTTTACCGAATTATTCTTTTGAATCATGAAATAAACCATGTATGTGTATGTGTGAACATACATAACTGATATTTGTACCATACTATATATTTTATAAGGCTTATTTTTGTATATTGAGTCATATATTCACATAGGAACTCCGTGACCTCGATTTTATCCCATTTGTCAGCCGATGGGTTGAAGCTCAGACATTCTGACATGTCCCGATTCAAAAAAGTAAGTAGGTGGCGGAAGAGAAATTTAAACCTGAATCTTCTGGTAACAAATGTTTTGGTCTTTTATTTACAAAGTCTTATGGGAGTCATTCAGCTAGTTTGAGGGAAGGCCCTCTTTAAAAAAAGAAAAGAAAAGAGAAACATCAAGATGCAGTTTTTTTATGAAGACTCCAGGAATAAAATCACATGAGTCCCAGTTATCCCAAAGCCAGCTTTTATTGAAGTCATACCCTTTCCACACACTATAAGGGAATGAAATGGATGGGTGAGCTCTTAGTTAATGGCAACACAATTCAAGGGTTTAATAGTTTAAAAAAAGGAGGCAGAAGTGTTGGTCTAGAATTATTTCAGTGACCTTGCTGTTCGGTTTTCTTATTTTGAGAATGATGTCATGTATTTCCAAATATGCTATTTTGCAGAGATGGGAATACTGTTAGAGCCATTGTGCTAATGGGACTCTGATCTTCATCAAACAGACATACTCTTGGTGGTAGTTTATGTTTGGGATAGATACGTTGCCTTATTCCAGACTAAGTACTATTTAATTTAGTGCATGATATCTCAAATCCTGAAAATTCTTTGTATGACAGAGTTATTCATTAGTGGAAAATTATCAGACCTGGAGCAATTATTTCTCTGTATTTTATTCTTTGGGGAGGTTTTTACTGGAATATTCTCTTTAACATTAAAAAAAAAAAAATTCATCATCTGGGGCGCCTGGGTGGCTCAGTGGGTTAAGCCGCTGCCTTCGGCTCAGGTCATGATCTCAGGGTCCTGGGATCGAGTCCCGCATCGGGCTCTCTGCTCAGCAGGGAGCCTGTTTCCCTCTCTCTCTCTCTCTGCCTGCCTCTCAGTCTACTTGTGATTTCTCTCTGTCAAATAAATAAATAAAATCTTTAAAAAAAAAATTCATCAGTCTTTTTGCATATCAGCTGGAAGACGGGAGGACACCTTTATTTTTTCTGTTTTCAGAGTAGTAAAAACTTTACTGATTGTTTTTAATCATTTGGAATAGAGCAGGGGAATGGATTAGATAAGAAGAGTTTTAATTTATTAAATGTGAGTTGGAGGCAAGGGAGTAGAAACGGGTGTATATCAAGAAAGCATCTGGAAGAACAAAGCTAGCAAGAGTTTGGTAAATTTACTTATGCCGAACTTGGTGGTTTTATTTATTTATTTTTTTCAAGTTATCTAGGGATCTGAGAAATTGGAAGATGGGACTGGACGCCTCTGAATTAGATCGGGGGTCCCCTAGGAAACCGCTCCCTCCCTGGAACAGGGAGAAAAAGCTAGAGGAAGGGATGGGGAACGACATGATAAAGCTGCAGCACAAAAAGATATAGGGGCATTCCGATGTAAGAGTTTATCAATTACCAGCTGTAGAAATTTAACTCCAAAGGGCCTACATATAAAGAGCGTATGTTGGCTTCCATAACTGGTCCGGTTGGATCCAGAGCCTCAGTCGCGTAAGGGAACGGCTTCTCGGTCTTTACGCTTTGTTTCTATGCAGGTGTTAGCTTCACTCCTAGAGGGCTTTCTCTGCCTGACAAGGAGATAACTGCTGGTCTCTCTAAGCCTGTAACCCCTCAGCTCATGGTCTAAAAAGAAGAGAAAGTCTATTCCTTATCCGCACAGCAGAACTTGAGGAAGAATTTAAGGAAGAATGTGATTGGCTCTACCTGTGTCCTGTGCCTACCCCTAAAATCATTACTGTATCCAGGAGATTAATGACTTCCGTTGGGCAGGGCGTGGGGTCAGATATCCCCTGCTGTGTGTGTTTGGGTCCCTGAGGCAGATGAGGTCAGCCCCATGAGAACCGCAGGGTTTAGGTTCATTACAAAAGGGAGGGTTTTGTATCTAAAGAAAGGCAAAGTGGGCCAGACAGGCAAAACCAGCACCGTCCTCTGTTGCTGATGAGCAGACAACTTGAGAAGACTCAGGAAATAGGTATCTCACCGAGATTTTTTTTTTTTTAAATTTTATGTACCTATTTATTTGACAGAGACACAGTAAAAGAGGGAACACAAGCAGGGAGAATGGGAGAGGGAGAAGCAGGCTTCCCAATGATCAGGGAGCCCAATGAGGGGCTCAATCCCACGACCCTGGGATCCTAACCTGAGCTGAAGGAAGAGGCTTAACAACTGAGCCAGCCAGGCACCGCTCTCACAAAGAATTTTAAAGGAAAATTAAAAATAGATGTTACTGAACATTGTTCAACTGGGCAGACAAGATTAGACCAGAAATTTTAAAGAAAATGAGTTAGGAAACTGAAGACAGTTGAAATACCTTGAAGGAGTCTTCATTAGAACCTACGAGTTGACTGTATAATCATAATTAAAATACCTTCTTTTTTTTTTTAAATCCAGAAACTTAATGCTTTTCTGAAGAAAGTAGAAAAGATTTTTTTTTTTTTAAATGAACTACAGTTTTCAAGTTAGAATACATGGGAAGCATTTTTGAAATCTGTAAAATGTTCTGACTTTGGAGTTAAAAATCAAAGTCTGCTTCATGGAGATTCTTTTATTTAAAAAAATCTGTGCTTAAGTAGATTTTGACAAATTACTAGCTTCTTTTACCCGAGTAACTATATCTTCCTTCCTTCCTTCTAACAGTAAGAGAAGGAAAAGAAGCATGCTCAGCCCATTCCATTTCATATTGCACAGAAAAGTCCGCAGGTCTTGCTGAAGTGCGAAATCACCCTTTCTGAGGCTTTACCAGCCTCCTAGGTATCACCGCTGAACCCTAGAGGAAGTGATGTCTCCACTAGTTCATCTGTAGGCAGATCGTGCTATTCTCTGCCCTACTCTTATTATAATGCCTCTAGCATACGAGGTGCTTGATTATTTAAATCATTTTTTTTTTAATAAAGGTGCTGTGTATTGATAGTTCAACTAATCGTCAAAGGACCATTGGAGTGGCACTTTTCATTTTATCTCTCAGTCTACCAGAAGTCAGCAAAATCTTAAAAAAAAAAATATTATATGGGCCAGAGTGGGTTATAGTTTAAACGTATGCTCATCTCTGTTCAAGTCCGTAACTATCTCTAATTCAGAGATTTGGTGGTTAGGCTGAAGTTGTTCATTATATGTGAGTTATCATTTTGTTCATTGCTCAGGTATTCCAGAGTCATTTCTTCAGTAACTATCAGGCTTTTTAAAAAATGTCACAAGGAGAGGGACACCTGGGTGGCTCAGTCTGTCAAGCATCTGCCTTCGGCTCAGGTCGTGATCCCAGGGTCCTGCGTCAGGCTCCCTGCTCAGCTTGTAGTCTCTCTCACTATCTCTGTCCCTGTCTCTGTCTTTCTCTTTCTCTCTCTGTCAAATAAATAAATTAAATCTTTTTAACCAAATGTGACAAGGAGAGAGAAACTGAGAGGGTGTGAGGGGAAAAGAGAGACAGAGACAGGTTTTGTTAAATATTGCAGAACTTTTATTGGCCGTGATGAAAAAATATCATCAGTCTTGCTTTTAATTTTTAAAAGGGATTTGGAGGAAAAAAAAAAAAAAGATAAAAGATAAAAATAAATAAATAGATAAATTTAAAAAATTTGGAGCTATTACTCTTTTCATTTCAATAGTCGGAATAGTAAAAACCAGATCAGGATAGGCCAAGTGACAGCTAAGGTCAAAGGGCAAGTGTAAAACTGAAAGTTTTGCTATTTGAGGCTTAGATCACTGAGAACTTTCTCATTTTCTGATTAAAATAAGCGAATAGTTAATCATCTACCCCCCCCCCCACAGTACTCCAGCACAATGCTAGGAATGGTGCTAAGAAAGGTGATGTGTACTTCCTTAAGGGGGATGGGTTGGGTGAGATGCACAAGAGTGGTCCTTGGGCTGAAGTAGTTTGCAGTAAGGTAGAAAGGTTAATTGTAGTTAATTGGATTAATTGTATATAAATGATACATCTCGTGATACAAAGTAGAATATGGGGGACAGACAAGTTGCTTTTTAAAGTAATATTGCTTAAGATAGAATACACTTAATTCATTTTGCAGCATGTGATTTAAAAGAAAAGAGTTGAATAATGATTTTTTGTTTTGACTGTGTTCTCTCCTTTTTTAAAAAAGTAGCCAATTGTTTCTTCTTCATATTTAAAGCTCAACAATTTTACAAAGGAATCAGAATTCTGATATTTATCCTTTTTAAGAAAAATGATAATCTGTGACCTACTGTTAAAAGTAAAAGGCCAAGTAACCGTAAGAGGAATCAGAAAGTACTTTGCACTAAGTAGAATTTTGAAGGTAGTTTGGGGAGATTTTAAAGGATTTAGAAACTTAACTGGAAATTTTAGATGAGCATAATCACATTTTGATAAATTGAATTACTGTTTATTTTCAGAACCTTACCCATGATACATAGATGGATTTACAAGATATTCAAAGAGACATTTTTGATTAGGTTACCTGGAAATGTAATATGGAAAGGTTGAAGTTTCCTTCTTTAAAAAAAAAAAAAAAAAAGATTTTATTTATTTATTTGACAGACAGAGAGATCACAAGTAGGCAGAGCAGCAGGCAGAGAGAGAGGGGGAAGCAAACTCCCTGCTGAGCCGAGAGCCTGATGTGGGGCTCGATCTCAGGACCCTGGGACCATGACCTGAGTCGAAGGCAGAGGCTTAATCCACTGAGCCACCCAGGTGCCCCTAAGGTTGAAGTTTCTTGAACAATTTTATTTTCATTAGGCAAAACTTGGGTTTTTTTGTTTTTCTTTTCTAAAGTCCATAGAATTGACCCAAATCTGGACTACTACTACTGTATTTGAAAACATATGTCTAATTACATTATAACTTAGTGATACATAAAGTAAATTAAAATAATAAAGTAAATCAATTAAAATGACTAAATATTGAAAAAGCAACATATTCCTTTATGAATTTTCCTCTCTTGATTTCTTAAAATTTATTTATTGAAAGGAGTGATTAATTGACAAGAAGCTTCTGTGTCATTTGATTGAGTTTTCAACTACACATTTCTCATGTGAGAATTAAGATATATTCAGAAAAAGAATCCGCAAAAGGAAATATATTAAATGTTATTTTATAATGTTTTATATAAATGTTGTTCATTTTAATTTAGAGATCTAGCTATTTAATCAACCTTTAAAAATCCATGCTATTCACAGATAGTGTAACTTGGAGAACAGATCATTGTTCCTTTAATACTTAGTCTACAAAGCTGTAAGAAGAAGTTGCTGTATTTACTTAAAAACAGTTGTAAAATCTAACATGGTCCACCAGTGATGAACTATTTCAGGCAGAAGGCACCTTGTCAGCCGGCATATTTTTTTTTTTAAAGATTTTATTTATTTACTTGACAGACAGAGATCACAAGTAGGCAGAGAGGCAGGCAGAGAGAGAGGAGGGGAAGCAGGCTCCCTGCTGAACAGAGAGCCCGACGCGGGGCTCGATCCCAGGACCCTGGGATCATGACCTTGGCTGAAGGCAGAGGCTTAACCCACTGAGCCACCCAGGTGCCCCCAGCCGGCATATTTTTGTAAGATGTGATGTGAGGAAATATGAAGAGAAATAGCCTTACACATATCTGACAGAAAATTATTTATGTGGCCATAATGGATTTTTTACAAATTTTGTGCGTTGCTCTTTAGTAGATCCAGATGGATTTTTTTTCTCCGCTATCCTCAGGGCAGGTTCTTATTTTCACATCACTAATACTCCAAAGCAGAAATGCATCTTGTTCAGGCTTGATCCTCAAGTTATCTGCAAAATAAATAAATAAACAATACAAAGAGTTCTTGGGTATGTTTTAGAATGAACAGATTATGGGGACTGCAGAATTGCCATGGATGTGCAAATGAGACTGTGTGTGAAAGCAAGATAAGCTTTAGGAAGGATATAGGTGACTAGGGGGCACATAAGGGATTTACTGGAACCTTTAAAAACATGTTTACAGTGCAGGTGAAGAGCACTGAGGTTTAAAACTGTTCAGCTTAGTGAAAATAAAAATGAAGCCTGACATCCAGTACATGTATACATAGAGAAACAAGTATTTTACTAAAACTTGTGCTTATTCTTCCAGAGTTTCTAGAACATTGGCTGTGACGTTTATGTACAAGGTGCATTGAGAAATAAGTCTAAGAGAAGCTTCTAGTGGAGAGGTTTTTCATGAAGAAGAGGACCAGCAATAGTCTCAATAATTTTCAAAATGTCATAACTCACCTCTGTCCTTTTGCAGGAGAAGTACAGTACAGACCTGGGTATATTTTATTTAAATGATGCTCTGAAATTGTTTTTAAAAAAATCCTTGTTTAATCAAGGAAGAAAGCAAACTCTTTATTAATTTTTTTATTTAACAAGATGTTAGATTATCTTCCAACCCCCAGGGATTTTCTTCTGCTTGTCTCATAGCTCTTGCTTCAGAACAAGCTTGGCACTTGTTATTGACACAATGTGCGCATCACGTTCCCAAGCCAGAATGTAAGGGGCAGAAGAAAGGAATTTGGGCATATTTGTGTGTTCACTCCCATAGCTTATCACTGTGCTGTTTCCAGGACTTATTAATTAAATGAATATAAAAATGAACAGTGAGGTGTTCCTTTTTTTTTTTTTAGTTAGATTAGTATAATTTTTAAACTGTACATGCATGTAATTGTAGGAAAGCCATCTAAATCTTAAATCGCAAAACGTATTTAAACATTTGTAAATCAAAGTCTAAAAAAATAACAGTGGCTTAAATAATATTAAAGAATTTTTAACATTTTGAGAAGTATTTCACAGTTTGCTTCTATTTAAAAATTTTTTTTTCTGGTTTCTATATCTGGAAAGTTTCTTCATTTTTAGATAAATATTTATTTACATGGTGATTTATAACAATCTGTTCCACTTTAAATGGGATTATTACAAATTATCTGCAAACGCATATATATAGTAACTAGTTGGTCGCTGTTCCTCTCTGTGGTGCTGAAGAGTCATTTCTTTGGGAGTAAGAGAATGCCACCATAGTCAATAAGGTTGATTTTTCTTTTATTATTAATAATAAAGTAGTAATAATATCTTTTAGTGAGCACCTATCACATGTCAGTTACTTTCATCTGAGAATAAATATGTATTAGTCCCATTATATAAATAAGGAAACTAAGAGGCTCAGACAAGTCAGTGTCTGTCAAGGTGGTATTACAGGTGGTGGCAGAAGCAAGGTTGCTTTCTAGCTTTCTAGCCCCTCTGACTCTGCCTCCTGTGCTCTTTTCACTTCCCAATTGTAGAGGGTGAAAGGAGAATCCTCAGAGGGCTCCTCTTGTGACCTCTTTTTTTTTTTTTTTAAAGATTTATTTATTTATTTTGAGAGAGAGAGAAAGTGAGAGTGGGAGGAGGGGCAGAGAGCGAGACAGTCCTAAGCAGACTCAGCACTGAATGCAGAGTCCCACATGGGTCTCAATCTCACCACCCTGGCATCATGACCTGAGCCAGAACCGGGAGTTGGATGCTTAACTGACTATGCCCCCCAGCCGCCCCCTCTCTTGTGACCTCTTACTCTAAAGGGCATGTGATCATTGCAGCTACTTTTGAAAATACTCTTTTTCTCTAACTTGATTGCTTGGACCAAATCAGTTCTAGGAATCAAGGTTCCTGAGCAAACTATAGAAATATATATACACATTTACTATGATAACAAAATTAAAACTAGAAAGTTTTAGGTAACAAATTATATTCGTTTAGTACTTGGGTCATTTAGAAGGAATACCGTGAACCTCTAATACACACATACTTTGCGATGGAGAGAGAATGATGAGCACATTTTGGTTGATAAAAGGTGGGTGCATTAAATATTGAAACTCGGGTCATAAGAAACAAAGAGAACGTGATCTATAGCTTCAGCTTCCTCATCCTTCATTCCGATGGCGATTTGGCAATTTTCAGATCAATTTTGAGATTCGGAATAAAAATCATAGCTTTTTGCTTAAATTTCAGATTGATGTAGAAGGTTATTTGGTTCTAATAATCTTTACAGTCAGTTTTCTTTTTTGTGTTTAGATTGACTTATTTTGTCAGTTTTTAGGGTTTTTTTGCTTCCCTGGGCAAGATGGCATTCCCATCTCCTGCTGCTATTAACATTTAAAGCATGCAGCCTTTTGTTGCAATGTGTTGTAAATTCTAAGTGACTGATGGTGATTAAACAGAAAATGAAACTTGAATGGCACTCTCTCAGAATCTACTTAAAGCCATGACAGGTGTCTGTCTATAGCAATATATCAGTTTGGAACACATGAAGAGTAAGAAATTGTGGCTTTTTCATGGTTGGGCTTCTTTTTTCTTTGAAATCAAAGGGAGAAAATACCAGTTTGTCCTGGATCATTCAAACAGTGATCTGGATTTCTAAACAGGGTGGACAGCACAAGCACACGATGAATAATCCGTGAGCTTCCAGTCTGATACTGTGCACCATACCTATTTTATACCAGTTGTAATTTTTCTCATTTGTATACAGATACTGTAGTAACATTAAAAAAAAAAAAAAGAATGCACTCGAGAAAGATAAGACACAAAGGAATTAATTGGGATTACAACTCTTCTTTCTGCATTGACTGCAGAAGCTTGATGATCTGAATTGTGCTTCAACCCTGAGCTCAGGACTCCCTTCCAACCCCCAAGGCTCTTCTTTAACATTTGTTATTACTTAGCTATTTTATTTGGCAGAGTTCCCTTTATCTCATCTTCTAATGCACTGGCAAGCTTCCTATTGCCAATAGCTTAGAGCCTACTACTGCTGGGGTAAGCGACATAGTCGAACTTTCTAGCCTCTGCATCCTTATAAATAATGCATCTGGTTTCCTGTAACTACATGAACCCTTAGACTTTGGTAGGCATGTCTTTGTTAGGGTACGAGTGGGGAGATGAACAGTTGGAGAAATAGTTGTAGGCAGTTGTTATCACTGATTAGAACCTGACTCCATCATACATGCATTAATCACTGGGTTAATGCTAATGGAATGCTTAGGATATTTATAGTAGACATAAACATGATATATAAAAATAATGTCTTTGCTGGCTAAACTGCATCTTAAATTCAACATGGAAAGTGCTAATGTTCACCTAGGACCTTTTGAAACTCTATTGCCCATAATTAGATCCAATTTACTTATTTTTAAAACCCCTTTTAATCTGCGCACAATTCATTTACTTTTTGGGTGTGCACACACTTATTCTTAAAAACAATAGTGAGATATGGGTTAAAGATAATACATAATGTTCCAGTTACTGATTTAGAATGAAGGAGGAAAAATGCTATGATAATGAGTTAATAGCAAAGTAAGTAATATATATCATACTTCTAACTTCAAAGTGTTTATAAACTTATGTTAAAAATTAATGTTTTACGGGGTGCCTGGGTGGCTCAGTTGGTTAAGGGTCTGCCTTCAGCTTGGGTCATGATGGCAGGATCCTGGGATCGAGTCCCCCATCGGGCTCCCTGCTCGGTGGGAAGTCTGCTTCCCCCCACCCCCACTCTTGCTCCTCCTGCTTGTGCTCTCTGGATCGTGTTCTGTCTCTCAAATAAATAAATAAAACCTTAATAAAAATTAATGTTTTACTTTAAGCAATAGAGATATTAGTATTTAAATAAGAGAACCCAACTTTTATTTATTTTTTTTTAAGATTTTATTTATTTATTTGAGAGAGAGAGAGGTCACAGGTAGGCAGAGAGGCAGGCAGAGAGAGAGGGGGAAACAGGCTCCCCACTGAGCAGAGAGTCTGATGCGGGCCTCGATCTCAGACCCTGAGATCATGACCTGAGCTGAAGGCAGAGGCTTAACCCACTGAGCCACCCAGGCGCCCAGAACCCAACTTTTAAAAGTGAAACTTCTTTAGCAAGGTTCTTTACAATGGCAGCTTCAGACAATGTTAATGTAAAGTAGGCAAGTGCCACCCCAGTACATCTCCTTTGCTTTATTGGGCACGCCATCACTGAACATCCACAGAATGACAGTTAAGCATTAAAATTGTTGTGTGACTGAAAAAAATCGAAATTGATACAGATGTTGAATGAGGAGCAGGGTGCTCGAGAGCCTTGTATATTTTCATCAGAATTAATTGAAAGAAGAAAAAAATCATGTTTCGAGTGGAGAAAGGATGTTCATCCCCTTCGTTTTATTGTCAGTTTCTTTAATTATGATCAGTTTAAATCTGAATGGCTCATGTACTTATGAATATGATGATTTACAACTAATAGTGACACTTATTTTGGTCATCTTTAGCTTTTAGCATGTCAGGGATTTTGCAGAGCCTAGCTAGTTATGAGAACTAATCTTAGCCAAAATGTTTAATACTTATTTCTTTGAACCATGTTGAATTTCCTTATTGATTAAACTGGTTTCTGCAACCAGCCAATTTTTAAATTAAATCATCAGACCCATATCTGTATGTAGTATAATTTTTTTCTCTTTGATTTTGAATACAGTTTTTTTTCTACTTTGAAATGTCAGGATTTCTGTGAAATTAAAACATTTCCTTAATGATTCAGAAAATTTGGCTAACGTTGTTTTAAAACTGTGCGTTGTCATTGTCAGTAAATGGGAAGTCTTCAGTTCACCAATAATAAGATCTGTTAGTATTTTATTCGATTTCTGTATTTTAATCCACCCACCAAAAACAACTCAATAACATCTAAAAAAAAAAAAAACCTCATTACCAAATAACTGCTCCAGCTAGTGTGTTTGATAGATGTTTTGTTTTGATGGATGCTGAGGATAGAAATAGTTGGATCATGTTTTTATGCCTCTAATTGTCCAGTACTTTCAAAGTCTTCCTGCTTAGGCATAGTGCTTTCTGGAGTCAAATCTCAGCATTCTCCTATCATTATTCAAAACAAAACATTGTCAGAAGGAAATATTTTCATAACTGGATACTGAGTGAGGAAAACTCTCAGATACTTAGACATGCATGTACAATAAACAATGTTTCCAAAATGTCTACCATACGAATAGAATCCATGAGAAAACATAGACTCTCACTTCTGAAGTGTTTGCATTTGTGCTAGACTGGGATTAGGAAAACTGGGTTCTCCCTTAGAACATGGAAGCAGGAGCCATTGCAGTCTTCCTCTTATTCTCATAGTCTTAAGTAGGACCTGGGATGTAATAGACACTTACTAAGCAAAGGTGAGACAGATAAAATGAATCTAGATTGTATCTGGAAAAACTGACAAAAGGCACACACTTTTTTTTTAAAGTACATGTAAAGCCTGTAGCAGAAGTAGCATTAACTGAAGATGAAACCTTCCCTTTTCACTTTAATATGAATAATTTTGAACTTGCTGTAATTGCATAATTTTTTCAAATACTAATTCCATTTCTTGAAGTAAAAAACAATCAAAAGAAATTAAATTTTCCTGCTAAAACTGCGAGTTTACAGCATGGCATGTCTTCCTCTCAGTGATCGTGTTCATAGTAAAAGAAATATGCCACAGAGGGGTATCACACTGTTTAGTATATTAAAGCCTTTTGACTCATGTACCCACTAGCAATACCACTTAAGTGGCTTGCTTTCATCATGGCCAGAATGCAGCCACACAGCATGATTAAGTGACCACCTAAAGTTGCAAATTAAATTCTATTGTTGGAAGAAAGTGCCCTGACCTGAGGAGTAAATCCGTGTCATTATCATGTTTGTTTTCCTTCTCTTCTCTTGGGTGCAAAAACAGTAGGGCTCAGCAGAAAAGTTATTTCTTCTGTTATGGATGACCTTTTTGTTTAAGTCTTCTTCCATGGGTGCACTTTCAAAATGTAATTCTTAAGAGGAGAAATAAGGATCCCGATAGCAAAGATGATCAATAAGGTAGGATATATATATATATATATATATATATATATATATATATATATATAATTTGCAATGATGCCTCTCCTGCCTCTGTTTTTCAGAGTCAGCTTTCTGTTCTGTTTTTATGGGGAGACTTGGCCCTTATCACTCTCAAGATTTGAATCATGCCTTCCCTGTCAGCAGATAACCCCACTTTCTACTTCAGAGAAGAAAGAGCCTAGAGCTGGAACGTCTTTTCCCTTCCTGCCGCCACATCTGTAAACTCCAGCACAATGCCTAGGACAGATCCAACCACTTAGTGAACATTTTTTGGATGGATGGGCAGTTAGAGAGCAGGATAAATGAATGTGCATCTTTGGTCTTTAGAAATGGTAGCTATTTTTGATCATATATAATATGACGGCCTCAAAATCTGAAATCTGCTGCTTTTGAAAAGCAGGTCATCTTGAGGTTTTTCCATTTTTACCTTCCAGACTGTGAAATGAAGTTAGTTTAAATGCTGAACAGCAAAAATTTCCTAATCAGTTGCTGTATGTGGGCTGGATTACAGTAATATCACTTCATTTCGAGTCGGGCAACTCAGGCATTTAGCTCTAAGTTTTTGACAGCATACATTTCACTAAAATAATTATTTTTGTACCCATTCAACCCATCTTTTTTCTCAGCTATAGGTTATTTTAAACCTTCTGCCTCCAGGAGTACAGCTAGCTCTGAGCCTGGAAATGCCTAAAAATGTCTTACCTACTCGTTGCATTCTTTTTTTTTTTCTTTCTTTCTAATTTCAGCAACTTCTCTCTACTGTTCATTTGCATCGCCAAAAGCTTAGGGACCTTGGAAAACTGTTTAAATAGTGGTATTTATCTCAATAGATTCTTTGGTTTTAAGCCTCTGAATGATTACCAATAGTTGAATTTTAGATGTAGTCATCAAAAACTTTTTCCTCGGTGTCTTTTTGTGGGTGAAAGAGAACAATGGGGGGGAACCAGGTGTACATAGATACTTTTTGGATACCCTTCTGTATTTAACTTTTTAGATGCCTCGGATATAGTCAGTGATAGACTGCCCCAGTAAATGTTCAGAAGGACATGATAGAAATAAAGACTGGGTGAAATCCAGGTATGTAACCCGGGCTGCAGGAGACCTAAGCTGAGAATGGGTTATTAGCCTCCTCCCTAGTGACAGGTCCTACCAAAGCCACAGGGAAGAATGTTTGAGAAACTCTTCAGAAGATTTATGTTTCACTTGAGAAGCCTCCTTAAAAGCCTTTTCCTTCTTATGGGAGGTACGTGGGGGGTAGAACCAGCATATGGTTGAAACTCTCTGCGCAGCAGACAGTGATATGTAAAAGAAGTACTTTGCTGCTAGGTGAAATTACTCTGCATGCCTCTTGCTGTCACCGACATGATTTAGTTAAATACAGATGCTTTTAGAGGGGCTTTGTACTACATCATAAATATTTAACAGTTTTATAAAATATCTGTATGAATAACTGGGTGGGAAATACAGCGGCCCAGACGCTCACCCTCCACATCAGAGCCCTTGGCCTTAGAGTGTCCCCTGACCATTTCATCTGGCCGTTGAAAAAGATATGTTCAGGAAGCAAGTATCATCCACAATTAAGGGATTCTATTTCTGTTTTTCCAGCAAAATGACGTGACACTCAGTGTCTAACCTTTCTGATCGTCAGTAACGTGAACTTCACAACCTCCCTCTTCGCATTATTCATAGATGTCCCAGTCCCCCAGTGACAGTAGGACCGCATTAAGAAAAATCCCTTCTCGGCAAATAAATGGTATGGGGGAGGGGTCAGGAAAAGCTTTTAGATTTTCTGCAGCAACTAATGGTCTGTTTATATAAAGAGACTTCATGGCCATTAGATAAGAATTAAAATGATAGGAATCTTGTATTTTTGATATAATTGTGAGCTTCATTTTAGAAATCCATATCAAGGTAAGAGTGGGAAGGGGAGGGGGGCGTGGAGAGTGCATACAGCGGAGGAAGGAAGGTCAGCAAGCGCGGGCTAATGTGTGTGGAGTTTTTGTAATAAACTTACTATGGTGTATGAAGGCGGGTTCTCTATCATATGTACTGGCCAGAAATAGCCATGAAAAAATATTCCAAAAATTTTTTTCCAGCATTTTATTATGGAATTTTCAAACATTCACGAAAGTTGAATGCATTGCAAACAAGTTATGCCCATTGTCTAGATTTTTTTTTTAAGATTTTTTATGTATTTATTTGACAGAGAGAAATCACAAGTAGATGGAGAGGCAGGCAGAGAGAGAGAGGGAAGCAGGCTCCCTGCTGAGCAGAGAGCCCGATGCGGGACTCGATCCCAGGACCCTGAGATCATGACCTGAGCTGAAGGCAGCGGCTTAACCCACTGAGCCACCCAGGTGCCCCCATTGTCTAGATTTTACAGGTAACGTTTGCTGTAATTTGCTTAATCCAGTGCTCATTTAAAAAATTTTTTTATTTTTTAAATTTATTTATTTTTTAAAGATTTTATTTATTTATTTTATTTGACAGACAGACAGAGATCACAAGTAGGCAGAGAGGCAGGCAGAGAGAGAGAGAGGAGGAACAGGCTCCCTGCTAAGCAGAGAGCCTGATGTGGGGCTTGATCCCAGGCGCCCCCCAGTGCTCACCTGTCCATCCACTTTTACTTTTGATGCCCTTTCAAGTAAGTTGCATACAGGCGTGCATTTTATTCCTGCATATCCCACTCTGCCTAGTAATATGTGTTTTATTACAGTCTTTAAAGGAATATGGAAGTGACGCATTATGCCAACAAACAGAATACAGGTCTTGCTGAAATGAGTCATCATATTTGGACCTGGGATTTTCTAGGCATCATATTTCAGAATTTCACTCCATTAGCAACAGCTTCAGCCTTGTTTCTCCTGTTCCTGACAGTCACTCCTTCCCTGCCTCTGACGTCTGACTCTCCAAGTTAAAAGAGGCCGTAACCTTGCCTCACCAGTTCTCAGCTGTCGGCTCTCTTCATATCCCATGTTTTTGAAACATTGCAGTAATACGGCTGATCCCTATACAGATGTGACAGTCTTCTTTCCTCTCTTAATACAAGCTTGCTTCCATCTACCAGAGTCTCTGTTCTGTACCTTTCTATGTGAGCATAAAGCCCACAGTCATGTTGGCATTGTTAAACTGATTTCTTAGCTCCAACCTATCCTGCGTGTAAGTGATGGGGCTCCGCAGTGCACATCCTGCGTGTCTCCATAGTGTGAAGCAATCAGGTTGAATAAATGAGTCCAAATATGAAATATTGATCTCTGGAGATCTTCCAGAAAGAGGGCCTGAATATTCAGGAGAGTTGTGACCCAAAGCAGTCATGGGAGCTCTAAACAGGGTTAAATTTCAAGTAGAAGCAGTCACAGTGCAAGTTGAAAGTGAGATATTTCTATAGAGACGGTCCACAGCCGTAGTGACAGAACATCGAAACCTTCCCTTCTCCTGTTCCTTTGTATTGACATTGGCAGTACATCACCAAAGCGCTTTCCTTTGTAGACATGAGTAGAAAGGGGAGGAGCGTGAGACCTGAGTTGTAGTCTTGACTCTGAAATTAATTTTGGTGTGACTCCAGGAAGATTATTTTTACCTCCTGGGACCTTTTTTCTTCTTGGACAAAGTAAAATTCACGGGCAAGTCTTGCCTCAGCTCCAACACTCACTAAATGAAAAACTTAGATCTAATTATTCTTGAGATTATAGTTCATCTCTGCATTAAAGCCTAAATCCTTTCACTCCTTGTGATTTCTGAAATGCATAGAAAAGAAGCAAGTCATTCTTAAACAGATCTGAACCTAGCAACATATTGTGTGATTTATGATGGAAGATTTTGGAGACCAAGTGACAAGATCCTTTTATCTTATGACTTTTAAATTCTGTATTTTTAAAGTAATAAAAATTGTAACAGTGCAGAAAAAGTGTCCACCCCTTGGACTGAGAAGCAACAGAACAATAGGAGGCATGCGTTTGATTTTAAATAGGATACTTCTGCTTCTGTGAGCATTATAAGGCTTATGACCTTAGAACAGCATTGCCAGTTAAGTGACTCCCTCAGAATGCTAAATCAGTTCTGACAACTGCATATATTTTTATTCCTGCTCTTTTTCCTTTTGGTGCAACTTTGTATTTTCATTTTGATCAGCAGCAAGGAGCGAGAATTATGTAGACTCTAAGGAAAATGCGTATTGTAAGATGTTTCCTCTGGATGAACTCTTCTCAAATTTACAGATTTGGAGTATATTTAAAAGTAGGACACTTCAGATAATTCCCTTCCTGAAGCTTCCTTGATTCCAGGTGAGTTGTGAGGGTTTATTTTATAGAAGGCTTTATAGGATGTTTCAGAGTCTCTTGAGCAGATGGTACGGTCTTATAAGTAATTCATAAGTGCCTTCCTGTGTGAACCATCTCATGTTCAACAGGTTCTGTCTGAAGCAGAAGATGGAAAAATCAAAGTAACAAATTCCAGGGCATCTGTAAAAGTGATGGGTTGTGCCGTACAGTGCATTTCTGGATTGATTTGGGGATTCGTTTATAGTCAGCTGACAAGGAAGTAAAACAGATAACTAGTGCCTAAGTGTAAATCAAGTTTAATTACTTCCATGTTTGAAACTCTACTGACTTTGTATTAAACGGACATTGATTATCAGAGATGTTTCTCCCTAATGTTTAATTTCTCTTACCGCAACAAGGTATAGCCTTTATTATTTTCCTTAAGTAACATTATACACGGGCTCACAAAAGCGCCGATTGTCCCTTGTATTTTTGTTACACTTGCCGTAAGACTTGAGGATAACGCAAACAAAAATTCTCTCTTAGCCCTGGTGCTCTGTCATGTGATCTTAACTTAGAGTAGTGAATATTAATGAAACAAGCAAAGCTATTTGTTCAAGGTAACTAATGCAACCTGTATTGCTGTAGTAAACATTACGATCGACTCTCCATCCATATATTATCAGAGAAGTCACTATACGGATAATTTTCTTTCTTTCTGTGATGCATATACACACACATTAACATTATTTGTGTTTATTCACACAAAGACAACTCTTATCTGGAGTACCCATGCCTTTGACATGTTTTCCCATAGTTAATTCATCTCTGTTTAGGAGAGTTTCCATAATGATGCATTGATTCAACAATATGTGGTGATTTCTTTGTGCCAGGCATGTTCTAGGCAAAAGGGATATAGTGATGGAAACAGACACAAGTGCTTGGCCTTATGGGATTGACATTCAGGCAGTGAATTTATCAGCCACTTCATAAAAAAACACACTGCATAGAACATACAGATAATTCAGAGTAACTGCCACTTTCTCCCTCATCCTTTGCTCCTATTTCTAGTATATTCTAAATAGGGGAATGGGATAGAGTTGAACAAAGAGAAATAATACTTTCAGTGTATAAAATGAGATAGAGTTATAAGTCTTTGCTCATTTTCTCATAAAATGTCTTTTGAAACACTCAATGACATATCAGTTTATTATATCTTTATTCATGCTTCTAAGTTCCTCGGGATGCAGTGTTGCATCATCAATATCAATTCAGAGTTCAGAGTTAGTTTCAGAGATTTACTGCCACGTGACCTTCCGAGATTTTTGTAGACAAAAGGGCTACCTAAATGTACCAAAGTCTCATTATTTTAGTGCAGTCCACTAGTAAAACTGGTCAGGCAGAACATATTTTCCTTTTAAAATTAAATGTTGGAGAAGTTGAAACTGTGGTGGGTGTCCAAGAGTCATTCTTTTTCATTATTGAGTTAGAATTCACATAACCTAAAATCATTCTGATGTGAGCGAGTCACTAATATTTATCACAATGTTGTGCAACCATCTCCAACTGCTTCCAAATGTCCAGTGTAGTTTTAAAAGAAAGATGAGCTTAAAAATAAAAAATAAAATAAAGTCTGTTTGTATATAACTAATGATTTTTACTTACGGGGAGTGAGAAACAAATAGGTTCTCTCAAAGTAAAGAAAACTTATAAGTCTCCCATTTAATAGAGATATCTTTCTATATATAAAATTCTCACATCCTCATCTTTGAGGTCATGTACTATGTCTTGAGCAATAGAGGATCTCAACCCATAAAGAACGAAATGTACCAGAGTGAATCAATCATCTCGTTACAAAATGAGAACACAGACCCACGGTCAATACCAAATATTTGATACAGCATCTCATAAAATACTTCTTAAAATTAAGTCAGATTTTCTCCTCTGAGAAAATTTTCACTGGGTAAGAATAAAGTATAATAAAAAACAAAACAAAACAAAAAGAATAAAGTATAGTCAGAGTCTTTGCTCGCCTTCAAGAGTGGGGAGAAAACTCTTACCTTGTAAGGTAGAATGAGTTTCATATCCCCCATTTAGTTTTATGAATAATGTAGAAGAACATCAGATAGCACATGGATTTGGTTTGCCCTCAGAGAAATTTTCTATTCAGTTGAAGAGAGAAGAATTACAGGAACAGTAGTTAAGTTTTGGTTTATTCCCAGTTTTCCTTCCACTGCAAGGATCTGTGGTGGTTAAGCGTGAAGCATAGTTGTAACAGAGTTTCACTAGAATAAGACAGATTCTCAAAAGGCATATTTAGGAACAATCAGAAAAATATGGTAAGGATGTACCTGAACTGAACACTAAAAGATTGGAAAAAATGAACAAGAGTACAGGAGGTATTTTGAATAATTAGGCAGATGTGAAGAAAGTTTGCCCATTTATTAGAGGGTCCATAATCTATGTAATTCAATTTCAGTTAAAAATAAAAACCAAACGCAATGTGTATACTGAATGGATAACACAGCTCTGGGCTTGAGACAACCAAATGCAATAGACCTGGCCTTCAGAGAAATTATATTCTTCAGTCCTATACCTATGGCATAATTAAATAATAGCACAGATTGTGAAGATGTGCCCCATCAGTGGTACAGTTAAGAAAATGTTGGGTCCATGACTTGGAATCACAGAAGGGCTCCAGGAAGGAGTTGGGGCCACCTGGAGAATGACTTTCAACTGAGCAGGAAGAGGCTAGGGGATGCATTTGAGTACTCTGTCTTCTCCATAGGAAGCAGCAAGTTTTTAAGGTTAGCTTTAGAACATGAAGGTTTCTTGTGAAAACTGTGATTTCGTAATTCATTAGCAAATACATAAATCATTACATTTTATCCATAGTCATCTCCAATGACTATAATTTAGAAACAGAATTATCCTGGGGGGCCTGGGTGGGTCGGTCAGTTGAGTGTCTGATTGGTTTTGCCTGAGGTCATGATCTCCTGGGTCATGGGATGGAGTCTCGAGGTCCGGCTCTGTGCTCAGCTGGGAATCTGCTTGGGATTCTCTCCCTCTGCCCCTCCCCCCAGCTTGTGCTCATGTGTACTCTCTCTCTCTTTCTCTCAAATAAATAAATAAATCTTAAAAAAAGAAGAAGAAGAAATGAAATTATCCTGGTCATTGCAGTACTAGACACCACAAAGTAGAGTCTGTGTTTTTATCCATAATATTTAGGAGCAAGGATAAGCTTTTTCAGAGATAAACATTTTCAGAGGGAAAGAGCCAAAATACAGAAAAAAAAAATGTCAAAGAGGAAAGAAGTTTGGGTGATATGGTCAAAGGCGAACTGGCATTTACCATCATCCTCTTTCATCTGCCAGAACTGTGCTAAATACTTTTGATAATAAAATAAATAAAATAAATGCTGAACCCAATAGCCTGAAGTCCCAAAGGAATTTGAGTATATCTGAGGATATGATGAGATTTTTTTTTTCCTCATTGGAGCTGGCTTAGAAGAAAGCTGGAATATTATGAAAGTGGATCAGAAATACACGTGTATTTTCATTTTCTTCTGCCAAATCCCATTCTGTATTATCCCATCTCCTCCTGTCCCAGGTTGGCTTTCTAACATTGACTTCCTTACCTTCCGCGGTGGATGATTTATGGTGGCAAAATCTTTGTCACTGCCCCATCAAGACTTACTCCCCTCCCCCCATCCCCATCCTGATTCGCCAGTAGGAGGCAATGGAAATAACTCATGTAGCCTCCAGATTCAGTCTGCCGGAGGACTGGCGGCTTGTGCTTCCTCCCTCTTGGGACGCTTCTGTTCTGAACCCAGCCACTGTGCTGTGAGAAGCCCAAGCCACAGGATGAGGTGCTAGGTTGGTGCTCCTTCCCTGGGCTTCCAGGGGACATCCAGCATCAGCTGCTGGTCTTGTGAGTGAGTGGCGTCTTCAGTATTTCAGCCCAGTTGCATCCTGGCTGAAGGTAACCCCAGCTGACATCAAATGGAGCAGAAGAACCAGTCAGCTGAACCCAGTCAGCCCACAGACTTGTGAGCTAGAATACAACCCTTCTTGTTGTTGTTGTTTTTAAAGGTTTTATTTATTTATTTGACAGACAGAGATTACAAGCAGGCAGAGAGAGAGGGGGAAGCAGGCTCCCTGCGGAGCAGAGAGCCCGATGCGGGGCTCGACCCCAGGACCCTGAGATCATGACCTGCACCGAGGGCAGAGACTTAACCCACTGAGCCACCCAGGCGCCCCCAACCCTTGTTGTTTTAAGCTATTTCAGGGCAGTGTGTTTCACAGAAGTAGGTAACTGAGGGAGCTTTCTGGAAAAAATGCTGGAACTTAGATTGTGGAGGAGCTCGTTCACTTTCCATTATAAATAGGGTCACATTTCAATAGCCTGTGCTTGATCCTTAGAATTTCTGGGTATCACCAAGCAAAATTTTAGAAAACTCTTATTTTGGCAATGTGGCCCTTTAAGTTTGTTTACAAAGTTTTTTTTTTTTTTCATTGTTAACGCTTTCTGGTTCCCTTATTCTCCCATTGAAGTGATAGGCAAGCAATATAGAATCAGATGCATTATTGTGATTAAAAAGAAAAGCAGTATTTTTCAGCAGAAATAGCGTGAGTCAGACTTTTGTTCAGATCTTGGCCCTGTCACTTAATAGCTTTGTGACTGTGACTAAGTTACCTAAGCTGCCTGAGTCTGTTTCTTTCTTTTCTTTTCTTTTTTTTTGAAGATTTTATTTATTTATTTGATAGACAGAGATTACAAGTAGGCAGAGAAGCAGGCAGGGAGAGGTAGGGAAGCAGGCTCCCTGCTGAGCAGAGAGCCAGATGCAGGGCTTGATCCCAGGACCATGAGATCATGACCTGAGCCAAAGGCAGAGGCTTAACCCACTGAGCCACCCAGGCGCCCCTCTTTTTTTTTTTTTTTAAGATTATATGTACTAAAAAAAAAAAAAGATTATATGTACTGTACAGGGTTAGTGAAAATAAGAAATAAGATGTGTTAACAACCTAGCAGAGTGCCCAGCATAAAGGTGGAGCTCTATAAATGTAGCTTCTGTTGTGATGAACGAGGTGGTAATGTGACTTTTAAAAGGTAGCAAATTCTGGCTCATGTTAATTTTTTATTTTTTTTTTTTAGAGATTTTATTTATTTATTTGACAGAGATCACAAGCAAGCAGAGAGGCAGGCAGAGGGTGGGGGGAAGCAGGCTCACTGCCGAGCAGAGAGCCCAATGCGGGGCTCAATCCCAGGACCCTGGGATTATGACCTAGCAGAAGGCAGAGACTTTAACCCACAGAGCCACCCAGGTACCCTTCATGTTAATTTTTTTTTTTAAGATTTTATTTATTTATTTGTCAGAGAGAGAGGGAGAGAGAGCGAGCACAGGCAGACAGAATGGCAGGCAGAGGCAGAGGGAGAAGCAGGCTCCCTGCCGAGCAAGGAGCCGGATGTGGGACTCGATCCCAGGACGCTGGGATCATGACCTGAGCTGAAGGCAGTTGCTTAACCAACTGAGCCACCCAGGCGTCCCTTCATGTTAATTTTTTAAAGGGACACAGAAATATGGGTGCTCCTGACCTTTATTGGGTTGGGTCCTGAAGGGTTAACGTGGTGTATCCTTGGAGTTCTTCCTCCAAATAGCCATGTTTCAGCCAGAGGAAATTCTGATCCCTCTCTGACTGACACCACCCTTCCTCACTTCGTTCCTGCTATAGGGGATTCGATTAAGGGTTAAAGGCAACCTTCTTCTCCTAGTCCCTAGGGAGACACAAATGAAGATTTTTTGTTTTTGTTTTTTTACCTCCTGTACCCCCGTACCTCAGTTACATTCACCTTCTGATTTGGTGGGAAACAACTTTACGGGATGCTGGCTTCCTGTAAGCCTCTCTTAGCTTCAAGGTGCCACGGGGCTCTTAGAACACCCCTCCTGGGAGGACGCATACACACCCCACAGTCCGATGTGGGTCGCCCAGGGGAAAGAACCAGTGTGGCAGCCCACAGGATTTTGCCTCTCTGTTTTGTCCTAGTCTTTGTAGGATACAATGTTTTCCTTTCGAAATGTTGGGTGTCTTTAGGATGACAAGTAGCGCAGAGCCCAATAATTTCCTTACAGAATATGTTTGCTCTGAGTGATTATGGTGAGGTGAGTGGTTGTTGCTACAGGCTGAGGAGCACTTTTTGTAACTCTGGATTACTATCCTGGGTGTCTTCTCTTACCTGCCCGACGCGGGCTGCCTGAACCCCATTTTGATTTTTGAAACCTGGATGGTTGATGATCGGCTGTGGACAAAATGTCAGAGTATTATACTGGAGTGTTGGTTTGGGTTGGGACAGAAGTGAGGAGGTAGGGACCGCGTATTTAAACTGGGTGATCTGTAAAGGAATTATAAAGTACCCTAATTTAGTGCAAACATTTACTTTGCTTATCTTGGTTTTGCATATTTACATGAATATTGATTATTAAAATGTTAATTCCTCTCAGTATGAATACTATAAATGCTGAAATGCGGATTTCCTATGATAGGAAATTTCATGTCCGTTGTTAGAACCTTTTATTTTTTCAAAGATTTTATTTATTTATTTGACAGAGATCACAAGTAGGCAGAGAGAGATGAGGAAGCAGGCTCCCAGCTGAGCAGAGAGCCCGATGCGGGGCTCGATCCCAGGACCCTGAGATCATGACCTGAGCCGAAGGCGGAGGCTTTAACCCACTGAGCCACCCAGGCACACCCACCACTGTTAGAATCTTTAAGAAAACCCTCACTTCTTTAAAATCAACTAGTTAATGGGGCACCTGATTGGCTCAGCCAGTTGAGCTTCTGACTCCTGGTTTCTGCTCAGGTCATGATCTCAGGTTCCTGAGATGCAGCCCCACATTAGATTCCCCGCTGAGTATGGAGCCTGCTAGGGAGTCTCTCCCTCTGCCCCTCCCCCTGCTCGTGCTCTCCCTCCTCCCCCCTCTAAAATAAACCAATTAATTTAAAAAAAAATAGTTAAAGCTAGAAAGGCATAAGATCTTATCTTAAGTATTATTTTTAAAATACTGGTTATTGGTATATAAGTGCGGGTTAGGGGGAGAATAAGTCATTTTGCCCATCAGCTTGTCACAATCATAATTACAATTAGGCACATCGTTTCAGGCTTTTTGTAGTTGTTGTTCCTGCAAACACATTTTGAGATTTAACGTCCTTCACATCATTTATAGTTATGGGCCGATTTCATTTTGAAAGAAATGATAATATTCATATGGCTCTATGCCCACTTGAAGTTGAAAACTATTTCAGAGAGCAGCGGAGATGGTGCTGTGCAAAATATAATGTGCTTAAAGCAGACTTTCTCGGACTTGAGCTCTAGATTTATTGCTTCTGGGACTCCTAGGATGGTTGTGTAGTACAGATTTAGAGAGAGTTTTTAAGACTCTTATTGACAGAGGTGAGCAAAATGGTTCCTTGGCAACCATTTGGGTGTGCGGCCACAGCGAAGCAGGGATTAAAGGTTCAGATGCACGCACTGTGGACGGTCACGCGAGCACGGGAGGCTCAGGGAATCCTGTACTCCCTGTTAGAGACGGCGTTTCTTCCGGCCTTTTAATGGCTGCTGTTTTAAAAGGGGGAGAAAAAAACCTGCATTGAAACTGTCTGTAAGGTAAAGCTACTGAAACTTAACCCAGAAGGCATGGTCATGTGGAAGACTCTTCTTAATCCTTGCAGCGTGGCTCTCGCTGAGGACATGTGGTGTATATTACAGCAACCAGGGGATTTCAGACCTCTGCAGTGTGGGGTCACAGCGAAGGCTAATTTCAAAATGAAGTGGTAGCCTTTGCTCCCTTCCTAGCGCTCTTTACCAGTGTTTCTTATTAGCTTGACATTAGTCGAGGGCTGCTCCGGGTGGGAAGAGGAAATGGAAGTTTAAATAGGACCAGAGTGGGGATACGTGAACACCTCTCCCCTTGCCTAGCACCGCCCCCCCCACACACCACCGTAGATAGTCTCTCCACTACAACCTGGGTATTGCAAAGTCTCCCAGGATCCTGGGGAACAGGACTGAAGGCAGAGCTGTCCATGGTTTGAAAAAAAATGTTCTAACTGTTGGTTGAAAATCAGGTAATAACAGTCCTCTTGGTGAACAAAACTTATTAGAGGGCAGGGGAAGGAATGCTATCTCTCCGCGGCAGGCAAGAAGAAATTGCTGTTGAAAAGCTTACCTCTCTAGGGAGGAATCAGATATCAGACTTTGCCAAGCCTCAGGTCCAACCCATAAGGTCCCACCTACATCCCCCCCCCCCGCCCGCCGCCCCATCCCAGCTTTGTTAGATTGCTAGCATCGATCGCTGGCTTTTTCTGACCCAACCATGGGTGAAGGAAAGAGAGATGGCAAGACTGAAAGCAAGCGAGGTGGGGGTGGAAAACTGGGGCCGCTTTTTGTAGAGAGAAAGTGAAAAGGAAGAAAAGAGGTGGGGGCCACGGGGACCGGGCTTAACTGGTGCCTGCCTGCTTCTCTTTGATTTGATGGCCTTTATTCCTTCTAATTGGATAAAATAGGAAGTCACTGGCAGTCCTGCGTTGCCGGGTATACTGATTTGACTCAGACCAGCCAGCAGCTCTGGAGTGCGGACAGAGGGAGGAGGGAGGAAAGAGAGAGAGAGAAAGAGAGAGAGGGAGGGAGAGGCAAGGAGAGAGAGAACGTCTTTGGATGCGGAGGGGAAAGGAAGAGAAAGAGACTATGAAGCAGGGCAGCGCCGCAGAGGAAGAAAGTGAATGAGCGCTCCAGAAGGACAAAGAGGAGTGGTTGGGGGGTGGGGGTGGAGGCAGGGCGGGGAGGGGAGTCACCGCCCCTCCGGGCCGCACTCTTCCCCTCGGATCCCTCTGTGATGATCCTGTTTGCAGTGATGCTCCGAGGGCAGGCACCTGCTGCTCTGTAATGATTCAGCCTCTTTCAGCCGTCGCGTTCACACAACAGGATGCTGTTGCTACTGTCACTGCTGCCTCTCCTGCCGCCGCCGCTGCTGCCGCCCCCGCCGCCGCCGCTGGTCCTGCTTTTGCTTTTACTTCTCCTGCATGACAGTTGTTTTCTCCATCTGAGCAGACACCAGCTTCAGATGCTCGAGGTGAGAAACATGCCTTTCAGTTTGGGCTACTGGTTTACTTAATTGACCCACACCGCCGCTTGGTTTCTATTTTGGCCCCCAGCCCTCTCCACCAGCCGGGATGGTTTGGAGAAGCATTTGAAAGAACTGCCAAAGTGGCCCAGGGACAGCAGTCACGAATTACAGGATACTTTTATTTGGTAGTTGCTAGAGGTTTTTTTTTTTTTTTTTTTTTTCTTTTTTTTTCCTCCTCCTTCCTTCCTCCTGAACTCCTCTTGCTTTTGATAATGGCCTTGGACTTGGAAGACTTATCGATTTCCCCCTGTAAGATGCTGTATCATTTGGTTGGGGGGGGCTCTGCATGGTAATGGACCATGAGAGAGGCCAGGCCTTCTGGAGGTGAGCCGATGGAGATTTATTCCCCAGACATGTCCGAGGGAGCTGCCGAGAGGTCCTCCAGCCCCTCCACTCAGCTGAGTGCAGACCCATCTCTTGACGGACTTCCGGCAGCCGAAGACATGCCAGAGACCCAGACCGAAGACGGGAGAAACCCTGGACTCGTGGGCCTGGCAGTTCCCTGCTGTGTCTGCCTGGAAGCCGAGCGCCTGAGAGGTTGTCTCAACTCCGAGAAAATCTGCATTGTCCCCATTCTGGCTTGTCTAGTCAGCCTCTGCCTCTGCATCGCCGGCCTCAAGTGGGTGTTCGTGGACAAGATATTCGAGTATGACTCTCCTACTCACCTTGACCCTGGGGGGTTAGGCCAGGACCCTCTTATTTCTCTGGATCCAACTGCTGCCTCAGCCGTGTGGGTAGCATCTGAGGCGTACACTTCACCTGTCTCTAGGGCTCCATCTGAAACTGAGGTTCAAGTTACACTGCAAGTTGACAATGCTGCTGTGTCCTCCCAACCCGCAGCGGTCCCCACCCCGAAGAATCGAATCCTTGCTTTTTCTTTCCTGCCGTCCACCGCACCGTCCTTCCCTTTCCCCACACGGAACCCTGAGGTGAGAACACCCAAGTCAGCAACTCAGCCACAAACAACAGAAACTAATCTCCAAACTGCTCCTAAACTTTGTAAGTAGAGAGAGAGAGAGAGAGAGAGAGAGATGATGATGAAAAATGGAAACGGGTGGGCTTGAGCGCGCAGGGAGCGGTTTCCTTGTCCTCTGTTTTAATTGCATGGTTTTGTGGAAGCGCGTCATGTGCCTGGAACGCTTGGGGTGGCCTGGAAGAGAGGAGTAGAACGATCTTGCCCACTGCTGGCACGAGGCAGCGTTCCCTCCGGCCGGATCGCTCACGGGCTGGGTGGGGGGGACCCGCCACTTGAGCGTCTGCGAGTCATGCCTGAATGTCACTGCAGTCCCATTGATTTCTAACACTTTAAAAAAAAATGAAGACCTCAGAGCATCCTTTCTGTTTGACATAGTGCGCCCTCCGTGGAGGGGCGAGTGTGGTTTCCGCGTGTGTCTCGTGCCAAGGTGGCTTTCCGTCACCCCTCCTCACCCTTCTGTTACCCTCTGCCTCCCTGAGGTCCCCTGCCACCTGGTATCTGCCTCTGTCTCTCCTTCCTGTCCCCTTCCCTGCTTTTTCTATCTTAATTGGCTCCTCCTGATATAGCCCATCCACCGTGCTCACCCCCCACGCCGGCAGGCTCTCGCTGTCCTGCCCAGATTGGAGTTTTGGCTCCTGAGCCCTTGATTTCCTTGTGGACGCAGTCCAAAGTCTGCACGAAGGGGTTTTTTCCAAATTAGTTTTGTCTTCTGTAATCAAACGTTTAAAGAGCTTCCTTGGCAGTCGTTAAAAAGTACAAGATCCATGAGTAAGGTGCATCGTTTTGTTTTGTTTTGTTTCCCAGACATGTCATTTTTTGCCCATCAGACTGCAGCCGCGCAGTTTAATAACCTGTGAGGGAGGAGAGCCCACGCTCTTAAAACCATACGGAACAATGTGCTGCTGTCGCGACCGGGTCGCTGCGATGATGCATACAGTGGAAAGTTGACAGCGATGAAACCATGAGTAGTCAGGTTGCCTCAAGCATCAGTAGAGAGGGAGGAGTTTCCTCCAGCTTTTTTTTGCTAAATGTTTCTGATTTATTTTCGTTTCTCTTGTCTTCTGCTCCTTACTTCCTACCGTGAATGAATATTCCCTTAGTAGAAAAAGTAAAAGACGAGAGGATTTGGTTCTTAAGAACGTGTGTGAGATCTCTAAGAGTGGAGGGTAAGTGTTCCGTGATGACATACTCACCACTTGTGTTTCCCTGTGGATGCTCAGGAAGGATAAAGGACATATTCCCCAGACGTTATGTTCCGAATGAGGGAGAGCCGTGGGGTAGGGAAACACAGAAAACTTGACTTGTGCTTGTGATTCAGGATCGTTTTCTACACAGCAGCTTCAGTGGCAAAGATTAAAAGAGAGAGAGAGAGAGGCTTGTTTTTCAGGTGTAATTAGGAAAGAACCTCCTTTCAGCAGACGCGGCTTTGTATCTTTATCAAATCCCTGAAGCATCATTAAAGGTCTGACAGATATCACTGCATTCACCGCCTCTTCCCACCTGGCAAAGTGACCGGGAAATAATACCCAGATGAAATGACAGGCTATAAAAAGCACGTTCAGATCCTGCAAAGAGAAGCAAAATTCACAGGGAAGACAAGGTTACCTCCTTATCGTTATTGCTTGAAACTTGTCGTTAATTAAAATGTGCCCGAAAAGGTTTAGTTGTCCGGAAAGAGAAATAGGACCTTTGGGGAGGGGGTCTATAATTTTGTCATCTTTGGGGGAAATAGAAAAGCAAACAAAAACCATCCAGTTACCTATTTCTGATCTAGGACCATGTCAAAAAGTATGTTTTGACTGTCTGAGAAATTATTTTTTAAGGTAAATTCTACTAAGGGATCTCATTAGGGTATGCATTCCATATAGTTTCTCCTTTCTTTATTTTCGAGCTTGGGCATTGATTTTCTGGCATATGCACTGAGTGGAAAAGATTTACTGCTGCCTAAAAGCATCGCAGTGGCCAGTTCTGGCCAGAGACACAGCTGCGGCATTTTGAAGTGTGTTGGAGACCAGCCTGGAAAAGCAGCATGGGAAGTAGTTTTCTCCTGAAAAGTTTGGGGTAGACGGTGCTTAATACTTTACAGCCTGTGGGTTTTTTGTGTGGAAAACTCTGTGTTAATTTTTGAGGGGCTAGTGCCTGAAAACAATAAAAATACAAATATCCTAAAAATTATGAGTCTGTTTGTGGGGGTGGGGAGGTGGGGTGAGGGAGACTGGTCCAGGGAGCTGTGTTTTCTGAGCCAACCTTTAAGTGGTTGCTTTGTTGTTTAAAGAGCTTGTAACCATCTACTAAGGAAAAGCAAAAAAAAAAAAAAAAAAAGCTTGGAATGAGACTGTCATTTTGTAACCTTGTTCACTTTTTTCCCCTTCAACTCTGAAAGTACTGCTTAGTCACAGGAAGATCCAGAGCCTTAAGATGGTATACATCTTAAGATGACGTTCTCTTATCCAAAACATGCTTCTCAGCGGTTTCAAGTCCATCCTCTCCCTTTCCTGTCTGTCTAAGCATGTTCAGCATATTATGCACAGAGCCGTAGCCTTCAAGGTCATAGTCTGTGGAGGGCTAATTGATTCTTCTTTATCCTGGAGCCTAAGAGAGTGGAAGAGAGACAATCCTAGTAATTGTGTCTGCTCTGTTATTCCCCAACCAATCTACCTTCTAGTATTAGGCTTTTATTCTATAAACACTGAAATTACTCCCCTTCCTGCTGACTCTTTTAAAATTAAAACCTTCTTTGTCTTTATTGTAATAAAAAGCAATATATAACGTTTTCAGTTGCCTATAGGAATAGTGGTTACATCAGGTTTTCTAAAATGGGCATTTCTCTCATAAGGTAATATAATTTCATGTTTCCACCAGATTAATCTATGCATACATCTAGATCTCAGGAAATCTAATGCAGGATTGGAAAAATATATATACTTTTTGTTTTTTAATTTGAAGTTTTTCTGTGTTTGGTTAGTGGTTCCCCACTATTATATCTTTATATGCCATGGTAATTGTTAAGTTTTTATTTCTCACTGGGGCACATAATACTTGAACCATTAATTTGTTTTCTTTGCCTGGGCTTTAAAGATTTTTCTTAACCTTTATTTATATGGGAAGAACTGACTCTGGGAGATTGCTAACTTAGGTTACTATAAAAAGAGCTGATTAATTAAATTGTCTCATGGAACTAAAGTGCCGTCTTGTAACAAATGTATTTCTGGATGGGAGAGCCTGCTTGACCACACAGTCCGTAGAGTAAATAAGAGTATGTTAGTATTTTCATCTTAGGCCAAATTTGTTTTGCTTTGTCTTAAATCTCTTTGTACAGGGTTGCATGGCAAACCATTGTTACCACAGTGACAACACAAATCACTACCATTTGCAGAAGCCCAGTGTGATTAATTGAATATACCAAAGGATTTCTTCCTTTCAGTTTAAAAGTGGCATTTATTTTAAGCCCAAGAGATTCTTCTAGGCCCTTGCAACTGTACTCTTAGGTATTTCAGAGTGGTGATTTCAGATAACTTATCTCCACTTTAACCAAACTTATTTAAAGCCCAAGACATTTTAAAAACTGGGAGAAAGTGACAGATCCTCAACCGAACCCAAATAATTTGATCAATTCACTGGTGAGGAGGAAATCCGGGCTCTGAAAGATGTAATGACATTCTTTTACGAAAATGCACAACATTCCGAAAGGTTTAGTGAAATCCAAAATAGTAGAAAACAGAGGAGTGTCCTGTCCCCCAGAATTTAAACTCACACGTGGCATTTTTCTCCTGTCCGCTTTTCCCCGGTCCAGAGAGAATAGGACTGGACACCAACTCTAGTGGCTTCAGTGGCATCCAATGGACAGGGATGTTTGCCAAGTGGGACCACTGATCGAGCATGTATAGTTCAGACTATTAAATTCAATCTCCTTCCCGCCTTCTTGTTTTACTTTTATTAAACATTCAGTAGTGCTCGTCTTTTCCCTTTTTATTTGATCGTCCGTACAGCATCTGGCTCGCTGCTGATAACAGATCAGGTTTTGCAGGGTGGGCTCTTGGCTGACCTGGAGGAGGTAGCTCTGTGGCTCGCCTCTTCCCCACACTGCTCACCCTGTTCCTCCTTGTTCCTCAATGATCCCTAGATGGGTTTTCTACTCTCCTTGGCCTTCCCACCCAATTATCTCTTGAATCCTCCTTGATTTTTCTAATGATGCCACTTCGGCTTTATTTATCAATATTCCATTGCATTCTAAAATACTAACGCATCTTCACTGATCTTTTCACATAGTTCATTACATCTTAATACCAAATGGTTATTTATATACATTACAAACACACATAGACAAATACGTCTCTAGAACGATATACTGGTTTCTTATCGGCACAGTTGATTCAAACTTGTGTCCCGCTTCTGGATCGCTCCGTCTTCTTTTCCTTAGTATGTTTCACACCGTTTCCCCGCTGACTCTTACACATTTGTACAAATCAGCATTTCTGCTTTCCCGGAAAGTGATTACATCCCAAACCATATATCATCTTCTTCCTTCCCATTTCCATTTACTGTCACCTCATCGGATCCTTTTAAAGTGTAAAGAAAGAGATATTTTATAGATTGAGAAACTGAGGCATAAAAAAGTTATGACTTGTTGAAAGTTGAGCGCAGAAACTCTAAGGACTAGAACATAATAACTCTTGTCTTCGGAATCTCTTTGACCTTTCTAGTCAGCTATGAGCTATTCCGTGTCTACTTTTTATGACCATGTTTCCATTTTTATTATTTTTGTATGTCCACAGTTTTCTTCTGTTATTTCCTCTCTCTCTTCGTTCAGTGAATACACATCAAGCACCTACTACGCACCGAGCCCTGTTCTAGATTGACCTTATGGCAATGAAAATAAAAGCTCTTGCCCTCATAGAGCTTATGTTCTCATGAATTTGAAGAATCTAGTTGCACAGTTAAATCCACCTGAGTTGTTTCTTTACATAACTATACATATAATCCTCTGTATTCAGCATTTCTTCTCTTTACCTTTTTTTTTTTTTTTTCACATTTTGATAACCACTTCTGTCCCTCCACTGGGACAGATAGATTCCTCTCCTCTAGCTGTTGAATGCAGAACACTTGCCTTTATCTTAAATGTCCTTAATTTTAAAGTCACACCAGTTCCCACCTGTGCTACCAACAAGGTGGGTAACTTGGGGTGATTCATGTTTGGCCTGTAAGACACTTTTTAAGCAAAGCGTTGAAGTGATTGGGAAAGTAGTCTTTATCTAGTCTCTAGAAGCCTTTTAAAATGAAAAATATATACATAATTTTTATAGCATGGAAATACAGTACGATTATTTCCAGATTCTAGAAAGCTGAAGCATCTATAAATATTTTTGTTTTTATTTCTTGGTCATATTTTCCATTTATTGTTTAGGCTTAAAGAACAAAAATATTAAAACACTCCCAAGGATTTTTAGTTTCACTACCCAGAGAAAGGCTAGCATCTGCCATTAAGGTATTAGTTCTCAAAATGAATGAAAACTTAGGTTCATGTACCATTCAAATGAAGAGTGATTGAGGAGAAGGAAATAAAGTTAGTCCTCATCACCTCAAACCTTGTTGCTATGTTTGCCGCAGTGAATTTAATCCACTGTTGTGTGTGTGTGTGTGTGTGTGTGTGTGCGTGTGTGTGTAAGCATTCTAAGATTATTTGCGAATAATTTAATTGATATTCTATAATCGTAGAATTTTGCATGTTGAACATACGTTAAGATGATCTGAGTGACTTCCGAAGTGAGGAAATTAAAATCTGGAAAAGTGAAGTGACTCGGCCAAGGTCACTCCAACTAATTCATGTGAGTGCTGAGAGGAAACTAGAATGATTCTGGTTTTCACTGCACCTTGCTTTTCTTTTCCAAACTGTCTTTAGCATTTTTATTCAAGCAGTATATATCATCTTAATCTAAATGGCTTTCCTGTTAATTATATAAATCCTCATTAGTAAATACTCTCACTCCATCTCACATGTTCTCTTTGGAGAAGAGACTTACGTGTCTGATTTTGATCAGTACGGGACACCCCTCTGGCGTGGAGGTTGAATGGATATACCTCTCTCGACAACATGGTTTATGGGAAAATCTTTTCACAATTGAAGTTATTCCAAATGAAATGTGTATTCAGAAAGAATTTAGTTTATTCTACATGGAAATATTTAAGCAGTAACACATTTGAGGGAGATTCGTGTTTCAAGCAACTTATGAAATATATTTACCTCTTGGGCCTCTTGACATTCTGATTCTCTCAGTTTCTTGTCCCAGAGCATTAGCTTTCCCATTGGGCAGACTTGCGTTTTAATCCTACCTGCCTTTCCCGTGGCCTCAAGCAAGTTAGACCATCCCTCTGAATCTGTTTTGCTTTTTATATTTGAAGATAGTAGTATGCCTCTCTTGGATCTGTTTGGAGGATTAAATGAGATATTGGAAAATACCAACTCTCAGGACTAAACCATGGTAAATATGAAAACAATACCAAATTTCCCCCTCATTCTGTTTTTGATTCTCTTCTTTACTTTATTCTTTTCCTCATTTGACCTCAACAGAGTGGTTTTGTAAGTTCAGAGAGTAAGTTTAGATAGGAGTGGGGAAATTCATGAACAACTTACAACTAAGGTAAGAGTTGAAGAGACATCATAGTTAAGTGGAAATTACACTGGAAACCTGATACCAAGTCCCAGCTCTACCACTTATAAGCTAGATATGACCTTGAGCAAATCACTTCACCATTTGAGATTTAGAGTTAACATCTAAAGAAATGGAGAGGGGCGCCTGGGTGGCTCAGTGGGTTAAGCCTCTGCCTTCAGCTCAGGTCATGATCCCAGAGTCCTGGGACCGAGGCCCGCATCGGGCTCTCCACTCAGTGGTGAGTGTACTTCCTCCTCTCTCTCTTTGCCTGCGTCTCTGCCTACTTGTGATCTCTCTCTCTCTGTCAAATAAATAAATAAAATCTTTTAAAAAAAATAAAGAAATGGGGATAATTAATACTTAAAACTCTTCAAAGATTGTGTTAGGGGCAAGATAAATTACTCTGTGTAAGAAAAATACATCCTATTAGTACAAAGTTTAAGAAGTATTAACTTCTTGGGGCACTTGGGTGGCTCAGTCAGTTGAGCATCCAACTTGGTTTCAGCTCAGGTCGTGATTTCCAGGTTGTGAGATCGAGCCCCACATTAGGCTCCATGGTCAGTGGGGAGTCTGCTTGAAAGCCTCTCTCTCCCTCTGCTTTTGCCCCATCCCTGCTCACTCATGCACATGTGCTCACTCTCTCTCTCAAATAAATAAATCTTTTTTTTTTTAAGTATTAATTTTTTTCCTTTCCCTCCTCTCTATCAGGGTTCATATGTATATGTATTCATGAGTGTTAACATTCCCAGGAATAAATTATAGACAATCTTAAAAGGTGAATTAATTTGGTTTGTCTTAGAATGATATAGAACTTTACAGTTTCTTGAACCCTAGTGCCATAAAAAGAGTAAGGCTGGAATATATGAATTATTATGTTTTAAAAAGATTTTACCTATCATTCAAGAGAAAGGGCGCAAGAGAGAGTATGAGCTGGGGAGAGGCAGAGGGAGAGGAAGAAGCAGGTTCTCTGCAGAGCAGGGAGCCTGATGTGGGGCTCGAACCCAGGACTCGGGGATCATGACCCAAGCTGAAGGCAGACGCGTAACTGACTTAGCCCCTCCAGACACCCCTGGAATATATGGATTATTATTCTTAGAGTAGTGTTTAAAATTTATGTTGTAATGGGCTTTCTTGTGGGTACAATAATAAGGAGTTACTTGTAAAAGAGGAAAAGACAGAGGATTACTAAAATTGTGTTTGTAAGGGAAGCATAATCTATGGGAAGATTAGGATAATGAAAGGAATCAATATGGTTTAGATGTAGGGCATGGGATGAATCCTTCTTGATCTAAATGAAAATTATATTCACCTCTTTTCACTGTTGCAAACTGGGATTTCCAGACACCAAAATAAAGGAATTAAGCCATTTTTGCCATTTCACCAAAGTCATGGAAATAACAGTGTACAATCATTGAGCTAATCAAATATCGGAGTTCTTTTAATTTGCTTAATAATATTATATCTATAATATAAATATATATGCTTTGGATTTTTATATGTATAATTTATACACATAGTATTCCAAATCAAAGAGAAGATGGTTTGATGATTACTTACTAGATAAGATTGGATAAATAAAAACATTTAAAGTGTAGAGGAAAAGATTTCGATGCTTGGGGGGAAAAAACCCAACTCTAGTTCCATATCTGATGCTATAGGCTTGTAAAAGGTAAAAAAGAAAACAGTATTGTTTTGGAAGGGGGAATTATAGCTTAAAAATATACTGGAGATTCTGTTGGAATGAATTTGAAATGAAATCTTGTAAGCTGGATTACTGGTCACAATTCTACCAAAAAAAAAAAAAAAAACCCCACAAAAACAAAAACAAAACACGCCTCCCCAAACCCAAAACCAATGGTGCTGTTCTGGGTATATGCACTTAAAGGGACTTTCTTTGTTATATTTTATGAGAGCTTGTCATTTATAAAATGTATAGTGACCAGCATAATATATGTGTTTTCATTTATTCATTAATGTGGACATAGAATTATGTGAAAACTTTTATGCTTTGGTCATCTTGATTGTTATTAACTCAACTTTATTAGGTTGACTGCAGAAGTGGGACTCTGACTCAATACTGGAGCAATGAGGCAGCCACCTATAAGGGGCAAATATGGGATAACAGTTGCAGGGGGAGTTTCCATGGGTATACGTTGTTCTGACTGAGCAGTATGAATAAACTGATTGACCCAATAAAATCTGATGAAATATAGGGGAAGACTTCCTAGAGTGAAGCAGTTTTTCTTTTTCATCGCGAACGTGGTGTGACAAGATGAGAGCTGATTTACTACGCAAATCTTCCAAAGATAAGCATTTGAATGTTTGAATTGCCTTCCTTGAGGTACCATTTATCCTCGCCAGAGGGGAAATTTATCAACTCTATTCTAAGCAGAAATTAGTGTAGCATTTTATATTCATGTAATTCCCTAAAAAAAAAAAAAAAGAACCCACTCTTCCATAACTTACTTTATTTCAAAAACTCATCATTTAAAAGTAAGCCAAATGTCCATATACTCGTAGCCTTTTGGAAGGCAGATGAGAATAACACAGAAGACAATGGCAGTTACCATGAGAAGGGGAACTTGATTAGGAAGCGAACAGGTGACACTAGGACTCTCAAGTTGTAGCTTTGGTACCTGTGTTCATGTCAGATGTTGCTATGATTTTATTTCTCCAGTTCCCTCTCTACTCCCTCTCATTCTTTCTTTCTTACTTGCTAACCCAAGGTTACTTTTCTCTTTAGTCTGCTATTCATACCCCGCCATTACTTTCCTGCTAATCTCACTACACCGTTCTCCCACCCTGATCGGATGGCGGTATCCCAGAGCATCAGACGTTATGGAGCGGATGGCCCGAGCCTGTGGTTTCTCATGGGGTGGGTCGTTGGGGAGAGGGAAGTGAGACCTTAACCGCAGTCTTGACCATGATTAGCCTGATGACTTTCAGTGTTGCCTCTTCCTTTGCTAAGTAACAGGAAGTATTTGTTTTATGAAATATGTTGGTGACATACAATAAAAGCTCCATAAATAAATGGAATGATCTAAGGACAGTGGAATTGAACTCTTGTTAGCATTAGTTTGTAATCCCTTGGTGGAGCTTCCTGGGTCATAATTGCTTGCTCTTTGGGGAGCAAAGGGAATCAGTAATCATTGATTGTTACAGGATGCTAAGTCTTGCCTACAAAGCAAATCTTAAGAATGGCTAGTGGCAACATTCGGTGTTACAACTCCGATCTTTCCAGAGATCAGAGCTGGATTATTACTGTTTTTCTCACCAAATAACTCTTAGGATTTTTCAAAAAGAAGAGAAAAAAATAATATATACTCTGCAAAGACTTTGGTTTACATACCAAACAAAAACATTCTATAAAATGATTACTCTAGTCTTCTTATATTTCTATTTCAATGCCAAGAGGGAGATATTGAACTTAACCCCTACCCAGGGAGTTCCATTTGATGTTGACTGTGGTTAGTCATAGTCAAGGACCTACATATCCCTACCTATTTAGTGAACTATACATTAAAAACTTTAGTATCAATACATAAGTCTTGGGCTTCACAAAAATCTTTGGGAAATTGGTTATTCTGGATTGTTGAATTTTCTAAATATCTAAACTTCAATTTTCTCCCTTTTGGACTGAAATCTTTTAATAATCTGGGCAACTTGTTAGTGGGATTTATCCAATATAGGATCTTCATAATGTTGGGTACTGTGTTATCTGGAGGATATAGTGGGTTATGTTCAAACTTTCTTGAATACATCATCTTATTAGGTCATAGTGGGTTATATTAGGAATTCTAACCCGAGGGTCGTATATATTTTGAATGTGTGTTGGCTTTTTGCATAATCACAATGATAGTTTCAGAGTTTTAGACATCATAGAAACAATGGAAATGAAATCTTTTCTTTTAGCATAAAGAAATAGACTCAAAGATGTGAAAGTTGCCAGTGATCACATAGAACCAGAAGATGTTGATGATATTTTCATATATTGTGTGCTTTCCTCTATCAAGTCACTTTGCAGTCAGTATGTATTAATGAAATGGTTTTTCACACTTTTAATTCATGGTTCTGATCTCCTGTGGGGTTTGTAAATCAAGTTTTCAGCAGGTTAAACATTTATATAAAAGATAATATGTCTCTGAGAAAGGTTCTTTTCTTGAGAAGCTTATCCTCAGCTTTGGTGACATATGTTTCACTTATCAAACCTGAACTCCTTCCTGTGTTCTGGAGCAGGAGAGTTCAGGATAACCAGGTGAATGATAGAGAGTTCTCTGGGTGCTTAGATTTAGAGGGTCTAAGTTTAATTTGGATGTCTTATTTGTTCACTTGTTACTCCTTTCATAATAGGTAGATTGGGGTAAATCTTTAGACATTGATTATAGTACCTAATAGGAAATTACATTCTGAACATGTGAACTCTACACAGTCAATGTGCTTTCTTGGATCTCTCTGCAGAACTGAGTTGAGAAATCTTATGATTCACAAAACAGAAATTACTTTCATTTCATTTTCATTTCTTGAGTTCACCATAGTCAGTATTTAGAAAGCACTTATCACATAAATTCTTTTCTTGTATCCAAGGTCCTGTCATAGTAGGACCCCTAGCTTCCTATGTAGGCCAACTCCAGCTGTCCCCTCCCCACAGCAAACCATATGGACAATGTTCTAGCCAAGTGGGACTCTACCTGGAATATTATTTCTCTCCTCCACTCTTTGTTCATTCTGTTGCCTCTACCAAAAAATGTTCACTTCCCACAGATTCTACCTTCCCTAATTCTGCTCATGCCTCAGGACTCACCTTCCAAATCAGATGTGGACTCTTTCCTCTTCTAGATCACCATAGGACATTGTTTGTGTCTCGTGAAGGTACTTACCCCGTTCTGTCTTGCAGTGCTGTTATTTGGACACGTGCCTAACCCTTACACTGGACTGAGAAGTTAATGAGCTATAGCTGATTCGTTTTTATGGCCGGTACAGTGTCTAGAAAAAAAAATACTTTCTCTGAAGTAGGTGTCCCATTGGCTTATGTTGGGAAGAAAAATTGAGGTACACCAAGAGTGACTTGGGTGTGGCAGCACAAGAAGGAAGAAAATGACTTGAAACCTACCTTACATTTCTGGAATTTTAATATGGAGAAATTCAATATAAAGTTCAGTCCTTACTAACTATGAAAACACGATTCTGGACACTTTAGAAGATGATTTGCAAAGCCTGTATGTATAGCTTATATATAGCAGTATATGCATTCTCTAGAAAAATTCACATTTTGGGGATAAGGAATTTTATTTCATTATAGTGTAGGGAGTAAAGGCACACACTGGATCCAGATTGTGTGGGTTTGAATCCAAGCTCTGTTTCTGGCTGTCTGACAGTACAATTTATATAGACTGTCTGTGCCCCAGTTTCCTTATATTTGAAATGGTGGCAATAATTGTACTTCCCTCCTGGGTTTTTGTGAGGATCAAATAAGTTAATGGACATAAAGCACTTGGAATAGTACCAGGCACATAAGTGCTGTGTAAGCACCAGCCACCATTACCGTGCAATTCTTTAAATTAAATTACATTTCTTTGAATTCCAGATTTGATTCCTTGCTATTGCTATAACAGGCTTGAAGAAAGGGGCAGGAATTTCCAGGGACATATTGACAAAGATGTGGATATGCTGCCATTTTGGCTTGGTTCGTTCATGTGGCTTTTCCTCTGTGTATTTCGTGCTCCTCTCATATCTGCATTGTTCTCAGCAATTAGAAGGAGAGCTGAGAGGGATAGTCATCTGTCAACTTGTCAGCCTGAAATAGAGCCACATGGTTGAGATGGTTTTAGAGACAAAGTCCTCCTCACCAGCGAGAGGCCCTCAGTCGATACTGCTGTGGAGAGTCACATGCATGTGTAATGAAGTCTATCCCTGTGTCTTCTTAGCCTGTCATATGTTGGTGTGCAGGTCCACAGGGAGATAAAGAATTCCCCTTAGCTGGTGGAAAACAACTGAAGAAGTCTTGAATGCCATAATGCTGTCCTTTTAGCAAAGCCTAAGTCTCCTTGTTATCCAGATGTAGCCCATAAATTAAGGTGCTGATTGGTGCTGTCCATTATGACATAACAGTGGTTTGGAAGTATTTGAATGTTATTAAACAGGATCATAGCAGAACCATTGACATTTTAAAGATGTAAGAGCTGTTATAGATAAGCTGGTCAAGATATTTTACTTTCCTCCTGAGGAATCCAACATCCAAAAGTGTGAAATGGTTAGGCGTTACATATCTTCATAGTTAATAAGAAACAGAGAGACTGGTCTAAAAGATGGGGAACGTCCCCTTATTGTGCTTTTTGCAATATCCTTTGCTACTTTTAATTAATTAGAACAGTCTTTAGAGCTGGAAGAACTCCATTTCCACCCCCACCCCGTCTTCACATTCTTTATTGAGCACCTACTCCATAAGCTTTATTCCAGGAGTTTGTTTTCTAAAGAAAAGAGTTGAAAGAATAATAACTTAGTAAATCCAGTGCTGTTTTAGAAGGAGGTAAATTGTATGGAAAATAGCCAACTTAAGTAGAATGATCAGTGTAGGCTGCCCCAAAAAGGTAACAGTTACTGAAAGACAGAAAGAGGTAAGAGAGTTTCATGTGGGTATAAGGAGGAAGAATGTTCCAGGCAGAAGAAAAAAAAAACCTGTGCAAAAGCCCAAGATATTTCCTGGCATCCTGGGGCAGGGAGGAGAAACAGACGACCGGTGTGGCTTGAGCTTAGTGATTGAGAGAGTAAGAGCCTATACCAGGGAAGTGAGGAGACCTGGCATACGGCTGGAGATAGGGTGGCTCTCCCCCACCGGTTGGGGATGGAGAATCATTGCAGACTTTTGAGCGGCAGTGGGATTCCACATGCCTTAGGTTTCAAAGGAATCCCTGAGGAGATGTTACATAAGCTTCCTGGAGAGGGATCCTGGTGGAAATGGCAGGACCAGTGAAGAGACGTTGCTGTAACCCAGACCTGCGGCTGTAGGAGTTCTAGCAGTGGCGGTTAAAGATTTGATTGAGTTGCTGTATTCTGAGTGTATTTTGCAGATAGATTTAGCATGATTTAAACATGGGCTGGAGAAAAAGATGGGAGAGATGTTGAGGATGATTTCTGACTGGGCGGTTGAAAGGATGAGGTTATCGGCTGAGATGAGGGATCTGGTGGGGAAGAACTGAAGGTCACTTTGCTCAGTCTCCCCATTTCTTCGAAGTCAAGTAAGTCAGGGTGCTTGCCAGAATTAGAACTGTGGACATTATTTCCTGGTAACTATAGAAGAAGACATGCCTGAGAGTCCCCTGTAAAATCAATACAGTCATGCACTACCAGAGGTCCTTATAAATGCAAAGGAAGAGCGGAATCCATGACATCCGGCTAGAATGCCCTGTAAACCCGTCCAGAACCCATTACGTGCGATGGAATTAAGCCCTGAGGGATGCCGGAGAGGCTTCCAATGAACCGATTTACAAATCTTCTTTTGGTGATGTCCTTTTAACTAAGCCGGTTGTTCTGTGTTCGCATTCTGTTCAAGGTATTCCCTTTTCCGGAGAGCAAATGACCCCATTCCTCTTACAGCTCACTCTGGGGGACCTCTGAAGCTTTATCTCAGGAGTCCACTCATCTTAGATTTCTTCTACCCCTAAACTGAACTAAGTACCCTCATATGGGCTTTTGCATAATCCAGCATTTTGTCCACCGGTTTCCCACCAGCTCTGTTCACATAGTACCTACATGCCTCTCTTCTTCAAAATCCAGGATGTCTTTTGTGCTTGTCTACATAGTGCACACAGTGGCATATAATAAGTCCTACATGATTATTAAATAGAAGTACTGTCTGTCTCTGGTATAGGATTTTTTGCTTCTCTATTAAAATCTTAATTTTCTCTGTTTCTTATGAAAAGATACAACACAAATAGTAGAAGATACTTATTCTCAAAGTGCTCTTCAAGCTAACAGAGTGTCAGCTGTTTCTTGTCTCACTGAATACCTGTTCTCTCTACTTCACTTTTTGGGGCAAGTACACAGGCAGTGACATCAGACAAAAAGCAGTTATGTTTTTTGTTGTTGTTGTTGTTTATTTATTTGACAGACAGAGATCACAAAGCAGGCAGAGAGAGGGCAGGGGAAGCAGGCTCCCTGCTGAGCAGAGAGCCCGATGCGGGGCTCAATCCCAGGACTCTGGGATCATGACCTGAGCCGAAGGTAGAGGCTTAACCTGCTGAGCCACCCAGGTGCCCCGACAAAAGGCAGTTTTTAAGAGAGGAGTAATGTAAAAGTCCTAGACAATCTACTTTATTTATTTCCTGATTTTCTAGCACTTCAGGTAGTGTGAAGCCCCCTTCACTGGCCAAGGTGGTGGTCACACACTTCTGAAATATGCAGTCCTCTGCTCAGCCTGTGCCTGTAGTCTCTTTACCTCTCTGTCCTCTGCTACACCCCAGTTTTACCCACTACACAAGTGTTGTCCAGGTTCTCCTTTTTTAGACAACTCCAACGTAACAATCATCACCTTAACATCTTCAATACTCATGTGTGAGCTCAAACATCCCTCCTCTTACATAATTATTTCATTGTTTCGGTTGTATGTGTTTTATGTCCCAGGAGAGATGGTCTCCTGTTTGCTTTCATTTACTTCTCCATACCTAGGGAAGCAGGTTAAGCACTTGCTAGCTATACGGCCCTGCGTTCAGAGTGGCGGGGTTAACAGAGATTGATAGAGCTGGGTTTCTGTCCTGGAAGGGCTTGATCTAGCCAAAGACATCAAACACTTGCCATTAACTAGAATACAAAGTAGCATGGGAACGTTTGAAGAGTGAACATGAGAAGTTGGAGGTCAACGGAGACTAATGGCTGAAAAGGAATGGACTCAGGGTCATCTTCGCTGAGATGGAGGTTAGAGGTGAGCGTTGAAAGGCGCATACAGTTCTGACGGGAGCAGGTAGTGTAGGTGAAAGGAAAGGCGTTTGAGCAAAAGAGCCAAGAGCAAAACGGGCGCGATGGGCACAATGATGAGTAGACGAGTGTGGTGTGAAGGGACTCACGGATAGCTAGCGTTTATGAAGCATGGATTGTGTACTTAGTATTTTATGTGTGTTATCTAACCCTGACCCTTCCAAAACCCCCACAAGCTGGGTACTGCTACCATCCCCCTTCTAGAAGAAACCGATGGAATGGAAGAAACCGGTGGTCCCGACATGAATGAGAAGAATGGTGATGATGGTAATCTCAGTGGGAGAGAGGGGGCAGGAAGGAAAGCACAGTATTAGACTAAGGGAAGGCATTCCACCGGACTCATTCAGTGTAGGGAAGGAAGGAAGTGATTCTGCACACATTAGTGTTTTAGTGGTTGTTAAATTAAGGAACTTCTGAATGACGAGCATTTGCACGGTGCGTACTTATTGTGTCCTATTAAGTCTTGACTCATGTACACAATCTGCAGATTTACGATAGGAAGCGATTTGGGCTCCAATTTCCAGGAGGCATTCATTGTTTCTTCCTGATGAAGCCACTCAATTAAATAATATTTATTGTTCTTTTGGTGCTGTATAAAAAATAACATTGATAGAATATAGAACATAAAGGCATTTTTATTGAGATTATTCATTGTTGCTGATAGATTGGAATCCTTTGAGGATATATGTCCTCTTTTATAGGCCCCAGTAATTTATGTGCTGAGATTTGTTTTGATGTGGAAATTACACATGGATTTGTGGTTACCCAATCTAGTATACAGTCTCTGTGTAGTATATTCATAGCATACGACTTGCATAACAAATTATTTTTGTTAGTGATGCTGTGGTTGAATTTCCAGCTTACAATAATAAAATTATTACCAAAAGCCTGTAGAAAACTGTGTTCCTACAAAATCATGTTAATTTTTTTTCTCTGTTTTCATGGGATATTCAGGCAAAGCAGTACATTCGTTAAGTTCCACAAGTTAGTTCCTTCAGTTTGTTCAAAATATGAACTCTGAAGTGCTGCCGTTATTAGAAGATTTTGGCAGAGTATTAATAATGACATTCTCAATTTGTAGCTCTTTCATCCATGTAATTTTAATGATATATGTAGTATGTTCTAGGGAAAGGAATACTTTAGGATTAAAGCGGCAATCAATATGTTGGTGCATTTATTCAGTTTTTCAAATCAGCTAAATGGAAGGAGGCAGTACAGTTTCTGCTAGCACTTCTCAGAAACAAGCCATTGATACTGGAGGTTTAATCAAACATAACCCGCTGTAGATGTAAGTAGCTAATGTTGGATATACTTCCTTCCTTAGTTGTGTATTTAAGGCAGTGCTTCCTAAGTTAATATTATTAAGAAGCTATTATTTTTTAGAATCGGGATAAAGAAAGTAGAATGAAAATACTTGCAGTGATTAAAATAGGCATAAAAACAAAAAATTGAGCAGAAAGTTAAGTCTATTTTAATGTGATTAGAATATGTAATATTTTCTTTTTTTTTTTGAATATGTAATATTTTCTATCCAAAGATGCATTCCCATTTGAATTAAAATTCATTCAGTGATTTAAAAAAAAAAATCCCAGTTTCTTTTCTTTTTGCCTACTGTCTGATCTGGATCTTAGCTTTCTTTTGTAAACCTTTCTTTTAGTTCTGCACCAAAATGCCTTAGCGTCCAAAGCAGTCGTTTAAAGAGAAGATTCAATTTCTCCATTTTGCTTAGAAATTAGGATTTAGTTCTGCGTGTCTCCCCTTAATGCATGTTAGTCGCGTACACTTTGCAAATTCAGGAGCCCTCCATCACAGACTTTAAAGTCACGTGATCAGGGGACCTTGGGGCAAAGATCCCAGACAGACTATTCTTTGCATTTCAAAGCCTGCCCTCTTGTGCCCTGCTTCCAGGAGAAGAAATGGAAAGCACCAGTAACCCCAAGTGAAAAATCCCTCTAGGTGCAGTGCAGGGAAGGATTCAATTTAGGTCCGTTGACTTTTGCCTTTGGTTTCAAACTTGCAAATGGAAACAACATTTTCATAGTTTTCAAGGGAAAAAGTGAGAAATTGGTTCCATGTCCCTATTGTATCACTTCTAGTTCGCCTTGAACTGACTTAATGCAGAAGGCGCTCAGCAACACGACCCAAACTCTAGGTGGTGATTACCTAATCTGTTTTTGTTGTATAGGGCGTGTATATATGTGTGTAGTATATTCATAGCGGAATGAACGGTGGAATGATTTTTTAATGAATTTAGTCAAATTTGCGAAGAGTAGCATTTCCTAGGGAAACATACTGATAAGTGATTTCCTTACCACGTGTTAACGCTATCCCTGCTTCTCATAGCACTGTGGGTTTAGGAAGATACAGTAGTAAGTGCTTGCTCAGAACATGCTTTAAAGACTTAGATTGCACTTGTGTCTTCTTTCCTTACCGTTTGATCATTTGTAAGATCTTTTCTCATCCTTAATCATTAAAAGTGGCTGCCCGATGTTGATGCCCGATGCATGGGCCTGTTTCACACGGATGATCAGTTGCAAAAAAAAAAAAAGGGTCTCATGACATTTTCCCATAGATGATGATGATGGTAACAAGGAAAGAGGATGCCTGTGGTGCCCTTTTGAAATGTGAGGTCTTGGTTGAAGGTCTCAACTATTTAATACCTGGGAAGAGTCCCAGCCAGGATTTCCTGGTGAGATTTATTGCGCTTTGAGTTGTCAGCAGAGTGTTTCCTCCAGCTGAGCTCAGGGAGGTAATCCAGTTTAGATCACTAATGGGTCTCAATCAGGAAAATATGAGTGTAGGTGGTTGAAGTGTCAGGGTTGGGTTGGCCTCTGGCGGTGTGCCAGCTGGGATTGACCTGTCGAATGAGTATTCGCATTAGTACTCTCATAGGTTACCAGCTTACCCATACAGCGTCTCACTGGCATGTTGGGACCGTTTCTCATATTATGCATGCTCGAAACATGATAAAATCACAGACCATATATTGGTGTAATTAATTATGCCAAGCAATATTCTCATTGTTTATTTTAGTTTCTGCAACAAAACAATCCGTTTTCTGTTCAATTTCTATATTCTTAGATTCCTATTGTTTTGAAGAAGTAGGAGGTGTCTGCTTCTCTGTAGACATTGCTGACTCTGACCACCTACAACTTTAGGTTAGAAGTAGGAAAAAACCACACTGGTCGCAGTAGCCTTTATTATTATCATCAGTATAGACCCAACTTCTATTAACAACAGTAAAGTCCTCTTTCTGTTTTCCTTTCATTTAATGAACAGTTTTGGAGGGATTATGTGGAATAGAATTCATTCCTTAATATTCATTGATAGAGTGTATTACATAAAGATATTTATAAGGAAATAGAGTATATGAGGCTTCCAAGACAGAGTGTAACACTGATGGATACAGAAACTCAAGGGATATGTTGACAACTGAATCCTTTCTGGGAATTACTTGCTGCAGCCTCAAAATATCCCTTTCGTCATACTATTTTGTATTGTTCTAGATGGTCATTATTCATTTCTCACTCATAATGAGGATGGGGTGGATAAAGTACCAATAGGAACATTATAGGGGAAAGGGGGCAGGAAAGCAAAAGATAGAATAAGGTGTGCCTACCACGTGATATTTTTGCCCGTTGTATTGATTCAGACTTGTTGATAATGTCCCAGATGTCTTAAGGATTTGACAAGCATCTTTTAGTGTTTCCTTCTTGCTGAGGTCCACTCTGACCCTCCCGCCAGGCCCAAAAGGAAATAAGGAAAGAAAGAGTATAGCTTAGTAAATCTCACATTCTGTCAATATAGAAACGTTTCGTGTGGACACCAGAAAGAGAAAATCGCCAGGAATTCGGAAGGCAACATTTATGTTGAATCATTCAGGAAGTTTAAAATCCAGGGGCCAACTCTAGAAAGACATAGATCAGATCAGTAAAGTCAGATTGGAGTTAAGCAGCTTTGCTCTGCTCTGTACTGACATTTGAGTTAATAGAGTGGTTTCGAGTGGATTTCTTTAAAATATTACAGTTCATCTGACGTTCGGTTAAAACATAGCTCCTTACTTACTTTGGAGAAATAATTGAAGTTGGTCTTACCAGGCCTTTCAAAATGCAGAGTTTTGCCTCATGGCATGTCCTGAAACAGGGAGGTGTGACTCTCCTGGCCAGGTGGAACCCTAAGCCTGCCATTTAGCGATATTGTTGCTCGTGGCCATTCTTATATTTATTAGAGTGGGTTGGAAAAGCGAAAATTGCAAAAGAAAGAAAACAATATATAATACTTTCTGACGTCTCTCAGGCCTGTCCCATGGAGTTATGTATATTTGTCGAAGTCATATCTGGCTGCATACTTGATTTTATATCTTGCTTTTAAAAAATTTAATTTATTATGCCATCAAGTATTCCTGTTGATTTTGAAGGATTTTTTTTTACTTAATGAAAATACTGTTGAAGTTCCTTCTCTTCTGCCTCACAATAATAATTCTGCCCCAGGACTGCAGCACAGACCTGGGCAGGCACAGAGAGAGAGGAAGAAGCAGGCTCCCCGCTGAGCAGAGAGCCCAATGTGGGGATCCATCCTAGAACCCTGGGATCATGACTTGAGCTGAAGGCAAAGGCTTTAACCCCTTGAGCCACCCAGGTGCTTTGGGCATTTTTTTTTTAAGTTTTATTTATTTATTTGACAGAGATCACAAGTAGGCGAAGAGGCAGGCAGAGAGAGAGAGGAAGAAGCAGGCTCCCCACTGAGCAGAGACCCCGATGTGGGGCTCGATCCCAGGACCCTGAGAACATGACCTGAGCCGAAGGCAGAGGCTTTAACCCACTGAGCCACCCAGGCACCCCTCATTCAGTTTTGAGCCAACAAAAAAATGCCCATATGGTATCTGTCTTTGTCTGACTTCTTTTGCTTACCGTAATACCCTGTAGCTTCATCCACATTGTTGCGGATGACAGGCTTTCATTCTTTTTTATGGCTGAGTAATACTCCATTGTGGGTGTGCGTGTTTGTGTGTGTGTGTGTGTACGTGCCATTTTTTTGTGGAATTTAAGAAACAAAACCAATAAGCAGTTGGGGGGGTGGGGGAGACAGAGAGAGGTAAACCAAGAAACAGACTTTTAACTATAGAGAGAACAAACTGACGGTTATCAGAGGGGAGGGGTGGGGGATGGGGGAAATAGGATGGGGATGAAGGAGTGCACTTGGGATGAACACCAGGTGCTGTATGGAAGTGTCAGATCACCGGAAACTAAAATTAAACTGTACATTAATTAGCTGGAATTTAAATAAAAACTTTAAAACAATGCTGCCAAATGAAATCTATGGCTTTTCCTTACTCTTCTTCAGCTAGTTCCTCTCCTTCCCTCTGCATGCTCCTAAGAAAGTAGCAGGAAGGGCTCTCACTGGTATTTTTGGAATTACTCCATGGTTGTCTGCCCACCGGTTCCTGCCTCTCCCCTCACACTCCTGTCAGAACTGGATCTCCCTGCAGACAGGAAACCGTGTCTAGGTCTTGGAAATCGCAGATGTTCTGCAGAGAGCGTGAATGATCAATGAGTTTATCAAAGTTAAAATTGTATGGGTGACATCTGAGAAATATGACATCTCTGACGTTGTAGCACAGAGAGAAGGCTCGGAACATTCGCTGAGCAAACCCTGACCAAAGCCGTCTCAGCCTCCAGAGGGTGGAGGCCCGCAGAGGCTCCACGTTTCGGTTCAGATCACACAAGGCTCAGGGAGGAGCACAACCTCGACCAGGCTTTCTGTGGTAGCCCCAGGAACTGAGGTGGCTGGGGACACTAGCAGTGACACTGCACTCCGGCAGCTTTCCTTATTTAATTATTGTTCCTCCTCTCCCGAGTACTGTGTTCATTTGGGTTTATTTTTATGCCGCTTTATTCTTAAACAAATTAAAAAGAAATAGCAGCCTTGGGTGGTTCTAGGCCAACTGTTTTGACTAGTGGATATTGCAAGGGAGCTCAGTAGCAGAGGCCAGGAATTATTTTTGCTTTCCCTTACGTGTTCCTTTGTTGAATAAGTATGGTATTACAGTGAATTCTGTCTCAGGATTCCTTCTGCTACTTAGCAAGATTGACATGGAGGGGTCTTACCTGGAAATGCAAAGGCTGATTTGATGAGGGACTGCTTTGTTCCCAGTATCTTGCATCAGAGAGCCTTCCTCACAAATGAGAGGGGCGGGTTAGGGGTTTCCTGGGGATAACTTTTGGTCTACACTGCAGGGAAAACCATGCGTTAATTACATAAATTCAGATGGAATATGGTCATTTTCATAATCAACAAGGTGCTTTTCATCCCCAAATACTTAAAAATGTAAGCAGCATACACAGACACACACACACATTACCAATTTAATACCATTTTTCTGTTTTTGACTAAATATAAAAATTCTAAAAGCAGGAACTAATACCGTCAACATTTCACAGATTTCTAAAGGAGTGTTTTAAGACGGACTTTCTGAAATCATTCAATAAAGAAGTTTAAAGAGCTTTAAATTAAACAACACGTTGGTTAGTTAATTCAATAAAGAGCAAACTAACATGACTTGAACATGTTTACGTGATTTGTATGCACTTGAAGCGAGAAAGAAGATTGGTTCCCCATGTTACTTTTCCAAACATCCTTTTGGCACCAAATTGTATTTGTCAAAGATGTCTTGTCATTTCCTTTTTTTTTTTTTTTTTAAGATTTATTTATTTACTTGAGAGGGAGGGAGCAGGCCTGATACAGGTGGGGCGGGGGGTTGGGAGGCCAGAGGGGAGGGAGAGAGAGTCCTCTGAGCGTGGAACCTGACCCAGGGCTTGATCCCAAGACCCTGAGATCAAGACCTGAGTCAAAACCAAAAGTCGGAGGCTTAACCGACTGCACCACCCAGGCCCTCCATCTTGTCATTTTCTTCCTGAATTAACCCTCCTTCTGCTTACCTTGACATCAGAATCATTCTTTTTTTTTTTTTTTAAGATTTTATTTATTTATTTGACAGAGAGAAATCACAAGTAGATGGAGAAGCAGGCAGAGAGAGAGGGAGGGAAGCAGGCTCCCTGCTAAGCAGAGAACCCAATGCGGGACTCAATCCTAGGACCCTGAGATCATGACCTGAGCTGAAGGCAGCAGCTTAACCCACTGAGCCACCCAGGCGCCCCCATCAGAATCATTCTTTCTGACCCTTTTCCAGTATGTGATTTTCATCACCTACTTTTTTTTTTTTGTCATCAAGCATTTTTTACTGCTTATAACACCTTCTTTTTCTTAACATTAATCTTATGACTCTGCTGTGCTGTCTTCCTTCACTGTCAGAATATCTCACATGAAAACTACTAGCAACTGTGGAACCCCCAGATCCTAGCTTAAACCAATTATGCCACATTTGTGTTACTGTTTATAACAGCAGCACTCTAAACAATTCCAAATGTCCACCATTTAGTGGTTAAATGAGTCACAGTGTATTATCGAATGGATATTAATGTACCCAAAAGATTAATTTACATATGCATAGTGCATTTATAAAATTAAAAACATGTTTACTTAACGTATTGTCTTTCATCTGAACATGGAAAAACATCTTGTATTAGTGACCTTCACAGCACCACTCTTCTGTTATCCTCATTCAAATAATAACCATAATCACAGCTATTAATATGATTATTGTAATTATGATTATTATGCTCTCTGAGGTAGTTAGCCCAGAGAAGCTAGTGAAAAGAGCTGGCAGGGGACTCAAGTACTTCTGATACCCACGTTCCCCCCTCTTTATAAGCTGTAAATAAAAAGAACTCTTTTTTCGCCCTTTTTTTAACTAGCCTCATACGATTAATTATTTGCTCTATAAAACAAGGATGTCCAAATTATTCTCACTGAACTTAAAAAGTTAAAATTGAGTTGTGTTTTAAAAATAAGCACCCAGTGTGACCATTGCATTTGCACATACAATTAAAACAAGTAACAAATCCTAAACGTATCTTTTAAACAGTTCAGTGTCAGACCACAAAGCAAATTATTTTAAAGCAGCCAAATGATCTCAGCGACTGAGGGGACATCCCTCACCCAGCCCATGGGAATTGATCATGAATCATATTCTCTCTAATTTAAAATCCCTTTCAAAGCTTCATATAGTTTCCGATTAAATGACTTACTGTAATATAAATGTGGCACTATTGGGAGAGGGGGCAGACGATCTAGTGGGGTAAAACCTTGCTAAGTGCAGCTTTAATAGAATCTGCTGTTCTGAAGCCATCTAGCTTATCGACACTTGAATAGATTAGATGATCCTTGTGCAGTGAATGATAGCATCAGTGGGTTGGGCCTCTGCCTTCGGCTCAGGTCATGGTCTCGGGGTCCTGGGATCGAGTCCCGCTTCGGGCTCTCTGCTCAGCAGGGAGCCTGCTTTTTCCTCTCTCTCTCTCTGCCTGCCTCTCTGCCTCCTTGTGATCTCTCTCTGTCAAATAAATAAATAAAATCTTTAAAAAAAATGGTTATGTTTTGCAAATCACGGTCTTCTGTGTTTACAATTCCTGCCTTTTCTTTGGAGGGTTAGAAGAATAAAGAGCAAGTTGTAATCTTAAAATTATGGCTCTTGGACAGTGGAAAATGGATTTAAAAACACCTCTTCAGACCTGTATTTTCTCCCAGGAGGTCCATTCCTATCTAGAGACAGTGCTTCGGATAGGTAGGGGAAAAGAATTTGCTCTCGGTTGATTGCTGCAGTGCATTCGGGACTGTCTGCACTCTGAAAATCCTTTGCATGGCTCCGCCTCATTTCTAAGGTCCCATGAATCATGCAGTGGACTGGAAGATCCTGTTTCAAGATCAAGGTTATTTGATACTGCACCAGAATGACACTGGAGCTTCAATGCTCTTTGTCCACTGCCACAGGGTGCAGAGGACACTTCTCACTTATAAATGTAAGGTTCCTCATATGGATGGAAAAAATGCTGTAGCAAGTCTTTTACGAGGCTGAAATTCATTGTGTCTTGAAGAAAACTGAATAAAGCAATTTTAAGTCCTTTTAATCTATCATACCCACATCTGACTCTGACCTTATACTAATACACCGGGACCAACGGTATTTCTGTGGAAGCATCTATTATTGGCCTCTTGTTTTTAACCCTTTACCACGGCTCTTGGAAGAACTAAATATAATTTCACATGTATATTTGTTTCATCAGTGCAGTCCAGTTTTATTATTTTAACTAACAATTTACAGTTTTGACCTGCAAGGGTTGACTGATGCTAACAAACGTGATGTCGTTAAACAAACCTGTAACCATTCCACGTCCAGGACATGGGCAGAAAGTAAGAAGTGATGTGTAGGGACGCCTGAGTGGCTCAGTGGGTTAAAGCCTCTGCCTTCGGCTCAGGTCATGATCTCAGGGTCCTGGGATCAAGCCCCGCATCGGGGGTCTCTGCTCAGCAGGGTGCCTGCTTCCCCCCACTCCCTGCCTGCCTCCCTGCCTACTTGTGATCTCTGTCAAATAAATAAATAAAATCTTTTGTTAAAAAAAGTGATGTATACTAAGTCTAAGAGAGATAACTGAAGTTCGTTAGTCATGCTAGGAAGCTCATGAAAGTTTTTGACTGCATCTCTCCTCGCTAGGAGCGTAGACTCCCTCTTGTTCAGTGTGCAGTGTTAGAGAACTCTTAAGGGAAATTAATAGGCAATGAATGACAGCAGCAATTTTTAATGTGTTGTTTTAAAGGCTTCTCCATTTCATTAGCACATGGCAACTGAAAAATGTTTGGGACAATTTTATTCAGACCACAGGAACCTGCTTGAGTAAGTTCTCTTGATGGTGTTCTTGGAACCATTGTTAAAATGCCAGAAAGATCCAGGCAAGGCCTAATATCTCACTGCACACCTGCCTTTTTCATTCATAACAAATGCAGTTTTTAAAATGGTGACGATGTTACTTTCATTTCTTAGAATTACAGAAGTTAAAACAGCGTCATGTAGCATGAACAGTGTTTTGCCCCTCCGCCCCACCCCCTCAACCCCCGCTGGCGTTTTGAAGGTGATGAGACTGAGACTCAATGTTGAGTGGCTTGCCCTTGGTCTCACTAAGAGCGGGGCGACTTACTTCAGTTGAGCTCAAGTCAGCTTCCCAATCCAGTGCTGTATCTGCTCCCCTGAGGCACTCTTCCATCATATCCGTGGGTCAAATGGACAGAGTGGTCTGATTTTGTCTATGAGATGTCACTGCAAAAAAGAGTGACAGTGTACCAAAAATGAATGAGGAAAGAATGGCCTTTATAGTACTGAACTGAACACTGTCCAGGTGTGGGTACCATTCCCATTACTGGCCATAAAAAGAGCAAGACCACATCCACTTACGTTCTGGTCGAAAATTACTCTCTGGGGTTCCCCGGTCACCCACCAACCAAGCTGTATTTTTTCTTGAGAATTTTGAATTCAAAATATTCATGGTTATTTTCTTTCTTTCTTTATTTTTTGCACAAAGAACCCTTCTTCTATAGTGTATACCTACTTATTTGCACAAGATTTTTTTTTTAAGATTTTATTTATTTATTTGACAGACAGAGATTACAAGTAGGCAGAGGCAGGCAGAGAGAGAGGGGGAAGCAGGCTCCCTGCTAAGCAGAGAGCCCAATGTGGGGCTCGATCCCAGGACCCTGAGCTCATGACCTGAGCTGAAGGCAGAGGCTTAACCCACTGAGCCACGCAGGTGCCCCAAGATATTTTTTTTTAATCACAGGTAAATTTTGGTTAAGACCTCTTACACATTAATCAAGAGAATGATTTTACGGATGTTCTTAGACATTGTTCAAACCTTTGTCAATCTGATTTTTCATAAGACTCCTTTTTTGCCTGGGAAATACTTATTGCCCAGATTTGAATAAGGGTAGTTTGCCTGTCTACAGATAAAAATTATCCTGGTTGTAGTCAGAGGAGTCTAAAGTGAGATCCTTAATTCAAATTTGGACTGTCTGAATTTTTCATCTCTGCCTAACTGTATATTATTGAGCAACAGCTGTATTCCAGAGTTATTTTAAGTACTTGAGAGGGGAGAATAGGGAAAAAGGATGGCCTGCTTGGTGTGGGTGTGTTGAGGGGGAGGAGTTGTTGGGAAGAGAAAGAGAAATGTGACAGTAAAGGCAATCACGGGAAAGCTTTTAATGAGGGCAGGTATATGATGAGTAAAATATAGTAGTTTATTATTTCACTAAATTAAGCAAGTGCTCTCTTGATTGTAAAATACTCAGGAGTTTTTCATGTTAATTCGGTCTTCATTGAACTTACTAAATAAGAAGAGTCTGCTAGTCCCTCTCTGTTCAGCTGAGTACATATCAAGAGAATCGGGAATGCTTGCATACTTTACCAACTCTTTTCACTCACCTGTATGTACCTGATAGCATGACAGTAATAATAATTAATAAAATTAATAATAACAGGCATTGTTATCATTTTAATAGTCAAATAAATGAGGGGGGCTGGGAAGGTCAACTCTGCCCCAGAGCCAAACCCATGTGTCTCATTCTGGTATTTTAATGACCCCTTAATTGATGTTATCCAATGGTGATACAAAAGTTGGTGCCTCCAGTTCTTTTTGTGGGATGACCTCAAGGATTTGGAAAAGATACAAAAGAAAGATACCTGGGAACTTGTTTCTGATAAATGAGTCATCATGAACCACAACATGGCTATGTGTTGACCCTGAAGGCTTTGTTACTTCACGAGGTGAGATTATACAACACTTTGCCCTCCACCTACTCCCCCCTGTGGCCGACCTACTGCCATTTAGGTTATCTTTCTCACGAGGAAACTCTAAATTCTCAATAGGATAGAAATGTACACATCTCGATTTTGGTTTTCCCTCTCCCCAGTTACTAGCCCTGCGTCCTTTGGTAATCACCTCCTTAATTTTAGCATTTCTATCTTTCTTCTCTCCAATGAAATTGATGTACTTCTCTCGTGAGGATGAAATGAGATGGTGTATGTGAATGGGGTTTTGTAAACATTAACAATGATGGACGCTTAGTCAATATTAGCCCTGGTTTTATCAAATGTGCATATATTGACTTATGCTACCACTCTATTCTTGACTTGTCCTGTGTGCCTGAGGAACGTCTAGTATCGGTGGTCAGTTCAGTAATTCATTACTGTAACGCAGGTCGGGCAGGAGTGATGACAGCCGTGAGCATTTAACTTGACTCCAATTTGTTTGTCCCGGATGTCTTCCATTTATGACAATTGAAGAGAAACAAATTATAAATACAGGATTTAGGCTCTTGTTGATGTCATTCTGTCCAAGTGGGGATGGTCAAGTCACTTAATATTGCTTAATTAAACTTATACTCCTTGACTCTCTGTCAGCTCTGTAAAAAGTAGGGACTCGATCTTACCTTATCATCCATAAGCTTTGTAAGTGCTAGATTCTCAAGAATGTGTTTCTGAAGATTTTATTTATTTATTTATTTGACAGAGGGAGAAGCAGGCTCCCAGCTGAGCAGAGAGCCCAATGCGGGGCTCGATCCCAGGACCCTGGGATCATGACCTGAGCCAAAGGCAGAGGCCCAGCACACTGAGCCACCCAGGCACCCCTCAGTAATTTTTTTTAAATGGACAGATATTTATTAAGTACTTATTTACAGTAGGAATGTTTTAGACTTTGGCAGTGTGCTCACAGGCCAAATCTATAATCTGATTTAAAACAAGAAAAAGAAATTTAAAATGTTCAAAGATGACCATGGAGAAGTAAGAGTGAAGCTAATACAGCTATGGAGTTTTGGCTTAAAATAGCTGTTTCAGTTTTCTTCTAGTGTGACTTCCCTTTCCTGTGGAGAACAGGAAGGTAAAACAAACATTTCTCCAAATCCTTTCCAGCTGGTGATCCAAGTGTGATTCAGGTAACACATCAGATGCAATCCCATAAGACTTGAAATTTGGACTGAGATAAACAGAATAGTGGGCGTGTATTTTGTCGTTGTGGGTTGTAGCAAATATGTTATGGTTCTGGAGCTACGTTCTATCTCTTGAGGCTGGCTGATTTAGCAGAAAGCCTTCTTAAGAGTAGACAAGATGGCACGATGGGGGACCCTGAAGCTAGAGTGGCAGCTTTTTGATTCTGCACATGAGGTTTCCTGATTGATCACAATCTAGAACCTTAGCTGATGGAGTAGCTCAGACTGAAGTAGTCCTTTATCTAAAGATGGAATGTGGCATGCGTCCTGATTTGACAGGTAGCTTCCTGATCATGGCAGGGGAAGAAGCTCCTTTGGCAGCCTGGTACTGCAGTGTTTAGACCTAAGAATAGAGTCTGGAGGGGCGCCTGGGTAGCTCAGTTGGTTAAGCCTCTGCCTTTGGCTCAGGTCATGGTCTCAGGGTCCTAGGATCGAGCCCCACACAAGACTCTCTGCTCAGTGGAGAGCCTGCTTCCTTCCCTGCTGCCACCCCGTCTGCCTCTCTGCCTACTTGTGTTCTCTCTCTCTGTCGAATAAATAAATAAAGTCCCCCTCTCTCTCTCTCTGCCTCTCTGCCTACTTGTGATCTCTCTCTGTCAAGTAAATAAATAAAATCTTTAAAAAAAAAAAAAAATAAAAATAAATAAATAAATAAATAAATAAAGTCCTTAAAAAAAAGGAAAAGAATAGATTCTAGAATCCCATCCTGCAGATTTTTATCCTCCCATCTTAATAATCCCATAAGCCATTTGACACGCTGTAATAAAGCCCTGTATTCAAATTGTCTAGAGCGGAATCTGTTCTCTGCCTCAGAATATTGACTGATTCAGAACCCCAAAGAGAATGTTACAAAACATATAATAGTTATTTTATTTTTTAATTTTATTTTTAAGCAGTCTCAACACCCAACACTCAACTCACAGAGTCACAAGCTCCACTGGTCAAGCCAGCCAGACACCCTAAAAGAATAGTTTTTAAAGGCTTTTTTTAGAGTAAATCAAATCATTGAAGTGAATAATAATAGACCCTGATTTCCCACCGTGATTTCTCTTCCACTCCCAGTTATGATCCGCTTTCTTCTCTCTGTCCCGCATGTGTTGCCTCGCCCTTCAGAGGGCAGGTGAGAGGAGCCGTCCAGCCCGGGCGTCTGTGAGGGAAGGACCCCCCCTCACTGTGGTGCAGTGATCTTGATTCAAATCAGACTCATCTTCTGCTTTATTCTCAAGTGTACATTCCCTTTTTTCTTTAGAGAAAAAAATCCGAACTGCTAACCTTCCTTCCTTTTGGTAATCAGCCTCTTTATTTCTTCTAAAAATTGCATTTGAAAAAAGTATTCAGTTAATTTAAACTAAAAAAAAAAAGCAAAAACAGTTTACCCGTTTTTCCTACCCTCATCCCCACTTCTTGGAACTACCAGTTCTATCTCTGTATCTATGCACTTGGGGGTTGGTTTTGTTTTTTTTAGATTCCACCTATAAGAAAGATCATAGGGCATTTTTCCTTCCCTGACTGACTTCTCTTAGCATAGTGCCTTTGAGGTCCATCCATGCTGTTGCAAATGACAAGATTTCTAATTCTTTTTTTTTAAAGGCTAAGTAATACTCCATTCTGTGTATGCCACAGTTTCTCTATCCCCTCATTCACCCACAGACACTTAGGTTGTTTCCATATAGTGGCTGTTGTAAAATACGCTGCAACAAAGAAGACATTCGTGTATCTTTTTGAATTAGTGTTTTTGTTTTCTTCCCATCAGATGTCCAGAAGTGGAATTGCTGGATCATACCGTGGTTGTATTTTTTATTTTTTTGAGGAACCTCCACACTGTTTTCTGTAGTGGAGAATCCCCCTCATTCCCACTGACAGCACAAGAGGGTCCCCTTTGCCCCATCCTCGCCAAAACTTGCTCCTTCTTTTCTTTTTGATATTGGCTCTTCTTATAGGTGTAGAGAAATATCTGATTGTGGTTTTGACCTGCATTTCCATGACAGTTATAAGGTTGAGTATCTTTCATGTACCTGTTGGCCATCTGGATGTCCATTTTGGGAAAATGTCTGTTCAGATCTTCTGCCCACTTTTTAATCATGTTGTTTGGGGTTTTTTTTGTTTTGTTGTTTTTTTTTTTTTTTTTTTTTTTTTTTGCTGTGAAGTTGTATGAGCTGTGTATATATCTTGGCTTATCCTATATTTGATTTGCAAATATTTTCTAATATTCATTAGGTTGCCTTTTCATTTGTTGATGGTTTCTTTTGCAATTCAGAAGCTTTTTAGTTGATATAGTCCCACTCGTCTATTTTTGTTTTTGGTGTCAAACTCAGTAGACCATTGCCAAGATCAATGTCAAGGTGTTTACTGCCTCTTTTTCCTCTGGGAGTTTTAGGGCTTCAGGTCTTACCTTCAAGTCCCTAATCTATTTGAATTAATTTTTGTGTATGGTGTAGGATACTGGTCCAGTTTCTTTCTTTTGTGTGTGGCTGTCCAATTTTTTCCAGGGCCATTATTGAAGAGACTGTCCTTTCATGGTTGTATAGTTTTGGTTCCTTTGTCGTAAATGTATCAACCATATATGTGTGGGTTTATTCCTGGCCTCTCTACTCTGTTACATTAATCTGGGTATCTGTCCTTACACCAATATTGTATTCTTTTGATTACTATAGATTTGTCATATAGCTTGAAATCAGGGAGTGTGATACCCCCATTTTTTTTCTTCTTTCTCAGAATTGCTTTGGCTATCTTTTGTGTTTCCATACCAATTGTAGGATTAGTTGTTTTGTTTCTGTGGAAAGTACTATTGGAATTTTGATGGTGATTCCATTGAATCTATATATTCCTTTGGGTAGTATGGATATTTTAACAATATTAATTTTCCCAATTCATGAGCATAGACTGTCTTTCCAATTATTTGTGTCTTCTTCAATCTTTTGTTAATATCTTGTAGTTTTCAATGCACAGGTCTTAGGTCTTGACTCTACTACAACTTGGGTAAGAAGCAGGGACTTGATCCTATCTTTTCATCATACCTGCTTTCACAGGTACTAGATTCTCAGGAAGTCATTTTAATGAATGGCTGTCTGTTTACTTGAAGAATATGGAGAGAGACTTAATTATATATGAAATGCTTGACAGATCCTTATGGTTTGTTGTTCATTGATCGTACTCTCCTTACATGTGAATGATTTTGGAAAGTATTAGTATATACTCAATCTTACTCTTTCGCGAAATTGCCTTGGTGCTCCTTTTGTCATACTTCAACAACATGGGGTTTGGAGTGCCGACTCCTTTGTAGTCTAAGATCCACGTAAGTTTTTGACTCCCTCAAAACTCACCTGCTAATAGCCTGTAGCTGGCTGGAAGCCTTATGAATAATAGAAACAGTTGATTAACACATTTTAAATGTTATATGTATTATGTACTGTATTCTTAAAATAAGCAAGGGAAAAGAAAATGTTAAGAAAATCATGAGGAAAATACATTTATAATACCGGGATGTATGTATCCAAAAAAATTGCATATAAGTGGAACCAGGCAGTTGAAATCCATGTTGGTCAAAGGTCCACTATATAATTTAACCAGAGAGTTTGAGGAATGTGATCAACCTAGCCATCTTTCTACAGCATGAATATTTCAGATGATCATTAAAATGTTTAATTCCCTCAGAATCTTTATGAATCTAAGAATTTCACTCAATCATTTATATTCTCTGGAATTTATCCCAGAGGAAAATACGCATCTCCCCTTGCCTCCAGCATATTCAGGCATATCCCACCTGCTTCGTAGGCTACTGATACATGTAACTGAAAGCGGAAATTATCAATTTCTCCGGCAAATTCACCACATTCCCCGTAATTACTTTAATGAAGCCAAAAGTGCGCACATTTTTAACGCTGACCAATTTTTTTTTCCCCTCCGATGATAAACTGTTTTCCTCCTCTTACTTATACCTGGTCATGCCTGTCATTATGAAATACAGACTTTGTCCTCTTTGGCTCTGTCACCTTATCTTTTCAATTTAGATTCTGTTTACAAATACCTTCTAAACTCTTGATCTTCTTAACATTGAGCGCATTATATCATAGACGAATATAAACAAATACTACCCTATGTAGTATTTTGGTAAATTATGTATATTGTTTGTTGGATGATGGTCATAAAAACCCAGTTCATAGATTAAATTATATTTAAAATCTTTTCAAGTCAAGTGGCGTGTAAATTCACATTTCACAGCAGCCTGTCATAAAAAATCTCTTTGGAATTTTTCAGCTAATACTCTAAGTCATCTCTCTGAAAGAGACTCCTTAAAAAGGGTAGGGAAGGGGAGGAGCAGAGAATGTGTCTAAGGTTTGGGAAGCAGAGACAGATACTAATGTAAATATCACCTGTGGTCTGAGATTGCTGTCAGTGTCAGGCATTTTGGCTATTGGTCCTGTAGCCTACACTAAGTGAACTTTCTTTTTTTTTTTTCCTATTAGCCTTGTTTTAAACTGGTTTAGACTTTCTTACTCTGAGTCCAATTAATAATTCTTTAAAGTACTTATCTCTGGCCTTCTATGGTGGTCAGCTTTAATGAGTGCTCAGAAACTCTCTTTATATGCAAGGCTTTTGAAAGAAGCTTCTATCTCAATTGTTTCACTTTCTTCAGAGCAATTAACTTACAAATAAAGGAGGTTAAATTAGACTTCCAGGCTTCGGTGAAATTAATTAATATTACTTTACCGGTGGGGACAAGAAGTAGATAACCATTTTCATTACTTCATTTGGAAGAGATTGTCGCATGAACTGCAAACAGACAAATGTAAAGTTAACACATGCTGAATATGGTCTCTTTTAAATCTCTGTATTGCCAAAGATTTTTCTATAGTTTTAATAGCTCAGGATTAAAAAAGTTAAAATCGATTGGTGAATTGAGCATGGGAAAAAGCTGTTAAACATGGACATCTGCTTGAGTAGGATGAAAGTTGAAAAATGGAAGAAATTGGCATCTTTACTCTGTTAGAGTATAAGCTATCTGTTACAGGCAGATGAAGACTAATTTATTTGTATTTTCATGCTTATTTTTGTATGTCGATGATGAAATGTCCTGCACCCATCATAGTTTCTAGAATACCAGAGCTATAAATGCCAATAATGTAAATATATTCATTAATAGTTTAGTTAACTCTTAACAATTTATAATACCTATTTATTCTCTAGATAGTAGTTCTTTTTAAAAGACTTTATTTATTTGAGAGAGAGAGGCAGCAAGGGCTGGGGTGGGGCAGAGGGAGAGGGAGAAGCAGACTCCCTGCTGAGCAGGGAACCTGACAGGAGCCTGGATCTCAGAACCTAGAGGTCATGACCTGAGCCAAATGAACCAACCGAGCCACCCAGGCACCCCTCTCTAGATAGTAGTTTAAATGTTGTAAATTTGTTGTAATGTTGTAAATATACATATATATGTATAAATTTTATAGATTTTTATATATATAAAGTTATATATAAATTTTATATATATAAAATATTTACATATATATATATGATATATAACTTTTTTTGGAAAGAGGTCCATACCCTTCTTTTATGACCCAGTAATATCTTAGCATGATCAATTTAGTTGTCTTTCTCAAAAGACTTAAGTATTTAGCTGTCTCAAAAAGCCACTTTAATTTTTATTCTGATATGGTAACAATTTGAATATATTTCTTTCCCTTTCCTGCCACTGTATTATGATATAAATTTACTCTCCATTATAAGGTAATTATACATTATTACACTACTCTTAAGAATTAATTTGCCTGTTTGGGCACTTGTTACCAAAATGATCTGATGCGTATTTTTGAAGAAGCTGACCAGTCAAGTTAATGTGGTTTTAATTCAACATGGAGTGGACAGTAGCTAAACCATGGCCCCGATCTACTTCTCTGCTCTCATATATTCACTTCCTTGAAACCAAAGGAAGTTCAAATGTTCTTGAGTGAAGACACATTCATTTTGATCAGAATGAAGGGAATTTTTGCTGATGAATTTGTATGTGTGTTTATTACTCCTGGGAGCTAAGTATCCTTATTACCTTACTCCTTTCGAATTGGCGGGAAATAAAGAAAATTTGATTGTTTCAAAATCATAAAATAACATATTACTTTAGACATTGAGGTTCTCAGTCATTTTGTAAATGAACCCGTGACATTGTACTTTGTTGTCAATCCTTCAGTTTACCTTTGATTACATTTAACTATGAAGGTAATGAGTTGCCTTGGCTTTAGTGTCTAACATGATGACCATCTTCTTAGTAAAAGATTATTATTAATGTGTCTCATGGTTGGTTGACTAGAAATTATCTCCAGTTCCACATTTCCAAAATGAATGCCCCCTTGGTAAAATGGTAAGTCCACTAGTTGAAGCCGTATTAACCATTACTGTGGATCTAGACTGACCAGTTTTTCCTGTTTGCCCAGGACTGGGGGTTCCCAGCACAGGGGTTTTCCATTTTAAAACTGGGGCAGAAGGTTGCTAGGGATGCTGGACTTTGAGTGGGCAAGCCAGGAAAGTCCCAGGCCCGTGGTGTGAGTGCGTTACCCTACACAGCTTATCGCACATTGTTAATTCAAATGAATCCAGTTTGCAAGCTATCATTTAATGGGCCCCTATGACAACATGATCTCTATGAGCATGTAGATTCAGCCACTGATGAGGGAGAGCAAGGATTTGGCTTAATGGAAACAGACCTTATGATAATATGACAGCAATAGTGGTAACCATTTATTGATCCCAAGACTGAATATTTATTAAGATAGCTAAAGATGGGGCGCCTGGGTGGCTCAGTCCATTGAGTATCCAACCCTTGATTTCAGCTCAGATCATGATCTCAGGGTCATGATCTCAGGATTGTGAGATTGAGCCCTGGCTCAGGCTCTGCGCTCAGCAGGGAGTCTGCTTGATTCTCTCTCTCCCGCTGCCCCTTCCCTGACTCACGTTCTCTCTGTCTGGCACTCTCTCTCTCTCTCTCAAATAAATAAATACATCTTAAAAAAAAAAATGGCAGGGTGCCTGGGTGCCTCAGTGGGTTAAAGCCTCTGCCTTCGGCTCAGGTCATGATCCCAGGGTCCTGGGTTCAAGCCCTGCATCAGGCTCTGCTCTGCAGGGAGCCTGCTTCCCTTCCTCTCTCTCCCTGCCTCTCTGTCTACTTGTAATCTCTGTCTGTCAAATAAATAAATAAAATCTTTTTAAAAAGAATAGCTAAAGATAACTTTCTCTGAGACCTTTCTTGAAATCCCCCCCATCCCCAGGAAGAATTTACCATTACTTCCTTTTCATTGCCAGTGTGCCCTCTACAAAAGTTTGTTATAGTGCTGGTTGGTAAACTTCACTATTTGTCTCTCTATACTAGACTATAAGCTTCTTTGGGAGGGTAAAAGCCTTCTTTTACTTACCTTTCTATGCCAAGCATTGAGTGTGCTTAATAATTACCTATGTATTTTCTCCTTTCCAAAAGAGTACCATAAAAGATGGTATTTACTGTCTTATTCTGGTGATGAGAAACTCAGAGATCCAAAATACCACATAACAAGCATGAGAACACGATGTTAATAAATGATGAAGCCAGAGATGGACAATCAGATCTGATCACTAAGCCTATTTATTCTCTTTCTTGTATTCTGTATTAAATATGGCCAACACTGCTCCTTGGAACGTCCCCTCTCTTCAGGAGGAGAGTAGGGATCAACAGTACAAGTGAAGACCATGTTGGTCTTGTCATATACTGATACTGATTAAGGTTTTCTGGTAATCTGCGTATTTCGATTTTTTGGAAAATGGCTTTGGGAAAGAAGTGACCAAATGTAAAAGATAATCAGTGCTGGTCTGTTTAAACGGGGAAATTAGAATGCATGCAACAGTCACACTCAAAAGTTTCTGTATCTATTCCCTTGGGTCACCATTAAACTTTTTTTTAAGGCCCAATGAAGGGCTGTACCTTAAGAAATCCTCCAGTAACCCTAACTCTCCTGCATCTTTTTCTGTTCTTGCATCTCTTTTTTTTTTTTTTTTTTTTTTTACTTATTAACTGCGAACTGAAGATAAGAAAATGTGCTAAAGTTATAAGTACAGTAAAATAGCATAGACCTATTTGAGGAATGTATTTATGCCAGCGCCTTTTCATTTATACAGGGATGAACTAATTATTAAGCAAAACAAAACAAAAGACTTTCCCAGCAGCTTGAGAAATATTTGTATACAGAGTTTCATAATAATTAGCTCTTGGTATGTTGTTCTCATTTAGTGCTATAATTCATGCAAATTCAGGACATTTATAGAAAACTAACCTGAACGTAAGCATGCGTGAGGACCTCAGTGTCTGTGACATGAAAACAGTGACCATTTATTAAAGGCCATTATGCAGTTGGGGTAGAGACGTGAAAGACATCATGAAATATTTGCCAGGAATTAAATGTTTAATATTTCAAAACCTCAGTGTAAAAAGAGAGAAACAGTGTAAACATGGATGCAGAGTGGAGACATACTTGAGTATATAGTAAGGACCTACTGTGCACAAGGTGCTATATTTCAGGAGTATATATATTAATGAAAATTGTGATCAAATGAAATTTATCAGATTTTACATTTTGAAAAAAAATCAGTTATAGATAAAGTGCTCTGTGAGTGACCATCACTGGAAAGTTTTGCCTTTAAAATGATCAAAATAAGCGTAATTCTTTTTTATAGGTAAGAGGTGACTTGGAACCTTAGGAAATTATACCCTTTATATTCTAAGAAGCCTATTCACGTGCATTGAGCAACACTGATGATAACTAACATAAATATCTAATTTTCAGTACTTGATCTTAACTTATCTGTGTCTTCATTATTTACATATTAGGAAAAAAATCACCTTTTTAATATTCATCTATCTTCACATGATCATCTGTAACCCAAGGCCTGAGAGCTGCTGATGAATATAATCTGTTTTACTTAGTCAAATTATGTAATAAGCCTGGAAGAAATCCAAGCTAGCATCCTGTTTAGGCCCTACTGATAGACCAGTAAATACAAATAGGCAATACCCTGTATTCATCTAAAAATGGATCTAAAAGCTGAACCTACAGAAGTCAAACAATCGACTTACACCCCAAAGAAGTAAACATCTCAAAGCCACCAGTGCCTCTCACTCTTTAAAGCTATATTCTTTTTTTTTTTTTTAAGATTTTTGTTTATTTATTTGACAGATCACAAGATCACAAGTAGGCAGAGAGGCAGGCAGAGAGAGAGGAGGAAGCAGGCTCCCTGCTGAGCAGAGAACCTGATGTGGGGCTCGATCTCAAGACCCTGGGATCATGACCTGAGCAAAAGGCAGAGACTCTAACCCACTGAGCCATCCAGGCACCCCTAAAGCTATATTCTATAACATACTTCTGTAACATTGACGCATTTCTTTGTCCTTTTTCTTCAAAATTGAATATACTGTGAGCTTGCTTAAGTGCAGTCTGCCTTCATCATTTAATATATGTCTGTTAAATTTGCAGCTACCCACAAAAGCACACAAAGGGAGCATGAAATAGTCAATAGTCGAGGATTACCTGAACCTAAACCATGTAGACAAGAGAGCTTCTGATATGTAAAATACTTTGAGATAGTTTTAAATCTGCCATGCTTGTTGACTCACATATCAGGCCAATGCTGAGGGGTGGAAATGTGTCATCTAAGTGAGTCCTCATAACTACCCACTAAGTTAGGTTCTATGACTGACCTATTTACTCTTTTAGTTGAGGAGATAGATACACCAAAAGTAGGAAACAGCGGATCCCAAGCAGTCTGCTTCCGGAGCCCCGATGCCCTGTAACATTGAACTGTTCCAGAAATACCTAAAGAAAGAGAATAAAATTGAGACTTCACGCCCTGAAAGGGACTTAGACACTTCAGATGACTTAAGGGAGACCATGCCGAGGACGTGGCCATTCTCTGTAGTTCGGTGCGCAATGCCGTGTCTCTCAGTAGTTCAGAACATTACAGCACAACGTGGGTGGAGATAGAGAAGAAGAATGTTCTGCACGCAGTGCCGTGTCTTTTGAGACAAATGAAGGGAGACCTTGAGTGCACGGTACAGTTTTGAAGAGTAAAAAGCAGTGGGGGGGTGGGAAAAGCATTCTGTTTCAGAAGTAGAACGGCCGGCCGCCGATTTTCCGTATCACAGGCTTATAGGTCATTTCAAGCAAAGAACACACGTAGGGATAGAGAGGCCAGTGAGCTTGCCAGCATTGTTCGGGTCTCATTGTAAAGCACTTGAACTGCTCTGCTGAAGAGTCTGAGCCTGATTGGATAACCCGCGGAGGCACTGTGGTGCTCTGTGTCGCGGGGCTGGCTGGCGCATCCCCCCTGCTGAGATCCACAGGACAGGCTGTCTGAGTGACATACTTAGAGAGCGTAAATATGAATGTGTTTTCCCCAAAGGGAAACGTTTAACTTAACACTTGAATACTGCACTTTGTTCTACGGGGTAGAAGAACTTTTTTTTTTTTTTAAGTGAGTTAACAAGAAACAAACTTTTTTTTTTTTTTAAGATTTTTATTTATTTATTTGACAGGCAGGCAGAAAGAGACAGAGAGAGAGAGAGCGAGGAGGAAGCAGGCTCCGCGCTGAGCAGAGAGCCTGATCCGGGGCTCGATCCCAGGACCCTGAGATCATGACCTGAGCCGAAGGCAGAGGCTTTAACCCACTGAGCCACCCAGGCTCCTCTAGAAGAACTTTTTATTTCAGTTCTTTCTCATGTCAGTGGACAGTTGACTGTTTTACAGATGCTTGCTCTTCATATCTTACCATCTCTTTTCACGGAAGGAGAAAAGAAGTCAATGTATTCATATCCATAAGAAGTTATTTTCTATCCTTAAAATCATTTATTTGCAACCATCTCTAGGTTTTCTTTGCAATCATGCTCAATAAAGAGGGAGAAGGTCCGCCTACCCGGGTGGTTTAGTTCGTTAAGCATCTGCCTTGGCTCAGGTCATGACCCCAGAACCTTGGGATCCAGGCCCTGTGGGGTGGGAGTGGGGGGTTCCCCCCCCCTCTGCTCAGCAGGGAGTCTGCTTTTCCCTCTTCCTCTGACCCTCCCCTTCCCCACTCCCTGCTGCTCTATCTCAAATAAATAAAATCTTTTAAAAAAAATAGAATAAAGAACTAGTACATTCATGTTGACTGATGAAGCCCCAGCTAGTGACGAGAAACATTTGAGGATGTGCCCAAATATCCTGAGTTCTTCTGTCTTCCATTCACCACCTTTTGACCTGTGGTGTCAGAAGAGAAGGAGAGAGAAACTCGGGCTAGGGAGAGTCACAGTCAGATGGCTCTCCTGAAATCATCTGTTGAAGGCAGATGTCCATGTTATTGAGTGCCCTCCTGGTTTTTTTTGGTTTTGTTTTGTTCTGTTTTTGTTTTCTATTTTTGCTTTTGTTTTGTTTTGCTTTACCAATTCAAAATGGGTTTTTAAAAAAAAGTTTTAAAAACCGAGAACATCATATTTACCTTTCGTGCCAACCTAACAAAAAGACGTGTTTCCTCCGTGTGTTGACAGATTGCCAGTTAACTCGGGAGAGGAACAGCAGGTACACTGCTCTTATTTCCTGTAATAGCAGCACTTCCTAATTCAAGCTCACTCCAGCAGTGGCAGTGATTCTCTTGCTATCGCATTAGAATCTGGACCCTTGTTTTACTTGTCTCCACTTTTTTTTTTAATCTTCCTAAAAGTAACTTTTTTTGGGTTTTAGTTGATTTTCAGCTCATTGTCACAGGTCGCATCCATTGATTTGTTGAACACTGACTCCTCTGAGTCCATATATCTAGAATCACACAGATCCTGATCCCAGTGAATCAAAGGAATAAAAGCCAGGTAGATTTGTAACACAGTTGACTTTTCTGCTTCCTTATTTTTTCTATGTTTTTGCTAGTTACTCTCTTACTGTGTAACTGACTAGTGGTACCATGCTCCAAGTAATTATTCTTCACTATTATCTGTGATTGTATTTTCTTCAGTCCAAGCTTACAAACTTGAACATACCCTACTGTGTTTGAGAAGTGAATCAATTTGTAATGTGAAAAAATACCACTTTTCTTAATAATAAGTGTGCAACACCATTGAACATAATGCGTCTTAGGGAAAAAATTTGTCATCTCCTAAGATCCATATTATTGAGAATTATACAGTAACCTTGGTGGGAAAATAGATAAGAAACGTAAGTTTTCACCAAGCACCAGTCAAGAATTGGTTTGTCATGAAAAACATAACCTATAGAAATTATTTATTGGACACCTGGGTGGCTCAGTTGGTTAAGCAACTGTCTTCGGCTCAGGTCATGATCCTGGAGTCCCGGGACCGAGTCCCACATCAGGCTGCCAGCTTCATGGGGAGTCTGCTTCTCCTGCTGACCTCTCTCCTCTCATGCTCTCTCTCTCTCAAATAAATAAAATCTTTTTAAAAATTAAAAAAAAAAAAGAAATTATTTATTCTGGAACTGAATCATCCTGTATTACCTTTTAACATCTTATCTGTGGCACTTCTAATCCTGGCAGAGAAATCTGGGTAATACGGAAAAGCTTGTGGTCTACACCCACTGATTAACTAACTGCCAGGCACTGACTGGTTAAATAAATACCTCCTTAGGAACATCTGTATGTTCTTTGCTATTACAAGAATCACATGGGAAGAGCCACGGAGATTTTTCGCTGAACCTCCTCGCATTCGATGAGAAGACTACTGTCTCCAGGGATTTTAAAAACCCTCCCCTGAGCCACAGAGCCTGTTAGGAGCAGAAGCGACCTCAGTGAGCCTCCGCTGTGCCCGCACTGTTGTTTTCTTTCCGGTTCTCATGGTCTGCAGCCAACCTGGAGGACTGAACTTGGGCAAGTAGTAAATATTTAATGTAAAACACTAATTGCAGGCATCAAATGAAAAATGACAGCCCCACGCAGAATATTCTCATCAGTTAGGGAGCCGTTGTGTGATCGAAGGGTTTCAAAAAATGAATATAGTGAAATTCAGTGGATGTGAACAGGTCGGCTACCGGAAAAAAAGAAAAGAAAAGGAAGGAGGTGGGGTCCGTTCATGGGCAGAGTTCGGCAGCTGGTTTCTATTCCTGGAGACTCACGGAGCACTTGAGCAAAAATAAGAGTGAGAAGTCCTGAGTGACAGGAGTCTGCCTTTAAGTCTACGGTTTCTCTAGAGGCTTGTCCGTGTGTTTGGTTTGGTTTGGTTTTTTTCTCTCTGAATACCTCCTTACTTTTGGACATAGAGTTCTTATGGAAATAGAAGACTAACGAATAATGAGTAAACCCAAAGGAAAATACCCGAAGTAGGAGTCTTCTAAGCTTTGTTTCGCTTCCGTATTTCTAGCGTTACGATAGAAGCAAAAATACCTGTTGAGCCTTGTGTTAAAAATCACAGAAATTGAGTGTTACCTTTATTTTAGTTCCTCTCAGAATAAGGTTTTGGGTTTTTTTGGTGTTTTTTTTTTCCCGTAAGGTTGGATGAAGTAAGAGTTTTGTTTACTGTATTGAAGCTTTGTTTTCAACATACAGTTTTACAGGCACTAAAAAGAGATTTTTATGATGCTTAAAAGATGTAGTAAGTTTATTAAAACGTAGTCGTGAGGAAAATATTCCTGTAACATACCATTCATCGTGTAATGCGTGCTTCTGATGCCTGCTTTTACTTTTCAGCATATGTTGGTTCTTTTCTAGAAAATTCATGCTACAGAGCTATCTGGAAGTCTCTTTTGCCCCTTGGAGTAATTCTGCCAGTTGTCATGGGGAAGGCAGCAGGTGGTAGTTCCCTGGTGTATACTGTTTAGACTTTCCCCTGTACAAAATATTAGAATAGTAGAGTTATGGTAAGGCTTGTGGAAATGAAAACTGTTGTAAATCTGTAATTTACATGAAATTTATGTAGCAAAACTTACTGTGAGTCTTTAAGAAACTCTCCTTTGTCATAACTTAGTCATACCTTCTCCAAACTGACTTAGAAAGCATGTATTCTGACAAATACCTAAGGAAACTCATAAACTCTGGAACGAGAAAAAGAAAAAAGAGAACTTAATGGCAATGTCGACTATGCTTTCAGTGTAATTGATATTTAACCTTTTATCTTGATGCTAATAAATATCACAGCCACTTTGAGCAGGCAACTTTAATTTACATCTGTTGGTTAAAGGCTTTAGCTTTTGTTTATGCATGCAAGAATTCTGACTTTTTAAGATTAGCTGCAAATTTTTGGATCAGCTCCACAAAGAACCATATTGTTGTTAAATGCCGGCAAACTCGAGAACCTTGCCATTTCTGCATGCATGACCAGGAGCCAACAGAGTCGTTTCCATGCTTATTTACTCTTTGTTTTAGTGTGTTGTGGCAGTTGACAGTGTTCAGGGCTTGTGTTGAGGCAAGTTGCCCTAAAGTGAGGAAACGCAGGCTATGGAACTGTCGGGGAGTCTGAGCGCCGCAGAGAAACGCAATGTAAGAAAAGCGTTTGCAGAAGGATTTGGTGTCAGTCTTGGAAATTGACTCTCAAGGCAAATTGACCTCAACTTTGCGGTCTTTGGAACAAAAGAGTTGGAAAGTGGGGAACCAGCAAATAAGCTGAATGTACTTCTAGGCAGAGCTGCCTCCACGACGACAGAAACGGGATCCCGTTTGTTCATTCACGGTGGATCCCGAGACTCGACCTTCTGCCCTCCATGTTTTATCGGAGCTGCGATGTTCCCAGGGGAGGGGTCACCCTGTTCTAATTCATCTTCATCTCTCCCCTCCTTCCTTCCCTGGGAAGCCTTCCAACCTATTCCACTTTGTAGGGTGAGAAGGAAAGACCCTCTGACGCCAGTCCCTCCTGTCGCCTTGTACTTGATGTCGATGAGATGCTGCTATGTTTTGATATTTCAGGTCGGATAGTGTTAGTGTCTTCTCCAGACTTACCATGCGCCGTAGCCAGAAACCTGTCTTTGCTCCTGTTACAAACCCTTGGGTTCTTCTAATCTGCTTCCTGATTGAAAATTAATTCTAGAATCCCTAGGTCTGGGGAGCAAAGGGAGCAAACCAGAAGGTGCCTAACATTTCTTGAATGTTCGTCCTGCCCATTCTCAGACCTCCTTAAACCTTACCCACAAATCAAAGAATTGTTTTACTTCAGAGAATATTTGATTGCTGCAATTTCTGCTTTTCATCTGTCTCATCAAAATAAGAGGCTTTTCATTTTCCTTTCTTAAGAGGTATCCCACTTTTAAGTAGAGTGGTAAGAAGGGAGGTATTTTAGCTGAGCTTACCTTTTCATTTGGGCTAGAAAGTTATTTGTGTAGGTAGATGAATTGCATTTTAATGGAACTGAGGTATCTTCATCTCCTGTGCTTATTTTTCTGCTTTCTTTATATAGCTTTCTTTTAATAAGAAAGGAATGAGAGGTATTATTTGAGGAAATAATTCTGAAACACACAATTTCTTCAAATATGCATGCGGAGAACCTTCCTGACATTCTCAGATTTGAATGGACAACATTAGTCAAGTACTTAACATTGATTTTTTTTTTCTCTTGACAACCCTCATCAATTTGAATGCTTTATTGTGAAATATCCAGTAAATTCGTTATAAGAGCAGAGAGCTAATTAGGTAGGTGGTATAAATTTTTGACAGTTTTGACACTGCTGACCTTTTCAGAAAAAAAGATACATATACTCCAGTTGGAGGTGAATCCAGCTGAAAATTAAGTACATTTTTTACTGAAGTTAATTTTTGAGTTTGGGATGTCTGTAGATCCACATATAGGTGTAAGAAACACCATAGAAAGATCCCATGTACTCTGACCTTGTCTCCCAGTGGACCTGTCCTTCAAAACTACATAGTATATATTGGCCTTGATTCCATGAAGGTATGGGGCATTTGCATCAGCACAAGAAATGGAATGATAAAGGAGGAATTACACAGATTTCGAGCAAGATCCCAACTCTGAATTCTTCAGTACTGAAAACTTCTTGCATCAGGACAGACTCATGGCAGGCAGGGTTTATGGGGGAAGAGAAGGATTCGATTAGAGGGTCAACAAGCCTGAATTCAGTTTTCAGCTCTGCCATTGACTGGTTCAGTCATATGCTGGGAGTCACAGCCTTGCTGTGCTTTCATTTATTCCTTTGTAGGGACTCGGTCTAAGTCAGTGAATCTTAACTAGAATGAAAGTGAGTGAGGTCTCCTTCTGTCCTGAAGACTTGCCCGAATCCTGGCTTGGAGGGCGTTTTTCAGATACGGTCAAATGCCTTTGCCTCCATGTCCAAACCCCCACCTCCGCTTTCGCCGTAAGCCCATTCTGATTTTGACCCCCAAACTTCTGTGATTTGGACTGGCTTGCCCTCCCTGGAGAACTGTCTCTGAAAACAGTTAACTGTGTTACTTACGGACTGTGGGTACAGTTTGCCCCTGATTTGTCTCCAGCATCTCTAAGCTGCCTTTCAACTTGAAAATAATAAGAAAAAAGTTCCTGCAAGGAACATTGAAAATCTCTCTGCTTCCTAGCACCCCGTTGATGACTCAGAGGGATGTGCTGCATTTAGGAACCAAGTTCAGAGTGGTGCCTGAGGAAGGCCTTCTCCAAAAGGGATATAAGAGAACAGGGGTCTGGGATATCTAGGAGTAATCCCACAGAAATGGAATCACCTGACTTGAGAACCTGAAGAAAATGAGTGACTCAGCATGAGAATTTGACCCTGTCTGATGCCTAATTTATAGGTTTTTAAATTTTAGAAATAGGTAACTTCCTCTGTAACTTTCATGTCTTATCTCCAAAACAGAGTTAGTATAAAACTATCACAGAGAAAGAAAGATCAGGGATTTTATCATTGTAATTGCTGTCTTAAATATTTTTTTATTTACCAGGATCCAGTCTAGGCTGTGAAACCTCCCTGGTTTCCGACTTCTGGTTAGTGCTGTGTCCCTGACTATGGCAGTAGGACTCCTTTCTTTTTCTTTCCTTAAAGAGCCCAAACATGTGGGGTGGGAGTGGGGTGGTGGGGGGGAAGGAGGAAGGGGTAAAGGAGAAAAAAAAAAACAATCTAGGATTACAAACTATATCCCTAACTTAAATATTGGAATGTTGAAAGAAAGGAATGAGTCTGAACTGAGAACCAAACAAAGCAGCAAGGAAAAGAAAAGGAAATGACTTTTTTCTGTGTTACGTTGGAGATGATACATGAACAAAGGGTTGAGGAAATCCAGAAACAATAATATATTCTCCAAAATGAAGGCTAAATGAGATTTGGGGGCCCACACTACAATGAGCCAAGTCAGAAACGGATGGGGAGAGTTGTCACTGGTCCATCTGATAACCTCCAGGTGTAGAATAACTCCGAAGAGGTAGGAATCCTCCACTCGGTCAGCCTGTGGCAGGCTTAACTGCAAGGGACAGAAAGAGCTAGGGAAACGCAGTGTACACTTGGTTCCCTGCTTTCAGGGAAGATCCTCTGCTTCTACAGGGTGAGTGACACAGCTGTCCTGAGAGATGAATGGACCGTCTAAGTGAGAAAGCCCCAGAGACTGCAAAGGCAGACCCGCCCTGGGCTTGGGGACGTCCGGCGATGACTCATAGGAGGCAGAAGAAAATGTGCTCAATTTATGGGCCAGGTTCAGAGTGGTACATGAGACAGATCGTTTGGTATTAATGGTGCAGTGTTACCATAGGGGACAGGAAGTACAGCTGATTACCCCTGAAGTAGGGAACTGATATGTATTAACCCAGGGTCTGAATCTGGATGCGAGAAGCTGCTGAATTCTTTGTAATTTTATCCTTGAATGAATGCTAGATTCAGGAGTCTTTGGGATTGTTGATATTTCTTTTAAAAATCCTGATCTTTATAAAGATGTATCAGCTACCTCCAGTCATCTTCAGCATAGCACTCTCTATTAATAAAAAAGGACATAATAGGGGCCATTTAGCCTAGAAAAGGAGAAGCTACAGAGATTTGGTAAGGTCTCAGATATATCACGGTAACCAGCATTTCAGTAAAGGGCACAGCAACATTATCCTGGTTTCAACTGTGAGAATTTCAGAGAAGCTGTTCTAAGAGGGAAGCAGGCAGAGAGATGATGGATGGAGGGATGGATAGATGGATGGAGGAAGACATGGGTTTGCGCTTTGAAAGGTGTAACAGAGCACTATCGGCTCTTCGCTTGAAGTTATCCTAAAAGGAAAAAGAACAAAGGAAAACACCGGAAGCCACATATGGGATGAGCAAAGCTGAGCGCGAGCCAGAGCACACTGTGAGGAGGAAGGCTTTTAAGGCGGTTGTCAAACTAGACAGATGATCCATCACCAGTGGAAACCAAGAGGCCCCAAACCATTAGCTGAGATTGTAATCCTCTCAGGCAGGGACGCGGGTCTGAGTGCCTGCAGAGACGGTCGCAATTCATTGAGGAGTGGTTATTCTTAGGTGACAATCACGAGAGCATCACTAGGTCCGAGCCACAGACTTTTCTTGTGAAAGATGGAGTCGATCGTGACATTGAAAATAACCCTGGCTAGAGCCTGCAGCACTGAGTTATGTGAGAGCATAAATGAGCCTTTGTTACAATTAGCCTTTTTAGTGGTATGCATTATCAACCCATGTGAATGAAAGACCTTTTTTGTTTGTTTTTAAGATTTTATTTATTTATATGGCAGACAGAGATCACAAGGAGGCAGAGAGGCAGGCAGAGAGAGAGGAGAAAGCAGGCTCCCTGCTGAGCAGAGAGCCCGATGCGGAGCTTGATCCCAGGACCCTGGGATCACGACCTGAACTGAAGGCAGAGGCTTAACCCACCGAGCCACCCAGGCACCCCGAAAGACCTTATTTTTTAAAGAATCCATTTCAGGGATTTTGGGGAGGAGGAGCACGGACATCACTGCTTTTAGAGATGGTGTTTCTACATGGTCTCTGCTTTCGCTCTCCCTGATTCGTCTCGATCTCACACGGTGTAGTGAAGTGGTTATGATCAAGGCTGGACACAAACTACCTCTACTTCTTTGTTAGGCGTTTAGGGGGTCTCAGTTTCCTCCTCCATAAAATGGGGGTAAAAATAACACTGAAATCACAGAGTTGTGAAGTTTCCATGAGTTATTCTGTGTAAAGCACTTTGACAGTGTCGGGCACTTAGGGACCATCAGCACCCAAACACTGTTTCTCTATAACTTCCTTCTTTTAGCCTCTGAGCTCGGTGGGGGTGGCGTTCCCTGCAGCGCAGCGCAGGCCTGTGGGCCGAGCGCATGGGAGTGGATTCATAGGTCTAGCAGGAGGAGTGGGTGTCCTTAATAGCCCTGCTAGGTTTTACAAAGAAAATCAGAATTCGCTTTGATGGCATATAGGAGAGGAAACCGTGAGAGGCCCAAACACGGCATCAGGCTACTGATACTTTGAATGAAAGAAAAAAACAGGAAAAAAGGATTGTGTCTGAAATACATAGAAAATTTCAGCGAAGAGCTAAGATACCTGGTCCTTTGGTGTTCGTTATAATTTCCAAATACCTGTGGCTTTTCTCACCTGGGAGACACACACACACACACACACACACGCAGTTCGCAATAATTAACATCATACCCATCTTTCAAAGCGTGGACGAAGACCACCTGTATTCCCAGTTACAAGGATTTACCAAGAGCTGCCTCTCAAAAGGTCTTGCTTTTTAATTTGCCTTATTCTTCTTATGAGGCAGTAAACTCTTTAAGACAAAAACCCTGTTATCATGACCACTTAATCCTTTTTAATCTTCACCTGTCTGCATCCCTCTTGAGGCTCCATCCTGACCCCTTGTACAGCGTGAGCGCAAAAAACATTTGTCAGACTATGAATGAATCCCAGGTCTGGGTAGGCAAGGCATGTCACTCCCTGAGAAAACTTCCAGAAAATCTCTTTTCTAGGCCCCGGAAGACCCAGGGTAACAAGAGTGACAACTTTTCCACAATTATTTAACTTACCTATTAAGTTATTACAACAATTGCTGCTTTAGAATGTTAACTAATTAAGATAAATAAATATGCGCTTCCCCATCCGGTCAGTTGGGCTCTCTGTGAATTTTTTTTTTCATGTGTTTATTGTATTCCTGGCCACAGCTCGGTGCTGGTGCATCTATTAGGCTTTTGAAATGTTGAATTACTCTGCGTCACATTTGTTCTAGTACTGTCTAGGCTCTGGGCAGCCTCCTAGGGTCGTCACACCATAATCTTAAACACAACACGTGCCCTGTGGCCCAGATGTTTTCCAAGAGGGACGCTGCAGCCAAGAAAAGCAAGATTGTATCTCGAATACCCAAAGGGTTTGATATGACTGAAAAAGCAACCGTACAGCCAACTGGATAGCTGTCCAAGAAAAAGTGAGCCTGTTATTTGTGTAGTTGGACTTTTTGTGATCAAATAGTAGAATTTGAAACAATTTTTGCGATAAGATCTTTCGCTTCACAGGTTCTCATAATATCTGCTTCTCTAGTGCGGACTTGGGCGTTTGGCCATTTGTAGATAAAACTGGGATTACAGCCGCAGCTAAAAGGAAGAATTCATGGACTGTGTACTGTTTCTCCATAAATGTGACATGATTTAAAAAAATACCTTTCTTTGCTAATAATTCGCAAGTAACACAGAGAATGAACCAAAGATTGCTCTGGAACGGTACTTAGACTGTGAGTAATCGGCTCTTGTGGTTGTTTTACCCCGAAAAGATTTGCATTTTGTAGTTTTGCAGTGGACAGGGGGTTTTGTTTTGTTTTAATAGCTAAATTATGTCTTTTTGTGGTGAAGGCTTACATACCTATTAACAAAGAAATGAAGTGGTAATGGTACACCCATATTTTCATATCATTATCTTATTACAGGTTTGCATCTTTTTATAACTATTAATACAGCTCACATTCGAGGGCATCCAACTCCAGGGACGTGTGGAATTTCACGAACTTGTCATGATAATGACCTAGACAGACTTAGTCCTACCTCTTGCCCCTGGAAATGTTTTTGGCTTCTGTTCTCGTCTTAATAACTTGAATTGTATCACTGTGTGCTCTAGCCTAGGAGAGGAGATTCAATAGGAAGCTGATTTGGTTCTGGAGTCTACCTAGGACTCTAGGTCTGTCTTAGGAACAGCGGTCTGAGATGTCTGTGTCCTTCCTGAGCCAAACTTTGAGACCTCCCTCAACTTCGAGATCCTGGAGTGGTGTTACCTCGAATGAGTCATTAGGTACTCATTGCTAGCTTAGATTCCAGGGCTTTCTCAAAAAAAAAAAATTTTTTTTAAGATTTTATTTATTTATTTGACACACAGAGATCACAAGTAGGCAGAGAGGCAGGCAGAGAGAGAGGGGAGGAAGCAGCTCCCTGCGGAGCAGAGAGCCCGATGCAGGACTCGATCCCAGGACCCTGAGATCATGACCTGAGCCAAAGGCAGAGGCTTAACCCACTGAGCCACCCAGGCGCCCAACTTTCAAAATTTTTAAGTATCTGCATCCCTGTTTATTCCAAGTCAAATCCAATTTTTTTTTTTCTTAAGCAATCAAGTCAGATTTCCTCTTATGAAGTAACTTTGGGATTCCATAATTCCATTCACCCCGCGTTCCACTAAGGTTCTGCGGCAGCCCTTCACCCACGTGGCATCGTGTGAAAATGTCTGCTCTGCTCCCGAACAGATGGGACCCACCGTATTTAGCAGTTTAACATGGCCACACCATCTGGTCGTGTGTGTAGTGAGGACAACAGAGGTCCAGCCATCTCTTTTCCTGGTGTCCTCACAGCATTCCCCAGAGCGTATGTGGCATTACTTAACATGCTAGGCCCTGTTAGATCATCTTGTGGTTCTAAAGCTCTGAGGCCATAATGGTGTGTAAGACCAAGGACTCCAAAAGATTAAAATCGCCACATGTAATCTCCTGATAGAGATCAACTCTGTGGACATGGCCGGAAAGCAGACAGGTACAACCCTTTTGAATGTCAATAGTAACCTTGAACAGAATGAACCTTTATCAGAGATCTTGATATTTAGGCTCAGGTGGCCATCACCCAAGAATTAGGAATTTGAGGTGGTTTTATTTTATCTTACATTCCTAGTAGGAGCATCTCACTACTGCTTGAAGGATATCCTTACGGAAGTTATGTGGAAATCGAGGGATTTTGTTCAGTGCCTCTTTCTGTGTGTTAACCATTTAAGGCAGTCTAAATCCCCTCTAACCCCCAGGAAAAGACCATCTACAGGCTTCGTTTTCATGCAAATTAAAAGGTGAAATTCACATTCTCTTCATGACTCAATGTAGCCTTGTGCTCCACACCATTTCTCTGTATTGATAACATTCCCCCAAAAGAGACATGAATGCTCCAATTTGTGCGGGACACACTGTTAGGAAACAGAATCTGAAAATGGCCTGAAGAAAAGGGAATCCCAAGGACGCCTGGGTGGCTCAGTTGGTTAAGCAGCTGCCTTCGGCTCAGGTCATGATCCCAGCGTCCTGGGATCGAGTCCCACATCGGGCTCCTTGCTCCGCAGGGAGCCTGCTTCTCCCTCTGCCTCTTCCTTCCACTCTGTCTACCTGTGCTCGCTCTCGCTCGCTCTCTCTCTGACAAATAAATAAAATTTAAAAAAAAAAAAACCCTAAAGTTACAACTTATATGTTTAAAAAAAAAAAAAAAAAGAAAAAGAAAAGAGAATCCCAGGTGCAACTACCAATTTCTTTATGTGCTAGTGAATAAAGATATTGTGACATGTTGAGCAGTTCTTAAAAAGTGTTTATATACTTTGGTTTTAACTGATCAAAGTTTTTAAGTAGCAAGATTCTGCAGACATTAAATACAAGAAGAACAGCAAAGAAGTTGTGGGAATTGTTGGTATGATTCATTTATAAATTTCTGTCTTTTCTACTAATTAGGGAGTTGCATTCAAGTCTTTGTAAAGAGATACTTCAGTGGTGCCCTTCCTCGAGCTTTTTGAATTTATGGTTGGGCTGCTTTCTGCCTTGGATAATTGAAAGCAAATTACATGTATCCTGTTCTCCCTAAAGAAGAAAATGATACTGATTTTATCACATCATCATCTTTATAGCTAGCAGCAAATGCCTTTATTGAGCACCCACTGTATACACAGCATGGTTCTAATCAAGGATTTGCAACTAGATCAACCTTTGAGGTCTCATTCCTATTCTTCCTCCTTTATTTCCATAACTTCGTTAGCTTCCAAAGCCCAATTCTAATATGCATAATTTAAGTATATTCCAGATTCAGTCAGGTAATTTTTTTTAAAGCATTCTCAGGACAGGGTCGACACATACTATTGCATACATGTACTATGAGAGCTTGGCACAGTTGGCTGCCGGCAACAGACTGAGATTCATTCTGTATAGCTATTTTCCAGCCTGTTGGATGCCAGCCAGTTGCCTAATGGATCATGAGTGAGTCAGTTTCATTCAGCCTCTTAGCAAAGTCGATTTGTCCAGCAGCACACGATTTTCTGTCATGTAGGGTCTTTGCCTGACCCTGCAGTGACTAGCACGGTCTGTTCCTCCATCTCTAGATTCCAACTGGGGTTTGGCCCCAGAAGACTGGTCTAGAGAATGAGAGTCCTCTTCTAAGGAGGGACAATGGTGTCATGAAAGCTTCCGGGAAGAATTAGGTAGACTCACCTATATTCCAAAGAGGGCACAAAAATATCCAGAGGTTAGGTTGGCTTAATATGTGCATGGGGCAATGAATATCACTTGCCTTTTGATGACTTCAGGCCCAGTCCCTCTTGCTATTATTTTAAGTTGCTGAAAAATAATGAAAACGGAGTCCATCTGGAAGGGACTGAATGGTGTGTGCCCGTAAACCTGACTCACGGCCCAGTGTTGAAGGTCAGTGTGGCCCCTTTTAAATCTGCCCCATGCATGGGACAGGGACCAGGTCCAGGCATGATGTGAGATCAGCACATCTTCTGTACCCCCATTGCTCCCCTCCAGACCTCAGAGCTCATCACGTGCCAGGCACCAGGTGTAAAATAACCACAAAATTCCAATTCCCCATTGGAGAAACTGTGGCTTAATGTATATATTACTCGGTTCCTTCTGTTCTATTTGATACAGTAAAATCAAAATCTGGGGAACCACTGTGATCCAGGCAGACATACTCTTGTGGATCAAAAAAGCTTTGGTTTCCATTATTCATCCCTTCCAGGTGTTAAAAGTATGCAAAAGACAGCCTTAGCCTCATCGACTCCCTACTTCCATTGTGAGGAATCAGAACAGACCACTTTCCTCTTTGATTCATTTTTGAAAAATTGTCCATAATGATGCATACCTCATGCTTGTCTGCCTTCCCCTTGCCTTTTGTTTCTTCCTGTCTGGCCTAAGGAGCAGGCTCTTGGCATGATTTCAGCTGTGCTTTCCTAGCTGTTATGCATCCAGCACATTCTACCAGGTAGAGGCTAGTGTGTTCTTTTCACGAACGTTAGCAGGTTGTAACTTAATCTTCCATTCCGCGCTTCACCCCCAGAATCTAAGTGATCAGTACGCACATTTTCAAGCTACACATCTGACATGATATCCAAACTTGCTAGGATCAATTATTATCATAATTTCAGATTTAAGATTGCAGATGTTCATCCCAGGACTTTGCCAATATTCTTAGGTCTGGTATTTTTTTTTCCCCCATAGATGAGAGTTCCAATTTAAGTGTGTTTTCTTTTCACAAGTCTTCGATGTGTAACTGTTCTGACATTTCAGAGATTGTAGGATTCCTAATATTTAGTCTCATGAGGTGCTCCATTATTTTTAAAAGTACTCTTTTTATTGTGTTTCTTTCCTGCTGACCCATCATTGCACTAGATCAGGTCCTTATTGAGCATGACTAATAATAATAAAGTCTGAGCTCCGGTCTGAGATTCCATATTTTAATTGTATAAAGCAGCTCTGAAGACCCAGACTGACAAGATCCCAAGCCTAAATGAAATTAGGTCATGTCTCAGAGAAATCATCCCGTGAATCAAGCAGAATGTGTGGGTGTGTGCACATGTGGGAGAGAGAGAGAGAGAGAATGTACTTGCACACAGCCCACGATGCTAATAATATTTCCTCAGACTGCAACTACTCAGGGCCCGTGTAGTGAAGTGAAAAGAGCTTGGGGGGGGGGGGGGTAGACCTAGCATTCATGTGACAGGTTAGGACCCGAAAGCCTAGACTGAACACATTATTTGCCTGAAATCCCCTAGGTCTGTCAGGATGCTCCTGGCCCAAGCCTCTCTACTGAGAGCCAGCTCTGACTGGGGTCTGGAGCTCTGCCTACCAGTCAGGTGTTTCCCAACTCCTAATGACACAGTTGGGGGCAGGGGGCGGGGGGCAGGTGAAGTTTTCGCCTACAGGTCCATCTCCAGATTCTAAAATTTACCAGCGAGGTTGTGAACTCAAGAGCTGCTAAGCAGAACTGGAGAACAGCCCTGTATCGTTATCACAGTTTTATGGGGAAGTCCAGAAAGGAATAAAAAAGCAGACTCCTGGCGCCTTCTATACCCCAGAAGTGGACCCATCACAAAGAGGAGTCAGAAACGAATTTGTTGTAGGCAGAGTGTTCCCTGTGGGTTTAAAAAAAAAAAAACCAGAATTGTGCAAATGTGAAGTTGGGGGTGTACATGTCCACTGTGATGTGGGGGAAGTGCGCTGCGGGGTGTGTGGGGGTCTCCAAATTCATTAACACCGCTTGGTCGCAAAGCACCACTCCTTTTGGCTAATATTATTAAGTGCCATCTATTAAAAAATCAGATGCTTGCAAATGGGAGTATTTAAATCGTTGGAGGAAGCAAGGTAGCTTGTATCCCATTATTATCAAAGACTACTATCCAAATAAGGATATAATCAAACAACTCAAAACAGTCCCAAGACTGAAGCAAAGGAATGTCCACAGTATTCTAAGCCAGTGTCTGGATGCTGAAAATCAGCCTTACTCGTCAATGAAAGTGACCACAAAATTAGATGATTTTGACCCAAAAGAATGCCTCAGCGTCTTTTCCAAGAGTGCCTGCCAGCTTTCCGTTTATGCGTTTCCCCTCTGCACCCACAGTCCCAGGTGGAAATGAAGATGGTTTTCTGTTTGTTTTGAAGACAGAGCTTTGGGTCACTGAGCAGAGTGTGAACTGAACTGAATGTGAAGGAAAGAAACTCTTCCCATCAACATCGGCAGTCTGGGGGAGACAGGGAGACGGAAAACACTACTCGGGTCTCAGAAAAGCTTTCCCCGGAGTTGCATCATGTTAGATAATGTCATGATCGTCTTCACTTTCAAAGTTAGATAATGTCATGATCCTCTTCACTTTCAAAGTTCCTTAATTACCTCAGAGAGGGAAAACTGTACCCAAGTGGTGGAAATCTACATTTCTTTTCCCTGAGTGGAAAAAAGCCCGCACTGCTCTCCAGCCGAAAGCCCTCACCAGTTTCCCGGGTTGCCTTTCCCTGACACTTCCAACTCCTCCACCGGCAGTAAGGACCCCCTGGGCCACTCCACAGCTTGAAGAGCACAAGATCCTTGAAAATTATCACCATCTCAGAAATAGCGATTATATTAAGCAGCCTCAGAATGCTTCCAGCTTTTACCTATACCTGTTTTTTTTTTTTTTTTTTAATTTTTAAGTGCATTGAAGATGGGAGGTAGTAAAGGCTCATGATTCTTTTCCAAGAACCTGAAAACACAAGGTAATTAATCTTTAAGGATGGTTTCGTGCGTCTGAGTTGTGTACGTGATGTCGTTTCATAGACTGGAAGTTCTGTGAACTATCAGATTGGATAGATGTTGCCTCCAATTCTGTCTGCGGGACCGACTTCATTGTTACATTGAACATTAGCGCTGACAGAACATGTTCTTCATAGGAGTGGATGGAGAAAAATTGAAGTAGGATCATGTGGGCTAAGCTTGAGGCAGTCTTTTCTGTTGAAGAATTACTAGGCACACCAAAGGAGATGGTCCTGGGCTAGTCATCTCTCTGAGGTTTGCCATGCCTAGCATTTTCATCATGGGTAATTCAGAGAAACTCTTGATTTAATTACCAAATGTTTTCTACAACATATTTAAAGTTAACTATTTATTTTGGGCATGAGTAAATCAGGGAATTGCTTTATGCCAAGTACTTACCTATTGATTCTATATGTAAGAATCTGAAAAAAAAAAAAAAACAAGAAAACTTTCTTATTGGCAGATATGATGATCTGGAACTACCTTCAGATATCAGCACTCTTTCCTGGAACTGATGTGGTTCTCTGGGATAAATGCACACTGCTGTAGAATTTCAGCTCAGTTACATGACTCCCAGCAAGACAAAGTGGACTAAATTTGAGCTGGAAATATACCTAACAACAATCTATATATGTTTGAGCTGGAACTGGTTAGAATATAGCAATAGGAGACCAATCAAAAGACATGGCAATTAGAGTAAAATTGTATCACAAAAATAAATTTCAGAAGCCAATATGATTTTCATTAATCAGGGAAGTATGTCTCTCTTACTTTTTACAGTATCTGAATTATGGCTTAGACTTATTAAGAATTAGAAAAACACATTTCATTGCTATCTCAGTGATTCCTCGCTGTCATATGGAACAGTCCCTTAGACATTAATGTGCTGAAGAGGTTAACAGCAATTTTCAATCAGTAAACATAAGTAAAGCATCTAGAAAAAAACTGCCTTTTATATATATATATATATATATATATATATATATATAGCCTTCAAGGAACAGCTGGAGATTGGAAGAAGTGTAGAAGGAGTGGAACATCAAGAAATAGGTATCAGTGATTCAGCCGTAGGAAAGGTTCACTGCAGGAGAGTTATGAGGGCAGATGGGATTTTCTAGCTCTCAAAGAGGTACAGGCTTCTGGGCATTGGTCATTCTGGGCATTGCAGCAAGGGCATTATAAGCCACAAGCCCATCTCTCAGGTGTTACGGTAGCAGCCATATCTGTCTCTGCCCTGGAGAGAAAACCCAGATGGTAGAAAGTCTTCAGAAATAAGGACCCATAAAAGAGTCCTGAGCACCTGTCACAAGTGATCCTGACAAAATAAAGGCCTAGGAGAAGGTCATCTGGAGACCTGGGTAGGGAACAAGGCCCCCACTTAGCTTAACTCAGGATGGCCTTTGCAAAATGAATGGTTCGCATCCTTTCTGATTTACTGCATTTTCCTAAGGCTGGTTTTGGAGAATTTCTGGTCTTTTTTGGACATAGAGGTGAAGTGATTGAAAAAAAAAAACAAACCCATATAGCTGATCCTTGGGATTGACTTTCCTTATAATATTAAAATCTTAGGGTTAGGAGTGGTTTCCAGAGGGCATTGTGTCTAACCCCTTCCCTTCAGACAGGACTTTGTTGAGATCAAGGAAATATTATTCCCTATTTCATCTATTTACAAACAAGGCACAAACCTTCCTGGAAAAAAATTCCGCCACTGCCTGGATAAAGGCCTTCCAGAGATGAAGATCCTAACGCGGACCCCCAGTTACATGGCCAAGTATATTTCAATGTCTTAAGTAAATGATACACATTGTCGTGTATTTGGATTTGGATTCCGACTTCCTAGGAGTGCATTTATCATAGGGTCAGTTGGTTTGAAACTATGGATGAGTAATTTTGCCTGGATAAGACTGCCATGCAAATGTAACTCTGCCTTTAATTAAGTAATCATTAAAAATGAAGGTTGTCTCCTTCCTCCCATTCTGTATTTGACAGTGATTGAGGGGCTTGGTATGCCCATGGTGGCACACACAAAAAATGGAATCAGTAAATGAGAGCAGTTGTCAGACCCAGATTCTGATTAGTTAAACAGCTTGCCTGGGTTAGTGATTAATGCAGCTGTAAGGAATGAAATCTGCTTTCCTAGAGAAGTCAGAAGAGAACCTTTCACGGAATCGAGTTATGTGATAGTTGCCCGGTGATATAAACCATCTTTGAACTTAGTCAAATATAGATGTAATTTAATATTGAGACTTGAAAGAAATACTGGGAAATTAACTTTGTAAAAGAACAAAATTTTGAGGGTTTTTTTTTTTTTATGTCACTGTATGAATGTGATTAGTGTACCTTTTGAGATTATTCTTTTAGAATTCCTTGCCTTTTGTTGTCTGGAGTCACCATTTGTCTGGAAATTTGCTAATATTAATAATGGTTCAACTTCTGTTCTAAGGTCAATATGCAAGTCTGTACTCGGTAATATAGGGGTTTGGTTACCAACATGATGAAGAAGTATTTAAGATAATATTCAGATGCACAGGGCTCTTTCTTCTGAGGGTTTAATCATTCAAACTATTGAAAAAATATTTTTATTGACAACTTTATTGTGATATAAGTCACATTGCCACAGAAGTCACCTCTTTATACAATTCATTGTTTTAATACATTCACAAAGTTGTGCAGCCCATCACCACTGTCTAATCCCAGAACATTTTATCACCCCAAGATAAATCTCATACCAGTCAGCAGTCACTCCCCATTTCTGTTCCCTGCTCCCCCAGCAATGCAAGTCATTTTGGAAGCAGGTGCTCTGATTAAAATGCTGCATTTTTCTTTTGTGTTCGTAGCTGGCAAAAGTGTTATGAATTCCAAACAACTGATTCCACATACATAGGTATATGTATATTATGAGAATGTTTTTCATTTCATTTTTGATGAAATGAAGAATAATGAAATATTTCAATTATATACAATTGATGAAATAATTTTGGTAATACTTTGAAATGAAGATACTAGATGAATGCTTCAATTTAACTCAAACTTGACATAAGCAGAAAGTCAAATTAGGTAGATTAAGGATAAATTCTATTAAAGAAATAAATTAATGACCTTCCCACTCATGTATAAACTGTTATATAAACCGTATATAACCACACAGATAGAACTTAGAAATATCTTTTAAAAATCTGGATCCCTTTTTAATTTTTTAACAACTACGTCCTTCTTCCCACAAACACAATAAAGCCTCATTCTAACTGGTACGTTGGGTGAATCCTGCCTGTCAGCTGAAAGAATTTAGTTAAGGTGTATATCTGTGAAGAGAGGCTGTGGTGAGTTACAGGATAAGGGACAAAGAGTACAAAGGAAACATGTAATTTATAGAAGTCACTGTAGTGCACACATTTTATTTTTAAGTTTTTATTTAAGTTCCAGTTAGTTAACACACAGTGTATTATGAGTCTCTGGTGTACGGTTTAGTGATTCAGCACTTCCATTTAACACCCAGTGCTCATCCTAGCAAGACTACACACTTTTGAAAATAACAAATACCGTGTTTGTATCAGACTCTGCTTGTTCTTGATCTGTCTCCTCCTGTAGCCCACGCCCACCCCAGAGACCCTTGTCGCCCACCCTAGAGACCCTTGCCGCACTGACCCATGTTCACTTAGCGAACAGGCCGTGCCCCTTCCTGGGTTGGCTAATTACTGACAAGCTATCGTTCCTGGGCTTTACATCTCACTAAGTCCCTGATTTCTCAGCTCAGCTAAAACCTGTTTTGAGATAGGCAGAGCTGTCAACTAAAGAGCATGTGCTTAACTAAAACAAGATTCCCTTTGCTAAATGTGACCACAAAAAATCAATAAAAAATTATAGATTAGTTACCAGTTATCATTTTCTGGCTTATATTTGTATTTTGGCCTGCTACCTTCTGTGAAGGATTTAAGATATTCTGACTCTGCTGCTTTCATTCGCTCAAATGAACAGAAGAGAAGACAGGGGCACCTCATGTAAAGGAGAGACCTGCTTGAACTGAAACTCTCACAAGTGAATGGGGCTCCTGGGTGACTCAGTCGGTTGAGCATCTGACTCTTGGTTTCTGCTCCGGTCGTGATCTCAGGGTCTTGAGAAGGAGCCCCTCGGCCTCTGTGCTGAGCAGGGAGTCTGCTTAAGATTCTCTCCCTCTGTTCCTCCCCTCCCCCCAAATAAATAATAAATCTTTAAAAAGAAAGAAAGAGAAAAGAAAAGAAACTCTCCCAGGTGGATCTGAAAGTCCGTAAACTTACGCGGGACACCCAAGATCGTGAGATCATATAAGTGACATTTCCTCGAGACTTCATCACAAAATAAATCAAAGTGCTAGAAATTACCCAGAAATCAAATATGCTTCTAGGATGATTCGTTGGTAAGAGGAACGTCTTATCATTGAGCCAGCTTGACATGTAATATCAAAAATAGAAAGCCTTTGAATTATTTTTCCTGGCGTAAGTATTATAACACAAAAAATCAATAAGAAATGGATATTTAAGGAAAACAAGTCTCGAGTCCTGTCTTTAAGGCATTGATCAGAGACTGCCTACATCTAAAAACTGACTCGAGTTCATCACCATCACTTACTTCTCTCAGGAAACTTGTGGAATAATGTGTGGACTTGCAAAAATCACACCGTTCTAAGTTCAGATGTGCCTGATGGCCATACTCGAAATCATACATGGAGGAAAATCAATTGACCTTGCTGAAACAAACAGCAACTTGTGTTAGGGCAGTTGCGTTGGTAGAGATGAGCTTTCAAAGATTTATTTATTTATTTGGGGGGGCAGGGAGATAGAGAATCAGACTCCCCACTGAGCACAGAACCCCACATGGAGGCTCAATCTTATGACTCTGACCTGAGCTGAAGCCAGAAGTCCGACGCTTAACTGACTGAGCCACCCTGGAGCCCCTAGAGATGAGCTTTCAAAGGAGCATGGACTCATGGATGTTTTGAATTACTGTGAATTCTCACTTGCAACATTATCAGTCAGCTCTTGGAACTGGAGGGAAGGAGGAATCCAGAAAAGGAGGTGAATCACAAGGTTGCTGAAACTCTTTTAATGTGTCTTACGGTCTTCTGTTTGTCTTTTTATTCTCCTCTCTCTCTAATGACTGGGTTTTTCAGCAATAATTCAAGCAAGCAGATATACCCAAAATGAACAAATATACCCTAAAAGGGCAATTGTGCTTGAGTTCAATGATGATTTACCTTAAATAAGTCAATAACTGGGTAGTATTTAATTGTATTTTCTATTTGTTTAGAAAAATTTTTTTTTTTTTTTTTTTTTTTTAGAAAAATGTTTTTTTTATTTTAATTTCCTATGCAACTCACACAATTCCTGGCTGAGAGGATGGGAGGGTTTTTGGAGATAATTCGTGAAGCTTTTGAGACATTCTCTACCTCTTTAGCCTTCTTGTCTGTCCCTGAAGCCCGGCAGGGCTCTGCGCCAATTGGAAGCTGACCAGGAACCCTACAGAGCAGTGAGAGGGTCCCCTGACCCCTTAAGGATTCTTCAGGTTTCCTCATCTCCTTAGCTATTTAGAGCAGGGCTGAAAACTATAATAAACGCTGTTAGTTTTTTTTTTTCCCTTAAAGATTTTATTTGTTTATTTGAGAGATCACAAGTAGGCAGAGAGGCAGGTAGAGAGAGGAGGAAGCAGGCTCTCCGCTGAGCAGAGAGCCTGATGCGGGGCTCAATCCCAGGACCCTGAGATCATGACCTGAGCCAAAGGCAGAGGCTTTAAACCACTGAGCCACCCAGGCACCCATGCTGTTAGTTTTGAAACATCCTTCTATGTTTGACTTCCCTCATCTGACAGACACTTTGATTTCTTTTTGTCTCATGATAGTGGAGAAACTATTCTGCTGACGATTTTTAAAATTGTTATTATTTTCACAAATATCTGCTGTGGGCTCTAACACCAGATATCTTTGTAACTATCTTTCTAACACCAGCTGTCTTTATAACTCACATGTGAAGTTACACATTTATGATGATTCCTAGACTTTCTAGTGGGATCAGAGACATCAATTCGGAAGTCTAAAAATCATTAACAGGGTCAAATAAAATTAGCCTGTTTCCTCCCCAGTAATAATAGGTCATTTTTAAAAAAGTTATGTTCATGAAGACACATGCGAAGTCAATTTCTTGGCTTATTGTTCTTTATTATACATCTGATACCAATCTCAAAAAAAAAAAAAGGAAGGGACAGCAAGTGGAAGAAAACTCTGAATTTTTCATCAGCTGAGTATTAGTTGTTTATCTGTGAAATAGCAATGGTACTTGGAATAAGAAAAAGATTTTTTCCTACCACATATAAGCAAATCTTGTGATTTAGACAGAAATGGCAGTATTTGTATTACTTTCTCTTTATTTCTACCTATTTTTCTTCTAAAGTAGTTTCTTTCAGGACCTTGGGGACTGACAGAGACCCTTAAGTGAGAACCAGTTCTGAATGCATTTTTTTCTTCTGGTAAATTGATGGGTAAAGAAAATATCATTTATTTTCTTCTGGTCAGTCTGTTCACAGGAAGGAAAATATAGAAATGAAAATCTGTTCTTATACACAAAACATGTTTTGTTTTGTTTTTTAAAGAAATAGTAATACGTCAAGCTATTTTAAAAATTCAGAACCAGGGAAGCCTGGGTGGCTCAGTTAGTTAAGCATCTGCCTTGGGCCTAGGTCCTGATCCTGGGGTCCTGGGATGAGGTCCTGGGTCAAGCCCTGAGTCAGGCTCCCTACTCAGTGGAGAACCTGCTTCTCCCCTCTTTCTTGCCCCCCTACTTGTGCTCTCTCTTCCTGTCTCTCAAATAAATAAACAAAATCATTTTAAAAAATAAAAATGAAGAAAAATTTGGAACCAACACAGCAACATTTTGCTAAGTATTTGGAATAAATGGGTTCACACAATTTAAAGTTTATATTCTGTTCTTTGGGGTCTTTTTTTTTTTTTTTTAAGATTTTACATATTTATTAGAGAGATGGAGAGAGCGCACAAGTAGGCAGAGCAGGAGGCAGAGGGAGAGGGAGAAGCAGGCTCTCCACTGAGCAGAGAGTCCGATGCGGGGCTTGATCCCAGGACCCCAGGATCATGACCTGAGCCGAAGGTAGCCGCTTTACTGACTGAGCCACCCAGGCACCCCTCTTTTGGGCTTTAAAGACTCTTCATGGCTAACTACCCATTAATTTTCATTGAGGCAGTGTTACCACACATTCAACACATTCAAAAAGTGATGCCTTCTCTCGGAACATGCTAGAACAGTACAGTAGTGACTTCTGGTAAGGATGGTTTTACTGTCCGCACCCCTGTGACTCCTCTGCCTGTGCTGACTGCAGCACGCTGGTTAATTTCAGATACCATCAGCGAAAATGGAATATGCTGAACAAGCACTTATACACTAATGGCTCGTTATAGAACGGAGCTGTGGCCCTTCAGTAACAAAGAATGATTCAGAGGAAATGAGTTAATTTAACAAATTGCCAGTTGCCCACCAGCCGTCTTAGCTGAGGGATGATATATGCAAGGTGCACTAAAAAGAATGTTTTCCTCATCTTTTTTCTGTCCATTTTTCCATCTCGCATTACCCCCTGGGGAGGCAGTAAAAGTGGAGGGGGGTACATGGCAAATTAAAACTGGGACAGCCTGGCAAATTTTCATAGTGATTTTTTGAGCCGGATTAAATGAATTGAGAGTTGAATCTTCAAAATGATCATTTCTTTTTTTAAGGGTCTATTTATAATCTGGATATTTTCAAGTGAGGAGAGGTGATACGTCAGGCTTAAGTCTTCTGAAGATCTGCTAAATTGTAGAAGTAACTTCGCAGAAGATGCAGTGAAAGAACTTTTGTATAACATATACATCATGTTTACAATGTTAGAAACAAGAGCTCTCATATTTTATGATGAGACAGCCACAGAACAACCAAATAAAAGGGGTGCTTCAAAATCTGTATCAGAAGGCACGATTTTATTTCCCAAGGCTCAAACCAGTTTAGGTGTACGAAAAGTGCATAAACGTTGCCTGAGTTTCTGCACGGTAAATCTGACGATTCCCTGCTTTATTTTGCCATTCCTGTAAGAAAATTAGTGGAATATGTTCAAGTATTTCTTCTTGAAAAAATCACTGAAAATACAGTGTTCTTCCAGTCATAGCACAAACAAGCTCATGTTTATCATTTACAGGCAGGTTTTATTGGTCCTGGGGCATGTGGTTCCCCCACTGGTCCCCTATTCATCTGCTGATGGCCAATAAAAGCTATAGGAAGTCTCATCAGTGAAATTAGTAATCTGTGGGGACGAAGATGCATTAATGCCTGTCATTCGAGATTTGTGATCTTTGGGCTATGCTTTTTATGACCATTGAAAATATTGGCTTGCCTTAATAAAATGTAGAGTCGTTTCTGTTGTTAAATATATTTTAAAATGTGAGCACAGAAGTATTCTTTGAGAGCCAAATGAATTTTTTTTTAATTTAATAAAGTACAGCTTTTAGGACTAGCAATCAGTGTGTGATAAGTGACCACATATTTTAACTACTTTCTGCTATCCTTGACAAAAACTGCTAAAAACGGCAACAATTTTGCTTTGGAGATTTATAGAAGTGGAAGATACATAAAGAACATTAGATATTTTTCCGTTTTGTAATGGGATCTCTTCTTGATCCGCTCTTTATTTCTGGTCTCATGGTGTACCAGTTACAAGTTGGCAAATTAGAACCAGGATACTTGAGATTGAGATTAATACGTATCATTCTGTGGTCTGTAAAGTCTCGTCAGAACTTGCTTAAACATGAAAATTGTTGAGTCTAGTCCAAACCACTAGCATCACGGATAAACTGTTTCATTCCCTCCTTGTAGTCATAGGACCTCAAGTTGGAAGAACTCTTGAATGCTCCCAACTCCAACCCTACCCCCACTGCAATGAGTCCTAACCGTTGGGGTTTCTTCACTTAGAAGAAAATGCCCGATTTACCAAAGCTTACCCATTTAATCTTTCATTAGCTATGCAGATTTTTTTCATACATTCAGCTGAAAATTGGTGTTCCTGTCGTAGTACCCCATTTCTGCCCTTTTAAATAAACACTCCATACATCCAACTTTGATATATTCAAAGATTAATACCCTTTACCTAGATTCTTCTGCAACAAACACCAATGCCATCTACCTTCTCAGTATGGTAAAATTTGAGCCTCCTAGCCAAGCAGATTTCTGTACACTGAATAAGTTCCATTTTGCCACCATTCTTTCCACTCTTTTCAGTCAACACAATTTCCTCTTATGTGTCATTTCTGCCTCTTCTGGGTCTCCACGTCCGGAGCCTGCTAGGAGAATTCGTGGCATATAGTTTGGAAGGTGTCTCTGCATCACTTCACGTTCTCCCCTTTAACCTGCAGTACCCAGAAATTCTCTTCTGTGCTTTGGCGTTTGTGCCAAGAGCAGAGCAGTTCTGTCGCACATTCGGCCTACTCTGGGGACTCCGGGTGTCCTTTCACACCACAGTGTAGTGAGACCTATAGATGCAGAATATTGTTAAAACTTGACTCTGAGCGTTTGTGCAGTACTCTATTCCTGTACTGCTTTGAGCTCAGAAGCAAGCCTTTCTGCTGGCGATGTTAGTGACTCCTAAGTCATTATTGCCTTTGGACTTGCATCTTAAGACTATCAACGTGCAGAGGAAGGGAGCAAGGGGTTCTGGAGAGGGAAGGGGGGTCGATTTTCTTAGCTTGGAGTGAGTTTGAATTTGAAAGCTCCCCTCCCCCTTTGGTTCAATCACAACAGAAATGGAGTGGAAATCGCTAAAGTATGGCAAAAGTATAGTAGTGTAGTTGTAATCTTTTTGCCAATTTGATAAAAACCAGTTTGGGGGCTAAATGAAAAAGTATAGCCTTGTGGTTTGTTTTTATGACTCTGTGTGTGTGTGTGTGTGTGTGTGTGTGTGTGTGTCCGTGTGTCCGTGCATGCCCGCACGTGTGCCTATGTGTATGTGATTGGACATCCTCTTGGCTTAAAGAAAATGTCCTATATTGTTAGAGTTGCCTGATAAAGTCTAGGGTACCCAAATAGATTTTGCTTTCTGATAAACAGTGCATAATTTGTTAAAGTATGTCCCAAACAGTCCATAGGGAATCCTTACACTAAAAAGGATTCATTGTTTATAGGAAATTCAAATTTAATTGGGTATTCTGTATTTTTATTTGCTACATCCAGCCATCTTGTTTTAGGTGGGCCGGATGGCTAGTGAATCTTGATCTAGGAATGGAACTGTACTCCTTCTAGAGAAGGAAGTGGATCTCTGCCTCGGATAGATTGTCTTTTTAACTTTGAGAAGTGAGGACTATTGATTAGGAAATGGCAGGAGTCTCCTCCCTTTTGTGTAACCCACACTGCCGGGAGGTTGGGGGGCAAACAGAGAGGCCAACATCTAGGATTCTCCTTGCCTTGGGGCTGTGCCTGGAACAGAGAGATGGTTTTGCCAAGGGATCCAGGAGTGGAAGGAGCCAGGAATATCAAGTTTATCATTAAAGACAAAGGTTTAGCCTTAGGCTATAGATTAGCAAAAAGATAAGAACAAATTGGATTCTTTGAGCAATCTGAACCTGTGGGTCTTGAGTAGTGGCACAGGACTGGAGAAGAATGGCCTGATTTTAAGCCACAGGGATAGAGTAGACGCCCATGGTGTGAGGGACATGAACCAAGTCAAGAGGAATTTTCTTGCAGAGAGATGATTTAGCAAAATGAGATATATTCAACTGATGACAGTGGTCCAGACCAAGGTTTGAATACCTCTGCCAGCTTCACAAATGCTAAGTCTATGTCTCTGAGGGGTCTGAGCTGATGGCAAGGTAGTAAAAGCAAAGCTTTGTCACTGCCAAGAAGGTCATCTTAGATGAAAACTTAGCCAAAGATTTTCAGAGAGATCCATAAGTAGGCATAGATGTATTTGAATATTTTATCTTTCCACTAAATGGGGCTGGTAAGGATATGAGTAGACAAATAAGAAAAGGCATATAGAACTGTCCTATTTTATCTGAGACACTGTGATACACCACAGAGCAAATCAAGTGGAATCACTTCGGCGTAATGTCTGGGAAAAGACTTCGATGCATGTGATGGCCAATTTGCTTTTCCTAAGTTAAACTTGAGAATTACAGTCTTTAAGTCTGTGAATATGTTTAGATGTAGCTGTGTATATCGTTTCCCAAGATCACAGAATTATAAAATAACAATGATTTATTTTAAGAAAATTTGACCACCATTTTCACTTAGGAATGTTAGCCTATAATGATGACAACTATTGCAGATCCTCAGAAAGATTTTTTAAAATTCCCTTGTGGTAGTTCTTGAGACCTGGACGTTGAAATTGTAAGGTAGGAATAGTGGGAGCTTGGGGGATTTTTCTCAAATAATATTTCATTACGTTGGTCTTACATAATTCAATTCAGTTGCTCATTAAAACTCATAGTCAAAAATAACCCTTTAGAGTAGGATTTCCACAAAAGAAAGCTTTAGAAATGAATTTTTTTGTTTCTTTGAAGATAAGTGCTATTTAATTACTATGAAAGTTAATATAATTTCAATTATTTAGTAAGTTTATGAAGTCCTATTATGAAACCAGTTCTTTTATTCTACAGATATTTGAAAATTCTAAAAACATAAAAGCAGTGCATTTTAAAGGAAAGGGCTTTTTGTTCTTGGGTGCAATACTTATTCATTACTTGATAAATGGTTCTTTTAATTCAGTTAATTAGAGTAATTTATAACCAATTATCTGATACAGCAGACTTGTCATTCTATATCTATAAAATAAACATGCATTGTTATATTTATATGGATTAGTCGCAGTAACAAAATATTACCTACAATAAGTAATAATACTGTCCTAGGCTAAATTTCATGGCCAATAATATTTAGAATTATATCAATGGATTTCTGTACTAAATATTAAAATAATTGAACTTTGAATTTTCCATTAAAAATTATATTATTAAGAGATTGAAGAACAAGCCCCTGGCATTTTCAAACTGTGCACTTCAAAACTGAGACATGAATTAAAAATATGTCTATAAGAAAAAAAAAAGTGTGTCTATAAGGTTCATGGTATTTGTGTTTTGTTTCTTTCAAAAGGAATGTGGGTTTTTGTTAAAATAAGTTGTTGCTGCGGCTGCCTTTCAGAAAATAATGCTAGTCCAAGCTTAACAGCAGGAATATCTAAGACTAAGACATTTTTCTTTTAATAAATTGAAAATGCTGTAGATCCTCTTGCTCCCCACCCCACCCCCCACCACCAGCTTCTAAAATCATAGGTACAAAGTGTTTTTTGAAGCTGTGTTTTGTTTTGTTGTATTTATTTTTTAAGTTTCTTTCTTCCCTGAATTTCTGTGTAGTCAACATACCGTGTTTTATTAGTTTCTGGGGTACAAGGTAGTGATTCAGCAGTTCATATATAACTCGGTGCTCATAGTGGTATTTCCCCCAAACCCTCCCCATCCTCCTCCCCTCCGGGAACCTGTAAGTCTGTACTTTGTGGTTAAGAGTCTGGTTTTTTGGTTTTTCTCTTTTTTCCCTTTGTTTTGTTTCTTAAATTTTATATACAAGTGAAATCATGTGGTATTTGTCTTTCTCTGATTAACTTATTTCACTTAGCATTATACTCTCTAGATCCATCTGTGTTGCAAATGGTAAAATTTCATTCTTTTTTTCATGGCTAAATAATATTTCATTCTATACCTACCACATTGTCTTTATCCATGATCTATCATTGGACATTTGAGCTGCTTATGATTTGGCTATTATAAATAATGCTGCTAGAAACATAGGGACCCATATATTTTTTCAAATTTGTTTTTCCATTGTCGGGGTAAATACCCAGTAGTGGAATTACTGGATCCTGTGGTAATTCTATTTTTTTTTTAATTCATATTGCCACCAACAGTGCACAAGGGTTCCTTTTTCTCTACATCCTCACCAACATTTGTTGTTTCTTGTGTTTTTAATTTTAGCCATTCTGACAGGTATGTGTGATATCTCATGGTGGTTTTGCTTTTGCTTTTTTTTTTTTTTTTTTGATGCCAACTGATTTGAGCATCTTTTCATGCATCTGTTGGCCATCTGGATGTCTTCTTTGAAGAGATGTCTTCTGTGTGGAGGCACCTTTTGAATCAAATATTCCTTCATTATCATAGGTAATCTGTACAATAGAGTGGCAGTCTTTGTAATTAACTCCAAAAGGTTAAATCTCCTTTATTATACTTACATTATACCAAAATGAGGTCTCGTGTAGTTTCTCCTTGGCACATTGAAGTCACTCAATAATTGTTATTTCCTTTCCCTCAGTATCTTTCCTCAGACGTGATAGAAACAGTGAGCTACAGCAACGAAGTGTTAACATGAGGTTTTCTTCTCTGTTGCTTGTTATCACACGTGGGAACGTGCAGCGCCTTGTATGGGAGTCATTTCTTTATGGCAGCTTTCAGCCGTGGACTTTTACAACGGAAAGCAAGCCCTTTAACTCTGCAGTGTGGTCCAGGCTGATATTTGATATTTACATGGTTGTTTGTTCTTTTTTTTTTTAAATGAAGTAATTTAACATAATGCTTTTTCATTTTATTAAGAAAAAAAAAAACATGAGAATGTTAACTATTCGCCATGCCAAAGCTTCCCTCTCTGTCCTCAGAGTTTTTCTCAAGGACACTGAACACTCTTCCTGATTACTTTTCATTGATTTCTTGACATTTCTGCTCAACATCGACTGCTTATTTTTAGGAAACAAAGGATGCTCAGCTAAAAATGTTAATGGAGCACTTGAAAGTACAGAGTTCAGTGTCTCGGTCATGTCTTTTACACAATGGCAGTTTGAAAAAACTGTATCACGGCTTTGCCGTGTGCCTCAGTTGTCTTATTTTACTGCAGAGAGAAACGTAAAGTTCTGGGATTCTCAGAATTCTTCCAGAGCTTGAACTTACTTTGAACAAATCTGTGACTTACCCTACGGTATTTCAGGTTTTAAATAAGTAAAGAGTAGGCAGAGTCAACTGAAGGAAAAAATGAGCAAAAAAAAAAAACTGAATTACTAAATAGAGGCTAATGAAAATGAACCAACTCAACTCTATAGTATGCATTCTTTTTTTTTTTTTTTAAAGATTTTATTTACTTGACAGACAGAGATCACAAGTAGGCAGAGAGGCAGAGAGAGAGGAGGAAGCAGGCTCCCTGCTGAGCAGAGAGCCCGATGTGGGGCTCGATCCCAGGACCCTGGGATCATGACCTGAGCCGAAAGCAGAGGCTTTAACCCACTGAGCCACCCAGGCGCCCCTATAGTATGCATTCTTATTATAATTTTGCAGTCATCTGCGATCAGTCAACACTTTAGTGATATCTGCTACTCTCTGATTTGTCGCATTAGTTTTCTTAGGACTGGATATGCTAAGCAAATCTGATGAGATAATCCTTACATGTAACCTAACCAAAAGGAAAGAAGGTTGTCTCATGTGAGCTAGTTGGAATAGCCCATTTCCATATGAGTTGCTTATTTAAATTACTTGATTGTCAGGACTTTCAACTAGGAGTGCTATCACAGGACCCATTTTTAAAACCATCTTGTAAGTGAAAAAAAAAATTTAAGAAAAACCTTCTTGTAGGTGATTTATGTCATATGAAAATGAGGTTAAAGAAAATTAGCAGTCAACAAAATGAACCTAATTTCAAATGTCACTCGAAATCATTTTTCATTATATATGATTTATTTGCATCTCTTAGAGGTACACCTTTTTTTTTCTTTCCTCCCTGTTTGCTGAGTACAATCACCTTTTAAAGGATCTGGTGACATTAACATTGCATTGAGGTCAATCACAGATCTGATGCAAATATTAAATACTGTGCAGGGATCATAACTAAATTTAGCATTTTGTTTGGAATAGTTCCTGTTGCCATAGCTCCCAGTGATGTGTATCACTCAGCAAATTTATATTTGTAAGTGCATTTATAATATGTGCATGCACAATTTCTCTTAGCTTCATAAAGCTATAAGGTAGTTTTTTTCTAACTTTGAAATAATTAATAGATAAAAATTAATTTTCTTAAAAATAATTTTGAAAAAGAAAATGGGGATCAACCAAATGGAGATTAAATAGAATCCCTGCAGTATTGTTACATAAAATCAATTTCTTAAAAAGATTTTATGTTTAAGTCATCTCTGTACCCAACATGGGGCTTGAACTTAAAACCCCAAGATCAAGAGTCACGTGCTCCAACACTGCCTGAACCAGCCAGGTGCTCTGCCAAATTGAATTTCTGGTAACTTCCCAAATGTATCCTAAACTACTTAGGATTGGTTTAGCTTTCTAGTTCTTAGCAAAGCTGAACAGAGAAGACAACTGTGTTTTTCTGAAACAGACAACAGGATACTAGATAACGCGGACTGAGCATTCTCCCCCTGTGTTTAAGACTTAAAAAATGTTGATTTGAACAGCAGTGGCCTCCCGTCTTCTGCTAAGAATACATAATCTAAAAATAACATTTTTTAAAAGATTATTTATTTATTTATTTATTTGACAGAGATCACAAGTAGGCAGAGAGGCAGGCAGAGAGAGAGGAGGAAGCAGGCTCCCTGCTGAGCAGAGAGCCGGATGCAGGGCTTGATCCCAGGACCCTGCGATCATGACCTGACCTGAAGGCAGAGGCTTAACCCACTGAGCCACCCAGGTGCCCCTGAAAGTAACATTATAAGTCTCATTCCCTGACATACAGTTTATAAACACAGGGGAGTACTCAGAAAGTAATGCTTTCTGGAAGGTGGTAGAAAAGGGCTTCTCGGGACGCCTGGATGGCTTAGTTGGTCAAGCAGCTGCCTTCGGCTCAGGTCATGATCCCAGCGTCCTATGATTGAGTCCCACATTGGGCTCCTTGCTCAGCAGGGAGCCTGCTTCTCCCTCTGCCTCTGCCTGCCCTTCTGTCTGCCTGTGCTCGCTCTCTCCCCGTCTCTCTCTCTGATAAATAAATAAAATCTTCAAAAAAAAAAAAGAAAAAGAAAAAGAAAAGAAAAGGGCTTCTCTAATGAATAGCCTGTGGAAAAGATTTTTTTTGTTGTTTTCTGTTTATTTTTAACTACAAGTTCAGGTACGCAGTTGTAGAATGAAAGACCCATAAGATAGGATGCTTCGCTGGGCCTGGAAGCCAACCTGTCTTGGAGTCTCTCTCCACGTTATGCGTTATCCTCAGAACACAGGCGGGGCTTAGGGTTACTGTTACTGCTATAGGGCTAGAATATTTGGCCCACTACAGATATTTAACAAATTATCAGTCTTCTTGTTCTTTGCTGTAAATTGTCTTGCCTTTACCATACAGAGAAGTTGTTTCTTCAGCATTTATTTCTCCTCCAAAAGAAGGGGGGGGGGGGGCAAGGGACGGAGGGAGGAAGAAAAAGAAAAGAAAAGAAGGAAAAGATAGGATGTTATAATTTATGGCAAACATTATCAGTGCCAAACGCCTGCTGGGCTAGATGAATATGATTTTACCTCCAATGACAAGATTACCAGAGAAAATGGTTTTTTTTTGGCATAAAGAGGAAAATGCTGGAGCCCCTGGGTGGCGGGTGGCTCAGCAGATGAAGTGTCCGACTGTTGGTTGACATCTCAGGGGTGGTGAGCTGGAGCTTCTGCATCAGGCTTTGTGCTCAGCAGGGAGTCTGCTTGAGATTCTCTCTCTCCCTCTGCCCTACCCCCATTGAGCTGCTCTCTGTCTCCAAAATAAAGTCTTAAAAAAAAAGAGGAAGATGCTTAAGAAGAAAATATAATACCCAGAGAACTCTTGCATGTCTGCAGTCACAAAAGGTCTTCTTGCTCTGCTTCTCATTTCCTTTACCCATCTTGAAGATTTCCTTAAGTCCAGGATATGGTAAATAGCATACCCAGTAGAAATGGTAGTGGTGAGCCTGTTTAATGTATTTTTGGATCTTTAACTCTTAGCTTCATTGGGATATAATTTATGATGTGTCATAATCCTAGAAATATGACTATTAAGAATGGATAGACCTTGGGGTAACTAGGTGATGGACATTGGAGAGGGTGTGTGTTGTCATGATTACTGGTTATTATATAAGACTGTTCAATCACAGGCCTGTACCCCTGAAACAAACATTATATGTTAATTTAAAAAATTAAAATTTAAAAAGAATGGATAGACTTATTTCTTCTATAAGAAGAAAGGCGGCAGAAGCGTTATTTGTGTTCCCAGAAAGATGGCACTACTTTTTAAGATTTCACACAAAGTCAGATACTGGGTAAGAGAATTCATGTGAGTCAGCCAGATACGGCCCTTTTACTTACACTTTTCTCTGTGAGCCAGCAGTGATTCAGATGGCTAAGTCTCCTGCGTGTTGTGGAAACCACGTCCCAAACAGTGTTCTTGTAGACCTCAGTTTCAGCATGGGAGGGAATCAAGATCATTTTTCTGACTTTCCTGTTCCCTAGACAGAAAAATGCAGTTTCTGTCACAGGTAATGATGACAGTCCTGTTTCATTTGTTACCACCTTTTTTCATTTTTCATTTTAGTTTCCCTTTGGGATACTATATTCAGTGGGCATTGCCCACTAATAAAGAGTTCATAGCCATATACAAGATGATAACCAGGTCTACTTGTTATTATTGTTACTCTTTTTTGACAAAAGGAGTTGGACGTTGGGGATGAGAGAAGCATGACAGAAACTTAAACATGCTTTTTGCCTCATTAACAGCACTGTGTTGCTTCAACTTTGTTCTTCTGTGCTCTTCAACTTTGGAATAATTTTTAAAGCACTTGCCTCCTATTTTAAAGTATGCCTAGGGAATTGGAAATGCCACACAGAGCAAGTTCCGTATTTGGACTCAGTACCAGTCCATGTCGACCCCTTAAAATGATTACTTCTCATCTCACTTTGAACATGTCATTTTACCTTATTAAGTCATCCAATTTAGCTGAAAACTGGGGGCAGTTTTCTTTGTGATTTTGATTATAAAATGCTCCTGACCATTTGAGGATAGTTACGGCTTTAGAGTGATCCCCAGTCTTTCGTGTAATTGCTTAGGATAGTGATAGATTTCTTCTGTCTGGACCTCTGCCCCTATGGTTCTCTGATCTAAGAGCAGTTGGAACTTTGTTCTGACCTCATGCTATGCCTAGTTAGAATTTCTTTTAAAATAGAGCAAAGTTTTTAATAAATCTAATACATTCATTATCTCTAGACTTTGATCTTTCATACCTTCTTTCGCAGAGTTGCTGAAATGGTCGTCAGTATTGTCTAGAGCATGGAGCACTGGTTCCCCTGATTAGAAGGCCATGCATGACCGTTCCTAGCGTCCTCATCTTTTCTCTTTTTACCTCCACCTGTACACTTACTTTGCCCATCTCCAGAATGTGCTTCTCCTTTGAACAGATCACCCTGCCCATGGAACAGATTGCATGTCATTAGACTTGCTCAATTTCAACATGTTTCCTTATGGTCATGTTGATAATGATTATTGTTCTGTGTTGGAAACTCTAACTTCATGTCAGGATTGGAAGCTACACTTCACGATAAGTTACAGTTTCCCAGCCCATCAGCCCAAGGAGTGTGGTGTATTCAACAGGAAGAAAGAGAAATGGAGGCAGGTAACCTCCTTGAGCTTAGAAAGTTTGTCTAGTTAAAATGAACTGTCCTGCGAGATAACTTAAATTTAATCCTTAAGGGATATTACAGCCCTATTTACATCACAAAACTAGCATCTCATACCTAATTGAATTGAACTTCAAATTGACTCTCTAGGTCCCTAGAAGTACTATACTAGGATTTCACAGACCCAACATCTTTCCTGTTCTCTCCTTTGCCCCCTACATCCACCATTTGACTACTTTCTGTTTGTTTTCTGACTTGCATGGGTAAGATTTTTTTTTTTTTTTTTTTTTGGTATTTGTGGCCAACATTTTTAGTGGATAGTACTGTGGGCTTACCAATGCCTAGTTCTGACTTTAAAAGAAATATTTTGACACCGTGTTTTCATTTATAATTTCCATCTGTTCCTCCATGTGTTGTGCTTGTCCACCTTTGAACAACTGAAATTCATCATTTACAACTAAAATATTTCACAGATAAAATGGTCTTTGAATCCTGAGGACAAACAAGCATACAAATAAAAAAGGAAAACAGGTAAACAAAGCGTCCAAGCTGGTATTTGGAGGCTTAAATGTGACAAAGGGTAAATAAAATTGAGCTTAAAACGCTTTCAAGAATAATCATGTAGTCTAGTATTCTGTTAGCTAATGAATTAACATATAATATTAATTGATTAGAGTGACAAACAAAAGCCTAGGAAACAAAACCAGGGGCGGGGGGAGGGGAATCACAGGATGCCTTAATGAAGGATCACTGAATTCTTAACATCTGTCTGCTGATTTAAGATCCATTTATATTATCAACATTTAATTCCAGGGACTTGTGTGATTTCTGTAGAACAGTGAGTCACTTCCCTGAGTTCTTCATACCTTAAGAAAAATCCAAGTACTAGTGTTTTTTGATATAACATTAGTCATCAAGGACCAAGGAGAAGGAAGCCTTCCAACAGAAAAGCTCTCAGCCTGTAACTGATCTCTGTTCAGAGGCAGTTAACATCTCAGGGACTGAGCCCGCAGCACCCCAAAAAGATGTGTGATGAAGAAAAATTCTCTGATTCTTTTAACGTAAGTGTTTTTTATTTCAAAATTCTTCAGAGGTAAGGATTTCTTAACAAGGTGGCCACGGATAAAACAGGACTTTATGAAGAATAAGTTTGAGGTCTGATTCCTTCCCCTTAATAAGATCTCTTTGGCCTGGTGAAGCTTTGTTTCGTACTTTGAAATAGAACCAGAATTTGTGTTTCATCTGTTAGCTACCCTTGGTGGGGTTCAGAACCATAACTGACCCTGCACAAGTCTCCTTGTTCTGGTGCTTCAGTCACTGGATTCCGAAGTGGATTCTGTAGTCACTGGATTCTACTGAACTGCAAAATTCACTGCTCACTAGTATTGGCAATGCCTGTTTGAACAGAACTAGCAATGCAGACTCCTACTAGATAGACCATTTAGTACTGCAAAGTGTTGGCCTTCTTGAAAGCTTCTGGAGAAGTGACAGATCTCAGCTGAAGACACTTAATTCTTCTCCCGGAATTGTATGGCAATGCGAGGGATTGAATTGGCAAAATGGACCCGGTTTGGGATCTGGTTTTGTCTGCCTGGGCTTGTCCATGGTCTTGTAGAGCCAGGCTTCCCTTCCAGCAGGTACACTGAGCAGCCATGAGTCTGCTTTGAGCTGTTTCCTTGATCAGTGTTTGGGCGTGAGGCACCTTTGTAATAAATGGAAAGAACAAAGATGTGTATTTAGTCACATACCTGCAGCATCTACAGAAATGGTTTATGTTTTAAAAGGGGGAAGAACATGTTGTTTCCTGTCTTGTTAATTTTGGCCATTCTAACTGGTGTAAGGTGATATCTCAGTGTGGTTTTAATTTGAATCTCCCTGAGGTCTAGTGATGATGAACATTTTTTCTTGTGTCTGATAGCCATTTGTATGTCTTCATTGGAAAAGTGTCTGTTCATATCTTCTGCCCATTTTTTTATATGCTTGTCTGTTTTGTGTGTTGAGTTTGAGGAGTTCATTGTAGATCCTGGATATCAACCTTTCATCTATACTGTCATTTGCAAATATCTTCTCCCATTCCTGGGTTGCCTTTTTGTTTTTTTGACTGTTTCCTTTGCTGTGCAGAAGCTTTTGATTTTTATGAAGTCCCAAAAGTTTATTTTCGTTTTTGTTTCCTTTGCCTTTGGAGACATACCTTGAAAGAAGTTGCTGTGGCTGATATCGAAGAGATTACTGCCTATGTTCTCCTCTAGGATTCCAATGGATTCCTGTCTCACGTTGAGGTCTTTTATCCATTTTGAGTTTATCTTTGTGTACTGTGTAAGAGAGTGGTCGAGTTTCATTCTTCTACATATAGCTGCCCAGTTTTCCTAGCACCATTTATTGAAGAGACTGTCTTTTTTCCACTGTATATTTTTTCCTGTTTTGTCGAAGATTAATTGACCATAGAGTTGAGAGTCCATATCTGGGCTCTCTACTCTGTTCCACTGGTCTATGTGTCTGTTTTTATGCCAGTACCATGCTGTCTTGGTGATCACAGCTTTGTAGTAAAGCTTGAAATCAGGTAACGTGATGCCCCAGTTTTATTTTTGTTTTTCAACATTTCCTTAGCGATTTGGGGTCTCTTCTGATTCCATACAAATTTTTGGATTATATGCTCCAGCTCTTTGAAGAATACCAGTGGAATTTTGATCAGAATGGCATTAAAAGTATAGATTGCTCTAGGTAGTATAGACATTTTAACAAGATAGGAAACAACATGTGTTGGAGGGGATGTGGAGAAAGGGGAACCCTCTTCCACTGTTGGTGGGAATGCAAGTTTCAGCCTCTTTGGAGAGCAGTGTGGAGGTTCCTCAAGAAATTAAAAATAGAACTTCCCTATGACCCTGCAATTGCACTCCTGGGTATTTACCCCAAAGATACAGATGTCATGAAAATAAGGGCCATCTGTACCCCAATGTTTATAGCAGCAATGGCCACAGTCGCCAAACTATTTAAAGAACCAAGATGTCCTTCAATGGACGAATGGATAAGGAAAATGTGGTTCATATACACGATGGAGTATTATGCCTCCATCAGAAAGGATGAATACCCAACTTTTGTAGCAACGTGGACGGGACTGGAAGAGATTATGCTGAGTGAAATAAGTCAAGCAGAGAGAGTCAATTATCATATGGTTTCACTTATTTGTGGAGCATAACAAATATCATGGAGGACAAGGGGTGTTAGAGAGGAGAAGGGAGTTGGGGGAAATTGGAAGGGGAGGTCAATCATGAGAGACTATGGACTCTGAAAAACAATCTGAGGGGTTTGAAGTGGTGGGGGGGGTGGGAGGTTGGGGGGACCAGGTGGTGGGTATTATAGAGGGCACGGATTACATGGAGCACTGGGTGTGGTGAAAAAATAATGAATACTGTTTTGCTGAAAATAAATAAATTAATAAAAAATTAAAATAAAATAAAAGGGGGAAGATCAGACACTTGGGTGGCGTCTGCCTTCAGGCTCAGGTCATGATCCTGGGGTCCTGGGATGGAGCCCTGCTCCTGGCTTAGTGGGGAGTCTGCTTCTCTCCATCTCCCTCTGCTGCTCCCCACTCCTCTTGCTCCTGCTCTCACTCTCTCTTTTGCTTTCAATGAATAAATTTTAAAAAATCATTTAAAAAAATAAAAGGGGGGAGACCTCAGCTCTTTATTATGTATATTATATATAATAATTATATATAATTATTATAGCTCTGGGAGATGGAGGTGTTTTGTTAATCCATATACACAGATAGATGTATCACCACCAAAAAAAGCTAATAAATTATATCTAAGATCCTATGTGAGGACCTTAAAATTCCCTGTTTCTGGCAGTGCAGGGAAATATTGCCAGGCAAGCCTAGATAAAACACTGACCTCTACTTTTTTTTTTTTTTTTTTTTAAACAATGTGCTTCAACATACCCTTCAGTTTTACTATAAGCGGGATGATTTCCATAGAGTTTTCCCCACAACCAAATTATGTATACATACATCTGTACACATATGTATAATAAAACAGCAAGGCCAGATGATGATCGCAAGACACTAAACATATGGCCCTGTTTTTGGTTTTTTGTTTTTAATAATTGTGTACTTTGGGAAAAGAGTTCAACATGCACACCTGTCTGTTTCCCTCCCAGTGAACAACAATAACCAATGCCAGTGGTAGACAAACAGGTGCCTGTTGGGTTTGAGGGTAGAGGCCCAGAAATTAAAAACAAAACAAAATTTTGGTTTTGTTTTTAATTATATTTTGTTTTGACAAAAACACCAAGGCTTTAAGGAAAGCTCCTTTAGACATAATGGAGTCAGGACTAATTTATCATTTTGGCCCAGTTTCTGTAAAGGCATGGGTTTTACCTGTACTATTACCTCCCCCACAACCCCCATCTGTAACCTAAAAAAATATTGCTCTTTAGAGAAATAATACCTGCTATGAACTAAATATTATGAGACTGGCTAGTTCTTTGGGCAGGGAGGACAGGGCAGCAAGTTTTTGTTTTGTTTTGTTTTGTTTTGTTTTGTTTCTTTTTGTTTTTTTAAGATGAAGCATTTAAAGTTACATGTTTTTGGAGACCTTGCTTTATTCATATTGGTCACGTATGAACGACAATAATGGTGTTGAATAAAGTTAGATGCCCATGTGATATCGGATTACGTAGGATTTGTGCTGGGAACCAAAACACTGTGGCTACACATGGAAACACATCATGTTACAGGGAGGGCTGTTGGGCTATTCTGATTATGAACCTGGAAATAAGGCACTCCCGGGAGTTCTGAGAAAATTATGGACTGAAATTAGCCAAGTGGTACAGAGCAAGATACGTATGTTCAAACATGCTCTCACTGCTTAATTCCTTTATGCGCAGCAAGCTTTAACCTGAGGGAGGAAAATGTGGTGTTTATAGAAACAGAATCTGCCCATTTATGTCCACAACCATCAGCCAAATGCAGAAAGGCAGCCATTTGGCTAAATGGTGTGTAGCGGTGTGCAGCTGGGGGTTAAGGCTGCAACAGGTGCCACCCAAGGACTATCACCCAGTCTTCTCATATTCCAGACCACCCATCGAAAGGGTCTGGCTCAAACCAGAAACACTTGACAGATCGTGTCTGCATTGCTCAGAGCCCACCTTTTCTGCACTTTTATGGAGGCTCCTTTATGCAAAACACTGAAAATTGAGATTTCTTAAAAGTTTTGGCAGAAATCCATTCCCATCGTGAAGATACTTCCATGATTTTAGGAACCGTACTGCCCTGAGCATCTGTGTAACTTGGAAATTTTAGGCCAACTGTGATACTCTTTATCGTTAATGGGTTCTTTTGTATCAACAGGCATATAGTATAGTCAGCTTAGAAAAGCATCAGTCCTGAGGTGCCTGGGTGGCTCAGTTGGTTAAGCATCTGCCTTTGGCTCAGTCATGATCCCAGGGTCCTGGGATGGAGCCCCACATCAGGCTCTCTGCTCAGCGGAGATCCTTCCTCTTCCTCTCCCACTCCCCCTGCTTGTGCGCGCTCTCTCTCAAATAAGTGAAATCCTTAAAAAAAAAGAAGAAAAGAAAAACATCAGTCCTAGAGTCTTGGCTGCAACTTTTTCACTTACTAATGACTGCCAAATAATGATTATTTCCTCTTCTCGTGTCTTACATATATACTGCAGTTTGTTTGTTTGTTTTTTATTCTTCACATGTTGCATTGGTTAGAACTTTCAGAGCCACGTTAAATTACAGCATTGGTAATCAACATACTTTGCTTGATCTTTACATTAATGGAACGCTCTCCCAGAGTCTCAGGATTAAGTATAATTTGAATTGTTTGCTAAAAGTAGATCTTTTTAAGTGATAGAGAGTATCATCCCCAATTCTACTATATCGTGTATCAGAAAACCTGAAATTGATTTTTTGCATTTATAATTTAAACATACATAAATGTATCTTTAAACATATAATGTACATGTAAGCATGTATGCTAACATACGGAAGTACAGGAAATAATGAATAATGAATCTCCAGGTAGCCATCATCCACTTCGGCAGTTACTGGGTTGGTTTTGTTTTTGTTTTTTTTCATCTTGATTAGACTTACTTCCCTTCCCTCTTATTATTTTGAAGCAAATTCCAGACATGTTATCATTGAATATATACACATTTCAGTATGCATCACTAAGAGCTAAGGACTGTTTTTGTTTTGTTTTGTTTTGTTTTTAGATTTTTTTTATTTATTTATTTGACAGACAGAAATCATAAGTAGGCAGAGAGGCAGGCAGAGAGAGAGGGGGAAGCAGGCTCCCTGCTGAGCAGAGAGCCCGACGCGGGATTCGATCCCAGGACTCCGGGATCATGACCCGAGCCGAAGGCAGAGGCCTCAACCCACTGAGCCACCCAGGCACCCCTAAGGACTGTTTTTAAACATAACCCCAGTACATTTGACATCCACAATAGATGATAACCCCATAGAAATATTAATGATCTAATTAGTGATCAGATTTCCTTTTATAAATACCATTCATTTAAAACTGTTTGAATCAGGATCCAAGTTTGATGCAAGGTGAGTGGTTTATATGTCTCTTAACTCTCTTTTAAATGTCTCTGTTTGGGATTTTTCTTTGTTTCATCCTCTTGATCTGTCTCTAATTCTAGCTCTGTCTGTTTATCCTCCTTCAGTTTTGTTTTGAAGAAGGGAGGCTGTTTCCCCAGAAAAGTTTTCCATGGTCTGGGTTTTGCTGATGGTAGGCCATGATGTGTCTTTCATTATTCCTCTGACCTCTGTACTTAATGCAAATTAGTAACTGTATGTGGATGCTTAATTCAGGTTTGATATGAGGGATAATACTTGATAGTCTCATGGAAATTGATGGTTAACCTCATCAAATGTTGATTCACTATCTATTGAGATGACCACATGACTTTTATCATATGATATGCCATGATTTTTTAGATTTGTTGAATAAGATAATGAATTTACCTCCCAGTTTCTATCTTCTGACCTTTCATCTGCTTTCATTTCTAAATGTATTTTAGTTGATGAATAAATTAACCTATGTCATTAAATGTCACATGTTAATTTCAGCAGCTTGCTGAATAACTGAATCCTTGATCAGTCTTCTCTGTTTTGATTTGTTTTGCTTAGTGCTCCAAACTTTTGACTAATTTTCTAATTGACAGGTTAACATTTTTTACATTGACTTGACCTTCTCCCAACTAAACTGATACTGGTAGAAATGCAGTGTGTAGTTAAGAATGTACACCTTCTACTTTTAGCCTGAGGAGATCTATAGATGTACCAAATTAAGCCAGTCAAATGGACGGCTAGTATTTGCTTTGTAGGCTAGATGGATTTTACTCCTTTAGAATAGATATTGATGGGAAAAGATTCAAGGGACAGCTTGAAAGTTTGTCCACTATCAGCTTTGGAAATTTTATACTTAATAACAGTGAGTGATTCCTAAAAAGTATGTAACAGAAGTATGTATTTCTGGAGTTGACTTATTAGCTAAGGAAAGATTATTGGCCTTGTGAGGAAGGAAACATAGCCAATGGCCCACTGTGGGAAGAGACTCCCCACTCCCTCTTTTTTTACAAAATCTATGACATCCTATAAAGTATCTGTCATTGTGATGTTGCTCTAAGAAGTAGTAGACTGTGATTACATTGTATCATGAGTGAAATGCGCTGTCAGAGAAAAAGAAAAAAAAGATAGCAACTTGTGTGTTTGAAAATAACCTCTTGACAATTTTATTTTTCTAAGGATAACACTATCTAGTGACACCAAATCATTTGCTCAGCAACTGCTGGGAACTTAGAATCTGCTTTCTGTTTAGCTACAAATGAGATCAGTGTTACAACAAAAATTATAATTTTGTTTTATGAGGAGAAACACCCAAAGGTCACTTTTCATTCTGCTGAAGAAGGAAGAAATAATAGGATCTGCTCAGAGAGCTTGTAAGACAGAGAGGAATTAAAGGCAGTCTTCTTAACCTACTCAAGCTACAATATACATTTAACAAAACAAAGCAAGCATTTCCTAATTCACTTGTGTGACCTTTGGGCAGCCTTTCCCTGTGCACCCCTGAGTTCTTTGCTACAGAAATTTTATTAAATTTCTATGGTCATAGAACTATTCTTTTGAGATGATTTGTACCCTCTTTTTAAATATGGAATAGATTAAAAGATATACTAACGTTGTTTCTTCTCCACCATTCTTAGGTGTGTTTAAATGATGCAAAAGCCCAAGTTCATCACTTATACCAATTAATTTCCATTGGCCCTTGATGCCAACTTGTTCTTCGGATAAACTGTTACCTTGTGGGTAGTCTGAGAGCCTCTAACACTTCTAGCTTATCAGCCAAGTTTGTGGGTCCATGAAGTAAGATGCCCTAATTCTAGTTTAGAAAGTTCCGGTTTCATTTATGGTCTCATGATGCTGCTTCTCTGGCTTCCCTTTTTGTTATTCAGCAGAGTTCAGTAAAGGAGAGGCCAAGGAAATGGTATGCTACTTTAAATCACTGTATTCCCCTGGGAAAACTACAAGCCAGCATAGGGTTGGGCTTTTCTGTTGTTTTGTTTTTTACCACCTCTTGTCATTTTTTCCTCTTCAACGGTTTATTTGCCATTCAGCGGAGGATTGAATTACTTATTCAGAAAAACTGGCCAGCCCAGAATGACAGTGCTTCAGGACTTCTGAGTCAGGCTCTGGACTTTTCCTTTGGAAAGCTAATGACTCCCCCTTCCTTCCCTAGTCATCAACAGAAGCTACATGAGATGGCCCAGTACTTCCTGATCAGCTTCTGTTCCAGAGCTTTCCTTTCAGGAGTCACATAAGCATTCTTCCCCACCCCACCCCACCCCACCGCCTCCCTCTCACCCCCTCACCCCCATGAGAGTTCAGTGTGCTTCTCACACTTAATTGCAAAGAGCTGTATTCCGAACAAGAATAGTAATTGTTAGGTTCCCCCAATAATGGGTCCATGATTAAAGGAGCGAGACTGATACAAAGCGAAGGTTAAGCAAAGCTTTATTCCGCGCCAGGCATCAAGAATCAGACCTGAACGTTCAGGGCCGCACCTCTTACAGAGAGGGCGACCTCTCTCTGCTTCACAGAATAGCTTTTAAGGGCAAAGCCCTTGTGGTTGGGCCTAGCCACGCACAGGTGGCCAAGAAATTGTAACACACAGAGAAAGCTGCTCAGTCATGCTAGGTGACCAATTGAATTACAATTTACCCTAGTAGATATTTGAATTAGCCTATCACCTTGGTCAGAATTGGCACCCAAAAGGCTTCCAAAGGGTGGGGCCCACTCCTTGGTAACTAGGGAGACAGTACGCAACCCCCCCCCCCCAACTGATCAGATGTCTCCACCTGGCCCAACCCACCCTTGTATTTGGGCTTTGTTACCTGGGGCTGGTTTCTGGGACTTGTTTTTAAGTCCCCTGGGCGAAGGGGGCAGGGACAGTTTAAGGGTTAAACAACAAGGTTATTGTTTAACGGATGGAAGCGCTCTGGCTAAATAGGTCCTTACAGTAATAATTTCAGATTTTTTTCCTTTTAACTGGGAGTTCAAAGAGCACAAAAGCATGCAGATTTCTAAACACAGAGACATTAAAGATATCACAGATAATGTTTTAAAAAGAAAGAAAATGAAAATCAAACCTGTAATGTAGTGATTGACAGTTTCATATTAGAATATACACATTGTTAAAATGTGTCTGTTTCACTTAGAAAACTGCATAGATATCGTTAAATTTTTCTGCAAGGAAATTGTTAAGAATTGTCCTAAAAACTGCTAGGAAGGACTCCTTCACTCAGGGAGGACAGGGTCTAATGATTGCTCCTTGGGGTAAATAGCATACACTTGTGCTAATCCCTGCTAATTGTCAAAGAAGAATAGAGTAGCTTCTTATCAGCAATTTGCATTTGTGTAATGGCCCTGCTCTGTTAGTGCTGTCTACTTTGCTGATAAGGAAAACACCACTTAAAGGAAGCAAGAAAGTAAGCCATCCTTTCCAGAATTGTTTTCTTTTCAGCCAGCCTTGAGCAGAAAGCTCCTGGCATTCTACAGGAAATACTGTGTGATTCTGTGGGAAAGTATTTAGTGATGAACAGAGAACACTTCATTACTCCTCAGATTTTTACAGCGTATTTATAAAAGTGTGCAGTAATGTGTGGCTTCCAAAATGTTCCGTTATAAACAGCTTATACTATGTCCTATACAGTATGAACATCGCACAATTTTTCTATATCTTATAGTTTGAAACTGTTATAATAACAATATTACAACTACACTTGAGTCAGTAACTTGGAACTTTGGTCAGAAATATTAAAGAATTGCATGCGTCTTGGAAGTTGAAAATAATCACACATTTAAGACCGTGTTCTTTTAACTCAGATTATTCTTCAATTTAACATACAGGCAAATTTAGTGGTTATTAGTTATTAAGAAGAGGTTTTAATACAGTTAAAATAGAGTAGACTATTTATATGTACTTCATGCTTTGTAATCATGCAATGATTACCTTTTCCAAATTAGACAATCTCTCTTCATAATTTGTAGAAGAATAATATACTAAGAACACTTGAGGCTTGATTATTTGTAATTCCTGACTCTGAACAGACGTGTTTTTTGCTTTTCTTTGTTCCACATTTATACCACTAGTAATAGTAGCAGTATCATATATTTGCGTGCTGACAAAATATTTTATCACACTTCCCAACAACCCTGTGACAGCACATTTTGTAGCAGAATTTACTGAGGCAGTTTAGCTGGATGAGAGTAATGGGTAAAATTGAGCTTCGGACCTGAATCTTCTTAGCTAACTCCAGTACTCATTTCACTACATTTTATCTATAGATATGGTCTCCTTTTAGGAAGAATTGTTCACAGTCTTACAGTTTTTAACCCCTGTAACTCTAGTTGTCATCTTCATGTCTTGCACGTAATAGGCAATCATTAAAGGATTGTAGAGGGGAGGAAGGAAGGACTGATAGAAGGAAGGAAGAATGGAAGAGAGGGAGGAAAGAAGGGAGCCCGACTGTGTGGGGCAGGATTTGGGGAGTCTGAATGCTGATGTTGGTCTCCAAATCGTTGGCTAAGTCAAAGAACTGTCCAGCTTCTCCGGGCGTGGTCATTAGTCCTGACCTATGTGCCAGGAGAGACCGGGTCAAGAGTGAAACACTCCAGAGTGTTTCATTGTCTGGTAACAAGTTCCTGCTTTATTTATACATTCTTCCTTGTAATATGGTAGGTGCTCACATCTCGGGGAAAGTGTGTTTGGGATACAGTATTCATATAAATGGCAAGCATAAAGGTAGTGGGTTCATATTTCGCAGTATTCCTAATTGCTATTTATTTAGCAACTTACGAGAAGGTGACAAACTAGTCACGAGGTGGTGAGAAGCTGGGTTTATTAAGTACCAAATGAGTGGGATCTACTTCACCTGCTTCCTAGGACAACTGTGAGGGTCAACTTTTATATATCGAAACACAATCTACCTGCGCAACCTTTAGCTCCACCTCTGATAAAGTCCTCCCAGCTTCCCCAGAAGGAATGTCATTTCCATAGCTAGGTCTAAGAACCTGCTCTGTTTCATTAATTTCTGGCAGAACTCCTAAATGGAAACTGACTTAGCAATACAGCATGTGTAAGCCAAGGAGGAAGGGTTTCACTGCAAAATTTATAGATCTGCTTAAGATCGACTGTGCCCTGCATTGAAATAAGGAGGATAAAAGGAAACCTGGCAAAAATCTGAAGGGTTCATGTATCAGCATCTCCATCCCAGATTCTTTTGACAATTACAACTTATTCCTGCGTTTGGCTGTTGGTTCAGAACAGCTGTACCCACTCGGCTGACGCTTAGCCTCACCTGGGAGTTCATTACTGCTTTCCAATTCCACAATCATTTTTGTTCTTGCTGCAGCTCAAGGATAGAAGTGCTAATAAGCCCAATGGTCTATGATCGTATAAGATAGTTGCTACTGAATTTCCTCCAAGAATCATTTAATCATCAGATCCCCCCTTGTTAGCCTTAGGTGATGATCTAAGAATTTTTCAAATGAATGTGTCGTAACTTGGTGCTGCTGGATAGCATGAAAAGGATAATCGTTTCAGGGGGAGATATTTTTAAAAGCCAAAAAAAAAGGAAGGATTATTTTCTTTCTTTTTAATTTTTTATTTAAATTCAATTTGGTTAACATACACTGTACTATGAGTTTCAGGGGTAGACTTTAGTGATTCATCAGTTGCGTCTAATACTCAGTGCTCATCACATCACATGCCCCCCCCTTAAGGCCCATCATCCAGTTACCCCATCCCCCCACCCACGTCCCTCCCACAACCCTCGTTTTTTCCCTAGAGTTAGAGAGTCTCTTAAGGTTTGCCTTCCTCTCTGTTTTCATCTTGTTTTATTTTTCCTTCCAAGGGGCTGGGGGCATTATTTCCAGTTTCAGCACACAGTTATCAATCTCACTTATTTTAAAGTCCAAGGAATAGATATGATGTATCTGTCTGTTGCTTCTATCACTGTGAATCTTTATTGTTAGTTTTATAATGTGTGTGGAGTGTCTGCTCTTGGGAATGGGGGTTTCATTGTTTTTAGGAAAAGCCTCAGGATTTGTTCTGGAAGAGCCTGGTGCAATGTCTGCTGCTCGGCTTGGGTGAAGGGTAATCCTTGGCAACCTGTCAGGGATTCCAAGACCACTGGGGTCTGCTGGAGGACCAGAGTTTTTCTGGGGGAATGACTGGTGACAGCGCATAGCAGGTGGTCCGCTCTGCATGGACACCTGGGGCAGCAAGGGAACCTGGCCCAATTCCTCATCCCACAGTATCCTGTCAGCACTTAAGAGTCTTAAGCACAAAACTTTTAACATTTAAGGCAGATTTCCTCCTCATAATCTTTTAAAAGCAATTACTGTGGATGGAAATATTAATACACAGCACCCAAGTTTTTCACATGTAGATCTAATACTGGATTCAAATGACAGGTCATGGGGTGGCTAGAAATGTCTACTCCATGATTTTATGAAACGAAATGATGCCGATTACATTGTGCTCTACCAGACAAAGAGGTGAGAGTGTACCGATAAGACAGTGTAAACTCACCTCTCTTCCTCCTCTCCTTAAGTTCATTTGCTTTGGTTTGTAGATCTCTGAAGGATACCTTGAAATACATTTTGAAAGGACTTTTCTTTGGAGTAATAAAAAAATCAACCTAGTTCTCCATTATTCATAATAATGATTCAAGAGTAACGTGCAACTTTGAAATCCTCAGGTTTCCATCGTCAAGATTCTTTTCTGATTAACTGAGTTCCTTCCCTACTTGCCTAGTAATCACACCTGCCACTGCTCATTGAGTGCCAGGCTTGTGCCAGTTCCCTTACCTAGATTATGTCTGATCCCTACAAAAATCCTGCAGGAGTACCATTACCATTGTTTTCAAGATGGGAAAATTGCATTCTGGGTGGCTAAGTGATGTGCTCAAAGACCCAAAGCTAGTAGAAGTTGGGATTCCAACCAGACCTGTCTCCAGAGTGCAACTCAGTCTGATTCGTCTTTGCCGTTACCCCTGAAAGCCATGAGAGTCATGAATGGCCCCAAAACATGCCCTAGATGGGAGAATGCTAGGCAAGAAAGGCCTTACGTAATTCGGAAACTGAGTAATCACACCCTGAGTATTTCTGTCGAAACCGGAATTGGAGAAGCCAAAAGTGAAACAGAACAAAATGGGGACTTAAGAAGGAAATGAAGAAGAAAAGCCAAAGAAAATGGGGGACAAAAAAAACACGAGTGGTCAAATAAAAGTAAAAAAGGGCATCTGAGTTTCACATGCAAATAGTGAAATAGAAATTGAGAAGGAAGTCCAGGAATTAAAAATCCCTAAGAATGAGTCTGTAGCCAAGGAATAGTTTTCATCTAAAGATACATGTATATTTTTTTTCTTTTTCATGAAAAAGTCAATGGTATTTTTGTGGGCTTACCATAATGCTTTTGCTTCTCATCCTGATAGTATTGGTCATGAACATGATGTAAGTTAGACGTTTTGGGTTGAGACTGAGCACTGCTTACAGTGTTTGCAAGGGTGCAAGCCAGGAGAAGTTCGGGTATGAAGTGCCCTTGAGTCTCAGGACCGAATGCTTTGGCTTTATTTAATCCGTGTGCCTGATGGTGGAACCGTCTTTTCAATTTGCTCTCACATATCTGAGGTTTGACGAGTGGATATCAAGCTTATCGTAGTTGTAAACCAAAATTAAGATCAGTGTCTCCTCCTAATTCAAAATGGATGAATTCTGTCATGCTGTTCTACTTTTGCAACAGTTATTAGACTCTTTCCATTTCCTCAAAAGTATGGTGGCAGTCAGACATTCAACAGTGTTCTTTGCAGTAGAATAGAAATTTTGAATAGAATGACTCCTATTCTGTATGTTAATATATATTCAACTGATATATATTTTTTATTAGGAACAAATAAGCCACTCTGTGTTCTTCTTTGCCATATATATAGATATAGATACAGATATAGATACAGATATCTGTATCTCTCTCTATATATATGGATATCTATATAATATATATAGATCTAAAAACTTTAAGGTCAAATATACACATAAAACATAATTTCCAAAATAAGTCGTTGCCATTCAAAAGTGACATTAAACTTGAATTGCACTGACATGACTTTATATCATTATATTTGAGCCTTCCTGAAAAATTGATTTTACTTACTGGCCATAGGTCTTCTCTTTTCCAACTTCCTTAGAAGATAAAATACTGGTTATAAAAAATGTTGAGCCTTTTTCCTATTTCATTCTAATTAAAGTAACTAACTGTGCTTACCCTTTGATAATTTTATTCCATTGAATTACACCCAGAAAGTACTTCACTTGTTTGCTGTTGTTTATTAAACCTGAAAGTGTAGCGAAGTCTGCTGCACCTTCTGTGAACTCTTGCTTTGAAGAGGATGTACAAGTAAAGGCTGTTGCGAAGAGGGAAAGACACATGTAAACCTTCCCCTTCTTTATCTTCTATCCAGCTACGTCAACATCTACAACCGGGACAAGCCATCTTGTAAAGTGTGCAGAGAAGGAGAAAACTTTCTGTGTGAATGGAGGCGAGTGCTTCATGGTGAAAGACCTTTCAAACCCCTCAAGATACTTGTGCAAGTAAGAAAAGAAATCCTCTGTGTGGCTTATGTCCGTTACCGCTTCTTTCAGATAACTCCACGTCTCATGATGTCTTGTTGCTTCTTTGCCCGATTTTGTTGCATCCTGTTGAATAATGCTGTTTTATTTGTAGAGTGTTTTTGAAAAGTTCACACCATTTGTCATCTCCTTTGTTACATCCGGAACTGTTTTTTTTGCTTTTTTCAGTTTTCTTTGTGCCTTTATATTTATAAAGTTGCTTTCCCCGTGGTTTTCCTCACTGGTACCTAGAAGAGATGTGCAAATATCATAGAGGCCTAGAACTTACAAAACCTCCTTCTCCGTGCAGCGTATGAATGAGGTTGTAAGATTACGTGCCTTTTTACCCCAGTGACCATCTCCAAAATGAAGAGCTAAAAGCAGCAGAAGGGCAGAAGGTTCTTTACCTATGCATCTGTTACACTTGGCATTAGCTTATTGGTTTACAGCTATTCTAAAAATGGAACTTAGGTTGATCTCACTAATAGGGGGGAAAAAAAACCCAGCAAACCTAAATTGCGTGTTTGGAAATGCTTTTAGTGTGTGGACCGTCATTGCATGTAGAAGGCAAGAGTGTTCTTTCCTGCACTACCGTTGTTTGAGATATATTTAGACTGGAGCTCTTTCCAGTGACCTGAAGGAGTTGATGCACCATTAGGAAGGATCACAGTCATTCTTTCTTAACAGGCCAAACGAAACAATGATATTACCACTACATTCAGTATTTAAGCCTTGCAGTTAAAATTAGGTCTTATTAAAACCATGTGTTTATTGTGGCATGCTCTTTAAGGCTTCTCTTCATACTCAAGCTGTGAGTGGGACATGAACGCATATAATGTGACGTGGTTAAAAAAAAAAAAAAAGTCTGACGTCTCACTGAAATGGTGAAAAACACCTATTTATTTTGTGGTTGCCCGATGGCTATGTCTCATTGTTCTAAAGTAGCTGTGATTATCATAAAGGAGGGAAAAAAACATGGTGTCATAAAAACCACCTCCTACTCCAGAACATGAGCTTGTGGTTTACCTGGGGACAAGGAAAGGCAAGTTTGTCAGAGACAGAACTGGGCTAACAGAGCAAATAGCAAAAATGGGGGGGGGGGGGGAATGGGCACAAGAAATGAGAAGGCCATCTCCCCTTTACATCATATAAGTAGTATACAAATATTGATGTGCCAATTCTAAGAAAACCTTTTATTTTTTTTATAAGTTACAGGGACATCATTAAAGTAGTATGTTTTAAATCATAACATCAAACAAAAAGTACCATTTTGGAGAGAATGTTTTGCCACGCCCTGTGCTGTTCTAGACAAGGGCTCTCTGTAAGGTGTCTTGTGGGACCTCAGGTACTAAGTACACATGAAAAAGTACCTCCTGCAACCACTTTTTTGCCCTCAAAAGCATTTTTTAAAGCTCTTTTTATAAGAGCAGATGCAGTTCTAAGAGAAGACAAGTTTTGTTGGGTAGCTGATTCTATCAATGAAGACAGGCAACTTAACAAGAATCACAGGAATAGACATCTAATCTGTTACTAAACACCTCTTTGATAGAGATAGGTTATAACCTTAAACCAAGATAAAACTCACAGGTAAAGGGCCTTTTCAAAATTTCAAAGCAAGATGAAAATGGAAGAGCATGTAGAAAATTATTTCTTCCGGGTCCAGATTATTTCCTGTGACAATGAGAGTATTTATTGGTTTAACAGTAATCCTAGAGATTCACTTTTTGATCACAGGTATATCAAAATTGACATATCTATAGTAAAGAATAGAAGTTGGTCAGTTTTGGTCTTTGGTTCTGCCAGCTTGCTGTGAACACAATACAAACAAACACGGCACCCCCCCCCCATATTTATCATATTGAACTGGGATGAAGAAATTTTATAATCTCTTCCAAGGTTTACTCTGATCAAAATAGAAACAAACAAAAGCTGAGAATTATAATCTGTACATTAGAAGGCTCATTTATCACATGGGGGAAATTTTGTTATTCTGTCCTAATCTTGGGCAAACCACCTAATTATGTTTTAATAAATCTCTTCGGGAAAAAAAAAATGAAATTATAGGTCCGTAAATTCTCCTCTTTTTTAAACAACGGCACCCAGATTATCTATGTCTCATGCGATTACTTCTTGACAAAAGCATCTGAGACTACTATATTTTAATTATAGTAATGAAACACGATCATTTTTCATCATAGCCTTTGCAAAGATTTACAAGCTGCATGAGTGCATATGATAGTTTCTGAATACCTCTAAGGAACCAGTGCAGTGATTTTCCACATATTAATTTCAGCTATATTCTGCAGCCCTCCCACGTCCTACACAAAACATGCAATCACATAAGTGCTGTTCATTTGTTCCATTTTGGTATTGTGCCAACAGCCGTAATTTTTTTCACCCTCCAGTTTTTCATTAAATTTTAAGCCCAATCCAGAAAAAAATACTTGCTATATTTTTAATCTTGAAGTGAAATGTGGGTTATTCATCTAATAAATATTAAAGCAGCAAACCATGAATGAACACTTTCAGCTCTCAAGCTAATTGTCTAGTGGGTTATGCTTGTCTTCCACTTCTCAGCAAATTGACATCATAATTTTATCGGGTTGGGTTGGTGGGGTTTTTTGTGTTTTTTGTTTTTGGGTTTTTTGGTAATTATAATCTCTCAGAAAAGTTTTAAAAAACTTATCACTGGATCTTATTAGAAAATCTTGGATACCTATGATTTTGACGACTGTTTTATTTACCCTTTTGGACCATGTCTTTATTGAAGCATCAAAGAAGGCCAGAACCTTGAGGGAAGAATTTAAATATATTTAACATCCAGAATATTTCAGGCCTTTTTTATTGAATGAAAGTGGTTTTTTTTTTTTAATCCTTGTATTAAAACCATCTTTAACATTAAAAAAAAAAATCACTACTCAGAATTAAAACAAATAATAGACCATGTCTTTTGATGGTATACTGTTCATTGGACCACATGAATAGAGACAGAAAACATTAAAAAAATGCTGCATTGGCTCATCATGGTCCTGTTACAAAGCCAGTTCATAGTTTCCATATGGTCCATCTGTAAAAGCAGAACATTTTGCTGAAGCATGAGCTACATCGTTCAAAATCAACTTTATCCCATGACTCAGAAACACCACAAGCATGAAAGTTTCCAAGTCTCTCTGGTCACTAATCCACTGTTGTCTTCTTGGGAGTTGAAGCAGAAGACTGTACAGCAGATCTCTTTTGTCTCTCCACTTAGAACAAGGTGTTCCAAATGGATTAACCAAGTAACAGTTAAACACTTCTCTGAGGAGAGGTTTGCTGGTTATTTGGGACATCCGCCTGGGGACTGTATGGGAATTTCAGCAGTGGTTCTCATCTTTTATATTGCTCTTCTCTCCATAGTAATTTAAATTTATCCTGGGGAAAAAATAGTTACTATTCCAGATCACATAAAGACAGGAGGAGAATCATTCCATCTTTCACCATTTGATGCCCTGTGTGATCGCATGATTCAAAGAAACAAGACAATTTGAAATAATGTCCAGATTTTCCTTTTTGCTTTTCCCCTTGTTCTTGTATATCAATTCTTCTGAATAGTTTCAGTAGAGAACTATTTTGGAAGATGTTGATGTGATTTTTTTTTTTAAGATTTTATTTATTTATTTGACAGAGATCACAAGTAGGCAGAGAGGCAGGCAGAGAGAGGGGGGGAGGCAGGCTCCTTGCCAAGCAGCGAGTCCAACATGGGGCTCAATCCCAGGACCCTGGGATCATGACCTGAGCCGAAGGCAGAGGCTTTAACCCACTGAGCCACCCAGGTGCCTCACGAAGGCAGAGGCTTTAACCCACTGAGCCACCCAGGTGCCCCGATGTGATTTTTTTTTTATTTTTTTTTAATCTAAAAATGATTTTATACCAGACCATATTTATAAACCCATTATGTTGTCCCATGGACAAATGTGGCTTTCCCATGAGGGGATTAGAGTCTTAACCACCAATTTTGGTGACTAGTCTTGAGCCCTTTCACTTAGCTCTCTGGATGATGTCTTGATGCACAGTATAGAGTTAATATGTTCTCCAAATTTCTTCCCAGGGAGTCCATGAAATTAAATGAATTCATTTCTGCTAAAGTATTTCTAACTCTGGGAAGCAAGATTTTTTTTCCCTATAATAAAAAGTAAATGGTAGTATTACATTTTCTCTGTAGACGTTAGATAAATCCATACACCTGTCTTAACAGACTATGGTAGCATGTTTAAAAAAAAACTATTTCTTCATTTTACTTATCATTAACAGTTTTACTTGGTTTGGTAGGGCTGCCAGGTAGGTACCTTTATAACTTTGCATTTGACAGATCATTTCATATCTCTGACCATTATCTTCCTTATAAGCAAAAATAAAAAACAGAAACAAACACAAAACTTGGGAAGATGGGAGTTGCCTTTAAACGTGAGCTTATGATTTTATATCATTTTTATGAAGCTGTGTAGTATATATAAGGGCCTATAAAAATACACATAACTGGAGGAGATAAAGTCACAACAAATATGTTATAATAAACTCAATAAATGAAACCGTAAACATTTGTTTATAGAACAACTATTTCTTTTTTTTTTTTTTAAGATTTTATTTATTTATTTGACAGGCAGCGATCACAAGTACGTGGAGAGGCAGGCAGAGAGAGAGGAGGAAGCAGGCTCTCTGCTGAGCAGAGAGCCCGATGCGGGGCTCGATCCCAGGACCCTGGGATCATGACCCAAGCCAAAGACAGAGGCTTTAACTCACTGAGCCACCCAGGCGCCCCTAGAACAACTATTTCTATGTCAGGCATTTTTTAAAACACAGAGAAAATGGAAGGCATGGTCTCTGGTCCCTGGGAAGTTAGTGTGTTTAGAAAAATGAAGTAGCTAAAATAGTAAACCAATTAGAAAGATTATATCCCAAGGGGTGCAAGGCTGATTATTATGGTAATGAAAATTAAAAGAAGGAAAAGAAAAGACGGGAATGACTTGAAGAAGATTCTGTAAACATAGCTATCACTTACGGAGGCTTTTCCATATACCAGGCATGTACTGAGGCTACAGCAAGCTTTTCTGCAAGACGCAGTAACTTGCATAGCTAGACCAGCAGTTGTATTCTGGGACGCAGAACAGATACAAAAACAAAACAAAACAAAAGAAACCAACTTAGACAGAAGGACCAATGTATGAGCTCCAAAGGCCAGGCAGATGACCTTGGACACGGTGGGAGCTAGTAGGGAGTATTCGTAACTTCTGGAGCAGGAGACTGACACAATAAACATGGAGCAGAGGTTTAGGGAAGACAGACTTCCATACAGGCCAGAGAAATTTAGGAACGAGATAAAGTGGGGCGAGAAAATCAGAGACACTAGCTAAGGTTAAAGTTTTATAAAACCCTGGCATAAAAATGACAATGATGATATTTATAACACTTTTTAATAGCTGGATTAGCACAATTAAACAAGGGGATGGTGGCTCAAATTCCTGGTTGTGCCCTGTGGCCTCATTACCATGGCTGTAGAGGGAGAAATTTGGAATAGATAAAAGGAATATATATATATATATATTCCTTTTTTTTTAAGATTTTATTTATTTATTTGAGAGAGAGACAGTGAGAGAGAGCATGAGCAAGGAGAAAGTCAGAGGGAGAAGCAGACTCCCCGTGGAGCTGGGAGCCCTATGCGGGACTCGATCCCGGGACTCCAGGATCATGACCTGAGCCGAAGGCAGTTGTCCAACCAACCGAGTCACCCAGGGGTCCCTGTATTCCTTCTTTATATATATATGGCCCTATATATGTATATAATATATATAAAAAATAGTAACTACTTTTTCCCAGGACAAATTTAAATTACCATGGAGAGAATATATATATATATATAGAGAGAGAGAGAGAGAGAGAGAGTCAGAGCCTCAAGTCCATAAAAAGACTGCTGTTACTCTTACTCCCGCCCTGAAAGAGTTCATTCTTCCCAATGGGTGTGACACTTGCCTGTAGCACTTCTCTGTTCTTCAAAGTTGTAACGTTTAACTGATGGAGAAGCATTCGTGAGGCAGAGTGGGCGCAACTCTGGAGGCTTAGATGTACTCCCGAGAGGACCACATCTTCTCTTCCTTCCTTGTCTCTCCTGCGTTGAGACTCCTGCCTTGTGCTTACTAGGTCATTATTAACTCATTGTGACTTTCACTAAGGCATCTTGAAGGAAATTCTCTTGTTTTTATTTCTAACAATTTCAGTGAACTTTTGCCTAAAATCAGGTGCACGGATGAGGTGATCTTAAGAGTTTGCTTCCTTCTTTCTCCTAAAATCAGCTAGGCGGCCATATATTTATGAATCTCCTTCTATGAGGCAGGCTGTTTGCTCGCACTTAACCTCAATCCTGAACAAAAGCCATGCTGGGCTCTGCCCTCATGGAGTGTGCAGGCTATGGAGAGTAGCAAACATATTTCAAGTAATTAATTTAGTTACAAATGGTGGTGTGCCGAGTGCTGTGATGGATGTTTAGGAAGGTGAGGGAATGTCTCCTGGGGGATCCCGACTAGTCAGAGGTGGTGTCTCTTGGCAGGGGGGGGTGGGGGGGGAAGAATCCACAGCCCTTGCCTTGAGAAGCCAATAGCTGATTTAAAACACAACACAACTTTGAAATGTTCCTATTGGATTATTTCAGTAAAAAGCGAACATTTAGCTGTTTCGCCATAAAACAAGGCTGGCGGAGTAGATAGAACTGTCAAGTTCTGAGTCTCTGGACTATTGGACGTGACGGGGGGAGGAGGACATCCTCCAGGGAGGAAGGCCAGACCACAAAGCAGCGCTCAGTATGTCCTCGAGTCCCAGGGACATGGAGATGTATGGGATGCAGAGTGATCCCATATCTGATGAAACTGTTTGAACCCAGACTCACCGAGATACATCATGTCGAGTAAACAATGGCTAGAGCTTGAGTCTACAGATGAGCATTTCAGAACAAGCTGTACAAACAGAGCTCTGGGAAGGGCACCAAGGTTCAGACAGGACGGGCTAATTCATAAACACTGCCACCCTCATTATTGGGGTTGTATGTCTTAGACATTACGAAACAACACCAGAGATCCCGGACAACTCAGATTTTTTGTTTTCCTCAATCTACGCATGAATCCAGCATGGCCAGTCTCTATACACCACGATCTCCTGGCTTGAGAACGAGTCCATGGGTCATAATAAAAACAGGAAAAGTGGTGATGCGTGCTCGCTGAACAGTATCGGGGAGGTGTACAGGGTTGGATCTGAAGGAAATGTTACTGAAACATTTTATATTTAATATTTTCTTTAATGACCTTGAAGAAGGCCTTCCCTTGAGGAAATAAATATCTTTTGCAGATGATGCCGTAAAGAACACTGAAACACAAATTAGAAAAGCATGTACAAACCTCAAGAAATTGCACTTAGAGGCAGATAACAGAATGAGGTTCATCGCGGGGGAAGCACAGACTAATAGTAACAATACGTTTGGGAAAGAGGGATCTACAGCGCAGATAGTCAAGCCCTGAGTGGGCGAGGTCTAGCCAGAATGCTGCGCCGGGGAAGGGGGTGAGAAAATTCAGCACTTGCAATGCGATACTGTAGAAAAACAGACCATCACTATTTAAGCCAGTGTAGACACTGCCAACTCCGAGCTTACACAGAATGAGAGCAAAAGGCCCTCCCCATCTAACACTTAAACTCATTGAGATTCCTTAAGATGAATCTGTTGGCATTTCCATCAGTTGATATTTGTAAGCATTACACACCAAAGAAATTATCTCAGAGGTTATACAATATGAAGGAAATACCACAACTAGTATCAAGGTAGAGCGAAAACACAACAGGCACTTTGCTTTTTGAGGCAAGGTATTTTTTTTTTAAACTCTCAGGATATCTCATTGTAGGATGATGACCAGGAGGGAGGAGGTGAGAGAGAAAGACCCCGTTTCCCTTTTCCTGCCCAATTTGGGAGGGCCTGATGAAAATTCATGAAACCAAGAAATAAAGGGTGTCTAAAGATGGTTTAAAAATGGACCATAAATTTATAAAACAGCTTATAAAATTAGCCAGTGGTAAATAACTAGAAGTTTCTTGGGGATCTATAGGTATCTGAATATGTCCAGCCGCTCCACCAATAAATGGGAAATCATATTCAATCCGAACATCAAAACTTTACCAAGCACTAAATCAATTCTCAAAATACATGCATGTATGATTGATTACACCTTAAGCATATCAGGACAGTCACCAAGTATTAAGGTTATTGTTAAAAAGTTTTTGTTTTATCAATACTATGTTCAAGGCTTGCTTACTAGATGGCACTACATTATCGAAGCCTAGGTAAACTGGCATTTCAGTAAAAAGATTTCATTTTGAAGGAATACCATTATTCAAGAGTTATAGAGTCTTTTCCAAATTCCAAACACAATGTTAAAGGTTTCTATTTAAGGGAGTGAGTCTGTGAGGGGGGCGTTGGGAGCTGCTATTAAAAATAATTATTTAGGAGTCAATAAAGGAGAGTCATCAGTCATGAACTATAAGAACAAAAGCCAGATGTTCAATATTGACCTGCACTTGGCAAATCAGTTGACTATATGAAAGTCTCTTTGATATAGTTCTTTTTTTTAGGCTTTTATTTATTTATTTGACAGACAGAGATCACAAGTAGGCAGAGAGACAGGCAGAGAGAGAGGGAAGCAGGCTCCCAGCTGAGCAGAGAAGCCGATTCGGGACTTGATCCCAGGACCCTGGGATCATGACCTGAGCAGAAGGCAGAGGCTCAACCCACTGAGCCACCCAGGCACCCCTGATAACAGTTCTTTATTGGATACTGCATTCTGATACTATCTTAGGATTGGTTTAACAAACATTTTATGAGAGCTTTTGACAAGGTAGGCACTGTTAAAATTAAATACAGAATGATCAAGATATGGCCACTGTCCTCGCCACAGAGAATCCCAACCCAAACAGGCAAGGACAGCGAAAGAGATTGGGACAGGGTGCAGCACATTCAGGGTGTGGAAGCAGGAGATGGGGAAATGGAGGTCAGGCAGGGTCAGTTGGAAGAGGTGATACTTAAGTTCAGACAAAACTGTGGATTTTCATCTCCTTAAGCTCAAGTGTGGAATAAAAATTGTCATTTTAAGAGCAAATACTAAAACAAAAAAATAAAAATAATATTCATCTTCTACTCTGATCAATGAAACAAATGGTTTTGGGTAGATACATTTATTTGTACATATTTGAGGCTACGATAGAGGCTTGATTATTATTCAGACAGATTCTTCTAAGAAATAAAATTCTTGGAATTTGCCCGGACTCGTGCCAAAGCATATTGTTCACAATCAGATTAAATTTACCATACTCTTATGTCCAAAGAGAGTGATCCGTCAGATGTGTCATGTAGAATGCTAATTTAGAAATATGTCAGAAGCCAGTCTTTCAGAAGGAATTCCGCAGAAGTTAATCAGAGCTTAGAGATCAGATGAGCTTCCATTTCCATCTGCTTTCTCTTACACGTGGCTGCAGACCGCAGGTTGCTTACAAAGAAACTCAGTCTATGCTTCTATCATTTTGATTTGGCAACAACTCCAGATGCCCCCAAGAAGCACTGGGTGTGGTGCATAAACCATGAATTTAGGAACAATGAAAAAAATTTTTTAAAAAAGTTCCATAATGACTGTTGCTGGACATTGGAATTGCTTTAGGAATGGGTATTTGCAATTCATTTTCCCTTCATGAAGGTCTTAAAAATCCATCCTATCAAAATTGTTTTTTAAAAGTCCTGGAGTCCTCTCCCACGCGTAGCACATTCTGAACAAAGGCCGTCAGAGTTTTTCTACAAGGATTCCCGGTGTTAGGATGAGCATTGATTCCTGGAACCTTGGTGGTGAAAGGAGCCTTTGATAAATCACTTAGTTAAGTCCCTTCATTTTATCACTGAGGAACACTGAGGCCTGATGAAGTCAAAGGGATTGCCCGCAACCAAGCAGCAAGATAGTTAACTGTGGTGACAGGATAGAAGGAACCCCGTCTCCATCTTCCAAGGTCAGGGTCCCTGACACCTTGAACTTGAAGGTACATAGAGATCTCTTAGGAATCTTATTAAAATGCAGATTCTTATTCAGTAGTTATGAACAGGGGGCCCAAGATTCTGCATTTGTATTAATAAGATGCCAGGAGATGCTGACACTATTGGTCCATGAACCACACTTTGAATAATAATAAGGCTTTACCCTAAAAAAATTTATTGGAGTGAAGGCAAACATTTGCATAAGGATCGTTTCGGTTCAGATACGACTGGCATCAAAAAAGAGTCCAAAAAACATTGGCAAACCTTCAGCAAGTCTGGTGTAACTATACCAAAGAGTCTATGTCATCTTATGATGGAGATAAACCACCATGCCATAATGCCAGTTTCCTAGGAAACGTCATTTTAGAAGTTCAGACTAATGAGAAAATTGTCTGGGTAAGATTTTTTGATCTGCTTCACCTAGTTGTTCTGTGCCTTCTCACCTCTAAACTGGCATCCAAGATGCATAAATGACAATTTTCTAATAAATGCATTCCTTAAGGGACTTACCATTCTTCAGCTATGTTAATTTCATGATCCTTGAATCAGTGCACTTCTTACCTCACTCAATGGTTCTTCCCCACATCGCCTGCCACACACACAGTGTTCACATGTCTTCTACCATGTTCATTGTATGGAACGAGTGGATTATTGTGTGATCATCATGAGAATTCTAATTTTTATCAAGAATGCAAACAGGTAAGATGAAATGGTCATTACGGAATATATCCTTAATTCTGGATTACCCCCTTACAATAGGGTATGCCCAGGTGGATTTGTAGCCCTGGTTTAGAAACAAATACACAAACAAAACCCTGTATATTTCAGAAGTCATTATGTGAAATAAGTTCTATGGGAAACAGGTTTCCATGTATTTTTCTCATATATCTGTGAAGAAATTCTTACTGAAGCATTTAAATAATAAAAGATCATGGATGGAACCGTGGAAGTCCTTACCAAAACCAGCGTTTTAACAAGGTGTAGGAGTCAGTGCCCAGGGGCAAATAAGGAAATGCAAAAAAGGAAGGTGACTTAGTGGCCCACGCCTTGCCGGCCCTGCTCGACTTTTCAGCCTCCCTCAAGTTCAATTTCAGTCAGCTGTCCTTAGGAAGACCGAAGCAAACCACAACCAAAATATGTGCCCCAGAGTTGTCATGAAACATGGTTTTAAAAAATGTGTTCTTTTCCTTTCCTTTATGTTGTTCAGTCACCAGGTCACTGTAGGAATCTCCATATTCCCTAGGAGGAAAATTGCCAGTCTGAAAATTCAGTGTCTGTAGCGTTCTGTTGCTTATCACATTTTTGCCCTCTAGGTGCCAACCTGGATTCACTGGAGCAAGATGTACTGAGAATGTGCCCATGAAAGTCCAAAACCAAGAAAGTATGTTAAAATAATCTGAAATTTGCTCTCTCCCCCAAACTACAGCAACAATTACTACCACTTGGTGGTTTTACAGTTCAGTGGTAACTGATTCCTTTTGTCCTAACAATGGTTTAAGCACTCGGGGCGTAAACTCCTTCAGCACAAGCTCGTTTGACTCTCTCCCAGCGTGGACTCCAAAGACCATCGAGGTAAATGACAACCAACATGGCCAGCAAGGCTGGCAACCATGACAGGCAGGCAAAAAAAAAAAAAAAAAAAAAAAAAAGTTTCCTTCCAACACCTTTGACCAAAGCCCTCAGATGGAAAACAGACTCAAAGAAAACCTCCGAGTTCATAGTAGGTGAGTCCCTTTGAAAGAAAACTGACCCTTAAGATGCCGCCATCTTTTCGCCCTACAGACCCGAGGACCGCAGTTTGTCCCAGTCTTGAGTCCTTTGGAGGAAATGCCAGAGTCTGGAAACCATGGTTAGGACAAAGACTCAGTTCCTGAGGGTGAACTCACCAAGTTCAGTCAAATGACACTGAAGGAGCTTCTTTCTAGCGTGTATTCACCTCTTCTCTTTTTCTCTGTTTTTTCTACCATTGTTTTTTGTTTCTTCTCTCAGGTGCCCAAATGAGTTTACTGGTGATCGCTGCCAAAACTACGTAATGGCCAGCTTCTACAGTACGTCCACTCCCTTTCTGTCTCTGCCTGAGTAGGAGCATGATCAGTCGGTGCCGCTTTCTTGTTGCTGCATCTCCCCTCAGATCTCACCTAGAACTAGATGCGTTTTACCAGGTCTAACCTTGACTTGCCTCTGCCTGTCGCATGAGAACATTAACACAAGCGATTGTATTACTTCCTCTGTTCGTCACTAGTTGGCTCTGAGATACTAATAGGTGTGTGAGGCTCCGGATGCTTCTGAAATTGAAACTGAATAATGTGATCCAAGACGATAGTCATTATCCCACAGTGCAATCACAATAAAGGCATTTAAAAGTCTCACTTTTATTGGTAAAATAAAATCATTCCGCTAAACAGTCCATCTTCTTTATAAAAAACAGCAATGTCCTGAAAAGGATGCTGCTAAGCTGTAATCAGTATGCACTTGAAATGATGGTAAGTTAACTTTGGCTCAGAATGTGTTATTTATAACAAATAAACATACTAAAAAGAGTTCAGATGTTTCTCTTCATTAACAGTTTGCATTTAGGTGTTAAAAAAGGCACTGCGTAGGAAAATTACAAACAAACATGGCACAGCAAATGAGATAGCCTGGCTTCTCCTTATGTTGCTTAGGAAACAGGTGATTCAGGACTAGTTTAAACAATCATTTATGTTAGCATTCCTTTATGCTAGTGTCAGTGATAATTTTAGGAACAAACAGGTTTTGTAAAAATATTATTGACTTTGAAATATAGTACTTTACCTCTAGATAGATATTTTTAAATGCAGAACTGGGACATTTTGATGGGTCTCAGTGGCTTCATGAGCTTTTGAACATTCCTAAATGACCCAATTCACATGTATGTAATTTGCATCGATAACTAAATTATGTAATTTGTCCTGCTGTTGTGAACTGGGCTATTGCTTTTCTTTCTGGAGCTTTTGGGAGGATTATATTTAAGGTGGAGTCCATGTAGTTATCCTTTGAGATCAGAGATCGACAATTCTTTTTTCCTGTGAAAGATCAGATAGTGAAGACTTCAGGTTTTGCAGGTGATAACATCACCCGCACAAACCACTAATTCTGCCAGCTCAGCACAAAAGCCCCTGGAGACAGCGTGTGAACTGATGAGCATAGCTGTGCACTATTAAAACTTTATTTACACAACTAATGAATCATTGAACATGGCATCAGAAACTAACTATGTACTATACAGTGGCTAAATTGAACTTAATAAAATAAAATAAAACTTCATTTACAAAAGGAGGCAGTGGGCTGGATTTATCAACCCCTGATTTGGATTGTCAGTTGCTGAACCTGAAAAATATTTCACATGGCTTATCGGTATAAAGTCATGTAACACAAGAAACAGTGATTTGAGCAAGTCATTGGGGGACCTTAAAAGAATCAGATTTCCCTTTACTTGCATGCATGCAAAGAGTAAGATTCTGCTCCTCCTGTTAACACTCATGGAAGAATAAATTTCATGGAAAAATTAATTTCCTATACGAATGGGGAGATCACATCCATAATATTCAATCGTTTATTTAGAGAAGTGGTGCTTTCTGTGTATTTACATAGGCAGCATTCGAAGGCTATGTCCTAGGCACCTTTCTGTTTGGAAAAATTAGTAAATTGGCATTTGCTGAATTTTCAAACACAGTCTTCCCTTTATCCACAAGTCTTTAAATAATACACATTTAGTGGACAGGATTTTTCTCCCCATAGCTATAGATTAATCTTCTTAAAGGTAGGTAAGATGCAAAGTACAAACAGAAGTAATAGAATTTTACTCATTATAGTAGAGCAGTAGAAATCAGTTTGTATTCAAGTACCACAGATTTAGCAGATTACGTGCCTGTGTAAGTAACAACAGCATCGTATTTTAGAATTTTGTGAAAATTCCGAACGTTTGTATTACACTTAAATTTTTGGTGTTATGTAGAGTTCTATTGTGCCCTGGAGGCTGTGTTAGGCCCCTATCTAGAGAGAAGCATTTTTTAAAAAATGAAGCTATTTCCCCAAATAATGATGCAGTTTAGGTCCGGCAGTAGTAACCAGAGAAAATGTTTTCAACTTCTATTTTAGATCAATTTTTCCTAAGATATTTCCAAATAGCCACTATCCAATCAGAGTGTGATTCCTTAAATAAATTCTTCAGTAAGCTTTCGATCGCACTGCTGGAAGATATCCAGGAAGGCAGCGTTCCTATTTACCCAGAGGTAACAAAGATTGATAGGAAGCACATTTCTGAACAGAAGCTGTAAATGGCCAGGCATCGATGCCAACTCAGAGCTAGAAATTCAAGAAACACCTTTCAGAAATTGCTTTCCAAAATTGTCTTGCCCAAAGTTAATTTCCTAACCCCAATGCCTTAAGTTCTCAATGCAATGCAATGCAAATCCCTATAGAGAAGGCAGGAAAATAAATTGTGCTGCTTTAAGAACTCTGTGTTCAAGTAGCAATGTAAAGTGCATGATGAATAAAAAATGTCACCACAGTGGTAACGATTAAAAACTTAATTGTGTTCAGAATGTCTGAAACACATATATAAATTTTAAAAGAAAAGCTGCTTTTTTTAAAAAGAAAAGCTGCGGAGAGAAACATTTTTTTCAACTTTACCAAACTACATTTTCCAATCGAAGTATGGCATCCTAAAAAAGGTACACTTTTTAAAATGCTTATTAATGCATAACTTACATTATTAGGATTTGATGCAGTTTTCCTGGCCAGAGTATCCTGTGGGCATTTATCGATTTGTAAAAACGGGTTTAAAGTATGAAAGGAAAGAACAAATATATATTTTATAGGGCTTTCTTGAAGGCAGCCATTTGCCTCGAAATAAAACATATTTGGAATACTTTCTAGGAAAATGTTGTCAAGGTTAGTCAGCTTCAAATTTGACCTATCTTGACACAGAATTCCTTCTTTAAAGGAATGTGTTCATCACTGTGGGGTATGTTGGGGGGGAGTACGGACAGTTCATAACAGATTTATAGACTTATTGGACAGAATAAAAAAGCATTCACAGCTTTAGTAGAGGTAGTATGGGGCAAGTATGCATAACTAAAATATAATAGGAAGTAGTTATCAAATAGCCCAAATTACAGAATATTCTTAAAGTCTACAATTTTAGAACTTACAAGCATATTCTTGGAATGAGTAAACCAAACAGATATCCTTGAACGTAATTTTGAATCAGAGGTTCCTAGTGCATAAATGACTTGTGTTGATTTCTAGATGCTCTGAAGCTATTCATTTACTTATCCAACATGTGTATCTTGCTGACAGTAGAATAAAGAAAGGCACAATCCATGACAAACTGTCACAAAGCCCAGCTGAGTGTTAGTGAGACTTTATTGCGTTTGTGTCGGAGAGTGTGCTCATGTGCACGGGGAAACTTGGGAGCGAAGAGAGTCTCCTATTACATTTCAAAAGGTTCAGTGGCAATACGGATTTGTATATGTGGGGGAAAATGTACCTACATTTGTAAAGGTAAGTCAAAAACTCAAAGTCAGATAGTAAATTGGTCCCATTTAGCACTGGCCTTGACAGACCTCCTTAAGAAGTCTCAGGGCTGCAGCGAGTCAGGACTCTACCTATGTCTTTGATATTATTTGCATAAGGAGGCCCAAGATATTAAAGAGTAAAATCCTGAATGTCATCATATTTTAACAGAAACCACAAAATGCACACACAGATAAATTTTGGTTTAGAAAAAGGTGTCTTACTGTTCTTTTCTCTGATGCAATTGAGAATTTAAATTAGCCTACGGGTTAATCAGTTCTCTTCAAACAATTATAAATTCCTAAAGCAAAGGATTAGTGAGTCCATATTTCTTAGTTTGTGCAGACTCTTAGATTTAAATTAATTTTTTAGATTGCTTACTGCACAGCAGGAAATCACATGTAGAAAAGGAAACAATTGTTTACAGTAACCTTTGTGGTTTTGAATTATTAATTTAATTTGAAAAATGTAGTGGCTAGACAGAAGTGCAATAGGAAGCGTATGATACATAATGAGCCTAAGACAACATTAGATTAAATAGAACAGATAGAAAGTAATAACCTTTTCAAAAAGTAAAATTATTTGTGTATCCCGCTTTTCTTGACTCACCATGAAAGGAATGTAGCCACCAATAGCAAGAATAAATTAGAGCAGTATCTGCTCCACATTGAGAATGACTGATGCATGTTTCCTCTGCTTGTTTCCTTGTTAGGGCTTGTGGCCAGAAGAGATTCCAATTTTAAGTACCAATTTCCCTTTGAATTATTTGAAATTGGAGCTGCCTGATACGAGTGACTTCCCATGAAATGAAATTATAGTTAGGCTCACAGACTTACCTATAAAACTGTAAATGCAGTAATATGTATGCATGGGCATGCTACTAATTTTATTGAAGACTTAACCAAGCTTTCTACGCAACTAATATAGATCATTAGCAGTGTTCATGTAGGCATGGAATAATGATTCTCTGGAAAAAGTTTCTGTCGATCTCTCTTGATTTTAACCCTTAAATTATTACTGACCGGTAGGAGGAAAAGGCATAAGATGGAAGGGATTCTAGGGAGAAAAACTGAGTCACATCTTCAAGGAAATGTGTAAGGAAATTTATTATCACTTCCTTGGAAAATGAATTCTTGTACTTGATGTCCCCAAAGTTTATATAAAGGGAGCAGAGGGTCGGGGAGGCTGCCACTTTGTCAAAATGAGTGTCGCACAGAAACAAGTGAAGTTTATTTGGATTGGAATAAATTGTGATTTTACTGTGAACCTTGTGCAACCGATTTAATCCTAAATCCTCTGGCTTTTACTTTATGAAAAGTTTAGGTTATTTGCCTGAGTACCCTTGACCCAGGGCAGACTGAACTATTCTGTATTATTGTTACTTGATGTACTCTTTGATTTCTTTTTTAATCTGGAAGCTTCATTTCCTTAAGAGGTGGAAAGTTTTCAAAGTCTAAATTCTTGGGTATACCCCAGAAGCTTTCAGAGTTTTCCTGGCCATTAATTAGTTAAAAATAAACTTCCATGCAATTAAGTGGCCCAAGGTAGATCTCCAGATAGGGCGGTTTTCTGAGCTCTTAACCCTTTCGCTGTTGGCCGCCATATTTCCTGGCTCCTTTATTCCACCGTGTCTCCCTGTGACACGTGTGAGGATCCTAAGATTTTGTCAGTGAGAAGTTAATTGGTCCAGAGTCACTGCACAGATCAATGGCAGAGGCAGGATCTAGAACCGGGACAAACCAGCACCCTTGGATTTTCTGCTCTGTACTTGAAGTGATTTGTCCATGCCCAAACTGATGTTTCTGTACAAGAACTACCCCCTCAACTGCATGTCTTCCAACTCAAGAGGTGCCGTGTCCTATTTTTTGGACCACCGTGGTATCTCTGCAGTCAGGGATTGAGACCCTGAATCTCCGTTTTCATTCCGCCCTTCCTTTCCACATGCCTCTCCACCACATGCGGGCAAGCAAGGAATCCTAACGGGTCCCACCTGATGAAACTCATTCACAATTTTTTCCTTCAAGAATGGAAATTATCATTTCTGGAGGTTTTAGGGGTTTATTTTTAATTGTCTCATGTTCCCCATTTCTTCACTGGAGGCTGTAGGTTCTGCTAGTCCTGACATCCGAGAGCCTCCAGGGACACATCTGCCAGGACTGTGGGCTGTGAGCTTGCGCCTTTGAGCCCCCTCCGGGGCAGCCCTGCAACGCCTCTGAGCCATGTGCCCTCATCGGTGCGGCGGAGCTCGGCACTGTGGAGTGCCCACTGAATTGGTTGCTATTTGAGGGAGTCCTACATTGACATTAACTAAGGACCTCAAGAATTGGATCCTTCCTGCAGCCTCCTCTTTTTTTTTTTTTTTTTTTTTTTTTTAACTCTTTGGAAAAATGAGGCATTGAGGGTTTTCCAATGCCACAGAGGAGTTACTGGGAAAATCTGGAAGCCAGATCTGTGCCCCAATCCCAATTCCCTCTCTGGCTTTTTGGGCAGAAGCGTTTGTTGCTTTCTGTGAATGAAACATTATGTAAGTGGTGGAGAAAGTGAAAGGTTAGGAGCAGAAAAGGAGATGGGGGTTTTTTATTTGTTTTCGTTTTGGGGTTTTTGTTTTGTTTTGTTTTTTTGTTTTTGTTTTTTATAACCAAACAACAGGAAATGTGTAGAGCATGACTGTCCAAACTTGGAAAACTGTGAATCCAACACAATAAAAATTTCAGACCAAATTCCGATACTCTTGGCTTCTACTCCTGGCTCTGCCACCGTGTGCCTTTGGGTTAAAAAACAAAATCACCTCCCTGGCACTTTGCTTCTGCCTTTTCAAGAGAGGAATGAAATAATACCGAATGCCTTTTTAAATTTTTCATTAGAAATACTGTATTTCTGTTCCCAGAGGATTAAGTACCATAGAGGATAGTTCAGCTGTACAACTTCTCCCTCAGTAAGGTCTTTTAAGGGTTAATAAAGACAGGGTGTGCTGGTATTTGCACACCTCTTTAAAAAGAGAAGTTCCCTATGTGGACTCACGGAGGCGTACCTGAGCACTGCTTCCTTAACCACCCACCATTTGTCCTGTTCAATGTGCACGCCCAGAGAGCCGTTAATAGTCATGTGTAATGTGTTTTGGAGTGCAGTGTATTGCTCTTTTCTGAAACTTTTTTCCCTTTCTTTCTTTTTTTTTGTCAACTTTCTGCATTGGCAGAGCATCTTGGGATTGAATTTATGGGTATGAACCAATCATCATTCCTTTTAGCCTGCAGAATTTAGAACCTATGAGCTGAAATCTTTTCCCCTCCTATTCTTACCTTCCAGTTCCTAACTAATTTCCTTTTCCTTCAGAAGGGATCATACAGCTATAACAATGATTTCTCTGCTTCCAATCTATGATTAGTTTACCGAAATGTCACTGAGTGCAGCAGTTTCTAGATTCCCACACTCCACTTAGAGTTTAAAAATCACATCACCTGCTGCAAAGTCACATATAGCCACGTTCCTTGACCCTCTGATTGGATCTGACCAGGCTGTTATTTCAGAGCGGGCGGGTGGGTTGGGGGGGCAGGGGATGGGGGGGTAAGTCCGAGAGGTACATAAGGCTATGGGAGGAACCAAACCAGGCCTGAGAGAACAAAAGAAGCTCTAAATGCATCAGCTTACAAACACACCACATCTTAGGCAGATGAGAACATGACATACACTGTAAAAAATCACCCACTTGATACAGTAACATAGAAAGCCCTTATATTGCAACATGATATTGTATCCACAGACTCTGATTTTCTGGGGAGATCCAGGCCCTCCTCTAGTCAACTTCATTATCTTAGGAGCAAGGAAATAGAAAACAGAAAAAAAAAAATACACCCAGTGCTATTTTAGGTGGAAATTCTAGTGCTAATGGAATTAACCTTGAGTCGCTTAGATTATCTAGACCAGTAATCAAAGAGAAATGTTCACACTGTAAACATTAAATAGTATCTCTTAGGAGCCTATAAATCTGGGGCATAGTCCCTTTGAAGGCCTTTGTCCTAAATAATTGGGAGACAGGGCCAGTCTTGGGAGTAGAGGGAAGCCATTCTGTCATCCCAGAGGCTCCCTGACCACCTCCTGCAGTGCTGGAATGTCAACAAAGCGATGTCCTGATTAGCAGCTGGTGTCATGACGTCATGCAATGAGGGTGCCCTGCAGCATAGCTGCTACTCTCTTTGGATGAGAGCATCACAGTCCATACCTAATCTACGTTCCATAATTTCTGTAAAATAAGGCTGTTTTAAGTTCTGTCTGTGACAGGGATAGAAACTCAACCAATTGCCCATCCCCCCCCAAAAAAAAACTTTGAAGAGAAACAATTCATTTGTTGAGAAAGCCCCCGCTTACATGTGAGTGATCCTTTGCACATCGGAGAACATCTTGCAAGAGTGAGAAGCAGGAGAGTTCCCACCAACGCCACTCAGGTGGCAGGTTATCTACTTGACGAGAGGGATCTGCTAAGATCACCTCCCTCAGGATAAAAATTGTCCCACTACTAAAAAGGCTTACCTGCCTTTCCTGCAGGGAGGAATAAAATCTACCATCACCTCCTTCTTTTCCTTAATAGCATCTCTCCCATTTTAATCACTTTAGGGTCTAACTAGAATTTAATATTTCTATTCCCAGACAATGAGGTAGGGCAATGGGTAGTTCAGATATAGGACTTCCTCAGCGTGATCTGAAGGGTTAGGAAAGATACATGGTGCTGGCACCGGCGTACCTCTTAAAGGCGCACAGTCCAGAGACTTCATAGTCCCACGACAGCCAGTGTACTAAGCCAGAACGTTCCCCTTAAGGAAAATCAGACCTTAAAGGTCAATTAACACTGAGAAAGACAAGGCTTCTGTCTCTTAGCCTGGCTAGATCAGACTGGAAAACATGTTTGATCTGATTGACTTCAATGCGTCCAGCCAAACCATAGAGTAAAGACTCGGAAGCATTTCCATTCATTACGGCAGATCTGCCAACTGGACTGACAGATTCTTTTTTTCAGCACTGCCTCTAATTTGCTCTTGCCCTACTGACCCTGTCACACTAGGGAAAAAAAAAAAATAAGGGGAATGGGGGTGAAAAGAACCCATTGTTTATATGATTGTTCATCAAGTAGTTTTAACACATTCGTGATGTGGTGGGGGGATCCCCTGATCTAGTACATCACTGGAAAGTGAAATATAAACGAAGATGAGAAACATAGAATGTATTCAGTAAATGCTGTTGTGAATACAGAATCTTAATCCTACATCTGTATTCTAAGGGCCTTGCCTTTCATTGGTTCATTTTAGCACTTCGGCTTTATACCCTTTGGCCTTCACTGAGCTTGCCTTTTTATTTCCGTGACCAATTTCACTGGAAAAACGTGTGTCTTCCCACATAACCTGGGCAGAGCAGTGAGTCAGCATGCCACATTTGCTGACAACCTGAGGTCCATCTATTGTTTTATGATTAGCAACCACCAATCTTGTGAACGGAATCCCCAGGGAGTACCTAGGAAGCCCTTTCGAATCCCCAGGGAGTACCTAGGAAGCCCTTTCCCCCTTCAGTCCTTAGATACATCCCATTTTTGTAGTTGTCCGAAGTAACTTCCCGGATTTTTCTAAAGATGGGGTGTTAAGATGCCAGAGCTACCAAGCCCTTACCCTTTCAAAAGAAGCCAAGAGAGTGAGTGAAAGAGGGCACGGTAAAGCAGGGGTTTCATTTTCGTGGCAATGATACTTGAACATGGCTGTTTCTGAACCAACCGGTCACACCCAGAGGAGCCCTGCAACCCCCGGACCCCTCAAGAAGGGACTGGGGGTGGTGGGGGCTGGGGGGGGCACAGTCTCTCCTTCTTAGATTATCGCTAAAAACTGATCCACAGGCCAGGTCTCCGAGGAGACCCCTGGGGCACCCTCTCACAGATTACCACCTTGTCAAATGTGATTCCCTGTCCTGGGGCTCTGGGGGAGGGGAGGCGGCAGACACAGCAATTAACACAGAAGCATTCACATTCCACATCCTCAGCTGACTTTCTGGCACAAAAATATGTGACCCCACTCTATGTCTCCTGGGTCATTGTCTCACTGCAATGCACCAGCTGCTTTGCTTCCTAATTGTGGCTTCCACGTGACGGCCAGCCTAGGGTAGGCGTTATGCTGTATGGGGTCACCCTTCCAACTTCGCACCCACCCTCTCTTCCCACCCAGCATTTCCTCCCTCTGCTTTTCTTTTGTTTGTTTATTTTTCCTCCCTTAGTATCGGGCATGCTGTGCCAGGGACTTCAGATGGCTCCTTCACTTTGAATCTTGTTTTCCCTCCCACCTGCCTTCCTCCCTCTCTCCGTCATTCTGTCAGTCTGTCTGTCCTCTGGGTTTGTTTTTTTCCCCCTCCCACTTCCCACCCTTTTAGTTTGTTTTTGTATAATTTCTGCAGCATTCTAGTCTTTTACCCACTGACTTCTATTCTCCTTCTCCTGTTAATAATCAGTGCTATATTAATTTGATTTGACAATGTTCCTGACCTGTTAACTGGAATTTGATTACCATGGGCTTGGCTTGTAGGAAATGTTTTGTTTAATGATAAGGTCTACTGTATCACAGAAATTAAAATGCACTTTTTCATTTCAAGAAAACTTCCTGCGACTCGCCCTCTTTCAGTAAAGAAAATTGAAAATGTTCCCTAAGGCCCCATGTTGATGTCCAGATAAGAGACCTCAATTTGTATAATACCCCCCAGTTTTTGACCAGCTTATTAATCAATTTGGCAAGTTCAGCTTACAATGTTTATGACGTACCAGTCTGAGTTCTCTTTGTCAGTGAACTTGTGAATGTCCTCCAATAAATGTAATTAGACTGGTTGGAGGCTCAGTTCCGAAGAGATCAGGTTCGCCATTAAATCTGCCAATCTCAAGAAGATCCTGACCTACCAAAGTATAATCAAGGGATCCCTCCCCAAAACGGATTTGCAAATAGAAAGACTTCCATGAATAAAAGACCAGTTGCATTTAAGAACCAAAAGTTCTAAGCATCACCTCGTGTGACCTCCTTGAGCTGACATGCCAAGCCCTCACTATAGGGCTGTACAATCTAGTCCAAGTCACATAGCCCATGTGCTAGTGGTTTCTTTACACACATCAATTAGGTTTCTAAGTACAGTCGGTGAATTGATAATAATTGTCCTTCAAAGGACAAATCTCCATCTTGGCCCTGTACTATCCTACCCACCATATTGGATTTTCTCTGATACAGTGCCCTGCTCTCCCCACCGTGGCGCTTATAACATGTTCACATGTTACCTTTAAATCGTAGGGATCCCGCCTCGGTATTGTTGCTAACTACAAGTCAAGCTCATGTTTGCAAATGTTTTTGACTTTATTTCTTAAGTTAGAAATGGCTCCTTGTAAAGACCACCGGAATATAAACTGGCTGGGAAATCAAAAGGGATTTGGGAGGGGGGAACAGGGGAGAGTCGAGGGCGAGGACTGCTGGTTCCTGGTTCCAATCCCAGCTCCTTTTATTGGCTTTGATTCCTGTTGCCTTTGCAAGAGTTTTGGTTTTTTTTTTAATTAAAAACTACAGTTTTAACTAAATAATTATTTTCTAATTAATGTTTATGATTTGCCAGTTTAATGCATATATATATATTATATATATTTGTAGCTTTTAAGTAAAGTAATTTAATAGTGTAATTTTTTATTGCAAATGGCCCCAGCTGCCTTAGCTGTTTAAGCTCAGAGTATAACGCAGAGTATGCTGTACCTTAAGTATGTCTGCAAAAGTGATGAATTGTCACATATTTACTTTCTTATGAACATGGACAGTGCCATGCCGCATGCCAACTATTCAGTTGTTAAGTCCTGGCGAGTGTAAGGGGGCTTTGGTGACGTCTGCTCTCATCCCTTTCCAGAAGCGGAGGAACTCTACCAGAAGAGAGTGCTGACCATCACCGGCATCTGCATCGCCCTGCTTGTGGTCGGCATCATGTGTGTGGTGGCCTACTGCAAAACCAAGTAAACCTTCCTCCTCCGTGCCTCTCTCTCCTTAGCACAGAGAAGACGGCTTAGCCAGCCCAGGGCTCTGCAGAGAGCGTTTGCAACAGCCTAGTCTTGAAAAGTGGGAGTGGGGAGGCAGGGGGGCATTTCTCCTCATTTTTTCCTCTAAGTAAGCTCTTTTGAGGACTTTTTCTGTAACTAGAAAGCTTTGCCTATTTGTGTGAAAGGGTTCAGAAGACCCGTGGTCATTGGCTATGACCTGTGACCTGGGAAAGTGTTGGAGGGATGGGCTTGTGGGGCAGGTATCTGTGGACGAGGTGGGCCTACCACATCCCGAGAGGATAATGGTAGGCACCCAAGGTGTGCCTGTCCTGTCACCACTGAAATCGTGTCCCACTCTGCACTCAGACTTAGGAGCTAAAGGAAACACTTGGCAATGGTGGCAGTGAAGGTTTTTAAAACATTACTGCGATGATTTGCCTGTTCCCTCTAATGAGCTTACCAGTTCAAATGCTCTCAAAGTGCGGGATGTACAAAAGGAATCTCATGGGAGGAGAATCAAGCAAATCTTGGTTTGAAAGAAAAGAAAACATTAAAGCAGATTTGTGTTCAGTGTGTCTGGTCCCTTAAGCTGGGTCCATAACACAAACATAATACAAACACAATTACCGTGTGACCCAAATTCCCTTCACTTTCCTCTCTTACATAGAACTTCTGCTTCAAATAGGAAATAATGTTAACAGTTTTGTTTCATTTTGTTGCCTCATCACATAAACTCTGACCAGTCGTGGGGGCGGATATTATCATGATCTGAATGTTGCTTGAGGAACAAAGACAATATGTTTTTAGACCCTAAAATTAAGGGGACGGATGGCATTTTCTTAATACCCCTGATTTCATGGGTTGCCAGGATTGCATAAGCGATAGAGATAAGCCTTCCTGGAATCTACCTTCTGAGTCTTATTAGATTCAATCTCAGTATTTGAATATCCATTACCTAGTTCTACCAAAAAAAGTGATACTAGGGTAAGATCATGTTATAACTGTGCTAAATCTACGGGCAAATTATGTACCTAGCTGCTCTCATGTACAATGCCATTCATGCACACCCACCGTAGAAGGTACAGATTCAAAATTAACCTCATCTCCTTAAGAGACACACAGACAAAATTATGAATGAAATCAGCCTTATCAATCGCACGGCAAAAATTGGTACCTAAGACAAATGGCCATCTGTAAGACTCGGACAAAGATGGATTGATCGCGAAAGTTGGCGTTTAAGCCAAATGTCAACTTGATTTATCTTGTCTTCTTTTTTTTTCCCCTATCTCTCAGCAGTCCAGTTAGATTTCTGTTAAGAATCCCCACCCCAGCTCCTTAAACGTATTCACTAAGACTGTATGACTCCATCTCTGTCCATAGGCAGATTCCAAGACGGAGTGGCATATCCTCCTTCAATCTCCTACCTGGCTTCCGTGTTGGTAGAATCAAGAATGGACTGTACCAAGAAATGTAAATGATAGAAAAAAAATAAATCTTCCCTTTTTCATATCCAGGAAACAACGGAAAAAGCTACATGACCGTCTTCGGCAGAGTCTGCGGTCTGAACGCAACAACATGGTGAACATAGCAAACGGGCCTCACCACCCCAACCCGCCCCCTGAGAACGTCCAGCTGGTGAATGTATGTTGAGTCTGGCCAGTGGAAAAGCTCAGCATCTCTCCTCTGTTCAGGCACCTTGACGTTTATTTTCTAAAGCTCTTAGGCTCTTAGCTACTGTCATTAATCACCATGGCTTCCAGGAATCCAGGGTTTCACCAGGACAAAATAATGGGAACATTTTTTAAAGTGGATTTGGTTACTGTAAGACCAGCACATTTCCTCTCATAAAGTGTTCATTAAGGGGTTGGAAATAATAATAATACAGGGAGGGCCTAACTGGAAGAAAGAGAAGAAAAACACATAGAAAAATAATGAAATTAATGATCCAAGAACCAGAAGGAATTTTTTTTTTCATGATTTGAAAATGAAGGCTCCTCCAGGGTCTGACAACCAAGTACTGATAACCGAGCTCAGGGCTTCAGAGTGACTTTTATTAGAGGCATCTCCCAGGACCTGATGATTTACTGATTCTGATTTACAAAGGAAGCAGTTAGGGCATGCAAGGGCCAAATGACTTATCGAACTCCCTTCTCAGTAGCAAAAGTGGGAGAACATAATGCTTTCTTGTTCCCTGACTCTTTCTACCTGAAGTCAAACTCTCCAGATTAAATGTATCTTTAATGACTCAAATATTCTGTTTAAAATTTACCAAGCACTTGGCTTTTAAATATAACTAGGTCATAGAATATGACATTCTGGAGAGTCTTTGGATGTGATCTTTCAAACCTCCCCTTTTTACAGATGAGGGCCGGAGCTGGACTCCGCTTCCCTGGCTTTTAAAGTTATCATTCTTCCTATTCCACTGTAATTTTTCCTGCTCTCTGCATTTCCCTCAGGTGTTTGGCTTTTTATAGGCAAAGCTTGAAGGTTACATTGCATTACTTTTTTTTGTATCCTATAAAAAAATATATATTTGTGGAGCAAATGTATCCTAGACCCAAGTTCAGAGTTGCTGGTTAGTCAGCTGGCAGCCAGCCTTGTAGCAAGGACCTTCCAGAGAGGAATAACATGCTGATACATTAGTTCCTTGGGCTGCTTCCCTCCCCTTACCAGTGTTCATTAGAATGTTCTGCACAGTTGATAAATGCATTCAGTCCATGCAGACACACCTACAATCTGTCACTATGTCTGTTATAATATATAGGAAGCAGAATGGCTGTTCGCATTCCAATTATCTCGCAGGCTGTGTTACTTTGGGCTTTATTTAATCTGTCTAAACCCCATTTCTTCATTAGGACAGCAGGCCTAAAAATAACACCTACTCCAAAAAGTCCTATGAGCATTGAACAAGGCAATCCATATAAAACACTTAGCCCAGTGACATGCAGTGTGTGGTCGATAATTGTTAAGTATTATTTTCATTAGACTCACCAAGCTTCCATTGTCTTTCAAGGACCAAGAGGGAGACGGTCCACAGTCTAGAAAGAGCTCATGAATCATGACCTCCCCATCTTTTCCTTAAAGCAAGTGAACCGCACGTCCCAGAAAGAGCTACATGGGCTAGCCTTTCCACTAAGAGAACCAACTAGAGTTTGAAGCATAATTCAAGTTCTATATTTTTGGGGTTTCCATAAATACATCAGGTTCTTTTACAGCCCACGGCCCCTTGCTTATAAAGTGCCCACTTCACCTGAGAGTACTCCTTTCCATGCCTGTTTCCGTTTCTCAATTCAGTTTGGTGTAAAACGAACAGCATTTCAAACACAACTTCGAAATGTATCTCTTTCACTGACTGAAGGCTTGTGCCTTCAATAGCTTGTGCAATTTGGTGATGAAAATAAGTAGAGTCTACTTGCGCTACATACAGGCCTTTTGTATATTGTGTGCTTTGTCAGGATGTGTGAACTTAACAGCTTCTCTAAGTCCTTCAGTTCTCTCAGTGGCTTCGTTAGCCTTACCATGGACAACAATTGAAAATTTCAGTGCTATTATCAGGGCAGCATGGGCCCTTGGAAACTGAAAAAGAAAAGTAGATTAAAACTACAGAGATTGTTAAAAAAAATTTTAAATTAAAAAAATATATATCCTCTCCTGACTTGAAATTTGGGATCTCTATGCTTTTGTTTCCTTCAGCCGTCTGTTAATCTTCTTCACCCACAACAACTATGACAAAAACGAACATGGGGCAGAGATTTATCTTGAATTCCACCTGCATTATTGGTTGGAAATAAGATAAAAGACCTAGGTCTGTTTCTGATAGGATGCAGTTAAGATCGCAGAACCCACACGATGTGTGCCTCCAAAGGATGTTTCATTAATTTCATTTACTGAATTGAAAGGCCTTATAGCCAGGAGGGGATTTGCCATCTAACCATTGGCGAAATAGAATGTATCATGAAGTAAATGTTGGAGAGCAGGTTTTGTGTGTGATGATGATGATGTTCCTGATTAATAGGAATCTTCAAGTTGTGTCTCTTTGTTTATCCAGCAATACGTATCTAAAAATGTCATCTCTAGTGAGCATATTGTTGAGCGAGAAGCGGAGACATCGTTTTCCACCAGTCACTACACCTCAACAGCTCACCACTCCACCACCGTTACCCAGACTCCCAGCCACAGGTATGAGAATGAAAACCATTGCAGGGCACTACTCCACGAGAGAACTTCTAGACCTTGCCTTTTGCTCTCACTGCCTCAGAAAGGAACAGGAGACACATAGGAGGCAAGGACATATAGCAAAATGTATGATTTGGGACAAAAACGGACTTTGGACATCAAGTGACTCTGCCATTTAATTGCTGTTTAAATTGCAGCCTCCCATTTTTTCAGTACTGAAAGTAAAAATAATACCTACTCACAGGATTGTTGTTCCCCATTTTAGAGATTGTCTTTATTCATGCCTGACTACTCATTGAATTGCTACAATAGAAAATGTCTGTCCTAGATGCTCTATAGTAATTAGAAGTTCACCCCTTCCTATGACTGGGCTGCCCTTGGAAATGTCCAACAGCTGAACTTAACCTTGGGGATTCCCGTGTGAGAGCATGCTACCAAGGGCAACACGGGGCTGCCCAGTGTAGCTCATGGGCCAAGTGTCTCCTTAACCTAAGCCACTCGAGAACAGAGAGATTGTAAGAACACTTAGTACACACTGACATTTGGTAAATATGTGTTGAATGGATGAACAAGTAAATAAACTCTATCCTTACAAAGCCAAACAAAATCAAGATCCTCTCTAGAGCAAGTAAGACTAATTCTATTCTGAGGTGAGTAACGTTGTCATCAAATGCTGATAGACCGAAGCGGAATAGTTACCAGATCACTTCCTTTCATTTCCATTTTTGCAGATCCTTAAAAAATACATGTGTATCTCTCTTTGCCTCTCCCGTTTCCCCTCCAGCTGGAGCAATGGGCACACTGAAAGCATCCTTTCGGAAAGTCACTCTGTAATCATGATGTCATCAGTAGAAAACAGCAGACACACCAGCCCAACCGGGGGCCCACGAGGACGACTTAATGGCTTGGGAGGCCCTCGAGAATGTAACAGCTTCCTCAGGCATGCTAGAGAAACCCCTGACTCCTACCGAGACTCTCCTCATAGTGAAAGGTAAAACCGGAGGGTAAAACTACCACAGAGGAGAAAGCACCCCAGTAGCAGAATCCCCATGAGCACCTGTGGTCTCACCTACAGAACTCTGCTCCAACGAGACTAAGGGGCGGCAGTTGCCCCTTCCAGTTCCCTAGTTGATGAACTCATCTTTTTGTTTGACTGAACTCATTTCTTCTGAGCTGCGCGCATTGTCCCTGACGGGCGACAGATTCTTAAGGAGCAGGACTGATTTGACGTGTTCGGGGCAGCTAACCCAGAGGTGGCAGCTCTAACCTGAGGCTCACACCCACTCTGAGCCTCTGTTTTCTCCGTTGTAACTTTAGAGAGATGGCACCAGTGTTCGAGAAGGACCCTTCTATAATCTGAATTTGCCGAGTTATCCGAATTCTGGTCTAGCTGGTCTTGTGAACTCGGGTGCTAAGTTTTTCTTACCTTCCAGCCTCTGTTAAATCAGATCAAGGGCTGTGTCATTGCTGACTCTCATGGGGAACTGCTTGCATTCCACCATATAGTATCCCTTTTACAAAATTCAAAAAGAAGGGACGAGTAAATCTTTTGTATGCTGCCGACGCAGTCTTCGCAGAGGGGTTTCAAAGCAGATTTTGCTCTATTCCAGAATGTTCTGGCTTTCTTCTGGGGATACCGCACTGGGTTGCGGGGGGGTGGGAGGGGGTGGCGGCGCAAGGGTTATAGACAAGGTAAAATCAAAAACAGAGGGAAGGAAAGTAAGAGACGCTTCATAGGAATACTGAATCCATAGATTCTCTTTATTCATTTTCACTTAAATTGGGAGAGAGTTACAGCCAACCAGCATTTGTGGAAGGATCAGTAAGTTGTTACTTGTTTGTTTTCAAATCCAGAGGGATACTGCCTGTTTGTTTACTGTATGATGATCTCAGTGTAATCCTTGACCACTTGCTGAAAGGTTTACGTGATGTCCATTCCATACCTAGTCACGTGGGTAGGGATAATGCTAATGGACCCGTGCCACTCATGGACTGGCTGGGAAGTCCTTGAAGTAAGGAAGTAATGAAGGATGACTGGTTCTGGGCCAGCAGGTCCTGGAGAGCTTGCTGATCTCTTCTTCCAGGGTCTTTACCCCAAAATGGGATTTCAGAGCTTTTTGGAATGAGAGGTTGCTCTGTCATTCATCTGTGAAAATGTAGGCATGGTCCCAAACTGGTTTAAGAACCTCAGTCTTAAATTCATATAATTGTATCTTTATGTATTAAGAAACTCTATCTTAATCCAGTCTTTTTTGGGACCGGAGAAAGAGGCGAGGGATCAATTCTGTCTTCATCACTCCATGTGGTATTTCTTTCGAAAGGCTGACGTTTTCCTGCTGTGGTAGGCTTCCGTGCACACCACAAATACTATCTAGGACCGCAGAATCCACCTGAACCTTGAGAGCTTGGAGAGAAAAGATGAATCACCTTTATGTGTTGGCTGAATCTGGATTAGCACTTCTCAGAGAGCTTAATTTAAGTATCCCCAGAACAGAAGTTGGAGCCTCGAGCCCCAAGTATTTCCATCTCTAAACACCTTCCTGTTTTAGACACAGCTAGACCTCACATCCGTATGACTCTGAATCATGGCAGAAGAGCAGGAAAGTTAATAGGTTTTCTGTTCCTGTTAGCTAGAGTTCGAATAACGGTGTCCTGTGTCATCACAGGTCTTGTCAAATTAGACTCTGTGAATGCCAACGTGAAGAAAAGAGTGTTTTGGTGCTATGCATTGGCAACATTTTTATCAAAGTTGAGAAATGTGACTCTGAGTAAGCCACATCTTCTTCAGTGCTAACTCAGGCCTTCTTGTTCTGGAGAAAGAAATCATGACATGGTTTTAAAAAAAAAAAAAAATGCATTCGATGTCTTGACAATGAGATTTACGGAGCACTACTGGATATAACGTGACGTGAGGTAACATGGTACAGCCAGCCCTGAGCAGTCACAAAAGCTAAGCCAAAGACTGATGTAGCCATGGGTTTTTGACGAGAGGTAGACTGGAGCTTGGAAGTGCCTAGGGCGCCAACATAAGGTTCTCTCTGACTTGTTTCTAAATGTCTTGGTCACTGGGATGGAGAGTTGCAAATAGAATGTTAAAAGAAGTAGCATTTCATGGAAAAACTGAAAGCACTCAAATGTGTTACACTGTTACCAGGAATAAATCTAAGTTACTATGCTCTTTTTTTTTCATAAGACATAACCTTATAGCTGAGCTAAGGAGAAACAAGGCACACAGATCCAAATGCACGCAGACCCAGCTATCAGCAACTCATCTTAGATCTTCCTCCATTCCCCATTTGGGCTTCATTCTCTAAGACCCCTTGGCCTTTAGGAAGGTATAGTATTTAAGTAATACTTCTTTTCCTTCCAAATCCCTGTGCCTTGGTCCTTGTACACTGAAAGGTTTCCAGGACCCAGTGCCCTCTTGTCCTGACTCTGATGCTTTTATTTAAAATCACAATGAACTTGCAAATCCCCAGAGCTTGGATGAGTTAGGCAATCTAGCTGATCTTTGCATGTACTCCCGTGAGGAAACTCTTGGCTACATAATTCTAGATTCCAAGGGTGCCGAATGTCCTTAGTGTTAAAAATCCAGAAGTGTATATAATGCATAGAAATTCTTTGTTTTCTGAATCTATGATATCATGCCTTCTGTCCCCTTACCCTCCCTACTCTCTGCCTTTTCTTATGTCACACTCATGCGGGGTATTCTGTGCTCACACAGGTATGTGTCAGCAATGACCACCCCGGCTCGTATGTCACCTGTAGATTTCCACACGCCAAGCTCCCCCAAATCGCCCCCTTTGGAAATGTCTCCACCTGCGTCCAGCACGACGGTATCCATGCCCGTCATGGCAGTCAGCCCCTTCGTGGAAGAAGAGAGACCTCTGCTTCTGGTGACACCACCAAGGCTGCGGGAGAAGTATGACCATCACCCTCAGCAGTTCAACTCCTTCCACCACAACCCCGCCCATGAGAGCAACAGCCTGCCCCCTAGCCCCTTGAGGATAGTGGAGGATGAGGAGTATGAAACCACCCAGGAGTACGAGCCAGCTCAAGAACCTGTTAAGAAACTCACCAGTAGCCGGCGGGCCAAAAGAACCAAGCCCAATGGCCACATCACCAACAGGTTGGAAATGGACAGCAACGCAAGCGCTGAGGGCACTAACTCAGAGAGTGAAACAGAAGATGAGAGAGTAGGGGAGGATACACCCTTCCTGGGCATTCAGAACCCCCTGGCAGCCAGTCTTGAGGCAGCACCTGCCTTCCGCCTGGCGGACAGCAGGACTAACCCAGCAGCCCGCTTCTCGACGCAGGAGGAATTGCAGGCCAGGCTGTCTAGTGTAATCGCTAATCAAGACCCTATCGCTGTATAAAACCGAAATAAACACATAGATTCACCTGTAAAACTTTATTTTATATAATAAAGTATTCCACCTTAAATTAAACAATTTATTTTATTTTAGCAGTTCTGCAAATAGAAAACAGGAAAAAAAAACTTTTATAAATTAAATATATGTATGTAAAAATGTGTTATGTGCCATATGTAGCAATTTTTTACAGTATTTCAAAATGAGAAAGATATCAATGGTGCCTTTATGTTCTGTTATGTTGAGAGCAAGTTTTGTACAGTTACTGTGATTGCTTTTCCACAGTATTTCAGCAAAATCTCCCATATATTCAGTTTTCTCTGGCTTCTCGTGCATTGCATTCTGATGTTGATGGGATGTATGATTTGCAAGACTTGCAACTGTCCCTCCGTTTGCTTCTAGTAGCGCCCGATCAGTACGTCTTGTAATGGCACATCCATCGAAATACTCTTCTCTTTTGTATGAAGTTTTCTTTTGCTTTCAGTATATGAAACGAGTTGTGTCTCCTCTGCCAGCCAAAGGTTCGCTTCACTGGGCTCTGAGATAATAGTAGATCCAACAGCATGCTACTATTAATTACAGCAGGAAACTGCACTAAGTAATGTTAAATATTAGGAAGAAAGTAATATTGTGATTTTAAAAAAACTATATTCTTAATCAGAAGACAGCTCGCTCTCGCGAAAATGAGCTACCATTTGCTTTATTTGGGTTTATTTTTCTTGACAAAGAGCAACAGTTTGGGGGACTAGCATAGAAAATGGGTTCTGGTCTGCTTTTCGGGGTAAACCCATTACCTTAGCAGAGGACTCCACCTCAGTTTCTAGGGGAATGACACAGCAGGTCATCTAGTTGAAAATCAAACCGTGGCGGAGAAAGGTGCAATCGTTCCTGACTTGGGTTTCCCTCTGACTCGGGAGCTGGCCATTGGTTGTGTCTTATCAGCTCATGAACAGATGTGTTACGGCACAAAAGGACCATGAAATGACGGCACACTCAGCGTTTTGTGTGAAGTACTTCTGCCGTGAAATACGCCTGCCGTATGCGGTGGTGACTAGACATCCTAGAGAAATAGGTCTGTTGTAGAGTGTTTAGAAGGAGTGAGTGTGTCTAGAAGGCACCGGTGTGACTTGGGTGCGGTCTTAAATAGTTGTGTTGCCCACGCCTTTCTCCTCATGATTTTCCTCTTGTTTTTTCAATGTTGCCTCGATCAGGTCATAACTATGCATGAACATTTTTGTCAGGAATGGCCAACTAGCATGTGATTTGTGATTGGCAAGAGCCTTCCACAAGTGATGAGTCATCAGGGAATGTGGATGGTGTTGGGAAATTGCACCTTTCCTTGCAGAAGTGACCCCCACCTGTGTCCTGGCCTCTCCATCTGCAGCCTGTGTCATCCGTTCCCCACCCCCTTTCTTATCTTTTGCTTTACTGTCACGAAACAGGTATGAAGATGGGTCTGGGCTTCACCTGTTCTCTCTGATTGTAAGTCCAAGGAAGGCCTATAGGCATTAACATTTGGAATAAATGCTAATTCAGGAAAATAAGGGGATTTTTAAAAAACGCAGCCCCCATTTTACACCCTGCCCGACATCTGTCAAATCAGGCTAGAGCTTTACTTAGATTCCCAGTGGCCTCCTGGGGTCCATGGGGCAAATGGGAAAAAGGTTGGCAGGGGGTTGCAAATACCAGGCGTGAAGTCACCGAGAGCAACGTTTGCAGGTGAACTGGATTTAGATCTTCATCGAATTAGATCTTCATCAAATGTCTGTGTTCGAATTCTCGGGAAGAAGGGACGTGCAAGGAGGTCTTGGGAAAATGTGGGTTGGACACGAGTCATGTCATTAAGCTCCTTTCATGTTTCTACAACCCACAGAGATGTCTGTCTGCAGGTCCGTGAAGTTACTCTGAGTATCTGGTGTCCTGAACCGTCCTTCGTTACCCACATGCCACTTTCTCTGTGCTCTGTCGGGCTGCCCGAGTTGCTCCGATTTCCCCGTTCTGTAGAAATGAGTAAGCTCCTGGCAGGGGGAAGAGGACAGTCCACCCGAAGAGGTCCTTTAAATCATGCTAATATTGCCTTTGAAGGCCTTGGCTCATTCAGAGACTATGTCAATAAAGAAATTTCTACCTTTAATGGAAAGTCTAAAATTTCTGTTGCAAAAATCTTAGGGCATTGGAGTCATCCAATGGCCCATTGTGGAGAATTTCTGGAATAAATGAAATCTTCTGCTGAGAGGAACCAACATTTTCCTCACTATGAAAATTTCTGTATATCTTTTCATGTCACAAATATATAGGGACATTTAGGACAAGAGGACGTTTTCTTTCCAGCTTGATTCTGGTCACTCAGAGAGGTGGCATATTTGCTGGGATAGCCTTTCCTTCTGTAGAAGAATAGTTTCCCCTGGTAAGAAAGGCCAGCTGTCTCCTCAGGGCTACCTGCTGCCACCACCAGCTTTGTGTTCCAAGGGACCGCTCTGTGATGTTTAGTCACCACATGGCTCTCAACCATCCCTGTCTAGAAACTCAGGTGGTGTGGTGGTAATCCCAAGAAGGGGTGTAGACCCATGCTCCCAGCCTGTGGCCAGCTTTCGGGGGTTTTCAGGAGTGGAAATCACCCAGAAGTTTGACAGCAACTGTGTTTCCTGGGTCTGAAATCGTATCCCACCAAGGGGTAGTGCAGTATAGGCGAAACTTCTTTTCTCACTCAAGATTCCTTTTCCATCCTATTCGCCCTTCTTGCCTGGTATGACTTGTTTTGTTTATTTTTTTCAAGAGTGCCTGGACAGCCTCAGGCTTTCCACCAAATGGCACTCTGCCTGAGTATATGTGAATGTGTCCCAAACACCAACAGACCATATCTTCCTTGTTTAAGTGTGACTGTCTTGATAGAGATGGAGTCTATCCAGGGTAACTTGCTCATGAGTATTCCTTTTTTTGGCCTGAGTTAAAAGGTGCATGGATCATAGGGATGAAAATCAGGAAGGCCTGGTTTTATCTTTTAGTACTAGCTCCATTCCACCACCCACAAAGATTTCTATCTGCAGAGACCCGTCAAACACTGCAGAGAAATGCAGGCAAAAGGAAATGGCCACATTTCACGAGTTCTATTATATATTCTTTTGTAAATACACATCGTACGTTACTTGGATGTTTTCCTAAATCATTTTACTGTCTTTATGAGTTAATGTCCATTTCTTACTCTCTTGACTGACTGTGTAACATTGTAAATAACATAATGTCCTTTATTATTTATATTTAAGCATCTAACATAGAGTTGTTTTCATATAAGTTTAAGATAAATGTCAAAAATATATGGGTTTTTTTTTTTCATTTTTCTTTGCTTTAAAATTATGTATCTTTTCCTTTTCCTTTTTTTTTTAAGAATAATTTATTGTTCAGGAGAAAGAATGTATATGTAATTGAAACTATTTGAAGAATGCACATTTGAAGGCCCTGAGGTACTGATAAACTAAAGAATTTATTATCCAAAATACTAAGCAATAAGTAATTGTGATTTATTTAAAGTTTTGTTCATTTTCCATGAAAGACATACTGCAATAAAAATGCTACTCTGTGGAGGCGTGGGAGTGTTGCTCAGCAGACTAACGTTTCAGTCTGTTAGACCAGCACCTTGCCGCTGTGATAGTTGTATTAATGTAGGAACATGTCTGATGGACCCCATGACCATCTCCTCTGTCTCTTGCTTTTGCCAAACTGCCTTTTCTTCTCTCACCTTCTGCCTGTTGGTTCTGCTCACCACCGTCTTCCATGTCCAAGGGGCCACAAGCAAGCAATACGATGTCTTCTTCCCCTTCTCCTCACCACCCAATAACGTATCAGAGAGGATGTCTTAGGGCCTGATTGCCTGTATCCCAGTTGTTATTTTGTAGGGACTGCAAGAGACTTCTTCAGACCAACAGTAATGTCAAAGTGACAATCCCTTGCAATCGTGACAGGGGAACCTGTTACCTGGGTTCAAGTAATCCAACGGCCAACAGGGCCCAAGAAGCAGCCATCAGAACCTGGCCATGCTCAGCTTTCCTGTAGCTCTGGTAAATTTATTTTCCATCAGGCCTATGATTTATGGATTCAGGCCCACGATTTATTGATTCAGTTTTGAGAGAAGATAAGGCTAAGTTGGATTCTTTCCCCTTGTGGTATCAATAAATCAAATGAAATGCCCATCTTACTGCTCAGGGCAGGGCCTATGCATGAGAAATTTCCCACATTCAAAGATTTAGTCATAGAAATGAGGAGATAACTTTTCTTGTTGAAATTAGCCGAAACAAAAGCCATATTTTAGCAAATAGATATTTGCATGGGTAATACTTTTTATATATTTCAAGCAATTTACTCATTATTCTAGATAAGATTAGGGCTTCTAAAGTATGTGAAATAGAGCTCAGCCATCCTGTGGGGGTACACAGGGGCCTCCGCTGGAGTTTGAGGGTCCCCGATGCGTGCCATCAAAGGCCACCTTCATATACGTACATGATCCCTAGTACCTAGTAAGAGCTCCACTGGTGTCATTTCCCAAACAGTCTGGATGTCTAAGAGATTCCAATAGTGGCCTTTGACTGTACTAGTTCTTATTATTTACATTATGAACTTTTCAAAACAATCCAGAATCCTCATATCTGTGATATGTGTCAACTTTGGCTTACATAGACATACGCGCACACACACACAATTCCTCATACACACCATCCTGAAGCCGCCACATCCGTCTCCCTTGTCCACTCCAGCCAACCAGCCATTTGGCAAATCAAGGAGTGCACAGAATATTGAAAAATTAAAGACTGAGATACTTCCTGTATCTTCAAGTTGAAGCTGAGGCTTTGCCCACCCCCTCAAACTGAAAACTACAAGCAGCTGTCTTAGTAACGTACGTTAAAATCGGATACCTAACATATATTGATATTTGAGGCAGAAGCTTATGGAGTGGACCGTGGTACAGAGAGAATGAAGATTATCCGAATATCTAGATTATTACCGCAATTCTCTATTCACTTCAATGCTGTAGACTGGAATGTCAAACCCAGGCCAACACCACCTTGTAGCCTAATGTCTGGGGAGGACATCCTTAGATTTCCCTGCTCTCTCCCCTGATGATGAATGGCAAAAGGGCCTGATGCCAGGGATTGGGGGTTCAGTGAGGCAGTTCTGAAGTCTAGAGATTTAGGATGCTGGAGGGAGTGGAAAATTTTGATGACTTCATGTGAATCACTTTGTAGTCTATCTTGGGCTTGCCCTTTCTGAAGCAGAATAAAATAAATTTATGGAAACCATTACTCCAAAAGACTGATCTGGTAGGCAATAGAAATGCTTTCAGTTTATGTAAGACAGGACCCTCCTGCTGCTATAGTAAGCCACCATATTCCTCTCTTTAAGGCTGTGGTTGGACAGAGAAGCCAGACCCAATCCCGCATGTCCCTGTGGGCTCCTGTGCACAAACTGCGGCTGTCATTGCTAGACCTCTCTGGTGAGCTGTTGGGTTCGAGCTCCTGTGAACTTCAGAACATTGCTTGGCATGGGGATTGCAAAGGGATTTTGTTACTTGGAGGAAACCCATCATGATCCACCTGATCTTTTTAAAAACAAACCAGAAGAGACCAGTAATTCATAAAAGGAGACATAGAATAGGATAGGAGTTCTATCGTTTGCTCCCATCAAATGTATTTACTGGACAGAATTTGATGGAGGAAGCGACTCTCTTCCCACCCCACAACATGCCAAAGAGGCTAGAGAATTACCGTCACAGATACAAAATCATTCATTGCTTATGTACAGGTTTGCGCATATGCGGAGAAATAATCTATTATGCATAAATAATATTTTATAATATTTTATGGTTTAAAATATCCTTTTCATTTATAATCCTCTTAAACCCATGGGCTGTTGATATGATAAATAATGAGGAAATTTTAGGTGCAGGAAAGTTGAAAGTGTTTCCTAGAGCTACCCATCTAGTAAGTTACAGAGATAGCACTTGTACCCAGGTTCTCTGACTACAACTCCTACTTGTACCCATTGCACTCCTTCCCTCCGCACTCCAGATTCAACAAAGGCTGCTGTTTTCAGCCTTTCATTGCCTCGAGGCAAATTACATCGAAAACCAAGTTTCTATTTCAAAGAATATGAGCTCCTTTGACTTTGGTTCAGGTTACCTCCGAACCCAATTTGCTTGACTTAGTGACTATGCACTTTTTTCCTAAACACAGCTTTCTAAGAATATGAAGTGTAACCATGGGAATGAATTCTCCTGTGTGGGTAGCATACTGCAGTGAAACGAGGAGGGGCTTGTGGCCAGCACTGTCCCCAGCACTTAGTAGCTCGGCCCGTTCGAGCAATGTCCCCTCTCTGAGCTTATTTCTTGATCACTAATACGGGAATCCAAGTGACTTTACAAGGATGTGGTGTGTAACGAGGCTTACACTTGAATACATGTAAGGAAGCCATACATGTCTAGCACATAGGGAGTATTCAGAGGTTACCTTCTCTTGGCTCCTCCCCTCCACCTCCCAGCTCCAGGCTTTTAAGTTTTGGAGCCTGTGCTTCTCAGTTCCAAATGATACACTCTACATTGCACAGACTCATCGCATAAATACATTTGAGTATTTCTCCAATCTCATGCCAATAGGCAAATTCCTTTTTAATGACAACTGTATATTAAGCAGCAAAATCACTAAATAGCATTTAAAGTTGTAACTTAAATAACTTCTTTATTTTATGTTTGCTTCTTGTGTAGTCACACTGTTTCACAAAAAGCCTGTAATTTTTAAGGGCTTATTTCATGAGTGTTTCATTATAATTTCACAGAAATTTACTGAAACATAACTCTTTGTAGAGTTTTCAGAATACCATTTTCAAACTTCGTTGCAAATGTGTAGTAAGATGAGCAAAACATGATCTTAAATTGATAGGATATCTGTGCACACCCATTTTCCTTCTCTTGCACCCAGGAGGCCCTGACATGTTTTTTTTTTTTTTTTTTTTCCCAAAACAATACAATCTAGGCAAAGTCCGTATAGTGACAAAGTTAGAGGAGTCAGGTCTCAGATTAATTTCTAAATGGAAGAAACCACATTGGTTATGGAGGTTCCTTGTCTCTTCCCGTGATCTATCCAATAAGCAATTTTTCAGGTTCTACTCACTCTTCATGCATAAAACAGGATTCTTTTTATGAATAATTTATAGATTGAAGCTTTTTGGATTCAATACCTTAAAATGTCATCCTACATTAAGAGTGGTGGGTGACTCGGCCTCATGATATTCATCACCAGGCTTGTGATGTAGTTAATATAGTTCTGTTGTTAATGGCAAGAGAGTCTAATATAATTGCCCATACATTATCCTTCATTTAAATAAGAATGTATTTTGTTGAAAATATTCCTAACTCTAGCTCCCTATAAAAATAATAAGTAAGGACACTTCCTAGTTTTGTTTTTTTTTTTTTTAAAGAAATAAGCTAGATGTAAACTTTGTATCGTGTTAATTATTAGTTATCATCATACGTAAGCAAACACTTGTCTTCCATTCTTTGGCTTTCATTTGCTGGTTCCTTCTTGCCCAAACTTGAGCCTTTCTCTTGAATAGGGTTGGGGGGGGGGGGGGTACTCTGGGCAAGTTTCTAGAGCCTTTCTGGTTTCTCACAGTCAGCCTGAAGTATACTTTCCATCTTCTTCAGATGAAGGGTCTTTATCAGTATTCCCTTTAGGAGGTAATAATGTAACAAAAGCATTTTCCCTTTTATCCTAGACCCTCTCCACTATGAAAAGGAAACCCAGAAAATGCTGTGTGTCAGAGCCAATTCCCAGTACCCAACTTCCTTCCGATGATGAAATGATTCTGTCCTCCTGAAAGAATCTCTCTGCAAAGATCCACCCCATCCTTCCTTCAGAGAAACCTTATTTTTGCAAAACAGAGACCTCCCTTAGTAACTTCTTACTTTTGAGCCCTTCTCATCCCTGGTCTGATACCTCCGATTTCGAAAGATCTGAAATTGTAGGACAATATAACTTCACATTTGGAACAGAAATTATGGGGTTTAGGACTGAAGGACTTTCTAAAAATGAGAAGCTTTTCTTGAATTGTTGCAGGCCCTTTAGAAAATTTTAGGGCAGAGTCAGAAAGCATTATATCTTTTTCAGTATTTGCTTAACTAAAAGCTCTTTCACAATGTGAAAAGATGCTAATTCCCTCCGCATTTTGAGGTCTGCCCTGTTTGTCTGAGGAGTTAGATCTCTAGCCATGAGTGTGAGGAAAAGAACTGTGGGCCCTTCCCATTAAGCTGTTGATGCAGAGTTAATGGGACTTAGGGTACCACTCAGGGTCAAACTCATGTTATCCAGCAAAGGAACAGCTAAGGGAAAATATGCCCTCGTCTAATTAGGAAAGCCACACATTACCCAACAAGCAAGCCAGAACCTGAGCAATATTCTAGATTTCTTCCTCCACATCTAACTGGTGACAATGGCTTGACATGTCAAGCACCCCCACCTCCTGCCTTGTACCACTGGCGCCCTCTTCTTCGCTCACTGGGTCCCATTCGCCTCCTAACTGATCTGCTTCTTTCAGTTCCTCTGAGACATCCTTCACATTTTGCTGGAAGCTTCTCTCTAACTCACAAAACTTGTCGTGCATTCTCCTGGCTATAACCCTTCCACAGCTCCTCACAAAGCTTGTCTCCTTGGCTTGACATTGGCTGTTCTCCACAGGCTGGCTTCTGCCAAACTCTTGTAGCATCTCTCGGCTCACCCTTCACTCCACCTTATGATTTTCTGTTTTCCAAGTATACCACACCAGTGTTCATCCAACCCTACTCATCGGCGTACCAACTTCATGACTATTACCATATTCATGTACCACCTGTATTATTTTTTGCATATTGTTTTTTTCCAACTGATTGCATTTTTAACTAAAATAAAGTCATTTGAAATGAAACTCTGTATTGATGCTATGAATGGAAAACTTCAACTAGTTGCCATAATCAAAATAAAACTGTAAAAGTCAATATAACAAAAATGAAACAATATAATTAAATTCTAACAGGGTATTGTTGCCTGCAAAGTAGCTGAGCTGAAGCCTATTCTCTAACAAAAGGGGAGATCAGCAAGTGTTGGTGAAGTTGGAAATATATTCAGAAACAGAAAGATTTATTCCCTGATTTAACTGGAATTAAGAAGGAGTCGACAGGAAGTCACTTCTACGGTTTTAGTCAATATTATTTAATATGCTAGATCCTAAAATCATTTTGGATGCAATATTTGGTCACACTCATACCTTACACAACCTGTAGCACTGTGCTTGTCATATGGCCCTGCCTGTGGGCGCACCATTTTGTTCTACAGGAACTATTTTCTCCCTTTATCTTCCTGACAAACTTCCGCTACCCCTTCTGTGGATGGAGAGAGTGTCTTTGTCTAGGAGTCCTTCCCTGACAAATACATGCTTTTTCTACGTGAAAAGTGCTTTTCCTTTGCTGTTTCATGGTATGCCATTCTGGGCAAACTTTTATGCAAATTTTCCATCCAGCTCACAACTTCTGCTAAACTGAAATTCTCCCCTTAGTAGACCATGTACTCTCTGAGGGCAGAGACACTGTCCTCTCTGTGTATTTCCATGCCTTACACAATGCCTGGAACATGGCAGATACTGGGTGTTTAACTGAAGACTCGGGCTATTTACATAGGTTGGCAAGCATGTGAGGAAACTCATAGTTATCATAGGCATTTTTAAACACCAGGAGCAAGGAAAGAGTAAGCTGACTGACTTATTTCACTTAGCATACATGTCATTGTGACTTGAAAGATTTCATTCTTTTTTATGACTAATATTCCATTTATATATACATAATTTATTTCATGATATATATAATAGAATATATGTATATATATGGAATATATATTTCACAAAACGCATTATATATAATTTGTATACACACAAAATACATACATTATATATATATTACATAGACCTATCAATATACAAATATATTCATGTATATGTGTGTGTATGTGTGTATATATATATATATATATACACATATATGTATCTCATTTTTTAAGAAGATTTTATTTATTTATTTGACAGACAGATCACAAGCAGGCAGAGAGACAGGCAGAGAGAGAGGAGGAAGCAGGCTCCCTGCTGAGCAGAGAGCCCGATGCGGGGCTCCATCCCAGGATGCTGGGATCATGACCTGAGCCAAAGGTAAAGGCTTTAACCCACTGAGCCACCCAGGCGCCCCATGTATCTCATATCTTCTTTATCCATTTATCTATGGTAGACATCTGGGTTGTTTCCATATAACAACAAAAATTATAAAGGAAAAAGAAAAAGAGTTATTTGTAAGTTGCTAAGACAAAATCAGAAACATACGATGGAACCAAGTTTGCTAAATCATGGTTTAAAAAAAAAATACACACACACAGAATCTAAGGGATAGAAGTTCCACGGCTCAAACTAGATTTGATAACAAACATGTGACTATGTCCTATACCCTTTGTATTTGGTCTTAGTTCCCTCTCTACTTAAGAACTCTGGCTTAAAATTAACCTTTCATGTCTATTCTCCCTTCATTCCTCTCACTTATTAGCCAGGTCCTGAAAATAAAGTCTTTTAACTAGGCGTTGTTCCACCTGGTCATTCTTATAAAGAAGACTTCTGTACTGACCATTGCATTAAAACCAACCTAAGTCTCCAAACCTCCAAAAACTTACAAGGGGAGCCTTGCACATAGCAAGCTTTCAAAAGCTTTTAAAATGCACAAGTTGAGTGAAACATATACAACTGGCATGCTATTTAAGTCAATGGAATAAATAATTTGTCATTCTAATTAGAACAGTGATTTGCAAGACAGAGTATTGGGTGATATTTTCTGGATGGCTCTATTGCATAGTTAGGTATAGTATGACCATCTTGAGAGAGAGGAAGGACATCTACCTTTTTGCTACATTGGACTTCCTTTGCTCAGAGTTTGTCAAGCCTAGAAATACAGTCTCCTTTATTGATTAAAAGAAAGATCTGTCAAATTGTCTATTTTTAAAATTTTTATTTTATTTATTTGACAGACAGAGACACAGTAAGAGAGGGAACACAAGCACAGGAAGCAGGAGAGGGAGAAGCAGGCTCCCCCCTGAGCAGGGAGCCCAGTGCAGGGCTCAATCCCAGGACACTGAGATCATGACCTTAGGCAAAGGTAGACACTTAATGACTGAGCCATCCAGGTGCCCCTCAAATTGTCTATTTAAAAGTAAAACTTTATTGTTGTGTTTAGCCAAGAGAGTGTAAAGCAGACTCCAAATTTAATTATTCTTACAAAAAAGAATCTAATCGTGTAGTTACTTGAACTTCGTGACTGATGTATTAGGCCAATAATATAGCTACCTGCTGGTCAATTTCAGAATTGTATGCAATATTAAACTTCAGAGGAAAGACAGTTGGATTGGCAATGCATACCAAGAGTTTTGGAGGGGCACCTGAGTGGCTTAGTCTGTTAAGCACCCGCCTTCAGCTCAGGTCCTGATTCCAGGGTCCTGAGATCAAGTCCCATATCAGGCTCCCTGCTCAGTGGGGAGTCTGCTTCTCCCTCTGCGGATCCCCCTGCTTGTGCTGTCTCTCTCTCTCTCTAATAAATAAATAAAATCTTAAAAAAAAAAAAAAAGAGAGAGAGAGAGAGTGTTGGAAATGTCAGTGCAAGGCATATCCACATGACCATTGAGGTGATCATAGCTGCAGCCCCTGCCAGACTCCATGCTTGTCAGACACAGAACTAGTCTCCAGCATGGACTCTCCAGTGACTCTGAAGGCACCAGCGTTGTAGACAGCATGCAGGACGGCAGATAGCACATTGCTCTTGATATTGTCATTTTCCACTAAAATGCACCAGCTGGACAAGTAGAGTCAAAATATGAGTAACTCAGTCGCTGGCACTTGATCAAATTGATCAAGTCCTAGGATCAAATCAAATCCTTGCTCCAAGACAAAGTTAGCGCTTTTTCTATTTTTTTGTATGAAGGCAAAGGCCAAGAGTGCCTGGGTACTCAGTAGGTTAAGCCTCTTCCTTTGGCTCAGGTCATGATCTCTGGGTCCTGGGATTGAGGCCTGCATGGGGCTCAATGCTGAGAAGGGAGCCTGCTTCCTCCTCTCTGCCTACCTCTCTGCCTATTTGTAATCTCTTTCTTTCTGTCAAATAAATAAAATCTAAAAAAAAAAAAAAAAAAAAAGCAAAGTCCAAGAGGTTTGGAATAAGCCACTTAGATGATTATAATTCCTCCCTTTGAATTCACAACTTGGGTATGTCAAAGGATCGAGCTTGCCCACAGTCACCCAGCCAATCAGATGAAGACCTAAAAAAGAGGAACGGAGAACTCTTCAGCTGTCATTAGGCTCTCCCCATAGGCAGACTTTAAAGCCTTTGAAGAAAATTTAAGGTTTAGAAAACTTCTGCTTTTCCTTACCCATCTTTGTATGTCCATCTTCCATTTTCACAGCTGAGAAATATTAAGTAGCTTTTCCTAGAGTCTGCCTACCTCACAGCACAGGAATCACACAGTGTAAAGAACGTGAACTCAGAAACAGTGAGATCCAGGTATGAGTTCTTCCTCTCTTACTCAGGCAATTTGGGCAAGTGAACATCCCTGAGTTTCAGATTCATTATGCAGATTAAATGAAATATTTATTATCTGTGCAAGCTTAAGCCTGACGCTTTGCCAGTAGTAGGTGCTCAATAAACATCAAATCTTCACTGTTTGCAGATTTCTTGCATAGGAAAACTGGTTTGTCTGACAGGGAGAAGGGGACTGTACTCCCAAGCATAGCAACCTTGCTGGCTTTGGTTGTCCTGCCCTGCCTGTGGAGAGCACCCCGGGGATGCTAGTTGAGGATGTGTCACCAGAAAGCTGGATTCTGGGCTTTGCTGCTAGGATGGAGCCCTCTTTCGTTCACCAGGCTACACCAAAACACAGGAAGACAAACTTACTCAGAACTGAGTTAGCCCCAAAGAGCAGATGTTTCTTTTTCCCTGAGAATAAAACAATTTTACAAATGCAGAAATGGAAATGATAATTCTCTCTATCCAATTAGCAAGAGCTAATTTGGATTTCAAGGTCACTGTGTATGGTATACTCCCTCCTTCCCATGCCTGGTGCTTGGGCGCCACTCCCTCTCTGGTTTTTGTGGCTCAGCGTCCCTGCACACGTTCGTTGTAAACAATAACAATTTCCATTTTAGGATTTCGTCACCTGGTGATGTGTTGCTGTTCCCGTTTTTAGGAAATTGATGTTTGGCCAAAGATGAAAGGCTTCACAGATTATGAAGGTTATGGCACAGATTTCTCCTGCCTTATGGCTTAATTTAATTAGATATCCCATAATAGCTCAGCGGCAGGATTGCACTGCAGAATGGGCTCCAATTTGCCCACAGGCAACCTCGAGAGCTCAGCAAATATGAAATATGCTGCATGACTCATCAGCTGATGGAAAATGCAGTGAAACTTTCTCTCTTTCAACAGGATCAGGCAAGGTGACTGACAAAGCTTCCCTGGGAATACACACCTGGTAATTCTACATCTACAAGTTCATTTTAAAATATGCTTGCAGTGAAGTAATCAGCAAAACCACTGTCTGAACTTGAAATTATTCTGTGGCCGCTGGACCTTGAAGACACTGATGGAGACAGCTAAATCCAGCTACCTGGATTTGACCTTGATCCCCCTAAATCCCCCATCCCCTCAGAACAGGCAGGACCTCAATGAGCAGGAAGATTCTCTAAGGCATGAGCCCCAAACAGAGCAGTGAGACCATGATGCTGTTGCTTATTCCTACAGACACCAAACTGCCCTCATGCTTTTGCAAGATTTCAGATGTATACAATTTTTTTAAAAAAATCTTCCTTTAACTCATTTCCTTATGTTTATTTTTATTTATTTTTGTATAATTTTTTCTGTTACATTAATCACTGTACAATATATCATTAGTTTTTGATGTAGTGTTCCATGATTCCTTGTTTATGTATAATGCCCAGAGATATGCACAGTTTCTGATATTGATTACCCTTATTGGGTAAAATATATATATATAAAATAAGCTTCACAGTTTGTTTTTCAGACATGAAGCAAATCGAGGCCCTGAAGTCACAGGATGTCTTGGCGGCTATGTTCAGGCTGGATAGAAAGGCATCCCTGTGGGAGCATAGCTTTTCTCGGGTTCCATTTCACTTGCTATCTTCAGCAAGCAAAGATGGAGAGATAACTGGTTGAGTGGGAGCCATGTGATAGGGATTGTCTGTGAAGATGGAGAGGAGGAAGGCTTTAGACAAGTGACCTCCCAGGAGACCTCTAACTAGTCATCCAACTTATGAACAGGACAGCAGCCTAAGACATGGTGCCAGAGATGGCCCAGAAAACAAGGCTTGTTGATATGGTCAGTTGGTACAACCATTTCCCCCTCTCAAGGTTAGAGAGGAGTCACTTTCTGCTCTTCCTCCAGTCCCCTGCCATGGCTACACTGCTTGCCCACTAAATGCTTGAAAATCAGTCTCCAGCACCATCCTGCAACCCTTCCAGAATCAATCCTCAAAGGAGCCAGACTCCAACCTCATTCATGTACACAAAGCTCATTCTTTCGTTCAACGAATGAGTATATGCAATATGAATGACGCTGGCTAAGAGCGGGTAATGCAAAGAATAAAACACACCTCATTTGAACACATCTAATCCTTCCAAGAAAGCACACCCTAGTTCCGGAGATTAATACAGAGGCAGCTGCAATGTGACGGGTCAAGGAGGTTGTTTGAGTGACAAGAACACAGGACTTGGGATCTCCATGTCACACGCTCACTGCCAACTCTGCCACATCAGTACTATGGGAACTCTGGTGTATCACTACTCATAGAGCTTAGCTTAATGACTAGTGAGAGTTGAATAATCTTAAAAGGATAGTAGGAGGGACGCCTGGGTGGCTCAGTTGATTGGACGACTGCCTTCGGCTCAGGTCATGATCCTGGAGTCCCGGGATCGAGTCCCGCATCAGGCTCCCAGCTCCATGGGGAGTCTGCTTCTCTCTCTGACCTTCTCCTCATTAATGCTCTCTCTCACTGTCTCTCTCTCAAGTAAATAAATAAAATCTTAAAAAAAAAAAAAAAAGGATAGTAGGATATCATCAGGGATACCTCCAAATTATCATCTGGCACAGAGAAACTGCTCAGTAATAGTTTTGATGGGAATTTAAAGATGCTGTGATGACATCACCAAGTACTATGACAGCACAGAAAAGGTAACTCCTCCCTGATGGTTCTAATTCAGCTGGGTTTTAGAAAAGGGGTAGCTCACCCACCAGAGAATTGGGTAAAGTTCATTGCAATTTAATTTTCTTGAGAAAATGCCCAAAGAAATGAAAAAAGAAAAAAAAAAAGAAAAGCAGGGTCTTTTCAAATTGGTCCAGACGATGGAAGTGGTTGATGGAGGTAATTGGAGATAGATTCCAATGTAAGACTGGTGTAGCTAGTAGCGACTAAATTTGGGGATAATATCATGTCAGCACTAGAGGCAATTAAGAAGGAGGTTGACAAGTTCAGAAATGGGATTTGTAACATTAATCCTGGCGACAAGGGCACCAGGGCAAGGGAGTGGAGAAAGAGAATTTAGGAGGGGAAGGTAATGTTGTAAAGGAGGGACAACGATCAGGACCTAATCTGGATTAGTGGCCAGGAAGATGGCCGCTAGGAGACAGAGTCTGGGGCAATTTATGAGGTGGAGGGAAAGAGACTTAATGGCTAAATGGATGTGGGATGTGAGGTGGGAAAGGATCCAAGGATGTCACTGAGCTTGGGCTCTGGAACAGTCACCAACATTCTGTTCTGAGAAGTTTGATGAAACATTCTTCACTCACTCACAGAAGCCCAAGAGGCAAGGGCTGAGATAAGGCCAGCACTTTTCATCAGTGTGGTCAGACCCTGACGGGAGCGGGGGGCTCCCAGAGCCATGCTGTGCTACCATCCGCGTGGGTATCCTCCCTTAATTTTCCCAGCAACTCTATGAGGCAGGCGTTACCATTCTCGTGCTACAGATGGGAAAACCAAGGCTCCGCTATGTGAAGAATCTTGCCTAACATCATACAGCCTGCAAAGTTGGAGGTGGAAATCAACCAAGATTTGGCCAATGGCAAAGCTCGAGTTCTTACCCACTTCCCCCTTTCTGGGCCTCTGATGGAGATGCCTACCTCCTAGGTTCGTACTGGAAAGCCACTTAAGAAGATCACCCTCTTTCTGTGAAGATAGTGTCTCTCCACAGAAATAGATCACATTTCTGAGTTTACCATGATGGAGAGGCAATTCTGACTGAAGCCAGCTTGTCCATTTTCAAGCTCTTTATCATTATAAAAGCAACATTCAAATACACTAGGTGTGAAACTGACACTCTCCCCAATATCTACATCTATTCATTCACTTACCACTCAACCCACCCCCACCTATTGGGAGCATCCTTCCACTGTTTTTGGCCATCCTGTACCCAGCACCTTGTCACTTGTTTGAAGGTGTCTAGGATGGTTTTGGAACCTCTCCTGCTGCTTGTCTTCATCTTGCCGTCTTCCATGGAAAAAGTGTTCCCCCTTTGGCATTCAGATAGTTCATAGAGAAACAAATGTGACTCTCTCACTTCTGGAATTGCTAAAAATGCTACAAATGATATTTAACTTCACATTTGAGGAACTATGTTGGGATCTGCCCCATTGGCTTTCCAGGAAATAAATTATTTTAATTAATTCAACTAGTTCAACTCTGTCTTCCCAGACAGTGGCAAACCTTCCATGTCAGGGAGGACTGGGCTGGCCAGTCAGCAGGTCAGAATGCCAAAGTGTGACTTTCTTCTATGGAACATTAGGGTTTGCAGAATCAATGCTGTTGGATGACTCCAGTCACCTGATATTCATGCTTGTTTTGAAAACAAAGGGATCTGGTCTCAATGTGAATATAGCAATGGAAAGCAGATTATAGGACTATCCAACTGCAGTCAGTACTATAGATAATAGAGTAAGCCTGGCTACCATGGATGAAAATTCCAAGCTTCGAGAGACAGCTTGACTTTGTTTCTCTACAAATTAGTGCAACTTCTTCTAGAAAGACTGGATCACTGCTTTTGCTTTGGTTTTTAAATTATCAACTTTATCATGGGCTGCATCATTTAGACTTCACATTTATGGCTAACCTCCAACTAGGTGTGAGCTCCCAGATATTAGGGATTGCGTGGAACTCACCTTAAAGCCCTAATGCGTAGCATAACACCTGAAACATGGGAAATCCTTAATAAATATTGTTCAGGGCTGCTGCTCTAGGCATAATCGTCAACAGGGATGATCACAGAGCTCTACAGTAGGAAGTCATTTAGTTCACTCAAGACTCTTCTCTGTACTAGTCTTACCTAAGATGTAAGGCAAAGGACTATTTTGGTTGGGAGAGGGTTTCTTATGTATCTAATATATCATAAAAGAAAAAAAAATTTAGAAGAAGAAAGAGTAGAAAGAGGAACCTGTGATCCTTTCAATTAATGTAATGGAGATCTCCATTTAGCTCTCAGCCCAACATGCCTGGGCCTGTCCACTGAATTGGTGGGAGCAGCTGCCAGAAGCCTGTTTGCATATGGATTGAGGGTCCCCTTGGGAGAGTTCTCATTCTGAAGACAGAAGTTGCCTGGCAACAAGAGTTTGACCCATGAAGACAGACTCACCCAACAGAGGAGGCAGGGAAGCCTGAGGACAGTGTCATCTAGAGCCACCCTCCAGCTGATACCATGAATGTACACCTAAGTGCCACGGGGCTTGGGGAGTCTGAACAGACAAAGTAGAGAAAGATAAACCTGCTTTACTAATATCCTTTTAAAATATCGGACTACACGACAGGGATTCTGAAACCTTCTCTCAGAATCCATTTACTCTCTCAGAATCCATCTGAGAGAGTAAAACTTAGATAGAAAGGAGACAATTTCCCCTTTCTTACTAAAAATCAGTTGGGGTCTGGATGTGCCATCAAACCATTCATTATAGTGCATGGCAGGGCAACGACAGAACCAGGGGAAGACTTTGACACCCCGTGAAGCATTACGAATCGGTACCTGTAGGATGTGGTAGTTTCCACATGAGACCCATGGGGATATAACTGCATCTGGTACGTAGCAGCAGAGTGACAAAGTGGCGCTCTGCAGAGGGCTGATGGGAAACCATTGCACCCACTGAGCCCTTTAATCTTCGAACACGTTTGGGCTCACTATATGATTTCGTGTTTCTCCGGGGAAATCCTCAGTCTCTTATACTAATACAGGGTGCCAGTAGAGGCTTGCAGAGGTGAGGGCAAGGATGCTGCCTGTTTCAGTAGCCAGCAGCACTAAGGTTCCAGATAAATGTATGGGTTGGTAAAAAGTAATGACAATCCCTTTCTTTACATAAGGCCATAGGGAAACTACTCCTTACAACAAATTTATATTTATTTTTCAAAATGTATATGATAAGAGACATTTTTTTTTTTAAAGAAAAACTGTCCCAGTTATGAGATGAAGATGTCCTGGGGATTTAATATGCAACATGGCAATTACAGTTAACAACTCCATATTGTATCCTTGAAAGCTGCTAAGAGGGTAGACTTCAATGTTCTCATCCTGCACAGAAAATGGTAACTATGTGAGGTGATGGAGGTGTTCATTAACCTTACTGTGGTAATCCTTTATATACGTGTATTTATATACACAATGTTTATAAACAATGTTTATATATATAAAGTTATATGCTTTATGCTTATATAATGTCTTATGTCAATTATATCTTAATAAAGCTGGAGAAAAGAAAAACTGACCATCAGACCACGGCTTCTAACGCTTGCTTACAAAATAAGCTCACAATACATATGTGACTTAGCTAGCGTTTACCTTGTGATACCAATCCAGAAATGGAGGGAGGGGAAAGTAAGGAGTAAGCATTTCCAGGCAAAGCTTTGACACAAGTAAAATTGAACTTGAACACTTCAACTTCCCTTTTCTTTCTTTTCTTTTTTTTTTTTTTTAAAGACTTTATTTGAGAGAGAGAGAGAGCAAATGCATGAGTGGAGAGTGGGGCAGAGGGAGAGGGAGAAGCGGGCTTCCTGCTGAGCAGGGAGCCTGAAGCTGGACTCAATCCCCGGACCCTGAGATCATGACCTGAGCCAAAGGCAGATGCTGAACCAACTGAGCCACCCAGGAGCCCCTCAACCTCCCATTTCTGCTTCCTTTTCCGCAATCACGATGTGTGTCTCTCCCCAAAAACTCCTGTCCCTATTATACCACACCTCTCAAGGCTCTGCTCCAGAAAGCCTTTGCCAGGTTTACTGCTCTATCAGAATATTTTTAGCCACAAGGTCAAATGAGAAGAAAATTTTTGGGTCTGGGGAGCCCTGCAGAGAACCCCTGAGGTCACACCATACTGTAGTTGTTCATCATAATTTACCTCTAAATAAAGTCATGAGAAAAGTAAATCTGACCCAGATGTCTCGCTAGCAGGGGAACGCAATCATACTCTCACAAGAACGGCTTTGGAGGAGGATTTCTCAGGGCTCATTTAGCCGTGAATGACCCCGGGGCCTTTGAGTGTGTTCACTGCCTAGAGCCCCAGTGGCTCATGGGAATGCATTAAGGGCAATCTGGAAGGCAGGCCTGACAAGGTGACAGGAACGCTCCCAGTACCTTTCTTGCCCCACAGTGCGGCAAATGCTCTCACAGGCCTTCCTTCTCTCCTGTGACATCATGTGCTTTCTGTTTGGCCTGGTCAGCACCTGGACCTTTGTAATTCACATCAGGGCCTGAGTACGGCCTGGGAAGCCAGCTGAAGGCAAACAGCTACTGATTGCGGAAGAGAACAGGCACACACAGAGAGAGAGAGAGAAGGGAGACAGCCAGGAGAGCCTTCCAGGTCCGAGTTTCTAAAACAAGGTCTCTTGGGGTCTCAGGTCGCCCGCGGGCGCACGCTCTCTCTTTCTCTTTCTCTCTCTCAAATTTGAAATATTTATTTGACAGTGAGGCACAGCACAAGCAGGGGGAGTAGGGAAGGGAGAAGCAAGCTCCCCACTGAGCACTGAGCACAAAGCACCACCCAGGGCTTAATCCCAGGACCCTGGGATCATGAACTGATATGAAAGCAGACCCTTAACCAAAAGAGCCACCCAGGCACCCCAATAAATAAAATCTTTTTTTTTTTTTTAAAAAGAATAATGATTCAAATATATTACTATTAGGAAGTTAATCCAGAGTAGTAGTTTTAACACTAAAACCCTTTGTTGAACTACAGGTTCACTAACAATATTCTTATTCCTGGTTAATACTGAGAGAATCTCCAGGCAAAAAATTATTTCAATCCAATAATTCTAAATTATCTTGTTTTCTGAGAAGCAAATGCAGTTTTCCTTATTTTAGTCAATCTAGTGAATTGTTACCACCTCCCCAAATGTGTTTTCCAATTCATCTTTGATTACAAATCAACGAGGAGACAATGAAAGAATTACTGGTTCATCACGGAAATGGAAAAAATGGGGGGGGGGATTCAGTTCTATTAAAATACGACTACTCTCATAAAAATATTTCCTATGGAAAAATCCTTGAAAGATGGCAGAGGAGTAGCAGACTGAGATGACATTAGGTTACAGGAGTTCAGCTAGGTAGCTTATCAAACCATTCCAAACACCTACTAACCCAACAGGAGATTGAAGAGAAGAGCAGCAATTCTAGAAACAGAAAATCAACCACTTTCGGAAAGGTAGGACCTGCAGAGAAGTGAATCCGAAGCCACGGGAAGATAGACCGCGGGGGGAGGGGCCGACTTCTGGCAATTGGCGGAGCAACAGAGCACGAAATTTGAACTTTTAGAAATCTGTTCCAATGAGGGACGTCGCTTCAGAGACTAAGCGCGGGTGGAGCCCTTGTGGGGACAGTGTGGTCTCCGGACGTGTGGGGTCACTGAAAGACGGCCTGAGAGCGGCAGAGCTCCCACGTATCACAGTGGGTTGCTGCAGAGACAGAGCCGAGGAGGGGCTTTCAGCTCGGGGTTACCTTGAACTGTCTGAGGCAGAGTCAGGCCACAATTATTCGAGCAGGGACTGCACAAGTGGCAGATCCGGGGAGACTCACCTTCTAGGAGGAGCGGCACAGGAGTGCTACAGGAATCTGTTGGGTTTGGAGACTCCAAACGGGGCGGCGTGCCAGAGACAGAAATGCTCGGTCACAGGCTGGGTGAGCACCGAGCGTGGCCGGAGACCAGGGAGACGGGAGTGATTCACTGCTTTTCTCCGAGGGCGCACTGAGAAGTGGAGCCCCGCGGAGCTCTCAGCTCCTCCACCCCTGAGATTGGGAGGCCGCCATCTTCATTCGGCCTCCGGAACTCTACGGAAAGCGCTCAGGGAACAAAAGCTCCTGAGAGCGAACACAAGCAGATTACATAGCCTGCCCTGGGCAAGAGCCGCTTAATTCTGCTTAATTCTGCCGCAGGCAAAGACACTTGAGAATCACTACAACAGGCTCCGCCCACAGAAGATCAACAAAAAACCCCGCCCAGACCAAGCTCACTGATCAAGGAGAAGAGTGGAATCCAGAGGAGGGGAAAGCAAAGCATGGAATTCATGGCTTTCTCACTATGGTTCTTTAGTCTTGCAAAGTTAACTACATTTTTTAAATTTTATTTTTTTCTTCTTCTAATGTTTTTAACTTTTCCTCTTTTAACGTTTTTTATCTAGTTTATCTTAACAATACCTTTCTAAAAAATCTTTTTTAAACCTTCATTATTATAGTTGTGTTTTCTCTTTCATTGTATCTAACTTTATTTTTTGTATATATCTATAGGGTTTTTTCTTCTAAAAATTTTTGAGATACAGTTTCTTCTAATAGATCAAAATATACCCTAAATCTAGCACAGGGCTTTGTCCTAGTCTCCAGCCTGAGCAAATTCTCTCCACTTTCTTTTTTTTTTTTTTTCCAACTAACTTATCAATTCCTTTTTTAGAACTTTTTTAAAAATTTTCATCCTTACATTCATATTCCATCCCTTCATCATGTCTACCCATATATTTGTATATATATAGTTTTTCTTTCTTTAAAATGTTGGGAGGTAGTTTCTTCTAAGATACCTAAATACACCCAAAATCAAGTGGGTGGCTCTGTTATATTCACCAGTCTAATATATATATACATATATATGTATATATATATATAATTTTTGTTATTGTTTTTTAAAAATTTTCTTTTTACCCCCTTTCTTTTCTTCCCAATTTGGGATCTCTACTGATTTGGTTAGCATACATTTTTCTGGGTTCTTTGCCATTCTTTTAGTATTTTATTCTCTCATTCATATATTCTTATCTGGGTAAAATGGCAAGGCAGAAAAATTCACCACAAAAAAAAAAAAAAAGAACAAGAGGCAATACCAAAGGCTAGGGACCTAATTAATACAGACATTGGTAATATGTCTAATCTAGAGTTCAGAATGATGATCCTCAAGGTGCTAGCTGGGCTTGAAAAGGCATGGAAGAATATTAGAGAAACACTGTCTGGAGAAATAAAAGCCATTTCTGGAGAAATAAAAGAACTAAAATCTAACCAAGCTGAAATCAAAAAAGCTATTAATGAGGTGCAATAAAAGATGTCCCAATCAAAAAAAAAAAAGATATCAGAATAGATAAAAAAACAAAACCCATCATTATGCTGTCTACAAGAAACTCATTTTAGACTCAAAGACACCTCCAGATTTAAAGTGAGGGGGTGGAAAACAATTTACCATGCTAATGGACATCAAAAGAAAGGTGGGTTGGCAATCGTTATATCAGATAAATTAGATTTTAAGCCAAAAACTATAAAAAGAGATGAGAAAGGACACTATATCACACTCAAAGGGTCTGTCCAACAAGAATATCTATGCCCCTAACATGGGAGCAGCCAACTATATAAACCAATTAATAACAAAATCAAAGAAACACTTCAACAATAATACAATAATAGTAGGGGAATTTAACACTCCCCTCACTGAAATGGACAGATCATCCAAGCAAAAGATCAACAAGGAAATAAAGGCCTTAAATGACACCCTGGACCAGACAGACATCACAGATATACTCAGAACATTCCATCCCAAAGCAAGAGAATACACATTCTTCTCTAGTGCACATGGAACATTCTCCAGAAAAGATCACATCCTGGGTCATAAATCAGGTCTCAGCTGGTATCAAAAGATTGGGATCATTCCCTGCATATTTTCAGACCACAATACTCTGAAGCTAGAACTCAACCACAAGAGGAAATTTGGAAAGAACCCAAATACATGGAGACTAAACAGCATCCTTCTAAAGAATGAATGGGTCAACCAGGAAATTAAAGAAGAATTTAAAAAATTCATGGAAACAAATGATAATGAAAACATAACTTTGGGACACAGCAAAGGCAGTCCTGAGAGGAAAGTATATAGCAATACAAGCCTTTCTCAAGAAACAAGAAAGTTCTCAAGTACACAACCTAACCCTACACCTGAAGAAGTTGGAGAAAGAACACCAAAGAAAGCCTAAAACCAGCAGGAGAAGAGAAATAATAAAAATGAGAGCAGAAATCATTGAAATAGAAACTAAAAAAACAGTAGAGCAAATCAACGAAACTAAGAGCTGGTTCTTTGAAAGAATAAGATTGATAAACCCCTGGCCAGACTTACCAAAAAGAAAAAAGAAAGGACCAAAATCAATAAAATCATGAATGAAATGAGAGATCACAACCAACACCAAAGAAATACAATTGTAAGAACATATTATGAGCAACTGTATACCAGCAAATTTGACAATCTGGAAGAAATGGATGCATTGCTAGAGACATATTAAACTACCACATCTGAACTGGAAAGAAATAGAAAACCTGAACAGACTTTTTTTTTTTAAAGATTTTATTTATTTATTCGTCAGAGAGAGAGGAGCGAGAGTTAGCACAGGCAGAGTGGCAGGCCGAGGCAGAGGGGGAAGCAGGCTTCCCGCCAAGCAAGGAGCCCGATGTGGGACTCGATCCCAGGACTCTGGGATCATGACCTGAGCCGAAGGCAACTGCTTAACCAACTGAGCCACCCAGGCGTCCCCCTGAACAGACTTATAACCAGTAAGGAAACTGAAGCAGTCACCAAAAATCTCCCAACAAATAAGAGTCCAGGGCCAGATGGCTTCCCAGGGGAATTCTACCAAATATTTATTTATTTATTAAGATTTTATTCATTTATTTGACAGACAGAGATCACAAGTAGGCAGAGAGGCAGGCGCAGCAGTGGGGGAAGCAGGTCCCCCGCCAAGCAGAGAGCCTGATGTGGGGTTCGATATCAGGACTCCAGGATCATGACCTGAGCCGAAGGCAGAGGTCTTAACCCACTGAGCCACACAGACGCCCCTCTACCAAACATTTAAAGAATTAATATCTATTCTCCTGAAACTGTTCCAAAAAATAGAAATGGAAGGAAAACTTCCAAACTCATGTTATGAGGCCAGGATTACCTTGATCCCAAAACCAGACAAGGACCCCACCAAAAAAGAGACTTACAGACCAATATCCTTAAAGAACACAGATGCGAAAATTCATATAGGCACTCTTTAAAAATGGTAAAAATAGTCATTTTAATGGAAAAAATTAGTCCCGTCAGAAGACTTCTAGGTTTGAGCGTAATGGGGGCAAGACTTCTTATGGCTCCTCCCATTGTGTAATTGTATGTCCTCTGCTGGGATCTACGCTCCATTGGGGCAGAGACTTTTTTGTCTTCTCTTGTTCATCACCGTGTGGCTGCTATGTAGCCAAGAGACTTGGACATGCAGGCAGTTCTTAGACAGGTGGTCAGTGATGAGGAGGAAGTAATGAAGAGGAGGAGGGCGGGCTCCCAAGTCAGAGAAGCAATGGGAACTGGTAAAGGAGACGATTATGGCCCAGCATGAGCTGAAGCAAAGCCGGTAATTCAGCATGGCGCATGGTCGGGGTATTGAAGGGCAGTGGTGGTGACGGCGAGCAGCTCTAGCTGCTGAACCTTCGCTGTGTGCCAGACCCTGTCTGGGTTTCTATATCCGCAGCAATTAATTATCCTTACGATGTCCACCAGACACATCATTTTTCTCCGCTAAGAAGCGGAGAACTCTGATGCTCTCTGTGCTTCCGTGAGTTGCGCAAAGCCGCAGTATGGTGAGGGAAGTGGAAATGGAAAGCCTGTGCTATCCTGGGCCCAAGGAGCCTTCTGGATTCTTGCACCTCAGAGCGGACAGCCTGTCTACCCAGATGGGCAGGCTCTTAAAGGCAACAGAAAACCTTAAGTTTGAGGAGGGGACTGAAAAGATCGTTAGGGCATGAAGCTGGAGCAAGTGACAGATCGCTCACTTCGCTCATCCATCCCTTCGTCTCTCTTAATGTGACCTTTCTAATATTTGGAACTCCCACATTTCCTTTTTTTTTTTTTTTTTTTTTTAAATTTGAGAGAGAGAGAAAGAGTGGGAGGAGGGGGTAGGGGCAGAGGGAGAGAGAAAGAGAGACTCTTAAGCAGGCTCCACACCCAGCACAGAGTCTGACACAGGGCTCGATCTCATGACTCTGAGATCAGGACTTGCGCCAAAATCAAGAGTCGGACACTTAACGGACTGAGCCGACAGTTGCCCCCAACTCCCACATTTCTCATACCCTTGAGTCAATGTACAGAACAGCTTTGGTGAAATGTCATAGTTACCCAGAAGGAACAACCCACAATGTCAGTAATTTTTTAGGACGAGTTATCACAGGGCAAACTCCTGAAGGAATCATACACATCTTTCGTTCATTTAATTGAGTGAGCTTTTTTGGAGCCCCACGATACACCAGTCTTGGCTTACACACTTGCTATGCATCATGAGCAAGACAGATGCGTTATCAGAATTATAGCTCAGGAAATAGCCATGATCATTGTTATCGCAGGTAGGAGAAGGTAGACCAAAAGATTGCAAATGGAAAGTCATGCAAAACAGAGTCCTTATAGTGAAGAAAGCTGGACAGGAGACCAGGCATTTAGGAGCTCTCATGGGGTGGCAGGAGAATAGGTAGGAAGATAGGGAGAACACAGGTCCCAGTCTTCACAGGAGATGGCTTCCCATCCCTAACGCAGGACCACACCATCATATGGCCTTTCTGGATACCTGCAGTCTGGGAAGGGATTATTATGGGAAAACTTCAGCACGAATCTCACTTGCCTGAGAAAAAATGAGCTTTGAATCATTAACAAGGCAATTGCTGTTACATACTAATGACACCATTTCCCGCTCCTGGTCTTTTTAGCATTAATGAGCCCCGTGGTATGGATTGAATGATATAAAAATGATTACATGCTTTGGAGATATTTCTGGGTTTGATTGTATTAGGCCATGCACCGCTTGTTTAGATTATGAATTAACTAATAAATCTGTGTTACTTCATCGGTTTTAGACTTGAAAGTCCTTACTCCTTTTTCCGATATCAAGTTAATGTAACCATTTCTGGTGACAGCAGATGAAGACTAAGCCGTGGCCATTAGTGTGATTTACTTCCCACCCACCTGGTCCCCCAAACGACCACTCGTCTTTCCTAGTGATTGAGAGATTATGTCTCTAGTTTAATGAATAATTTATCCTCGATGCAATGTCTCAGCTTGTGACACCCTGCTTTGTGTACACTGGACTTGATTTTTTTTTCCCCAACTTAACCAATTATTCATGTATTTTTTAAAGATTTTATTTATTTATTTGTCACAGAGAGGGAACACAAGCAGGCAGAGTGGCAGGCAGAGGCAGAGAGAGAAGCAGGCTCCCTGCTGAGCAAGGAGCCCAATGCGGGATTCCATCCCAGGACCCTGGGATCATCACCTGAGCCGAAGGCAGCAGCCCAACCAACTGAGCCACCCAGGTGTCCCTATAACCCATATTTAGGACTCTAGCCTAACCAAATAATTTTAAATATGACAAAAATCAGAACTATGCCAAAACATATTCACAATAGCATTATGTATGGTATAAAAACATTGGAAAAATCTATGGAGCACCATAGCACATGCTCCATGGCATCTACCCTTGGCTTAGGTCAGAGTCCTGAGGTCCTGGGACCAAGCCCTGTGTGGGGTTTCCTGCTCAGTGGCGAGTCTGATTGTCCCTCTGCCCCTCTCCCTGCTTGTGCTCTCTCCCTCTCTCATAAATAAGTAAAATCTTTTTTGAAAAAATGGAAAAATCTAAATATACTAATATAGGTAGTTGTTAAAACGAGTGTTTTCTTCCAATGGTGAGATACTACACAGCCATATAATTTTTGGTAATAACAGGGAAAGATACTGATGCCAAAGTATTATGTGAAAAACCTAGGCAAATTGTATAAACAGTATTATTATAATTATGTAAAACATACAGAAAAAAAATATTCTAAATTGAAAATAGTGGTTTTCTCGGGGCGATGATACTCTTGGTGCTATTTGCTTTTCTTTGTTTGACATACGGTGTTATTTTTAACTTAAGGAAGTTCTTTCTGAAAAAAAATATTTTCTTCATTTTTTTCAAAAATCAACCACACTTTTTTGAAGAATTGTGCAAATTCCTCTGAAAGTCTGGTTGGTGTTTCTCTGAAGCCCAAATACCCGACAGAATCCCTGGGGGAGGAGCAAGTCACTGCTAATCCCTCTTCCCAGCTAGAAAATGTGCAAACCACGGGTCATTTGTGTCAGAGATAAACCAAGCCAGACACTGGTTGCAGCGGGAAGGACAGATTTTAATCAATAATACAGTATGGCAACGGGGAAGAGTTCAGCATGAACTGAACTCAATTTCAATTTGTACAGAGGTGACTGCGTGCTTTGAAGGGAGAATAAAGAATCCAGAAGAGAGAGAATGAAAACCTGAAAACTCGCATGACTTCATACGTACAGTAATGCATGGAGCATCGTTACCGAGAATATACTTGTCAAATACAGGGATTATTGTCCTTCCTTTTTCTTTTCTTTTCTCTTTCTTTCTTTCTTTTGCTATTTAATCGAAATTACCCAAGCATCAAAAAAATAAATAAATAAATAAAAATAAATAAAAATAAAGGACTAGGGAGAGGAATGAGTGAGATTCTGTAGAGTCCATTTTGTCATTTAGTCTAAGTTAATAATAATAAGAAAGGCCACCCAATTTTCACCCAAAAGTGAGCAAAAGATTGGAACAGACATCTCGTCAAAGAAGACATACAAATTACTAGTAAGTTCATGAAAGCGTGCTCAACATCATTCGTTAGTAAGGAAAGACGTAGTAAAACCATAATAAAAGATCAGTTTACATATGCAAAAATGACCCTAATTAAAAAGACAGTCAAGGGCGCCTGGGTGGCTCAGTGGGTTAAACCGCTGCCTTCGGCTCAGGTCATGATCTCAGGGTCCTGGGATCGAGTCCCACATCGGGCTCTCTGCTCAGCAGGGAGTCTGCTTCCTCCTTTCTCTCTCTCTGCCTGCCTCTCTGCCTACTTGTGATCTCTGTCTGTCAAATAAACAAATAAAATCTTAAAAAAAAAAAAAAAAACAGTCAAAAGCCGAGTGTTGGCAAAGATGTAAAGAAACTGGTGGGAATGTAAAATGGACCAACACGTTGGAAAAGTTTGGCAATTTCTTGAGAAGTTTGCATATAAACTTAACAGATGATGCAGCAATTCTGTCATTAAGAATATAACTAAGAAGGGGCACCTGGGTGGCTCAATCAGTTGAGCATCCCACTCTGGGTTTCAGCTCAGGTCATGATCTCAAGGTCATGAGATTAAACCCTGAGTTAGCCTCCATGCTCAGTAGGGAGTCTGCTTGCAGTTCTTTCCTTCTGCCCTTCCCCACCCACCCCTGCAAATAAACAAAAAAAGAAATCTTTACAAAAGGAAAGAATATATGTAGGAAAAGTGAAGACAGGTGTCCCCAGGCAGACTTGTGCATGACTGTTCACAGCAGCTGTTCATAAGAGTCAAAAACTGAAAACCATCCAAACATCATGAAGCAGTGAACAGATCAATGAAATGGGGTGTACCCACACAATAGAACACGATTTGGTCATTAAAAGGAGCGAAATACTGAAATACTACCACAACATGGATGAAATTCAGAACCATTGTGACAGGCACGAAAGATGATATATCCCATGCTTCTGTTTAAGGAAATACCCAGAAAAGGCAAATTTACAAAGACAGCAGGTGGGTGCGTGCCTGCTGTGGTTGGGGGCGGGAGCAGAGGCAGGCTACACACATGCTCCAGGGAATTTTGGAAGGGCTAACGGAAGTGTTCTCGGCTTGGATCATGGCATGGTGATGGTTGTTCGGCTCTGTAAATTGACTAAAAATCACTGAATTGTGAAATTACAATGAGTGAATTATATGGTATAGATACTATTCCTAAAAAAAAAAAAAAAAAAAAAAAAAGTAAAGGTAACATGTACTCAGAAAAAAAGGAAAAGAGGAAGAAGATAAAAACGAGAACAGTGGTTGTGAGCCCTGGTGTGTCCCTCAAGGATGTTAGTGGGAAAACCAATTAATGATAGGGCCTGGGGTAAGAAGTTTGTAGCCTCTCAGTTTGGGGTTTGCACAGGGAGATGGCTCCACCTTGAAAAATGGAAAATTCTGTTGGTTTTATTCTGGAAGCTGCTAGAAAGTTCGCGGCTTTCCTCTTGACTTCTGTGCTCAGACCTCAGCATCCTGGGATCTCTCCCAGAGTGCAGTGCAAGCTAGTATCAAAAAGGATGGGACATCTGCCCTTCCAGACACACAGTGTGAAACTGATCGTGCCAAAATGTCCCCTGGAGGAATTCAGAGCTGGCCCTGCCTGGGACCAACAACCAAAATAAACTCAGATTTTAGTGGATGGAGTAACAGAATATTTGTTCCAGAAAATTTCTAGAATGGCAGAAAAAACACAGCAACTGTGGAAAATTGCTAGCTTACTTTTTCAGTATTGCCATGTCTATCTCCCAGAAGAGAATTAAAAATACATGAATAAAGTAAAAAAAATCATTCCACAAGTAAGAAAATCACCAACTGGTATCAGCAATATCATAAGAAACACAACAGAATTTTTTTCAGCAGAATATGACAATATCCAACAGATATTGGGAGGCTTCTTTCTAGGCCTCACATCTTAAGAATATAAACATACAAGTGCCACGGATTTTATGGTTTGGTGCCTGGTTTCTAAATTCTCCAGGTCTTGGTAAATAAGCAGCTGGAAAATATTGAAACTTCCAATTTAGATTTTTCCTTTCAGAAGACTGGCAATTATGGATTTCCTGAAAAAGATTGAAAACATTACTCCTAAAATTTTTCTGTCATTATTTTCAAAATTGTGTACTTCCAGAAATAAGCCTTATACATGGAACCCCTGGAAATGTTGTCTTGGAGAGACAAAAAATGATTTGATTAAAAAAAAAATTGATCACTTCCCTGATTAAATGCTTTCTTTTTTTTATTGCAAATATTATTCTTCACCGTATATAGACGATATGGTGTCAGTAATGAAGCAGTACGTGTATTACAGCATCAATAAGAGTTATTTTCCTAAGAAAATTTGGAAGAACAATTCCAATATAAATAACAAATATATATACATATTTAAAAATTTTATTTATTTGTCAGAGAGGGGGAGAGAGAGAGAAAAAAAGAGCACAAGTAGGGGGAGTGGCAGGCAGAGGGAGAAGCAGGTTCTCCGCTGAGCAGGGAGCTGGATGTGGGACTTGACCCCAGGGTTATGACCTGAGACGAAGGCAGAGGCTTAACCAGCTGAGCCACCCAGGTACCCAACAAATATATTTTTAAAAGACAACCAAGTGACTCTCCTCTCCAATAACTAGGGAGAAGGCTCAATTCGCCCATGAAAGAATTCTGCATGAACTTGGATTTTTTGACACCTGATTTCTGGAGGAGAGCGAGGCAGGGACAAGCACAGCATGGGGTGGGAACATCCCCACCGAGGGTCAGGTTGTGTTTCGCCACACAGAGGCAGTGCCCGGAGTGTGCCCCCGGGGCTGAAATGAAAAAGACGAGCTGTGACGGGCAGAGAAGATAGGAGGGGTGGCAGCGAGCAGCGTGGCAGGTGGCGTGCGTCATCACCTTTGGGAAGTTCCAAAGAAGCAGGGAGTGTTTTCCTTCCACCAGCCTGCTCTACCCTGTGAAATATCACTACTGGCTTGAAGGACTGCTTGGGATGCATTCCAGGTCACAGTGGATATTGTCACCTTCCATGTAAACAGCTGAGGGTCAGGAGGGCATGGGCATGGTTGTCAAGTTTTATGCTCTCACTGTAGAGAAGAAACGTTCGTGAGGAAATCCACTGGAAAGGCGAAGTGGTGGGGGGAATGCCAAATCTTTCCCAGCACACATCTCTACCAAGAGAGTCCCTGAACTATGCTGGGCTCCGGATCCCCCCCTAGTCTCTGCTTGGAGAAACAGTATTATTAGAATGGAGGTAATAAAGGTTGATTTTGGAGAATTCAAAAATATAACAAAGTAAAAGGATAAACTTACCTGTAATCTCGCCGCCCAAAATAGCCATTAGCATTTTTACGCAGTCTTATATTTTGTATATTTTTTTGTATTTTTTGGTATATATTTGTATACTGTATGTATATTTGTATATATTTGTATATTGTATGTATATTTTTTATACAAAATATATTTTGTATATTTTTTGTATATTTGGCAGATAACATAAACAAATGTGGGGTTGTGAATTTAACGTAGACAATTGTTACATTCTCCTGTCTTCATGTATTTGTATACCTTTTCTATGGAATTGTCAATGCTTGGTAAACATCACTTTTTCTAGTTGCCTGATTGAAATATTTTTGTTCCCAGGTTTTTGGGGTTTTTTTTTTTTTTTTTGCTACCATAAATGATATTGTAATGAAAGTTTGTGCATAAATATTTTTCTACATTTTTCAGAATATTTACTTAGGATAGGTGCCTAGAAACAGAATTACTGAGTAAAAGTGGGAAAACATTAAGTGTTAAGGCTCTTGATTTGTGGTTTTGATTTTTTTCCCCTTAATAATTGAGTAGCATGCCCCCCAGCAAGGCTGGTGTCCTTTTCACCTCAGCCTCCACTAGCTCTGTAGATTATCATTCAAGAAGTTACTTGCTAATTTCGTATCCTCTAATGTAAAGGTATTGAAGATGAAGCAACAATAACAATGAACCAAAAAACATTGCAAAAATAGCAAGATACTAAAACCTCATCTTGGTTTGCTTGTCCTGGACTAAATGCTTTCTCGTTACTCGATTGTTTTCGCCCCTGGCAGGTGCCATGGGATGCCTGGTCCACGAGTGAGTAAATGGAGGCTCTAGAGGTTGAGGAGCCCACGTTTAAACAGCTGCAAGGCATACTTCTAACTTGTTTGCTAACCTACAATCTTTATTCATCCTACTTAAAATTAAGGAGTTTTTACTTTTCTGCAGCGTTGTCTGTTTCCCTTGTTATCTTCACTGTATTAACTCTTTGTTCCTCGATGATGAATGCCTTTTCATCCTTTAGACTTGCAACGTGGATTCTCTGTGAAGCTTTCCCTGAGTCATCATCTTTCTTAGCTAATTCTCCCACCTCGGTGGTTCTAGAGGTTCTCATTCAGGTAATAACTGCTTTGGTGGGGGTTGTATCTTTCCCGCAGAAGCTGGATTTAGCTGGAACAGACAAAACATGCCATCCATTGTCTGACAAAGCCCATTTCCATTTTTGTCTAATTTTCTGAAGCTGCCCTTACTTCCTGTTCCTGCACTAGGGGAGTCCATGGTAAGGCCTGATTTCTACCCGCGGCACCTGAATGGGCGTGGACCAGCTCAGGAACGTTTGCACAAGCTGTGGTTATGTTGAGGCCCCCCCTCTCTCTCCCAGACCTGCCTCTCAGCACAGATAACTGCCTTGCTCTTTCTGCCACTTACATGCTTGTCTCGGACAGTCGAACCAGCAGATCAGATATACTAAAGCAGGAATGATTTTTAAAGTTTCTCCGGGTGGTTTTTTGTTTTTATGCTTTCAGAGAGGGAGAGAGAGTAGGCAGGTGGAGGGGCAGCGGGAGAAGGACAGAGAATCTTAAGCAGGCTCCATGCTGAGCCCGGAGACTGACACGGGTCTCCATCTCAGAACCCTGAAAGCATAACTTGAGCCAGAATCAAGAGTCAGATGCTTAACCGGCTGAGCCACCCAGGCACCCCTCTCCAGGTGTTTTTGTTTGTTTGTTTGTTTTTAATTTTATTTATTTACTTGACAGACAGAGATCACAGGTAGGCAGACAGGCAGGCAGAGAGAGAGGAGGAAGCAGGCTCCCCGAGGAGCAGAGAGCCCGATGTGGGGCCTGCTCCCAGGACCCTGAGACCATGACCTGAGCTGAAGGCAGAGGCTTAACCCACTGAGCCACCCAGCTGCCCCTCTCCAGGTGGTTTCAATGCAGCGAGAGAGAGGATCTCTCTTCAGATCTATGGGTCTAGCAGCTTAATCTGAAAAACAGATGCTTTTGAATCACTGGCTGACACGCCATTGTGCTTTACAGAGAACACATTCTGATCAGTTTGAGCAAAGGCCAATCATTCTGTCTCTGCAAGTGCACACCTGTCAAAGGGAAAATAAAATTAACAGATTTTTAAAAGTATTAGAAGTGAACCGAGCATGATGGTAATAATACCAATAATAATAACTTAGCAATACCAAAATAAGAATCATAGTACCAATAATAATAAAACTAATATTTAGAATTCATTTTATGTGCAGACACTGTGCCCATTGCTATATGTTTCTCCATGATATCTTTTCACCTAAAGCTGTTCGGATGATATAGGGGATGACTATTTTCATTTCACAAATGGAGATCTTAATAGAGACATTAATTTGACCAAGGCGTCACAGTTGGTAAGTATGGAACCAGAATTTTACACAGGCAGCCTGACTCCTGATCCATATAATTAACCATGACAGAATGTAGGGCGGGTGGAATTTATGGAAGGAACAGAGCCTAAACCTACATCGCTAATGTTTAAATAGCAAACGTAAATAAGAAGCAGAGGATTGGTAAAACTTAATTAATAAACTTGGTCTCCTATATCCACACCCAGAGAAAGAACTCATCTCCTTTTCAAGCCTCCATGAAACATTTACAGAATGGATTCAATTCTGACCTCAGAAGTGAAAACCAGAAATTATGCAGGCCACATTTATTGGTGAAAGTGAAGTTAAAAATTCACAGATTTTAGTAATATAAACAAGATTATAATTCTTCCCAACACCCAATATTTTATAAAAAAATATATGTAATCCCAAGGAAATCCCAAGTAAGACTCATAAGTAGAATTATGATTCTATGTAACGTAAGAATAGGGGAAGTTATATATTTTTTAAAAATGTACTTTGCTATGCAGCCAGACAAGTACTTTTTTAAAAATTTATTTATTTGACAGACAGAGATCACAAGTAGGCAGAGAGGCAGGCAGAGAGAGAGGAGGAAGCAGGCTCCCTGCTGAGCAGAGAGCCCGATGTGGGGCTCGATCCCAGGACCCTGGGATCATGACCTGAGCCAAAGGCAGAGACTTTAACCCACTGAGCCACCCAGGTGCCCCAGATAAGTACTTTTTATTCAAAGATTTTATTTATTAGAGAGAGAGAGAGAGTGAGAGAGCACAGAAGCAGGGGCAGAGGGAGAGGGAGAGAGAGAAGCAGACTCCCCTACTGAGCAGGGAGCTGGATGCGGGGCTCAGTCCCAGGACCCTGAAATCATGATCTGAGCCAAAGGCAGACGCTTAACCAACTGAGCCACCCAAATGCCCCAGATGCGTACTTCTTAAGATAGGCAAAATCCTCTCTTAAGAGTTTTCTTTTTTAACGAGAAAGAATTAAAGTAAATAATCACAACACTGAGTTTTTCTTTTCAGAAAGGAAAAATAAAGCAAACTAAGCTGCCTTTGGATACATTAAGCTGTTCAGTGAATGACCTTCATACATACCCTTCCAATGGAATGAACTAGAAAGGAAATATTGAGTGGAATAATACCCGAAATCTAATCATCACACTAAAATTATGTTTTATTTCTCCCCTATTTAAGTGACAATTTATTTCCTTTTAGAAGTCACTTCAGGGGCCCCTGGGTGGCTCAGAGGGTTAACGCCTCTGCCTTTGGCTTGGGTCATGATCCCAGGGTCCTGGGATTGAGCCCCACATTGGTCTCTCTTCTTGGAGGGGAGCCTGCTTCCTCCTCCTCCTCTCTTTGTCTGCCTCTATGCCTACTTGTGATCTCTCTGTTGAAAAAATAAATAAAATATTAAAAAAAAAAAAAAAAAAAGAAGTCACTTCAGTGGGCCTGACTCTTGGAAAACCAAAATTATCTTCCAAAGTGATTGCAACTTGTACTGGATGAATTGGACTGGTAAATTCCAGATTTCAAAGGTAAAGATAGCTAATCTATAAGTAGTAAGATTCCTCCCAGCAATTCCATTTCTAAAACCGTCCTAAGGGGGTATATTCTTATATTATTTTAAATATAGTTATATTAATCTGTGTGTATTTATTTGAATGTGTATATACACTCAAAAGGTGCTATATCCATATTTCATCCATTCCCAGACTGATTTTCTTTTCTCTTCCATAGAGTTCTATTAACTTATAGTGTTTCTAATTACATTTGCAGTTATCTTAAGGACCCTAATATACAGTGTCAGGCACTGATAATTTCATTAATTTCTGCAGTTCGCAAAAATCATTAATTTAACATTCACATACTTGAGTAATTGAAATAACCTCTTTTTCTTTGCTTGCCGACCTTTTTCCTCCTGCTCGAATTTTTTTCTATCTTCCCTTTGTTAGCAATATTCTTTTCCTTTTCTCATCTGTGATGACCTTTCATTAAAAGTTAACATTTTTTCTGCATTTTCAGGATATTGCATTAATACCTTTTGACATTCTAGGTTTCATTTCAGCTGGGAACATCATTTTCCTTGGTTTTGTCTTGTGCTTTAAATTGCTGATTACCTTTTTTCTGAATGTTCATATTTTCTACCTTGTATTACAGTCTCGTGTGTGTGTGTGTGCATATGTGTGAGTGTGTGTGAGTGGTTAGTCTCCACTCCTAAAGTGTGAGCTCTGGAGAGAAGATTCCATGTTTGCCTTATTTGGCTTTTCTCCTGGGCCTATCGAATATATATGTATATGTACATATAGCATGGTACTTTGCACATATTAGCTGCTAAATAAACATGTTAGGTGAGAAACAAAGGATGTTTTTATTTTTTGCAAGCAACATCTTCATTCTTATTTCCTTGACCTGTCTGCACGTAGCATGCCTAATTCAGGCATCTCTGTGAAAGACATATCCTCTATAGAGACCGACCACTCAGCACCAGAAGGACTACATATATTATTCCTTGTAACTCCTTGAAAGCCAAGTTTGTTTGTTTGTTTTTAAGATTTTATTTATTTATTTGACAGAGAGAGACAGCGAGAGAGGGAACATAAGCAAGGGGGAGTGGGAGAAGGAGAAGCAGGCTTCCCGCAGAGCAGGAATGTGGGGCCGAAGGCAGACATTTAACCAACTGAGCCATCCAGGCACCCCATGTTTGTTTGTTTTAATTAAAACTGGGATTTTTAAAAAATTAATGGCGGAATATGCAAATAATCATAGCTAATTTTCCAAACACTGAATTTAAATTTCTCTCCCCACCTGTCATTTCAGCTTAGGTTTTACAAGTTTGATGTTTATCAGTGATTTTCTAGAAATTCTTAGCCAGATGTGGAATTTCTTTTCTTTTTTTTTTTTTTTAAGATTTTATTTATTTATTTGAGAGGGAGAGAGCAGGAGAGGGGGAGGGGCGGAGGGAGAGGAAGAAGCAGGCTCCCTGCCGAGCAGGAAGTAGGATGTGGAGACTAGATTTCAGGATCCTGGGATCACAGCCTGAGCTGAACACAGACACTTAATGGACTGAGCCACCCAGGCACCTCTGGATATGTGATTTCTTAAGCCTTATGACATCTTGCTTGATTTGAAAGTATCTTTTTAATCCATCAAGGTGGCTATGAGCTGGACTCAGAAATGCCACAGGAAAATTGGTCTTAAAAAAGTAGAGTGGACCAGCCCACCAAGTGTGTAAAATCTGATTCTGTGACATGATGGTAGGACCCATATATCCACAGGGGCTGAGAGCATTTGGGTTTGGGATGCACTGATGTGATGCTATCGTTGGGAATACCAAAGAATATGACTCCCCATGGCCACATAGTCATGTTTGGGCAAGGCCCATCCAAGTTTCCATTCTTCGAAGAGGTGGAAAAACAAACTTGTTTTTATCTCTGTACACTCTGCTTTGTTCTAAGTCTCTTGGAGATATACCCTAAAGCCCTGCCTGATTAATGTACAGTTCTAACCAAGTTGACACTCTGATTTTAACCTCGGTAGTGCTTGGTTGCTTGGAAATACTGTGACAACTCTATACAGAAAGACAGACTATTCCGAGACAGACCTAGAATTTCCTTAACCACGGGATCAATCTCTCTTGTACTTCATGAATTCTTTCTGCAGAATATTTCTTCTCTAATTCTTCTGTGCACATCCAACATTGGCCTCTCAAATAAGCCTTAGTCTTGCACCCTGGGAATTATCTACTTTTTCATTAAGGCAGCACAGGTAGAGAAAGAATTACAGATTACCTTATTGGATTTATTTGAACTTAGGTGAAATTCATCTCTATCATTCTGTCTCTTGCCTTTTTTTAATTGGTAATTCGAACTGATGCCCAATTCTCTGTTGAACCGTTACTCAGCTTTCTGTACAAAGTGGAATTTATGTACTTCTATGCACTTTCCCTTTATGTTTATTCAATGGGTAAGTATCCCTTATTCTTGTGCTTATAAAATAATTCACATGAAGAACATTTAACTACTCCCTGGGATCTTCCAGCATTAGGAAAGGTTACTTACTCTGGGCTCCATTGGAAAAGGAAAAATTACCTAAAACATATCTCATTCTTTGTCGATTCTTTTACTGTTTAGCAAATATTCTCTCCCTCTCCTCCTATTGCAGCGGTTTAATATTAATTCTGGGCTTGGACCCATGACTTGGCTAATGTGGACAATTATGACAATATCTTTATTTCTACTAACCCTCTTGTACTCCTGCCCACCTTGATGAAGCAATATTCCCCAGAGGATAGCTGCTCTTCCATCTTGGGTTTTGAGTAAGAAGACGGAGACAGAGTGACCCAGCTTTTTACCTGGAAAGTGATGATGTAGTTGATCTACAGGCCAGTGTGTGGGAAACAAATGATGATGGTTGTAAGCCTCTGAGACCTGAGGTGGTTTCTCATGAAGCACGTTCCCACGGGACATGTGCCCAGGGGGGATTTCGGCTTCTTATGGACTGGCAACTAGCAGGGGCCTCCCCTTTTCCTCCCTTACTGCCTTCACCCTGGTCTTGTTTTGTCTTTACATGGTGTGTGTGTGCATGTGTGTTTGTGTGTGTGTATGCGTGTGTGCTCAAAAGAGGATACACTTACCTTTACTTTTAGCTCATGGGGGTGTAGCCCAAGAGGAACCATATCCAGACTTTCTGTAGAGGCCAGAATAAGATCCTGGACTCCAAATCCATTTTAGACTGTTGTCCTCAAGGAGAGAATGAGTTTGCTTTGAAAGCAGAGGGAAGGTACATCAGTATTTGAGACCAAGAGGGTGGGTTGTTGTCGATTATATTATTATTCAGCAAATATTTGTTCTTTTCTCCCCACCTGAGACCTAAATACTATTGACCTCCATCTCTGTTTGGTTTGGTCATTTGATCACATGATTTACTATGAACAGTGGTACTTGGGGGAAATGAATAGTGTGTCAGTTCCGAAGGAAGGCTCTAAGAGGCACCGAAAGTTTCAACCAGCCTTCTTGTACTCCAGATCTCCTCATAATAATAGTGCACACTGGAGAGAAGCCACTTTGACTTTGATGCTATGGATGAGAAGGCACATGAAGCAGACCTAAACCAGCGGAGAAGCCACAACCACGTTGCCGGACTTTGAGTAAGAAAAAAAAAAAGTATTTGTTCTTCCAATCAACTGAGATTGAGATGTTTTTCTACGTAGTACTGGTGCAGCAAATGCTGCCTACGTAAACTTTTGATAAGAGAAGGGCTAATGCCCACAGATCATTTGTATTTGAGCTAACCACATATCTGTCCTGACAGCATTATGTAGGAAATACCACATTCCAAGAAGGATTATTCTGGAAAGTTTTAAGTAAATGAAGAATGAAGAGACTCATTTTAAGCAAATTCTGCTCTTCACCATGCATGGGGGATGCTTGCCAGAATTCTGACTGAGCCCATTGGTAATTTTTCAGTTTGTATAATGTGCAGTGGAAAGCAGAGTCCCCCTACCTCACAGGGCAATGGGCACCAGTCCAGGTAGAGGTAACCTGCACTTCCAGCATATTTCTGAAAGTAGATCCAAAGCATTAATAACTCATGATCTTGTAAACATAATACTGTTGGGATATGCACCAGATTATTTGCTGAAAAATGACCACAAACTTCTTTCCTAGGACACTTATCTCTAGCCTCAACCTAATTCTTCACTGTAATCATTTATATCTCAATATACAGAATCTATCCAAGCGTGGGTCTCATTGATATAATTCACTACAAACTGAATAGATACAAAAAACTCATTGTTTACCCTAAATTTCACATTATCTTTGGGGCTGTTATTGAATTGAGCTATCAACACCTAAAATGTTGAAAAGAAGCAAAGGTTTAAGAATGCACAAGGTCTCTGAATGTGAGCGTGCTCTGGCTGCAATATCGGCCACTGATTGATTGCCAAGGTCGATCTGGCTGATCTGGCTGGCTAGGAGGCTGCTCTCTTACCTGCCCTCATCACGCCGTGAGCGTCCCTCCCAAAACTGTGCTCTCAGTGGAAGAGGGTGACTTTCCTCCATGGAGGTACCTCTAAGGGTATATGAGTAGCTGTATTCCCCTGTTAGAGTCTCCAAACAAGCTCTCAAGAATGCATGTGGTCTAAATGATTATGTTATAATATCTTATAGATAGATAGATAGTTAGTTTCCACCTTACGATCCTTCATCTTCTGATGATATGACAATAATACCCATTCAGTAGAAACTGTACTTGGAATTCTGAATGGGGCCTTTACCTGGGCTAGCAATACGCAGAATGTCTCTCTCTCATGATGCTGGGCAGGGGATGCCATAGCTCCCACTCAGCCCCACGATCATCAGGTGAACAATCGAAACATGTACAGCCATTCTGTACCCGTACAATCTTTCTATTTCTCATGTTCAATACTGTGTTACATGAGATATTCAACAATTTATTATAAAATAGGCTATGTGTTAGATGATTTTGCCCAGCTATAGATTAATATAAGCATCCTGAATATGTTTAAGCAGGCAGGGCTGAGCTATGATATTCAGTAGGTTAGCTGTGTTAAATGCATTTTCAACCTATGACCTTTTCATTTACGGTGGGTTTTTTTGGATGTATCCCCACTGTAAGTCAAGGAAGATCTGTGTGTGTGCGTGTGTGTGTGTGTGTGTGTGTGTGTGTGTGTGTAACTGTTTCTCGAAAGAGAGCATGAAGAACATACACATTTCAAAAATAACAGCAGCCTGGGTTTAATATCATAACAAAGGTGGAAAATATTGAAAAGGAATTGGTGCTGGAGGAAAAAGAAGCAAACTTAGTTCCTTATCTCCTATAAGCAAGGAATCAAGTGTCATCTTTTTGTTAAATTTGATAATGTAGGCTCAAGTAGGTGTGCTGAGCTTTCCTGAAGCTTCCCACTTCACCTTAACCTCATGCACAAAAAAGCACAGGTAATGACCAATAAATAGTCCACATTAGCTATTGAACTGTGTGAATTATTTTTTCTATGCTTTCAGAATCCCAAGGCTTGAGCCTAACCCAAACACACCATAGCAGAGGGAATGCATAAGCAACACATGCCATCTGAAGACATTCAAGGAAGAAAACAGGAAGAAAAGAGGATCCTGACTGGAAGGGTTTCAAAGATAGAAATCCTATGGGAAAAAAAGTCATTCAAGCAGGATTTTTTTAAAAACACTGGTTCTTATACTTGCAATGTAATGTGTTCTTCAGTAAAACCTGTATTCCTTATCAAAATACTTCAGGATCTATGGCCATACATTTGAGATGATATTCAGGTGGATGGAAGTGGGACAACAAAAGTAGGCCTGGATACATCTATGTTACCTGTCTTTCTTAAATTTAAATTTAGTTCATTAATGTATCACGTATTATTGGTTCCAGAAATAGAGGTCAGTGATCCCTCACTCTTATATAATACCCAGCGATCATTGCATCACATGCCCTCCTTAATGTCCATCGTTTTTAAGTCAAAGAAACTTACTAATAAAATTAAAAGCAGGGGCACCTGGGTGGCTCAGTGAGTTAAAGCCTCTGACTTCGGCTCAGGTCATGATCCCAGGGTCTTGGGATTGAGCCCCTCATCGGGTTCTCTGCTCAACGGGGAGCCTGCTTTCTCCTCTCTCTGTGCCTGCCTCTCAGCCTACTTATGATCTCTGTCTGTCAAATAAATAAATAATTAAAAATCAAGGTATTAGGAAAAGTAAAATAAAACAATATGTAGTCTGTAATTAGGCAGAAAATAAGTCTAATATCAAGGAAGCATAAAAAACAAGATGACAGAAATAAGTCCTAATATATCACTTATGATAACAACTAGAAAACAGGTTAAAATACGAAGATACTTAAAGTGATTTATGAAAAGAAAAGAAAATAACCTAAAAAGTGACTTTTATGTTCACTTTGTGAACAAAGATGATATACACGAAATATCAAACAAAAACAAATGGGAGTTAACAATAGTAGAATCCAAAGCACAGAGCATAAAAAGGACAGAGAGCCATTTTTTAAGGCTATTATACACAGTCCACAAATAATCATATACTGTGTACCATATAATCAAATATGTAAATAAAAATATTGGAAATGAAGAGCACACAAGAATAATATGCATAATAAAACTAATGTTTATTAAGCATATTATGGGCCAAACACTGTGTCAGTTGCTATATCACTATTACCTCTTAGTCTAATGAAGTAGGAGATTATTATTTTTGTTTTGTGAATGGAGACACTAAAAGTTAGGGACATAAATTAAGTTGACTAAAGTGACAGAGCTGGTATAGATGGATAAATAGATGATAGGTTGATAAATAAATATAGATATAGGTCTGCATATATATTATATTCATATATATGAAAATATATGAAAAAATTCTAAAATATACTAGTAAATTTTAGTATGAGAGGTGCATTAAGACTTGGTTGGCCCTGGAATGCCCTTCCTCACCTGTCAGTGATTTAGCAAGAAGCTAGCTTAGCAGGTGTGGTGTTTTCAGTGTAAGATCAGGGAACCTCTGGCTAATTCCTGGCGCTGGGCTCCAAAGTCTCTCCCTTTCTTACAGAGCCTCTTACCCTCATCTTCAAGGTCCCTCTGTTGGATACACCATTGGGATTTTCTGTCCCTTCTTACCCCCCTGTAAATAGGTAAAGCAGCCAGGGGTGGCGACCTTCTACTGGTGTGTCCAGCTGTATCACACTCAGGTCCTTCTCTAATTAGGATAAGAGAGTCAAGGAGATGATGGCTGTTCTCCTGCTTCTCTGATTTTAAGTGTCCATTCAGCACAAGAAGTGCCAGTCCACATCCCTTCATGTGACGAAAAATTAATGTATCTTGTTATCAGAATATTGAAGTATGACTAGTTTGTTTGCAAGAAACCCTCCTGTATGGAGAGGTTGTGGAGAAAGGGGAACCATCTTACCCTGTTGGTGGGAATACAAGTTTGTGCAGCCACTTTGGAAAACAGGTTCCTCAAAATGAAAAATAAAGCGACCCTATGATCCAGTAATTGGACTACTGGGTATTTACCCCAAAGATACAGATGTAATGAAAAGAAGGGTCATATGCACCCCAATGTGCATAGCAGCAATGTCCACAACTGCCAAACTGTGGAAGGAGCCGAGATGCCCTTCAACAGATGAATGGATAAAGAAGATGTGGTCCATATATACAATGGAATATTATGCCTCCATCAGAAAGGATGAATACCTAACTTTTGCATCAACATGGGTGGAACTGGAGGAGATTATGCTGCGTGAAATAAGTCAAGCAGAGAATGTCAATTATCATATGGTTTCACTTATTTGTGGAACATAAGGAATAGAATGGAGGACATTAGGAGAAGGAAGGGAAACATGAAGGAGGGAACATCAGAGGGGGGAGTTGAACCATGAGAGACAATGGACTCCGGGAAACAAACTGAGGGTTTTAGAGGGGTGGGGTTGGGGGGATGGGCGAGCCCAGTGATGGGTATTAAGGAGAGCATGTATTGCCTGGAGCACCGGCTGTTATATGCAAACAATGAATCCTGTAACACTACATCAGAAACTAATGATGTACTGTGTGATGACTAACACAACATTAAAAAAAAAAAAAAAGAAGAAGAAGAAGCTCTTGTATGAATCTACTTGAAATTCAATAAAATAATTATCATAGAACCATTAACTTTGAAACTATAATGATTGTTTACATGCTTGCTATAGCAAACTGTTGTCTTTTCTTTCTTATTATGTATGTGTCATATGAAGTTAAACTTTCAGTAATTTGTATACACTTTAGCTTCAATGATCTTGTTATAATTATTAGTTAATTCAACTTATTCATTCAACTAGTAGAAGTCTTGCATCAATTATAGAACAAGAAAACTAAATGGTGATTATAGAAGAAACATTTAAAAAATGCAAAGTAGAATCTTAAAAAATTGCTTACAATCCTTAACACTGATAAGATTTCTAAAAGCCAGGCATATAAAGTTTTAAGTACATTTTTAAAGTATTTTCTATATACCAGATGTATCCATTAATATTATTAATACCCATTAATAAATATTATAATATCACTATGATATTATAATATCCATTATAATAACTATAATAATATTATAATATCATATTATTAATATCCATTAATAAAAATTCTCATTCTTGTAATAGTTGCCAAAAAGATTAAATAACTAGAATAGACTTTAAAGATATGTATGTAAGAACTAACAAAAAATCTTAAAAGTTTTATTGATGGAAATAAAAGAAGAACTGAGTAAATGTAGAGGCCAAACATGTTCTTACGTTAATAAGTTTAAATAATTTAAAAATTGTTTCAGATTAATTTTTCAATGGAAATCCCCAAGTTTGTTTTTCTGAAATGTGACAATTTCGAGTAATGAAGTGACATAAATACCCAAGAAAGTTTTGAAAAAGAAGAACAATACAAGATACGGATGTACATCAGAAAACTATTTAATAATTAAAATGATCCCTTTCTGGGCACCTGGGTGGCTCAACGGGTTAAAGCCTCTGCCTTTGGCTCAGGTCATGATCTCAGGGTCCTGGAATCGAGCCCCGCATTAAGCCCTCTGCTCAGCAGGGAGCCTGCTTCTTCCTCTCTCTGTCTGCCTCTCTGCCTACTTGTGATCTCTGTCTGTCAAATAAATAAATAAAATCTAAAAAAAAATTATCCCTTTCCAGAACAAAAATCATCAGATGGATCACTGGAGTTGACTAAAAGTCACAACCTGTTTTTACATACAAGCTTGGGTTCTGATAAAGAAATCATTGCAGATTAATGGATGTTAAGGAAATAAAAGCTGCTGGGAGAATTAATTAACCACCTAGAAAGAAATGAAAACCTCAGTATGTCAAGAAAAGTTTGTAGGTAGGTTAAAATACTATATGTGAAATATTGTATATTTCATATATATTTGAAAACGCAAACATAGAACTTATAAAAGCAAATACTATTTGCATATGTTATTTTAGAACAAGGCTTTTCTGAGCCTAAGGCAATGGATAAGATCTGAATGCATGAAGACAAAAAATGGGCATGTCAAGAAGATAGGCAACAATTATGGCATATTTAATATGCTTTTACAATGAGCTTGTTCAAATAAAAAAGAAAATACCCAAACAATATAGGAAGGAGGTTCACATATCTCAAGTTGCTAATAAACATAACAAAAATACTCAACTTCAATAGCAAGCTAAAAATACAAACTAAAATGAAAACAAAATCCTATCGTTCTTTAACAAGTTTCTTCAAATTTGGAAATGCTGCCCACTACAAGGAGGCCTTGGAGAAGGCGCTCATTCAAACGTTGCAGCCGATGAAGAGATTGGGATAGACGTCCAGGAAATACATTGCTAACCCCTAGAAGAGATTGAAATAAATTCATACCCTTTCGTTCAATGGTTTCAACTTGAAGAATTAAAACTAAGGAGTAATTAAAAAAAAACAACACAAAAAACTTAGTCAAATACATGGAAAAGATCTATGCACCAAGTCATTGCAACATTGTTTATAACAGTAGGGGTAAATAAACTAGTGGTTGCCCATAATAAAATGGTCAAATAAATCAAGGTGTCCCAGATTATTGACTATCCTAAAACTATTAACAAGTGTTTAAAAACTTTGACCGAGTTCTGGAGTCATAATGTGTACAAGTCAAGATACACAACCATATATAGAGCTTAATGACATATATACAACATCTCTTTATCATCACTCTGACATCTAAACAAAATATTGATAATGTTTACCACTGGGAAGTAGAAGAATTTATACTTTTATCTACTTATTTATGATTTCCAAGCCCTCCAATGAAGTAGTGTGTAGTGAGTGGGCAGAGTTTCTCACCACTACTTAGATGTGAGAAACTCAAACAGAACCCATTTTATTTTCATTCAGTCACTCGCTCGCTCCTAATATTTCTTTATTATCACATCTTTTTCCTTAGAACCTCCCCTTCCTACTGGATCGTTGAGGAACTTCGTCAGTGGACACTATCTCAGTGTCTTCTTTTCTTTTTTTCTTTTTGGGATTTATGTATTTATTTGAGAGCTAGAAAGAGAGAGCACAAGTGGGAGGGACACGGAGAGGGAGAGAGAATCTCAATATCTCCACCCTCAGAAGCCCGACTTGGGGCTCGATCTCAGGACCCTGAAATCAGACTTGAGCTCCAACCAAGGGTCAGGGGCTCAGCCAACTGTACCCCCCAGATGCTCCTCAGTGTCTTCGTTTTTAAACATTTCAGTTCATGGTGATTGCCTTCAGGTTAACGTTCAAGTTTTCAGAGCTGAACCTACATCCTTCTCCTTTCCAGGCTGAGTCTTGGTGTATGGGGGAGGGTCTCGTGCTCACAGGAGGATGGAGAAGGGCCCTTGTACCTTCAGTCCAGTGTGGTCTTACTCTCTTGGGAGTGATGATAGGTGAGTCTCTGGAAGTCAGTCTCTGGAAGACGGTGGCCCATCTGGGCATCTCAGCTCACGCTGCTGACATCTCTTGGTATCACCTGCTGCTGGTAAACACGTGGGCTGCTTTCTCATTGGTTGCAGCACTGCTTTGAGTTATGTGTAACCTGAAAATAGGCTCAGATTTGCCCTTTGGCACCTATTCCTTCGCGACGGCGTCTCACTTCCAAGACAACCAGTATCATCAGCCACTTCCACGTCCCTTCACAAAGCAAACAGGATTTTCCAGATGGCTTCCAGGCTACCCTGGAGCACAGCGAGACTGAACAAATCAGTTCTGGTCCTCTCTTTGCCAAAACTTGTCCTAGCTTTTATTTTACTATTTGTTAGGTAAATATGAAGTCCACCTGGAGAAATGGCCTCCTCGCCAAATCCCAAATGGGCAGGTGGAATTCAGAAAAATAGAGAACACTTTATGAGAATATAATTGCCTGACATTTTATAAATATAATACCCATTATACTTGAATGTGGTGGGTCCTGTTACTTCTGTTCATGTTTGAGCTGCACTCTGAGTTACTCTCCTTATAGATCACCATCAAAATAGTGTTTATTGAAATAGCTCGACTCAAAGTTCTGTCCAGGTGCAAACTTCTATGAGAAGCATGCATATTTCAGGGAGAATTATCAACTTGCTGTGGTTTGCCTAGAAATTTACTGGTTTTAACCCTGAAAAGCCCCATGTTCTGAGAACCCTACAGAACCAGGCAGCCGGAATGGCTTGTCACCTTGCTTTCTGCCTATATTTGAATATCCATTCAGTAATCTAATAAGGGTAATTTCATGTTCTAAGTTTCAAGCTGGGAATCTATAAGTGACAACACATTCCCATCAGCACCTTCTCTAAAATTTCAGGATGAATTCCTCTCTCCCTTCCATGGACAGTAAAAATGTGCAAAAGATCCTTGGCCTTTGACGGGCAAGATTCAAGTTTGCATAACTGAACATAATTTTGGGATAACTCAGAGTCTTTGGTGCTTGAGGATCACCATCTAAAACTAATATTGGATGTTTATTAATATATCATAGATTAATATATTAATATATCATAGACTTTCATAAGGCTTTATTTTCAACTTTCTTTTCCAGTTTTATTGTTACAATTGACAAATAAAACCAGAGTGCATTTAAAGTGTATAACATGATGATCTGATGTCCATATAACTACGTAGAACATTTTAAATAAAAATTTTAAACACATGTTCCTTTTATTATTTGTCTCTTTTTGAAAGAACAGGTAGGAAAGAGTGTTGTAAACTCCTGTTTTGTTGCTGTAAGGCAATGTGGTCTACTGCAAGAAATATCAGCTTTAGATTAAATATTCCTAGATCTAATCCCACCTCTGATCTTTTAATATTTTCTATGTGATATCTAAGAATTCTCAATCTCTTAGAAAATAATTTATCTATAAATTGTCTCATAGCTTACTGTGAATAAGTGCTAGAAAAACTGAAAATAATATATGTAAACTGCCTAGCTCAATGCCTGGCAAATACCATGTGCCTAATAAAAGTGGGGATATTTGTTTGCAACGTTGAATTCTTGTTTAGGTTTTGGTAGTTCCCCTCTTCCAAACGTCACTCAAGGCAAGGTCTGTACCTTCAGTATACTTTGGAAGCAGACTCAACACCCGCTCACGTGCTGGGTATTCAGTTAATGTGGTGTTTCCTGTGTAGACTGCAATACTGACTTTCTTTTCAGAATTATTTCTATTATGCAAGTAGCTAGGGAAAATTAACAAGGGAAAGTTTTTTAAAAAGCAGAATAGTGCACTCTTCAGAGGTCATTATTATTAATTCACAATGGTGATTGATGTGACCCAACCTGCTGGGCAGGAATCTCCTTTAGACCCAATGTTTTGGTAAAAAAAAATAAAACAGAGTAAGTATGCAGTATTGACACATCAAAAAAGCCTTTATTTGATTTAGAATGGACCTCTAAGTCCCGACTGGAAATGTTGGGAAGCTCACGGGCAGGTTAAGATATAAATGCCAGTAAATCCATAGATTCAGGTTTCTCACTGGGTAGGTAAGAAGGTAAGTCATGTGACTTGGGGAGGTGCTAATGGAGGAAGTATTGGGCACCTGTGTTCCCTCACCTGTATCTTTGATCTTGGGTATATCGTTTGCTTCCTTATTGTTTTTTATTTGCTTGCTTGCTTTTGTTTTTTTAGTTGTTGTTGTTGGTTTTGTTTTGTTTTGTTTTTCTTTTTGTATTAGAACAAAGACTATGCCAGGGTTTCCCCACTCTTAAAATCTGGGCCAAACTATGGGGTCTAGTTCAACCATGCACTTACTTGTTGAGAAAAAAAACTATCAAGTGTCAGTTTCTACCAAAAAAATACTAATAAAAAAAATAAAGAACAAATTAGTATCATTAGCTCTCAAGATAATACATTATTTTAATAATTCACTTGCTAGACAGTCACATACTTCCAAAATATCTTAATTAAAAGGCCACCATTATACTTTCAGAAACACAAAAGTCTGAGGGAGGAAGCCATTTTCCCAAACTTCTTACTACTCAGAATATAAAAATATTCAGAACTTAAAAGGAAGGATTCTTGAAATCTGAGCTCCAGACTTTATTTTATTGCATAATTTAGGAGAGTGACTTGGTTGACTCAGTCTGGGAAAGCTTTCTGAATTCTGGTGTGAGGGTTCTCTCAAATCCCTCTTCCCCCTCAAGACCCAGTGTCTGTGTGTTCATATTGGGGCGCTTGGCAGGGGACAATGATCTAGAAGCAATCAAGGAAAGTGGCTATTAAAAGCTCACAGCTTACTGGAGGGAGAAAAATGACTTTTGCTAAAAGCTAAATCTCTAAATATCCCCGAAGCTATTTCCCTCTTGACCTATACGTGTGGCCTTCTGTATGCATATTCACAGTTTCCCCCGATGTGCATGTGCGTGTGTGTGTTTTGCAATAATCTTTACACACATTTAAATTTAACACTTGATGAGCACTTAAATGGCTGAGTTAAACAAGAAGTCACTTGAGCAATTTTGGCTCCTTGCCACTTCCCGGGATTTCTTCAGTTGGGGAATAATGTGCAGGACAGAAGCCAATCCCTAACTGCTTTGTTTAATTAGACCTTTAGTTAGCTAAACCAGCCCAGAGACCCTGTTTACCCTCACCTGGATAGGATGGCTTTTGTTGGAGCCTATTTCTCTAGAATCTTTGTAATTTTGGGCCATGGAATTGAACCAAGAATGAACTAGGGCCTTCCCACCATTTGGCTTTGATTTTGGCATTTTCGGGAGCATTTCTCAGGTAGTTCCTCATTTTCCCTTCCATTCTGAGCCAAGATATGTGAAAACTGATCTTTTGCCTTCTGCTGTCAAGCAGAAGGTTAATAGTCACTCTGAATCCATAAAAAGCTTGTCGCCGTTCAGTGGTGGTACATTTACAGATATTTTCTGAGGGCTAAGGCAATGGGTATTATGGATGGAGTCTCCTCTCTGCCGCCCGGGCAGACAAGAAAGTGTTCAACTGTCAAATGATCATAAACTTGCAATGACAATGGAAAACAGCATTTTGTGACACATTAAAATTACACATGGAATTGCTCCGATAGACTGAATCTTCTGGAAGTTATTGGGTAATAAGTGCCCTGCCTATTCAGGGACAGCAATGTTTGCCTTCCCAGCATGTCGGGGATTACATTACAGGGGTGATGTGAGCCTGGGCCTTCTCTGAGCTCCAATAAGAGGCGCAAATGAACAGTTGGAATACTTGCAACTTGGCTTGGCCAAACGTGATGAGTTCTTTTTATCACCATTTTAAAATAGCTCCTCGATATTCAACCAAATGTAACCTAAATGCGTCTGATTATTGGAAAGGGAGCAAGGGGTGAATGAGGCCAAATCCTCAGGCAGGTTGCTAATGGGATTAGGGAGTCCAAGATCCCTCATAAATTCTACTGGCTTCTCTGTGGTGGAAACACAGATTTGGATCACAAGCCAGGAGAGGCTGGAGGGGTTTGGTGGGGGAGGGGGGGCTTCTTACAATAAGCCTGCCCCACCGTTTCCATAGAAACTGAAGTTTTACTTTCTAACTTGAGTGTTGGCGTCCTGAATGCACAAGGACAGGGTCTTGGACCCTGAATCTTATTTACATAATGTGTCAGGTTCAGAAGGGGCCTTTCCCACCACCTGGGCCAATTCCTGAATCTTGGAGAAGTGAAAGATTTGCCCAAGTGATGCAACAGAGCAAGTTAGTGGCTGGGTTGTGACTGTGCTGTGGGGCTTTCACCCACTGAACCAGTCAGTGTCAGGTTGATTTTGTTTCCTTGTGTCCTTTTCCCATCCCCACTGTGATGCCAGCTGACCTCCCAGCTGACCTCCAGTTACTTCTGTGATATTGCAGAAGCCAGGACGGACCTGTGGGTGAAGGTCTATGCATCTGTGGGTCCTCCTCCATGCATTTACTTGTCTAGGTCCTGCAAGCAAGGACCCTAACATCAACAGCATTGTCCAGAAGAAGCCAGCTTTGGCGATTGCTTTCCTCATTATGACGTAGCCACATGAGGAGCTGACATTCCTTAGCTTGTAAGTTACATTCCTTATAAATCTGAGTGGTTTACTACAATGGTGGTAGCACAAAACTGATTTCCCCAGAGGACAGGCAGTAGACAAAGAAACTCCTCCTTCATCAGGAAAAGGTATATGAGGTTTAGAAAAAAAAAAAAAATTAAGATTTTTTTTTTTTAAGTTATCTCTACATCCAATGTGGGGCTTGAAACTACAACCCTGAAATCAAGAGTTGCATACTCCACTGACTGAGGCAACCAGGCGCTCCCTGTGAGGCTTTTCACTCTCTCCAAAGATGGGAAAATGGGACCACGGCCTTGGCAGCCAATTACCATTTCCGTTTCTCTCCTGCCAGAGGACAGGACTCCACTGGAATCAGTAGAGTGTTCTATACCCACAGATATATAACAGAATGATAATAACTTGTGTTTGTTGAGGCTTCGAGAAACCAGGTATTGTGCTAAACATTTTAAATATATTACCATATTTACAAATCTTCACCATACCCAAGAGGTGACTATTACTGTAATCACCATTTCATAGTTGAGAAAGCAAGACTCAAAATAGTTGATTCTCAGGGGCCTGGGTGGCTCAGTTGCTTTAGCGTCTACCTTTGGTTCATGTCACGATTCCAGGGTCCTGGGATGACGTCCCACACTGGTCTCCTTTACTCAGTCTGCTTTTCCCTTTCCCTCTGTCCCTCCCCCTGCTCATGCACACTCTGCCTCTCTCAAAATAAATAAATAAATAAATAAAATCTTTTTTTAAAAATATTTTATTTATTTTATTTGACAGGCAGAGATCACAAGTAGGCAGAGAGACAGGCAGAGAGAGAGGGGAGGAAGCAGGCTCCCTGCTGAGCAAAGAGCCCAATGCGGGGCTCGATCCCAGGACCCTGGGATCATGACCTGAACCAAAGGCAGAGGCTTTAACCCACTGAGCCACTCAGGCGCCCCCCCCCCTTTTTTTTAAATTGATTCCCTTGTTGAAAGTCTTTCAGAAACAGAGGAGCTGGCATTGAACATGGGCTGTTTGACTTCAGACCCTATGTTTGTGACCATTATACTCCACCTTGAGAAATTGCTGATCTAGGGCTCCAGTTTGACAACTAAAGGCACGCAAACCCAGAACGACAGCATAGCGAAAGAAAACTGGTTCCAAGCTGTGGGTAGGGTGGCCTGACTTCCTGCCCCGGGTTACCTCACACTAGCTGTCAGTCTTGGGCACATGATCTGTGCCCTATGGTCTTTGCATCTCATCTGTAAAACTGAGGTGTTAGATCATTTGATTTCTGGGATCCTTTCCAGTTCTAAGTTTCCAGAGTGAATCTGTAACTGAGCCAAGGGCAGAAGGCAGATCATCAGACTCAGAGTTCAATGCTGATGCCACAACATGAGACCAGCTGCTTATATGAAACAACCAATAAAACATGGGTCTCAGACTGTACTGTGAAAAACTGCTTCTAAAGACCATTTAATTAAATCTCTTATTACTTTTTCTTGTCATGTGATACTTATTGAATAAAAAGATACTCCAAAAATTTTAAAACACAAATCACCTATAATTCTACCACATTTCAAGTATTCACCACTTAGTAGTTTGGTGAATATATTTCCAGGCCACCCTCCTCCTGTTTTGATATTCATCTATACAGGATTTGCCTTAAACAAATATGGGGTATTATGTCACCTGCTTTCAATCCCTAAATATAGAGTACAGTTTCTCCTGTTAATACTCTAAAATATAAAATACAATCACAATTAGGGGCGCCTGGGTGGCTCAGGGGTTAAAACCTCTGCCTTAGGCTCAGGTCATGATCCCAGAGTCCCACATCGGGTTCTCTGCTCAGCAGGGAGCCTGCTTCTCCCTCTCACTCTCTCTGCCTGCCTCTCTGCCTACTTGTGATCTCTGTCTGTCAAATAAATAAGTAAAATCTTTTAAAAAAATACAGTCACAATTGCTGTATAGTATCCCATTGCATGAACACCAAATAATTGATGTAACCTCTGCTTTGCTTCCATTAAAAAAGTTTTTTAAATTTTTTTTTAAGATTTTATTTACTTATTTGATAGAGAGATAGAGAGCAGAAGTAGGCAGAGCAGCAGGCAGAGAGAGTGGGGGGTAGAAAGCAGTCTCCCTGCTGAGCAGAGAGCCTGATGCAGGGCTCGATCCCAGGACGCTGGGATCATGACCTGAGCCAAAGGCAGCTGCTTAACTGACTGAGCCATCCAGGGCCCCGTCCCACTCCCCCCCCCAATTTTTTTTTTTTTTTTTTTCCAATTAGGAGTAACTTAACAGAGATACTTAGAACTAAATAGTTATACAGGTACTGTTTTCATTGGGATAAAAGAATATGAAAGAAATGTTATATTGAAGACCATGTACTTGAAAGAAGACTTGAGATATAAACAGGTAAAACTTATCAGAAAGATTTATTTGTTTCCATTTTCATCAGTGGCATGGGGGGGGGGGGTTATTTTCCCAAACCCACATCAAGGATAAGCATAGTAACCACTGTTGACTTCTCAGTGTGTGTTCAAGGCAAATAGTTATATTACTATTTAATAAAAATAGTAATAATAATGCCTAAAAGCTTTTGCAAACCTTGTTAACTTCAAAGATCATTAGCAATAAAGTAGCTCTTGTTTGTAAATGGCTGTGTTCTTAGGCAGCTAGAGCCTGACTTCCTGGGTGGGACTGGGGCTCTGCCACCTGCTACTTTGTGACCATTGGCAACTAATTTAACTTCTCTGTGTCTATAAAATGGAGCCCATAATAGGAACCTAAACTTAAGATTCCAATCTTTAGCCCATTCTTATAGCCAACTATTCTTTTTCTTTTCTGACTTAAGGAGAATATTTTATATGTTTGCTTCTCACCTATTGCAAATCAAATGAGAACAGGGAGGCCCCCAAAACACCTTGTCTTCTAAGCTCTCACCTAGGTGTCTTGTTTTTCATTCCTTCTTCTGAACAAAGCTTCCTTGCTTTTATTTATTTATTTACTTATTTGGCGAGAGGATTGTTTTTTTGTTTTGTTTAAACTCTTGGTGGATTGTTGATTTCATTCCCCCTTTTCTTTTGTACTCAGTCCCCACCTGACTTAAATAAATGAAATCATAGCTTATGAACACGGGCCTCTAGTGTAAAAATAATTTCAAGAAAATTATAGGGGCATCTGGGTGATTCAGTTGGTTCAGCTGGTTAAGCATCTGACTCTTTTTAGTGTTTTAGGTCATAATCTCAGGGTCATAGAATCGAGCCCTGCAACAGACTCTGTTCTCAGCACAGAGTCTGGTTGTCCTTCTTTTTCTGTTGTTCCTCCTCTCTCTCTCTCTCAAATAGATAAATAAATGAATTTTTTTAAAAAAAGAAAATCATAAAAATAACTAATCACATCAGGTGTTTACCTCTGTTTTTTGTGATTCACTTCACACTTTCTGAAAGCTGTTCTTTTTTTTTTTTTTAAAGATTTTATTTATTTATTTGACACAGAGAGATGACAGTAGACAAAGAGGCAGGCAGAGAGAGGGAGAGAGGGAAGCAGGCTCCCTGCTGAGCAGAGAGCCCGATGCGGGACTCGATCCCAGGACCCTGAGATCATGACCTGAGCTGAAGGCAGCGGCTTAACCCACTGAGCCACCCAGGCGCCCAAAGCTGTTCTTTGTTTTAAAAAAAATAATATTTTGTTTATTTGACAGAGAGAGCAAGCAGAGGGAGGAGGGTGCAGAGGGAGAGGGAGAGGCAGGCTCACTGCTGAGCAGGGAGCCTGATGCACAGGGAGCCTGATGCAGGGCTTGATCCCAGGACCCTGGGATCATGACCTGAGCTGAAGCAAATGCTTAACCAACTGAGCCACCCAGGTGCCCCCTGAAACCTGCTCTAATTCTACCCTTTTGCTCTTCACTTGAAGGAGGCAGAGTTCTAGAATGGGTCCCAGGATTTTTGTTCTTCTGATACACACACCCTATATAACACCTTCCCTTTGAGTGTGGATGGAAGCTCTAGGTTTGAAAGGACTTTGCTTCTATGATCAGGTGATATTATATCCCAAATGTGAAGAGATTTTGTAGATTTAATTAAGGTCCTAAGTCAGATGATTTGGGATTAATCAAAAGGGAGATTAAGCTAGGTGGGCCTGAGTTAATCAGTAAAAGCTCTTTAAAAAGGAACTGGGGGGCACCTGGGTGGTTCAGTCATTAGGTGTCTGCCTTTGGCTCAGGTCATGATCTCAGGGTCCTGGGATCGAGTTCTAAATCGGGCTCCCTGCTCAGTAGGGAGCCCACCTCTCCCTCTGCTCTCCCTCCTGCTTGTGTGCATTCTCTCTCTCTTTCTCAAATAAATAAATAAAATCTTTCTTAAAAAATTAAAAAAGTAAAAAGGAACTGGGCCTTCGTGAAGAGAATGATTCTCCTGCTGACTTTGAAGGAGAAAGCCACCATACTGTGGGAGGGCCACATGGCAAGGAACTGGGGGGGGGGGGGAGCAGCGGGGGGGGGGCTCCAGGAGTTGAGACAGGCAGCAAGAAAGTAATACGTCAGTCCCACAACCACAAGGATTTGAATTTTGCTGGCAGCCCAAACAAGCTGGGAAGAGAACACTGAACTTCAAAAAAGAATGAAGCTTGACCAACACCTTCACTGCATCTTTGGGAGACGCTGAGCTGAGGACCCACCTGAGACATGCAAGCCTTCCTGACCCATGGAAATAATAAATGTACATTTTCACACCTCTAAGTTGGAGATAATTTGTTGCATGGCAATAGAAACAAAGATTTGACTCTACCCTCCTTTGCACAGTGCTTATTTCTTCTCTATGCTTCTATCCAATGCTCTTACCTCACTTCACTGAGATTGTCTCACAACAGATCGGTCTCCTTCAGCAAACAGTGGGTTCTGCAGGAGGTAGAGGCCACATTTCCTTCACCTTTCTGTCCTTGGAGTCCAAGAGGCATTTGGAGAGTGCTGAACCAGATCCCCACTCTCAGGGTTCAATGGAGCAGAACCCCATCTCCATGGCCGGTCAGGAAGTCTGGCCCGCAGCCTCTTTCACACGGAGTTAAGGACACAACCGGACACTCACACAAATCCAAACCTAGCAGTGCTACAGGAGAGGTGGGTGTTGTTGTTGTTGCTGCTGCTGTTTTTGTCGTTGTTGTTGTCGTTTGTTTAAGCATACAGAAAGAGCACCTGACTTCCAGTGTCTTCTACCAGTTTGCCGTGTGATCTTGGGTTTGCCACTGACCTCTCTGAGCCATACTTTCCTCACCTATAAAGGAAGTATCACCTATAAAGGAAGTATAAAGGCACTCCCTGGATGATCTCTACAGCCATTGAATTTCCAGCATTTTATACTTCTAGGAGGCTTCAAACAACAGAATACATATATCTGAAAGAGAAGAGGAGAAAGTACCAAGAAAAGGAAGGAAACCCCATCATCAGCTGGATTTAACAATCTATACCTTGGGGCTTCCAACTCAATATAGAAGGGAAACCACAAAAAAGCAAAAATCATTATGAAAACATCAGCATAGTCTTCGTTCAATAGGACTGTGCGCATGATAAGAACATCTCAGGTCTTTTATTACATGGTTTAAAACATTCGTTACTCTGGACATCTGTAGTCCGGCTTTGCAGATAAAGCCAAAGCAGCAGAAAAACTCTGAGTTTTGTAGGGAAGGAGAAGAAATCGATAGAATGCAAGTTACAGTTACGGAGGCAATGCCTCTGTGCTGTTTATTCGGAGCCAGAGTCCTGCCCATTTAGCTCATTTCTGTATGAAAATGAAAGTAATCAGCCTCAGTGCATGAAACCATTAGCCAGTGCTGGAAAGCGCGGAGTTTCAGAAAGGTCACAGAGGGCTGCCCCAGCCGCAACAGGAATTTTGCAAGAGATGTGTGTCACATTTGCATATGATAATTAGTTTCTCTATAAATACAATTTGTTCTGCAGATTAACATTTTGTGTCCTCATTAGATAGCAAACATTTCCATATTAAACCCACAAAGCTGCCAGACTTGGCTCTGCTTGCATTGCATGATAGCGTTTATACCTCTGTTTATACTGATGCCAATTAGTAGTGTTAAGTCTTGGAAGAATAAAGGAGATCACTAATGCTATTAATATAAATAGTAATAATAATGCTGAGAAGCTTTTGCAAACCTTGTTAACTTCAAAGATCATTAGCAATAAAGTAGCTCTCGCCTGTAAATGGCTGTGTTCTTAGGCGCATAAAGCATCAGCGTGTCTAGTACACTTTGCTCTGTATACTGAAGTCAGCTCCTGGCTTAGGTCATGCGTCTGCCCAGCCTGCAATTAAAATACTGTTTCCTTTTGCTAAATGCTTTAGTGCAATAAGGAAGTCAGATGTGCTTTAGCCAGGAGAAATAACAATTTGCTCACCCTGTTTTCAGCTCCGTACAATACAATTTGCTCTCATTCCTGAAGCCAGCTTCTTCAAGGTGATGAGGGGAGGTATTTTATGGTCCCATAAAAGGTTTTTAAAAGCAGGATGCCCCAGAACTCCTCATGGGAGGATTCAGTTTTCACTGGACCAGAAAAAAAAGTTCTCTGGTGAAGGGAACATCCAGGGACACAGAAGGCGGCAACGGACACATGGGGTTGGGGACTGTGTTTCTCATCTCAGTCCTTGTTATTGACTTGATGCTGAATGGAGAAGGCTTGCTTCAGGGAAAGAGCTCCTGGTGAGTGCGAGTTCTCACTGCACTCATGGACTAGTGGTCATTACCCCTAGCTCAGGGACAGGGGATGGATGATCTCACAGTCACCACTGATAAGAATAGTTCCTGCAGAAACCAACTCACTTCACTTCTCTACGTAAGGTTTTTGGTTCTTTTTTTTTTTTTTTCTTTTAATGATGTTCTATATATACTCATATATATTTTTTATATTTTTTAATTTAATTTAATAACAATAAATTTTTTTATTTAAAAAAGCTTTTTTTAAAAAAAGCTTTGGTTAAGGCACCAAACATATTCAACTCAAATGTAAACGCTTTACTATTGAAGTTTAGGTTGGAATACAGGGAAATTATACAAAAACGCCTAATTTTATATCATTTGAGAAGTCAGGCTTCAAGTTAGAAGTAGCTTTGCTTCACAGCTCTGCCATTTACCAGCAGTGTAATTTTGGATACGACGGCTCCACTAAATTTTTACTTTTCTCATCCATAAAATGAGAAAAAGAATGGTACTTGCCTCGGAAGGTTATTATGAAGATCGAATGAGTGAGGCCGGTGTTAATGCAGTGCCGGGCCCAGGACAGACTCAGCAGAGAGAAGCTGGTTGTCATTATGACGTAATCATGTTACCTGATGCTGGGGGAAGACAGTAACAAAATGGAGACTCTCCTAGCAGATTTATAAGAACTGCAGGCCTCCTCGGATGCCACCCTGGGGTTATCTCCCATGTGCCAGATGCAGACCCTCTCCTCTTGGCCGTCCCTCCCAGTGCATCATTTCTTCCTCCTGCTCTCCCTGCTCTGCCAGACATCGCTTTCTCCACCTGGCCTCCTACTTCGCTCTGCCCTGCTGTAAGCCCTCACTGTCCCTTCTAATTCGATATGATCTGATCTTCTCCCCTGCTTCTCCGTCCTACGTGGTGGCGTCCAACATCACCCGACTCCCAAAGCAGTGTTGCCTTGTATTGTCAATGTTGACCAGAGACTTCTGTGATCTTGGCCTTTGATCCTTTGTGTTCCTTCTCCCCAAGTTTGGCACAAGTTCCTGCAGGAAGAAAACTGGATCCACCGAATGAACTGAGACCTCGTCCCTGAACATTCCTCCCTGCGCATGCTGATTTATGGCTCTTGAAGGATAGCTTGCACTTGGTTAACTAGTTATTTGCTGATTTCCCTATGCAGCTCTTTCGTCCTCCCCATAAATAGGCACCCTGCTGGTCCATTCCTGCAGTTCATGTTTGAATCCTCAAGGTGAACACACGCAAGACTTCTAAGCTGGAATTTCTGCTGTAGTTTTCTAGGTGCAGAAAGGAGCAAGGGACATTTAACATACAGAAGTGAAAGTTTAGGAGGGAGGCGTTAATGTCTCAAAGTACCCGAAGGGTTGCCCAGTGGAAGGAAAGATTAATATGCTTCTGACAACTAAAACAACAGGTAAAGGCTATGGAAAAAAAAAAAAAGATATTAGGTAAATTTAAGCAGGAATATTCTAATAGTCCCGGCAGTACAGGATGGCAGCTCTGGGAGGAAATGAGCTCTCCATTTCTAGAGGTATTCAAGCAAAGGCTGAATGATCACTGGCGGGATGGACAGTAAGGGGGATTCATGAATCAGGTGAACTAAATGGTGGCTCTAAATTGCTATGTAAGAGGATCTTTAGGCACAAATACAATTTGAAAAGTATATTAGAAAGGGAGGGAGGCTTTGATGATTGTCTTGAAGTCGCATTTTGTATACAGCTATACATAAGATTAACAAGTATCAATTATCATTATCAAAGCATGAAGTGGTAGGCCGAAAGTGATTGCTTGCTTATTCATTCCTCAAGCACTTCTTGAACACTTACTATATGGCACCTTTGTAGGTTTTGGGGTAGACGGATGAGCAAAGCAAAGGTACTATTGAGTTTTTATTCTAGTGGGAGGCAGGGAAGGACCTGTAGAGAAAAGAGAATGTACATGCAAGAAGAGGTGGACATACATTAAGACACTTGGCCAACTTCGCTTTTTACCGCTTCCTCTGGAGTCTGTTTGTCCTTAGCATTTCCCTAAAACACTGTTCTCCAGCACCTCTCTAACCAGATTAAAGCAGAAAGAGGTGATGGATGATAGCTAAATCTCTCATCCTAAGAGAGGTGATCCTACCAGCTCTTTATCTCCCTGGGCGCAACAGGGAAGAGCAACAACTCACTCATTCACATAGTAGATGCTTAATTAAAAAAAATACACAATTAAAGAACGTAGATTATGTTACCAAGGGGCCTCATATAAATCCTTCTCTGTATTACTTAAGAGGGAAAAGGATATAAAATCATCTTTCTGAGTCAGATGCGGCAGACAAGTGGGTCAGATGGTCTTTTAGTTCCTATGAATGTCTGCAACTTCTCAGGGACCACGCCTTGCATTTCCCTTGGAGTCTTCCATGGCATTGGATCTTCTAACCCCCCCCACCCCCCGTTTCCATCACAGAATGGATTTTTGGAAGTGAAACAGGCCTGTTAAAAAACTCTTCTTTATGCAATGAAGGATGCAAGGAAACTGGAGGAGGTTCAAAGAAGAATAACAAGAATGATTAAGGGGCTGAGAGCATGATTTATGTTGAATGATTAAAAGGATTAAACATGCAGAACTTGGCCAATGCTACATACTTAGCTATAAAAAAAAATCAAAATTAAGTGCCAAAGCTCTCAGCTCCCATGAAAAATACAAATTTGCATATAATTTGGCACATACTTCTACACGAAGTTCAGCAGAGCCTTACTAAAGCAGTGTTCACACAATGCCAAAACCACTAGTCGGCTTGGTCAGTTTAAAATATAGCCTGGTCACGTAGTAAAAACTTGCTATTTGACCTAGTTGAATAAAAACCTGAATCCCAGTGCCCTATCCACATGTGATGCATGTGTACAGAATAAAGAACAATGTAGTACCTCACCGCTCACCCAAGAGTCGCAGGCCGAAATCCCCACAGGGGCAGACAGGTAGCCAGATGAGAGAATGAGCCGAGCTTGGAAGGGACACAGACCATTGAAAGGAGGGCAGCCACCGTGGTTTCCAGCTCAATGTTGCCCTGAGAAATTTTAGCCAAAGGTTGCCAGATCTTCTTGTCTATCGAATGAAACCAGTGATTCAGGGAGCTCGCAGCAAGTAAGTAATGAGAACTGAGCTCACACAGGAGTTACTGGTAGAGCCGGTACCCCTGAGAGACTTATCTCCAGAAGGAATGCAGGAGCTAGGAGGTCGGGCAGTGGGATAGCGGATAGGAACCTATGTGAGGAGGCAACTAAGTGGCAATCATTAGAGTTTAAAAATTCAGATGGTTACACTACCAAAAAAAAAAAAAATCTGTTGACTTAATTTTCAGAAGTAAACACAACTAAGAAAGTCATCCTGGGGAATCCCAGTTTGTCCCCTTTTTTTCTGGTTCTCTTCTTCATTTCTGACTTAGAAAACCTGAGGTCCAGAGATAGGGAAAGACACTTTAAGAGGCACAGTGAGGAAATTATCAGAACAAGATCTGAGTAGGAGTGGCAGACTGTCAGGGGATATTGGGGTTCTTCTCTGATTCTGTTTTCTGGGCATATTGCCTCTGGACTCAGAACTTCTGAGTTTTCCAGCTCTGTTTCTCTGTTTATCTGCTAAATAAAGAGACTAGGCAACATGGGTTTATGATTTTCTCATGACTCTCAGCTCTGTACTCTATCAGGACCCCTGTGAGGGGAAATACACCTAAGAATTTTAGAATTACAGCCCCAACGTGCATAGGCACATATGTGCAAGCTCAATTCAAATGAGGTGTTACTGACTATGAGGGAAGGATATGTATATATTTTTTAAGGACCATGGAGGTTTGTTGAGGTTGTGCACTGCAAAATTCTAGGGGTGTCCATGTAAAGCACACGCTCCATATGTGGCCTTAAAAGGAGACACTAGCCTGGAAGTTTGAACCCTGAAACACCGAGAGGAGCTCCCGTGTTGGAATTCCGAGACGCTGCAGCTCACAAGTCTAAAATTCCATTTGCCATTTTGTAGATTTTTCTTACATGCTCGCTACCCCACCTACAGCTACAAAGGCTTTGAGAGAGAGAGAGAGAGAGAGACAGGGAGAGAATCTGAGAATTCTGATGAAAAATAGAAGACGATTACAGTTTCAAAAGAGTATTGTCCAGGGATGCCTGGGTGGCTCAGTTGGTTGGACGACTGCCTTCAGCTCAGATCATGATCCCGGAGTCCTGGGATCGAGTCCTGCATTGGGCTCCCAGTTCCCTGGGGAGTCTGCTTCTCCCTCTGACCTTCTCCTTGCTCATGCTCTTTCTCACTGTATCTCTCTCTAATAAATAAATAAAATCTTTTTTTTTTTTAAAGTATTGTCCATTCTAACAGGTGGACGCAATTTTGAGTAAAGGAGAGCAGTCGTCATTTTGCGAAAGGGGACATTTGGATTAAACACCCTGAAAAATTATGACAGTGAGAATCATGAGACTGGGGAATACGTACTAGAGGAAGTGGTGGAAACTTTATCCCTGGAGCCATTTGAAATTCAACAGGATAAGGAACTAGAAAATCTATTCTAGGAAAGAATCCTCCACTGATTCCCGTGGGCCTGTGGGATGATATAATGGGTCTACTCCTTCTCTAATTGCTGGAGTTCTTAGACTTTATGTATTTTCCAGGGTTTTTATAATGCTGCTGTTAGACCAGCGCTGCATCCCCTCCAAAAAAAGGGGGAAAAAAACAAACTCCAAACAAACCCTAAACCAGGGGCTCCAAGGAGCATAAAGACACTCCCAAATGGAAATTGTGTGTAATAAAATTCTCCAGGGAGAACTTCATTATTTCCCAAAGGCAGTCTACCAAGATGAGATACATCGTTATCATTTTACTTCATTTATCCGGTTTTCTCTTTCTGGTTTATTTTAATTTCAGGGGAGAAAAACCAATGGGACCATAAACTTCATAGCTTCAGTTGAAAAGGATTTGTATTTTTTTTTTTTTTCCTCCTCCTGCTCACTGATATTCCACCAGGAAGCCTGGCTGTCTTGCAGTGAATTGGTAAGAGCAGGATTAGGGCACCACCAAGGGGAAATGGAGGCGTCCACATCTGCTGTCTGAATGCAGGGAATATGGATTCCTTTGAGGCTCAGTGACTGAACTGGTGGGGGTCTCTCGAGAAAGCCACTGTCATGTGTAAGTAGGAATGAGGACAGGCTGCGTGCAGAGGCTTTGGTGATTGTGGTTTATATCTTTCTTCGTACATGTCGTTGTGTGACCTCTTTTCCAGTTACGGGCACAGAGATAGTAGACATTGGAGTCTTACCGAGGGAATTTGAAGATTCCTTATTACATACAAAGTCTAGGAAATATCACAGTGGTCAGATGCTCAGTTTTCACAGCCCAGGGTTCTCTCTCTATGGCAGTAGCAACAAGGGGACTTAGTTGTATCATCCAGGATCATGTCTAAAATGTGATGAGAGGAACAGATATTTCCATGAAATATGGATGTGGCACTAACTATAATCTGCCTTCTAGTTAAAGAAGCGGGGGAGGGCACCTGCTCAGTCGGTTAAGCGTCTCACTTGATTTCCGCTCAGGTCATAATCTTAGGGGTGTGAGATGGGGCCCCACATCTGGCTTTGTGCTGGCCGTGGAGAGTTTAAGATTCTCCTTTTTCTGCCCTCCCCCCCCCCCAAAAGTGGAAGATCTTGTATAACATTCACTTTAGTTTTATCTGAGTTGTAGAAATGGGTCCACAGGCCAGTACCCTTCAATAGTAAACAGCCATCCTTACTGCTGTCTACATATTAAGTAACGAGGGTGCCTGGGTGGCTCAGTTCAGTGTCTGCCTTTTGTTCAGGTCATGATTCCAGGATCCTGGGACCGAGCCCCACATCAGGCTCCCTGCACAGTTGGGGAGTCTGCTTCTCCCTCTGTCCCTGGCCCTGCTCTCATGTTCACTCTCTCTCTCAAACAAATAAAATATTTTTTTTAAATATTATAAAAAAATAAAAAGGAAACTATACGTAGAAACCAACACTTTATAATAAAAAAATTTTTTCCCAATTGCTTTATGTGTGTGGTAATTTGTAAACTCGCAAAATTATTTTTCCAGTAAATATTTCTTTAAAGACTTCCAACTTCATATAGCGTGAAACGGAGGGAGACACCATGCGGGCCACAGGGTGCCACTCGGTGGCCAGAAATTCCAGAATGAAAGCATTAAGGGTCCTAACTCAAGGGACAGGGAAATCTAAAATGAATGCTGTGGGGGAAAAATGCCTTAAGGAAGGACCAAATTCAGTTCAGTTTTGTATGATGACAACTGAAGACGCACCTCTTCTTTCCTGCCTCCTTTCGAGTGTGAGATAGTGGACCTCAAAACCTCCTGTTCATCCTGCAATTTAACATTGAAACAAAAAACAAAAAACAAAAAAACCACAAAACCAAAACAAAACCCAGCACCACAAAGCACTGGAATTTGATGGGAATTTTCAAAATTAAACAATTCCAACTCAGTGTGGACTCGTCTCCGGCCTTCCTTGCCTTCCCAACTTCTGCTCCCCTTCGGAAATTTCTGGATCTGGTTTTGACTCAAGAACATTTCTCCAGGAAATTTTGGAGTCTTTCCTTTCTAATCTCCGGCTCTTCCTCCACTGCCCCCATCAATAAACATTTCCCTTTGCATCTAGTCTAGGGCCAAAGCCTGTATGTTAACGTGATGGTGTCACAGAACGCCTGGTCATGTCATAAAGCACAGCGAGATCTGGCAAAGCAGCGATTCTCATTTTTATGTCCCTGGGAAGTTATTGGTACCCAAAGGGCCATCACGTCTTCTGTATATGCACCAGTTGTTAGAAATAGTTAGGGCCTAGAGTTAACTTTGGGCATTTACATGTTTGGCAAATTTCTATAAAATGCCGTGTACAGAATACAGATTCGAGGAGACAAAGTTATTAAAATGGGGTGGGGTGAGAAAGACATGCCAATGAAAACAGACAATGTGGATTTTAATCCTTTCCACAGGAATTCAGGCAAAAGGGGAATAAAATAATTCTATAGGGTCACTTGTAATTCAACTTAAACTAAGCTCAGGAAACGGAGTATTTCTCAGAAGGCTGATTTATGCACTTACAGTCACTAAGTCCCAGGTGCCATAGGAAGTAATAGAACTTCGGGCAATGTCCTACACGCTCAAGCTAACTGCCTGAATCAATTTCTAACTTCTCTTTAAAACATTTCAGAGTCAGTTCTACTGGGAATGTTTGAGTCCGAGATTCTCCACGAGCAGAGGCTGCTGCAGGAAGAGAAGTCCAGGGACCTAGGTAGGCTCTATATTATAAACAAGTTGCGTTCCAAAGTTCGCCTGTGAAGCATTTCTTTGGAAACCTAAACACATTTTCTGTAAAGAAACAGAGGAAGACACACTTAGGGCCTCTGGCTCTTAAAACCCTCCGAAGCCTATTTAAACCAGATGCAGGTCAAATCCCCTTTACTACATAAAAAGTAGAGAGCACATAATCATACAAAACTCCGGAGTGTGTACGTGTGTGTGCGAGGTGGGGGTGGGGGTCAGATTTAATAAACTTCTTGGTTTTTTTTCCCCTCCCCCCTTCCCTGTATCCTTTAATTAGAAAAGGATAAGCGATGGATGGAAATTTGATGGGATACCCTGATTGAGGCTTCTCAACATTTTCAAAGAAACCAGTGGCACAGTTTATTATAACTAATTTTGCTTTGGGCACCTGGGTCGTTCATTCGGTTAAGTGTTGACTCTTGATCTCAGGGTAATGAGTTCAAGCCCTGCACTGAGCTCTGTGCTGGGCATGGAGCCTACTAAAAAAAAAAAAAAAAAAAAAATTTGTGTGTGTATACACACACACACATATATATTTAATACTGCGTACTAAATATATGTGTGTGTGTATCTCCCTGGCATATGGGTTATTTTGAGCTAAGGCCATTTAGGACCAACCATTCAGGAAGCCTCTAAAAGCCAGGCACAAGTTTTTCTTTTGCAAAGGAAATTCACATGTGTAAAGGTGTGATCTTGCTTTACTCTGAGGGGACCTCCCCAACTTCTAACAATGGTGAATTCCTTGACTTAAATCTGCATAACAGATCTTACTATGCAACCCTTCTTAACCATCCCTCTCTGACTTCCTTCCTCAACCACCCCAAAGTCCAAGCCCCTTTCCCTTTGTTTAACCTAAAAGGGTAAGCCCCCACTGTAATGGCCCTTGGGTCCCCAGTCACTGGGTGTCCCATGTGTCTGTGTGATGCAGTGTTACAAAACCGTGTGGGTCTTTCTCTTGTGGGGAGAAAAAAAGCAACAAAAACTAATTTTGCTTCACTATGCATACCTTTTCTTTTCTGACAGAGAAAATGGCAAGAAAGTGGATCAGCGGAGAAAGAAAAAAGAAATCTCTAGCAATTTGGGTGGGAAGGAGGCCCATTTTGGGGGCAGCTATTGTTGCTAAGTCAGGATATCTTGGAACTAAGTGTCTCAAAGTCAGATTTACTTGGAACCATCAATCTTTGCTTTGCGCTTTGGTTCCAAAGACTTCACTCACCCGGCTCTTTATTAGGCATGCTAATAAAAAGTAAAATAAAAACATCACTGGCAACCTAAGACTCTTTTCTCTCAAAGTGCCCCAAAGTGGTGGTACAGAGTGGAACTAATACATCCCAAACAAAGGGCTTGGCTCCTTCACAGACTGGATAAGAAGACCTTGATAACTCAGTTGACTGTATTTGGAACTTTCCTGTTTCCTCCTGAACGGAGGCAGGGAGCTGAATGAAGGGCTTATCTGAGAAGTGTCAGAACCTTCTAACAATGTTATTACAAGGATGTTGGTAAAGCAGAGTGAAGATTTTGGCAGGTACAGATGGGATTATATTCGACTGAATGTATTTTCTCGCTACGTGTTAATCTGTACTTTTCTAGTATTGAGATTTAAGGAGGTCGGATGAAGACCTATCAGAAACTCCCCGTTAACCCTCTCCTTGGCATCCCTTGTCAGGAATTCAGCATCCCAACTGTGACATGGATGGAACTAAGTGATTTCAGTTGGATGTCTGGGAGAAATTACTCTATAGTAGGAATCATAGCAGGAGAAGTCTGGCTAAGAAAGAAGTCTCCAGAATATTCCACACGGGGTTAAGGGATGGGGTGATGGATCGTTTCTAACAGGTTACATCCAACTTCAAGTGAAAATCATTTGAAAGAATCCCAGCGGGGCTTCAAAGGCCCCTAATGAGAGAGAATGATGAAGTCAGAAGTATATCCACATGAAAAAGTGGAATTCAGGGGGAGGGGACTCTAAGAGGGTCTAGATAGAGCAGTCTGGAGTTTTAGAGGAACAATACCATTTCCACAAGGTCTTAAATCTTCTTGGCCCACTGACAAAATTTTAAAGTCTTCTCTTTCCCCATTTAAGCCAGAGCAATTTTCTAGTATATACATAATTTAAACTCAAAAGATAGAAAGAAAACCCTTATGCCAGAGTAACTAAAATGGTCATAAAAGAGAAGCAATTTTCTTCGCGATGATAATACTGTTGGTGCAGCAGTTACAGCACCTGAAACGCACATCCCAGTATACTCTGTACCAAGGGCGTTTCAAATGAAATCAGATTTTTTTTTAAGATTATTTATTTATTTGACAGACAGAGATCACAAGTAGGCAGAAAGACTGGCAGAGAGAGAGAGTGAGGGTGGGGGAAGCAGGCTCCCTGCTGAGCAGAGAGCCTGATTCTGGCCTCGATCCCAGGACCCTGGGATCATGACCTGAGCCAAAGGCAGAGGCTTTAACCCACTGAGCCACCCTGAAATCGGATTTTCAAAGTATGCTGTTGAAAGGCAGAGGGGGGAGCACATGGTCAAGAACAAATGCAAAGGAACGACAGGAAACTGGGTAGGAACAGAATCAAAAGGATAATCCAGAGGAAGAGAAAAGTGATTGCAAAAATGGGACAGCCAAAATTAGTGATGAACAGATAAAAAAGAACCAGGGAAGGGTAGGTATGGTGCATTGAGGATGGCTGGCAGACGGCAAACAGCTGTTCTACGCCCTTGGGGTTCACTTTTATCTAATGAAGAAAAGTATCTTCAAACTAGAAAGAATAAAATAAACATGGTAAAGAAGAAACTGAAGCCTAAAATAGGGGAGCTACTATAAAAGGTATTTTTATTTTATTTTTTTAAAAGATTATTTATTTGAGAGAGAGAAAGATAGCTACTGAGAGCACAAGGGAGCAAGAGGGAGAATGAGCAAGCATGAGCTGGGAAGAGAGGGAGAAATTGGTTCCCCACTGAGCAGGGAGGCAGACATCGGGCTCAATCCCAGGACCCTGGGATCATGACCCTAGCCGAAGACAGACGCTTAACCAAATGAGCCACCCACATGCCCCAAAAGGCATCTAACTTTTAAGCTGTATCTAAATCTTTAGGTTCAGAAACATTATATCCCACGATACTGAACTTTGCAGATGGGACTGCTTTAAAAATATTTTTATTGTAAAATAAATATAGATCCATAGAAAAGGACAAAGAAATGTCCAAGGAGGCCCTGGGTACAATTCAGCCAGCTTTCCCTAATGTCTGCAGGTGGGATTTTAAACCACTGACTACATTTCTGAGGGCACATGAAGAATGAGAAGAATGGTACCAGAAGACTGACAGATGGACAAATAATTTAAGAGTCATCAAAGATGGTGGGAAAGTAATTTCTGAGATCTCTTATTGGGTGAGCCTGTAATGAATCTCTTGATAAATTCTAGGAATGGTTGATTAATGTTTTCAGTCTATGTGAAGCAGTGATACTAGGAACACCACCAAGAACAAGCTGGGCCATTTCTTTCCTTCTGAAGAGCATCTCTTGACTGATGAGCCACCAGTATCCATTTTCCCTCCAGCTATTTGGAAAAGTCTTTCACTGCGTGTTTGTTGACAAATTGGTTTTAACTGTAATTTAGTTAAAAGAGCTCATTGCTAGTACTGAGAGATCAATCAATCAGTATCAGAATGGAAGGCATTTCCAAAGGCCTGTGCCCCAGGGTTTGGGCACTAGCTTAGATGACTGAATAAACACTCAAAAATGGCTGTGGTTGTTGGAATACCACGTTGAAACCAAGATGAATTCTGATAACTTTTGAAGAATCATGCCCCAGAATTACAGGATGTGAAAAGTGTGTTTTAACAGAGGTAATTGTGAAAAAGATTTTGGAGTTCTAGCTGACATCTTAATATGAATCACAAATGAGAAAAACCAGAACAATTTTAAGATGTTATGTGTGTTAACAAAGGAGAAGATAGATATTTTACACTGTCAAAACCCACCTGGAATATTGCGCTCCATTTTAAGTCCCAATTTTAAGAGGGACAATGACAAGTCATTACTCATTCAGACAAAGATGAGTGTTCTGGAGACACTCATTTTGAGAGAGAGACCAAAACAGCTGGGTTTGTCATAGCTGTCTTCATATTTGGGAAGGTTACTATGTGAGAGAAAATTGGATTAATTCTCTGTGGCCCATGGCATAGAAACAGTGCTTAGATAAGGAATACAGATATAGTATTTTTCCTTAAATATAAGGAAAATATTTTACTAATTAGGAACAGGGGTCATACACCATATTTTAGTAGGTAGGTCCATTTGAGTGTTTGAAGCATATGAGGGAGGTCGCAAAGGAAGATACAAGTGTGGGAATCAAGCGCGTGTTGTTTCAATGAGATAACCAGAAAGTGGATCAGAACATGCATGCATTTCCTGGGATTTGTTTCATCCTAGAGAGTCTTCTTTCTGGCTTCAGAGAAGCCAAAGTTTGCTTGCATGTGCAGTTCTCTGGAGAGATGGTCTATAACACTCCATAGATTCACAAAGATGCCACAGTCTTAAAATATAAACTTTCCCTGTATAAGATCAGAAAACAATTTTGACTAATTAGGGGACACTTTAGGAACATGAGCTTTTAGATTGTAGGTGAAGAAATGAGAAGAAACCGTCATCGGGGCTTAAGGATGATTGGGCAAGTACACAGAGATCGCGTTCAGTGGAAAGCACTTTGAAAGTATGGGAGTCAGCAGCAGTTCAGATACTTTGGAAAGGTCTCATAAAACAAAAATTATCCCATGCCAGGAGAAGGTGTGACATACCTATCAAACAAGGTAACGGATGTGCAGAGCAACAGTACAAGAGCGTCAGAAAGCCAAGTGATAGACTAATTTAAACTAAATGGCACAGAAAAGGGCTGGAAGGTCAAATGAAAAAACATTTTAATGGGGAGAGACAGAGATTTAAGGAGACTCTTGCGGAGGTGGCGGGACATATGCTATATCTGAGAGTCAAAACACCCTTCCCTCTTTCCTTTTCTTTCTTTCTCTCTCTCTCTCTCTCTTTCTTTCTTCTTTCAATCCCAAATGGCTATTTAAACTTTCTTATTCTTATGTCTCCTGGGTAAAAACACATCCTTCATATAAGAAGTACATAAGTGTTTGAAAATGGCTATAAAGTCACCCCTTGATCTTCTTGCCTCTAACTTCAAGACTTCCCAGTCTTTAGGGAACTGACTCTTTCCAGTGAAGAACCTTGTAGAACTTGATGAGGAGTCAGGATTTGACTATTTGAGGGGAAATAAAACCTCTGCCAGGCTGTGATTAAGAGTTATGTCATGACAATAGAAAGAAAGAGGAAAGAAAGAAATAAGAAAGAAATTAAAGAAGAGCATTTTGAGTTACAACATTGGATATGAATCAATGGGGGAAAGACCAACTCTAAGTCCCTCACAACCAGTCTCAGGGCAAAGCAGTGCACATGGGAAGGATGGGGGGTGGTACCAGAGAAATGCCGCAAAAGGAAGGTTACAGAGCTTTGGTGATATACAGATGTATGATGGATGAGCTATCAGAGATTGAACTCTCCTTGACTTCATAATGTTCTTAGCAGCCCCAGTCCTCAGACAAATGCAGCCTGGACTAGCATTCAACTGTCACATCTTTTTATTACATGTAAAGTACAGATGTATGGTAGTCATGGGAGGAAATATGGAAACCAAAGGTGCTTTCTTGAGGGAGGATGGAGCAAGGAAGACCAAAGTACAATTTGACTGGCTTTTGGGTTCTTGTTACTGAAATCAAAGAGGCAACGTCCAAGGGGGACTAAAGGGACCGTTACACAGTGAGATTCTGGAAGTCTTCTAAGGGATAGCTTGTGTTCTGAGCAGAGGAAGCCCAGGGTGTAGCTGGCAATCCTCTGTCCATGCTCTGTATGGGGTGAGGTGGGGAGGATAGAGAAGAGGGCACAAGGGAACACTCCATCCAAGTAGGGAGGGCACCACTTACCTGGTAAAGTAACTTAAACTAATCTGACACTTGCTGAGCCTCTACTAGGTGTCAGGTACTCTGTATACATTTTGCTGTTGTTGTTGTTGTTGTTGTTTAAACCTTAACATAACCATAGAAGGAAGAAGACAGGAGGGAGGTAGAATGAAGATCAAATGAACACTCTGTAGACTGTCTCCATTGCTGATAGTCCTTAGACAGGCTCCTTCTAGGGAGAAACAAGCAGCCTCTCTGTGCAGGAAGCATGTACCTTCTTTGAGATAAGGAGACATTCAAGGTGAAAACAAACAAACAAACAAACAAAAACAAAAAGAGAACAACACTGGGAACCTTTAGGGGAAATGCTACTCTTGGAATGTCATGAGTACGAAAGGTGTTAGGATTAGACGTTGTGATCAAAGAATATTTGGTCACAGAGCAGACAGGACCATAAGAGTTCCCAGAGTCTCCTCCCTCTGTGGAAAGAAAGGTTATTATCATTAGACCTTCTTTTACGAGGGACTGGGACCCAGGTAGGAGGAGGGTTGGAACTGAGGTGGCGACTTGTTTTAGGTGCGTTAGTCCTATGGATCTCTGATGGTTTGTGAACGCCAAGGACTCTGAAGTTCTCGCTCTGACTTCTACAACTTATGGGAATGTTGGATGGATTGCCACCGTAAATACACAAGTTATCACTGACATCTTCAATATCCATTTATTTGACCTTCCTGTCCCAGGTGAGGATACGGGACAGCTACAGCCCACACTCCCTCAAGACCCAGTGGTAGATTCAGATGATGGCAAGGATTGAGTAAGCCACTGTCTCTCAGGGATGTAGCCCTTGAAAGGAAAGCAGTTTTGCTTGCTTCAAGAGCTTGCTAGAAAATAAATGTAGCTAATCCTTTCATGCTGGGTAGATTTCACTGCATTCCCCAAGGGACTAATATTTCTTCTCAGGATTTTTTTGTTTTTTTTTTTGTTTTGTTTTGTTTTTTTCTTGAAATTCTTGTGAATGTCTGAGAAGTGGTCCCTACAGAGAAAACTACCTCAGTCATGGGCACAACAGCCTTTGAATTATGTTGCAATTTCTAGTGTGAATGCTATGTTAATGTAGTGTCGTGGGTGACAATGAAAATGCACCCAAGTCACGAAATTCAAATTTATGACTTTAGCAACAGGCTTCACTTCTCCCATTCTGGTGTGCTCAGGGTTTTATGTTGTTATACTTCCAGAGAAATTTATGCCTCGATGTGCATTGTGAGTGAGTTATGGTTACTCTGAGAGCCTTAATTCTGCATTTCCTGACTTCTGTGTGTTCAAAGGGACAACTTTTCAAAAATGGCCTCCAGAAAAGGCACATCAGACCAGCTGATGTTGTGTAATGGCTGTGCCTGTGGAAGAGGAGTGATGAACCTCCATGGCTCAGGCTTCTTTGCGTCTGTTGCCTGCCTATGGTTTACAGGAGCAGAGGGAGATGGGAAGGGCAGGGGTAGGGCTTGGCAGCCTCAGTTGGATGTTTAGTACAGGTGACAAATCTGAGGAAAAGGGACAGAACATGAATTAATTGTCGTTGATTGTTATGAGAGTTTTCATTTATTGGACACCTACTACATGCCAGGAATTGGTCTAAGATTTTCACTCCCATTTTTCATCCTAGTTTTCTCTTCACCTTTTCAAGTAGGTTCTATTATCCCCAATCATGCATACCAGAACACTGAATGAAGTTGAAGATCCATAAATTGCCCAAAGTTGCATGAGCAGCACAGGCAGACCTCGGTTCTAGTTCTGTTGATCCCAGAGTCATGTTCTACCCTGGGCTGCTTCTCCAGTCACTAAGTCCTGAGACATAATTACAGCTCAGTCCCTGCTAGCTGTGTCCTCTTTTCCAGGACTTTAACCCTGGTTTCCTCTGGTGAAACAGGGATAATGCAGAGCTAACAGACTACGTTGGCTTAAGTGGGACCAAGTTTACGTGTTATTTTGCTGTATTACTGGTGCTCTCTGTGAAGAACTTCCCACTCATGGTATTGCCTAGTCAAAGAGAAATGGCCAAGTCAGAAAAATTTACCAGTATTTTTTCTTGGTTATAAGTTAAATGAGGGGCAGAATTTTTACCTGTTTTGCTCATTATGTATATCCAATGCCTAGAAGAGGGCTTGGCATATAGACAATCAGTCACATCTGCTGACTCAGGGAGGGATTTGTATTATGCCCTCCCACTCCATCCTCTCTTTCCTGTCTCCCACTATCGCAGGCACAGCTGTGTGTTCTGTACTTTGGACATCTTATGTCTTCTTGCAGAAACTGTTTGTCTTGCCCAATAGCTGTGGCAACTTACTATTTCAGAACTTACATACCACACTGGCAACAATTTAGTGTGTTTCTACCCTTAGGGGTTTATAAAGCAACAGGGGTTTATTGAATCCTAGGTGTACACCTAACTTGATTCTTCTGGATGCTGTGACAGGCTTTGGGGTAGCTTTTGGAGACTGACACTTGGTACCCCTAAAATTAAACCAGGGTGGATCTTCCCTTGGCCCTGTCCAAGAGCAGCCGAGCCAAAGCCGCCAAATCAGACTCTGCTGCCCACAGGATACCCGGCTACCCCCATAAGCTGGGGTTTTTAAGAAGTGTTGAAGTCTGTATGTCTTTCAGCACTTTTGCAATTGCTTTAGTTACTTCTGCCTCTCGGAGGATTTTTCTCATCTGCCCTTACCCTGCTAAAAGAGCTTTGCAAGTTTCTGACATTCGTTCTTGTGTTTCTAAGCCCTACAGCCAGCAAACAGCCCAGTGCCCTACTAATTGTGCTCATATTGATATTCACTGCCTGTGGAGCTCTGTGCTGCTCTGTGTCATCATCTCTCTTTTGCTCAGCAGGAGCAAATGGTCCCAATATCATTATCCTTCTGGCTAGATTTAAAATTCACTCTTTGTAAAACCAGTGCCAGGCATTTCCATAAACGATCGGTTGCCTCCAACTCCCGAGGTCTCACTATGCCATACTTCCTATTAAGGCTAACTTCCTCTGAGACAGGGTTCTTACTCCTAATTCCGCCTCGACTCCTTCAGCCCTCCTGGTTTCATAAGGATTCTGGCCCAATTTTTCTCTGAGATTAAAAAAGGCAAGGTTATGAACCTGGTGAAGAGGTCATTTGTAATGGTGAAAGCAAGCTCTTGGGGTTTGAATCACAACCTCACCACTTAATATCTGCGTGACAAAGAGCAGGCTGTTTCAGCTCTCTGAGACCCAGTTTCTCATCTGCTGAATGGATAACAATGCCTTTTGTGTTGGGGTTGGCCTATCATGGGTAAGCACCCGTTGAAATTTCACTGTCCCTACGGAAGAAGAGTCATACTTTAAGTTTCCTGGAAGAAGTGTTTTACTGATAGTAAAGAAACTTTAAAAGGGGGCATCTGGGTGGCTTAGTTGGCTGAATGGTCAACTCTTGATTTTGGCATAGGTCTTACCCTCAGGGTTGTGACTTCAAGCCCCATTTGGGATCCATGCTGGGTGTGCAGCCTACTTAAAAAAAAAAAAAAAAAAAAAAGCTATAACCTAGTTTTTTTGTTTTGGGTTTTTATTTTGTTTGTTTTTTTTGAGGGGAAGGAGAGGGAAAAGATTGTAAAAAGAAATACTGTCATAAATGTGATAATTACTGTTTCTTAATTTGATTTTCTTCATGACCAATGAAGTAAGAATTTTATTTTGGTTTTGTACCTTGTGTATGTGTGTCTGTGTGTATGTTTCCCTTGAGCTTAAATTTCCTTATTCACGTCGGGAGCAGTGAATTCATTCACCCCTTTTAATAAAAATTTAGAGACTGTCTATTGTGTGCCTGCTACTCTATAAAATGCTGGCTAAACAGAGTCCCTTATAGTTGAACCAGCAAATCACAATCAATGATTATAATGCATTGTGACAAATGCCACCAGAGTGCCTCATCCAAGTTCATTTTTCTGGCCTTCTGTTCCTGTTTCAGGAAATGGAAGCATTTATGGGAGAAGTTCTGAAGGGAATTTCCCCTGGCTCTTCTCCATGTCAGAGGGGGACATTTCTTTTGAAGTGTCTCTTATTATAGGAAGACAAAGCTATCCAGAAAGCAGCTTGCGGAAGCCTCAGGCAGTTGTAGCGGATAGAGGGAGGGAGTTCAGAATTATTGTTCTGTTGTAATTAATTAAAGAACCCTCTGAAGTTTCCCTAACACTAGTGAAGTGTGCCATGCATATGGGGCAAGATTTCAGGGTTTGGGGTTTTGTTTTCTCTACAAATACAGAGAGATGCAGCAGGGATATTTGAATGTATGATGTCAAATAGAAGACGATATCAAGCCAAAGACCTTCGTGTCATGAATGGGTCTTGCTCTGGTCTGTCCAGAGTTCGCAATCTGTGTCATTTGCTTTGGTGGCTCCAGAGCCCTTTGGAACCTGGGGTTCTGCATGTACATGTGTGTCCACACACACCTCGGCAATGTGACCCTGTTCCTCAGCGGAATGCAGTCAAATGTTCAGCAAGTGACTTGAAAAGCGCCTCGGTATCTGAAATATCAGCGAATGTGGGTGACAGTCCCACAGTTCTAAATTCGAAATTTTCAGACTCTCTTTCAAACCATGTGTCCTGAGGCAGGGCTCACAAATGTATGATCTCCATACGAATATTAGATCTTCTTAGTATTCTCCTAGCACATGAGACACTGACTCGGGGGGTGGTTCTTTGCACTTGACAGCCCTGCTTTTCCCTTTGTCCTTGGTGACCCCCTCCCCACGGTAGCACTTCTGCTCAGGATGCCCTTGTGAAGGGCCTTCCAGGCTGAGGCACTTCTCGTTCCCATCCTCATAGCACCATTTGACCCTAGAGACTGCAGATGGTGCTAGGGTGGGCGAGGACAGGGCTGTGACAGGAAGTGCTCTGGACATCCACCCTGTGGCACAGTTTCAGGACCCCCATCCCACGTCCTCCCATGAGCGGAAACTGAGCGAGCAGTCTGGAAGGCACTGGTTAGGCATTCCTATAATCCTGTATTCTCCAGCTGTGGGTCTCGTTGGGTACCTATAAGTCACTGACCTCCTCTGTGACTCAGTCTCCTCACTATGCTGGCTTCAGGGTGTGGCTGTGAGGATGAGAGGCATTTGTATAAGTAATTAGAACAGGGACTGGAAAATAGGCTGTGGATAACAGGTTTGCTTTTAGTAGTATGATGACTACTATTACTAGGATGAGTCGTTAGTATTAGGGCAAGTGCTCAAATGTTCTCAGTGGAACACAGAGAGTGGCGCACAGGCTGGGGAAGTGCCTGGGCACTGGGAAGGAAAGAAAAGAAAGAAGCTCACTTTAAAAAAGACCAGGGGCCCTTGGGTGGCTCAACTGGTAGAGCCTCTGACTCTTGGCTCCGGCTCAGGTCATCTCAGGGTCATGAGACTGAGCCTGGAAACTGGCTCATACTCTGTGCAGAGTCTTCTTGAGTTTCTCTCTCCCCCGCCTCCCTCTGCCCCTCCCGTTGCTTACACTCCTTCTCTCTCTCAAATAAATAAATAAATCTTTAAAATAAAAAATAAAAGAGACCCAAAAATCCCACATAAAAATAAATAAAAAATAAAAATAAATATATAAATAAAAAATAAAAATAAACAAGTAAAAAGACAAGAGCCCTCTTTTCCCTACACCATGCAGCGCAAATTAATGACGAGGGCTGTCAGGACCCTGCGGGATCCCATGGGGCCGATCCAGCAGCTCACATCTGTTCCAGAGTCTGTTCCTGCATCGCCTTTGTCCCCGCTTGCGCTGCTGCCCCCTACCCCATCAAGTTGCCAGCTGTCACTCTGCGCTCTGACTCAGCGAGCAGGCATCTTAAAAATCAACACGGGGAAATCCACAGCCAAGCATCACAACTTTATCTAATGTCTTTTCTCTTCATACTCTGTGGCACGAGGTTCCCTGCAGTGAAGTTGTGGGCCCTTCTTGGCAGCCCCCTCTTTTGTTCCCCCATCAACTCCTAAGGGAACGCACGAGGCAATTTGGCTTAGAATTTGAGCTTTGATATTTTTACCCAAGAAATTATGTATTTCTAAATATTGGCCTTTAGTTCTACTATTTAAATCTGCATGATATGTTCATATACTTCCTGTCTATTCTGATTACTGGTAACGTGGGTGATAAGTGTGAATCAGGTTGTTTTATTTTACTTAAACTCTAACCTTCTTCTTTGACCCTTGAGTTATTTTTTTCAAGGAATCAGCCAATTTGTGTTTGGTTGTCTAGAAAAAAAGAAGGTGTCTTACAGCGATTAGATAGAGGCCAACTTGCTTTCAGAAAATGTAATTTTCTTAAGATACTGGAGCATACTGACTTCCTTTTTCTGACACAAATATTATGCCTTATCTAGACCTACTAATGATATTAACCTAGAAAATGGACCTGCAAAACAGAAAGGTTTAAACTTTGATGTTTACCCCATTAAAAAAAAAAAATCCGTGAAATTGTAAATTAAAAAAAAAAAATTCTCTGTGCTAAAAAAGAATGATTGAATAACATTCATTACATTTAGAATTTCAGGCCAAAAATACCCAAGGGGAAAAAAAAATTGGAGGAAATATCAGTTCAGAAAAAGTAAAAGCAGTTTGCAATCACGAGAGGCTGCCACTGCCCAGCAAGGCTCACCCTGGCCTTTGATGGCACATTCTAGATGTCATGGCATCAGGCAAACAACGGACAACTGCCGGATCACTGTGACTTTTGCTATGGTCCCTTGTCCCATTAGAACATACCAAGTGTGTATAATGAAATATGCCCGTTTTCAGGAAAGTAGACATTAAAACAGCAGGTGGAAAGGGAAATTTTACTCTTATTCTGTTCCAGGGTGCATTGGCCTCAATCCTCCGCTCTCCAATTCTCCGCTCTTCAATTCTAGACTATGTCACATGTAAGCGTTTATCACCATTTACTATATGATATATTGTGTCTTATTTTCTGTCCCCCTCCATGAGAATCTAAGCACAGCAAAGGTAGGGATGTTTTGTTTATTTTGTTCAACACCGTATCTCTGGTCCCTAAGTATGGTGCTCCATAAATATTGATCGAGTAATTGTGTGATTCCCTCACAGTTCCCCAAACCAAACACCATTCCCTCTAACCTCCAGCACAGAACAGAGATGCTCAGGCATAGATACCTTTCTTAGAATCATGGTCTTTTGAGCCTAAAAAGTTAGGTGGTCACCTAGTTCAACCCCTGTTTAGAACAGGTTGCCTCCGAGAGAGACTTTTGGTAATATCACTGCTAGAATGAAAGGTCAGGGCATTTGCCTCTGGAATTTATGTTTTCCAGTAGTAATCTGGAGGTTCAAGAGCTATTAAAGTTTTCAAAAAGAAATATGGAGCATTAAAGAAAGAAAAAGCAATTATCAACTGATGAAAGTAATAGAGAAGGCAGATATGTCTCCCCGTGAGCAGCCTCAGATGGTGTTAGACCTTGGGCCAACCTATAGCAAACTTCATAAATTTAAAAATGATTTTCTAAATATTTATAAATCCAATTTTTATGATCTTTTTAAAAAGAAAAAGTCACTGTATCCCCTGTTATTTAAAGTGATTAAACTAGATAATCTTAAGGAAAAACTGTCAATAGCCCCTGAGCCTTCTGCATTGGACCCTAAACACATGAGGATTTCCTCTCCTTGTGAAGTAATTCACAAGTAATCACAAGGAGTACTTGTGAAGTAATTGACCTTCACTCTCATGAAGGCATTATTCTTACTCTGAGAAGCATCTCTTTCTGACTGAGATTCTATTCTGAGCTACACTTAGTTCTTTGTTAGACAGTGTTCCTTTAATCAAGTTGGGGTTTTTTGTTTGTTTATTTTGATATGTTTCTCTTTATCTCTAGTACTCGGACCATCCCATTCATGCACCCCTATCTATCCTCCCACCCCAGTGGAGATATGTGTCCACACTTGGCCTGCACTTGGCCACACTTACGGATTTAATAGGCATAATGTGATAATTCACCTTCATTTTTGGAGGCTAAAGAGTTCTAGATGAATAACTTTGCTCTTTCAATGTTTTAAAAATGTTGTTCCATTTTTCTAGCTTGTATTACTTCTGACGAGCAGTCTGCAAATTTCCCTTATTTGTCTCTTCGTTTGTCTGGCTGTTGTAAATATTTAATCTTTAGCTCCTATTTCTTGTGACTTGAATATGGATGTGATTATCTTCATTGGGGTTTATAGAACTTCTTGGAGCTATTGGTTTATAGTCTACAAAAAACTTTACAATTTCTTGGTCATTATTTTTTCAAAAATTTTTTCTTTATCTCTTTTTTGGACTCCAATAACATATGTTAGTTAGACTGCTGATCATTGTCACAAAGTCACTGAGTCTCTGTGAATTTTTTTCAGTCTTTTTCATCTCTATTCCTTAGTTTGTATAATTTTCCAACCATCCCGTCCTATTCTCTTTACTAATTTTGAGTGTCCTGTTTCTGTAGCTCCAAAATCCTCTCAGACTCAGATCTCTGGCATCTTCCCTCCAACTTCCTCGAGATCCTCCATATTGTTACATTGTTTTTTTTTAAAAATTACTGATTTGAGCATCATAGTTTCTTTTACTTCTCATTTCCCTCTTTGGTTAACTGACATCATTATCTTTGCTTAGTTTCTTGTTTCCCCAACTAGTTTCCACAATATATATTGCCAAAAATTAATCTTCCTAATGTAAACTCAGATCATATCATTCCCTATATAAAAATCATCCATGGTTCTTCAGAGCCTATAGATTAAATACAAACTTTAGTTTTTCATTCAAGGTCCTCTCCAATTTAGTCACAGGCTTGCTCTCTTATCATGTTTCTTAGTACTCCCATTTATGTATCCTAGCTTCAAGAAATTAATATTACTGAGAGCTTAAAATGCACATCCTGAAGAGTTCTCAAAGTCCTCAGACTTCTTTCCTTGCTTTGTCCATTCCATTGCCTCTGTTTGAATGTCTATACCAATATTTCATGTGTCCAAACCCAACCTATGAATCAAAATTCACATTGATGGCTAACTTCTCTTTGAGATCTTTCTTTCCTCCATTTTAAAGTTTCCTTTCTGACCACTGACAGCTTTGGCAGTTGATCTACACATATTGGGTTAGAACAAAACACTTATATTATAACCTTGAATTATAGTTATTTGCAAATATATATCATATTCTTGCATGTCCTGATAAATTATTTTCCTGGAGGGAGGATTCGAGTTCAACATTATATCCTTTACATCCGTTGCATAGAACATTGTTGACTCTTGATAAATATTAACAGAATAAATATTTTACTTCTCTGAGCTCCATGATGCAGTCATCTAACACTATAATTTTCATTGCAAATAAATGTATTGCTTACTAACAATCATTTTCATGTAGTATTTTTTCTTCAGTTTACTTTTTAGTATTCACAGATATTCCTATTTATCATGGTGAAGTTATAATCTGACATTGTTCTCAATATGATCTTGTGTATTTTAAGAAGCTTGAAATAAAAACAACCAGAAGATCTGGAAGCCAACAGGCTCTCTTCTTAATCATGTTTCTTGGCACCGAGAGTTGCAATATGTTGCCACCTATTAATTAAATTTGTTCTCTGGTGAATTAGCCTAGAGAGAGAACATTTTCTTTAAAAAAATGAACCAAGTAGAATGAGGAGGATAACAAGTCTAGGAAACCACTCAGGTAATCAGAGCCTGTGGTATAGCAATGCTGGGGCCATATTTTCCCAGTGGCTGTGAAAACTGCAGGGAGGCATGGAGGCCAAGAAAGAACCTACATATTTGGCTGGAAAATCACTACTAAAATATTACACTGCTTCATAACATATCAATGAATAATATTGAACCAAAAGGAACAGTCAATTATCGAGTTTGATCAGAGTGAGACTATTAGATACAGATGGAATTTTAGAGACCATCTAGATTCTAGAATATCACTATCTATTACTGCACACAGATCTCTTTGATATTTTGTTGACAGCTTTGAACCTCAATTCTGGAAAAAATGTACATACATAAAAAATTAGCCTTAGGTCTAGACCTTTGATTCAGAACACATTTCCTCATTATAGGTAAAAACAATGCATTTCAGGAAGAGCTGGAAATTTGCTAAAAATCATTTTAAAAAGTTAGTGACAGAGATGTAGTATCACTGCAAAGTGTCTCCAGAACTCCAGTCCCATTCTGGGTTTCATCCAACACATTGTCTCTCATGTGTAGTATCCAACAAATAAAGCAGTTAATTTTACTTGAATAAAACTCATTTATCTTCTTGCTCTCTAGGAAGGAAAATGAAATAAAACTTTAATGTCTTAGGTGTCAGGCACTGTGCCAGGTCCTTTCACATATGTGATTTTACCTCTACAACAACCAAAGGTATTATTCTTACTTTATATTTTAAAAATGACCCTTGGGGCTCCTGAGTAACTCAGGCAACTGAGTGTCCAACTCTTGATTTCAGCTCAGGTCATGATCTCTGGGTGGTGAGACTGAGCCCCACATTGGGCTCTGCATGATCAGCACAGAGTCTGCTTGAGATTCTCTCTCTGCCTCCCAACTCACATGATCTCTTTCTTTCTAATAAATAAATAAATTCCTTAAAAAATGAAATAAAAAATGACCCTCAACAAAACAGGGATAAAGGGAACATACTTCAACATCAGAAAGGTAATATATGAAAGACCCACAGCTAATATCGTCCTTATTGGGGAAAAACAGAGCTTTTCCTGTACAGTCAGGAACAAGACAGGGAGGTCCAATCTAACCATTGCTATTTCACATAGTACTGGAAGTCCTAGCCGCAACAATCAGAAAATGAAAAGAAATAAAACACATCCAAATAGGCAAGAAAGAAGTCAAACTTTCACTATTTGCAGATGACATGATACTCTATGCAGAAAACCTAAACAACTCCAGCAAAAATTACTGGAACTGTTATATGAATTCAGCAAAGCGGCAGGATATAAAATCAACATACAGAAATCTGTTGCATTTCTATACACAAGTAATGAAACAGCAGAAAAAGAAATCAAGGAATTAACCCCATTTACAACAGCACACAAAAAACAAGATACTTAGGAATATACCTAAACAAAGAAGTAAAAGATATCTTCTCTGAAAACTACAGGACACTTATGAAAGAAATTGAGGAAGACACAAAGAAATGGAAAAACATTCCATGCTCTTGGGTTGGCAGAACAAATATTGTTAAAATGTCCATACTACTCAAAGCAATACACACTTTTAATTCAGTCCTAAAATACCACCAGCATTTTTCACAGAGCTAAAACAATCCTAAAATTTGTATGGAACTACAAAAGACTGTGATGGTGGGAGCATCACAATTCCTGACTTCAACTATATGGTTGACTAATCTTTTGACAAAGCAGGAAAAAATATCCAATGGAAAAAAGTGTCTTCAACAGATGGTGTTGGGAAAACCGGATAGCAGCATGCAGTAGAATAAAACTGGACCACTTTCTTATACCATATACAAAAGTAAATTCAAAATGGATGAAAGACCTAAACATGAGATGGAAAAAAAGCTTTATGTAGAAGGCCTACCAACAAAATTCATCAGGAATATTTGGATCTGTCCTTACCCTTTTGGCGCCATTTTTCTAGTTATTATTCCAATCAAGTTTACCTAACTCTCCTTTCTTTGTTTAAAACCCCAACCCCAAAGCTAATCACATAGCTGACAGAACCATGGTGGAGAGACACCTATCAATATATATCAAAAGTCTTAATATTTTGCTAGCATTTTGTCTCAATAATTCTAGTTCTACCAATTTGTCCTAAGGAACTTATTGCAAAAGAAACATGAGAAAATGTACTATGATTATTTATGTTAAAAATTATTTGTTATAAGAGTTATAAGACAAACTATGTATCTAGCAACAGAAAAGTATGTATGGCAAGTTTATATGATATAAAATATGCAGGTATTGGAAATGATGTTATAGACATTTATTTACTGGCACAAAAACAGATTCATGGTATAATTTTTGAGCTGAATGTGATTGTATTGATTGATTTGTTTTTCTCATTCTTTTAAAGTCTATTGATATATTATGTAAGTATATTTTTCCTACTTTCTTTTAACTCCTTTCTTATTGACACATGTAAATTCTTTCCTTTCTTTTTCTTTGTAATATTGTTATGATCCTTATGTCCTTTTAAGAGTCTAGACAGCAGGGGTGCCTGGGTGGCTCAGATGGTTAAGTGTCTGCCTTCAGTTCAGGTTGTGATCACAGGGTCCTGGGATCGAGTCCTGTGTCTGACTCCCTGCTCACAGGGAGTCTGCTTCTCCCTCTTCCTCTGCCTCTCCCCCTACTTGTGCTCCCTCTCTCAAATGAATTAAAAAAAAAATCTAAAAACAAAAGAGAGAGAGAGAGAGACTCCAGACAACATCTCCATGTTGGATACTTTTCTTCTAAATCTTTCTTCTTCATACGAATGAGGAGTGGTCTATGCTTTTTCTTTCCATCTTTGGGAACCTTTCTTACCTGGCATGTTACATTCTGCCTACGCTATGATAATAGTAAGCCCCATAATCTGGGTCAGTCATTTAGCTCTTAAAATGTAAAGGAGAGATTGTAAAATTAGAAACTGTTTTCCTCACTCAACAAACCTTAAATCCTTAAATCCTTTTAAGATTTTATTTATTTATTTGACACAGAGAGAGAGAGAGAGAAAGCACAAGTAGGTGCTGAGAGAGAGCAACTGAGCAGAGAGCCTGATGCAGGGCTTGATCCCAGGGCTCTGGCTCAGGGATCATGACATGAGCCAAAGGCAGATGCTTACCTGACTGAGCCACCCAGGCACCTCCAAACCTTGACTTTCAAGACAAATTCTTTGCTGTGGAATCAGTAATTGGGTGATGGCCATTAAGGAGGGCACCTGAAGTAATGAGCACTGTGTGTTGTTGTTGGCAACTGATGAATCACTACAATTGTACCTCTGAAACTAACAGTACGGTACATGTTAATTAAATTGAATTGAAATAAAAAATTTAAAGAAAAAATTATATTTTCAAAAAAATTATATTTTTGAAGTCAAAATCTGAATATTGCCTCTTTCTTTCCCTTTATATACTACCTTGAATTCTATTTTTTTCCCCAAATCAATGGAGGCCTCTGGGTGAATAAAAAAGCATATCATATATTTTTAAAATGTTACCCTTATTAAATATTAACTTCATAGCTTAATTTCAAAAAGGAAAAGGATCTTTATAATGAGTCTTCCAATATGAGAACATGTTATATCTTTAAAATCACTTAACTCATATTTTGGGAAATTTTTCTCATAAACATCTACACATTCATTATTACATTTATTACTAGGTAGTTCATAGTAGTGGTTGCTATTTAACCATAATTTTTTTCATTTAAAAAATTTTTGACAGTGTTTAGAAAAGCAATTGATTTTGTAGGTTGATCTTATGTATAAGCTACTTGTTGACATATTTTACCTTTTCTAATCTTTTTCTTGGAGGTGGGGAGTGATTCTTCTCTAATACATCCTTGTCAGCAAAGGGTGAGAGTCCTGCCTCTTCTTTTTGAATATTCATTCCTCTTATTTCTTATGTGTTTTGCATTAGTTAGATCCTTAAAGAAAGGAAGAAAATGTTAGAATGTAGCATTGATACAGGATACTCCTCTCTCTTTTTCTCTCTCTAACGTAACTGTGAATGCTTCTAATATTTTACCATTAAGTCCAATGTTTCTGCTAGATACCCACTCAGGCTATAGGATTTTCTTTCTGTTACTAGTGACTAGTGGTTTCATTAATTATTTATGTTTTTATTAGGAATTGGTGACATCTATCATTGAGATGATCATGCCTTTCTCCTCCTTTAATATTTGATCTAGTGTATTATGTGGATTAATTTTCCAATGCTGGAAAGTTCTTATATTCTTCAGCAAGTCCTACTTGTCATGGTATATTACTAGATTTAATTTGCAAATACTTTAGTATTTTGTATCATAGTGTTGGTTGGTAACATTGGTCTATAGTTGGGAACTTGTCCATCAATTTCTATGCTATGGAATAGTTGTAACATAAGAATTATCTTTTCCTGAATGTTTTGGCACAATATAATGCCCAAGGGAGAAAAGCAGTTTATAGTCCACTATGTACAATATGATCTGTTTTTGAAAATATAAATACATATATGAAAAATCTGGATGAATATTTCAAAGATTAATAATATTTCCACAGAGCTAATTGTGGTTATTGTTTTCTTTTCTTTTTGCTGAACCATACTTTTTTACTTGTTTATAGTGGATAGCAGTTTTGGGGGGAAAAATAGAGGCATGAAATGGTATATAAGTACAAAAGCATATAAAAAGCAGGGACTTGAAACCACTTAGTCTGGTAATATGCTCTCATGCCCTCTAAAAAAGTATACCTTGCGCTGTTGGTTTGATTTCTCTGTGCCAAATCCTCCTGTTCCCAGGCAACACATCCCTATTTCTAGAACTTTCTCTCCATACCTGTACTCATTTCCAACTTTTATCCTGGCTTCATCTACTCTAACCTTTTCACAGCCCTCCTAACAATACTGTCTTTATAGATATTATAGCCTGCTTTTTCCTGATCTGGGGGCATCTTTTGTGTATACAGTTCCTCCTAACACCCTTATCTTCTCATGGCTTCACTCCCATCATCAAAACCATACTTTGCCTCTGGTTTGGGAATTGATACTTGCTCTGCTAAAGGGAAGGGGGGCTAATGAAGAGTTTCTGGGTTCCTTTTCCTTGGGTTTCCTAGAGGCTATTCCAGATACCAACTTTGCTTCATTTAGATATAAGAAACATGAGGATTCCACACTGGATGAAATTTACTCTTATTTTTAACTTGACAACAACAAAAAAAGAATTTTCTCAAGTGAATCTATTGACTAAGGATGAAGTAGTTACAGAGTTCCTATTTATGCTCTTTCCAAAGTTTTCTCTTATACTTTAGAGTTAGGGTTCTCAGCAGTTTCTGCAGCCATTTGGAAATAACGTAAGGCAGCAAATATCATCTACTTCAATAGTCTGAACTAGCTTGGGCTTGAGCATGTTGCAGCATGGGGAATCCTCCTCACCATATCTGTTCTTTCTTTATGGGCTGCAGATACTGCCTGATGACTAGTCTCAGAATGGCCAAATCAGCAAACACACGGCCACTACAGAATCTCTTTGGTCAAAATGGTGTTCTTTCCCACCAGTACACTCTTGCAGGTCCTAACAAAGGTGTCTGCCTGGGGGTACGGGAAATAGATCTTCCCTTTCCTCTACTTGCTTGCCATAATGTAGTTTTCATCTCTGTTTATGTCTTACCTTTAAGGACCCTCCTCTGAAATCTACCAAACTAATCTTGATCCAAGTGTTTGGGTGGCTGTAGTTCCAGACAAAGTCTTCCCACCCAGGGTCATTAGCCTCACCTGGATGGGATTCCAGAGTGACCATATTGTTTAGTGGTTAGGACTATGGAATCTGGACTAGGTGGCCTGGATTCAACAGGGGCTCCACAAATTTAATGTTTACATGAGCAAATTCATCCTTCTTCACTCCCTTTCCTAGTCTATAAAATTGGGGAAAATAATGGCTTTAGGTTGTTGGAAATAGTAAGTGAGAATGTGAATATAAAGCTTAGTAGAGTGTCTGGCTATGGCAAGTCCTCAATAAATGCTATTATTATGGTTTGAAATGTGCTTGAGAAAATGCTCAGAAGCATCAGCTGCTGGCTCTGGGGTTTGCTTCCCATCTTCGTTGCTTGCACTATCCAAATACATCCTCTTTGTCCACTGAGTAATGCCACACCTGGTCCACAGGTGCAGTTTTGCTTTCCATAGCAACTCCTGTTTGTTTGTTTTTTTAACAACTATGCTGATGACACAGAACATTCAGCCTCCTCATTGCCAAGGATCTTCTCTCTCTCTTGTGCCTTGTTATTTGTGCTCAGGGCCACAGTCCAGCTCACATTACCTCTTTTTTTTCCCCCTTGCAAAGATTATTTATTTGTATTAGAGAGAGAGCACACACACGTGTGTAAGTGGGGGAGGGGCAGAGGGAGAGAATCTCAAGCAGACTCCCTGCTGAGCATGGTGCCCAACAGGGGCTTGATCCCACAACTCATGAGGTTCTGACCTGAGCTGAAACCAAGAGTCAGATGCTTAACAGACTGAGGCAACCAGGCGCCTATCTCCTTACCTCTTAAAATGTTCATTAATATTTGCTTCTTAATACAACCTGTGCCCTTTCTCCTAACTTTAACATGCCCTCACTACAAGAGTAGTTGGACTTCACCAAATCCTCTCTGATGCCACATTTTTTTTTTTTTATTTGACAGAGAGAGAGATCACAAGTAGGCAGAGAGGCAGGCAGAGAGAGAGAGAGAGAGAGGGAGAGGGAAGCAGGCTCTCCACTGAGCAGAGAGCCTCATGCAGGCTCGATCCCAGGACCCTGAGATCATGACCTGAGCTGGAGGCAGAGGCTTTAACCCACTGAGCCACCCAGGCACCTCTCCGAAGCCACATATCATTTTCCATCACTGAGCTCTTCCTCTATTTTCCTGTTTTTCTGTTTCCTTTGTTTTCCTGTCTCTGTATTCAGCCTAGGGTTCATTACAGCCCTGCCCTAGTCCATCTTTTCTCCCATTGCGCTTACTCCCCAAAATGTCAGCTCTTAGACTGATTCAATTTCTAGTCTTCAGTGCTCAGAAAACTTAATGGAAAGAAAGTTGACATAACCAGGGTGAATAAGAAAGAGCAAAAATCCTCCCCTGAGAGGGAGGGTATTTCAGATGATCTTGTTACAGGCTTTTCAGAGATACATGTATATTCCCTAAATGACCCAAGTTCTATTTTTTCCTAAAACCGAAGCAAAAGGGTTGATTTATGCCTGATTGTTTGTTTGTTTATGCTATGATTTTTTAAAAAATATAGCCATGTGGAATAAGCCAGACGAAACTGTCTTCATTTAGGAAGTTGTGCATTTTTATATTCTTTAGAATAATTGTTTTTCTTTGTTTAGCTCCTTATAGTGGAGAATCCATATCCTGATATTAGAGCAATATTAATGCCTATATATATTATATATATACACATGTGTATATATATTCTGGTACTCTAGTATGATAGTCTTAAGGTTGCTGACTCATAGCATTGCTTGGAAATGATTTGAATCTTGGAAAATTATGAAGTTGTCTGTAATTTTCTAAATGTCTGGGGCTAAAATTTAAAATGTAAATTTTATAAGATTAGACTTCAAAAGATTTTACTACAATATGGTACTTACCAATTATTGGGCGGGTGACTATATAATGTTTTTCATAATTATATCTTAGTTCTTTTTCAAATATTCCATAAAGCCATTTGAAAAATATGTGTGTGTGCGTATAGACAATATCAGCTAGGAAGTCAGAATATATATATATGTGTATATATATGTGTGTATATATAGAATATATATATATGTATATATATATATACATTTCCTTTAAATGTGTATTTCCTTTCCTTTAAAAATTCTTTCCTTTAAAAAAAATACATATATATATATATTTAAAGGAAAATACATATATATATATTTTTTTTAAAGGAAAAAGTTTCTTTCTTTCTTTCTTTCTTTTTTAAGATTTTATTTATTTACTTGACAGAGAGAGATCACAAGTAGGCAGAGAGGCAGGCAGAGAGATAGGGGGAAGCAGGCTCCCTGCGTAGCAGAGAGGCCGGTGGGGGGCTCGATCCCAGGATCCTGAGATCATGACCTGAGCCAAAGGCAGAGGCTTTAACCCACTGAGCTACCCAGGTGCCCCAAGTCAGAATATTTCTTAAGGGAAAAATAAATTCAGAGCAGCAAATAATATTGTCTACTATGTGCCAGGTCTAGATTTCTTTCGAAATTTTGAAAAAAGCTAAATCTAGCATTTTTTTTTGAATAAAGATAAGACTTAAGTTTGTTTTTTTTTTTTTTTCCTTTCCATGCATGCTTGCTTTCTAAATCCCAGTCATGAATTTTTTTTTTTTAAAGCACTTTTCAAATACTGCATAAATAGCTCACTCTGTGCTGAGTTGTAGAATGAGGGCAGGTCAGCAGGAGACCTGTTGTTTGGCAGAACTCAAATCAATCCACCTGCTTTTGTTAAAGAACTTTTATTATCCACAAAATTTATCTTTGGCACTTTCTTTGCTAGGTAAATTCATCACTCTGCTTACTTAAGAAATGAAAAAGCTGAAACAATATCCTGTGCCAGCTCTTTTATGAATAGAGTTAGTACTTTTCACAAAAAAAGAATTTAATTTGGGGTGGTTCTGTCACTGCCAGTAAAGAGGACAGAAGTGGAGATTAAGGGAAAGAGAGTGGTAAGAGAATTGACGGCCCGAGGGAACAGCAGTACAGCATCTACAACAAACTCCCTTATCCACAGAGGATGTGTTCTGAGACCCCCAGTGGATGCCTGAAACCGCAGATAGTACAAACTCTTATATATACTGGTTTTTCCTATACTTACATACTTAAACGCTAAGGTTTAATTTATAAATTAGGCACAGTAAGAAATTAACAATAATAATAAAATAGAACAATTATAACAACAGGCTGAATAAAAGTGTGTGAACATGGTCTTTCTCTCAAAATACCTTCCGCGCAGGGTACTTACCTTTCTTGCTATGATGCTGTGAGAGGATAAAATAGCCACCTGGTAAGACAAGTGACGTGAGTGACTTGGGTGCTTGCAACGTGGACACTGACTTGGGCTCTGTGACGAAAGCGCTTCGACCTGAGTGCTGTGACGTAGGCGCTGCGACGTGGGTGGGCATTGTGACGTGCGCGCTGTGACGTAGCATTAGGCGACCGCCCACGTTCTCTGACTACTGATTGGTCAGAATGAGGAGCCACTGCTCTGGGACCACAGGTGACTGTGCGTAACTGAAACCTCTGAGAGCAAAATCAAAACCGCAGGTAAGAGGGAACTGCTGCAGTTGTGTGCCTAGCATCGTGCTCAGAGCCCCAGCGAAGGTGGAAGGAGTACGTAAGGCACTTCCATGCCTGATAGACGACGTTTCACCTCCTGTGGCCACCATGCGCAGGTAAGCAATGAGACCATGCCTCTGATGATTCCTGGATGTGTGTGTGTGTGTGTGTGTGTGTGTGTGTGTGTGTGTGTGTGATCAGTTCTGTTTTTGCCATTTCTACAGCTTATCACATTCAGTCAAGCCACCGAACATCACTACTTTATTCACTGCCTCTGATGATTCCTGGATGTGTGTGTGTGTGTGTGTGTGTGTGTGTGATCAGTTCTGTTTTTGCCAGCTTATCACATTCAGTCAAGCCACAGAACATCACTACTTTATTCACCTCCGTGTCCCCACCACCTAGCCTGATGGGGGCTCAAATGTGTGTTAAATAATAAATTGATAAATAAAGCAACCATAAATATCCGAGTGGAGACTTGCAGCGAGCAGGCCCATACACAGAGAATTTAAAAGCGGGTCTGGGTGAAGAGGCGAGTTTCGGAGTCTGCCAGGATTTTGCAGTTTGAATTAATTTCCAGGTGTGCTGCTGGTACAGACTGAAGACAATGCCAGTACCTTTAGTCTAACTTCATTCTCCACTGCCCTTTCTGATGGTCTTCAGTGTTGTTCACCAGTTATTCAAATTCTTCCCATTTGGGAATATGTCATATGACTGTTTCTAGCTGGTGAGTTTAAGTGGAAGTGACATACGTCACTTTCAAGTAGAAGAGTTTAACTGGTAAGGTAAGACCTTCCTCCAGAGCTCTGTGTTTTCTTTAGCCACAATTACTGACAGTGTTCTCCATAGCAACTAATCTATCAACCTGGGCCCCCAAGCACACACTGGAGAATAGAATGGAGGTCCCAGCTGACTTTCAGTGACATGTAAAATGAGCTAGAAGCAAACCTTTGTTGTGCTAAAGCTTTGAGATGTCCATGATGTTTTACTATAAGATAATGTAGCCTATCTTGATTGATACACTTCCCCATCTGAAATACATAAGTAGGCCTACCCCAAGTTTTCCTGTGTCTTCATCCTTGTTCTTCGTGTTTTCCTATCTGATTTATTTTTTTCCTTTTTTCTCCACTTACTAAAATCCTAACCCTTCTTTAAAGACCCAAATTGAGAGAGTCCTACCTCCTTCAAAAATTTTCATGACCATTTCAGTACTCAGAGCTGGGTCCTTCCTCTGAGTTCCTGAAGTCCTGTTTATAACTGCTATTTGTTCCTTATCTATTGCTTTGCATGATAATTTTTTAAATGAACACATATGTCCCCACTTAAATACAAATCCCTTAAAACCATCAGACATCGTGTTTATCATTCATTGAAACCCTCACACCCCTCTTAACATGAATGGATTACCCACAGAATTAATGTGTTTGTTTATCCAGTCTGCAAACAAATATTTAATAAGTGCCTACTATGTATGTGGAAGAGACTGTTAGTTGTTAAACTTTTTTGCTTTTCCTTCTGTGCACATAGCTAGATCACATCTCTCAGTCTCTCTTAGTTTTACATATAATCGTGTAACTGTGTTTGGGCCAATGAAGTGGGGGTAGAATGATGCTGAGTGAGTACTCTTGACATATCAAAGTCTCTTGCCTTCACTATCTTTTTCTTTCTTTACTGATTCTGGGACATGCTTAGAACTGACATGCTAATGATAGCAGAGCCTCCATCAGCATGAGTCCCTGAATGACTGTGTTGGAAAGAGCCACCATCTGTCCCATCAATCTACTATTTGGAATTCGAGTGAAAAAAAACTTCCATTGTTGTAAACCATTGAGCATTGTGATTTTACCCGTTATAGCTGCTAGCATTATCTTAATAAAGAGATTTAAGAGTGAGGGATTGTCATTGTAACACCACGGTCAGGGTGTTCTTATTGAGAAGGTAACAACTGAGTAGACTTTAAGAGCAGATGGTGGGAGCCATGTGGATATGTGGAGAAAGAATGGTCTACCCAGAGAAAACAATGTATGCAAATGTCCTTGTGTTTCCCCGGCAAGGTCAAAGGATAGCAATTACCTCTGTATGACTGGAGCAAAGAATGGTGGATGAGGTAAACGAGAGGGAAGGTATTGCCAGGTGTTTGAGGGTTTGAGGGCCTTATGATACTATTCAAGGCAACAGAACTAGTCTTGTACCTCAAATGCCCATTATCTTCTTTTCCCCAAGCCCATGTTAAATTCTATAACCACTCTTGAATATCTTATCCTAAAGCAACTATAATATAAATGAAATGTCCTGATTATAATCTTCCGTACCACACTTCTAAACTTCAAATTCCATCTTAATATTCCTTTGCAGGTACAGCAAAATTCATGGGCCCCATGTAAGTTCAGAAGAAAGAGTTCGTGCAGCTTGCCAATCCTTATAAATCAGGCCACAACACAACTAAATCATGACTTTTTCTACAAGAGCACAGAAGAACTTTTAATCAGTCCATACTTCATAGAAACTCATAGGATGTTAGTGATTGCTGTCAGCTACCAGTGCAATGGGAGGTCAACCTGAGATGTCTCAATATTTTATTCTGCTCTGGAATTTGTTCCAACAATTGTCTCTCCAGGTAAGCTTCAGGTCAAAATGATAACTAAATAGCTTTTCTTTCGTTCTCTAAATATAATTAAGTCATGAGTTTTGTTAGACATGGCTATTAGTATGTTCATTTTCTCTTACCTTAAAATCTGAATAGCATTAAGTTTAAACGGTTTCTTTTACCATAGTTAGTAAATGACCAGTAGTAGAATAATGAATGAGCAAATGCCACAGAGAAAATTTATGAATGGAAAAAGTAAAATGTCTAGTGGATATGTGGAAAATATTTAATTAACCCAGAAATAAAAACTGCATGGATATACCATTTTTTGAAACTTATTGAATTGATAAAGTTTTAATAGAATAAATCATAATGATCCTTTTCTAAAAACATTGAGGAAAACTTGCTCTATCATACATTAGTGGTATGATGTAAGCTAGAGAAAAAGAGAACAATTTTGCAATATATATTGGAATCCTTAAAAGTATAAGTATTTCCTAGCTCTGCCTATGAGAAGGTTTAAGATTAGTAATACCCTAGTAGGTGGCAACAAACACATCCTGTCCCCAGACCTTGGTTACTGAATACAATCCTCCAGTTAAAGGAATCAAGAGAAATGATTGATTATAGAGGCTGGGTATGGAAAATACCAAATAAGAACCCTGGGACACTTTGTAGTACCAGAAGGAAGGAGGGATAAACAAAAAACAGGAGCCAGACAGAGAAAGAAAAATACTCCATGGTATCACTTACATGTAGAATCTAGGGGGGAAAAAAAAGTCAAATTCATAGAAACAGAGAGTAGACTGGTGGTTGCCGGGGGCAAATAGGAAGAGGCTGGTAAAAGAGTAAACTTTCAGTTATAAGTTGAATAAAGTCTGAAGATCTAATTTATGGCATTGTGACTATAGTTGATAATATTGAATTATATTATTGAAATTTGCTAAAAGATTAAATCTTAAGTGTCTTTACCTCTTCCTCCAAAAAAGCTAGTATGTGAGCTGATAGATGTGTTCATTAACTTGGTAGGGATCCTTTCATTATGGATATGCATATCAAATCATCATGTGGTACATGTTAAATATATTACAATTTTACCGGTGAATTATACCTCCGTAAAGCTGGAAAAACAGAGAAGCCACTCTGAAAGAGTTGGCCAAAGCTAGAATACTATGAGGGAGAAATAAATAAATGTTGTATTGAATTATAACCCAAAGAATAAAACAAATGTCCATGAATCCATACTGACGTAAATCAATCAGTCAATCAATCAATCAATGGCAGAGAGGAAATCTTTCTTAGAGAACAACTCCAAAGAATTTATGGAGATACTATCTCCTTTGAGAGGTAGAGCTTAATGTCCCTTTCCTTGAGTGCTTGACTGGACTGTGTGATTTGCTTGCAAAAAAGGAAAAATAGTAACTTTACAGTGGAGACATCTGGCAGACACCTTTAACCAAGTGGTCAAGGTTAACATCACCAGTAATAAATCATGATGATATCACATATCCTCTGATAGGATGCAATGAGAAGGGTACCTCACCTCTCTGGTATTGTTCCCCAATCTAATAATCATGAGGAAACCCCAAATGAGGGACATTCAACAAAATATTTCACAAATACCCTTCAAAAATACCAAGGACTAGGGGGCTCCTGGGTGACTCAGTCATTAAGCTTCTGCCTTCTGCTCAGGTCATGATCCCAGGGTCCTGGGATTCGGTCCCACATGGGCTCCCTGCTCAGCAGGGAGTCTGCTTCTTCCTCTCCCATTCTCCATGCTTGTGTTCCCTCTCTCACTGTCTCTCTCTCTCTCTGTCAAATAAATAAATAAAATCTTAAAAAAAAAAAATACCAAGGTCTTGTAAAACAACGAAAGCCTAAATGTCTCAGAACTGAGGAGACAAAGCAGACATGATGACTAAACGTAATATAGGATCTTGTACTGGATCTAAATAAAGCATAAGGTTTAGTGAAAATAATAATAATAACAATAAACCAAAACACAAAAAAATCCTTTGAGCAAACATGAGCACTCCTAGGTATTTATGCTGTGGAAACAATTACGGTTATGTGTCAGTGGCTCCCAAAGTTTAGCCTACAACAGAATCATCTGGAAGGACTGTTCTAACCAGACTGCTGGGCCCCTCTCCCAGAAACCTACTCAGGTCTGGAGGGTGGAGAGAGGTAAGAGTGCTGGTCTCGCAACTCATTCCCAGGTGCCGCTGCTGCCCTGGCCTGGAAACCACACACTGACAACGCTGACATCGGCAGATGCTGCCTACGAGGATGTTGACTGTAATGATCTCTTGAATTATATAATTTTTGCTTTATTATCTTTTCATTAATGTCTTCACATCTTTTTTTTTTTAATATTTTTTATTTATTTATTTGACAGACAGAGATCACAAGCAGGCAGAGAGGCAGACAGAGAGAGAGGAGGAAGCAGGCTCCCTGCTGAGCAGAGAGTCTGATGTGGGGCTCCATCCCAGGACCCTGGGATCATGACCTGAGCTGAAGGCAGAGGCTTTAACCCACTGAGCCACCCAGGTGCCCCTGTCTTCACATCTTTGAGAATGTTCTCAGAGGTTTCAAACGTTTCCATAATAGGTATGTGTTGCTTTTGTAATAAGAGAAAAATGTAGTTTTAAGTTAAAAATGTAGCTCTTTTTCACATGAGTCTTAGACCTGAAGTGGGATTTTTGCATTCTTGAGGGCAGATTGATGCACAAGAAATGCTATTGGTGGCTGCTTTAAAAATATTAATATTCAATTTATTAAAGTGAAAAATTGAAAAAGTTAGTTTTCCCTTAAGCTTTCAAGTTTGACCTAAAAATAGTATTATTGTAGTTATAAATGTAGTAACATTTAACAATCACTTCCAAGAAAATTTGATTAATACTTTTACATTCTCCTAAATATTCTGTCCCATTTACAAACTTGGCTAAACTCTCCTAAAATGTTTTAAACTTCATTTATAAATGTAAAATAATAGATTCTGTTTTTATATATTTTAAATAAATGTTCAGCAAGCAAAATTTTCTCATATACTTTGATGTTGTAATGTAATTCTATTTAATTAAACTTTAAAAATATAGAGAATCTAAGTTCTTTAAAAATGTTCTAATATTATTTACAAACTTAGCCAAAAACTCATACTGTTCAACTTAAAATTCCAAGTCTAAAATCAACAACTCCATTTTATGTCTTACATTTTACTTGTAAGACTAATCTTTCAGAATTTCAAACTGTCAAATTTTTAAAAATATGACAATTATTTTAAATGCCAAAACCCAAGACTATTCCTAACCCTAAAAACCAAAAATAAATGATCATTTCTCTGGGTCTAATTTACTTCTTCCTGTAAGTACTGTTCTGGGTTGAGTTTATATATTGATGTTATAACCTGCAGTACTTCAGAATGTGACCTCATTTGGAGATACAGTCTTTACAGTGGTGACTAAGTTAAAATGGGTCTGGCGTGGGGAGTGATAGCGTAAGAAGGCAGAGAGGAGACCACCTTGACTGTTTCAGAACTTAGAGAGAGCTGATAAACTGAAAGCTAATAACTGAAAGGAAAATAGTATAAGGAGGTAAAAATAACTGAACTCACTGGAAAAAGAGACTGTTAATAGGGAAACACTCTAGAGTGTACATTTGTCCCTTCTCACCATTAGAAACTCATTCGCTTGGGATAAGTGATAGCGTCTAGCAGAGCCCGCTGTTAGCCCATTCATAATCCTTGTGTAAGATAGACAAGACACTTAGCTTCTGTGATCTTCAGCTGCCATATTTACAAAATGAAGACAATAGTTGTAGCAAACACTGTGCATCTTTGCACCTCACCCCCATATTTTTGGGGAGCTTACTATTCCCCAGGACTTCAGAAGGCAAGCATCTTCAGCTTCCTGCCTGAGGCTTTCTGGTACCACCCAACTATTAAGAGCCAGGGAGTAAGACTTTCAGGAACAACTTTCGGCTATTAACTAGGGGAGGGTAAGTAGGTAGATAACCCTGCTAACTCATCCCAACTCAGATGTGCTCCACTTAGTCACCCCAAAACTCCCATGGATTGGATCCCAGTTTCCCTCAGTGGTAATTTGCTCATCAACATGCCCTTTATTGGTTTTACTTCCCCACTTCCCTAAGGATCCTGCCAAGATATACCTCTCAAAGAAACTGCACTCAAATTCTTGATATGAGGTCTATATCTGAGAAACCCAATCTAAGACAGTAAAGTACAATTTACAAGATTATGTCAGAAGAGAGAAAACTAAGCTCGGATATTCTGGGGGAAGTTGAGAAGGCAATCTTCTGTTGTGCAGTGGAAAGAACAGTGAACTTGGAGTCAGAAAACTTGGATGGTCACCCTGGCTCTATCCCATATTAAATGGTAAATTTTGAAAAATGGAGATAATAAGTGATAATAAAATGAGATAATCCATGCCAAAATGTCTAGTACTTAGTAGGTACTCAGGAAGTATTAATCCTCCTCCTCTTTGTTCTTATCTTCGCGTTACTAATACAGAGTTGGAAAGCCAGTTAGATGTCATAGATAAAAGCTTTGTGTCAGACTGGCTTAAATCTGATTCCAGTGAGCATATGATCTTGGGCCAGGTACTCAATTAGAGAAATAGTAGGTTTTTCTCTCTTCCACAACAAGGAATATAAGGCTTTTGTCTTAAAAAGATGGAGAGGACGTAACCTCATTAAAAGATGCCCTAAATGTTTATGATGTAATCAGAACTACAGTTTGGAATTAAAATATTATATAACACGACTTCCACTCATCTCCAATTTAAAGCTACTTTAAAATTGTGCGAAATGTAAAGTATTGGAACATAAATCCATTGCAATCTAGTTAGTGTGAATTTGAATGTTAGCTGCTGTCGGTCATTCTTTTGAAACGGATTTGTCAAGACTTGTATCTCAGTGGTCAATCAACTATACCTCATAATGTTGAATTGGCCATAGCCATATTGTGGATGCAAGCATTCACACATGTACTTGTGTACCGATTTAACATGTATGACAGTTTCTCAGACAGGTTTTGTTGGTCACTTTAGCCCCAAAGATTTAAAGAACTTTGCCCAATTAACCAGAACTTAATTATATTCTTTACTTATCTCCACTGGAGTTAGAATTATTATTATTATTATTATTTTTTTTTTTTTTACTGAATTATTTCAGGATATTCTTTTTTTTTTTTTTTTTTTTAATCACTCGGTGCTCGTTATAACAAGTGCTGTCCTTAAAACCCCGTCACCTATTTCATCCTTCCCTCCCACTCCTGTCCCCTCTGGTAACTATCAGTTCGGTAGAATTATTATTAATGCTGAGTTTTAAAATAGTCCACTCACTGAGATAAGCAGTGTGTTCATAATAAAGAAACATCATTTATTTTACCTATTTAAGCCAATTTTAATATGGATCTAGAATTCGAAGGCTTAACTTTGTTTGCCATACTCTTCATTAAAAGGTGGGCTTTGAGAGCATCAAAACCTTAATGTGACAGTCGTCTCTATGGATTCAACATTAAGGCATCACCTGTCCGTAGAGAATGAAAATAACTAAACAATAATAGGAGACATTTATGAAAGAGCACTTACTCTATGTCATTGTACTAAGTACTTTATGTAGAGTATACCATTGTAGTCTCATTAGCAACATATAGTATGAGATTGTCCCCCTTTTTCGGTTGAGGAAACTGAGCCTTAGGGAAGAGAAATAGTTTGATGATGGCCTTGAACTAGTATGTGTTTGGATGGGGATTTGGACTTGGTGCCTGACTTCAAAAAGTGTGCACTTAACTAATAGTCTGTAATGATTCATGACTACACAAAATTTTACCTGAAGTTGCAAGGGTTTCACAGTCTCTAATGTTTCATCTGAGTCCCTGAACTCTGGGTTAAGGACTCTTTATTATGGTTTCTGCCACCTAACAGCCTCCAGCTTCTTACCTCCCCCAGAGTTTTATCCTTTCATTAAAAATCGCTGTTCCCTTTCATCAACAAATCTGAGATGGACTTGTTCATTTTGACAAAAAAGATTCTGAATAAGGGCCTAGTCTCCTTTCCACCTTCATTCCCTTATGGTCCTTCTTTTCTACTTGGTACCCACACAATCAACCAAACCAAGCTTCTTATCATCCCCCCGTGTTCGTTTCCTGATGTTGTTTTTAAAAAAGTACCACAAACTAGGCAACAAAAAGCAGAAACATATTGTCTCACAGTTCTGCAGGCTGGAAGTCTGAGGCCCAGGTGCTAGCAACGGGGTCACAACTCTGAGGGCCGTGAGAGAGAATCTGACCCAGTCCACTCCTCAAGCTTCTGTGGTTGCTGGCAATCCTGGGTGTGCCTTCGCCTCTGCTGCATCTCCCTGAAACCTGTCTTCATCCCCACAGTGTTCCCCAGTGTGATTGTTCTGTCCAAATTTCCCCACTATAGAATGTGTACCCTGCTCCAGTATAATCTCATCCTAAATCAGCTAATTACATCTGCAATGACCCTCTTTTCAGTTACGGTCACTTTCCGTGGTACTGAGGTTAGGACTTCAACATATAAATTTAGGGGGGGATACAGTCCAACTTATAATACCTCCCAATATGCCAAGTGCTTCTGTGCTTCCAATCCCAGAGAAAGCTGTTCTAGACTCTTCTTCCCCTAATTCTTTATAGTGAATTCTCAGCCATTAAGCCATCTCGTAAATTCGTTTATGAAGTATAACTCCCCTGCATAGTTGGTTGTCCTCAAACCTAGAGGATGTTCTTCCTGATGTGTGTAGCCCCTCCATGTGGGGGTTGTTATTTATCTGTCTCTTTGGGAACAGTAAGTGCTTCAAGGGCTGTATTAATTTACTTTGTCTCTCCAGTGCTATGATGGTTAAGTGTGGAAAAGTCGTTGTTAACTGAGCGAGGAAGGCTAGCATTCTCCTATACTCTGTTAAGTCTTCCTAATTTTCCAGCAAGAAAGAGCTTTACAGAGACTATATTAATCTTGCAAAACGAGGCTTTATGTTTAAGGATTTTTCTATTAAAAACTTTTTTCTTTATAAAATAAAGAGCTAATATAATTTCACTGCTAGAACTGGTTGATGGCACTTCTTATGTTCCGTGTCTAAAATTAACCAGGTATGGGCTTTGTGCTGTTTCATCCTTTCTAGCTAGTGTTTTACCATTCCAAAGGTCAACTAGGTGCTTGTGCCACAATCTGAAAGTTCCTGCACGCTCTTGACACTTTCCAGACAGGCTTGGAATCAGGCGTGCCAAGTTGTGGATTTTCCTTGTAATTTTCCTAAGGCCTGCCACTCCATATATGTGCCCTGCTTGTTGTGTTTCCGCAAACCCACGCCGATTGGAATTTGAAGGCAAACCTAGCTGAGTACCTCTTTAGGGGTGAAGCTGTGATGATAAATACGTAAGAGTCCACTGAGCAGAATCTCTGGTGGAAATGCATGGGCCAATGCAATTCTGATATCTCTCAGTCCTGCTAGGATCCAAGCCACTTAGCGGTCACAAATGACTTCACCGTAATGCAGTCGGCATTCCCAGAGCAGTACATTTCCGCTCCTGTCAAGGAATGTGGTGTGCAGGATAAATTAGTAGCTACAAGGCAGAGAACAGAAATAGCTCTTCAAACCCTTCCGTTAAGCACCTGTTTAGACCCTTTACCTTGCCTGTCTCTGTCACCCGCCGCTGTTTTATTTGCTGACTTAAATACCAACGATTTGCATTCACAGAGTAAGAACCCAGAATTACTTCACAAATATTCTCATTAAAACTTAGACTGCTGTTGTGGAATAAATACATGGCTAATTTCATTTTATTCATTTTTGGGGGCGGGATCATGAGTCCTTGAATTTGATTTACCTAGAAAATGCAGTGGTTTAATAATACACAAGATCAATAAAATGAATACAAAGTAATGCACTTTATTTTCTTAGTAAAAATTATAGGAGTTCTATATAACTTTCTAAAATATAAGTTAAATACCTTATTCAAATGTTGCTGCCACTTTCAGAACTGAGATTTGGACAGCCTCAGTGGTAGAAAAAAAGAAATTCTGATTTATAAGTTTCTTTTCAGAAATAGCCAAAAAACTTCCAGATCACATCTAGCAAGTGCAATGGGAGAAAACCCCTTCCCAACAGAAGCTGGAGTAAAAAATAAAAAGATGATTTATTTTCATGTGTGCCTTCTAATGTGACTTTCTGAAAATTTCCATATTTCCAAAAATGTTTTCAAATATAGCATCAATGAAAAAAGTATATAGCTGCTTAAGCATTACGTGTGTTAAGTCAGTATTTGAATATGTAGGTTTGGGTCTATTTTCATCTCTCCCACCCAGTTTATTGACATAAAGATGACAGATAACATTGTGTAAGTTTAAGGAGTACAGGTGGTAATTTGATATACATATATATTATGCAATGATTACCATACTAAGGCTAGTTAACACATCCATCACTTATCATCCACCACATAGCTACCATTTCTTTGTAGTAAAAACATTTAATATCTGCATTTTTCAAGTATATAATACAATACTATTTACTATAGTCACACACTGTACATAATCCCCAGAACTTATCATTGGAGTCATAGACCCTTTGACCAACATCTCTCCCTCACCTCTCAGCCCCCGGCAACCACCATCCTACTGTTAGTTCCTGAGTTGAGCTTTTTTTTTGAGAGTCCACATATAAGTGAGATAATACACTATTTGTCTTTCTCTGTCTGATTTATTTTACTTAGAAATATCCTTAAGGTCCATCCATGTTGTTGCATATGGCAAGATTTCCTTCCTTTTCTAATGGGTGAATGACATTCCGCATGTATCTATACCCTACTTTCTTTGTCTGTTCATCTGTTGGTAGGCACTCAGGTTGTTTCCATGTGTTGGTTACTGTGAATAATATTGCAGTGAACACACACGGGCAGATATCTCTTCAAGACAGTGATTGTATTTCCTTCAGATGCTGGGTATGTTTTAACACCCCCAGCCTTTGACGTCCACCTCGCGCTGCTGTCACCAATGATTTTGTCCCGACACTTCCTGTACCCGTGAAAGGCTTTGTATATCCATCTGAGTGTTCCATGCTTTGAGAAGACAGAACAACTTCTGTTTAATTTAATTAAATACTTATTTCTTGTATCACACTTTGGCATGGTTATCTATCACGGACTTGGAGGCCGATCAAGGACTGGGCCCCCCAAGCAGATGTCCAAAATGCCAATCTGTGTGGAGCAGCAGACATTCCTGGAGAGACTGAATGTTTCTCTGAAAATGAGAGGAGATTGGGAAAATTGTAATGATCCAAATTCGTCTTCATAGTCTACTAATAATAGCAAATGCTCGTTTGCAGCTCAGTCTGTGCTGGCGCTGTTCTAAGTGTATTAAGTGTGTTAACTTCTCTAAATCTCACAGGAACCCTATGATGTAGTTAGTATTATTATTCCTGTTTTACAGATTTGGAAACTGAGGCACAGAGAGATTAAATAGTTGTCCAAAGTCACACAGCTAGGAAGTAGCAGAGCCTTTACCTCATATAGAAAAATTGTAGAAGCTAGATGATAACTACTTTTCTAAGAAGTTCAAAAACCTTTTAGGAGGGATGCCTGGGTGGCTTAGTCGGTTAGGCTGCTGCCTTTGGCTCAGGTTGTGATTCCGGGATCCTGGGATTGAGTCCTGCATCAGACTTCTTGCTCAGCGGGGAGCCTGCTTCTCTCTATGCCTCCGCCTGCCACTCTGCCTGCTTGTTCTCTCTCTCTTTGACAAATTAAAATAAATAAATAAAATATTACTGGGGGGAAAAACACCTTTTAGGAAAAGGGAGTGAGACCCCCACTAGGATCATGGTTCAGAAACATAGGTGTTCATTTAGGCTCTTACTAGGAAGGGTTAGCCCAGAGCAAGGTATAGGGACTTTTGTTTGGGTGAGGGTGTGCGTAAGTGTCTGGGGCCAGAAATGACTGTGCAGAACAAGGGAGAGAGTCTGAGCACAGCAGCCTGCTACTGGAGTTGTCCTCTGTCCTTCCCCCAGGCTACTCTCAACCTCTCCTCCAATTAATGTGAACAAATGATCCAAGAGTACAGGTTTGAAGGGGCAAGTGGATTAGCCTGCTTGGGATGTTAAATTATTAGCCTGCATGAGGGGCCTATACATCTTTGTCAGAGGTTGCTCAGATTGAGTGTACTTTAATGGAACAGGGCTCCCGAAGTAATTTAAAGAGAGAAAGAAGATGGGTAGAAGGCTCAGAGCAAAGTGACGCAGGGGCTAGCATCATGTTCTGATCAGAGGATGGGCCTGTCTCCCTGATCCGTGAGAGCTCCTGCCAGGAGACTGTGTAGTGACTTGGTCTGCTTGTGTTTGTCCCATTGGGAAAGGACCACGGTTGTTGCTGTATTGTCTTATGTCGCCGGAATTGTTGATGAAGCAGTGAGATTGTTTTCCTCTTTCAATGAAATTTAAGTTGTTCCCAACAAGATTCTCACAGAAGTTTCTATACTTGTAGCTAAGCCATCATTAGGCAAGAAAACTCAGGAACAGAATTTTATGTTGGGAAGATGCATTGAGAAACTTGACTCATGTGGAGTCTATGAACAGATTTTTAGACGCACCATCAGAAAACATGCTACAATTAGGTTATCTGCCTTCAACCTCTGTTCCTTCCAATATGTCCTGCTTTTTGCATAAAGAGCTGTTCCTTAAAGTTCTGTTTGTTTTGAAAGGGATCAGGAATATCACTTGACTATGTAATATACCTTATGGTATGTATTTCCAAACTGCCATCAAATGCACTACCCTTTCATCTTCATTCCCCAAAAGCTTAAATTTGATACCTAACCAGACAAATGTTTGTTGGTCCCATCAGAGCCAAGTTATACATAGATGAGGTTACCAATTAGGTAGTATGATTTTAGGCGGGTCCGGTAAGCATTATAGTCTGCAGATATTTCTCTCATCCACTTGCAAGCAGTCTGCTCTGTCATTGAGCATTTCTTTACTCAGGTTCAGATTTTGATGTTGTGAAGAGCTGCTCCTTCTCTAAGAGATATACATTTCCAACTGTTAGCAGTTTCATTTCAGTGTGAAGGATTTTTCTGAGACTAGGTATAATACATAGATCAAGGTTCAGAGAACACGAGAAGCCCAAGGTGAAGTCATCATTGTACATAGGGCACTGGGAGTGTATGTGTGTTTCCGATAGTCTAAAACAAAACCAAAGCAACCTATCTTCCAAATCTAAGGATGGTTGGTTTTAGTAAACTAATTCATGAAAACCAAGAATCCAGGGGGACAGTCTGTAAGCCAGATTACTCTTTTTTTTTTTTATGTTCAGAGGGAGGAGTATTCGGCCAAAGATCTGTGATCTGTTATCTGTGTGAGTCTAGTAACTGGACAGCCTGGATGTTGAAGGATTATACTGAATTTCAAATATTTGGTCACATTTTCCCTACATATCTATAGAACTACAGTTGTCCAGATGTCCAGATTGTTGGGATACAATATATGGGGAAATGCCAACCCTACACTTAGAATAACCCTTTTAGTTAGATCATCTACCAAGGAAGGCACATTATGTGCAGAGGTTTGCCTGGTGATCCTAGAGTCAGAGAAAAAGAAATATTCTCTACTCAGGTGTAGAGAATCTGCCATCTTTTTCTTCTATACTTCTTATCCTAGAGAAGAGTTCTATGAACCTTGTATCATGCTGTTTTTTTAAATCAAATTCTTTCGTCCTTGACCTTTGCCTGAGATCAGGTTCCAGAAAGCTCTGATAGTCATTCTCATTCTGTGATCAATCTTATTTCAATCGAATACAATCTCTCTTTCCTGTTTCTTGGCTAGTTTCACTCATCTATAATTCACAGTAGGTAATGACATTTTACATTCATAGATGCAGGTGTGCAAAAATGTGATTTTTTTTTTAAACTGAACTTAATGTAGCTTGTAAGTACTGATTTCCATTAGGTAGGCAAAAACTTCATCATATCTATTCAAAGTCATTATTTCACTTCTAGTTAAAAACTATATCTTTCTGTGTCTGTTGACTCAATCGTGAAATTTCTGTTTTGCTGCCTTTTTCTGACGTTATGTGAATATCAAGATGGGTGACTTTTTCTGACTTACTGGCCTGGGATCAGAGGAGTGCTGTGTGGCCCACCTGCTACTCGCTGTCTTCTTTGACCATCACTGAGGTGTATCGTGTCTCATGCGGTTCTGGTAATCCATTTCAGGTCCTGCCACATCTGCTGTAGTTATCTGAGACCCTGGCCTGGACCTCAGAGGACATTCTGCATTACCTCAACCCAAGAGAAAAGATAATTATCACTCTGGTGCTCCTCTTTGCCGGGTAAGGAATTCTTAACACCACTGATTTTTATCCCCAAATGGGGGTGTTCACATCAGTCCTCTGATTCCCAGATACCTCCCTCAGCTTCCACTGGAATCGAAGCTCTTTGAGGCCTTTAGTTCCTCAGGCTACACCTTCACAGGCCAGACTATGCGTTTTCTCTCCTAGGACCTAGGAATTCTACCAATGTTTATATAATCCATCTTTAACTGTGGATTCATTCTAAGGTACCAATCAATTATTCCTGACCCCCTGATTCTTCCTTCCTACTTTGGATGAACCTCTATACCTTGGAGGTAGGAAACTGCTCTTTGATCATTACTCGAAAGTCCTTTCTCTGTGGTTCCTGACATACAGGGTCTGCTATGCATCCTTCTTGGCTATTAGCCCTTTGGAGATTAATCAACTTCTATCAAAAATTCCAGCTCCTACAGTTAGAGGACTTGCATTGAAGGCTACTATTTCAGCTATTTTCAAAAATATCTGATTTGATATTGGAAATTAAGTAATAACTTCCTTGTTTCAGTCTATTTCTGATCTCCCCTGAGGGTGGAGTGTTTTGGTTTTCTTGGGGCTGCTGTCAATAGGCTAAACTTCCTCACCTTCAAATCTTTCTTTGAGGGTCATTTCCATGAAAGTCATCACAAAATAAATCATCTTGTCATCTGTTCGTTTTTTTTTTTTTAAACATGCATTGCTTGTTGCATTTATTAATTTGTCAAGTTCACTTAATTTAAGGACTGTAGCCCTGTGAAAGGCAAAAGGCACTAGATGATTAGGAGATGGTTTTATTCAGGCTGTTTATCACACTAGGGAGACCATTCACTAATAAAGACTGTCTCAAAGAAGAGGGAGAAAAGCTGGGATTTACAGAGGCAGGTAAACAAGAGTCACTAGGAAGGAGGGACAGTGAGGCTTACAGGATTAGAGAAGAGGGTGGACTGAGGTTTGTTATCAGCGCCCCTTTTTGTTCAAGAAAACTATCATTCTATCGGATTACTCAGTTAAGAAAAAAAAAAAAGACTGTACAATAATCTTGTGGTAAGGCAGACAAATGTCCACATAAGCTCTTTTTTGAAAATCTGTGAATAAACCCATCAACCCTTAGCTAGCTTTGACTACAGTGAATAAAATTTCCTTTCCACGAGTGTTCTACATCCATTCTGGTTTTATCCTACAAGACAATAGCCAGTCATTTTACCTTAGAATGAAATGACTCTCTTTTTCCTTAACAGAAACATGCCCCTGCACACCTTGCACAGGAGGTTGTACCATCCTGCTGCTCTCACTCCTGTTAGAGTCTCACTCACATATTATTTAACCTCCATAACTTCTATTTCACAGAGAAAACTAGGAGGCAGGTAGCTGTGAACTGTCTGTCACACGCCAATACTTTTCAGCCGATGAGCTGAGCTCATGAATATACATCCCACAGCTTCTCACAGCCACACACATCCTTATAATACAACTTCTCAAAGTGGTAAAAATGAACATGTACAGTCCCTCTGTAACACATGAAATAAAACACCAAAATTACATAAGCTTAAAATTATGCTTATATATTAATGTTGCAGTGTTCCATCTTACCTTGAAATGATCTTGGCATTCAATTAATACCTATTATTTCACTCAATTTAGTATAAATCTAAGGTTTTAAGTTTCCTAGAGATCTTAGAAAATCTTCCCACTGACATACTATAAAACCTAATTACCGTTAGTTATTATAATGACTATATTTGGTTGAATACAAGTTTACATTTTTCATATATTGAACATTAACAATCTTAAACATTACTGATACTGCCTTAATCAATCAGTAAACCTTTGTGAGTTCATGCAGAACATTTCCAAGTAGAACAAAAATCTATGTATATATTATTCTTAACTGTAATCGGAGAAGACATGGTTGTTTTTATTAAACGAAAAGTGTTAAACGGGTCTTGTTTGCCAGAGCTTTATCTAAATTATGTGAACTTAGATTCATAAAGCATATCCAAGTTGCTTTCTATAAAGATAATTTTTAAGTCTAGCACAGTCAAGTATCGGAGATTCAATTTCCTTAATTTCTGGGAATATTAGGACTATTCAATTTACACAAGTATTAACTTATTGCTAAGCCTTCAGAACAGCACTCCTTTAAGAAATTTTATAATTGGATTTATTAATACCATCTTTATGTAGAGAAGTATTACACAAAACACAATGAGAAGCAAAAGCCTTTCTGAATTACAGATGCATAATCACGCAGGCATAGAGATTCTTATAGCTTCAATTCTAAAATTTCAGCCATGAGTCAAGCACATGCACATGATTACAAAACTCATTGGTTCATATCAAAGAGCTGTTTTCTTCACAGTGGGTATGAATCTTTAATTCATTTGCGTTCTATATGTATAGGTATACAAACAAACAGAAGAGGCTAACAAACCAGATTATTATTGTTGCTCACCCCAGAGAGAGATCTCTATTAACCATTGATCTGTTTATAGAGATCACCAAATGGTCAAAACATGGCACTGAAGAAGCCAGAACCAGAAATCAACTGAATACTCAAAAGGAATCTAAGTGAAATCCTTGGCATACTGCCAATGGACAGGAACGCAGAGCAAGGCATGAGGAGTCAGACTCACTGTCCTCTTGTCCTGAGTGGAGCGAATGGGGATATGAAAACAGGGGCAAGACTGCACAAGGTCATTGTCCAGGGGCAAGATTGTTCAAGGTCACCCAAGTTTGGGTGTCCAAGGCACCCAAACTGTGAAAGACAAATGTACTATAAATTAAGGAGATTATTTTTTTTCCAAGCTATTGCAATAGAGGTAACTGTCTTTAATGTTGAACATCTTGAAGATGAAAATCTGTGAGAAAATGTGAGGTTTTATAGTGGCAAATAAATGAAGGAGTCAGCAGGAAAGATGGACAGTAAGTCTTTTTTTTTTTTTTAAACTACCAAGATTCTGATTTGCCAGATCTGAGATGGGGCACAAGAATCCGCATATTTTTAAAGATTTTATTTATTTATTTGACAGACAGAGATCACAAGTAGGCAGAGCAGCAGGTAGAGAGAGAGGGGAAAGCAGGCTCCCTGCTGAGCAGAGAGCCCAATGCTGGGCTCAATCCCAGGACCCTGAGATCATGACCTGAGCTGAAGGCAGAGGCTTAACCCACTGAGCCACCCAGGCGCCCCTAAGGCTTAACAGGATTCACAAGTCAGGACATTCTTATCTTGGAATATTCAAAGGTAACATGGTCCTTTGTGATTAGCTATTTCCCAGAATATAAAGGAATGGGGAGATATCTTGACCGTCAAAACCCAGGGGTCAGATAAAGTTCAATACTATCACCACCTCATCTTCTAGTAGATCTAACTGGTATGGAGGTGTAGGGGTTAGGATAGGTGTGAGGGGGCAGAGTTGTATGATTTATAAACATTACTAGAGTGATTTTGATTACCATACCTCTCAATGAAAATTTCTTATCCTGTAATTTCCCTTGGGTCAGAAGTATGCTGTCATATCCCTTTGTGACATTGGGGAAGTTGCTGAATTTCCCTCAACATCTCTCTCCTAGTCAGCAAAAATAGGAGGTTGTGAACAAGTACAGTGATATTCATTGTATATTTATCCATAAGAATTAAAAGGTTGAAAACAACCTAAATGTATGTCAGTTGAGGGAATGAATAAATGTTTTATATTCACACAATAGGATACAGTGTGACAGTTTAAATATATCAATTTGATTTACATACATCATCACAAATAGACCTTAAATTTATTATGTTAAATAAAGAAAGAAAAGTAGAAAAGTATTAATACCCACCCAGCAGCATATTACCTATATAAATTTAAACTCACAATTTAGAAATAATACTATATATAGTGAATGTGTATATGTGTATATATATATGTGTGTGTGTGTGTATCTGTATACACACACACACACACACACACACATATATATGAGAAAGCAATTTAAAATAGATGAGAGCTGAGCTAGCCACTCCTAGCCACCAGCCATAGATGACAAAAGAGCACATCTGAATTGAGACAGGCTATAAGTATAAACTGCACAGTGGTTTTGAAGATTTATGATTTAAACAGGGAGTGAAAAAATAGCACATAAACATTGTTTCATGTTGGTTTCCTATTGAGATATTTGGGATATATTAAGTAATAATTTAAACTATATTATTAAAATTAATTCCACTTTGTGTGTGTGAGGGAGTTCGGTTTCTTTTCTTTTTAAAATGTGGCTTATAGAAATTTAAAATTATGCATTTGGTTCACATTATATTTCTAGTGGACAGCACTGGACTAGAAATTTACATCTCAAACCCAGCACACTGGTTACGCTCAGAAGAAGGGGAAACAAGTAGCACTCGGGAGGATATTTAACAGGGTCTTTCTTTCAGTAAGGTTTAATTGTATTAAAGATAAGTGGCGTAGAAGTAAATATGAAAAAAGTATTGCTAATTCTGTAGTATGAGAGGTGATTGCTATTCATGTCATTTTGTCTATGATGTCTTTTTAATTTCTAAAAAGAAAAAATAAAATAGTTGGTCTAAGTCTCCAAAAACTGACATAGCTCCCACTTCCATGTTTGATTGGATAAAATGAACAGTGCACTGGAGTTTATTAAAAACTAGCTATGTAGCCTTAGATAAATCACCTAATTTCTTTGTCCCTCATTTTTCTTTTCGATAAAATTGAGTAGTTGAAAAGAGTCTTCAAAGTCTCAAAACACCCTGGTTTGATCTTTACATGTAATTACATGAGCCTCATAGGTCAAATATGTAATACATTACTGTGAAAAAACTTGTATTTTTCCAAAGAAATGTTTTTAATAGTGGCCATGACACTGACCTACGATATTCCATCCAACTAGTTTGATGGACTCTTTTAGAGACTTGGTATCAGTTTGATTTAATTACCATGAAAATACCGTGTTCTTTTTCATTTCTTTATTTTTCCATAAAGAAACTTGCATCAGGAAACTTGTGGCACAGACTATGATGCAAAAGTTGTGGGTATTATGTTAATGCTATACAATGTTGATGATAGTACATGTGCGGTAACTATGTATGCAGTCCTTTCTCTTAACTGTCCATAAAGTATTTAGGCGTGGATAAATGTTTGGAAAAGATGCTTTACTGTACATACTGGGTAAAAAGTAAAGGACTATATAATATCAATGCCCATTACTGTTTTCTTTAAGCTTTTATTTATTTGTCAGAAAGAGAGAAAGAACACAAGCAGGGAGAGCTGCAGCCAGAGGGAGAAGCATGTACCCTTCTGAGCAAGGAGCCTAATCTGGGACTTGATCCCAGCGTCCTGGGATCATGACCTAAACTGAAGGCAGACATTTAATCCACTGAGCCACCCAGGTGTCCTGCCTATTACTGCTTTTGAACTCTTTCAAAACACAAGTTGGTTCTCTTCATAGGAAATAATTATTTTTCTTTATCATATGTCTTTCCAAAGCTACTAATTATAGCTTCCTGTCTAAATGGGAGAGAGAAAAAAATGACTCCTCCTCCTACTTCTATTGCTTTTTCTCCTTTTATTTCCTAATTCATTGTTTTTCTAGTTTTTATTTATTCTTTTTTATTTAATGAATATTTGGTGATACTGGGTCAGTATTCAAAGATACATAAATATGAAAACTACACAAGAGCAGAAAACTTAGATAAAGCCCATCTTATAATAATTTTTATCTAAATATGTTCAAAGGAGACTACATGGTAAGTTATGGAGTCTATTCTGGACAGATCACACAAAAAAGTAAAGAATAACTTCTGGTTAAGAGCTCTAAAACAAAGTTATTATTTTAACAGATAGAAGGTCAAATTCTAGTTTTTCATAAGTATAATATTGGCAGTAAAGAATGCACAGAAAATTTTGCTTATGGATAAACCCATTAATATCCACCCAGTTTTCAACTTTCATAAAAATGTTCAGGGTATTTTATTGCTTCTTTTCTTTTTTTTTTTTTTTATTTTTTTTTAAAGATTTTATTTATTTATTTATTTGTCAGGGATAGAGGGAGAGAGAGCGAGCGAGCATAGGCAGACAGAGAGGCAGGCAGAGGCAGAGGGAGAAGCAGGCTCCCTGCCAAGCAAGGAGCCCGATGTGGGACTCGATCCCAGGACACTGGGATCATGACCTGAGCCGAAGGCAGCTGCTTAACCAACTGAGCCACCCAGGCGTCCCTATTGCTTCTTTTCAAAGTGACATTATAAACCAAGGGAAATGAAAGTATCTTTTCTACAAACTTTCTATACCTTTCTGCATCCATGTAGTTTTTATCTTTTACTATCCTCTTCAGGTTTTGAATTTTGGAACAACCAGACACTTTAAGGAAAAAAAAAAAACTCATTTTATCTTGATAAACAAAAACACAGTTCATTACTTTGCCTACATATGCATACTTCTTTGTTACCATTGTTCTCAGTATAGTATCAAAGTAACTAACTTCTATTTCACAGAGAAAATTAGAAAGTGAATAACTAAGATCTATCTGTCATATATAATCATTTTTGCAAACTAGCAAAATTCATGAATACACATAATACACATTTCACAGCTAATCACTTCCCTACATATTTCCTACAGTGGAAAAACTAAACATATTTATTAATGTGACCCAAAGATACAGGTATTCTCCAGGATGTAAACAGAGAGGCAAAGTATATACACTACAGTTATGTTTAATATCTATGCTTTAAAATTTAGTCACACTTAAAATTATCTGGGTGTCCAGTGATTATTCATTGGTTTAATTTTACTCTAAAGCTTTATGTTATCTAAGGATCTTAGATATTATGTTCAAGATGATACATTATAAATATAGTTACTGATGATAAAAAGAAAAGTTTCAGAATAAAGACTCAAATTAATTGAACACAAAGGAACATTTTCATAGTCTTCATAGTATTTTTATATACTATATACTATATACTATACTTTATATAGTATTAGCTTTTTGATAAATAATTCAATATAAAATACTTAGAACATTAAGCTTAACTAGTTAGTTTATGAGAAAACGAACTTTAATTTTACAAAAAAAAATTCTCTTGTATTTTATGCTGATAAAATTTGGGAAAAGCCCAGATTTATAGCTGAATTTTTTTCTTTCTTAAACCTGAATTATGAGATCAAGGATTCATCTTAATTGTGTGAACTTGTATTCTTATATAAAAATATTTTTGAGCTGGTGGTTTCTGCAAGAATTTTTTCTTAACAGTCCCACATATTTTAAATTTATAAGATCAACTTCCTTATTTTCTGAGTATTTTGAAAATACTATCTCAATGAGTAAGTATGAACAGAGCTTCTTTAATTCAAGATACATTATAATCTAACTTATTACACCCTGTGGAGGTAAGAAAACATTTCATACTCAACAAGAATTAACAGTCTTCTTGAATTACAGAACTACATGCTTAGAGAGAACTTACCATTTCAAGGTATAGATCAAAGTCAACACATAAACACAAAAATTCACTGTCCAGAGTTTTTCTCATTCGCAGTAGCCACAAAGTTCTTAATTGATTTGAACTCACAGTCAAACAGTTGACTAACTGATTGGAATCTATGTTGTTTCTTGTCTAACAGCAAGAAGACCTATGTCATCCATCCAACAGAGATTATCAAAAGGCCAGACAATCAAACCATACTCCCAATCATTGCTGCCACCGAATATTGAATAACTTAGGAGCTGCATATGGTGGAGCAAAAACTACAACCAGAAAATTAATAGAAAATGAAGAGAAAACCTAAAGAGCCAACAAGCTTAAAACTCTTGTTACATGGAAGGAGCAAAAAAGAAAAACAAAGATCCAATTTCCATGCTTAAACAGCTCCCTTCTCCTGCAATGAATTTTATTTGATTCTGCCTGTGAATCCCCTTTGTTATCTTGGTACAACGAAAATTGTGTACCAACTTTGTCGGTTGACTTTTAAAAAAAGTTTTTTTTATTGCGGACTATTTCAAAACATATATGGAAAAGATAGTATAATGAAATCCACATACCATTTGAGCTTTAGCAATTTTCATGTCAATATTCTTTCACCTAAATCTGCATCTACTTTCCCCTGAATCCCACCTCTGTCCTTATAATTTACAGGTATTGTATCATTAAATATCTAGCAGATTTTAAATGTCACTAATGAGCCTATCATTATATCTTACATATAATTTGTTTGGATTAGAATTTAGAATAGATCTACACATTACCTTTGGTTGATAGATCTCCAGTCTTGTTGGATCTATGGATTCATCTTTTATTTCTTCTTTTTTTTTTCCTTTGCCTTTCATTTGTTGAAGAAACTGGGTCACTGATTGCTTAGATTTTTCCTTATTCTATATTTTGCTGATTGCACCACCATAGCTTTGTTTAATACTGTTCTCTGTCCCCTATATTTTCTATAAACTAGTAATTATATCTAGATATTTGGTTAGATTTAGTTTTGATTTATTGGCAAGGACTCTGCATAAGTTAAATTATACTCTTCCGTCAGGATGTACTTCTTTCTTTTTTGTCATGCTCAAACCCATCAGTGGGTTCAGATGTCAGCCTGAAACTTTCATTATTAAGCTTCCTTTTAGCTCTTTATCTAATGATTTTAGGTTAATGAGCAATGTTAGATACATTATTTCATTAAGGATTGCAAAGTGGTGATACTCTATCATACCTTTATGATTTATTCGCTGGAATAGTTCTATTAAGAAAAAGGTTTTTTTGAACAAAGAAGTTACATTATCAAAATTGTACATTAGGAGAATAAATCTGATATCAGTATGAAAAATGGGAAGGGGAGGTGCCAGGGACAGAGATTTCTAGGAGTCATCACCTTGAGAGGTAAAGGGTGGCGTGTAAAAGGGAAACCAGAAGGACAGAACTGACCAAAAAACACCAAATGAAACCTAACTGGCAAGTGGCTGCCCAGTGAGAAGGAAGAAAATGAGAGATCTGGGTGTCACCCTCAGTGACACGGAGGGCTAGCAGTCTGGAGAGGGGAGAGATGAGTGTTCTCATCTCTGTGTTAACACCGGCCCTCTCCCCCTGCTGCATTGTCTCTTGCTTTGGGTAGTCTGATTTCAAAGAGCTTCACAGTGATTTCTGTCAATTCCCTCAGGGACCTCCTTCCTGATCTAATATTTCTCACCATCTGAAAGTGGAAAGATTTTCGACATCTAACCAGAATTTTTATTCTTTACTTTTTCCTCTCTGAGCGGCAAACATAATCATTTCAGGGGGTTTATGGTTAGGCATTTTGATCCTTTCAAATTTAGGGAACCACTGGGATGACTCAGCTAATTTGGAATTCAGAAGGTTGTCTCTAAGGGTCTTTTAAATATACAAACAAGGGCATTTTATTCCATTCCACTGCCCCTACTTAACCTTTTTTTCTACCCCCTTACAATACCCTTCTCCCTCCTGTGTTCTTCAATTACTGAGCTGTCACTTCCAAACTTGGCTTCCTGCTCTAGTAACCTATATGGACAGTATTTAGTTCTGTGGGTCTTTGCCCATAAATCACTCTCCCACTTTCTAATCATGTATGTTCCTATTCTTTTAACTCCCTTGAGTTAATCTATATTGTTCTGGCATCAGTATACCCAGGCTTGTATTCAAGATTCCAGAGCACTTCTCAGAGACATGTAAAAACAGATTTTTTTTTTCTTTTTCCTCCATTAAGTCGCTATTCATTGGCCTCCCTTGCATGGCCTGTCAATCCATTAACTCCTTAATGTTTATCAGTGTCCTTCCCTGATACTGGGAAAGTCACATTCAACCTAAGAGCACAGAATTCAGAAATGAGGAAATCATTTACTTCTGCTTTATTCTGTTTGGACTGCTGTTCAGTTGAGCCATTCAATTCAGAGAAATGTCGTTCCAGTTATATCACAACATAAATAATAGACATTCTTCCTTAAGCGCTGTGTAGAAATTTTTTACACAGCGACCTTTACACAATAACATTAGTTGAGCTGAATAAATATCTTATGTAGAGACTCTCTTAAAAAGTGAAGAAACCCTTTTTAATATTGAATAATAAATTCCGAACTAATTTGTCAAGTTTTTGCTTATTAGACTTCCTTTAAATGTGATGGGAGTATGCGAGACACCCCTATTTTTATATCCAATGTACTTTTTTAAAAAGGTAACATTCAAAAACAGAGTATTAACCAATGCCAATCAGTAGGATTGTTAAGAATAAAGGACAAAGCATGAGATAGATTGGTCACTTAACTTCCATGGGACGTGCCTGCTTTGGAAAAGGAAAAGTACCAATAGTATGGTAGGCGTGGTTTATTTTTTTGTACGGTCAGTGTGGCTCTCTGTCCTTTGTCCTTCACCACTAGCGGAGAACGACAGTCACTGAGAAAGATGGCTTTTATATTTGGAACTAGTCCAGGGCTCAGAAATGGTGGGGAATGATGTGACATATTTCATGATTCCTCAAACTGTGGAGAAGCAATTAGTTTGTAACAATATCCATCTTTGGGGGAGTCTATAAAATAGACAGAGTGACCTTAGAAACCTCTGGGGGAAAAATGCACTGAACCCTTCTATCCCAGGTTCTCTAAAGAAGCCAGACCATCCATTGCCGTTTACATACAAAAGCTCAGGCCATGGGACTCCTAATATGGGAGCTAGCCCCATCTGCCTTTGGGATGGAGATAAGCTGCTGTGTTCTGCAGTTCCCATATGGGACAATAAACAGGTAACAGTGAGTCAGATCATAGAATGAAAACTGAGTCAGGTTATCTGTATACCAGGGGGAGGCCACCATGGAGGCCGCAGGGCTGGTTTGAGGGCTAATGTGCTGTGTGCAGCACTCTGGTGTTTACAGCTGGCTGTCTTGCTGATGTGTGGTTGAGTACAGTATAATTCATGAGTTGTTAATTTTGGACATCACCCAGAGAAAGCACTCCTTGCCAAGGTCAGAGAAGAATGCATTCTAAGAGTTAGAGTAACCTCTGAACTATTCAGTTCTGCTCATTCAAAGAGGTATTTGAGGGGCACCAGTAGAGCATGCGGCTCTTGATCTCGAGGTTGTGAGTTCAAGCTCATGTTGGGTATACAGATGACTTAAAAAAAAAAAAAAGATATTTAAGTGTTATTAAATTAGATCTCAGAACTTCCACCTTACAATATATTTATATATAGTTTTCAATTTAGCTAAGCTCTCCAGAGTTGGTTGACCCAATTAATGAAAAGCAGTTATTTGGCTGGGGAAAAATTCATTTTTCTACCTAGTATGTGTTAGTGAGTTGTGAACATAAAGAATCAGGTAATCTTCCTGAAATGTGTGCTTTTTTTTCTTGCTAAATCCAAAGTTGAACAGGGAATAAATTCTTATCTGGGATGAGAAGCTCCAAACAAGTCTTAAGGAGTGATAGGTCCCCCTATTTAAAATTCAGTGAATCCGGTTAAAATGAATATCCCAGGCAGCTGATAAGGGGAAAAGAAAATCTCTTGAGGGATGTAAATGGAAGAGTGTTAGTATGTTGTGAATAGGTAGCAATGGATGGTTTGGGCTCCGTCTTGTTGCTGGGAACTGGGGAGGTGGGGAAACAGTATGTGGTGGGGCCATATCCCTCCCATCTATGCCCCTGCCTGTCCTCCCACAGAGTCCAAGGTTATTTCCCTGATTTGCCACTAAAAACCCGTACTCCTGTTCCGTGGGTGAGAAACCTCCAAGAGCCCGAATTTTCTCTCCCTTGAGATAAACTTCCCAACTCAATCACTGACTGATGGTTATTGATTTCATCTCTTGTCCCCCTTGCTTTTTCTGAGATGATAAGTCCTATGAGGCTTAATCTGAAACTCACAGAATTTTCCCATCCTTCAGTCTTAAAAGCCTAAATGAATTGAACAAATGAGATGATCATGTGAATAATTCAGATGATGACTTAGTGGTGAGGCTGGGAATGGTGGTAGAGGATGTATTGCATAATCCTAAGGGGGGTAAAAAAGGAAAGGATTGGATTAGTGATCTGGGTTAATTTTGCTTTTCATAATGTAGCTGGACAAAAAGCCCCATGATGAAAAGAAAGACCATCCAGGGCTTTCCATGACCTGCTTAGTAAAAGAGTCTGAAAATACAGTTGGACCCCAGCAGGTACCTGTTAAAGAGATACCTTATAGTCTGAAAATGCCAGAAATACATTAAGTTTCTGACTCTTCAGTAATGAACTGTAGAGACAATTAGCTAAATTCATCTAATTTGTTGAAATTCACAGCTAGGATTTTAATTTGCAAGTAGAGTGGCTGCAGCTGTTCTGCCTTTCAGTGTAAAACCTTTAGCATAATATCTTCTCTGTAATAATTTTGATAGCACTGCTTTGAAACTAAAGTCCTGCAACTTCTGTGGGCCCGAGTGTTCCATGCTCAATACTGTGCTAATAAAATGGTGAAAGATACAGGCAAACAAAAGGACCCTGTAGACTGCTGGGAATAGCTTCAGTCATCTAAGAGTGATCACATCAAGCCATGTTGAATTAAAATGCAGACATTCAGTTAGGTTGTTAGTAAGTGATGCTTTTGCATTGGGGCATAAATTGTCCAGGGTGAAAAATAACAAGTTTTTCAAGGCTCAGCCAATAACACCTAATAAATGGCATTCTTTTTGGAAAATTCACTCACTCTTAGCATTTGCTTTTGACTTTCTCTGTAACTCATTTGTAAGTTTCAGAATCAAGCAAATAATCACTTTTTAAGGGAAAAAGCAAAGCAAATTGCATTTTTTTGTTTTTTTTAAAATTATTTTTATTAACATATAAAGTATTATTTGCCCCAGGAGTACAGGTCTGTGAATCATCAGGCTTACACATGTCACAGCGCTCACCATAGCACATACCCTCCCTATGTCCATCACCCAGCCACCCCATCCCTACCCCTCCACCCAAACTGTATTTTTTTATTACGTTAAATATAAAAGGGAGATTCTTTGTGTTATGAGAAATCAAACTGTTTTTGCTATCTTTGTTTTCAGTCATTTATTTTTTTATGTTTAATTTTATTTCCAGTGTAGCTAACATACAGTGTAATATTGGTTTCAGGTATACACTACAGTGGCACAGCAATTCTATACATTACTCAGTGCTCATCGTGATCAGCGTACTCTTAATCCTCATCCCCTAGGTAAAGGGTTTTTCCTTGATTTTGAACAACTCTCAAGACCTTGGTTGGAGTGACAGTTGGAGTTTCTTTCCCTTTGCAAACTTTTTATAATATAAAAGAGTTAAGGTTTTGATGGCTGCTAACCACAAGATCATAAGCTAATTTATGCTTAGTGTTTATGTAGCATTCCTTTTTTTTTTTTTTTAAGATTTGTTTATCCATTTGAGAGAGAGAGAGACAGAGCACAAGCAAGGGGAGAGGCAGAGAGGGGGGGAGAGGCAGAGAGAGAGGGAGAGGCCGACTTCCCGCTGAGCAGGGTGCCCAAATATGGGGCTTGATCCCAGAACCTGGAGATCATGACTTTAGCTGAAGGCAGATGCTTAACCATCTGAGCCACTTAGGTGCCCCTATGTATCATTATTATAGGGCTTTTTGTATGTTTTCATTTGTGTTTTTGAGTATGCAGTGCTTTTTTTTTTTTAAGATTTTTTTTTAAGATTTTATTTATTTATTTGAGAGAGAGACAGTGAGAGAGAGCATGAGCAAGGAGAAGGTCAGAGAGAGAAGCAGACTCCCCGTGGAGCTGGGAGCCTGATGCGGGACTCGATCCCGGGACTCCAGGATCATGACCCGAGCCGAAGGCAGTCGTCCAACCAACTGAGCCACCCAGGCGTCCCTTTTTTTAAGATTTTGTTTATTTATTTGACAGACAGAGATCACAAGTAGGCAGAGAGGCAGGCAGAGAGAGAGAGAGAGAGAGAGAGAGGAGGAAGCAGGCTCCCTATCAAGCAGAGAGCCCGATATGGGGCTCGATCCCAGGACCCCGGGATCATGACCTGAGCTGAAGGCTGAGGCCTTAACCTACTGAGCCACCCAGGCACCCCTGCAGGTTTATATTTATATGATTATTTAGGTACCCAAATATCCAGACCAGTAGGATATAAAATATGTTTTTTCCACATCTCAATTGGGGTGGGAAAAATTACACCTAAGTCAATTTGGCCACAAAACCACTAGGTTTTTAAAAAATAGATACTGGTTGCACCAACAATAGGAAATAGGTATTATAAATACAGGGTTTTCCACGGTGAACTTATCAGGTAATTTGTACAATTACAAGTGTCAGACTAAGTACTGACCCACAGATCATCATTTATTAGCAAACAGGCACATAGCAATTCACAGAACCATGTAGTAAGTGAGGTGCCCATGGTCCCAGTTTTCTCAGGATTGTCCAGTTTTAGCATTGAAGTCATCAATCCAGAAAACTCCTTAGTTCCAAGCAAACCAGAACCTTTGGTCATCTTAAATATTTTCTCTTCTTCCAGGTGCCCTAACCACACTCTGAATGACAGGTTTACTTGAGGCTGACAAAAGAATTCTGAAGCTGGATGCAGTCAGGTTTATAACTGGCCTCTTGTCCGGACACAGCACAACTTAGGAATACAGTCTCAGGTGCTATTATTAAAGGTAGATTTGAAGAATCTGCAAGATTCCTGTACCCTTTTAGGCAAGTGTGGGTTGTCTCCAAAATACTTTAGCCTAACCATAAGTTTGAAAACTATTCATCTTGCCATGGAGAACTTACTTTTGGCATCTATTATGCTACTTGATTAGCCATTACTTTAACCAAAGAAATCCATTTCTAATACTCAGTTCTATTTCGAAAAGCCTACACTGTTGATCACCAGAGCCAGTGGTAGCAGCTTCTGATTTTCTGGTTGCAAATTTACTGACTACTGGGAGGATGGATTAAAACTGACATTCGTATTGATAGGGCACTGTATATGATCAAATATTTTAGAGTAAAGAACATTTATCAAAATGCCTCATGTATCAGGAAAACTAAAGGAACCCAATACAGTGAGAGACTTAAGAAGGCACACTTTCTAAGAACAGGAAATCTAAAGAACTTGTTGCTAATGACTTTTTTCAGAACATTGAGGTTATCTCTGTAGCAATATCAAACTTCAACAAAAAGGAACTGAAGACCCTTTTTCTCCTAGAAATCGTAAGATTAAAATAAACCCACACCAGTCTAGTAAAAAACCCGACCTACTAGAGTAAGTTTTGGGAAAAGGGCTTGAATTCTAGTCCTTTCCTTACCTCTTGGCAAGCTCTTTACCTTGGACAAGTCACTTCATTTCTCTTTGGACTTGTGTTTCTTTTATCATAAGAAGTAGTTGATTATTTAAAAAAAAGATTTTATTTATTTATTTGACAGAGAAAGAGAGATCACAAGTAGGCAGGAGTCAGGCAGAGGGAGAGAGGGAAGCAGGCTCCCCGCCGAGCAGAGAGCCTGATGTGGGGCTTGATCCCAGGACCCGAAGGCAGAGGCTTTAACCCATTGAGCCACCCAGGCGCCCCAGAAGTAGTTGATCTCTAAGTCTCAACTAAATAAAGTCTGTATTATAATTCTAAGTTCTAAATTTTTCACTTTAAATTTGAAGGAGATAATTAGCTTCTCTTGTGTTTTGCCAGTGTTAAGTAGATATTTGGCTGACCTCTCTGCTGCTAATTCTTTAGCCACCATCTTTGATGTCATTGGAAATGGTAGAAGATTTCTCTGAGGCAGAAAATACAGCTATGAACACAGTGGTGTTTTGCAGAGGCCATGCATCTTCAAGTTGTCAGGGTCCTTTTGACTTCTAGAAGTAGTGAGCCTATCTTGGCCATTGAAAGAGCTTCATACACACATTCTGAGTGTGTGTTTACTTCATATTCAAAGACAATGCCCTAAATAGTCATTCTCTAGGAATGCAGATCTTACAGCTTTGGCATTAAATTTCTCTAAATGGAATTTTCTGTACAGATAAAGCACAAAACACAGCAAGCTTTGACTGTGAGGACATTTCCTTTGATAAAACACTAAAAAAAAAAGTCTATGGGAATAATATTAGTTAGCCCCTTGTTTACATGGGAGCAATGATCTTTACACTGCAAGGTGAAGCTATCCAGACCAATTTTTTAGAATGTTGCAGTTGATTTCTCAAACTGATGTGCTGCCTTATTTTGACATCTAAATCAAGTGTGGCTGTACACTTCAGGGCACAAATTAGAGGACTGGCACCAGACTGGAGCAGTTAGACCGCCAGAGGATCGATACAGGCCATTTAAGCATCAGGACTGACTATGTTTCATTTTTGACACTCAAGTTTATGCTTATTGAGTGGGGGAGCTTTAACTCCACAGCAGCAATAAACTCATTAGGAAGTGTCCGCTGGGTTTGCAGTGCGTGTTAAATAAATACCACCAGTGCTGAGACATGGTCTTCATGAACTCTTCAGTAGAGTGTCCGAATGTGAAAGCAGTCTAAAGCCTTTGGGGTATGGTGGGCTTGGAGAACAATTTCTCTCTCATAGTCCCGGCGCTTGAATTCCAATATTAGGAAAGAGTGTCTATGAATTTGGTAGACTTTTCTTTTCCCTAGAGACCTCTGACAAGACGATATGCCAGATAATACCTTTAAGAGGATTTGCTCAAGGGCCGCCTGGCCGGCTCAGTTGGAAGAACATGCCGCCCTTGATTTCTGCGTCATGAGTTTGAGCCCCATGTTGGGTGTAGAGATTACTACAAAATAAATTTTTAGAAAAGTTAAAAAAAAATGGTTTGCTCAATGTGGTCTGAAAGCCAGGTCTTGATATGAAATTCTAATGAAGCAGGAAACCTGCACTAGACAAACAGACAGGAGGTTGTTTTAAAGACGTATGATCTCTCCCTCAGAACACTTTCTTCAAAAGTGATGCTTTGCAACAAATTTGAAAGGCAATGGGTTGCTCTAACCCCGGGTAAGGCAATTGTGAATGTAGTCAGAGGAAGCAAAATGCTGGAGAGCAGGACTTGGAGAGCTGCCCTGTATAGATCGTACTCGTGTTCCTTCTGAGCGATGGCTCAGCTCTGCCCCCCACCCTGGGTGCCCCATCCCAGTCCCCACTTTCCCTGGATACATCTTTTTGATCCATAAATGGAATGGGGTTGCTGCAGGGGGAAGTGGTTGTTGCCAGAGATGAGCCTTGCCTGACAACCACCTGTGCTAGTGTTGCTTATTTCCCATCTGCTGTGTAACACTGAAGTCAACCGAGATCCAACCACAGCTTTGACGGTAGCGACTCTTTGGGTCAAAATAAGCAAATCTCCCTCTTCCAAGTAGGAAACCTTGTAAATATCATTGGTTAACTGTTGTTGGTCTTGTAGACTTATTTCATGTTGTTCGTGTAATGTGTCTTAGAATTCTGGCAGTATCTAAATTTGGGTACCCACTGTGCCTTTCTCTATCATGTTTTCCTAAGACAAAATTAGAAAGCTAAGTCATTAGGACAAGGGCAAGTTGTTTCATCACCCAGATTGTATTCTATAACCAGATGATTACCAAGAATTTACAGGGGCACACTGCAGGCCTAGAGAATGTGCATGGTGAGCTCTGGGCCTTATAAAGCCTTACTACTGAAGACCAATGCAAAGCACTATTCTGGTAATAGTGCGTCTGAATGGATTAAATATTTAACTGTCTCAAATAATTAATTGATATGGAACATATCCTTTGTTCAATAAAAAAGTACTGGATTCTAATGAAAAAGAATGAAACCATTTACTAAAATGTTAATACATGTAAAACACTTGGAAGAGAGCCTGGTCCATAGTAAGTGCTTGGGCTGACTGACTACTCTCCATTTGATCCTCAGCAACCCCCCCACCCCCTATTCATTCTCCCATCTTCTCTCTCTGGTCTCTTCCCAGGAAAGAAAGGACTATATCACCCAGGTTCCCTCGTCAGCCAACTTTAGTTTGGGGCCAGCCAATGGGAGGAAGTGTCAGGGAACCAGGAGAGAGGACGAGAGAGACCAGAGAATTCCCTTCCTGCCCTCCCCTGCTTACTTCTCTGGCAGTAACCCAGTCCCTCCATTATGAAACCCCACCTGGTGGCCCTCCGCCACTGGCACAGTGACCCTGTTTGCTCCCTGTGTCTCTGCTGCCCTGGAAGGTTAACACCTTCCCCCTGCTGCTGCTCCCTGAGTGCTTTAACATCCCATTTCTGCTTCTTTGACTCTGCCCAAATCTCTGCAAGCAGTCCCTTCATTAAAATCTACTCACTAAAAGCCGTGGTTCTCAATTCTTCCTGCACATTATCATCACCAGGGGAGCTTTTGAAAACTACAAATGCCTGGGCCCCTGTCCTTAGAGATTGATGTAACAGGCCTGGGTTGGGATCTGGGCGCACTCGTGCCGTGTGAGAGCTCTGCAGGTGTAATCAAGCCAGAGCTGAGAATGGCTTATTGAAACCATGTGAGTGAATTCTGTTTCCTGCCAAGACTGTGACTGATAGAGCACTCAGTGACTGTTACTGATCATTATTAGGACTACCATCACCATCAGGCTAATAGTAAGAGTTCTCCCCAATCTACAGATGAGGAAACCTATACACAGAGCTTACATAACATTCTGAAAATCACATGACTTCTAAATGGTAGAGTTAGAATTCAGTTTATTTGGATCAAAAGCTCATACCTTTTATGTTCTTCCCACTACGGCAGACTGTCAAGGCCAGAGCTTCTCAAATTTTAATGTGCATGTGAAACACTTGGGGATCCTGTTAACATGCATTTTTTGATTCAGTTGTTCTGAGGCCTGAGAGTCAGCATTTCTAACAGCCTCACAGGTGATGCCACTGCTGCTGGCCCAAGGACCTCACTTTATTTATTTTGTGTGTGTGTGTGTGTGTGTGTGTGTGTTTAAATATTTGTTTATTTATTTGACAGAGAGAGACACAGCGAGAGAGGGAACACAAGCAGGGGGAGTGGGAGAGGGAGAAGCAGGCTCCCCGTGGAGCAGGGAGTGTGATGTGGGGCTCTATCCCAGGACCCTGGGATCATGACCTGAGCCGAAGACAGACGCTTAACAACTGAGCCACCCAAGCACCCCCCAAGGACCTCACTTCAAACATAAAGGGCATAAACAACTATATCCCACACTCTCCTTTCTTCAGACCTTCAAAAATTCCTCCCCTGTCCTCATAATTTCCACCTGATAGCCTTGCTGCTTAACTCACTCAGAAAACAGAAGCATTCAAAAGACTCATGTCTTCCCAGTTATCCACATCTGTCCCCACCTACTCTGTCTGTCCACCTGTAACCATAGATGGAATACCTATACTCCCATTCAAAACCAATCTGTCCAGGGCACCACGGCTCAGCTATGTTCATTTACCCCAAGGTATTACTTTAGGAATACTCTCTTCTCTACTGCATCATTAAATTTTTTCCCTCTGCTCTGGAATTTTCCATCAACGTGACATGTAAACTTCATTATTTCTCTTATTTAGAAAACAAAAAACTTACTTTGATTCCATTCCCCTCACCAGCTTCCACTTTAGCTTTTGTACTTACTCGCAAAGAAACTACACAGGTTTTCCCCATCTTGTTACCAGCTATGTTCTCATTCTTAGACGGCCTTTATCAAGGTCACCAATGAGATTTACATTGCTAAACTCAGATTCCTAAGTCTTTACCTTATGAATCTCACGTTTGTACATTTAGTGACTCTCTCTTCCTTGTTGCAGGAGGTGGTGTTAGAACACCATGTTCTCTTTTTTCTTCTTTGCTGGTTCTTCTTCTTATCCCTGACCTCTTAACTTTGGCATGCTCTAGGACTCAGTCTTTAGTTCTCTATCTACATTTATTCTTTTGGTCCTGTCCTCCAGCAGTATGATTTTAACTACCATAGCTATTTAAAAATTATACCTCCCCTTTATCTTTCATCTGAAATCTACACCTATAAAAATAGCTGCTTTGGGCGCCTGGGTGGCTCAGTGGGTTAAAGCCTCTGCCTTCGGCTCAGGTCATGATCTCAGGGTCCTGGGATTGAGCCCCACATCAGGTTCTCTGCTCAGCAGGGAGCCTGCTTCCTCCTCTCTCTCTACCTGCCTCTCTGCCTACTTGTGATCTCTGTCTGTCAAATAAATAAATGAAATCTTTATAAAAAAAATAGCTGCCTATGTAACATCTCCATTAGGTTAACTAATAAACATTTCAAAATAACATGTCAAGACTGAAGTTATGATATTTTCCCCCAGAATCATTTCATCCACAGTTTTCCCCATCTCTATTGATACATCTCCATTTCCCCAGTTGCTGAAATAAAAAATCTTGAGGTCATCCTTGACTCTTTCAAACCTTACACACAGCATAACATGAAATCCTGTTGACTCTTCAAAATATATTCAGAGTCCCAAACTTCTCACCATCTCTATCACTACACTCTTCTCTGAGCCTCTTGCTTGGACAGTTGCAGTAGTCTCCTGAAACAACTCCTTGATTCTACACCTGCTACCTGATATCCACAGTTTTGCTTTTTGTTTTGTTTTTTTGTTGTTGTTTGTTTGTTTTAACAAAGTAGATAGTGATTCTTTTAAAATGCAAGTCAGGTCTTATAGCCCCATTGCTTAATACCCAGTAAAAGACTTTATTTCACTCAGGGTACAAGCCAAAGTTCTCACTACAGTCGAAAGGATCAGCATGCTCCTTTTCTGCCCTTTCAGTCTTACTTCTCTGATGTTAAATTCTGCTCCTTCCCTGCTTGATCCTCCTCTTTGGGAATACTGACTTCCTTGATGCTGCTTGAACTTCTCAGACATGTTCTTGCCTCCTTGGCCTTCTAGCCCATGCACTGGCTTTCTCTTCTCCCTAGAATATTCTTCCTTGAGGATCTGGATGTATGGATACTCTCTCATCTCCATCAAACTTTGCTCAAATGTCACCTCAGTGAGTTGTAATCTTGGTCATTTTAAAAATTGCAGCTGCCTTCCACTCACTACCTATCTTTTCTGATTTCCATTACTCTGTTCATTTCCCCCCACCACCAGAGTGTACAATCTCTTTCTTTACTATACTTGTTCTTTATTGCCTATAATCTAAGTTGCCAGGAGGAGAGAGATTATTGTCTTTTGTATCTTAATTTTTTTTAAGTACTTGAAAAAATATCTGGCACGTAGAGATACTTAAAAAAAAATGGCTGAATGGGGCACCTGGGTGGCTCAGAGCGTTGTCTCTGCCTTTGGCTCGGGTCATGATCCCAGGGTCCTGGGATCAAGCCCTGCATCTGGCTCTCTGCTCAGCAGGGAGCTTGCTTCCCTTCCTCTCTCTCTGCCTCCCTCTCTCTGTCATCCTTTCTCTGCTGGCCTCTCTGCCAACTTGTGATCTCTTTCTCTGTCAAATAAATAAAATCTTTAAAACAAATTTTCTGGATAATGAATGAATAAAAGAATAGTTTTATTATAGTTTTAAAATAGTAGATAATAGGATAAGCTTTTGTTAGTCAAGAACCAAGAGTCTGAGTGTTCTAAGTATGATAATAAAACTCAGACACAACACACACACACACACACACACACACAAACACACACACACACACCCCACAAGACAAAAGTCCCATCTCTTTCTAGACCTAACTATTATCTAGTCCAGGGAAATGAATTCTGGCTATTCAGCAGTAAGACTGGTTTATATATGAGGAAGAGTCTCTTCCTTAAGCTTTGGCCTACTCCAATATCTCAATCAAAATGAACAACCAGCTATTTTCCAACATTTTATAGCATGAGAAAATGTCTCATGGCATAGAATTTGGGCTATTGACAGACTGTATCAGGAAATCTAGAGCGCCTGGGGTAAAGTTCAGTATTTCATTGCACAAAGCCTCCTGGGGCAGTGTTCTCAAGAAGAATCAATAATTGGAGGCCAGCTATAGCCTTGTTCTCCTCAAATATGAACCTGGTTACTTTATCAAGAAAACAGATGTTTATTGCTTTCAGGCAGAAAATAATAAGTCAGGCAGGTTTACAGGCCCACTTTCCATCTTGAAAGCATTTCTGTCAGCTTCTTCATTCTTGGAGAAAATTACCCAATCAAGTCCTGAAAGGTAGATGATTAGTGGGTGTCACCCTTGGCATCTCATTTCTTCTTCTCCGCTGGGGATATGGAGATGCTATTGACCTCCCACTTAGGGAAAAACATATTTTTGACAGCAGAGTTGTCTCAGGGCTTTTTCTTGGAACAAAGAAACCATGCAACTGTATGCTAATACAGAAAGCTGAGGGAACCTGGCATGAGGCTTTCAGGACAGCTCTAATCATGGTTTAGAAACAATGATCCAAGAACTGGCATTTATTAGTAAGGGATAGAAGAATCTTATGTCCTCTCCTAGAGAGTAATTTACAACAGGCTGAAGCAGTCACCTAGAAAAATCTGTTCATCCTTTTTGATGATCTCAATGTTTAAGGACCAGCTTCCATACCTTTCGGGAAAATTCAGTAGGAACAATGATGGTTATAAGAAATGGTCAGAGTCTTTGAGTCTAAACCCCCAGTTCAGAGAGCACTCAATAAAGTCCTGCAAACAAGGCGGGGGGGGGGGGGTTCCTTCGAATGCTCCAACTTTTGAGCATTTTAATAATGATTTTAAAAATACATGAAGTGATGCATGAGAAGGGGGGGTGGTTACAAGATTTTGTTTACCTGCTGATGTAGAGAACAACCAGGACCCAAGGAGCCTGAAGAATCTTTAGCTACCGGGTCCATATACTAGCCACAAGTGGAAGGCAAATCCAAGCATGGCTTGCAGATTGAATCAATACGTGTTTTACAGACATATGTAACGGTATTTCTCATATGGGTATACCGCTAGATAGAAGTAAGAAACCTTCCAGCTGGTCTCGGAGTTGCTTCAGTTGGCTGCCAAGTCAAATACGCCGTGTCAGCCCACCAGCTGCACCCGTCAGCAGAGTGAGGGCATTCACCTAGTGTCCCCCTTATGTGGTCTGCTTAATCCTCGGTGGTTCATATGCGTAGGTTGTACCTTCCCACAGAAAGGGAGGGAAAGCATGGGATTTGGAACTGGGTTTGGGTCCCAGCTTCGTGCATAGCCGCTCTAAAGCACAGGACTAGTCATTGAATATCTCCGAGTCTTGGCTTGTTTATTCCATTTGAAAAGCGGAAAAGCATTCCAAAATACCACCTCTAGCATAAGAAGAATGTAAGGATCTGGTTTCAAGGTGATTTGTGAATTAAATATTATACAAATACTAGTTTCCCAAGTGTCACGTAACTCTGTGTGCCTCACAGCATAGGTCAGTTATTTACAGTTGTTCATCTGATTTTCTCGGTCATTACTGAACTGTCTCCGTCATTTTATCTTAAGAAATTGGGTTACCCAGTGGAGAAGAAGGAAGATAGGAGAAAATTAGATTTGCACCTCTGTAGCACAGCCATTATTGTGCATCTGCCTATCTAAATATTTTACATTCATGAGATGGTCCTCCTTGTCATACCCATTCTCCCAACTAAGCTGGTGATATTCATGAAGTTTATTTTTAATGTACTGTCCCTAGTTTGGGGCATCTGATACGCAGGTGAATCCGAAGTTTTGCAGGACCCCTAGCACCTCCTCCTCCTCCACACTCTAGCTATGCAGACTGGTGCCTGCGGAAAGCATGGAGCACGGACATTTCATTTCGTTATTTTTCTCTAGAGAAGGACACTTCCATAGATGTTTTAATGAGCTGCAGAATGATATTTCCATGGTCTTAATACCTTGGCCTTCAGTTAAGTGCACCTTTTTTTTTTCTTGGTTCTCAGTTCATGCTTTTATTTATTTTTGTGAGGGAGAGCGAGAGAGAGAGAGCGTTTGTGGAGGGGAGGGGCAGAGGGAGAAGCAGATTCCCCGCTGAGCAGGGAACCTGATGTAGGATTTGATCCCTGGACCCCGGGATCATGACCTGAGCCAAAGGCAGACACTTAACTGACTGAGCCACCCAGAGGCTTGCAGCTCATGCTTTTAATTAACAAAACTCTGTTTGCCACCCACAGGGATATAGGGTAAAGAAACTTAGGGATTTTTTTTTTAAAGATTTTATTTATTTATATGACAGAGAGACAGTGAGAGAGGGAACATAGCAGGGGCAGTGGGAGAAGGAGAAGCAGACTCCCCACCAAGTAGGGAGCCTGATGTGGGGCTCAATCCCAGGGTCCTGGGATCATGACCTGAGCCGAAGGCAGACACTTAATGTCTACCCCAAAGGTTAGGGATATTTGCTAAATGTCTCAAATGATGACTTTCAGTAAGTATAAACCCTCTTTACAAGTGAGATGTCACCACTGTTAACAAAACAATAGATGAAATGCAAAACAAGAGGGAGATGATGTTAAAAATGGGAAAAAAGTCAGGGGCACCTGGATGGCTCAGTGGGTTAAGCCTCTGCCTTGGGCTCAGGTCATGATCTCAGGGTCCTGGGATCGAGCCCCATGGTGGGCTCTCTGCTAGAAGGGAGCCTGCTTTCCCCTCTCTCTCCGCCTCTCTGTCTACTTGTGATTTTGCTTTCTCTCTGTCAAATAAATAAATACAATCTTGAAAAAAAATCAAATAACTTTCCCAGCAGCTATTATCAAAGAACCAACCATAAATTGCCTAGATCATGGGGGCAGGAGTGGGGGAAATCAGATAGAAAGGTTAATGAACAGAAGATAGGTAGTTGGGCTACAGGCCAATGTCTTTCTCTCTTTTGATCATATTTCTTTTCAAGGTGTCACATCTTTTAAATATTTATTTTTCTTTTTACACTTAGTACTGACTCTTTTCAAGGAGGGCAGTAGTAGTTCCAAAGTTATAATTATTTGCTGAAGTATTATTTACAAATTCATCTAGAAGATCAATATTGATAATTATATCTCCTTTTCAGTAATGAGTGTGTGTGTGTGTATATGTATACACACACACACGTGTATACACACACACACACACACATGCTGATCCAATCTTATAAGTGCTTTTTTCTTGGCTAGTCCCATGGTCAGCCAGAACCTGCCATCAATAACGTGTACCATTTTGAATCATCATTCCTTAGAAAAAAAAATCATCTTTTATCATTTAAAATGGAAATTTGCTAGAAGAGGATGAGTCAGGATTGGAACATATTAAATTTATAAAATAATACTACTAGTTTATATTAATGTAGGATTATATTTCAGAGAAATATAGGATATTTTACTTAATCTTCACATCAAATGTTGAATATAGTTAATATAAATTCTTTTTTTTAATTTAATTTTTTATTTTTTATAAACATATATTTTTATCCCCAGGGGTACAGGTCTGTGAATCACCAGGTTTACACACTTCACAGCACTCACCAAAGCACATACCCTCCCCAATGTCCATAATCCCACCCCCTTCTCCCAACCCCCCTCCCCCCAGCAACCCTCAGTTTGTTTTGTGGGATTAAGAGTCACTTATGGTTTGTTTCCCTCCCAATCCCATCTTGTTTCATTTATTCTTCTCCTACCCTAGTTAATATAAATTCTTTTTTATAGTTGAAGAAATTTGGGTAACAGTGGCCTGCCTAAATCTTTGAGAGCCCATCCTTTACCTTGTATATCCACTTTCACTTCTCTTACCTAACTCGTCTTTTAATAAGAAGTCTGATTTAGAAAGGAATACTAAAGCAGCGTTTTCTGTTCCATTCTCCTATGCTCCTTTGCTCTTACTACTGACACTTTCTCTTCTTCTTTCTCTCTTTTGCCTTCCCAACATGAGGAAAATGTTAGTGAGAAAGTGGTAAAAGATACATAAATAACCATGAGTGAAAGGTATTTCTAAGACTTTCCAAATCTGGAAATAATGATACTTTTTAGGAAAATTAACATTACCAATATTGATTAAAGAGAATACAGAAAACCTAAATATACCAATATATATGACTGAAATTATTGCAGTGTAGGCTTAACATGTGAAGCCTTTAAATCTTTGGAGAGAGTTAATTAACAAAATATATAGACTGTCTCAAAATATAGTGAAAAAGCCTGATGTATGATCTCAAAACTTGGCCAAAAGACAAGCAAAAGAGTACTTTTAGCAAATCTCACTGAAGTGCAGAGATGTAACTAATAGAAGCAACAGTAAATTTTTAAACATTTTACAAGTGCCTTTTGTATGAAGTTATTAAAGAGAAAAGGGATTTTTATTTGTATAAATGTATTTCATAAGTTTGACTTTATTAAGTTTATTATGTATTCAATTTCTCATGGACAGTGGAAGTAGATGTGACGAGTAAGATAATCTGAAATGGAGGAAAATGGATCCTAATGGCAATCATGTAGCAAAAACATCATGGTTCAGACAGGAAAACTACTTGCAAATGTATCAAAGTTTTATACCTTTTGCCTTATGATTCTTTGACTAGGTGGTGGGTATTGGAGAGGGCATGGATTGCATGGAGCACTGGGTGTGGTGAAAAAATAATGAATTCTGTTTTTCTGAAAATAAATAAATCAATTTAATTTTAAAAAATGGCTAACAGACACATGAAAAAATGTTCATCATCATTAGTCATCAGGGAGATTCAAATCAAAACCACATCGAGATACCACCTAACACTAGTTAGAATGACAAAAATTGATAAGGCAAGAAGCAACAAATGTTGGAGAGGTGTGGAGAAAGGGGAAACCTCCTACACTGGTGGTGGGAATGCAAGTTGGTGCAGCCACTTTGGAAAACAGTGTAGATATTCCTTTAGAAATTAAAAATAGAGCTTCCCTATGACCCTGCAATTGCACTACTGGGTATTTACGCCAAAGATACAGATGCAGTAAAAAGAAAGGCCATCTGCATCCCAATGTTCATAGCAGCAATGGCCACAATCACCCAACTGTGGAAGGAGCCATGATGCCCTTCAATGGACAAATGGGTAAAGAAGATGTGGTCCATATACACTATGGAGTATTATGCCTCCATCAGAAAGGATGAATATCCAACTTTTGCATCAACATGGATGGAACTGGAGGAGATTATGCTTAGTGAAATAAGCAGAGAAAGTCAATCATCATATGGTTTCACTTATTTGTGGAGCATAAGGAAAAGCATGGAGGATATTTGGAGGAAGAAGGGAAGAATGAATGGGGTGGGAAATCAGAGTGGGAGATAAATCATAAAGAGACTATGGATTCTGAGAAACAAACTGAGGTTTTGAAGGGAGGGGGTGGGTGGATGGGTGAGCCCAATGATTGGTATTAAGGAGGGCACGTATTGCATGGGGCACTGGGTGTTATAGGCAAACAATGAATCTTGAACAATGAATCTTGGAACACTGCATCAAACACTAATGATGTTCTGTACATGACACAAGTAAATAAATAAATAAATAAATAGTCTGTTTTAAACACACACAAAAATAAAATAAAATTGAAATTGAAAACTTATTTTCTGACCTTCAGATTAGCCATTTAAAAAAAAAGAATAAAAATGCACAAATGGATGAAATTTTGATTTGGTGAGGACGATTGCTCAAGTAATATCATAGAGTGATTTTTCTGGTTCTCATACCCATTTGGTGGACTCCATCGCATCATGGATTTAAATCTGCCAACTGCCACATTCCACCCCTTAATTTATTAAAAATCTCTCTTCTCTGGCTAAGAATAAGCACTTCTTAGACTTCTTCAGTTTCATCACCAGCACTAGCAAATGGTTTATTTCTCCCAGAAGAGCCATTTTTTACAAATATACAAGGTTTTATCACTTAGGAACAGCTACCGTACCATATCTGAGAGAAGAGGACAGGGCCGAGGTGAGCACACACGAAGAGACGCTAGCTAGCTTCTCTCAGTGCCATTGAGACCGGCTCCCAGATATCAGGCTCTTAGTGTGTACAGTTCAAATTTATGCCACCACAGAACTGCAGATTACTCTGTGACATTAATCTCTGAGATTGTTTATAAAGAATACAAACTAAGATGTTAAATCCCTAGCTGCCAAAGTTTTATTGAACTACAAATAAATACAGTAATATTTATTATCTGTGATGAAGATTAGGTTTATCATTTTCACAGAGCCCTAAAACATTTCAGTGTAGGTCAGCAAGGATTAGCTCACTTTAGCTAAAAATATCTCACAGCATGTATCTTATTGCCACCTATTAAAAAGTGTGTATAATAGCTGAAATTTGCGAGAGACTGCAGACTCAAATAATGTGAGATAAGTGCCTTCAGCAATCAATAATGTATGGGCATCTTCAAAATAATATTGTGTGGCAGATTATAGATCATCTAATATTAAATAATTCAGTTGTTTAGTGCCCTTACCTCATAAGGTTATGAGTCCCATTTAACACATAAGGAAGCACAGACACTAAGAGGTTAACTGGCCTTTTGAGGGGCTCATGGGAAATTATTGGTAGATGGAGAATGATGGATCAAAAATCCATTTCTTCAAGACATTTTCTCTTCTTCTTGGATTTTGTTTTTCTGTGATTAGAGAATTTCCTTACTTTAGCTTGTTAAATACTCTTTTTAAATTTTTTTTTATTTTTGAGATTTTATTTATTGGACAGAAAGAGAGAGAAGGAGAGAGAGCATGAACAAGTGGAGGTGCAGATTCTGCTGCACAGGGAGTCCAATCCGGGGCTCAATCCCAGGACCCTGGGATCATGACCTGAACGGAAGGCAGTCACTTAACCAACTGAGCCACTCAGGCACCCCAGCTCATTGAATACTGTTGATCTACTATGAGAAACTAAAGTGTATCCATAAGCATAAGCATATAGTATAAGCAACATACATACATACCTGAAATAAGAATGTAGTTAATCATTTAGGGACAGTCTACATGAATTGAAATGATATACAAGTACCACATATAGAAAGAGCATCCTTCTTGGCTTTGGAAATCTTAACTGAGATTCAAAATACTGAAGCCATTTTTAAGCTCCAGAATTTTTAAGACCCATCTGCCTGGGAATATTTTATTTTATTTTTTATTTTATTTTATTTTTATTTTACCTCTTCATTTTTTAAAAATTCTTTTTATTTGAATATAGTTAACACACAACATTACATTAGTTTCAGGTGGACAGCATAGCAGTTCATCTTCTCTATACCATTACACTATGCTCACTAGTGTAGCTACCATCTCTCACAGTACAATGCTATTAGCACATCATTGACTATATGACAATCTTCATTTTAAACGTTGTCACTTGGTAATTATAAGGCAATTATTCCATAGGCCACATTTTAAGGAACATAGAAGAACAATAGTACTTAAGAGTTCATGGTTTGGTTTCAGGGCGACCTGGGTTAAAAAATCTTTTGCTATAAATTGTAGTCCTTCAGAACCAGACCATGAATTGGATTTGAGTGCCAGTTCATTTGGGAGGCCATTCCAGAAGGAAGGGAATTAAGGTGACAGAAAGGTGTTAACAGCCAGTCAGTCACTGTGAGCAATTAGTCCTCAGGCCCATTGATGACTGCTGAATGACAACCATATCTCAAAGTTACCCCACCAGAAAGCAAGAAAGCCTAGGTATGTGTCTACTAACTCCAGTTTGTTATCTGTTGGTGCTGCTGGCAGAACTTTTAGTCCCAGTTCCTCTCAGTCTGTCCTACGTGGGCTTAACATGTTCCGACAGCCAGAAATCGCTCTCAGTCGAATGACTTGCAAGAAAGAAGCTGTGCTTCATGTACAAACCTGCAGGTGTGTCTGGGGACAGTGAGCACAGAGGATAGGAGCTGAGCAGCAAAGGCACTGGCTACAATTATCCATTGTACTTCTCAGATACATTCATGCCCTGTATTGAGTTCATTTTGTTGTGTTAGGAATTCTTCAAAGTTGTGGCCACACAAAATTTATTAGGGAAAGAAAAAGACATAACAAGATGATAAGTGGAGCTATCTACAGTCCCTGTTGCTAAAGCAACTAGCCATCATTTCATTAGTGATGGTCATTACTTTCCTCTATTGTGCTTTCCACATTCCTTTCAGCTGCTTTCAGTTGCCAGCAAAACGACCCAGACTCTCATTTCTGAAATTTCTAATCCTCCCATTTTGGGGATTTTTGTCAGACTCACTTGCTGCAGCTACCCATTCATGGTTATCACTGGCACTGAATACCGACAGGCTCCCCCAGTGAATCTCCTGAATGCCAGACATTCACTCCCTGACGTCATTGCACAGTAGCAACAGTATCTATTCATGGTGGTTGCATACTCCAATTAGGATTTCTTCTTCACCTTATGGTCTACTGGCATGAATAACCCCAAATGACTAAGTGGTAGCTAACTTTGTAGTTAGCGAAACCCATACACTGTCCCCTGGTATAAATCTTCTATTCTAGCAATAGAACATATAATCCCACAGATCCTGGTGCAGAGACCGAAAGCATAAATTTCCAAATTGGTCACGGAACACGATTGTAAGAATAAGTCACTTCTTCCTCAATTCTTTTGTTCTTGATCTCATGATTTCTATCTCTAATGGACATAGACCGTATAACGGCTTTTTGTACATGGGTTTTACATATGCGGCCTTCATTGTGTTAAAGTAATTTCCTTCTTCCTAGTTTGCTGAATGTTTTTATCATTAGAGAGTGTTCAGTTTTATCAAATACTTTTATTGCAGCAATTGAAATAATCACGTGATTTTTCCCCCTTCATTCTGTTAATGTGGTGTAGTATACTGATTGATTTTCCCATATTGAACCATCCTTGCATTTCAGAAATAAATCCCACTGAGGCATAGTGTGTAATCCTTTTAATGTGCTATTGAATTCAGTTTGCTAGTATCTTGTTGTGGATTTTTGCATCAGTATTCATCAAGTATGTTGCTATGTAGTTTTTTCTTAGTGTTTTAATTGCGGTATTAGGATAATATCAGCCTTGTAAATTGAATTTGGAAGTGTTTCCTCCTTTTTACTTTTTTGTAAGAATCTGAGAAGGATTGGTATTAATTTAAATTTTTGATAGAGTCCTCCAGTGAAGCCATCTGGTCCCCTCAGCTCTTGTTTGTTGGGACATTTTTGAATATTGGTTCAATATTCTTATTGTTATAGTTCTGTTCATATTTTTTATTTCATAATGATTCAGTCTTGGTATTTTAAGAGTGTGTTGTTTAATTTGCACATGTGCTTGAATTTTCCAGTTTTCCTCTTGCTATTGATTTCTAGTTACATTTCACTGTGATCAGAAAAGATATTTTGTATAATCTCATTTTTCTTGAATTTGTTAAGATATGTTTTATAGTCTAACATATGACCTATTCTAGAGAATGTTCCATATACACATGAGAAGAATATGTATTCTGCTGATGTTGAGTGAAGTGTTCTTCTTATTTCTGTTACATCTAATCCATCTCTGGTGTTAGTCACATCCTCTGTTTCCTTATTGATCTGTCTAGTCATTCTGTCTATTATGGAAAACGGGGTATTGCAGCCTCCCACCATTATTGTTACTTGACTTAATGTCTATGTTTTCTGACATACATATGGCTACCCCTGCTCTATTTTGGTTATCTTTCCCATCCTTTAACTTTCAGCCTATATATGTCCTTACATCTAAAATGTGTCCCTTGCAGATAATATTTAGTTGGGTCTTATTCTTTTAAAATCTATTCAGTTATTCTGTATCTTTTGGTTGGGGAGTTTAACCCATTTACATTTAAAGTGATTATTTAAAGTGATATATTTAAAATGATTAATAGGGAGGGACTTATTATTACCATTTTGTTCATTGCTTTCTGTATGTCTTTTAGTTATTTTATTCCTCTTTTCCTTTCCTGCTGCCTTCATGTTTTATTGACTTTTTTAAGGTTGCATGCCTTGGTTCCTTTCTTGTATTTTCCATAGGTATTTCCTTTGTGGTTACCATGAGGATTACACAAAAAATAATCTATTTTACTTTTTTAAGATAGGCTCCTGCCCAGTGGGGAGGTCAATGTAAGGCTTGAACTCACGATCCCCAGATCAAGACTTGACCTGAGATCAAGAAGTCAGATGTTTAACTGACTGATCCACATAGAAACCCCTATAATTATTTTAAACTGAAAATGATTTAATTGCAATCATATACAAAATGTTACTTCTTTTATCTCCCCCTAAAGTTATTGATGTCACAAATTACATCTTTCATATTTTCTATTCATTAACATAGTTTTATAGTTGTCATTCATAAGCTTTTATCTTTTAAGGTTTATACCAGAATGAAACTGACTTATGTACCACCATTGTAGTATTTTAGAATTCTGTATTTGTCTATATATTTAGTTTTACCAAAGAGCTTTATATTTTTGCATACCTTTGTGTTCTTATTTAGCATCTTTTCATTTTAACCTGAAGAACTTTCTTTAGCATCTTGCAATGCAGGTCCCATGGTATGAACTCCCTCAGCTTCATCTGGAAGGTCTTTACTTCTTCATTTTTGAAGGAGAGTTTGCTGTAGATAGTATTCTTAGTTTGTAGTTTGTTATGTTTTGTTTTCCAAAACATAACTACTTCTACTTCTACTTCATTCTACTTCTTTTCTTGTCTATAATGTTTCTGCAAAGAAATCCATCGATAATCCTGTGGAAGCTTGTACATGATGAGCCGCTTTTTTCTCACTGTTTTCTAGATTCTCTCTTTGTCTTTGACTTTTAAGTTTGTCTATAATATGTCTTCGTGTATGTCTCTTGAGGTTTATCTTAGTTCAAGTTTTTTTTAGCTTCTTGAATTTGGATGTGCATTTCCTTCCTCAGATTAAGAGTCTGTAGCCATTATTTCTTCAAATAAGAAATTACTCTTTTTTCTCTATCCTCTTTTACAGATTTCTGTAATGCATACATTGGTTCATTTGGAAGTCCCCTAAATTTTCTTCACTTCTTTTTTCATTTTGTTCCCCTGACTCCATAATTTCAAATGATCTATCTTCTTTTTGAGATTATTTATTTATTTATTTATTTAATTTGAATTCAAGTTAATAAGTCTGTTAACATACAGTGTATTATTAGTTTCAGGGGTAGAATTTAATGATTCATGTGTTGCATATAACACCCAGTGCTCATTACATTAAGTGCTCTCCTTAGGGACCCTCATCCCATTACCCTATCCCCCACCCCTCTCCAGTAACCCTCAGTTTTTTCTCTATAGTTAAGTCTCTTATGGTTTGCTTCCCTCTCTCTTTGTATCTTATTTCATTTTCCTTCCCTTCCCCTATGTTCATCTGTTTTTTTTCTTAAATTCCACTCAAGAGTGAGTGGTGAGAATGCAAACTGACACAGCCAGTCTAGAAAACAGCATGGAGATTCCTCAAAAAGTTAAAAATAGAACAATAACCCAGCAATTGCACTACTAGGTACTCATGCGAAAGATACAAAAATTATAATTTGAATGGGCATTTGCACCCAACGTTTATAGCAGCAGTGTTCATGATATGGAAGGAGCCCAGATGTCCATCAACAGATGAATGAATAAAGAAGATTATATATATATATCTTAAAGTTGTCTGTAGCACTACAGTCTTTTGGTGCTGCAAGAAATTGCTGAGCTCTCCTCAGTCCTCTGTGAGACCCAGGCTTCCAAACTCTACCAGTTCTTCACTGGTGCTCTGAGTTATATGAGAAAGAAACCAGTCCCTCGGGCAGCCCCACATGGCCAGAACTTCAGACATGCAGTCCACTTTTGTCTCTCCTCCCAAAGGAAAAGCCACAAGCTAGGCATTTTCTCATTATACCATGCTGTGCTGGCTGGATTAGAGCTATTGTGGACAGAATTTAATTGCTTTTCTCATCTGTTTCAATGCAGCTATTCTTGGTTTTGTGATTATTTTTGTTATATTACTTTTTAATTGGTTTCTGTATTTTTCATAAAGGCTTGTTACACTGTTGATGTATCTCTGTGGTAGAACAAAGCTGCCTGTTCCACCATTTTGAATCTCTGGGGAGCTGTTTTTTAAACAGTGAATAATTCTCTTCTTCAATGGCATGAGCTCACTCTAGAACCTTAGGAGTGTCTGCATTGCAACTCAAATTTTGGTGGTTGGAATGTATTCTACAATCCATCCTGGTCTACTATGGAGAATTATAACAATTTTGGATGAGCCAGGTCATATGATCTGAGTACCAGGACCAAGTACTTCAGAACCAGAACATGATGCAGAGGCATCCCTTGTTCTGGTCACCACTCAAAACTGGTAGATTTTCAAGTCACTCAGAAAATGTGTTGAGCAATGTTTCCTACGGTGGTATATGTTCTCCCTAAAATATGGAGAGATTTGACAAGTATTGTGTCTCCTAGTTATCAGAAGTATAAGGTGAAATAATTTGTTTTTTACATTGGAGGGGATACCTCAAAATGCTGTAGGCTATTGGCTACAAAAAATTTTAAAAAGTCCCTGAATCTGTACAGAGTATCTCCCACTCTCAGTTACACTTGTATCATACCAGATCTTATCCAGAATACTTTTTACTTCCTCTTCACTAGATTTAATTTGCATGATGTCATCACTATAAGAGATCATCATGATATCCTGCAGAATGTCAAGATTATCAAGGTCCCTTATGATTCTATTATGACAGAGAGAGGAAAGTTAGCAAAATCCTAAAACAAAACTACATATATATGTTTTGCAGTTTATTTTAGGTGAATAAAAAAAGCTTTTTGATGGGCATTGAAAGAATGCATATGCTATGTTAATAGCTGTATGCCAAAATACAGAGATCTGTTCTAATAAAAATCCCACTTCCAACTCATTGGTTGTGATTGAGCCCACCTGTTTGTTAAGTTTATGCAGTCCATCCTAATCCGCCATGTTCTGTCCTGTTTTTACAAGGGCCAGATTGGTGAATTCAGTGGGGATGTGATGAGGACTACTACCGCTGCATTCCTTAAGTCTTTGAGGGTAACACTAATTTTTGCCATTTTATCCTTCTGAATTCAAAGCAAGTTCGATTCTAATAAAGAGTATTGTTTCTTATGGCTGTCCGTACCCTTATTCACTCAGTCATAGACGTAAGAAGCTTACCTTATACTCATTTTGAGTATTAGTGAATTCCCATGCATTGTGCATCCCCTAAGAATTGTGTACCCGTGGCGAACACTATATACAAACAGGGAGACAAACAACAGAGGTGTATATCTCTTCTTCTCATGTTCATGCTTCATTGTCACACCAAACTTTACTTAACAAAACCCAAGTCCAAAGAATTTCAAGAAGACTATACCAGAGCATTCAACCAAGCATGGATCCCTTTTAAACGTAGGGTTCTGGGAGACTGGAGAGATCACCTGCCCATGAGGTTGTTGCTTACCACAGCCTTACACAGTGGAGTCGTCAAGAGTGGTTTACAGAACCAAGTTTAATGGGAGGTCATGCAAAGCTTTCCCTAAGACATAACCCACTGCATCCCTAAAAACTATTATGTTGCTAAAGAATATATTTTTGCAAATTGGGAAATTCTTTGATGTGACTTTTTAAAAGTAATTGCTCTGATTTAAATTCAAATAACATGAAAGTAATGTATTAGTTAATTTTGTTTGTTTGTGGATATTTTGTTTCTAGGAGCTTTACCAAACTTTTGGGCTGCAGCCAGACAAGAGCTATACTTGGGCTGACTCCCAGTTCTGAAGATCGTGGAACCAAGCCCAAATTTCAAGGTCAAGGACTAGGGACTCTTTGGCTGTTTGGAACTATTAGAATTGGGAAAGAAAGGGCCCCAGTGACCTAAGCATTGAAGAAAGAAATCTTAAAGCCCACTGATCTGTAGCACCTCATTTCCTACCACGCTGAGCTCTCTCAAGGGGACTCCATTAGATTTTAGAATAGAAGAAAATCTATCACATGTAGAAGTTCTTGGTTTCAAGCTTCTGGTTAAATGTAAAGGAGATAATATTTGGTAGTCAAGGGTAAAGGGAAGATTAAATGACCTAGATCTACCAAAGGGAATCAGGCCATAGAACTATGGATCCAAAGAGAATAGCAGGTAATCATAAACTTGTATGTTTTACAAATGACTTTATGTCTAATGCCAGGTTCATAAGGCTATGAGAGCCATGCTATCTTGTATTTCATCAGTGTTTGTAACAGAAGTGGTGTCTGGAGTTATTTAGCCACCTTCTTTAATTTAAACTAAGAATATTAGGAAAATGACCATAGCATTCCCAATATCTCTGGAAGACAAGACAAAACTGTCATTCAACTATATGAAAGGTGAGACTAAGATTAAGGTAGATACAATTACTACACAGAAGGCAGAGATTTGGGCAATGAAAAAGCTAAAAGTAAATTCTGAGTTTCCTACCCTCCAAACCCATGCTCTCCATTCAAATACATATTGGTCTGTACTTTGGGTGATTTTCTCTGTGGTCTTAAATGAATTTTTACAAGGTCTGTGGAGTTTCTACATGCTGTTACATATGTTTTAGTAATGCTGATGTTAAGTTTTGCATGTGTTTTATTTTATTCCCCTAGTAGTCTTAAAAGTAGGACAAGAATTATTTAAAGGGGAAAAGAGATTATTATTTCAGTTTAAGAGTCCCAATAGAATGGAGAAAACTTGGAAAGTGTAAAGAGTTCTATATTCCTATTAAGTGTGACTCAAAAGCCACCCTTGGTTTTACACTATCTCTATCTATAATTTTACTTCTCCCTAGCATTTTTTTCAGACTTGCACAGCAGCTAATCCTCATAAAGAAAAAGACACACATGAAATTTAAACTCCAATACTTTTGCTAAAATTCCTGTAGGAAAACATCTTCCCCCTTTCCATGACTATATTAAATTGACTACATGGAATACATTCAAACTGCTTCTTTCAATATTCACCTTTGGATGGAATCCAGGCATTAACTAAGAAATGTATAGAAAATCAGGTGTTATTGGACATAGATTATCTGGAATATGGTTTTGTGGTCTTTAGAAGTTAACACTTCATGGAGGAAAACCCTAACAACATACATACACATCTAATTCAGCTACTTACCTAGTCCAGTAAATATCAAGGTATATATAATGTGTACATCTATACTTGTAAAGAATTCCAAAGAAGTCCTATGCACAGGGCCAGATTTTAAGTTTTATGCAAAAAGATGTCATATATTAGAAAGCTCCCCACTTTTCTCCCCCAATAGAAGTTTTTCAAAATAAGAATTTTATTTTATTTTCTCTTCAAATAGAAATAAAAAATAATAATCTTACTTTCTTCCCAAATAAGAAATAAAATACAAATTTTCTCTCCAGATCTTTGTTAGTAGGTATTAGAAGGGAGAAACAAAGGCTTATGGGCTTTTTCAGTTTGGTCATCAAACCCTGAAATGTTCAGGTCAGAAAGTAAGACCAGTGGATTTCACACTATTGTACCTGAACTTTCGGGTTTCTCAGAGGCCGCACTGGCGAACAAAGGAAGCCCAGGGTATGGAGCTACCAGCTCACATGACTCCCATTTCAACTGCTAAGTTTTCCTTTTCATCAGTCTTATCTGGGAATTTCTAAAATTAGCTGAGAAAGAAGAATCCTGCTGAGAAAAAGCCTGAAAATTACTGATATAATAAATTCTTTTTATTTTTTTAGGTAAAGAAATTGAGACCAAGAGAGGGAATGATGACTTTTACCTTATCATCGTGCTTCTTGGCACAGTACTATAGATAACTCCCTGAGCCTCAATGACCCACCAGCGATAGTCTTCATACCACACAGACTTGTGATGTATGAAAAGTTATTGTCCAATTCCATGCACTGCTTCTTCCTTCCTAATGTTCCATTTGCTTACTTCCCCTTTTGGATTTAAATCAGAGACTCTTAGTCACCTACACAGTATCACGTGTCCCCTCTTCTTTAATAACAGAACCCCAATTTTATTCCAGAGCCTACCGTGCCCAGCTCAAGCACTGCACTTCACAGCTTTCCTTGCAGTAACTATGACACTGAGTTCTGGCCAGTGAGGTAAAAGCAGAATTATTGTGTAGGACAGCTGAGAAGTCTCTTTAAGGGGACCTGGGCCTTCCTTCCCTCTTTCTTCCTTTGGGAGGGTGTAAACTTGATCGCTGAAGCCTACAAGGGCAGAGCAAACACAAAAGGTACTTTGGTTTCGAATAATTTCTTATAATTTCTCCACTCCAGCCCTCTTTTATTTAGAAGAGTAAATCTTTGTGTGCTTAAGCCACTTAGTGATCTTTACGCATGCTTTATACCTCATCTATGCTTGTGCTTTCCAGAATACAACTGGTCCTCCTCCTTATACCCATTATAAGTAAAAATTAATTACTCCTCTATTTCATCACCTCAAGCCTTTTAAGATTACTTAATAATATTTTCAGTAACAACTGACAATTAGGATTTCCCTTTCCATACAGCAGTTGTCAAGGACAGTCAGCATTTTTTTACCATGTATCTTATTATATTCCTCTTCAGTGAAAATGGGCATGTCTTATATAGTAACAATATTAATTGAAATATGTAATTAGCAAGAATGCAATGCCTCCCAAATATGCGAAGGCGAATTTGAAAATAGAAATGAAATTAAGTAAATGGAATTGTTTAGAGGAATAATTTGAATTAGAAAAAAATTTCTTGCATATAGTTGACACGCATTAGTTTCAGATGTAGGACATAGAGACCCAGCTTCTCTGTACATTATGCTATGCTCATCACAAACACACCTACCATCTGTCACCATACAATGCTATTATAATGCCATTGACTAGATTCTCTATTCTGTACCTTTTATTCCCTTCATTTATTCATTCCATGACTGGAAGCCTGTGTCTCCCAGTCCCCCTCACCCATTTTGCTTATCCTCCATCCCCTTCCCTCTGGCAATGATCAGTTTGTTCTCTTTATCTATAGGTCTGATTCTGCTTTTTATTTGTTTATTCATTTTCTTAAGATTCCACATAAGAGTGAAATCATGGTATTTGTGTTTCTCAGTCTGACTGACTTCACTTGTATAGTACCCTCCATGTCCATCCATATTGTCACAGATAGCAAGAGCCTATTCTTTTTTATGGATGCATAATATTCCTGTGGGGTGTGTGTGTGTGTGTGTGTGTGTGTGTGTGTGTCTTCCTTATCTCTTCACCTACTGGACGGACACTTAGGTTGTTTCCATCTTGGCTAGTGTAAATAATATTGCAATAAACATGGGGTGCATATATCTTTTTGAATTAGTATTTTTGTTGTCTTCGAGTAAATATCCAGTAGTAGAAGTATTGAATCAGATGATAGTTCTATTTTTAATTTTTTTGAGGAATCACCATACTATTTTCTATAATGATTGTACTGATTTGCATTCCCACCAACCGTGCATGGAGGTTCCTTTTTCTCCACATCCTTGCCAACACTCCTGTTATTTCTTGTCTTTTCAATTCTAACCACATTCAGGATTTTGACTTATAATCAGCCCATGTAGTAGTTCAGAATCTTGAACAAAATGTAAGTTAACTGGAACGACATTTTTTCAGTAAGGGGATGTTTATTCTCCCCTTGGATTTTACCTTGCAAACACTCATTTGCTGAAAGTTCTTGGATTTAAAGTACAGACTACAAGAAAACCCAAGTGCTTTACTTTGCAATTATTAGAAACTTTGAAATTCTACCAAGTATTCAGGGTGGTTACTAAAAGTGATTTTTTTTTTTTTTTAGTGCTTTCAGCCACTATCTAAATTTTGAGAATAACTTGTACTTATGCTTTAAAAGCTTGAAATAAATATGCAGAAACCCTTAAAAACATAGGATCTCTCAGTAAGTATATCTGTTAATAAATATAATGTGTGCCAAAGACACTTCTGACTTTAGAATCATTGAGACATAGGATGTTAAATCTAGATATACTTAGAAGAGTGTGTAGTGCAATTTCATTTCTCTTCTGTGTTAGCGGGTAGAAAAAAACGAGAACCTCAGTTTTCTGCTGACTTCATTATTCTTTCCCTCAGTATAGAGCATCTGCTTTTAAGTGTAAGAAGGATATGTTGGGTCCGTGCCAATAGAAAATAAAGGGAAAGGAAAAAATAGATTGGACTCTAGATCCCACACTGACTTCAGACTTTTATGAAACTTCTGATGTCAGTGACCTCTACTGCTTCACAGCATTCTGAGGTCTTAGTCATTCAGTATAAGAAGGAAGGGAGGGAATATTCTCAACTATTTGCCATTAGTCCTCTCTGAGCCTTATTTCTCAGGGAGCTTATCATTTTCTGAAATAATATAGGTGACCTTTGTAAGGTAGAAGAATGACTCCCAGGTGCCATTTTGAAGATAATGTTTTCTGGCCATTGGCTAGTGACATTGGCTAGTGTCTAAGTAGTCCAGGCCGGGTAAGTTTTTCCACAACTGTGCTTACGGAACACACAATGTAAGATCTATAAGTGGAGGCAGAGGTAGAAGTAGTTATTGTAATATTTAGTATTTTTCCCTTTTATACTCTAAGTCTCTTCAGAACAGAGAACTGACAAAATTGCTTTTTATATACAAGGAAATATTAACCAGCACAGGGCCTGGAACCTACTTATAGTGTGTTTCCATCATGAAAATTGTGATGTTAATCCCTTGATAGATTTTGACATTCATTTCATCTGTTTTGTACTAGAGCTGTGTTCTTGGTGTACGCTGTGTATTCAGTTCACCTCAGGAAACCAAGAAACATTATCCATTCACCTAAAAACCAAGTTATTCCTACTGTGTCACAGCTATGGAACATAGAGTCTCAGCCCTTCAAATTTCTTACACGCTAGTAAAAAAAAATGAATAGCATTTTCCATATGCACAAAATTCTGGAGGTTCTAAGGATAACTTTTATAGTCACTAAGCTGTCTCATGGGAAAAAACAAGGGGGCCAACTTTCTTGGAGCAGAAGGCTGAGGTTGGAGCCATAATGAGAAATAAAATGGAGTTGACAGGCCCCCGAGGAAGGGCCTTATCTATCTATCTACATGGGAGTTTGACTCTATTCTGCTTAGCAGTGGGGAGCCATGAAAGATTTTTAAACATGGAAGTGACAACATGAATCTTGTATTTCCAGAACATCTTGGTGTACAGGGTAGATAAGCTGCAGAAAGTCACTCTAGTCAGAGAGACCAGTTGTTAATTTCTGTCATCAGGACCTGCACTGAATTTGAAGTTGAAAAACAACACAAATTTATTAATTCAATAAATGTTTATTCAGCACCCTATTTGGGCCAGACCTTATATTAAGAATTGAGAATACATCTATATTTCTGCCTTGCAGAACATACATACCAGTAGAAAGTATTGGGGGGGGGGGTGCCTGTGTGTGTGTGTGTGTGGTTGTGGATGTGCGTGTATGTGAAAGAGAAAAGGAGAAACAGAAAGAGAGGGCAATATTTAATATAAGAAATGGAGGATGAAATAAGGAAAGCAAATTTAGTATAAAAGATGTAAACCTTACATATAATATGCTTAAACTCACTAGAAGTCAGAGAAACAGGTATTAGAACTATAATAAGACAGCATTAGAGAGACAAATTTTTAATAGTTTAACAAATAGCAAATGCTAGTAAGGATAAACAATAGGAACTCTAATGCATTTCCCATCTGAGTATGTTTCAGTAGAACCACTTTCAAGAACAATTTGACAGTATTTTGTCAAGTTGAAAGTATACATTCTTTAAACAAAATAGAAATCACCTACATATCTGTTGATAGGAGAATGGAAAAATAAATGAAATACTAATCAGAAATGAAAATGAGTGGACTGAAGCTATATTTATCAGTGTGCATGAAACTTCAAATGTTGAGTGGAGAAAGCAAATTATGGAAAAAGATGTGCAAAAAACCTTTTATATGAAGTTTATAAACATTCAAGTCAATAGTATACACTAATTTCCTCAAAGAAATACTTGAGGATAAAAAGCATGTGATTTAGGGCAGAGATTACTTTCAGGGGTTTGGGGAGATGAGCTCGGATGTAATATAGAGAAGCTTCAAATTTATGCATCATTTTAATTTCTTATGTGGGATAATAGGTCAGGAGAATCCATTGTATTTTTAAAATTTTTTTTTATTGTATTCGTTATTTTTCTTTATATTTTAAACAATTCCTAATAAATACTAAACACCTTCCTTGTGACATGACATATGACATATCACAGGTGTCTTACAATAGCCTACTGGTGGTTTTCAGGTCATTTCTGGCCTGCAATGACAAATCTCCCTATTACTTAAGAAAAATTACTTTTCCTGGAAACTCTGAAATTTCTAGGGACTTCCTAGAGCTACCAAGTACTGCCACTCTGGAAGATGATGCTTTTTTATGTAAGAATAGATTTGGGAAGTGTCTTATAAATGATCTGTCTCTTGACCACATCCACATAATCAAGCAAACCTAGGCAAGACATTGACTTTGATGATGCAACTTAACATAGGTTCCATTTTCCTATTTCCTGACAAAATAATGATGATGGATGGATCTGAGGCTTCCCTAGAATGGTTCAGAGTCTCTGGAGATGGGGCTTTCACTGTAAGGAATGTTCTCCCCTGCCCCACTCCAAGATCAATACAAAATCCAGCCTTGGATTTCACATTAGGTGGCTCCTGGCTGCCTGTTTCAGGCTGTCAGTCTCCCCTTTATGTACAATATGACCGAGTTGTCTTCTGGGTGGTGTCTCCCTCCAAAGACAGAGTCAGTTTCTCATTAGTTTACTAACTGCACTAACTGTATTCTCAGCCAACATTCCCAGCACTGGGTGAGTCACACTGAAGATCCTGTTGAAGCCAGTTTGAGCAGCTTTCTCATGTTCACAGCACAGAAAAATCAAAAGCGTAACGCTTAGGAGTCTGACCTGCACTTTAGATGCACCCATTTGGACCTGCGGGTACTTGGTCAGCTAAGGGCTTATTGAACTACTCTCTTCTTTTAATTATAAACTATTGAAATCCACCCAAGAATTCTGACTGAAATCAGGAGACTGGAGTTATAATAAAATCAGACTTTCTGTGTTTTTCTGTGAGGGAGGCAAGGCAGGGATGTTAGAGCCACTCAATAAGCACTAAATAAATCATGTTCCCTTGCTCTGGTGCAGAGGGACCTAATACTTCCTCTGCTAGGTCCAGCTGATCGACCTCTATAAAAACCTTAGCAGGCACTTGCGTCCCAGCAGGAGCTGGACTGGGCTGAAATCATGGAGTGCCTGAGGACAGCACCCCTCCCCGTTCCCATGGCAACTGTCAATCTCACAGGAACAGAAGAGATGTCTTCGGTTTGAGATTTCTTTTGGAATGCTCTCTGGGATGGAAATGCCTTATTGAATTTCAAAGATTCAAGTACTCAGACTCCAGGGAGAAGATCTGCTCTTCTGTTGTACTGGGGTAGGGAAGTGCGCCATTTTCTTTCTATTGGAAAACAGACCTTGGCCAACTGATGCGAACTATAGGTTGGCGTATTTGCTCCAAATAATACAGAATTCTTCACAGAAGTAGTGCTGCTTAATAGCAGAGTGGCATAAATCAGAAATTCAAACATTTTCTGCCATTGTAATAATTCAGGTGGAGGACAGATGTCTAGTAATCAAAGATGATATAGGCAAACAAACCGTTGAACTGAATGAGGTCCCTGAAAACACTGAGACTATGTCAGATACAAAGCTTGAGCTGAAGCTCTTAGGATTCATGACTTCTGGTAGTATCCATTAACGCATACAAACCTTTAGAAGAAAAAACTTAATATATAGAAAATTTGGGAACTGAAATAACATAAGGTAGATAGAAATGCAGGGAATATAGAACAGAGGTTGTGGGGAATCTGGTTTTGTCTTTGCTACCAGGTGGTGGAATAACCATGGACTAGTCATCTGAGCATTCTTTTTTTTTCCTAAGATTTTTTATTTCTTTATTTGTCAGAGAGAGAGACAGAGCACAAGCAGGCAGAGTGGCAGGCAGAGGCAGAGAGAGAAAAGCAGGCTCCCTACTGAGGAAGGAGCCTGATATGGGACTTGATCCCAGGACCCTGGGATCATGACCTGAGCCGAAGGCAATGGCTTAACCAACTGAGCCACCCAGGCATCCCCCATCTGAGCATTCTTAAGTCAAGGTTTCCTCATGTGTGTAAAATGAGGAGATTAAACTAGATGTTTTTTGTATTCCTGTCAGCATTTTTTCTGGAGAAGGATGAGGTATAGATGCGCAAGTGAATAACTGTCAGTGTAATAATTTTAGCCCATATAACACAGAACAGATCAGGACATGGAATCCTGAAAATAAATCACCCTCTTGTTGATTTCTGATATTCTCTCCTCATGTTGTCATATCCATTATAACAGCACAAAAGTAGAGAATTGCTGATACCAGTTAAGTAGGGCTAGGATATCTGGTGTTATGTGTAGATGAGTGAACGCTCCTTCAGAAGGGAGATAAAAGTCCTCTTTCATGCCTTTCTCCGAAGAGCAGAGGACTGGTCCTGAGTTCCCAGTCCATAGTTCTAGCAAAGGCATGCTCATTGAGTTTAATAAACTCTCTAGAAAGGAGCTGTATTAAAAGAATAAAATGTGTCTGCCAATGCTACAATTTTCAATGTCACAAAATCCCAGAACTCTTGAAGGTTCAGAAGGGGTCACATTCTAGTCACATGGAATACATATGAAATTGGCATTGTTCCATATCACACAAACCTATGATATGAGACTCAAAGATGAAATGTAAATGAAGCATATTTGACGAATGAGAGTTTTATATTTCTAGTACCTTCAATACATTTTGTCTTTATTGAACTTACTACCACATGTGATATCTGGATTGGGAAATTGAGCCAATTCAGTACTGTCGTTTGTATTTTATAATTAGGAATGGCGTGTAATATATGGAAATTTGTGCTCTTTTTTTTAAGACCCTATAATTTGAGCCAAACAAAACCCCCAATTAGTACAGATTTGAGTTAACTCAGCAGCTTGTGAGTTAAGGAGGAAAAACTCAATGTCAAATGCCATTCCTTAATTTAACAAACATGAAATGTTTCTGCCCTGCAAGTGGTGATCTCTGGGATTTCCTGGTACTTACATTTCACCTCAACAAATCCCCACACACCACACAAAAATCAGCATCACCTTTAATATTTCCAATATGATAAGCCTTCTCTCTGCCGAATCTAATTAGCTTTAGAAATCTGAATTTCTTCTCACATAAAAATCTTTGAAGCAATAAGGAAAGACTTGTAAATGACTGAGCAACAAACATATACGGTTTGTCATTTGCAATAAGTTTATTAGAGAAAATATTGTAGGAAAATTCCTTAAAACAATTTAACTCTTAAAAAACAAGTTTGCAACCATACTTCTTTTTAAGTTTAGGAAAGAGTATATTGTTAAAAATCCGTCTCCTTTATTTAGCTATGTAGCCTCATTCTGTATGTTCATCTTTCTGATGCCCTTTGTTCTTTCACTCTCTTCTATTTTTTAAACTTGCATTTTCTTTTCCTACTGAGAATCTCACTCTCTTCGTTGTTAGGAAATAGCAGAAATTTCATTCACTGAAGACTGATCGCCAGCAAGGAGGATACAAAAAGAATGTTCCTCAAATTTCTGGAGAGATTAAACAATGGATTAGTCTTCAATGATTGGAAATTCCTTCTACAAGTCATCAGAAAACAAGAGAGCAAACAAACACTAAAATTTATTGCTGAGTGAGCCAGTCTAAGTTCCACAAACTTAGAAAGTTTTTGTTCCTGTGTGTTTTAAGAAGCCCAGCCTCTCCAGTATGCTTACCTACCCTACAAGTATCCCTTCAGGCCTAGTGCCCTATGCTCTCTCTTAAGCCAAATAAAAACCTAAAATTACATATGGGATTCATCCCAGAGTGTAAATGATAACAACACAAAGCATTCACTACCTAGAAGTCAATCTGTATTTAATGGGGAAGAAAAAGCTCTGTGTTAAAGGAAGATGTTTTTCTGAAAAGATCGAGTATAGCCATGGATGGGGTAATACGACAAGGAATTGAGCCTTCTCATTCCTTTCTCTGCCAGTCATAAAAGCCACCAGTGCATGGGGCCAACCCAGACATGGACTTCTTTTTACCACAGAGATGTAGTGAAGGTTCAGAGAAGGTCCAATGTCTGACCATTGATTTCTCCTAAAGCATAGATTTCATCTGGTAGGAGGGAGTGAAAAGTTGAGAAAGGTAGAACATTTGAGCAGGCAGGGAGATGTCCTCTTGGTATGGTAGGGTTCAAAGACTGTTTCAGTCAATACAATAAAAACAATCTAGTTTAAGTTGCAAACTACCATTTTATAGTGTCTTCTGACTTCTAGTAATGTGATTCTGTCATGGTCTGTAAAACGCTACCCTAAAGTAATTTCGGGAGAAGGAGAATGGCCTCTCCATCATCTCCATCACTTAGGGTTGGAAGCCCCTGGAGTGATCAGTCTGGAATGTGGAGACTCATATTAACAATTTCGTAGGGTTAGCCACTGTTACTTTCTGTCTCCTTTGTCTTAGCTCTCCATTCATAATCTCCTAATGGCTCCATTAATTGAGAATTAATGATTCTGTTATAATTACTATAAAATACATGGTCAAGTGACAAAGGATGGACACTTATTGGGTTTTCTAAAAAGACTGTACAGGAAAATCTGTTCATTCTTTGGTAATTCTTGTTGGATACTACTTTCCATACTTCAGCCCACTGTCATGTCCCAAGCAAATGGAAAGATCAGATATTTTAGGCCTGTCCTGGTCTTAGCTGATTTATTGTGCTCTGTGGTCATGGGTTTGTAACCGATCAGAGCTTTAGAGAGAGAGCTATCCCATAAACCCTGATCTCAGAAGCAGATAACCAAAATACTGCCCTTAGTGGCTTTATATCAAGAGAAGAACCATGCTAAAAAGAGGTCAGGCCAGGGGCGGCTGGTCACTGGGAAGAATAGTTTGAACAAATGAATGCTTATCAGTTGATTCTTGATGGGAAGAGGCCAAGGATGTGTGCTTCTATCTCTAAGGGACTAGGCCAGTTAAAGACCAGGTTGCTCTGAAGTGGTTGATCTCAGGGAGCAGGGAAACTTTACAGCAGTCCAAGGGAAAACGATCTAAGTAGCACACTGGGGCTTCCCAACTGGACTGCATTTTCTGTCTATTTGAACAAATTTCTAGAATCCTGCCAGCACGGCTTCCTAATTTAACCTTTTGTGATTTATGGTCTTAAAGCCACAAGACCAAACTACAATCCTTATAATATTTTGGCACAAGGGGTCAGGCTCAGGAGAATTTTTATCCTTTAGTCTATCATTTTCTGGCTTTTGCTGGCTTAACATCATCCATAAACTATCTAGAACACATTCTTGGTCATTGATAATTTACTGTAAAGGTCTGGGGCTAAACCAACACAAACCGCTCTTTTGGGGATCATCTCACGCATTGGAGCCTGAAAAATTAAGAATCTCTTTAAATCCTGGTTAGTAAACGAAGTGTCCAAAAGTGGTCGCTCTCGGGATCTTTCATGGTCTTATGATCTGCAGCCTGATGCAAAATCCAAATCGTCACTGCATATATAATGGGCAAGTATGAATCTACACTTAAATCTTACCCAAACTTTTCAAAGAATTATCAGATGTTCACTAACCTAGCCTTCAAGAGGTAGCCTAGTCCGTCAAACCCTGCTTTGTTTTTTTCCCATTAGTTGTGTGTAACACCCAGTACTCATCACAACACATGCCCTCCTTAATACCCATCACCTGGTTACCCCATCCTCCACCCCCTCCCTTCTGTAAACCCTACTTTATAATCTCGTCCTCACTGTTTATTCTCCTCTGAACTCCTGTCGCATCACTGGTCTACAAATATACGTCGGTTAGAAACAGGAATCATTCTAAATATTTTAAGTAGAAAAAGGTTTAGAAGCAGAGATTTGGTGCTCACAGAATTGTTCCACGGGTGCTCAGGATGGGATTTAGCCTGAGCATCCAGGAGCACGTCCAACAAGACCTCCTGACGGGCCCAGCAGAGGAAAATCTGCTGCCCCATTCACAGCACAGGACACCAGGGGAATTACAAGGCTCATTGCTTATTTGTAGAGCTGGAACTCATATTTTTGGCAGACACTGCTACCAACTCCTCAACTATCTTTACATACCCACAAAATTAGGGACTGGACACAGCAGAGTGTCTGCAGAAAAAACCCATCTCCACAGCCCAGCTTCTACCAAAGAAAAAGGTATGACAGTGATTGGAAGACTACTATCTAATTTCTGCCTTCCAAATCTCCTGTAATGCCTCTCATTGGAAGAACCGAACTTGTGCCCAGCACTCCAGTTTGAAAAGAGTCTAGGAAATGTAGTTTTTAACCACCTACACTCTGTAGCACAGAAAAGCACACTAGGAGTAATGTAGGACAGATGACGTGTCAGTTCACCACAGCGACCACAAACATGTTACTAGCAATTAACTTTGATTCCTGCTCTCAGATCGTTTAAGAAAACATTATGAGAATAAGACCATATCTTAAACTTATAAATGCCTGAAATACCTAGAAAAATTAATGTTCAATAAATATTTGTGGGTTTATTGCTTTACCAAATAATTTTTTCCCTTAAAAACATGTCTTGGAATGTGTTTGTTATGATAGTCCATGACTCTCTTTTCTTAAAGGTGGAGTAATTAAGCATAGTTTATTTAATTTACCCTTTTGGAGCCCAAGCATCTTGCAATAACTTGAGGTCATCATTCTGAACATTTATGATCACTATGCAGAAAGGATGAGAGAGAAAACAGGAGAAGGCAGACAATCTCCAGTCTGAAGTGCACGGACTCCAAGCCATGGCTATTTCAGGAAAGGAACATTGATCTGAATTGTCTTGCCATATTTCATCTTTCTACTAAAAGCCAAATGCAGATAAAGTCTGGGTATTTCATTTGAGTGAGTATAATTCTGGCAAATCTAACTTAAGTTTAACAGCCTATTATTAACATATTAAATTTCTATTCTGCGTTCATTATCTATTTAGCAAAAATTTCCCCCAAATCTTTTCTTGCAGAGGCAAGTAAGTTGCCTGCAGTGGCCATTGGAAGAAGTTTGTGAACCAAAAAGTCCTAGTGCTATAGAGAAATCATAGTGTTAAATTTTTTTAATTGAGGAGGATTCCCAATATCCTAATTGATATTATCCTAACATGAATCCTAGGGAGATGTTGTAAGTTTCTTCAGTTCACATACCCGGTGAGTGGAAAAACAAAAACAAAAACAGAGTAATCCATGTCTTCGGATTAGACCAATGCTCTTTTCACCACACAGTAGATTATGTACTTGTTTCTAATAGTATTGGGTTTTCACCCCTGGAAAAAGAAAATGTTTAGCTCTATATTCTTATATGGGCCATTGGAAGATTGAATAATCTCGAAATCCATCATCATATATATGAAGAGGTTGAACTTTTTTTCTTGAGATATTCCGTATAACACACACACACACACACACACACACACAAACACACACACACCCCTATCCGGTTGAAGTGGTGGTTTCAATATAGACATTAGTCTATATTGACTTAGAGCTGACAGAGAACTCTTGAACTCCCTTCAGCAGTGAAATTCTGTGAATTCTAATCTGTTCATGTAATGACACTCTCAACCAACTGGTACTTGTATCTGCATAATGAATTTCTAACATTCATTTTGACTTAAAAATTGGGATCATTTTGGTGAATTCAGTACAGTGTATGGTGACATGGGCCCTCTAGAAAGGTTATCAGCACTGTCCACTCTGATGAGGGGATTGGGAAAATGAGTGTCTTAAATATCAAACATTGGTAGTAAAGACCATGCTGGCATAACAAATCATTTTCGGGAACTGAAATATCATAGACTCAGCTCTTCTGGGAAGAAAGAGCACACAGGAGACTTGGGGAGGGGCATGAGTAAAGGAGTCAACTGAGTTAGTAGGAAACTTCCCAGGAACAGTAAAATGAGATCTTCTGTTATCATCTTTCTAGTTGTTGGTGGGGTTTTTAATCTTATTTTCATTGAATTCAGTAATTGTTCATATCTGCAAAGATAGAGTCCATACTGATCAATGAAACGAACAATAATGAGATGATCCAATGACCTACACAATGGCAATTCCTTCCAAATGCCTTCTCTGCTCTCTCTCAGCATAATGTCTGAAATAATGAATGTTAGCAGCATAATAAGGGGCTTCCTTTTCCCTCAGAGCAAATCTGATAGCAAATATGTATTGTAAACCACTGTGTTTACTAAAGAGTATATAAGTAAAAGTCACTAAGAAAATGCCAATTGTTCTGCCTTTATCAATTTAAGCTAGTTTCCAGGATTCAAAAGACTAGTCTATAATGAAAGAATACTACCAATCTCTTTTTAAAGAATGTATTAAGTGCAAGGTCTCTGCTGGTCAATGTTAACTTCTACAGTTAAACACAACCCCTTCAGCAGAGAAACTAATGGTGGCTAGTTAGAAAAGTGATACTCATGGGAAGTACATTAGGGAAAGAGGAAAAGTGGCCAAAACCCATTAACCAGGAAGGTTCTTGGGAAGGAGACCTTACCTAAATCAATAAATAGTGTGGAGGTGGGGAGTATTATGGATTTTTACAGAGGAAAGGCTATTTTAAAAACATATTAAACACTAAACATGGGATGATATTTTCAAAAGCTTCCTGGGGAGGAGAAACAACTATTCTGGAAACAGAGAAACTAGATCATTGGCTAACATCAACTGAGCATTTAAGATGATTATGATTATGTTAAGAACTTCACACATTATTTCAGCCAATCCTTACACCAAATCTGTAAGATCAGTACTACTGATATTAAAATGCACCACTTATTTACTTGTTAGCACATTATTTATAACGTGTTGGGTGTTACTCTAATTACTTTATATAAATTCACTCTTAGAGCCCTTAGACTAGCCCTGTGAAGTAGCTAGTCATTTATCCCTGTTTCATGGAGGGAAAGATTAACCACAGACACATTCAACAACTTGTTCAAAGTATCATGCCACCACGTAGAAGAGCCAGGATTTGAGCTCTAATATACCTGTGGGGGTTGGGTTTTTTGTCCCTTTTCCAAAACATTGATATCTATCACATCTCCATGCATTCATCTATTTCACCGATATCATCTATTTAACAGAGGGCCATTTGGACAAGCACTGCTCTAAGAGCTGGGAAAACCTCAGTGGCCAAAACTGGCCCTGCACGTAGGGAGCTGCCACCCCAGCTACATCTCATTAGGCCTCATGTGAGCTAAGAATGCAGTCGAGTAGTTAGTCCTGCGGAAACACAAGGAAAGAGTGGTCAGGTGAAGAGAGGGTTCCTTACGTCCTAAGGTAGAAGCCTCTGTTTTAGGAGGAAAATTCTGGGGTGGAGTGGGGGGACACAGCCTGAGCAAAGGCTCAAGGTAGGATCTTGTTTGGCAGGTTTGAGTGAAAAGAAGGAGGAAAAACTGTAGGTCAAAGTAGTCACAGAGGCCCAGATCATCTGGTCATCTGGTCAAGAATGTCAATTTCACTCAGTAAAATGGGAAGCCATTCCAGGGTTTTGAGAAAAAAAAAAAAAAAAAAAAAAGACATGATCTGACTCATTTCTTAAAACAATCAGTCTGAAAATAGACCATAGGGGACGAGGACAGAAGGAACAAGTTCTTGACAAACTGATACAGGAAAGGCTGTGGTGAGCTAGGGATGAAAAGAAAGGTCAGGAACTCAGCTTCAGACATCCTGACTCCGGGATGCTTACTAGACTTCTGAGTGGAAGTGACAAGTGGGCAGTTGATAGGATCTGGGGCGAGAGATCTCAGCTAAAGATACAGCATTTGGAGCTCTCAGCACACGCATGGCATGGAAGACTGAATGGCTGCATGACACTGATGAGCTACTGGAGGGAAGGCCTAAGGACTAGCTCTGGCCACTCCAGCACTGGGAGGGAGAACCAGCAAAGGAAACTGAGAAGAAAGTAAATGGGAGTTTGGTGTCCTGCAGGCCACTAAAGAACATATATCCAAGAGGATTTTTTTCCTTTTTTCCTTTTTAACTAACCCCAGGCCTTACTCGCAGTCCAGTTGTTCCTAACTTCTATCCAACAGCTATCATGGCCATGGTGGCTGAGCTCACGCCTGGACCTGCAGCCAGCTGGCAGGTCAGCATGGGGCCGGCTGCTGTAGGACGACCCAGGCTCCGCTGATTCTGCTCCGGTCCACGAGGCCTCTTATGATCCACGGGACTAGCACAGCGTCGTTCCCATAGCAACAGGCAGGGGGTCCCCGAGAGAGTGAGCAAGTCAGGAAGCAAGTCACAAGGTGAACCTGTATTCAATGGGTAGAAAGCAGAGTCTGTCTCTTGATGAGATGCAAATCACATGGCAAAGGGCATGGATATAGAGAAGTGAACATTTGGGGGTATTTCATAATCCCCACTGCTTACCACTCTGACGCCCCAGGCTCTGTCAGGAAGCTGCCCCGACCATCCTGTCGAGACTGCCTTCCCCATCTTCTGTGCCTTTCTAGATCCAAGTCTTTCTCTTAAATCCAGCTCAGCTCCCTCATCTACTTTTCAAACCATTCTCACCCATACTCATCTCTCCTTCTCTGAGTCCTTATGGCCCTTGCAACAGGAACCCCAGATAATACATTAAAGTGCCTGAGTGGGGCACCTGCATGGCTCATTAGGTCCAGCGGCTGCCTTTGGCTCAGGTCATGACCCCAAATTCCTGGGATCGAGTCCCACATCCGGCTCCCTGCTCAGCAGGGAGTCTGCTTCTCCCTCTCCCTCTGCCTGCTGCTCTCCCTGCTTGTTCTCTCTCTCTCTGTCAAATAAGTAAATAAAATCTTTAAATAAATAAAAGAAGTGCCTAAGTGGAGGGCTGACACACAGCAAGCATCCAGTGAATTGTAGTGATTGCCAATATTCTTCTTTAACCCATTACAAATAATCTGAAAATGTCCTCTAATTATTCTTCTGCTTTCATCTTATCAGTCTCCCTAACTAGGCCATCACCCCCTCTAATAGAAGGGAGATGTCTTATATATCTCTGTGTCCTCACAGTGGCTAGACAGTGCAGGACACATAGCGAGTGCTCAATAAAATCTTGTTAATTGTTGAAGATTGATTTAAAGTCTGGGGAGATTCTTAATGTGGAGATTATCACATAGTTAAAATGTCATGAAGCAACACTAATTCTGAAAGTGCTAAGAAAGGCATGCATTGTGGAGAGAATTATTAGCAAAAGGATTATTCTCTCCAAGGGAATTATCTATTTTCTCACTCATTCAACATCAATTTTACTGTCTAACTACTCAGAATTAAAGGTGCGAACTTAAGCTTTCTGGAAGCCCAATAAAAGCAGGTATTAACCATATTTAAGCCCATGTCTTATATTTCCAGCAAACACATTGTCACATCCATTCAGTACTCTCTATGGAACTTCAGAACAGATTTTGCCCTTGCTGGTAAGCCTGAAAGAGGAAAAAACTGCAGGCGCTCTCAAAATCGAGTGAGGGCTGGTGAAAGAAGAAAAAAAAATAAACATGCAACAGAAGGAAAATGTTAGCAAATAAGCTAAAAATTGCAATAACCTTAGTGCCTGACTGATTTTTGTGTTCTGTGGTTTGAACAACATAGACTACATGATATCAGTACAAGGTGTCATAATTTAAGAGAAAAAAATTAGTGGAGTAGTGCTTTGGGGGTGAGTGGAAGGACAGTAGAGGTCAAATGAAGTATTTCCACAGACCCAGATTTTCTTGCTTCTTTACGATATTAAACTCTCCATAAATAACACGTCTGTCATGGATTTCAACATACTTTTTTTTTTTAAATCAAATCAAATCAGTGTCAGAGAGTCTCAACTGAATAAAGTCACAGTGAAATTTCTGCTTTCTAACAATTTAGTAACTTCCTCAAACTTCACATTAAGCTCAGTCTCAAAGTTGCGAATAGACGGGTTATTTAGTTTGGGTTTTGTGCAGTAGAGTCTAGAATAAAATTAGAATGCAAAGTATAGAAATTGAAGGAAGCACAAGATGTTTCAAGGCATATTTATTGTTTTGTTTTTTGGTATTTCTATAGGTTTTCCATTATATATTTTTTAAAGGTCTGGACATCTGGTCACTCTGTAGACACACAGTTACTTTTACTGTTATTGAACATGAGAGCTTCGTTGTTGAGTTTGTGGAAGTGTTTAAACTGCATAGGACTACATCTGGAGATTTAGACCCTGCAAAGACAAGAATGGGTTCGAGTAGCTTCCAATGAAATATGTATTTTGTGGCCAGTTGATCAGTCCTCTCCATCCCCGTCCACTTTACTCATTTTTCCTGCCATAGTTTGAATTCAGGAACTATATCCTGATGCCAAGATAGGTCATACTTGAACATTCTGGGCTGCTCTTCCCATCTCCACCCTCTTCTGCTTCCAATTCCTCCTCCTTGCTGCCAAATTAATCTCCATTAAGTTAACAGATGCATCATATTAGTTCCTTGTTTAAAACCCTTTACTGGTTCAGTTAGACCTTTAAGAATAAAGTCCAAGAGTGGCACCTGGGTGGCTCAGTGGGTTAAGCCTCTGCCTTCGGCTCAGGTCATGATCCCAGGGTCCTGGGATTGAGCCCCGCATTGGGCTTTCTGCTCGGCAGGGAGCCTGCTTCCTCCTCTCTGTCTGCCTGCCTCTCTGCCTACTTGTGATCTCTGCCTGTCAAATAATAAAATCTTTAAGAAAAAAGAAAAAGAAAGTCCAAGAACCTTAGCTCTGTACTCAAGACCTCTCTCAGAAACACCTCAAATCCACCTTCCCTACGACTCCCTGCTGCTGTTCCATGACACCTCCATTCACACCACTGGTGCAATCCTTCTTCTCTTCTCCATGTACACTGTGTCTTTGCATTAATACACAGCGAGACTCTCCCTCTCTGCATTCCCACAAGCTTTCAACACCTGCCTTCTCTCCCCAGGTCTAATCCCAATACCATCATCACAGCTCAGCTCCGATGCTCACAAATACAACTTTCTCTGACCAATGGGACAGAAACTGGCACATCATTTCTCCTCCTCTTCTTTTTAAAGGAAACCCAATTTTCCGTAATGGCACCAGATCCAGTGTAAAAAAATGAAAAATTTTCAATCTTGTAGTAATTTTCGTTCAGGCCTATGAGAGGTGAGTGCAGGTTCCTAGATTGGTTACCAGGCAAAAACTTTTAAAAGAAGAGATTGGTTACCAGGCAAAAACTTTTAAAAGGAGACAAGTAGACATGTTTGCTTTTTCCCAATGTTCTATTTCAAACAACACTGTGCCAAGCCAATTTGTAAATGAGTATTTGTGAACTTTAACTATTTCCTTAAGATATACCCATGAAAGGGAAATGCTTCTTGAAGCACATTGAAATCCAAGTTAGTTACTTTCAAAATACAAATTCACATCACTTACAGAGAATGAAAGTGTCAATTCCACATAACTTTGCAAATGTTGGGTTTTTTTCTTTACGTGTTTTCCAGTTCTTGTCTTTTTTTTTTTTTTAAGATTTTGACTCTAATAAAATTTGACACTGTAAAAGCATCTTCAAACTTTAAAAAAATTTTTCAGAAAGCATAGTTGACAATTAATGCCAGATAGTTCTAGAGTAGACATTAAGCTATGGACACGTTCTTGCCTACTAACATTGGAAAAAACACATCTAAGAGTGATAAACATGGTTGTGCTATCTCTGCCAATGTGCCCTTTTATACCTTGTGACATGTAACTATGGTGGCAGAAAATAAATTGGCCTAGTGTAATAGCCTCTAATAAAGTCTAAATTCTGTTATAAATCAAAGGTAGTTGCGGCACAGGTCATCATGACATGTTGTAATGGCCTCATATGTCCTCATTTAAGTCTGCACGATCTTCGCTGGAGCAAGGATACTATTAATAATAATTATTAGTTTTTAATGGTACCAATTCTTTTTTCCTAAATATTACATTTGAAAAATGATACTTGCAAGTTTTGTACTAATATTTTATAAAATTCCATGTCAAATGATCCCTATGTATGCTCCACTAATTCAACTTGAACTTTTTCATTAGTGTGACATTTCCAAAGAGCGTGCCACAGAACGCTTATTTCCATTGATAATCCATGGGAAAGTATTCCTTAGATAAATGTACCTAAGAAATACTATATGGCGAATCCCCTTTTTGACATTTTCAATGAACATTAGTATATTAGGAGTCTAAAGAGTTATGCAGAAACCCTTTTTGCTTTAACTTGGCATTTCTACACACCTTTTAAAGTAACATTTATTAATATATTTGAATCTGGTGTTCTATGGAATACCCTTTAGAAAATGTTTTTCTAAAAAAAATGTAATGAAGTTAATAATGTCTACAAATTCTTCAATTTAGGAGATGGACAGGCAGTTCTATTGTTATGTATAACACAGCTTAGACATCTATCTTTGCAGAAATTTGAGATGTAACTCCATAGAATTTGGACTATCAGTAGATTCTTTCTAAGATTTCCTCAGCATTTTAAAAAATAGACTTTGAATGTCAATGTGGTCCTCTTGTAAAGAAGCCTATCAGTCGGTGTATCCTTTTATACATCTGAAATATCTATAGATTTTATTTGGGTTTTTCCTAAGTTTTTCTGATTCTATTGGCAAGACCTCGGTGCCGGACAATATAATCTTAAATAGAAGCTGCTGCTTTAATTTCTGTGAAAATAGATGGACCAGTCTTACTAGCTAGAGTTTATTTTTAGCTATTATAAATGTCAAATTTTATCTAGTCAAGAGAATCACTGGAGTGTTTCTTTGTGGATTCCATGCACAAGGATAATCCAACTCCCTGATGTCATCCAGGAAATTTCCAATTTTTAGAAACACAGTACAACAATTATCTCACCCGATGGTTGATTCTGTTGGTAAAACTTGAATCTCTGAGCACTACTGGGTGGTGTTGATGTTTCCTGTTCCTGGACGTCTTTCCTCAAACATCCCTCTTGGTTAAATCCTTTCCCCCTTGAAGTTTCGATTTAAATGGTTCTATCTCAGAGAGAATTTATGTGACTTCCCCAAAGCAATTCCAAATAAAGAGCTAACCTGTTCTCTTTCACAGCAGGCTACTCTTTTATAATTATATATTTATTTGGGTTTGTATATATCTAATATCTATCTGTCCCACTAGACTCTATAAGGGAGATTTATAAGGGCAGAGATTTTATCTGTTTTTGATTTTTTTTTTCACCACAGCATAATCAGTACTAAGAAAAGTTTGACACATAGTAGTTACTTGTTAAATATTTGTTAAAGGAAAGAATGAAGTGTACCTTTAAGCACTCTTCCATGTGATCATATATTTTATTCCAGAACACAGAAACATGTTTGAACTGACAGACCCTCCCAGGAGTATAGCCCATTTTGTGCAGTCATCCTTTGCTTCAAGATAAAATGAAAACTATTGATTAATCGACTGATTTTGAATCCCAATAAGCAAGTTTGTTGTTATAAATTTTTCTACAAAGCAGTAGTTTTAAATACAAAGATTGATTGTAATGTTAATGTGATCACATTCCATTACACACTTAAAGTATTTGAGAAACGTTTGGGCTTCTCTTATCCAATTTTCTTTCAACAGGATCCTTTCTGTGTCACTGAAAAGTGTGTTGGTTAACAAGGAAACAGTCCTGGTGAGACAGATACAAATTGTATTACCTTCTGTGCCCGTAATTAGATTGATTGTCATGGGGTGGTCTTTGTATGTTTAGATAAAACTTGAGAGCCTTTCCCCATAGGAAAAGACTGTGTGGATTTTCAATCAGGGTCATGTTTCCATTTGACATCTAAGAATTTGTAAATATGCTGGTGGCTGTTCAGTGTAGCATAGCTTCAGCAGGTGCTAAAACTTGCCTAGAGTGCCATAAAAAAATAGCACTAGTGAATCAGGAGAAATGGCAACACTGCTAATTTGTTCTAGAAAGGAAATGGGGAGGAAATAAAGGAAAGGTAATGGCTGCTGAAGAAACATTTTTTTTATTGGAGGCATTCAGGACAAAGTCTCATCCCACGCGCCACTGAGGAAATGCTGAACGTGGTGTTAGAAGAGAGATTCTCTATCTGCGCTTCCTTCCTCCTTCCCTTAATGGAACATACTGGATGGAAATGTTCAGTGCTGGAAAAATTCAGCCCAAAGATAAGGGGTTTGTTCTTATTTGACAAAAAAGGACTACCATGAGAGGGGGAAATAAGGATCGCATTTTTCATTGCCAGCAGAAAGAAGATGGTGCTCAGCAGTGGTAGGAGAAGACTCTGAGCCTTCTCTCTGCTTATTTTACTTCTTCCTGCTACTACAGCTCATAAACACAGTTCATATAGCGAAAACTATTAGCTACTCTATATATCTTAATATTACCTTTAGGATAAAAAATCCTCATTTATTATTATTATTATTATTATTAATTTTATAGTGCAGTATTTGTAAAGCTAAGATAAAATGCAAGACAAACTTTTTTTTAATGGTTTGGTTTCACCAGCCTTAAATCGACATAAATTGATTCATCTGAGATCAATTTAAAGGACTAGACCTCTATAATGAATAATTAGCTAATCATACAATTTTTACAGCTGGAAGTTATCTAATCAAATGTCTTCATTTTACAGGTGAGGATTAAGTCCTTGGCTGGACTCTGAGAATAGCAATAAAAGTTCTTGGCTGCTTTAACAGACAACTCCAGTGACCTCTCATTACCTCCTGCATTAGATTCAACCCTGGATAGAAATTTCATAAAGCGCACAGCGCTTCTAAAATGACTTCTTGGGTGTTGGCATGCTTATTTCAGAAGCTGCATCTCTTACTTCCTGAGTTGGCATTTTCTATGGATTATTTTATCTGATATTTGTATTTGAGTGACGTTTGCATTTGAGATCAAAGGTGGATAGTGTTTAAAATGCATTTGGAGTGTCCTTATAAATAATACCTTACTTTATAGCCCCTTCAAATACTAAGATGATTCTCATTAATGTGTCTTTATTTTGACTATCTTTTTTGGATGGTTCTCTTCAAAAACACAGAGGGTGGAAAAGGAGAGAAGAGAATGATAAGTAGGAAAAAAGAAAATTCATCAACGTTTACTTCACACATACATTCTGTAAAACAATTTAGTGCATGCTTTCACATGCACGAAATTATCTTGTTTAGTTCTTTCAACAACTCTATGATGTAGGTCATATTCCATTTTATAGATGAAATAAACTAAGTGAAGAACAATGAATGAAACTAGGTGATGAAGTAATGTGCAGTGACCATATGGTCAGTAACATGCAAAACACATTTTCATATTTGTCTCATTTCAGTGCTCCTTCTATTTATCTTTGAAGTTTGGACTACACGGAGTACAAATAATGTGAAAGTAGAACATGCTTTAAAAGACATAAGAAGCAGCATCCTGCATAAGGTCTGCAGAAGGGCAAAGATGAAATGTGGAACAAAAGATAGGATCCATTAGTATGAGGGATGTGTATGCTTTCTCTGTTTATATGCTCAGAAAGCCCTCCATCCAGTTAGAGAAACAATTTGTTTTTTAGTGTGTGTGTGTGTGTGTGTGTGTGTGTGTGTGTGTGTAGCTTGAGTTTGAGAGTTAATGTCAACATCTAAGAACCAGCTCACTAATTAAACCTATTGACTACTGAAGAGCCCAATTACAGCTCTGGGAGAGGAGTTGATCCTTTGTTAATTAGTCCTCAAATAAAATCTGTTTCCTCAGTGACTGAATATTACATAACCTTATAGCATCACAAGAAATGTACAATGGACTATTTTCCTCTACCCAGGAAAAAATATATCCATTGAATATATTGATTTCTGGATAATTATTTAAAATCTAGTGAGCATGTTTAGTTAGGATTACATTAGTTAACTCTACTATTAGAATTATGCTTATATGCTATATTTAGAAAGAACCTAAGATCTGCGTCTGGCTAAATGAAGTAAAAGGAATTAGGTTTACCTTCCTTTCTGAAACAACTAAAAAATTAGACACGTATTTGAAACAATCGTTTTCAGACATTGACATCAGCAACAACATGACAAAATCCTTGAGAGAGGGGAAACAAACAAGGTTTGTTTCTCAGCTTACTGCCTGGATAGAATTTCCAGGCTGTGGTGCAGGAGGGGAAGCCAGGTGGAGCCGAGCAGTCTGGCTGAGTTAAGAAGACAGATTTCGGAATCCAGAGAGGCTAAGCCAACAAGTAGTCATAGAACCAAATATCGCAGAGGAGAGAGGTGCACAGAGGCCAAATTCTGGAGATGCAGAGGATCCGCCTCAGATCTGCTGGGCATTGCTCAGTGTATGTGTACAAGGAAACTACAAAAGGGAAAGAAAGAAACACCTGAAAGGAGAAGAGGGAAAAATCTCTGGAACTTATTCAGGACCAGTAATAGTTTGTATTCACACCAGATTAAAAAAAGGAAAAGCCGTGAATGCATGGGAGCATTAAGTTCAACACTCAAAAAGCTATTATCCCAGTGGTGGGTAGAATTAGCCCTAGACTACAGGCTGCTCTGGTTCCAAGCCTCAAAGAATCAAACTATTTTTTTTTCTTTTTTTAATTTAACATTTTTTAGATTTAAATTCAGTTAATCAACATATAATGTTTTATTGGTTTCAGAGGTACAGGCCTGTGATTCACCAGGCTTATAGAACACCCAGGGCTCCTTACATCACATGCCTTCTTTAATGTCCATCACCCAGTTACCCCATCCTCCACCCCCTCCCTTCAAGAAGCCCTCAGTTTGTTTCCTATGATTAAGAGTCTCTTAATGATTTTTCTGCCTCTCTGGTTTCATCTTGTTTGATTTTTTCCTTTCTTCCCCTATGATCCTCTGTTTTGTTTCTTGAATTCCACATATCAATGAGGTCATAAGATAACTGTCTTTCTCTAATTGACTTATTCCCCTTAGCATAATACCCTCTAGTTCCATCGACATCATTGCAAATGGCAAGACTTCATTTTTGATGGCTGCATAATATTCCATTTAATAATTACTATATATGTATACGCACACGCACACACACGCAATTATAAATACAACATCTTCTTCTTTTTTTATTTGACAGAGAGAGACACAGCAAGAGAGGGAACAAAGGCAGGGAGAGTGGGAAAGGGAGAAGCAGTCTTCCCAGCTGAGCAGGGAGCCTGATGCAGGGCTTGATCCCAGGACTCCAGGATCATGACCTGAGCTGAAGGCAGACACTTAATCACTGAGCCACCCAGGCATTCCCTAAAACATCATCTTTATCCATTCACCTGTCAATGGACATCTGGCCTCTTTCTATAGTTTGGCTATTGAGGACATTGCTGCTATAATCACTGGGGTGCACATGCCTCCTCAGATCACTACATTTCTATCTTTGAGGTTAAAAACCCAGTAATGCAATTGCTGGGTCATAGGGTAGCTCTATTTTCAACTTTCTGAGGAACCTCCATACTAGAATCAAACTATTTTCAAATAACCATATTCAAAGAAGCTAAAAAATATTTATAGGAATATAAAATATCTAACACACTGTAAAATCACAGTGTCTGTCGTCTAATAAAAAAATCACTGGGCAGGGGTGCCTGGGTGGCTCAGTGGTTTAAGCCGCTGCCTTCGGCTCAGGTCATGATCTCAGGGTCCTGGGATCGAGTCCCGCATCGGGCTCTCTGCTCAGCAGGGAGCCTGCTTCCCTATCTCTCTCTTTCTCTCTGGCTGCCTCTCCGACTACTTGTGATTTCTCTCTGTCAAATTAATAAATAAAAGCTTTAAAAAAAAATCACTAGGCATACAAAAAGCAGAACAATATGACCCATAACAGAGAAATATCAATAGAAACAGATTCATAATTACACATAATAGAATTAGTTGAGGAGAACATTAAAACAGCTCTAACTATATTCTATATTCTATATGTTCAGGGGCACCTGGGTGGCTCTGCCAGTTAAGTGTCTGCCTTTGGCTCAGGTCATGATCCTGGGGTCCTGGGATTGGGCTCCCTGCTCAGCGGGGAGTCTGCTTCTCCCTCTCTCTCTGCCTGCCTCGCTGCCTACTTGTGATCTCTGTCAAATAAATAAATAAAATCTTTAATATGTATATTTATATATTCTATATTATATATATAATATATATTATATATATATATATATATATATATGCTATATATTCAAGAAGGTAGTAGAATCCTGGAACAGGTTAAGTAGGGACATGGAGAATGTTAAAAAGTTCTAAATAAAACATCTAGAAATGAAAAATACAATATCTGCGATTAAATAAATCCTCTGGCTAGAATTAATAACAGACACTACACTGCAGAAGAAAAGATTAATGGATAAGAAGACATGGCAATAAAACTGTTAAAAATGGTAGAAAAAAAGACTGAAAAAAAAAAAAAAACCCGGCTGTGTTACAATGAGCTATGTTACAATTTCCAGCAGCCTAATATATGTGTTATTCTGACTGAGTTTTTTCTGAATTAATTAAATTTTCCACTGCTGGGAAGAATGTTGATGCTAGATATAAATTAAGTTATACAAAAATAAATAATATGATATCTCTTGGGGGGAAAATTGTAGGCAGTAATCCATGCTATTCCTTAGTGACAAAAACTCTGCTTCTTTTTATCTTCTATCTCTGCCATGCTTAGCTTCCATCCCCAAGGTCACCTTGAGGTCTAAGATGCCTGATGGAACTTTAGCAAATATATTCACATTCTGACAATCAAGAAAGAGGGTACTTCCTAGAAACAGTACAAACTTCTGTTTGTATCCAACTGGTAAGAGCCTAACCACACTGTCTCTATCTAGCTATAAGGGATGTTGGGAAACACAGTATTTATTTTGGTTGGTCATATAGCTAAAAATCAAAATCTATTACTATGGTTGAAATGGACAATAGACATTGGAGGAACAATCCACTCTCTCTCCCGCACAGTGAAATGGAAGTTTTTATGGGAAGAAAAATATCAGATGAAAATTAGCATATATCAAAATTGAGATGGGAAGTGGATGATAAAACAGGGGGAATTTAGTAGAGAAATATATGGGAACCAAAGCATACTAATAGGAATAGACTCTTCACAAAATCAAGCAGTACTATTTTTACTGTAAACATCAGGAATACTTTATTAGATATCTATATGGATTCTAAAAGAGACTGCTCTGTGTCAAGGAAAGATGAAAATATAATAATTCCTTCCCACATGGAATTTATAATTTGGTTTTGTTGTAATAGTTAAAGTAATGCTAGCTTCTGTTGATAAAATAAAGAAATGTATACTAGTAAAAGAAATGAGCCACTAAATCATGAAAAGATGTGGGGGAAACTTAAAGGCATATTACTAAATAGAAAAAGCCAATCTGAAAAGGCTCCATATTGTATGATTCCAACTATAAGACATTCTGGAAAAGGCAAAACAATGGAGACCGTAGGAGGATCAGTGGTCACCAGGGTTTGGGGTATGAGGAAAAGATGAAGAGGTGGAAGAGAGAGCAATTTCAGGGCAGTAAAAATACTCTCTACGATACTATAGTGATAGATACATTTCATTATATATATGTGTACAAACCCATATAGAATGAACAAACCATGAGTGAACACTAGTATAAACTCGATGTTAAGTGATTATGATGTTGGCATAAACTCATCATTGTAACAAATGGAACACGCTGGTGGGGGATGTTGGTCCTGGGGAAGGCTGTGCATGTGTGGGGGTGGACTGCGTTAAGGAAATCTCTGTACTTTCCTCACAGTTTTGCTGTGATCCTTGAACTGCTCTTAAAAAAGAAATAGTCTTAAAACGTGTTTTATGACTCAAACAGAATGGAAGGTTATTTCTAGCTTACAGAAGGTGTAAAATGCAGCTCAACAAGAGGGCAGCTCGTTTCTGCATAGGGACTCAGGGACCATGGGCTCTTTCATCTTCTTCAATAGTTGGCTTCCGAAGTCCGCATTCTACGTTGGGATGAGGGTGAAATAGGATGGAGGTCCACATTTAGGAAAGTTTTATGGTCCAGGCCTAGACATGTATCACTTTTGTTCACGTTCCTTTGACTAGAACCACAAAGATGGGTGGGCAATGAAGTTTAGCTATGTGCACTGGAATAAGAGAGAATGGTTTCGGTGAACAAATGACCAATCTCTGGGGCGCCTGGGTGGCTCAGTGGGTTGAGCATCCAACTCTTGGTTTCAGCTCAGGTCATGACGTCATTGTGGATTGAGCCCTGAGTCAGGCTCAGTGACAGTCTGCTTGGATGCTCTCCCCCTGCCCCTCCCCTTACTTATCTTCCCTCTGTCTTTCTCTCAAATACATAAATCTTCAAAAAAAAATAAATAACCAATCTCTGGCAATTTACCTCCTTTTTTCCTACTTACCTCCTTTTTGCCCCCTTTTTTCCTCCTCTTTTCCTACTCAGAAGAAAACCGCCCTCCCCTGAAGGATACAATGTAAAATCCCATTCAGTGACTATCTTAAGTTTGAAGTCCAAGATCCTTGGTTGGTGCACAGTCCTTTCCTTCAGGTTGGAATGTGACTTCGTGTTTTCATGATTTATTGGATAAAGATATGTCTAATGCACACGTGCCCAGTATACAACAAAGGAGCATGAACAGGGTGACCTCAAAAAAAAAAAAAATTCCCATTCTGAAAATGGAAATATAGAAGAGACACAGCTGTCACTGGTCAATGGCTAGACAAATCCTGTGGGACCGGCCTGGGAAGCCTCCTACTCCGTGTGGTACAGAGAATTCCTTGATTAGATTCTGATGCTGCTTCTTGCCAGGCATTTTCTCTTTGGTCTCTGCCTTCCCCTCCGGAAGTTCTTCCTTGTCTTCTACACCTACATCTGAAGTGGTGATTAGGAGTGTGTCTTTCTGGGGAGATGCCAGCTCTCAACCTGATTTGGGTTGGTAAAACTTGAAGTCTGTCATCCAAGCCCAGGACTACTTATTTCCTTACCTTTTTTTTTTTAAATGAGCATAAAAGATACATACTTTTATTAACTTTAAACTACTGTTATTTAAGTTTTTTCAGTTATAACCAGTTAGACTGAATTGTAACTGAATTAATACTGTTTTTTTGTTTAAAACTGTGTTTTGGCTCATATTAATAGATAATCTACCTTTGGATACTGTTTTGTGGTTGTTAGTATTTTTCTGACACAACTTGTCCCACTTTTAAATTCTTTTTTTTTTTTTTAAAGATTTTATTTATTTGACAGACAGAGATCATAAGTAGGCAGAGAGGCAGGCAGAGAGAGAGGAGGAAGCAGGCTCACTGCTGAGCAGAGACCCCGATGCGGGGCTCGATCCCAGGATGCTGGGATCATGACCTGAGCCGAAGGCAGAGGCTTTAACCCACTGAGCCACCCAGGCGCCCCCCCCCCCACTTTTAAATTCTTAATGTATAGGTGTGTCTTTTATAAATAGCACATAGCTGGATTTTTAAAAATCCATTATGGTCATCTATCTTTTAACTGATAAATTTAGATGTTCACATTTTCTCCAGTAACTGTGTCATTTGGATTTTTTTTTTTTTTTAACATCAGATGCAGTGTATTCCATTTACTCTGATTTTTCTGTAAATTTATCCCCTCTTTTTCTATCTCCCATCACTAATCTGGACAGGGCTAGTTGATAGAGGTAAAATCTGTGTCTCTGTCACTTTAATCAATCTAGCCCATGCCCTAGAGTACAAAGTGAAGTGTCTCTCCCTTGTCTGCTTGAGACACCCACTGACAGTTCTCCTTATGCATAGGTCCCCTCCTCACATCCTGCTGATCCACATTTTTGCTCCGTCCTTTACTGCTATAGCCAGTTGCACACAGGGACAATACAACAGCACTTCACCTCGTCACTGCAGAGCTCTCGCGTCCTGCCCCAGCGTGTCCTGCACCAGCCGTGCACCCACATGCACAACCTGGAAGGAAGTGTGCATGGGGGGTGCAAGCCCATGTGTAAGTGCCCTGACCTGTGTTCCGCAAGGGAAAATCATACCCACATGGCTTTGCGTAAGGGTCCAATGGAAGTGAGCTCCAGTTGCCCAGACCAAGAAAGCATCTTACAACTTCCTCTCCTTTCCCGTTTCATTCTCTTAAATCTCTTGTTTCTGTTTCATGGAATCACTTCTCGAAAAAACAACCTGCTTTTAAGTCCTCGTTAAGGCTCTGCTCTTTTTTCATGGGGATCGCACACTAAGGCAACATTTCTTTTATGAAATAATGTTTAAACCTTTCTTTCTTACTTTGTCTAGGCATACTGCATTTTAATAGTAGAGTTCTCTAATTCTCAAAATTGAATATGATACTCCAGGTTTTCATCTCACCAGGGACACACAAAAGAATGGGTCTATTGCTTCTGGGTGTTGGAACAAAACTCTGCTACTTTGTCAGCTATTAAACTTTACTTTGGTTAACATTCCCAAATACTTTTCATGTGTTGTGCTTCAAAATAAAATCTAATTTATTCCTCACCTTTTCAGTTACTTTTTATGAAATAAACCTTGTATTTTAGAATAGTATAGACTTATAGAAAAATTGCACTGATAGTAAAAAGAGTGCTTATGTTAGTATAGTACACTTGTCACAACTAATGAATTAATATTGGTTATTGACTAAAATCTGTACCTTATTCAAATTTCCTTCATTTTTACGTAATGTCTACTTACTGTTGAGGGTTCCCCTCCAAGATAATACGTCACATTTAATTACCACGTCTCCTTAGACTCCTCTTGGCCATGACAGTTTCTCAGCCCTTCCTTGTTTTTGCTGCTCTTGGGAGTGTTGAGGAGTTCTGATGAAGGGTTTTGTAAAAGGACCCCCATTAGCATTTATCTGACATTCTCATGATTAGACTGGGGTTATGTGTTTTGGGGACAAAGACCTTAGAGGTAACTGCCATCCGCATCGCACAAATCAAGAGTACATACTATCAACATGACAATGACTTACCACTATTGAAGTTGACCTTGGTTACCTGGCTGATAAGGTTTCTCCTCCGCAAAGTTACCTTTTGTTTCTTCCTTTCCATACTGTACTCTTTTGAAGGAAGGCACCATGCACAGCCTTTACTTAAGGATTTGAGAGTTATGTTCCACCATGAAGATGGAGTATCTATGCAAATTATTTGGAATTCTTCTATATAGGAGATTTCTCTTCCCTCAGAGTTATTAATTTGTTCAATCATTTATTTATATTAATATGGACTCACTGATATTTATTTTATATTTGGGTTATAATCCAGTACATTTTATATTTAGGTCATGATCTAATACTATTTATCATGTTGCTCATATTGTTCTAACTTTGTCATTGGGAGCTTTTAGTTAACTCTGGTGTCCCTTTTACATATCCCCATCATTGTGGGTTTTTAAAAAAACATTTAATTTTCTCATACTATAGCCCCATTGCTTTTTAATATCAAATGTACACATTTGCATTCATTCCTATTAACTTCTGCTTTCTTGGCATTAGTCCCTAACTTTAATATGCCGAAATAATTTTCTTTATTCTTCTTTCAATTTTTACCTAATTATCTTTCCACGTTTTGGTTCATCACGAAATTTGATATCTTCTCTGTGTTCACACAAATACTTAAGGCCAGAGCCCTGTGGCCTCCTCCTAAAGCCCTCCCTCCCCTCCCCCCCGTATATATACGTGTATATACGCGCATATATATCGAGTATATCCTTCCCTCCCACCCCCACCCTGACCCTGAAGCCTTAATAAGAACTCTTTTGGTGCCTTGTTCATTCAGATGAAAATGGGCTTTATAATATTATCTTCTAGCTCACATTTCATTCTCTTATCCACAAGAACAAATAAAAGAACAGGAAGTCTAATGGGAGAGTTTCATGCAAAGAATAATAATTACGAGGTGGTTCACCGCTCAGAAGTGAAAGGAGAATGGAGTTCAACAGGAGGAGAGGCTCTGGAATTTTATCTTTCCTAGGAAGGAAGCAGTTATCAGGTTTGGAGGACAAAAAGTGAGGAATGAAAGATGAATTAGAGTTACCTCTAATTCTCCACAGACACTGCATGACATCGAACCAGAAGAGAAATGGCACAAAAGACGATTCAAGGTCACATTCGTTTCCATGATGGTAAGGAGGAGGGAAGAGCCATGCTAGGAAGCAGCAGAGAACAAGGAAACCGACCGCAGCCGAGACAAGCGTGTCCTGCAAGCCTTTAACATCAAAGAAATCTCCAGTGACTTCAGTTTCAGCCTCCACTTGCTGCCTGCTTCCTGACGATTCTCAGTCACTGCATGAAGAGAAAACAGCACTTCTTGAAAGGAAACTGGTACTCCTGGCCTACAGAGTCCAGTGAAAACACTATCAAGAAACAAGAGATTGGAAGGACTTCTGACATTTTAGAATGGCTTCTCACAGTGAAGCCAGCAGATTGAGTTCATGACTTGAGGTTTCCCTACAATAACACATGGCCAGGCCTGATCACTTTTCAGGGGTATTCATTCACCATGCTTAGGGGGCCAGAGCTACCATCCACAAAACATGTGCAGACTCTTCACATTTTCCTCAATTTTCACTACTTTACAGTAAGAGTGAGTCTTGCCATTTACAAATTTGAAACTCAGCTTCAGAAATGTGAGTAGCCTGTGCGTGGTGTGATCCTTCTGGAAGCAAAGCCCGTGTCTGGATCCACTACATTGCATGGCTTTGCCACAACCCAGTCACCCTCTGGTGCCCTCAAAAATATTGAACAACTGTGAATACAGGATAGGAAACTTCATGTCTATACCTGGGTGTTTACCTCTCTGAACACAGGGGACTACAACAATGAGAATTTCAGCCCAGTAACCCAGCATTTGGCTTCAGATACAACAGGTTTTAACAAAGCGGCTTTCTACTCTTGCTGCTACGTGTGACTTTGACTCCATCAAAGCTGTTTATGCAGCTCAGAACTTCTGGAGTCGGAGCTGGATAAATAGGTTACTGAGAATCACAAATTTTTACCCAACTCCTCAAAAGAACATTTAGAGCAGGAATTTTGATCAAAAGAATTGACCTAAGAGGAATTGATACCAATTCACAGAAGCTGAGACTTAAAATTAACTTTTTTGCCAACAGCGGAGAACGTTTATTTAATCTTGCAGTAGGCCAGAAAACCTCAAGTTCATGCTCAGGGCAGCATTATTCTTCCTTTTTTGCCCCTGCCTCCTCCATAAGCTATACTTATCCTCCAAGGTCTAGGTGATATTTCAATCTTTCATCAATACAAGTTAATTTATAGTTATTGAAAAAAGTTAACAGCTAGCATATAACATCAGATTGTATCCCCTCTAAATTTTCTCAGGGGAGATTTGGTGTGTTCCTCTTCCTTGCACCTGCCAGAGACTATTTAGTGACCAGTAATACTTTGAGGTCCTGGCCGATTAACATTCTGGAAGAGACTTTGAGAAAGCTGCTGTTCCTGAAAATTTTCATTAGCACATTCTTCTTAGCAGATAGCATTCTTCAGTCTGCAGTCTGATTTTTCTCCAGTCTCAGCAGTCTCCTGGCATGGGGCCACTGTAAACTGGAACATCTTTTGTTTTCTCAACCTCAGTTAAAGTTGACAGGTTTAATTGTTACTGCTTCACTTAGGGCACGGCCATATTTATTACCATTTGATGCGAGCTGTGCATTGTGCCACTCAGGAAAATTCTTTTAATCTGTGCTAGACTGTTAGCTTAGTGTTCTTCAGTCCTAAGTGATGACATCACAACTCACCTTGAAAAGCAGGGATATGAAAGTTTGCAAATGAGACACCAAGGAACCTTGGAAATCCCATGGTACGAGCTAAATGGAGACTCTCTAAGTGTGACAATAGGTGACATCATTTTAGTTACATGTATGTCCCGGAGTTTGGATATCATTTATAAATATAGGAAGAGAAAAAAGATGTAGTCACTGAAGCCCGTAGACCAAGGAACGCTGATTTGTGAGGCTGACCACTTGGGAATTCCTTCCCTGGTCCCTAGGAAGATACAATCACTTCCCTCTCTGTGCTGAGTAATTGGTTTTGTAAAGGCAGCAATACAGGAAGTCCCCTTGTGACTCACCCACGTCCATCTTCTAGAGAAGAACCGCCTGGAGGCAGTGCCAGCAACACTGGTGATTAGCAACATCTTTTCTGGATCAGTGTGCATGGTGTAGCATTGGAGCCCGTCCCTGTCATCTTCACACTGCAATGCAGGAGCTCAGCTAGTGACATTTTTCTGTCATGTCCTGTCCAGTTAGATTCAGCAGTATGTTGTTCGAACACAGAAATTCAAACCAATTTCCAGAATCTGACAATTCTGATCTTGGTTTTTTCCTCTTTTATCTTCTATGTTTCATAATAGTCCTCCCTTTTGAACTTCGCTCCGTCATCCTCAGCCCGAGCAAGTATCTGCTGCTTCTTGAAGGTCTCTTTTGGAGCTTTCCTTTTGCTTATCATTGCCCAAAATTTCACTCTGTGATAACTACTGGGAAGAAATCTGGGATTTCTCCAGCCATTTGGAAAAGATTTGCGATTCTTGTCCTATGGTGAAGGGCATGCTGGGAGGGACCAGTGTAGGGGCTTATGAAATGAGGGGCCCAGGGCAGGGGCTCCACTTGCCCAGACTGTAGAAAGGACGGTTGTATCTCCAGAGGTCAGAGAACACACTGGCCACTGATGAATTCCTCATTAACTGTGATATATTTAACCAAGATTTATATAAAACTACTCTGGTGTCTCTTCCTGAATACGTTTGCATTCTGAATTGGGTAATTACCATGAACATACATATCTCTGTTGCTTTGGTGGGCTTACAAGAAGGAAGGAAGGTTTGAGTTCTGTTAATCTGTAGGTCGCCGCTTCTGCCGTTGCACTGGGTATGAAATCATATGTTTGGTAAAGGCCATGTGGAAGTCTGACCCCCAGTGGCTATTATCAACTGATGCATGTCTTCAGAAAGTAGATGTGGCAAGGGTACAAAGCAAACAATGGAAGAGCATCTTGAAGTTGTACAGCACTAGATGTCATTGCTTGGTTTTCTGGAACACTTTTCATTAGGAAAAGCAGACATTTCACAGTTAGAAGAAAGTGTCAATAAACACATTGAGTCAGTTTCCAGAAACATTATTAGAGTGTTCACACAAAGGAATCAGTTTATGTTTGGGAATCACTTCCATTTTTATAGCTATAGAGATCTATAAGTTGTCACTTTGGATTTGTTATCTCCACACAAAAAAGAAAAGTTGGGTCACATATTTCAGACAGTTTTTCAAAGAGTGGCCCCATTATCATGTTATACTCCATTTTTTTTAACTTCTTATTTTAAAGGGACTATAGATGGGGTTATGGACATTGGGGAGGGTATGTGCTTTGGTGAGTGCTGATTCATAGACCTGTACCCCTGGGGATAAAAATACATGTTTATAAAAAATAAAAAATTTTAAAAAAATAAAAAAATAAAGGGACTATAGATTCACAGAGAGTTGCAAAAATATTAAAGAGGTACCATGTACTTTTCACCTAATTTCTCCCAATGATAATATCTTACATTAATTGTAGTACAATTTCCAAACTAGGAAAAATGACATTGTTGCAATTCACTTACCTTATTCAGGTTTCACCTGTATTATGTGCATGTGCGTGTGCGTTCTGGGCAGTTTGATCACATGTGCAGACTCCTGTAACCACCACCACAGTCAAGACAGGGAACTGTTCCATCACTGGAAAGATCTCCCTTGCATTACTCTTTGATAATCACACCCACTCTCCCTCACTCCACCCCTCCCTGGCAATCACTGATCTGTTCTCAGTCCCTATAATTTTATCATTTTGAGAATATTGTATAAATGGAATCATGCAGTATACAACCTTTTGAGATTGGCTTTTTTTTTTCCACTCAGCACAATTCACAATTCCCAGCACAATGTGCGCTAAAAGTTCATTCCCTTGGGGCACCTGGGTGTCTCAGTTGGTTAAACATCTGCCTTTGGCACAGGTCAGGATCTCAGGGTCCTGGGATGGAGTCCCTTGTCCGCCTCCCTGCTCAGTGGGGAGTCTGCTTCTCCCTCCGCCCCTGCTGGCAGTGCCTCTCTGTCAAATAAATAAATAAAAATTTTTATTTTAAAATAAAAATAAAAATATTTTAAATAAATAAAATAAATAAAAATTCCCTCTTATTGCTGAGTAGTAATTCCATGTTATGAATATGCCAAAGTTTGTTTAGCCATTGTTACACGGAAGGACATCTAGGTTGTTTGCAGTTTTTCCCTATTACCTACAAAGTTGCTATGAACATTTATGAATAAGTCTTTGTGCGGATATAATTTTCATTTCTCTGAGGTAAATACCGAGGAGTATGATTGCTGAATCATATCGCTCATGTACGTTTAATTTTTCAAGAAACTCAAACTACTTTCCACAATAGCTGTACAATTTCACATTCCCACCAGGAATGTATGAGAGATCCACTTTCTCTACACTCTTGCCAGCATTTGGTACTGTCACTATTTTTCATTTTAGCTACTCTAATAGGTGTGAAGTTGTCCCTACTTCTAAATAATATAAAGTATCATTTGGTTCCTGCCATCAAAACGGCTGCGTCAAGAGAAAAACAGAGTTAACTCTATGAGTAATACACACAGTTGTGTGGTTTGTGTCCTTATTTCCAAGTGATTCAAGAACTTTGCTAAATCCTGTGAAAATCAAAGTCCAAGGATGATGTGAATGTTCAAAATACAGCAGATTTTAACTAGGCTGATTGGGTTTCTTATTAAAACCATTTTTTTTCTCTGCAAAAGTCAGAAAACTTACCAAATACTAGATTAATTGTGTTGAGTTGGGCGTGATTATACTGAAAAAATGTTGCTGGTAGCCATGTAGAAACTAAACATACTACTCTCTTACTTTCATGTTTGATTCTTGGGTATATTAGCATTCAGTCAGTCCAGTCTACCTTTCCTCAGTATGTTTGGCCACACGAAAAAGGCGGGGGTGGGAGGTCCTGACCACTTCTCCCTGGAGACCTAGTCACGCAGATTTCACTCCCTGCCTTCCTGTTAGTCCATGTCACCTCATCATTATTTCACTTCCTGGGTCAGAGGTGCGTGAAGTGCTTTATTCAGGATCCCAACCTGTCTTCCTCCCAAATGGAGCTCAATGAATCAGCTCCCTGGGTTGTTTCACATTAGAAGTGAGGAGCATTATTCTTCTCGAATCTGTTTTGCTGTCACATCAGACCCCTGAGAACAAGATAGCCTTTACATTCTGTGCTCAAAAATTCCCTTCAAATATATGGGGTTCAACTGAAACCCCTTGAGCCATATTTTAGTTTTTATGTATTACAGTTATGAAGGAAGAGTGATCTGGGTAACGAATGCAACACAAGGCAGCTAGCTGTAATAGAGAGGCCCCATAAATTTACTCAGACTCAGACTCAGCCTGTTGGGAAAGAAAAAGGAACACAGACCTCAGTCATTTAAAACTATCCCCTTTATAAAAGTGTTCATCAAAGAGAACTCTGAATCATAAATGCCTAGATATATAGTCTGACATTTGCAAGAAGGAAGAAAAAAGTCATAGAGGGAAATCTAGACAGAAAAAATAAAACTCCACCATACTCTTCCTTATTTGTCATATGCTCAGTTTTAGCTTACTCAAAAGCCCTATCATTTGAGGACAAACTTACAGAAAAACTGTTTTTTTTTTTTTTTCCAGGAGCTATATTGGTGAAGTGTCCTGATGGAGCCCAATCCTGGGTTCTGTGTCCTTCGGCCCTGTCAGCCTGATGGGAATGGGAAACAGGATCTTTCGAAATACTCCTTGAATCTTAGAAGCTAGCAGTTCATTGATGTCTCTTGGCAAATATTAATGACTAACCATGGAAATATTTTGCTCCTGGTCAGTTTGAACAGTTGTCTTCCTTTTTCAGCATTAGGGCAGGAAACTCTCTCCAGAACTATCACGAGTCTCACATCTCAGGTCCACAGTTGTGTGTGGCATGTGTTTTTTGCCCAACTTTTATCAAAGAACAAAGTTCAAAGGACATCAGAATCTACAATTCAAACAGTCTCAGAGGGAGACAAAACAGGGCCAGTTTTAATGAGCGAGAACAATGGGGAAAATTCCAATGAACACCGCTCAGCCTTTTTCCTAGGACTCCTTGTGAAATACCGTGAGCATTCTTAGAACTCGTTTTTCTTTCTCTCCTCTCGGGCCGTTATCAAAACTTTGTTATTTGTGTGGCTGCGGGATCTAAAGGCCTCTGCTGCCTTCCCCATCTTACTGTTACTTCTCCTGTTAAGAATAGTTCACATTTCTTTTGGAACAATGCTCATATTCTTTGTATTATCACATTGGGAATAAATATTCCTTCTTAAAAAAATAAAAGAATAGTTCACATTTCTGTCCTGGACTCTTACAGAAATATAAGCGGGTTTTGTTTCAAGGTCTGTTTGTGCCTTGTGTATCATTCATCTCATTCTGGGGCCTCGATTGTTTAAAAACTCACACTATATGCAGATTACTTAAGGTCATTCTACTAACTTAATAATAATATACCTGGAGTCTCTAAATTTTACTAATCACATCCCTTCTTTAGAGAAAAGCATTATTCATGTCGCTCCTTCCAGAGGAGGGATTATCTCAAAATCATACTACTCCCTAATACACATTGAACTTGAATATTCCATCACCTCTTTAGTTGCTAAATATTCTTAGTTACTAATAAACTGAGGCTGATACATGAAGAATAAGCAACTTTATATAAATAGATACAGGTATACTTTTAAGCAGACTTCTTCCCCACTGTCTACACTTTCTGCTCCTCTAGAACTGAAGCATTGACCTCATTGCTGCTTCTCTAGAAACTCTATTTTCGGGGCACCTGGGTGGCTTAGTTAGTCAAGCACCTGCTCAGGTCATAATCTCTGGATCCTGGGATGGAACTCTGCGTCGGGCTCCCTGCTTAATGGGGAGCCTGCTTCTCCCTCAGCCTCTGCGACTCCCCCTGCTTGTGTTCTCTCTCTTGCTCACTATCTCTCAAATAAATAAATGAATAAATAATCTTAAATAAATAAACTCTATTTTTTATAGTTTTTCACTGAAATCATTTAAAAAGTATTCTGGGGGGCACCAGGGCAGCTCAGTTGGTTAAACATCTAACTCTTGGTTTCAGCTCAGGTCATGATCTCAGGATCGTGAGATCAAGCCCCACATTGGGTTTCATGCTGGGCATGGAGCCTGCTTGAGATTCTCTCTCTCCCTCTCCCTCAGCCCATCCCCGCACCCCTCTCTCTCATTCTTTCTCCAAAATAAATAAATAAATAAAAAGTATCTTCAAGGGCATGTTCCCAAGGAGTGGCTTTAGATCATCCAAAAGTTGAAAGAGGATGCTCTTTTCTTCATTGTCTCCAGGTCAATCACCCTCTTACTTTTTCCATATGTGTTCACCACTCCTTAGCTACCCTATTTTCTCATAATCTTTTTATTACCTCATGTCTCCATTTTCTTGTCTCAGCCGAGACTCTAGAACACCCTTTCAATACCCTTCCCTTGTCCTTCCTCTGAATCTTCCCGGCAGAACTGCAGCTCTGATCAATTCGACCACCTGCCCCCTGCTTCATACCTGGACTGCTGAACCCTGCTGTTGCTAATGCACAGAACCGAAGGGACCAGGGCAGTACCTTCTGAACTGCAGCTGGTCATTAGAATCAGCTAGGGGGCTTTCAAAAATGGTTCTGTCCAGAACAATCAGTATCTCTTGGGTGAGAAACTGGGAATAAGTATTGTTTAAACTTCCCCAGGAGATTCTGTTAGGAAGGCAGGGTTAGTGATCTAAAATAACACATCTGCAGTCACCAGTCTGGGCTGGGTCCTCATCTTCAGTTTCCTTCTCTTCTGCCCTAGTATCTTTCAGCTCTTGATATTGACTTCCTCCTTCACTTCCTTAAAATAACTCATATTAGAAATAGGTGCCACATGTTCTTTATCCATTCATCTGTTGAAGGACATCTGGGCTCTTTCCATATTTTGGCTATTGTGGACATTGCTGTTATAAATATTGGTGGGCAGGGACCAAATGGATAAAGAAGATGTGGTACATACATACAATGGAATATTACTCAGCCACAAAAAAAATGAAATCTTACTGTTTGCAATGATGTGGATGGAACACTAAGCAAAATAAGTCAGTCAGAGAAAGGCAATTATGGCATGATATCGTTCATATGTGGAAGTTAAGAAACAAGACAGAGGATCATAGGGGAAGGGAGGGAAGAATAAAATCAGACAAAATCAGAGAGGGAGACAAACCATAAAAGACTCTTAACTCTAGAAAACAAACGGAGGATTGCTGGAGGGAAGGTGGCTGGGGGTGGGGTGGCTGGGTGATGGACATTGAGGAGGGCACTTGATGTAATAATGAGCGCTGGGTCCCATATGCAACTGATAAATCACTGAACTCTACCTCTGAAACTAATAATACATTATATGTTAATTAAATTTAAAAAGGAAGAAAGAGGTGCCACTGGGAAGAAATTCCAACTATTTCCTGCTCCCAAGCCAGACCCTGTTTTCACCCTTAATCCTTACCTTTTAAATTAAAGCAACAGGGAACTCTTGTTCAATCTTAAAATGAACCTTCCTGCCCATGTCCTGGCTCCCATCCCCACCCATGGTCCACAGATCTCGCTCCATCGGTTTCCCCATCTTCTCCTAAATCGTCCATCTCTCCTTATCTTCCACTGGTTTCCCATCGACACCCACACACACTCGGGTTGTTACCGCCTTTAGAAGACTGCTCCATCCATGCACTGTCCCCCTCTTGTCCTCTTTGCCTTTACAGTTAGGTTACTGGATAACAATCTCTATTTTATCACATCATATGCTTCTCAAACTATTCCAGGCATGGTTTCCACCCTTAAATATGATCGCATATTTTGACTGAGTCAATAATGAGCTCTTTATTGCTAAATCCAAAAGATATGTTCTGTTCTCATCTTTCTTGAACTCTCTGTAGTGTTTGTTTCTGCTCATTATTCAGCATTGCGATCCCCTCTTTTCCCTTGGCTTTTTGATACCTTTCCTTAATGGACTCTTCTGTTCTGGTCCTTGAGTCCCTCCTATTCTTTCTCAACCCATTTTCTTTTTATAGGTTAATTAAACCCCATGGCTCCAATTACCACTTCCATGCTAATGACTCAATACATCATTTATGCAACCCACAGCATCTCTCCTGAACTCCTGAAAAGCTCTATTTGGAAGCTTCACAAGGATTTCAAATTCTTAGCTAGAGTGGACTTTATCCTGTTTACCAAAGTCTACTCTTTCTCTGTTACCAATTTTAGTGACCGTACCTGCCATTATGCTGCTGAAAAAGCAACAAACAGAGTCTTCTAATTGTACCTTGTTGATGTCCCTAGAATCAGATCTTGGAGCTTTATGTCCCACTTTCATTGTTCAGGCTCTTCTCATTTCTTGCCTAGATTACAGGTAGAGCATCATGGGGGACTTCCTACTTCTAGTCTGTTCCTTCCCTACCTAACTGTGTTTCCATACTTCACATTTCCTTTCTCTCACCCCCTGGACTTAAAGATGCTCATTTGGGTTTTACTGGGTAGAAATACAAAGCTGTAAAAAAACTAACGGATACACAGAAAGTTTGAAGTGATGATCCATAGGTCTTACCTTGATTGCAAAACAAATGGAAACAAATAGTCATAGACAGATGGGGAGAACAGGGAATGGTCAGTGTAATGAAGATCTTAAAGAACCAGTGAAGGAGTGAATGACACAGTCAGAACAGGAATTAAATGAAATGCTTTCTTTTCACTTTTTAGATAGACTTAATTCCTTTCATTAAATCATCCCTGGATAGAGTTTTTAAAACATTCCAACACAAACCTGCAAAGGAAGTAGATAATGAAGCCTGTGGAGAATGGTCTTGGTAGTAACTGGATCAGTGCTTATGGTATGAAAACCAAGACCAATGAGAGGAAACTGGATCCTTTCTTACTACTCTGTGTCAAGCACAGATTAAATAGAAGAAATCCCACATTGTTTTCCAAAATATAGTTTTATATTCCTCATGTGAATATATTTATGGAGAGAAAATCCTGAACTTCTGGAGAGCATTTGCCTTTCAAAAAGTCTTAGCTGAAAGAAAGAAAGAAAGAGAAAAAGAAGGAAGAGAAAAAGAAAGGAAAAAAGGGTGATTGGAGTCTTCAATCTTTATAATTATGAGTGAAGTGATAAAAACCCGTGATAATTGCTTTAAAAAAAAAGTTGAAAATCCAAGCCTATGTGTGAAATCCTTCACAATCCGGGGATGGCCTACCTTTCTAGCTTCATCCCTCACCCAGCTCCTTTCCCACTAAAGTCCAGTAAGACTAGATTACATTTAATTCCCAAGCAGCATATTGTTTTCTCATTCATCTCAGCTCCTTTGCTTTTGCTGCTCTCCTAACCTTGTGCTCAGCATGCTGTGCCAGGAAAGGGTTAAGAACATAGTAAATGCTGATTAAAAGCTTTGGAAAGAAAAGCCAAGTATTTGAGTAAAAAAAAAAAAAAATGAATGTAGAAGGGTGCCATTTATAACAAGCGTGGTGGATTTTTGGTTTATCAGAGAACAGATTTAGCTTTAATTAAAATCAAGTAGTGAGACAGCCAGGAGTTATTTCCATGGCCTTGGATTGGCAGGGGTTAATAAGTTACTGGGCAAGTCAGGAGCTGTGACTCTATGAAGGCTAGGAAGGGTAGTTAGAGCAAGCAAGCAAGGTCACATGGTCCTGGGGGGTAGTCTTCAGCTTTACATCACCTTTACATCACCCCCTCCCTGGTAACCTTCCTTGATTCTCAGCTGTGCTGAGAAGCCCAGGTTCCATCATGGAACAACATCTACCAGTCACACCATCTAAATGGAGCTTTTACTTCTTCTATTCTGACCTTGGTCTAAAATCGCCCATCTTCTCTGGGAGCAGCAGATGTACAAGGAATATCCTCTATTGTAAAATCCACTACAAATGTATAGTCCTAGGTAAAGGGAGATGTAGAATTGCTGGGTCATTGGTTTTAGAGATAAGCCCTAACAGTTTTTAAAGATTGTATCAATGTACATTGTCACCTGCAGCTTATGAGCTCACGTCTTTATCAACACCTGTTAATTTCTGCCTGAAAAATGACTGGGGTATTCCCATTCATGTTCATCTGCTAGTAATGAATTACCTCATTTTTGTTTGACTAAAAACATTTTTATTTCATCTTTTTATTCTTTAAAAAGTTTTATCCAGGCAAGTTATGTACAGATTTTAAACTGCACAGGTTTGTAATGACTTATGATCACCAATACAGCTCTCCATACATTTAAGATATTTATTTTTCTCATCATGTTTTGCAACTTTCAGCAAGCAAATCTTGCAATATTTTGCTAGATTTGTGGCTAAGTATGCCTTGTTTTAATGCTCTTGTAAATAGTTTTTTGAATTTCCTTTTTTTATTTGATAGGGTTCACTGTATTTTTCAAGTTACTAAACTCATTTATTACTTTTCACATCTCTTATGTAGATTCCTTAGTCTTCCCACATAGATGATCATGTTGTCTATGAATCAAGAGAATTTTACTTTATCTTTTGCAGCCAGGATTTTTATTTTTTCCTTGCCTAATTGCACTGGTTAAAACTTGCAGTACAGTGTTGAACAGAAGAGGTTAAGAGTGCACATCCATGCCTTGCACCCAAATTTTCAGATAAAGCATTGGTTTTTCACCATCATTTATGATGTGATGTTACCCATAGCACTATTTTTGGATGTATTTATCTGTTTGAGTATATTCTTTTCTATTCCTAGCTTGCTGAGAATTTTTTTCCTTTTTTTAAAAAATTAACATATAATGTATTATTTGTTTCAGGGGTACAGGTCTGTGAATCATCAGTCTTACACAATTCACAGCACTCACCATAGCACATACCCCCCCCCCATTGTCCATAATCCAACCACCCTATCCCTCCCCCTCTGCACCCCTCCACCTTCCAGCAACTCTCAGTTTGTTTCCTGAGCAGATTCTCTTCCCTTCCCCTATGATCCTCTGTCTAGTTTCTCAAATTCTTCATAACAGAGAGATCATATGATAATTGGCTTTCTCTGATTGACTTATTTCAGTGCAAATGGCAAGATTTCATTTTGGTGAGAATTTTTATCTACAATAGGTGCTAAGTGAAGTTCTTTAGGCTTATGAAAAGTTATATCAGTTAAAAATTTGGATCCATAAGAAGAAAGGATTCAGGAATTAGTAAATATTCAAGTAACTATATGACTATATGTTTTTTTTAACTCATAATGATTTGAAGCAATTGATTTTCAAAGAAAAAATATTATTATGATATGCATAAATATGTGGTAGGAAAGATATGACAACAAGAGCACAAAGGATTAGGGGATGAAATAGGAAGAATACTATTACAAATCTCCCATATTATAATATGAGCTGATACCATATCAATTTAGATAATATCACTTTATGGCAGACTGCAATTAATTAATATACTAATTTATTCTGCTTAATTAATATTAACTAATACATAGTCTTAACTAGTAAATAATTTTTTCTTCAATTCATTTCTTTATGCCTTATACTTCTTTTTTTGTCTTTCCAATACAGAAAGCTGGCTGCTGCCCAGGACTTAGTACTGTCTGCCTAGAACATCATTTCTTCCAATCTGGGAGGGTCTAGCTTCTTCCCATCAGTTAGTTCCCAGCTAAAAGCACTTCTCAGTGATGACTTTTTCCTGTACTCAATCTCCACAGCTCTGTTTATGTTTATTTTATATCTAAGATTTTTTTTTAAACTTTATTGTCTCCTTTGCACCATATTTGATTATTACCTCCCCACTACTATTCACTTCCCTTTGCACCCTTAACCCTTACGTAGCACAATGCTTATACTTTATAATTCCTGAAAGTCTTCATTTCAAGAAATTAGGCATATACACTAGGGCAGAACTAAATTGCAGGCATAGTGTCTAAAGACATCACCAGCATCTAAAATCAAACTTTTCTGCTGTCAGAGTGTATTTTCTGATAGAGAAGTTGCTGTGATTCTTAATCCTGTGTCCTGGTAGCCATTATACTCACGTAGGAAGTCAAGATTTGTTGGTTTTTAATCTCTTCTCCATTCTTTTGATGGAATGTTAGCAGTTAGCCAAACGATCAAAATCTATGCATAAAGAAATACAAATAGAAAAAAAAAGAGCCAAATGAATATATGAAGCTTTAAGTAACTTAGAATTGGTAGTAACCCAAAAATAGAACCTGAGAAAAGACAGTAATTTCTCCTAGCATTCAGTGAAAGAATTTTCTCCTTTGTGAATATAATCTGTACTTCCCTACAATGATGATCTTTCCCAGATTTCCTGTGGTGACCCCAATAGCAGTCCTCGCTCCTACTCTCAAGTCGTGTGTACTAATTTGTTTTTTCAAGTAACGTGGCTACCATACCTCTTGGCATTTTTTTCATACTATTTCTTATATCTAAATTGCTTCCTGCGACTGTCCACCAAATAAATTGTCCCTCCTTTTCACTTTCTTTTAGACTCTGACTACATCATTTCAAGAAAACTTTCACCAAATTTATGGAGCACTTAATCTGTGCCAGGCTTCAAATCTAGCTGTGTACATGCATCATTCCACTGAAAAGCTTCATGGGAATCTATGAGATTGGTTGGTTATTCTTTTTAATAAATTAAAAAAAAAAACTTGGGTGAAAGAGTTTTAAGTACTGTTCTTAAGGCTACACATCCGATGAATGAAGAACTGGAATTCAAAGGCAGATCTGTGTGAATTCAGAATCTGATGTTGTAACCACTAAGTGGTGCTGTCTCGTATGTATGTATGTATGTATGTATGCAGCCTTATGCATTCCCTACTCCAGGTCCCATTTGAACTATATCCTATGTGTCTTTTTTTCTAAATATTTCCATTGCATTAAGATTTTTCATTTTCAAGGTTTATTGTAGTTTCTCCTCCCTCGTTTTATGTCTATATTGCTTAGGCCTTTATTTAAAAAAAAAAAAAAAAAAAAGCCGGGACAGGGGATGGGGAAACCTGGGTGGCTCAGTCGGTTAAGGATCTGCCTTCAGCTTGGGTCCTGGGATCGAGTCCCACATCAGGCTCTCTACTCAGCGGGAAGTCTGGCTTCTCCCTCTCACTCTCCCCTTGTGCTCTCTCTCTCTCTCTCAAATAAATGAAAATCTCTAAAACAGAGAGAGACACTGTGTCTACACTTTTCTACACTTTTGCCCTGCTCTAATTTAAAATAAGTCTCAGAACTCCAGGAGGTTCAGTTGGAAAGTGGAGTTTCCACACCACTGTGGATATTCTTTGCAAGCCCCAGAGTTCTCCAGAATGTTGGATTTTCTTAGATTTTATTCCAGATAAGACTTCCAGGCTAACTCAGTAAGAAACAGAGCCTTCAGACGAGGCTGTTTGGAATGTGGTGGCAGGCGTGGGTATATCCATAGATTTCTCTAGAATCTTAGGGAGCTTAATTCCTCTCCCATTTATCTCATACTTGTTAGCAAAAGACAACTAGTTGATTCTTACTTAAGGATATGCATGGCCTGGGGACAATCTGTTCAAAACTTTCTAGATGTCATGCCAACTTGTATGTAATCCAGCACAAGCAGTGTGTCTACCAAAGGTGAATCATTAAACCAGGAATAGCCAGCAGAAGATCTGAATTCTTTTCTTGGCTACTCTTAAAAATAGCTCACTGTATTACAGGCAATTCTCTTCAGCACCCTTGATCCAGAACCTTATTTTGAAAAAGTAGATAAATTTTGGCAATTAAATAATTTCACATTATAATGCAGTCTAACCTCTGGTAGAGATAAACATTCTGGTGTGTCAGTAATGGTGACTTTAAACTATGTTTTCTTTAAAGGATATTTTCATATGGTTGACCCAGTAATCCACTAATTGTGACATTTGTCAGTCATGGAGAAGCTGCTGTGTATGTGGACTTAGACCACCCACTGCTCGAATCACAGGGCTGCCTTTATTTGTTTTGTTGCAGACAAATTTCTGTAGCCAGCCTGGACATTGGCCAAGGAGGCACTGTCTAGTGACTGTTATACGTAAAATTCTTGTCTTTTTGATGAGAAGGGGAGTTTTCTTTATCTTGTTCTTCCCGTTGTAGTACTGACAGGGGTCAGAGGGGATGGACAGTTTGTGGGCTGAAATCTACAGAAGGCTGTCCTCCAACACAAGCGCCTTCCCTCTCTTTGCCAAGCAGACCTCCATGGGGACGTTGCTAGGCCATCCAAGGTTCAACTCTACTGACAAGGGACTGGAAACTGGACAAGAAATAGAAATGCACTGTGACTTCCTCGGTCCTCTTCTGCTCCTTGAGCCAAATAGCAAATCAAGCTTTGGTTTCAGGAAAGAAAATGAGATTGAAGTGAAGTGGAGGCATTAGTGTGTCTTCATGCCCATCCCCCACCCCTGCTCACTTTTCACCTCCTAACGTAGCTGCATGGAACATCTGTGTCCAGGTAACCTGACAGATCTTGAAAATAGCACCTTTGGATTCCATCTTTTGGGGCCCCTCTGAAATGTTCTCACAGAGTCATGCCATTGTTTTCAACAAAATATTTCTCCTTCCTAATTCAGTTCTCCCTTCTGTTTGCTATTGGAACCAGGGACAGTGATAATTTTGTTGGAAACTGAATCAGTTGCAAAGCACTGGGAACAAGTATAGTTTAAAACCTCAGGTTGGGTTTCTTGGGATTCTAGGCCAAGTCTCTTTCCCAGTTGCTCACAGGAAGTTTTGACTGATGTCATTGGAAATTGTATGTGTACATGTGTGTGTAATTTAGGTCACAGCGAGGCTGTGAGCTTCCAGGATAAAACTCTTGTGTCAGATTATATCTACTGACTGCATCACTCTTCATGCCCAGCTAATATTTGTGATGCTGATGAGCCAGGAAACCATTCGTCTCTTCCTCAGTTTGAGATCACCACTGAAAAGCTGCCTCCTTATGGAAGAAATCAGAGAGATTTTTGTTCAACTCAATGTTTTACAGGCTTAGACTTTTCCAAAATACTCCATCACACTTTCAGGATGAATATTTAGATCATCGTGATTGGCAATGGATATAACTCAGAGAAATGATCTATTCATGACTTCTAATTTTTCATTTCAAATTTTAAGGGAAATTGGACAGTATTGCCCTCATCTATAAAAGGGGAAAATAACCTTTGGCATATAAGAAACATAGCTCTTAATGTGTTAAAATAGAAGGAATAGTAGGCAAAACCCAAATCATGTGAAGAGCCCAATTGAACAAAGGTGCTTTGAGTAGACTGGTAGAAGGACATCTTTTGGTAATGTATGTATGTAGTTTGGCAAATATCCATAGGCCCCTTTGCAACCAAAGAGTGAGCCATCCTTTATTTCATTTCCTTTCAGATAACCAGGCTCACAATACATTTTCTTTATTACAACCAAACTGTAGTATTTAATGACATGAGCGTTTATGAAGCTCCACGTTTCCCCAACTTTTCCTAAATCTTTTTACAACCTGTCCTTTTCCTTGTCTTCTTTCAACACAAAGATGGTAAATTGTCCAAATACTATCTTCAAGGATGTGATGAGAGACTCACTTTTCAAACAGTGCAAATTAATACGTACTATCTCTGTCCTATGCTCTAGTTCTCTTTTCTTCCCCCTCCTCTTATTTGCCTGTCTTCCTTGGACAAAATTAATCTATTTTCTTTTCTTTGAAGTTCTCTTCTGAATTCCCATACAGTGTTTGGCCAGCTCCCAATGGCTTTCCTATTCCTATCCAGACAAGATACAGAATAATTCCAAAGCTGTGGCTCCACAGTCTTTTTCTAATCCTTGAAGTGCAATCGGAAGCACAGGGCAGACCCTTTACATAAGTGACAGTTCTCATTGGATTAAAAAATCTAATTGGACAGTATTGGAGCCTTCATTTTCCACAAATCTTCCTCCATCGCAGTAGCCCATTTGTAGTTTCTGAAGTGGTGGTTGCTAGTATCCCCTCCAAAAGAAATAAAAACAAAATTCAAAAAGTCTGAGAAACTTCATAGCTCCAAAACAGCCAGAAAACCCAGCATTTTGACTTCTGCTTCTACTCTGTCATTACTTGGTTCTTGTTCTGCTTTAAAACTCTAGTTTATATCCCGATTTTAGTGAAGATTGAGACTTTGGTTTTCTCTTTCATATATGGTAGTGTTTTTTGTAGAGTATAAGCAACCCAGTCTTGACATTTTTATTTATTTTTCCAACAACTTCCTTTCTCTCTGTGATCTATAACCCCCCCAGCTCCCAACATACACAAAATTTGAAGCTTGCTCACCGGTCCCTGCCTCAGTGGACTCTGTCCCCTAGGTTCCTCTCTCATTTTAGAAGATTTTGATGCTCTCCTGTGGTATCTCGGTATCTGTTCAGTCTAAGCAAGTAGAGATGAACCCAGAAGAAAAATGTAAAGAGTTTCCAGGGTCAGGTTTCTTCTCCAACAATAGTTTTCTCCTTGACTTTTTCAACTTTATCTCAGAAGGGAGTGGTTCATCAATTCTGGACTCTGAAAAAGGTACACTTCATGATTGCAGTGATTTTTCTCTGCCTTGTTTATAGGACTTCGAATACCAGCTGACACACAGTAGGTTCTCAATATTCTGTAAATGAATGGTTATAATCCTTAGGTATCCCTTTATGAGAAGTATTTTTTTTTTTAGTTAAAAAATTCTGTCATTATTAAGTCAAAAGGCATTTTCATGTTGCAGTATTTGACATACTACACATTTTAAATATTCTCATTTTCATCCCTAACTGAGATTACAGAAAAACAAACAAACAAATAAACAATGGATTTGGCTCGGCCAGATGAGGAACACGAACACTTCTGGAAGATCCATCATAATGGCTGCCCTAGGAGACCCCAAGTTCTTTTTAAACAAGGGTTGGTTTATGATGGCAGTACTGGTTAAATTATATTTTCAATGTCATTTGACTGGTGAATTTGAGAAATATGTAATAATCGCTTTAGTTGTTGAGGTCCATCACCCTGTGTTCTGTACCAACAATAGATTTTTTTAATTTATCTTTTTAGGTAAGCTCTATGTCTGATATGGGGCTTGAACTCACAACCCCAAAATGAAGAGTTGCATGTTCTACCAGCTGAGTCAGCCAGGAGCCCCAGCAGTAGACTTTTTAAATTCAATGCATTGGACATACACTTGGTGGCCTGAGAAATGGCCCTTGTATCCAAACCCAGCATGTCATTATAATATTTAATGTAACATCAGGAGTTACAAGTGTTCACCTAAGTGGCATAGGGATCTTTAGGGCTTTGTGAAAAGTTCCCCATCATAGTGCAGAGCAACATAGTGGATATTAAGGCAGAAAAAATGAGGAAAATCTGTTGTGTTCCAGCCTGCTAGGAAACTAACTGGCTCCTGACTTCAGATTTCTTCCCATGCCTGCCCTTGCCCCACCAGACATTGTCATGGACTCGGTTTCAGAAGTCCAATGCCACCAGGGCTTAGAGGTTGTTCAGATAACTCTTCTCCCAATGGAATGATACGCTGTGAGAGAATAAAGCTAAACTTGGAAGTCTAGTTTTATAAGCAATGGTCCTGGACAACAGGATGCAGTGTGTTTGCTACTTTGTTATATAGGAAACCAGATATGTGCTTCATCTTTGGGATGTTAAGAGACATGAATGAGATTCAGAATGACTGTAGCAGTTAAAAAAAAAAAAAAAAAGTACCTTTACAGAATTAGACCTATAAATACAAAGAAAAAACTGGTGGTTGCCAGAGGGGAGAGAGTGGGAGGATGGGCAAAATGGGTGAGGCAGAGTGGTAGATACAGGCTTCCAGCCGCAGAATGAATAAATTTCGGGAATAAAAGGTACAGCACAGAGAATATAATCAATGATATACAGTCAATGATATTGTAACAGAGCTGTATGGTGACAGATGGTAGCCAATGTGGTGAGCACAGGGTAACGTATAAGAACTTGAATCACTATGACATACACTTGAAACCAATGTAACAGTGTGTGTCATGTGTCAACTATACTTAAAAGTAAATTTTTTAAAGTACCTCCATATTTCAGACCTACATATTTGACTGTTTGGACCCCAGTTGTTTCTTCCCTGAGTTTCACATATGAGACTGCTACTGTCTCATCACATAAAGAGACACAAAGTATCAATAAGTTAGGAGGACTTCTCTTCTGGAACTGGAACAAATATGGGTGAATAGAATATCACTGAGAGAAACCCTAAATATCCAATACATTAATAGGTTAGTAAATCATAATACAACAACTGTTTGATATTTCACAATACTCAAAAAAGGAATTATTAAAAATTTTAAATGGCATGAAAAAGGGCTTCTAGTAAACTGTCAAGTCGAACACAAATTAAATACACATACAGTCACAATTACAGTTCAAAAATAAAAAGTAAGCTCAATAGCAAATACATTTCAAAAGTTAACATGATAAGATTATGGGTAGCTATTTTCTTTTTCTTTATGTTTTGTAATTTTGATAACAAATATATATGATTATAAGGGGAAAAACAAACTTTTATTTCAACGGGCAAAAAATAAACTATTAAACATGTAAAAATGCCTTGAAAAATGAAAAAAGAATGTCAAATAGCGTATCATCATCAGATTACTGAGCAAATGTAAAAGGTTGATTATCATTTAACTGCATTATGAAAAGCAATTAACAACTAGATGACAAATGCACTGCTTTTTAGTGATTATATGGCAAAATGAGTTTTAAATACACCTTTCAGTAATCATATCAACACAGTTGTGAAAAATTGTTCAAATCCTTTTTTGTTGGTTTATTTCTCTCATATGAGCCAGTTATTTGTGTGCTTTTTTGGCCATAACTGTATAAAATAATTAGTAATTTCAGTGGGTCTATCTGCTACTCTAACTGCATACCTCCCTACAAATATTTCCCTGGTCTGAATCAAGGCAACTATTCTATTAGAAAAATGGTTCCAATAACTTGGTTAATTGGCCCTGGCTTGATTATTGTGATTATAAACTATTAACTGAAATCAATGCTATTGGCCACATGCTAGCTTAGTTACAGAGTGCCTAAAGTTTTTGCCCTCTGTTTGCATTTATTTTTTCAAGAGAAAAGAATAAATTATTATAGACTATATATTAATATTTCCCAAATATATTATTTTCCATAAAGCTCCTTTGTTAAACAATTTTTTTAACTCTTACTCCTTGATTATTGTTCTTTATTGTTCCTTCCATTCATGCATTTCCCACAGGCATTTTCTAAAGTAAACATTGTTTTAGAACAAATTTATGTTTACAGGAAAAAATGCAAAGATAACACAGAGTTCCCATATATACCACAGTCAGTTTTCTCTATTACTGACATTTTATTTTTGTATGGTATATTAGTTACACTTAATGTTAATACATAATACTGATACATTATTATTAGCTAAAGTCTATAATTCATTTACATTTTCTTAGTTTTAACCCTAAGGAAAAGAGATACTGCTAATACAAGTGGCTAACATTTACATGGCTCTTATGAGGTAGATACTCTTACCAATGTTTTATATATATTTTATATATATATATATATATATATAATCTTACTGTACACTTAAAGCTATGGCGTCAAGAAGCTAGAAGAACTCTGAATGGGAGACACCAAAAAAATCCATACAAGGACATTTCATAACTAAACTTCTGAAAACTAAAGGCAGAGAAAATGATCTGAAAAGCAACCAGAGAAAACTGACATCTTACCTATTGGGAAAAACAACTTGAATGGCAGCAGATTTCACTTCAAGTAGTATTCATTTATCTCCATTTCACAGGTGAATAAACTGAGGCACTGAAACATTCAGTAACTTTCTCATGGTCACCTAGATATAATGGAGAAGCTGGGTTGTTTGATTCCAGGGTCTGTGCTCTTACCTCATGCTTAATGAAGTCATGATTAGGCAACCACTACTTTACCATCATCTACTTTCAAGCCCAGTTCACCAGAACACCAAATTGTATAAGGCTGTAGAATCAACACCCCATTTAGTAATAACATGTGATTCTATTTGCAATGTTTTTCATTCATATATGTGCTTCTTGGGACTCACCCTGAAGTTTCAGAGAAACTGAGAACTGGTAGAGGATTCAAGTGTCCTAGAACCTACAGAGACTCAACTTAGAAATAGTAACTATATACATAACTATTTATAAACTTAAGAATGAATATAACAAGAACCATGTGGCACCTATAAAATGAAAAAAAAATACCTACAGCTAAAAGAAACAAAAGAAGATTTAAAGACTTCCACTTTAGGGAATATGAAGTAGATGTACTTTTTCCTGTTCTTCCCTCTAATTACAACTAAAAATTCTGGACACTATTTGCAAAAGAAACATCGGAAGACTCTGAAAAATAGAAAGAAGGCAGATTGGCTAAGGAATAGCAAGATCTGAGGAATAAGATGAGTTGTATTAGTGGGATTATTTTGTTGGTGGTTTTTGTTTGTTATCATATCTCACTTTTTAGAGCTAAAGAAACTGGCAACCTGTGAATGCAAACAGCACAGACCCCCCCCCCAAAAAAAAAATCCATCCACAGCAACCCTGTAATCTGTAGCCGAAGAAACAGGATATGGGCAGCCTAGAAAGAGAATACTTTTAGATATTTTATTCCAGCAAAACACACACACACACACACACAAAACACACACACACACACACAAAAGCATGGGCCCCATCCATGTCAGTAAAGAGTAAGTACAAAGTCCAGTCTTCCACTCCAAGAGGTGTAACGAGGTACGCCAACGCCCCTATAGATGTAGTGTCAAAGAAGAGGAAGTTGCTTTCATTCCCACAGAGAAGTAAAGAAGTCTTCAGTGTTAGGGGACATCACCTGGAAAGTCTGGGACACCTCTCCAGAATTAATGAAGCATTCCTTCCCCTCCTGATGATGGTGTTAGAAGAAGCTTAGTGAAGAGTTAAGACATTTACTGTCGCCCTTTAGCAATAAGGCCATGTCTACCCTACTGCCAGTAGGACAAGGGGAAGAACTGGACTTGAAGCCTGCCCAGCAATAACAAGGCTCCCCCAACCTTCCATGCAAACAAGGCTGAGTAAGGAACCTGTGCTTATATTTTCACCTGAGAATAAGAAGGCGGTGTCTTACTTTCCACGGCCAGAGACAGTACACAAAGCCAGCTAAAATAGAGGCTTAAATAAAAACAATCTCATGATATACAATGTCCTGACTTAAATATAAAATAGTCATACTATGAATGAGAAACATCTCAAAACAAATGAAAAAAGACAATCATTAGACACCAACATTGAGATGGCAAACATGTTAGAATTATCTGACAAAGATTTTAAAGGAGCCATGATTTAAAATGCTACAATGGCAATTATTATGATGCTTAAGAAAATTGAAAAAAAAAATACAAAGTCTTGGAAAAGAAACCGATGTTATAAAGAAGAACCAAATAAAAAATTTAGAACTGGAAACTACAATAACTGAAATGCAAAGTTCAGTGACTGGGTTCACCAGCAGAACAGAAGACACAGAGGAAAAAAATGAGAAGATAGGAAGATAGAACAATTAAAAAATTGCCCATCTGAACAACAGAGCAAAAATAGACTGGAAAAACTGAGCAGAGCCTCATATTTGTGGAACAATAAAAGATCTAACATTTGTGCCATTAGATTGCTAGAAAGAGGAGAGAAAGTTGTATGTGTCAGGGGCAGCTGGGAAAGTATTTAAAGAAATAACAGCTGAAACTCCTCACATGTTACAAGGGACCTAAACCCGTAGATTCAAGAAGCTTGATGAATGCCAGGTAGGATAAACCAAGGAAAGTGTCATCAAGATACAATATAATTAAACTTCTGAACACTAAAGAAAAAGAATGTGGGAAGCAGCCAGAGAAAAATACACACTATCTTTAGGGAGAAACCAATTTGAATGATAGCAGATTTCTCATCAGAAACCATTGGGACTACAGGGAAGCAGCAAGATATGTTTTAAGTGCTGAAAGAAATCAAATGTCAATACAGAATCCTATATCCAGGGAAACTGTCCTTCAGGAATAAAGGAAATATCAAGACATTCAAGGATGAAATAAAATTAAAAATTTACCACCAGTGTACCTGTGCTTAAAGAATGGCCGCATGAGATTCTCTGAACAAGAAGGAATGACAATAAAGGGGATCTTGGAATTTCCATAAAGAAGAAAGAACATGGTTAGAAAAAATCATTGTTAGGAAAAAAACATGGTTAGAAAAATACATTAAGTTTAGCTTTTTATAACTGATGTTTAAAGCAAAAATGTTAACATTAGTTTGGTTCTAAGTGTATCTAGCGAGAAGATTTAAGACAATTATATTAAAAATGAGATAGGGTACGAGTGCCTGGGTGACTTGGTTGAATAAGCATCTGCTTAGGCTCAGGTTATAAATCCAGGATTCTGGGATCCAGCCCCTGACTGAGCTTCCTGCTCAGCGGGGAGTCTGCCTCTCCCTTTCCCTCTGCACCCCCATCTTACTCTCTCTCACTTGCTCTCTCTCTCAAGTAAATGGATAAAATCTTAAAAAAAAAAAAAAAAAGAGAGTAAAAGAAAATGAGACAAAATGACACATGAATAGACTAGGACTATTTACACACATGTAATATAATAACCAAAGCAACCACTGAAAGACAAAGATTGGCACAGTGAATTTAAAAACATGACAGCCTATAGGGGCACATGGGTGGCTCAGTCGTTAAAACATGACACCCTATATGTTATTTACAAGAAGCTCATTTCAAAGATAACAATATAGTCATATTCAAAGTAAAGAAGGGAAAAGGTATCATAAAAACAATTTTTAAAAAAAGCAGAATCAACTATGTTATTATTTTTTAAAAGATTTTATTTATTTATTTGACAGAGATCACAAGTAGGCAGAGAGGCAGGCAAAGAGAGGGGGGTGGGGGAAGCAGGCTCCCTGCTGAGCAGAGAACCCAATGTGGGCTCGATCCCAGGACCCTGGGATCATGACCTGAGCTGAAGGCAGAGGCTTTAACCCGCTGAGCCATGCAGGTGCCCCTCAACTATGTTAATATTCAAGTAAACTTCAGAACAAGGACAATTACCAGAGACAGAGTTAAACATCATTTAGTGATAATATTGTCAATCCACCCAGAATACATAGCAGTCATAAGTGAGTGTAAAGCAAACAACAGAGTTAGAACATACATGAAGCAAAGCTGATAGATCTGAAAGAAGAAATAGACAAATCCACTCATATAGTTGGGGAATTCAACATCATCACTCAACAAATGAGAGAGGACAGAAAAACTGGTAAGAGTATGGAAGGACTCAACAACATGAGACAATAAGATCTAATTGATATTTAGAGAACATCGCACCCAACAACAGCAGAATGCATGTCCTTTTCAAGTCCTCATAGAAATAAAGCAAAATAGACCCTGGGCCATAAAACAAACCTTAATAAACTTGGAAGAATTGAAATGCTACCAATGTATTCTCTAACCACCACAGAACCAAAACAGAAATCAGTCACAGAATAATGGGAACATTCTCCAAACACTTAAAAACTGAACAACGGGTGTTTATAGTACCCATCGGCCAAAGCGGAAATCTCAAAAGAAATATAAAAAATACATTGAACCGAATGAAAATGAAAACTCAACATATCAAAACTTGCAAGACACAACTAAAGCAGAACCAGCAGGGAAATTTATAGCCCAAACAGATACACTAGAAAATAGGAAAAGTCTCATATCAGTGGGGCACCTGGGTGGCTCAGTGGTTTAAGCCTCTGCCTTCAGCTCGGGTCATGATCTCAGGGTCCTGAGATCGAGCCCCACATCGCACTCTCTGCTCAGCGGGGAGCCTGCTTCCCCCTCTCTCTCTGCCTGCCTCTCTGCCTACTTGTGATCTCTCTCTGTGTATCAAATAAATAAATAAAAATCTTAAAAAAAAAAGAAAAGAAAAGTCTCATATCAGTAATCTCAACTCCTACCTCAAGAACCAAAAAGAAGGGAAATTAAAACCAAAGAAAGAAGATAAGTAAAGATAAAACAGTTGTCAATGAAACTGAAACCAGAAAAACAACACCTAATGAAACAAAGAGATGGTTCTTTGAAAAGATGAATAAATTGACAAGGCTGTCAAAGAAAAATGAAAGACTTACCAATACCAAAAATGAAATAGGGTTTATCACTACTAATAACTGCAGACACCAAAAAGATCATAAGGGAATGCTATGAATAACTCTACACACATGAATTTGCCAACTTAGACAAAAAACAAAACACAAATTACTACAACTCACCTGATCTGAAATACATCATTTGATATATTAAGTATTTTAAAAAATTGAATTCACCATTTATAAATGAAATTTAAACCATTTAAAAATTCCTAGAAAGGAAATCTCCAAGATCAAATGGTTTCTTTGAGAATTTTACAAAAGGTTTAAGAGCAATTTTATACAAACTCTGAAAAAATGGAAAAGAACACTTTCCAGTTCATTTTACAAAACTGATATAGCCCAATTTATATTTAATTTATATTAAAAATTAGTAAGATGTAACCTCTATATATTGGAAAATAAAATTAAAAGATAAATAAAAATTACAAAAATACTTGAGACAAATAACAGTATAAAAAAGAGAAAACTACACACCAGTATCTCTTATGAATATCAAAAAAATCTTTAATAAAATATTAGCATATCAAATTCAGCAATAAATAAGAATTATATTTCATGTCCCAGTGAGACTCATTCCAGGGACAAAAGACTGATTTGGTATATTAAAAAAAATGAATCACAGTAATCTACAATATTAATAGCTAAAGAAGAAATAGCACATAATCACCTTAATGCAGGAAAAGCATTTGGCAAAATTCAATACTCATTCATGATAAAAAAAAAAAAAAAAACCTCTCAGAAAAATAAGAATAAAGGTAAACTTCCTCAAGTTGACCAAAAGCACCTATAAAAACCTTAAGTTAACCTTATCTTTACTAGGGAAGCCCTCCTGAGCTTGGGAAAAAGACAAAGATGACAGCTCTCACCACTCTTGTTGAACCTAGTGCTGGAGGGTCCACCCACTGCAACAAGGCAAGAAAGGGAACTAAAAGACAGACAAACAGAGAAGTAAAATGCATGATTGCATACCTAGAAAAGCTTTTTTGTTGCTGTTTTTAAAGAACAGTACACAGAACAACATGAATAAATTTTCAAAATGTATGCTGCATGGAAAAAGCCAGTCTCCAAAGTTTCCATACTATATAATTCCATTAGTATAACACTCTTGAAATGACAAAATTGTGGAAATGAACAAAAGATTAGTGGTTGTCAGAGGTGGGAAGGGTGTGAGTGGTAAAGAGGAACTGTGGATAAAAAGGGGCAGCCTGTGGGAGGTCTCTGGTGATGGAAATGTCCTGCATTTTTACTGTGTCAATGTCAATATCCTGTTTCTCTTATCTTTTTTTTTATTATTTCTTTTCACTGTAACAGTATTCATTGTTTATGCACCACACCCAGTGCTCCATGCAATCCGTGCCCTCTCTAATACCCGCCACCTGGTTCCCCCAACCTCCCACCCCCTGCCCCTTCAAAACCCTCAGATTATTTTTCAGAGTCCATAGTCCTTCATGGTTCACCTCCCCTTCCAATTTCCCTCAACTCCCTTCTCCTCTCCATCTCCCATTGTCCTCCATGCTATTTGTTATGCTCCACAAATAAGTGAAACCATATGATAATTGACTCTCTCTGCTTGACTTATTTCACTCAGTATAATCTCTTCCAGTCCCGTCCATGTTGCTACAAAAGTTGGGTATTCATCCTTTCTGATGGAGGCATAATACTCCATAGTGTATATGGACCACATCTTCCTTATCCATTCGTCTATCTTATCTTACTGCAGCCTTGCAAGTTGTTACCATTGGCAAAAACTGGGGAGATAGTGCACATGATCTCTATTATTTCTTACTCACTGAAAGTGTATCTATAATTACCTCAAAATTAAGAAAAGAAAGAAATATAGCTACATAGCACTCTCCGGTCTAAAAGACCAAATATTGTTAAGGATTATTTTTGCCCCAATTAATGAGCAAACTTTGTACAAGATAAATCACAATGCCCCGAAATTTATATTATAAAATGAAAAAATGTAAAACCTCTTCTATGAAAAAATATAGAAAATTAAAAGATAAACAGGGACACCTGGCTGGCTCAGTCAGTACTGCATGGGACTCTTGATTTGGGGGTTATGAGTTCAAGGCCTACACTGGGTGTAGTGCTTACTGAAGGAAAAGAAAAGATAAAAGATAAAAATCATAAAAGTCTTATTTAAATAAATACCCCAAACCAGCAATAACAATAGGCAAAAAATTGGGAGAGTTTACAAAAGGGGAAATATGCATGGTCAGTAAATCACATTATGCAATGTTCAATATCCTTAGTTATCAAAGAAACATGAAATAAAACAATATTAAACATGTCTCAAGTGTCTATCAGAGTGTTGACCAAACTCTGAACCTTCCTGCTCCACCTGGAATTCAATTTGCTGGATCATTTTTCCTCAGTAATCTAAATGAATTCATAACTATTCTCTCTGAATATATCCATTAGAATAATTTACAGGATACTGTACTTCCCTTGACTTCTTGGCCTAGACCATCCTAATTTGTCTTCTTGGCCTTCCTTAGAATAACACTAGGATGTTAGCTGGATATTTTCTAATTCCCAAGTCTCTCCCCCAGGGAAGAATGATGGAGTCTAGGAAGAGGGCCTGTAATACAGATCTCAGAGGGATGCAGGTGTTTATAAGAAATGATGCCTCCATTAGGCACAGCCCACATGTCTCTCCCAGCACTGGTGTGACACTCTTGGGAGCCTTGTTATAGTTGGTACTTTTTAGCTGGAGGTCAGTGTGTATAAAGATATGGCTACCTTTTAGGTTTCCAAATTTTGAATGGGCTTTATGGTTTTTTTTTTTTCTCTCCTAAGATATATCTCTCTATTTGTCTTAGTTTAGGCTGCTACAACACTATAGACTGGATGACTTTAGAACAAACACTTATTTCTCACAGTTCAGGAGACTGAAAAGTACAAAATCAAGGGGCTAGCCTTGGTGTCTAGGGTGAGAGCCTTCTTCCTGTTCTTCAGATGGTCACCTTCCTGCTGTATCCTTACCTGGAGGAGAGAGAAATCATCTCCCTTCTGTCTCTTCTTATAAGGACAGTAATTTACTCATGAGAGCTCCACCCTCATCACCTAATTACTTCCCAAAGGTCCCACCTTCTAATACCATAACATTGGGAAATAGGAATTCAATGTGTGAATTTGAGGGGGACACAAATATTCTCTACATAGCACCATCAGATCAAGTTCATACCAGACTACACAAAGTTTCTCCTTTTAGTCTATGATGAATTTGAAAAAAGAAGAGAATTAGACTTTTGGTCCAAGGTTGGGAAGTGAACAGCCTGACCCTAACATTTCCAAGACCCAGGGCAAGAATACAGATGGAGATATTTATACACCATGAGCTTCAAGGCACTCAATCCAAGCCGAGTGATCCTGACCTGCTAGGGGTGACTGGTCTCCCACCTCTGCCAATATCACACGTTTGAAGTGAAAAAGCTAAATTCAAATGTAGAATTCCCAGGTGTCTTAGAGTTCTAAGCCAAATATCGGCAGCTTTGAGAGAGTCCGTCCCTTCCACTCAGACCCTATTCTGCACCCTGCTTCTCTCCCTCCACTTCCCATGCTGGGCTCCATCCTATGTTGCAAGGGACCTCAAGAACATGCATGTGGACTCACCAGCTGTGAAGTTCTACACTTACCCCACCAGGAGCCAGTCTTTGGTCATCGTTCCTTGGGTGTGGAAATCAGCTTTGCAAACTGCTCTTTGGAAGCAGGACATAGTAAAGACCCTGCACAAGTCCAGAAAGTGTCTGGACAAAAAAATTCTGAGGTTCTGATCCCCAAAGCATGGTCTAGACGGGAATGGTATGGCCTTTGTTTGAACAAGTCTTTCTGACCCCAAGACTGGAGGGCCATCAGGGAGAGCACAGCTAGAGAGCATAGTGGAATTTTCATAAGCACAGTGACCAGGGAAAGGATGCTGCTTGCCAGATCTATGGGTAATTTTCCACAAAAGTGGAAAATTTTATAATTCAGCCTGTTGACTATTCAGATATGAATAAGCAATTTGATTAGTTTCATTCCCATCCACCCACCCAAAATGATCTTAATGAATCATTGTCTGTACTTCATCTTCATCTTCTAGTGAAAGTAAGATAGACCTAGAGGATTTGGTGGGTACTCTTTTTCTTTCTTTTATATTTAATAGGGTGGGTGTGGGAGAAATACAGAGATCAAAGGTTCAGAGGGGACTATGGCTCTACTTTTGCTCTCTGTTGCAACATGATGGAATGCCCAGCAATGCAAAGATGGTAGCCAAGGTATTTCTCTTTTATTTATGCCCCATCTCTATCCTACAAGTATGAGAGAGAATTATTTTTGTTCATTACAACTCACTTTGTTCTTCTAAGCTTTTGTCATCATATGATGTGCTTTCACACATAGCATTTTATTTCTTTCCAATATAATAGGTTGCATTTGAGAATAACTCCGGTTTCTAATTTTTGGTTCAGTAATAATAAACACCTTCACATATTCATTGGGTGAATGTATATTGAGTACTTTCTATGCATTGAGTACTTTGCAACATGTTGAAAATATAATAGTGAATAAGACAAATGATTGTGTCCTCATTAAATTTACAATCTAGTGGGGAAAAAAACAGGCAAAAGTAGAAAAAATAATGACCAATTTTAATAAGTAGCTTTAACGGGGATAAAACACAGACAGAAATGCAGAATATACAGTGGCATGGGTGGAGCTATTTCAGGTCTTTGCTTAAATAAAGATCCCTTTTTAGAGAGGCCTTTTCTGGGGTACCTGGGTGGTTCAGTTGTTAAGTGTCTGCCTGCGGCTAGGTGATGATCGCAGGGTCCTGCAATCGAGGCCACTTTAGGCTCCCCCCTCAGTGGGAAGCCTGCTTCTCCCTCTCTCTCTCCCCCAGCTCATATTCCCTCTCACTCTCTCTGTCTCTTTCTGCCAAATTAATACAATCTTTAAAAATAAAAATTAAAAAAAAAATAAAGAGGACTTTTTTGATCTTTCTACTAAAAATAGCAATCATCCTACTCTAGCACTCATCTTCTCACCTGTACTTTCTCATACACACAAATATTTGCTTACTCATTTTGTTTTTCTCTCTCTTTTCTCATATGTAAGTTCTATGAGGACAAGAACTGTTTACCTTTTTACTGTGACAGTTGTTTTCCTTCCTTTTCTAGGACTAGAATAGTGCCTGGTACAGAGCAGATGCTCAATTAGTACTTATTGAATGAATGAATGAATGAATGAATAAGTAAGGAAAAGATTTTCTGAGAAGGAAACATTTAAGCTGAGATATAACAGCGATCAGTCATGCAAAGGGTAGGTAAGGTGGGAGGAGACCTTTCCAGGTGGTGGCAACAGCAGGTGCAAAGACACTGAGGCAGGAAAGAGGCTGCCATTTAAGGAACTGAAGGAAGGCCCCTTGCTAGAAGCCTGTGTCAGGCAATGGCTGGAGCTGAGATTAGAGACTTGGGCAGAGAAGGGTTGAGTTGTGTTTACAGGCCAAGGTAAACATTGGGTTTCACTATAAATACCTGTGGAAGAGATATAAGCAAGGCAGAAATATAATCATATGATTTGGGTTTAAACATAATCACTCTTGCTTCTGTGTAAAGCATCTAATGGAGGATGACAACAGTGTAACCAGAGAGATCAGTTATGAGACTTGTGTCAAGATTAAGAATATTAGGGGTGCCTGGGTGACTCAGTGGGTTAAGCCTCTGCCTTAGGCTCAGGTCATGATCCGGCTCTCTGCTTAGTAGGAAGTCGGCTTCCCCCTCTCTCTCTGCCTGCTTCTCTACTTGTGATCTCTCACCCTCTGTCAAATAAATAAATAAGAATATTAGACAGTATCCACTGTGCGCTTTTATCAGGCGCTGGCCTAAGTGCTTTATGTACCATTTTATATAAATAAGATTTTAGCTTAATTAATTGATAGATTTTTTTCAATATTTTTCAAATGATTTTTCTTAAGCTTTACTTTTCCACATTATAATCTACTTTAGTGTAAAATCAGATATAAGAAAAAAAGTCATTACTTTAAAATTACTATGTTAGCATTTAATGGCACTCTAAAGAAATCACCACAATTTTAATGTATTTTCATCTTTAAAATCGTTCCCATAAATATTTAAGAATTACAACTGATTCCAAAGCATTTGATAATGGCATTTGGAGAATATTAATCCAGCAATGTGTTGGATAATCTGGGTTAGGGGGAATCCTAAAGTGGGAATTTAGCTGGGAAATGGGTAGGGTAATCCAGATATTAGATGACGAAGCCTAGACTAATAGGACTGCTGTGGAAAATAGCCAAAGAAGATAAATACAAGAAAAACCACACACACACACAAAAATAAAATGGAAAGAATTTGATTGAAGCGGGGGAAAGCATGAGAGAGAAAAATTAAAGATGTTTTCAAGGTTTTGAGAAAGAGGGATATATGTAGTAGACACCGTTGATGCCGGGCCAAATCCCCTTTTTGTGCCTGTTGCTTCTATCCCCCATCGCTGAGGATACTTTCTGTTAAGACTCTTTATGCTCTGCCTGGAAATAATGCCCCCAACGACTGTCCTCAGTAGAAACTGGAGCTGCCCCTCCCCCAACAGCCAGGGGTGGGGCTGCCCCCTCCAAGGGCAGGTAAAAACAGCTAATGCCCAGCTGAGGTGGGATATGCTCTCAAGGAGAGAAACAGCGTGAGACGGTATAGGTGCTGCCCTGTAAGATCAGGCTGAGGCTAGTTTTCAGCTGAAACCACATCTTTGCTTAGCTTCTGCCCCTGCCTTATCTATTTCCCTCACTTCCTTACAGATTTCTCCTGGGAGCACTTCCTCAATAAATCACTTACACAAGAATCTCTGTCTGAAGCTCTGCTTCCATGGACCCTGACCCAAGATAGAAGAGTACGGAAATACTGGAGTAACTGGCAGAAAGGGAACTTAAGAAAGGAGTGTTAATTTGGATTTGTTTCACAAACACTATCAACCCTTAACCGACATAGCCTTAGCTCTCTCGGAGCACGCATCACACGGGAGATACCCCGCACACACGCCCACAGCTGGTGGAGGCCACTGGGAGATGCTGCAGAAGGATGGCATCTTTCAAGCACGTGTGATCTAAAATCGACTTTCTGATATCACTTCTTTGACTAGAGACCCAAACGTCCGTTGAATTAGTCTTAAGTGCATTTTATTGAGTGGCCCAACTTTTAAGATCTAAGTACTTCTCAGATAGAGAATGGAGAACCCATGAACACCTAGGGATCAGCGAAACATCCCCCACAATTTTTCAAGGGTTTTATTTTTGGCAAAACTCAATTTAACTCATTTTGCAAGCACTCTTCCCTCCAGTTTTTAAACCCATGGGTATTTCAAAGGAAATTTAATCCATATGTTTCTGATTCATTTACATTTTAAGTCATAAAAATGTTATTTTTATAAGAGCTGTTTGATATCCAAGAAACTTTCTGAGCCTTTTAAAAAATCTCTTTAAAGTCTTGTTGGTTGGAGCCAGGGAGCAGACATGGTGTGTGATGCACCACCCGAAAATGTGATCCAGACGGACTCAACCAAAGACTGACCTCAGAACAATGCTTGCCACATCCAGCCAAAAAAATAATGGCAAGGAGATGATCAGGAAAGTTGGTCTGGACACCAGAGAATCCTTGAGAAACACAAGAGAAGCCAATGGCACATGATAGCAAAGATTAAAAATGGGATTCATTAGTGTGTCATTGATGCGTTTGGGCATGTAAGGACCAGACTTTTGTACGTTACAGCCAGCTATCATTCCTGGAAACTTTCAGGAAGACCTGCAGACTGCTGCAGGACAAAGTCCAATATCACCACCCAAATACTATATGTGAAGAAAATCGTGTCTTTTCTCAGTATTGTCTGTAAGAGTGAAACAGCAGAATAACAACCTCCAAAGGACTCTCAATTAATGTACTGCATATTTTTACAGAGTTCCAGGCAGTGATTAAAAGGATCATGATGAAAATATGTATTTAATGATACAGAAAGATGTTTGTGATACACGGCTAAATGAGAAATATGGTGAGAAAACTGTAAATGATATTGGCACCACATTTTCAGTCAAGCAAAAAAAGATACTTAAAAAATCTGTTGTTATATATGCACAGGAAAATACTAAAAAGGAATTGTGGCTAGGATAACAGATAGGATTGGAATGTTTTTCTTTGCTTAGCTTGGTTATATTTTTTTGACTTTTCTACGGTACACATTGTGTAAGTTAACAATAACAACAACAACAAAACTACCTTTGTCTGCACTTTACAAATTGTGTGGAATAGTATTCCTGTAATATTGTAAGAGAGAAGCACCCTTCTTTTTCCCCTCCTGTCTTCTGCTCAGGAACAGCACTGCGTGGGGTCCCAGCCGGAGGGGTGCTACAGCAGGCACGGATGAGCGAATAGTCTGAGATCGCCGGAATGCAGCTGTTCATCTGGAATGGCTAAATCTATGGTGACCATGCCTTCTGAACCCCAGACTGGTCGCACGATCTAACACGTGGGGGGTGTACGGCAGGATAGAGTATTTTACATCAGAACTGCTCTCAAAATTTTGGACATGTGGTTGTTCTGGCTACCAGGCACGTTGCTCCAGAAAGGAAGAAAAATTCTAAAAGGTGACCTAAGGAGCCCTCTAAAAGATAAAATAATGGCTGGTAATTTATAAAACTGCATTTGCTCATACTGAACATCCACAGAACAAGGAGAACTCTTTTGATTCTCCCTCGTGTAGATGTAGACAGCGTTTTAAATCCGAAGGACTATTACTTCCACATCTGTTGGCATCTATTCAGTTGCTGTCTGAAGGACAACCCGCACAAAATGTGCACAACTGCCGATATGCTCCTGAAACCTGCAAAATGAATGCTTTCTCCTGATATCATCAGCACCCCGTCTCCTCTCCCCACCAACCTCAGGCCTGATTCTGAATCACAAGCCATTTTCCTTTCTGTTCAGCTGGGCTCCTAAGACCCTCTTTGATCATGAAGACAGGGCAAAGCAAAGCAGAAACATCCTTTTCTGAGACCCCATTAGCATAGAAAAGTGAGATAAACAATCTTTAATGCTTTCATTTAAAAAAAAAAAAGTGATTCCACAGCATTATAATCAAAAGGAATAAGAAAAGTCAAGAACTCGATTAATTATTATTTAAAATTAAGTTATTTCAAAACCCTGGATAGACTTTCTGTTTAAACATTCTGTGATGATTTTATTTAAATATATTGTATTCTCACCTTCTGAAATGACTGAATTCATTTTAAATAGGCATTAACTTTGAAGCCCAAAATGATGAAAAGTTTTTTAACCAACTGGCCTGTCATGGTTAATCATACTCTCCTACCAAACACTTTCTACTCAACTCACAAGAATATAAGCTCTCAGTTCCAGGTACTATGGGACAGTTCTCAAATTCTGGCAAATCTCTCTTCCAATAAACAACATTTTCTTTCACAGTTTATCAGGATCCTCGTTATGGATAAATGTCATGTAGAGGTAATGTCCTCTCCAGATGAGACCCACATAAACGAACCTAAAAAGTCCTTCAATTCATAGCAAAGAATGGGATGACTTACTGATCCCCTGATTTGAGAAAAAGTGTGTATGTGTGTGTGTGTGTGTGTGTGTGTGTGTGTGATAGAGGGAAAGAAAGAAGGAGAGACACGAAGAGATCGAGAGAGAGAAATTGATTTGGTCTTTGATACATTCATCCCCGAGTTTCTAGTGTTGTCACTGTGCCATGGGTTTTGGATTCAAATATCACCGAAATCATGGCACCCAACATTAGACTTCATATGAAATATTACAGAGCATAGCGATAAATGAATAATCATCTAATCATACTAACCACTCATTCATTTGTCCATTCATTCATTCGATGACTAGAGAACCCTCTAAATGTCAGCCATTAGATATTGGGAACATAGAGGTGAGTGAGACAAAACCCCTGCTCTCAAGGAATACTCAGGCAGTGGGACAAATGCACCCATTAAAAAATGTGGCGTGAGTCGTACAAAACAACGAAAATTGTATAGGTACTATGAGAGGGAAGATAATGTTCTCAGAAAAGCTGATACTTGAGATAAGTTTTAAAGAATAATGAGGAGTTAGTCAAACCAAGAGTGGGGGAGGTGCTCAAGTGGAAAACCTGTGTCAATGCAGGAAATGAATATATGAATGAATTTTTGGTACTTCTTGGTCAATGGGTATCATACCCTCACCAACTAGAACTGGTGGGATAGATCTCCCCCAAAAGAGCTAAGCTGTGATCAGTTTTATATTTAAAAATAATCCAATAGAAAAAACACATTTTGATTTACTTAAAGAATCAATGCTCCTCATTCCAAGAGGATAAATCTTTTTTTTATCAGAAATCCAGTAACATTTTATCTATTGCTGCAACTGAATCTTCAACCAAGCTCAGACTTTTCTGGAAAGCAAATGAGAAGTTGTACAATTTTTGAGGATACTGTATTACTTTTTAAACATAGAATATTACATGTTTGAAAAGCATGAACTTAGGTTTGAATCCCAGCTTCCCCACATAACAGCTGTGTGACTGAGCAAATTAACTTTTCTGAGACTCAGTTTCCTCATCTGGTTTATTAGTGGCAAAGATTTCTTCCCTATTTAATTTCTTCCCTATTTAATACAGCTGTTGGGAGAATTAAATTAAATAGTGTCTATAAAGGTCCTGATAGAGTATTTGGCACTAATGCATGCTAATTCTGTTTCCTTTCCCTTTCCTTAAGAATGGAGTTTCTGAACAGGGAAAACAAGATAGGCATAATTCATCATTTTGAAAGTACTGCCCATGTTCAGGCAACACTGATATTTGCCTAGTTGGTCTCATGTAAGTCAGCCAAGCCTGACTCAGTCTGACCATGTTCCCTTTCACTAGCTGGGAAAAAAAAATAATAATATTTAGTTATGGATCTTGGAAACCAAGAGAGAGCTAGCACTCACCATTTCATTTACACAATGGAGAGACACCTGCAGTGTAGCTTGTAGAACAGAATAGAATTGTTATAAAAAAAAATATCTCCCATGGCAGCAAAGACACTTACAGTTAATGAGCTAATAAATATTGTCAAGTGACCTTTCCCTTGCCAAGTATTAAATCGTAAAGAGAGGGGGAAGGGAAGGATTAGAACTGAGTATTTGCTACAGAGTTCAAATTCTGGGCTTCTTCTAGCTAACTTTTATTACCATTGACCATATTTTAGCCTTGTCAGGCCTCTAATTCCCCATATTGCTGGACACTGCAAGTGCTCTAGGGCAGAGACCCATTTCTTATAGGCCAGTGTCTGGCAGAAAGCAAAATGTTCTTTCTCATGTCAGCAATGGGCCTCTGCATGTTTGCTTCTCTTTCTGTTGCCAGAGTAAAGGAGGGAGATTGGTCTTGTCGGCTATAAAATTAGCCATTTTCAGTCTCATTTCTCTCCAGAAACTGTTATGACCGCTTGTTCTCGGTATCTGCTTAAAGGTACATAGAAGTTCTAATCCCATTACTTCATTCTAAACACCAGAGCTATTCCAATTTTCTTTTGTTTTTATTTTACTTTTTGTACCACAATTTTATTTATGTGTGTTAAATACATACAAAAAACAACATCACATATTATTTGGTAATCTTAAAGAAGATATATGAAGCAAGTTGGAGTGAGTGCTTAGGACAGAGCACAGGAACAAGAGAGGTGAGTGGAGATAGAAAGGGGGAAAATGTGTATTTCTTTATGTAGGTTGGAGATGACCAAGGGCAATGAGCTGATGAGTGTGATTAAATCAACTCCCTGCACCTACAGTCCAAAATCGTAAGTAATGTTTTAAACATTACTGAGTGATAATGACGAATACGGCAACCATCACATATTCTATAACCAAGTGCCTGATTATAGGTATTCTGATTCTATCAGAGGAAACATTTCTTTTCATGATACTATTTTCTATCAGGCATGCACAGAGATTTCAATGTTTTCAGTTAGAACTGAAACATTATAGAGATAGCCAGTTTCTGGAATTTGAAGTTAGGAACAAAACTCAGTCACTCATTTCAAACTAGACTAATGTGGACCAACTATCCTTTCTCACCAATTCTTTTTTAATCTGACTGATTCTACAGCTCTCACAATTCCTTCAGTTTCTAAAGACCGCTAATACGATAGTTTAAAAGGTATTCCCAGATTCTTAGATATACCTTCCTTCAAAAAGTAGAGCCGAGGGACGCCTGGGTGGCTCAGTTGGTTGGACGACTGCCTTCGGCTCAGGTCATGATCCCGGAGTCCCGGGATCAAGTCCCGCATCAGACTCCCAGCTCCATGGGGAGTCTGCTTCGCTCTCTGACCTTCTCCTTGCTCATGCTCTCTCTCACTGTTTCTCTCTCAAATAAATAAATAAAATCTTAAAAAAAAAAAAAAAAAAAGTAGAGCCGAATTCCCCTCACCTTGAGTATGGGATGGCTTTAGTGCTTTCCAATTAATAGAATGTGATGAAAATGATTGTGTTAGACTTCCAAGATTAGGCCATAAAAGGCATCGTGAATTCTTTTTTCTCTCTCTCTCTTTCTCGCACTTTCTATTTTTTGAGAAAAATCAGTGCCATGTTGTAACTCATGGAGAGATTGTCCCCACCCCCAGCAAGGAATGTAAGTCTCTGGCCTAGAGCCTTTGAGCAGCCATCTTGGAAGTGGCGGCTCCAGCCCTAGTCAAGCCTTCACATGACATTAGTCCTGACTGACACTGTGTCTGCCTCCTCCTGATAGACCATGATCCAAAGTTACCTGGCTAAGCTGCTCCTGAATTTCGGATATCACACAGAAACTGTGTGATAATATACTCTCCTTATTTTTTTTTTAAAGATTTTATTTATTTATTTGACAGAAAGAGCTCACAAGTAGGCAGAGAGGCAGGCAGAGAGGGGGGGAAGCAGGCTCCCTGCTGAGCAGAGAGCCCGATGTGGGGCTCGATCCCAGGACCCCGAGATCATGACCCAAGCCAAAGGCAGAGGCTCCAAAGCACTGCGCCACCCAGGCGTCCCAATATACTCTCTTATTACGCCATGAGATTTTTGACTAATATATTATGCAGCAAACAGTGACTAATAGAGGTAGACTGTAAGATGTGTTCCTATAGCTTTTCTGAGGCATATGAGTTCATTAGCTGTCAGACATTATTTTGATTCCTCTCTGCTTATTTAGGAATTGCAGAATCAGTTTACTTGGAACACTTTAATTTTCCCCAAAGAAATGGTGAGTTTTCCTTTATTCTTCCTAGAGTGATTTCAATGTCTATCCCTAAAAAAGAAATAGCAAAAAGAGCATTGTATATGTGGGTTCTAGCCTTCACAAATCATCTCTGGGAAAAGGTGCAGCCCCAGAGCAGAGTGTGATCCCTGAGCACACCCGCTGTTCTACCCTTGTTTACGCTCAGTCTCTTCTTCCTTTGGGACCTTCCTTTGAGCTATGCCTCTCAACTGTCAGGTCCTCCCCATGAGACAAAGACAAGCTGGATGGGAGTGCTTGCTGCAGGGAAGGTGCACCTGTGAGATGGTTGGGTTGGGGGCCAGACACAAGAAGCCTAAAAAAATGAACTGCTGCTCTAGAATGGAGAAATGAAAACTAGTCAAAGGGGCCTGGCCACATGCAGAACAGGGATAGAAACCGGCCCTCTCTTTGAAATACCAGCTTATGATTTGGCTAATGGGGAAAGAGTAGTGAGAAGTCCTGTGGCCTCAAGATGTCCTGAGTCTCCAATTCCTCTTTCTTGAAAAGATCCTGTTTCTTCTCATCTTGGTGAAATTAAACTCCTGGCTTTCTCCTATCTAAGTTTCTGAACCTTTACTGTCACCTCCTCCACTGATGGATTTTTACATTTTGGAATGCCTTGGGTTTCATCTTGGACCTTCTTCTTTTTCTATGCATTCACATTAGGGGACATCATCTTGACCCGCGGCTTGAAATAAATCTACATGACTATGGCAGCAGACAGAGGTCTTTGGACCCTCCTCTAGATTCCAGATATATCCTTCATATCTTGTCTTGGTTGTCTAAAAAGAAACTCACCCCACAACAATTCCCACCTCACAACAAATTGGTTGTTTCATCAACTACCCAAACCCCAAATTTGGAAGTTCTCCTTTATTCTCTCCTCATGACTTCCACATTTAACTCACCAGCAACTCCTATTAGAACTTCCTTCTAGATGTGCCCTTTCTGCTCACCTTGCTTGCTTCTTCTCTTCCTCTCAATGGTCCATTTCCTACATAACTAACCATAAGCATAAACAATGATTCAGGTGAGATCTTCTGATTATTTTTCACTTACTCTGAGAACAAAATGCAAACCTTTCACCCTGCTTTATGAAGCCCTGACCATCTATAATCTTTATGAAGCCACAGTCCCTCCTTCCAAACACAACCTTCTCTTCCTCAGACACATCAGACACCTTCTTGTCTTTGGATTTTCATACTTGCTATGACCTGCACTCAAATTCTCTCCTTCCTGATCATTGCATGTTGCTCTCCTTCTTGACATTTAGTCCTCGATTTTTCTACGACTTCCTCAGCTCAGTCATTCCCAGCCAACGCCCCAAAGTGGCCAGCCACCCTCTCACCGGGTCACCAAATCCCAGCTGTTTGCATAGCTGCATCAAAAAATCCTGATTGGGGTGCCTGGGTGGCTCAGTGGGTTAAAGCCTTTGCCCTCAGCTCAGGTCATGATCCCGGCCTGGGATCGAGCCCCGCGTCGGGCTCTCTGCTCAGTGGGGAGCCTGCTTCCCTTCCTCTCTCTCTCTGCCTGCCTCTCTGCCTACTTGTGAACTCTGTCAAATAAATAAATAAATAATCCTGATTGATTCTTTACCTGTTTATTTTTTGTAGTTTTTGTCTTCTTTTACTTGTATATGCCCTTCACCTAGAACAGTTCCTGGCACAAAGTAAGAGTTCAGTTAATATTCATAAAACACATTAATGAATGATGGCCTATTCCTAACATGAAGCTCAATAATATTCCCCAGTTCTCCCCACTATTAATTTTGTGGTGAAATTCTTCGATGGCTGTCAGTTAGCAGTTTGGAAATGAGCAAAGGTTTCTATCTGAGGCGGGTTTATTTCCTGAGGAAAATACAGTGCTTCATTTCCTGGAGGGCTTGGTGGCAGGGCTGACCTAGCGGGCTGCCTGTATGGTACACTGGAATCTACCTGCCAAGACAACGGAGTTTATACCACTCCCTGGAAGGAACAGGAAAATGATGAAAAGTCACTGGCTATAGAGGACTTGACCTTTTACCTCAAAGCTCAAAGAGAAAAAAAGGCAGAACCATTGAAAAAGCATACATATTAACTGCCACATCACACACCTCCCCCAAGTAACACTAATTTGAAAAGAAGGAAAAAAAAAAAGTCTTTCAACATTTTTTTTTAGAGCTGAACACTAGATATGTTTGCTTTATGATGTACTCAGGCCGAGTTCCCATTAAGTGTACCTCCCAGAATCCATATGTGTGATGCATACACGCTAATCCCTGGAGGTTAAGCTAACAGCCACAGCAGAAAAGATAAACAAGCATGTTTCGTATTTATGGTTATGTTTACATTTTTAGCTTCCAGGCAACTTAATTATGTGATTTTAATGCATATGTCCTTGTTAGGAGCTCTCAGCACCTGACAACATTGACTCGGTCTAATGTCCTGCTTTTAAAGTACAGCATGTCAAGCAAAAAGAACAATTCAAATATTTCAGTCTGGTGTTTTGGGTTTTTTTTTTGTTGTTTTTTTTTTTTAATGCATGAGAACGAGGATCCAGAGAGCTTACATCACTTCTCCAAAGTTCTGTTATGTCCGCAGCTGATACGAAGAGGAACACATGTTATAGAAATGTAAACACACTTTAACTTCCTCATTAACATATTAAAAGTGAAGCTCTAAGCTCAAGCCAGTAATTTTGAAATGAGAAACATTCAGTTCAATTAACAGAGGGTCTTTCCCTACCTCATATATCAATTCCGTCTGTGACATAGAATTTTAACATATATTCGTGTCTACACGTATCTCACATATATTGTATCCTGCCTTTTCTTCCCTCTGACCTTGATTTTAAATTTAATAGTTACTACATTGCAATGCTAGCCAAGCTGTATTTTTCTTCTATGACTTAGTTTTCAACCTGAGAAAGAGCCAATAAGTGACTGTAAAACATTTAACAGACATAAGACTCACACGCAGTGATATTTTAATGTAAAGCTTTTCCAGGGACTGGTCAAAAGTTACAAATGGTAAACTATTTAAATGGCTTACATAACTTCCACCCATTTTTCTTTGTAGCCCAGTTCTCTAAGGAGCACTGACATTATATACAAAAACTATGAGCGATCACAATGATATAAAAAATGCCAAGTTGCTTTAGGCAGAAGTGTTTCAACTATGTAGATGCCTGGAAAGATCAAAGGCCAAACACAAAGAGAATTTTTAAATACTACCCATACATTAAAGAACTTTAATTGCTTCGTCTAATTTTTGAAGTTGTAAATGTTTATAAGTAGTTTCCTTGGCCTGCGAGAAAAGAGAAGGAAGGGAGAGGAAGGAAAAGAAGGTAGAACAAAAGGAAAAAGTTAAAAAAAAAAATTAGCTACCCTTCTTTGTGCAACAAAGCAATGAAAGAGACATCTTCAGAGAATGAAAAATCGAGACACCAGTCTCGAAGCTGAGATGACCACGCTATCTGGCCTCCAGAACCTGGGGTAAGACTGCCGCTGTGGGCGGCACCAGAATTTTCATACGGAGCACCTGTCCTGCTGGAAACAGCAGTTAGGAGCCGGTCCTGCAGCTGCATTTGCAGAGCAAGCTCAGTACTCTTACCTCCGATCGCACCATCGCTTGCCTGGCCCTGGGACATCAATAAAAAACAGGCGGATGAAAGCACCTGTCACCCGCGCACCTCACCCTTTAGATCTGCCGCTGCGGTTTGAATATACATGGACCCCCTTCCACGCTTTTTATAACAGAGAGATGACAACTAGCGCAGGAGCCAATGAGATGAAGAAACTGGAAAGGATTTGAGAAATCAAGTCTGTGATGAGAAGGTCACACAAGGAGCTGAACAAAATGTTCATCATTATTGGATCTGGTGATAGGCGCATGCAGGTTTGATGATAGCGCTCTCACTAATTTGTGTATATTTGAAAACATTCATAATGAAAAGTGAATGAGAGAGAGAGGGGGGTGGAAAATGTGACCGGGGGAGGAAGGGAAGCCTCAAGCCCTGCAGAAGAGAAACCCTGGACGTCTCACCCTAAGCAAAGGCCAGAGAATAGCCACAGCAAAGGACTTCGGACTCCGCACTCTGCACTCATATTGCAAAGTAATCCAGGACCCACGAGTTCTGACCCTACCTTTAACCTGGGCTTTCTCTTTCGCAGAAATTGTCTCACCCATGGCCTCAGCCCTTAGGAACAAGTTGCCCCTTCGGGCAGGTTGAGCAGCGAGGTCTGGATCTATCCAAAGGCAGACAATCAGATATGAAGTCAAAACGCCCCGTGCCTCGGTCCCCTGTCGACCTCCCCCGTGCCACCAGAAAGGCAAACCAGCGCACCTGCCTCCCGGCCACACAGCTTCATCCTGGACAAGTGGATGGAGTCGCATTTTATGGATTCTACTTGCAATCATTGTATAAAGTCTTTTCTTGAAAATTCTTCACTAATCAGCAAGCCCAGCAAGGCATGTCAGCTCTTCAGATGTCAAGTTCAGAACGTGTCTAGAAGGAAAATTAAGGGAGTGTGACTTGATAAGCAGGGCGAGTTAGCTCTTCGTGGGAAACGGGTGCTGTTTTTCTCCCATTGGCTAAGCACTTCTCTGGCCACAGGGCGGCTGAAAAACCACTGGGAATGTCAGCGACGGCCTCAGAAATAATTTTATGTAAGGTCCAATCAACTCACCGAGAGGTTCCTAAGAAGCCTCTAGGTGTCACATACTGTGCTGTGTGCTGGAAATAAGATACAAATGATGCCAAGAAGGTCAAAGTCACGTGGTAAGGTTAAGTAAGAAATCACCAATGACACTACGGCACATTTCTAGGTGTTTACCAGAGAAATCACACGAGACAGAAAAGGCGAAGAACAGGACATGGCATTATGAGTTGAGTATTGAGGGATGACTAGTCTTGAGGGATGAGTTGAGTCTTAAGGGTTGACTAGACTTGAGGATGACACCTGCTGACGGTGTGGAAAGGCATGGCACCACCGGGAGAAGGAACAGAATGTACCAAGTCCTCAGACCGCAGGCAGTGAGGCAGTGTGCGACGTGCACACACCACCCACTGGGGGGAGCAGTGTGGACACACATTTCTCTGTGCCTTCTGCGTTCCTAAGCCAGAGGTGAGGGGCCTGATGCAAACAGGAATCCAGGGCGCGTGGAGGGACTCCCTGTAATGCCTACTCAGGACTGCTAGGGAGGGTCTCGCCTGGACTCGGGCTGAGGGTCAGGAGACAAAAAGGGCTCTTCTCCAGCCCTGGGCAAGAGCATCTCACACCGAGGGAAACTTAAGCTCCACAAGATGAGGATGTAGGAGCAGAAGGAACAGGTAAAAGCGAGGTGAACCTTAGCAACACTGTCAGCAAAGGAGAGCTCTGTCAGCCCTTCCTTGCCCATTTCATTGGATCCTCCCAGATCCCTTCTTTTCCTCAAATCTGCTTCTTGACCACCCTGTGCCCCACCCCACACGCACTCACCAGAGACCTCACAGGCAGCTTTAACCCTAGATCGCCTTTCCCAGAAATGGCTCTTACTCCAAAACTGAGTTTCTTCCCCCAAAAGGGTTGCATCACTCCAACTTCCAGGGACCTCCATCTGACTTTAGAGGAAAATGAGTGAAGTGCGTAGTAAGATTTGAACGATTAAATTTCTCTCAAACGTCTCTGGGGACTAATTTTTTTTTTTCCCAATAGCACTGTTTAACTCAAATTATACATGGTATTTCGGGCAGCTTGGGAGGGATGTTTTAGGGTGGAGATTCGTTTCAGTGGTCCTCGGAGGCTCCGACCAGAACACAGGCTCCACCGCCCACATATAAACTTGGCCCTGGGGGAACAAAAAAAGAGGAAACAGCTCTCCCACCTGAGAGAGGAGTCAGTCCCTCCGCTCTCTGTCTTGGATCTAGTCCACTGGTTTATGGGGAGCCCTGGGCTAACTGGTGTCTCTCCAGGAAGGCTAAGAGCCTGTGGGAGAGAGCTGCCCAAAGCAAGGGGAAGGCGGTTCTGGGACCCCGGGCTGCCCAGACTCATTTCCAGCCCCTGCTGCCCAGCACATTCGGCTAAAGACCATGTGAGCCCAGCGCCTACCATCTGAGTGGCTTCCTACCCCCTCTATTCCCTGCTCCCAAACCTTGCTTCATCTCCCAGTTCCTTCCCACAGATGAGCAGACATCCCAAAGATATCTGAGGGAACCCGCTCCAGACTCCAGCATCCCCTCCGCTGCCCACCGGGCACAGCTCCTGCCCTCCCTGCAATTCTTAAAGACGTTTGCCCCAGCAAACTCCTAGCACGCCTTGGATCCACAGGCCCCTGTCAGTGCTGCACCGAATCTTCTATCTTCTTCTGGGATGCAGCCCTAACAACCCTGTTTCTGGCTCCAGGCCCTCCCCAGCTGGGCCTCCCCTGAGCAGAGATTTTTCCTTTTGGCAACGGCGATGCCAGGTCTTCCTCAGAAGCTCAGGTTCAATGTCCACTGCCGAGGCTGGCCCGCCGCCCAGCTGGCTGTTCCCGGGGCACCGCCCTGCCCCGGCCAGCCTCCAAGAGCTGGGTGTGGGGTAACCCCCCACCTCCCCACCAGGAGAGGCAGCTTCGACCCAAACCCTGCCAAACTGGGAGATCAGGAGTCTGGAATGTTTTCACCTCTTTGTTTCTCCGGTTTCAGGAAAATAGACAAAACTAATCTCGAGGGGTGAAGGGAATCTTATCAGCTGAAGAGAACTCAAGGAAACCTCAGCTGTTTGCAGGCTCGTTCGTTTATTTTCTATGCAGTCACCCTGATAGCCCCCACTGGGCTCACTTCCCTTGCCTGTAAACAACTGGCTGTAATTAAACTCGTTCTGTTGGATGAAGGTATATAACCTTGGAGAGTCCATAAAAAAGGGCTTCACTCTTAAGACTTCAAAAAGCGCGTGGTCCCTTTGTCAGGCCCTAGACAAGGTTAATTTATGTCGTCGCTATCTTACTCTGAAGGACTCTAGTTACTTCACATCTGTTCTCTGTCTAATCTCTGTACGAAGATTGCGGTGGTCTTGGCAGCTCAGTGCATCGAGTGGTCTCTTAACCGTTTCCTGCCCAAAATGGACAGGCGTTCCGATTTGATTTTCTCTCCCCCTTTGCCCCCATAAAAGCTTTCAGTTTCCTCTCAGACGTGTCCTGACTGCTTCATGTTCTCTGACTCCGGCTCGGAGGAAGCATCCTGCTCCCCAGACTGTCTGACTTCACGTACCGCCCGGGAAGCCCCGAAGGAGAAGAAGACAATTATTTCATTTTCAAAATGGAGAGAAAAGATGACATGAGAAGGGAAATTATGCAAGAAAATGTGGATGGGAGACAGGACTGCTTTTCAGTCTGTGGTTGCAATTAGAATTTTTTTTTAATTTTTTAAAATTAATTAGAATTAGAATATCAGAGTATATTATTACATTAGGGAATTCTTTTGTAAAAAAAATTTTTGCTTTAGTTGTGTGTGTGTGCGTTTTCTGGGTCATCATTTTTATTTTAAGTTTTATTTATTTTTGAGAGAGAGAGAGAGAGAGCCAGTGCATGCATGGGGTAGGGACCGGGGGCGGAGGGCAGCAGCGGGAGGGGTAAAGAAAAAATCTCAAGCAGACTCCATGCCCAGCGTGGAGCCCAATGTGGGGCTTTATCCCAGGACACTGAGATCATGACCTGAGCCAAAATCAGGAGTCGGACGCTTAACTGACTGAGCCACCCAGGTGCCCCTTCTGGGTCATAATTTAAAATTCGCTCCTTCCTGTCATTTGTAGTCAAAACAGTCTGAAATGCTGGTGTGGTGTGTTTGGAGCTGTCATAGCTCACGAGCATTACCATTTTCCACCAAAGTGACCATGAGGCACCCATTATCTTCTCTGAGTCTCTTTCCTCATCTTCAAATTGGAAACAGATCTGCGCCCTACTGACCTCCCAGTGTGGTTGAGAGACCCTCATCCAATAAAATGCACATCAGCTTTATATCAAAGCTCTGTGCCAGTCACCGCGCGCCCACAGACTAGAGGGGGCTCCGCAAAGGATCCTCAGGTTTGGTCCTGGATGGGAGCCTGGGGCTTGGGCTTGGCTCAGCGCCTCACTCATTGCTTCCTTTGTTCCACAGTATTTATCGGATGCCTGCTATGCACTATTTTGCATCGGGAACTATTTTAGTGTCTGGCGATAAACTGACCAAGTCTTTGCCCTCATGGAGTTTGTGTTCCAGTTGTGGGGGAGCCAAATTAAAAAAAAAAAAATAGTGTGCGATATGACATTAAATTCAGTGGGGAAAAAACAAAATAGTCTACTAGTAGGCCAGTGCATCTATTACCAACATTATCTAAGATCCAATGCAAGTTTTCTTAGCAAGGTTTGTTGGCTTAAAATGCTGGAAAATCTCTGTGCAGTGGTGTTACTTAGAAGTCATGTGCTATGTAAGGCATAGCTCTCCCCTAAGAGCTTTCTGGGATAATCAACCTGGGGAATCTCTCAGTTACATCACCATCAGTTTTGATAAAAACAGGCTCTAAAGTAATAGGAAGGTCTTCTTGTCTAGAAGAGAAGTAAACACACGGAATTTGTTATCTGAACTAGTTGTAAAGCCAAAACATAGACAGGTTCAAGACAGGTTTAAATAAATACCTAGACAATAAATGCTCAATGGCATTCAGCGTTTTCTAAGGGACATTGAACCAAAGAATCCTAAGAGCCTGTGGGTGATCTGGGCTCCTCTGTACTGAGCCATGTGCTAACTCATTGTCGTCACCAACACTAGGTTACCGCTGCCTTGTGACTTAAGTCCCAGGCTTCAAGCTTTTACGAAACTTTTAGCAGCAAAGTCCAAATCAGCAGACCACAGATGTAGAGCGTAAACTAGGAAGCCGCAGACCAGCCAGGAGCCTGGGGCCAGAAGACCTGGATGCTCATCCTAGCTTCCAGTGTGAACAAGTCAGTTCATGTTTCTAAGGCTCACGAGCTCCTTTGCAAAACTGTTTGGTCTCAATGAACTTTGAAGCCCTACCCAGTGTAGGAAAAGCAAACGTTAAAAAAAAAATCCCAATGTGAGACTCTGTCATGAGATCCTATCCTTCTCTGGGGAGAAACCAGCATGTTGTTGCCACGATGCTTTAGGAGGTAACAACAAGCTCACGCTGGGCCGTGCCACAAGATCTGACCCTCAGTCTCGCTGGCTGGTTCCGGAAATGAAGTGGTTTTGGAGCAGCCATGGCCACTGACTTTCATGCTGTCTAGGGCTGCTTGTGCGCCGCAACGGCAGAGCTGGGGTGTCACGACAGAGACGCTATGGCCTACAAAGCCCCAAATATCTGAAATCTTGCCCTTTATACAAAAAGTTTACCAAACCCTGGATGCAAATATTTTTGTCAATACAACCAATATAATCGTACTTAAGAATGTTACCTTATTTCAAAACAGAGTTGACATAATTAGTTAAGACACTGACATAATTAGTTAAGATGTGGTCATGCTGGAATTGGGTGGGCCCCAATCCAATGTGACCCATGTCCTTAAGAGATGAGACACACACACACAGACCGAGTGTCATGTGACAACACAGGCCGAGACTGGGTGGCAACAGCCGCAACCCAACCAATGCCAAAGTTTGCTGGCAAATACGAGAAGCTCGGGAGAGCTGAGGAAGGACTGCCCTACAGGTTTCAGAGCCAACGTGGCTCTACTGAAATCTTGACTTCATACTTCTGACTTTCAAGACTGAGAGAACACATTCCCCTTTTTTGCAACCATTTGGTTTGTGGTATTTTGTTACAGCAGTCCTGGCAAACTAATACATAGATATATTGAATCAAGTCTCGTAGTTCAGTACAAGAGTTTGTGCACCTCTAATAAATTGGCTTTATAGCTGAACCCACTTTTCTCTTTTTCTGGTTGTGTAGAGCTCTTTGGGCTTGGCCCCACTTACTCTCTACACATGGGAGGGCATATATTTTGCTTATGAGAATTGCTTTTTCAAGCTTTGCACAGCGGCAGTATCGTAGCCAATGAGGTTTATCTGAGGCACGATTATTGCTAATTGAGAATCATTTTTTCCTATCTACCTCAATAAATACTTTTTAGAAAAATTTTGCACAAATGCTGTGCCTTTTATAAGAGCACGTTTACTAAAAAGATGAGTGGAAGTACCTTTTCTCCAACACTTCTAACTCTAACAGGGTTCTCTCTTCCATGGGCGTGCAGTGGGTTGAGAAACTAAAACACTCGTCCTCCCCACCAAGGTTCTTCTTTTCTGTGACTGTGATTTACTGCACTACCCATTAATCTTAGTGTCTGAAACCAGCCCAAGTGCTCCTCCCCTGAATCAGACACAACCCACGAAGATCAACATCCTTCACGAAGCATAGCCGTTCATGCAGGTTCTGTCTCAGTCGCTGGTAAATAGCAGCGCTGATGATGACAGGACTTTTTGGCTTTTTAAGCTATAAACTTAGCTCAAGAATTTTGATTCATAGCTGGATACAAAATACTGTGTGAATGTTGATTAGCAGGTGGTCCCATCAGGTGGATGAATTACTTACACTTTCTTCATAGCTATTCACAGTTCATTTTCCCTTCAGGATTTTTTGGTAAGAGCTTGGAGCTCTAACGTGTTTGGGTTTTAGATTCTGGAAGGAGTGCTGTGGAATTTTTGGCACTCTCTCTTGAGTGATTTATGCAATGCTCCCATTGGACAATTTGTTTTACGCATGTGTGACAGGGCTGGTGCTGGACTTCTGCTTTGGAAATGCTTGTTTCAAATTTGCATGTGGCAGCCCTTCTGGGCCCTGCAGCTTTACATGTGAAGGAAGAAATCCTTCCCCAGGTGACACTTACACTGCATCCTTAGGGAAAATATCCTGAGATCTTTTCTCTCCTCTTCTCATTGGGAAGAATCATTAGGAAGCAAAGAGTAGAAACTCTGATTTTAAGATTGGCAGGGAAAATACCCAGCTAAAATAACTTGGAAACATGTTGGAATTTCTTTCAGGAACATGATGTATAGAGGAACGATAATTAAAACAAGAGTCTCTGAGGCAGAAAGCCGCCAAGCAGCAAGCTCTGTGAAGGCATCTGGTTAGAGTTTCTCTTCGATGATGGTAGCTCACCAGTGGCCCTTCCACTTGTGGGAATGAGCATCAACCTCGTTAAACAGAACAGGTATGGCAAACAAGTCATCTCAATTACCCTGAAGGTAGCTGTGTTGAAGCCTCAGCCCTCTTGAAGTAACTCTTGTCAGGCCATCCTCTGGGAGAGTGGCAAATTAACTAGATTCCTAAAGAGCAGCATCAGTCACGTGTCCTAGAACTGATTCGGGAAGATGGCGGAGATAATTTGCTGGATTTTAAACAGGCTATTGCATCTAGTCAGTGTACTGGCCCTATCAATGAATAAGATACTGTAGTCTCAATCTTTCGCTGTAAATTGGGAACCAGGCAGGGTGAAGGGGCAAGCCCACTGTGCGATAATCAGAAGACTGATGCTTACACATTCAGCAGTCTGGTTTGTTAACAGGAAGTCTGGATTCACACAGAAGGATGAGTCTGGCTCATTAATATCTATCTTAATTAGGGTTTACAAATGATTTTGTAGTTGTCAATCACCATGCTCAGTGCCATGGGAGAGACAAATTGTACCCAGATTTACCCTAATAAAGGCAAAGATTAATTTGGGTATTCTTCGAGAGGGCACTGTGTCAATTAGGGTCCATGAAGCAGACAGATGACAGACTGAAAAGCGTTGGAGCAAAGAGGGTTTAATGAAGAAACAGGGCTAAGGGAGCCATCAAGGGATGTTTAAGTGCTAAGGGAGAGCAACAATACCAACCTGTCCCCACAGGGGAGGAGTGCCATTGCTGGAGCGTGGACAGTTAAAGCAATGGGAGAAGGCACGAGTCCCTTTGCCAGAGACAGTGGAGCCACTGTCAGATTGCTGCAGACTGGGAGGAAGTCTTCTGCAGGTGCCATGTGTTTGCCCAAACTCAGGGGTGCACTGGGTCAGGGTACCCTGGAGATGCCATTTATAGCATACAGGCTCCTGAGGCACAGAGCAGGACACAGAGGAGTAGGCATGAGGACAAGGCAAACAAAAACTAATTTTGGGCACAGGCACCTAAAAATGAAGTAGGCCTCTCTTTTGTATAAGATTGTAACCAAAGCTTATGTTGGGGTGAATCACTTTTTTTCTGTATAGGGTCACTTATGTGATTCCCTCCCCTCACTTCCCCATCCTCCATCACACAGGCTCACTCTAATAGCTGCATTACTGTAGGGTAAATAGGAATTCCTTGCTGGGGAGAGGGGAGAATAATAAGGAAACTTACTGTTGCCAGAAATATCTTGGATATAAAGTAAACTTAGTATGAGAACATTGGTTTCTGGAGAGGACATGGCCTAATTTACTAAAGGACTGGTTGCCTCCCAAACGGGGGCTCACCAAGAAGACAGGAGGTAACTGGGCTGGTAACAAAGGCTGAAAACAGGGCTTCCTGGAGTTTCTTCTAGGAGAGCTATCTGTACCATGAGTAGCTAATACAGACTTTCCAGATCCAGCTGATCAGAGCCATACTTGAAGAATGATGGTGGGGCGTGAGAAGGCGAAACAGAAAGAGTTGTGCTCTTGGCACCTAATACAAGTCCCTACTGGGACCTGGACCAACAAGGCTATCCCAGAGACAGTGGACAAATACTCACCAAACCGGCATAACCTGTCTCCAGCTGCAAGCCCAATTGGCAGCAAGAAATAACAGCAACTGTGAGCTGACCAGAAATCTGGTTCTCTCTCCATTGCATGTGCACCCGAGGCCGCACAAGAGGCCCATCATCTAGGCTCTAAGAAGCCTACAAGACGTACACAGAGAAGAACGCAAGAAAGTCAGCAAAATGGATATCGGGTGCCAGAGGATTTGAGGGTGTGACGGTGCTGAGGATGGACAGGAAAACTCCTGGAGGCTGGGACTGGAACTGAGCCCAACAGGATGAAGACCATTTAGGAAGGCAGAGGAAAATAGAGGAGAAAGTCACATTCCAAGCAGAGGTTCCCTAGGTGGGAATGCATAAGACATGCTGGAAGATGGTGAGTAAGTCATCTGTCTGGAGAAGAGTACGCTGAGCATGCTTGAGCTGGGAGAGGTGATGAAAGCAGTATTTAAAGAAAATCATTCTGGCTGTGGGGTGCCAGATGGACTGCACTGGGGAGCAACTGCAGGGATGGAGAGGAGTTAGGAAACGATTCTAGTCGGGAAATAGTTCAGGCACGAAGTGATAGGGGCTCAGGCTAGAGTTACGACAGTGGGAATGGCAGGACAGTGCAGACTCAAGAGGCCTTAGTCAGGGATGATTAACAGGCCTTAGTGACTAACTGGAAGAGGAGGGAGGGCTGAAGAGAGGAGGAACCAACCATGAACATGAGGTTTGCAGCCGTAGTGACTCAGACGGGAATGGTGTTATAAAGAGATACGGCAAATTAGCCGGGGAGGTGTAGGCGCTAATAATTCAATAACCATGATGAATTTAAGATTTTAGTACATTGTTCGGGATGATAGTCATTGGAAATACTCCTCTGCAGAAAACACTTCACCTAGGCTCAAAAGCTTATTAAATGACACTACTGCCCAGCATTTTCCCAAGTCCCAAACCCAAGAATCATCTTCATCCATTCTTTCTCCATTACTCCCCAAATTAATCAGGTTCCAAATTCTTTTAATTTTACTTTTATTATCTCTCAAACCTGCCCACTTTCCTCAATCCATACTCTTCCACCTAGAATTTGACAATTATTTCCCACACTGTACCCTGCCCCCCTTCAATCGCTTTCCATGGAAACCAGGATGTTCTTTCGAAGTAAAAAATCTGATTCTGCTGCCTCCTGATGACATATCTCTGGTGGCTCCCTCGTGATAGAGCCTTCAAAATACGATAATCTTGTATTTGGCACCTATTTCATTTCCTGTCCTCATCTCTCATCATCCCATGTCTCACGTTCTATGTCCCAACATATTGAGCTACTTATATTTTCTTGAATGTGTCATGCTCTCTCTCACTTCCAAGCTTGCACACGACAGCTCCCTCTGTTTAGAATATCTTCCTTCTTTCACAATGCATCATTCTTGACATTACAGGTCAAAATATCCCTGCTTCAGGTAGCCTTTGCTGACATCCTAAGGCCAATCTAGGTAGCCTTTTATTCTCTCAATAATTTATTCACCCATCCATCATTGCTTATTATTCCTGTGTAGGATTACTTGTTTATTTATTTATTCATCTGACTCCTACTGTAGATCTGTGTGCCTAAGTACAAAAAGTACTTGTTTAATCAATGAATAAAGAAGGAAACTAGAAACATGGCTTTATTGGTCTTCGAATCAATTCAATAAGCCAGCATGGACTATGTATTATTTGCCATGTGCTATCCTGGAGGCTGGGAATATAATGGACAATGTACTTCTGCAATAAGAAACACACAATCTATATGAGGAAGTGGTGATGCAACATGGGGACTTAAGTGGGTAGGAGAAGAATAAATGAAACAAGATGGGATTGGGAGGGAGACAAACCATAAGTGACTCTTAATCTCACAAAACAAACTGAGGGTTGCTGGGGGGAGGGGGGTTGAGAGAAAGGGGTGGGGTTATGGACATTGGGGAGGGTATGTGCTTTGGTGAGTGCTGTGAAGTGTGTAAACCTGGTGATTCACAGACCTGTACTCCTGGGGATAAAAATACATGTTTATAAAAAATAAAAAATTAAAAAAAATAAATAAATACACAATCTACTATTTTTAGAGCCATTGATAAATTAGCAAATATATTACACATTGAAAGTGTTTAGTAATATTGAAGTCAAAATCTGCAGTGAATAAAGCCCATACTTTAAACTCAGACCAAAGTTCACATTTGTTCTCCAATTTTTATATGGCCCTGAACAAAATGTTTAACCTTTTAAATTCCAGTCCTTTTATCTAAAAGGAGGCTATGTATCCTGTTTTAGATCTTATTATAATTAAACAACTCCTGAGCATCGTACAGTAGATGTTCAATAAATGCTGTCTCCTGCCATTTCTATGTATTGCTATTGTACTTGTACTATGATTTATTTAGAACTTAAGGCATCTTCAGACATATGTTGTTAAAATATAATAGCGAGCAAGGTGTGGGGATAGGGCAGAATTTAATCACTGAAAGGGGTTCAGATCTTTCTGGAAAGCTTTTGTTAGGGAAAGTAGGAAAGGGTCTCTGGAAAGGGAGGGTAACACTGTTAGAGAAAAAAGAAGAGTCCAGAAATGGAGACGTGGATACGGAGACAGTTTCTCCAGTTTGCAATGGACATGCAGAGGAAGGAGAACTGGGATTTGACTGGCATGTTTGCCTGTGGCTGACATTGACCTACTCACTTGAAACTCACCAGTGTTCAAAAGTTGACAGTGTTTTCCAGCTAATACTGTTCCATTCACAGCTCTAACACATTTTCCCCCTCCTTCCAACCAGCTCAAAAGGACCCCAGTGTGACTGACTCCATCAGTCACAGCAACAGCAGAACAAGGGCTAAAATTGCAGCCTTGCCTCTAGCCAACTGTATGCATGCACTGTATCTTTTTGTTTCTTTTTTTCTATTCCATCAGCTGTTTTCCTTCCCTTCAACCATCAGCAATTTGAGATCTCTGCTAAATTGCACAAGGGCAGGTTTTTAATGTACTGTTGGATTGTATCCTACAAGCAGCACTAGCAAATTTGACTACAAAACAATAAAATGATAATAAGGAGGAAAAAACAGATGAAACCAAGATTAGAGCAAACACAAATGAAGGCAGAAAGGAAGAACACTGGATTCCATTTGCAGATGGCCTGAAAATCCCAAAGAATCTATACAACAATTAGAGTTAATATGTACATTTAGCAAGGTTGAAGTAGACAAAATTAATACCTAAAACTTAATTGGATTTTATATGCTAGCAGCAAACAATTGGGAAATTAAATTTTAAAAACACTACTTGGGGGGTGCCTGGGTGGCTCAGTGGGTTGAGCCTCTGCCTTCAGCTCAGGTTGTGATCTGAGGGTCCTGGGATCAAACCCCCGCATTGGGCTCTCTGCTCAGTGGGGGGTCTGCTTCCCTCCCCTCTCTGCCTGCCTCTCTGCCTATTTGTGGTCTCTCTCTCTCTCTGTCAAATAAATAAATAAATAAAATATTTTAAAAAACCCAAAACCCTCTACTTGTAAGAGTATCTAAAAACAACAACAACAACAAAAAAAATACTTAAGAATATATTTAACAAAAGAGATAAAGTTTCCTAAACATTACTGGAAGAAATTAAGGAAGAAAAATGTAAATGGAGAAATAAACCATGTTCATAAGTTGAATATGAATTGGAAGATTCCAATTCATAGTTCATTGAAATTCATAGGTTTATTTTGAGATTCCATTATTAAAATACCAATTCTACTCAAATTGATTTATAGATTCAAAACAATCTCAGTCTAAATTCCATCAGGTATTTTCATTGAAAATGACAAGCTGGTTCCAATTTTTTTTGGAAATTTGATGTCTCTAGAATACACAAAACAATTGTGAAGAAGAAGATGGAACTTGATAGATTGAAATGAAAATTTTTGCTCTCTGAAAGAGATTGTTAGGAAAATGAAAAAACAACCAAAAGAATGGGGAAAATGTTCACAAGGCATATATTCAATGAAGAACCTGTATTCAGACTATGTAAAGAACCCTTACAACTCCATAATTAGAAGAAAAACAACCCAATGAAAAATGGGCAAAAGATTTGAGTAGACACTTCACTAATGACAGTATACAAATGGCACAAAAAGATTTAAACCACACTGGTCATCAGTGAAGCGGAAATTAAAACTAACGTGAGATGCTACCATACATCCATTAGAACGACTACCGTTAAAAAGATTGACAATACCAAATGTTGGTGAGGATGTTGAGCAACTAGAACTCTCATACATCCCTGGCGGGAATGCAATATGATTCAATAACTTTGAAAAAACTGTTTGGCAATTTCTTAAAAAGTTAAATATATGACCCAGACATTCCACTCCCAAGTATTTACACAAAAGAAGTGAAAACATATGTCCACACAAAGACTTGTATGCAAATATTTATAGCAGTTTTATGCACAATAACCAAAAACTGAAATAATCCAGATGTTCACCAACAGGTGATTGATAAACAAAAAGTAATGCATTTATACGATGGGATATTAGTCAAAAGTAAAAGGAAACAAACTACTAACATGCATAGCAAAATGAATGAATGTCAAAATCATTATGTTGAGTGTAAGACACCAGACAAGAGTTCTATTTATATAAAAGTCTAAAAAATGCAAAACAAAACAAAACAAAAAACCTGTGACAAAAAGTCAGCTCAGTGTTGAATGGGTCCAAGTGTGGAGAGAGAAGGATGGGCAGAATAGGGAGAAGAAGGAATTTTGGAGGGTGATAGCAATATCCTCTATCTTGCCTGGGCAGTGGTTTCACAGGTGTACACAATGGGTTGTGGATTTTAAATGAATACAATATTGTACTAAATGATGTCTCGGTAAAGTTGAGTTTAAAACAAACAAAGGAAGGCTGGCCCAATACTGTGTGTCCTCATATAAATACAACTCCTCATGCAACCACTGATCTGTGGAATTTGAACTCAAATTGTCAAAATAACATCATTTCCCTCACCAGTCTCATATAATGAGGGACCCATTCCATGTCAATTTCCCTTTCCTTCCTCTAATGCACAAGCCCACATTCCACTCCACCTGCTACTCTACTCACAATATAAAGGCATGAAGTTTCTTGCAACAAATGCAAAATCTTTGGTCTCTTCTGCAAGAACAAAAACAGTGATAACATGTGTGTAGGGTATGTGCAACCTTTTCCCCAAACAGCCCGTTATATGGGGGGCTACATAGGGAGGAGAGTGATGTTGTTATAGGTGATAACGAATGGTTGGAAAGGCAGGAATAAAGACTTATAGGAGTGTAACTGTTAATCTGTGGTCATATGTAACTCATGTCACTTTGGGGTGGACAACTGAGGAGGAAGGAGATGACCATTTTCAGATCAGCTGAATCAACACTGGTCTACATAGCTTTTCGGGTGTCCTGCACACCCTCACATCCAGATCACCTGCTACAGGGAGAGTCAGCTAAATTGGGTTGTTTCCCTCAGTCTAGTGAGTATTTTCTTCTGGTGGGGAATCCTCAAAATTGAAATTAGTTAGCCTGATCCCATAGTTTGTTGTGATGCCAAAGTCAGTCCCGATAATTCCTCCTAATCCCAAGAAGGTATGTCTAGCATCTAGAAAAGCTTTCTGCTATTTTTCACATAGTCAGTCCTATTATACTGACCAGCTCATGATTGATATTTACATGGGCTCTGAGTTGTGCTACTCTTAATGTCAACAGTATTTACTGACTCAGAGAAGCATCACTGCAGTTGAAGTGGGGGCCTTGTTAACTCCTGTCTCCCACTGAAGACCAACCAGCTGGTATTGCTTCTGAGCTAGGGCAGTGGAATCCTGAAACTTTGTTGAATACGATCATAACATATGTAATTCCTACCAGTTGCCCTCTGGTCAGAAAATATAATTAAAGGGTCTGCAGATGGTCTGGCAAGGCTTCCAGAAGCAGTAGAAACCAGCCGCTGACTACACAGCTATATGAAACTAAAAACTGTTTTCAAGGTACCATCTGCACACATATGAATCTCTTAGGGAACATGGTGAGCTCTCTGTGTGTATGGGTATTAGATGCTCTGGGAAATGAATAAGGGACAATTAAGGAAATACATTAGAAGGGAAAAGGTAGAAACACAAATCAAAATCTTAATCTAAGGATAGTTAGTAAATAGGATATACCTTGGATGAAAACAAAACAAAACAAAACAAAAAACAGTTGCAAGACTTAAAACTCAAAGAGGACTGTTCAGGGAGAATGAGTGAAAATGGTAATGATGCCTCTTTTCTAGAATCCCTAGAACATATGAGGTGTCTTCTTTTAAATTAGATAGAGATCAAATTAGTCTCTTTATGATGTTCAAAAGCCTTTATTATAATAGCAAGTCTAGCATTATTGTTTTCATTTTATGAGTTTTATAGACTTTCATATTAGAGCAGGAGCAAGGAGAATGATCCTTAGACCCACTGAAGAAATTAGCGATAAGAGGTTGGACCAGAGTAGAAATGAAGGATCAAAGGGAATCTTTGGAAAGACAGTGAGATATTTGAATATATTCATGGGCTGTGACTTAAGAGTTGACATGCATTGGGGTAAGTTACCTTTAACCTCCCTTCACAAAAGGTCCCTAAGTATGTTTTTGTTGAACAGACTTCAGGGATTCTGTAAAGGATGTCAAGGAAACCTGTTTACCAGCTGTTTGGCTAAAATTCATTTATAAAAAATTCAGAGGTATGTCTGGTACAATTTAAGATTCTGTGTGTCTTTAGCAGCACAGAGATTAAAACTGAAGATCTTCTCAACAGTTTTCTGAATACTGGAGCAATGTAGTGTTCAGTTTGAATGCACATGGTTAGTATTTTTTAGAGTCAGCCTTCTTCCTGGTTTCACGAGCCATTAGGGGACCTCTCCATTTAGTTGCATAAGCCAGTGTAACCCATTAATGGGCCGGGGTTTGTACGAGCCTGGTTTTTGCACAATTTCAATGGTCTCTGCCCTAGGATCAGAGGGGGATTTCTCATGTTCAAGATAGCTTAACACTGACATCAAGTATAGCGACGTCAACCCTTGGCATCCTAGGTGATGCTAGGGTTTCAGAGTACTAATTGGTCATGCTCTGACCTCCCCCAACTTCAGAAACAAATCAGCAAGAGACATGAGATGGGTCAAGACAGGATCACTGGGAGTGGCAAAGAATGGTTTCCCTAGCTAGGGAATTGTCAGTGGAAGTTTTCTTATGGTTCAGGTTTGATTCCGAAAGACATTTCTCTAAGCGAAAGTTAACATTAAATTAGAGTTCTGAGAGTGAACTAAAACTTTTAAACACTGTAATCTGAAGCCATCTCTCTAGAGAAGCAAAGCTGAAATCCATACCCTAGCCTAAGATCTTTGACTTAAACCATTTTAAAGGACCAACATCACACTTTTAATACTCCCTGTTATCATTAGTTCCACTCAAAAACACATTTCTTACAGGTTCTTGGCACACTGTTAAAAATGCAAAAAATGTAGACACATTTTTCATAAGTGAGCAGATTTTCAAGGGTCTTGGGACTCACGTCAGTTTATATAATAAGTGGGTGGGACAGTATTAGGAAGGCTGGGTATTCACGAGCCACTCTAAAGAAAATGTCTTTGAGTTTGTTCCCACCTTTTTTTCTAGAATTTTGGTATCTGGCTCTTTTTTGCAGTGACACTTTCAATCTTACATCCCAATTTATAGCTCCATTTCTTTTTTTTTCTTTTTAAAGATTTTATTTATTTATTTGATAGAGATCACAAGTAGGCAGAGAGGCAGGCAGAGAGAGAGGGAGAAGCAGGCTCCCTGCTGAGCAGATCCCAGAACACTGGGATCATGACCTGAGCCAAAGGCAGAGGCTTTACTCCACTGAGCCACCCAGGTGCCCCTATAGCTCCATTTCTGTCCCTATGTCACTGTCTAACACAAAAATGATACTCAGGAAAGGACTATTGAGTAAATCATTGAACAAATGGTCGTTGAATAAATGAATTTTCTGCCATAAAACAAATTAAATACTTTCTATGTCCAAGTTACTGCAAAATAGAAAGATGAAAGCCCACACCTAGTAGGAGAATCGTTGTGTGGTGTTTTTTTCCACTGGACCAATTTTTCACCTTTAAATTCTTTCTTTCTTCTTTTTTCCAGCAATAACTAGACTTGATTGCTTACTTTTCATTCGAATATGCTCAAGCAGCATTCCTCCAAAGTCCAGCCCTTTTTTCAAATTGTCACTACAATCTCCTATGCATACATCAGAACCTTTTTAAGGAATGAGCACACACTTCAAGATTGGAAGACTGTTCAGTTTTGCTCACTCACTTTTACTTAGAGTTGCTATTCAATTTCTCTTAATTACAATTCAAATTTATTTGGTTGGTTCAGGAAAGTTTAAGAGCTACTTACTTCTTCCCTCAGTTAAAGAAAAACAAACAAACAAACAAACTCCATAGTCCCCCCCCCCATCTTTTCTCTCAGGAAATGATAAAACAATATGGTTAGATCGCCCGTGATGAGGGCGATATCGGCTATCAGATCAGGTACTGCTCAACTACTAAGTACCCAGGATTTTTTTGTTTTTCACTGTTCTGTCATATCACCCAAAGAAGGAAGAGAACTTGGAACTATTCTTCCTGTGAATAATTAATGATTTATTTGCTATGTTTGGAATGTGTAATGGTGTGAATTCCAGAGAATGTGCCTATCCTTGGTAGTGGACAGGAGAAAATGTGCAGATCTTTCTCAAGAAAATATGTCTGATTGGATATCCTGCTAATGATCACATGGGCTCTTTTGGGTTTAAAGACTGCCCTGAAATCCAACCCTAAGTAGGAATTCTATTTTGATGGACAAAGATACAGACTAAGAAAATACTATCTTACCAAGTGTGTGTTCATCAAAACTCACGTATCTTCCTTTGCAGGAGTCGTCTTTGGCAATAATTCTCATTCTGTCTCTGATGTTCATTAGATTATATGACCTTGGATGAATCAATAGCCTGTAAGATAACTCAAAAAGTTGTTTTCAGGGTTAAATCAATTCAAAGATATCAGACATTTAGCATTCTGTCTGGAATAGAAAAGCTATTCCTTAATTGATAATTTTCTTTCTTCTCTCTCTACCCATATGCAGCATTTTTTATATAAACTTTTTTTTCTTTTTTTATTTATTTATTTTATTTATTTTATTTATTTATTTATTTATTTTTCTTTTTTTATTTATTTGACAGACAGAGATCACAAGTAGGCAGAGAGGCAGGCAGAGAGGAGGAAGCAAGCTCTCCGTTGAGCAGAGAGCCTGATGCGGGGCTCTATCCCAGGAGCCTAGGATCATGACCTGAGCCAAAGGCAGAGGCCTTTGAGCCACCCAGGCTCCCCACCCATATGCAGCATTTTAAACATATTTTGTATGCCACTTGGAATTCTATATAAGCTTTGGGAAGAAAATACACTTTAATATGTGTGCTTTAGGAGCACTTGGAAAGAATTTATCCCAGTTACACACCCCATTTACAGGGTGAACAAAAGCATATCACATTGTGTGAAAATCAGGGCCAATGCTCTTTTGTAGGTCTTGGGGCTAGTTAAGTATTCTCTGCACTGAAATACACTGCTCTCCTCCAAGTGATCAGCGATTGGGGGTCAAAACCAGTGCAGAGAGCGCTTTAAGGATCTTGAGCAGTCATAGGCATCAAAACAAAATTATTATCTGTATTACCCCCTTCTAATAGTGTACTTAAAAATGAAAGTACATTTGGATGAATTCCAACATAGAGGGAAAACCCTACGAAATTAGGATTCTGCCAGTTCTTCTAAGATTTTTGTGTGTATACTCATTGGAATTTTATGCCATGTACTCAACATGAAAAACTGAGGTGTATAATGAAAAAGGAAAAGGGATTCTTCAGACTCTTTCGCTCTTTCTTTCTTTCTTTCTTTCTAGGCAGAAAGGGATGTAATTGTATTTTTAAAGTTCTAATCATTCTGGCTAAATGATAACATGTTTAAAGGGTTATGTTGGGACCAATGTGGATGTCTCTGTTTTGGGTCAGGCCTGAATGTATAAGGGCATTTAAAAAATCTGGCTCCCAATATTGTGAAGTATTCTCCATTCTTCCACATTAGCCCACCACCCCAGAATCCAACCATATGCTGAGGACATTCAAGGGAAAAGAACAGACTAGATGTGATGACACTAGGGATGACACTTGGTTGCCTCAACACTTATTTCTAACCACTTCCTTCATTCCTTGTAGGAACTGCCTCCCAACAGGAAGAGGGAAAAGACCTGAAATTTGCCTTCCATCCTCCCTTTGGGCTAGTGCACTGGCATGTGACCTAATTCCAGCCGGTGATTTTGAAGAAGTGTTCTGGGGGTAGAAATCCCTACGAAAGATTTTTCCTCCAGTTAAAATGACATGAACAAAACAAAACTACTTTTTCTTTTTTCCTCTGAAGGTAATTGTGTGAAGACATGATAAATGGAGATGCACCAGCCATTTTATAATCACAGAAACAAACCTGAAAGGGAAGGCCAACACACCCAGGCTGATGTCCCAGCAGAAAGGTGATGAGAACACGGGGTCCTTGATGACCTCATTTTAGTTGTGGACCTCTTGTTAAGTAAGCCCATAAATTTCTTTATCATTTGTACTATTTTAATTGATATAATGGTTTTTGCCAGAGGATGAAAAGGTATTCCAATCAAGGTTAATAAAACTTTAAAAAAGAAATAAATAAAGTGTTTAAAAATTAAAAAAATAAAAATAAAAAAAGAGTAGAGATTCTGTATGTGGTATGACTGAAAAACTATTGAAGCACATAACCCTACCATTTTACATTCTTTATTCCAGTAATTTTACATTCTTTATTCCCAGTAATAAAGCCTTGATGGTGTACATTCATTCCACAAAAAAAAAAAAAAAAAAAAAAAAAACCTTTAACTTTCTCTTATGTGTAGGGTTGATATAAATAGAAATACTAAAAATTTATTCACCATTTATCTGGTATCCAATTTTAATTGAATGTCCTGTGTTTTCATTTACTGAATCTGGCAACATGTACTATGTCCTGTGGCAGAATCTGGGGATAAAACTCCTCTCCTTCAGGGCCTTCAGGTGATTCTAATGTGTGTCATCTGGGTAGAAACCTAATGCCTTAGAAACTCTCTGATTCAGTTCCACATTCTACACACCAAGAAACCAAAGCCTGGAGAGGTCTTGGGATTTTCCTAAAAACACAAGTTGCCCACAGTCAATAGCAGATCTAGAACCCACATTTCAGGACTTTTTTCTAGTATACCTTTTCCAGTTGCCCTTTCACTCCTTCTCCTGAAGTCTCTGTTTTAGGATGAAATGGGAAAATAACACTGTTTGACTTGGTAGAGGGAGGGAATATAATATAATATAAAAGGTCTAATAGTTTTCTTTGATGAGGAAGACAATCACATTTTAGTCACTTTCTTACACAGAAGTGTATTTTGAATAAGAAGACAAAGAATTGGGGCACCTGGGTGGCTCAACTAGGTAAGTTTCTGCCTTCACTCAGGTCATGATCCCAGGGTCCTGGGATCAAGCTCCACATGGGGAGACTACTTTTCCTCTGCCTCTACTGCTCCCTCTGCTTGTGCTCTCTTGCTCTCTCTGTTAAATAAATAAATAAAATCTTAAAAAAAAAAAAAAAAAAAAAGACAGAATTGTGGAGAAAGCAAATCTTGTTCAAATCCATAGAAACACTTTCTTAAAAAGGAAATTTTCCAGATATGCTTTCATATAGGTGATATATATATATATATATATATATGCATATATGCACATGTGTGATATACATGTGTGCATATGTACACACGCATGTCACACATATAGGTCATATATATATATATATATATATATATATATATATATATACAGCATATTGCATAGAGGCTCAAATAGGTGGTATAGAGCTCAAAGCTACACCATGACTTGCTGTATTTTGTGGTGAGAACGTCTTCCCTTTATTTTTCTGTCAATATCCTTTGCTAACATTTTATCAACACTGCTACGTCCCCAGCACCTGTAAACAATGAGCTTTGCTTGAAATTTATTTAAAGATGATTATGGTGACTTGCCAGTGGAAAAGTCATCACTCCTCCTGAAAACGGGCGGCACAGAATTTAGAGCTCTTTGTATAAACTGCTATATATCACATTTCCAATTCCTAGATCATCAGAACAGAAGGCTCAAGGTTTTGTCTAAAAACGTTTTTCCTTTTTAGCTAATCCAATTCTTTCATTTTTCACTTTTAGTCCAAATCATGTGATTTCATCACTAGAGAAGACAGAGACCAGATTAAGTCAATTCTCTCTAGAGGATCTTAATCTAGCATATATTGCTTAACAATCTTCTTTTCTCATGTTTCCTATAAGTCAAATCCAATTATCCTAAATGCAAATAACAAGGCAAAATTCACTTTAATAAAAAATAATCCCCAAACACATTCCTATAGTGTTAGACTTTTAAAAATAAAAAAAGGCATGAAATTTCAGAATAATTAGGCTAAGTTCAGATCATCTTTGGAATTCCTGATAAAGGAATGCCAACTCAAAAGCTCAGTTCTTTAGGTCAAGGCATCCTCAATCACTACCTTCACTTAGGAGATACTGAGTCTTCAAAATCTACCAAGTTAACTATCCAAGTGGCTGCATTTGTTTTCATGGAATGTCCGAATAGGAGAGAAGCACACATTATTACAAATACCAACTTTCAATTTCAGGCTACCCTTACCACAGTCAGAGAGTCTGTGAAAACTGAAAGCTCCTATTGGAAATAAATAAATATTTTAAAAAGATTGAGCACTGCTACTTCAACCTTTCTTTCTTTTTTTTTTTTTTTTGACAGACAGAGATCATAAGTAGGCAGAGAGGCAGGCAGAGAGAAAGGAAGGGGAAGCAGGCTCCCTGCTAAGCAGAGAGCCTGATATGGGGCTCGATCCCAGGACCCTGAGGTCATGACCTGAGCCAAAGACAGAGGCTTTAACCCACCAAGCCACCCAGGCGCCCATAATTCAGCTTTTTTAGGTGATTCTCCTCTGCACCACCTCCAAGCTACCTACATTTTGGCTATTTCCAAAATTCAAATCTATTCTCAAAAGACAAGATTTGTCACTTCTGAGAAGACTCAATATGCATGCAATTGCACGTATTCTGTCATGTTTATTTTTTTATGAATCACATTACCTTAAGAGTCTCCCCTTGTGTAGATGAGACTATTATCCCATGATAAGAATTTCTGTAACTGAAATGGGCAAAATACACCCTTGATTCTTCTACACACACCATGGTGGATCCTGTCTCACCTGCCCGGGCATGTTGTACTAAGCTGAGGTCACACTTACGCAAATGACATTCCAAACATTTTTCTCCCACTAAATTAAAAGGGGCAGCTCACATTTCTCTCTCTCCCATTGGCTAAGAATTCTGACACAGGGACCTAGAGCGCTCCACCATCCTAAAATGGAGCTACTGTTACCCACATGGCTTGTGTGAGGGCTGACTCCTTCTCTTCTACGTCCCTGCACCCAGCCCCTTAGTTTGCGTGATTCAGCACTTGAAAACTGGGCAACCTGACTGAGAATGTTCTACTTGAACTTTGATTTCAGAAGGATGGCATGTGTTAAAATGTTGACCACTTACTGATTAACTGAGAAGACAGAATTCCCCCAAACTGTGAGATAAAGTTTGAAGCTAAAATCTTAAAACAGGAAAACTGATCCTATGTATTCTCATAGGATCCCTGACATTGATGAACTGTTCCCTTGGATCCTGTCTCTAGATAATGGGATTACTATACAATATGTCTTTGAGGAATTTCTTCTTTCCCAAGACTCCTTGGGAGGAAGGAGGCCAATTCCTTGGCCATTGGAAACTGGTTCCTTCCTTATCAGGCATGTCCCTACATAAAACTCATTACATAACTGCTGATGAAAGGGCTGCTGTTTCATAGTTGTAAAGCAATCCTTTTCAGACTTATTCGGCAATGGTCTCAAGCATGTGATAATAGGAAGAGTTAAAGTATGACTGGAGACAAGATTCACAGCTGTGCTTACAGCAGGTGGTACAGGAGTGTCTACTGGAGACAGTATCCCCACCCACGATTCCAAATGGCTCCCATATACCACTCTCTTCTGCTCTGAAGAGTGGGAGCCGTCAACTTGGGAATGTTCTTCCTTTCTCAAGAGCATAGAGAGATAAACCTGTTTTGTCCTTTAATACACTAAAGAGTGAATAAAGTTATCCCGGGGGAGGTGGAGATGATAAATGAAAGTATAGAGAAAACAGGAGAATAAAACAAAACAGCCAGCCTTGGTTTCGACGAGGTAAATGCTGCTCTCAGAGGTCCAGGCTAAAAGTGCTAGCTTCATGTTCAGTTATTTTCCGTCACAAGAATTAGTAAGAATGAACATAAGAATTAAAAATCATAATATTTGTTATTATTGTTCTCTAAATTCTATCCATCTAAGTGTTCTGTTGCCAAAAGCAAGCCCAAATGAATGACAGAGTAAGTATCCTTCTCGAAGTTAAACCTGAAATTATTTGGACATAGCCAAACTACCCAGCCGCCTTTCAAAGCCTTGTTTAATCCTGTCATTGATATACTTATCTAAGCTCTTTTGGAATCCACTTTATCTCACTAAGAGTTCAGGCAATTCAATTGAGAACAAAAAGGTTTAGTTGTTGTTGTTGTTTTGGATAAAATTTATCACTGTTTTTTTATTGTTCTGATAGTATATACTGTCCATTTGCTATAGCTTAGTTATTTTCCTTGCACAGATGATGGCTTTCAAGTGAGAGCTAAACATTGTCCCTAGACAGCTTTATGTGGCTCCTACCTTTAATTTATATCCAAACAAAAGGAACAAATAGCTTTCTCAAAGATAGGGCTGCTATCACTGACTTCCATTTTCTAATTATCTTTAACTAATTAGTATTTAACTGGTGAATAAATGACCAGTTAAAACAATTATGATAGGCTCATAATGCCATCTAGTGGACAGTCTTCAAAATATCGTCCCATGGGCCATTTTCTTTCTATCCTTCAAAATACAATCTTGATTCTTAAAGAAGTGGTCCCAGCTACTAGCTAAGAAGTATCAGTATCACTGAATCCTCAGAGAGAGCCATGATAACATTTCCAACACTGGAGAAGTCTTGGGGAAAATTAACTTACCACTTTGTGTGCCTCAGGCTTCTTACCTGTTCAATGGCTGGAGCCAATTCCACCGGGAAAAAGGAGAGGAGCCAGACTGGTAATTCAACGCACTTAGTTCATCCTCAGTAATGGTATCCTAGGTAGCTCATGCTTTCCATCTGGAAGATATGAGAATGATCTCTCAGTGTTCTTGAATACCATGAGTAATAAATTATACATATATATGTATATATATTTATTTAATTTTATATAACTATTTATATAAATTAATTTAATTAAAATTAAATATATTTTATATATTTTTATATAAGGATTTTATAATTTCATCTAATCCTTATAGTTACCTTGTGAATACAATGGAATGTACTCATATTACACTTGAGGGAATTAAAGTTAATGAAAAATAAGTGACTTGATCAGAGTCAGATACCTATAAAAAGCTCAAACTCAATCATAGGTTTCTCAATGACTTTCAATAAGTTGGCAGTATATCAAAGGAATCACATTTTATGACAAAGGAGAACTTTTCTCAGAAATGCAGTTTAAACACACACTTATTTAATAATGTGATTCACTACTTTAGCAGATACAAAAGGAAAAATAAATGGTTTTCTCAACAGCTGCTTAAAAAGCACTTGATCAAATTCAACTCCCATTCTCAATAATAATAGAAGTCTTAATAGGTATAAAGAGAATTCTTCCACAGCTTGATAAAGATTATATATAAGAATCCTACCACAATTGTCATATATAATGGTGAAACATTATAATTCTTCCCAATTACATGCAGTGATAAGGCTAGTATTTCTACCACTATCACTATTAATTTAACAATGTATTCGAAGCCTGAGGCAATGCAATAAGACAAGATAAAGATATAACAGATTGGTTATTTGCCCAAAAAATCCAAAAGAATTAACAAAAAAAAAATCAGACTATATAAAATAGTTATGAAGCAGTGGTAGATATAAGATAAATGTAAAGCAATAACCTTCTTATACAATTAGAAAAGGCAATAGGAAAAAAAGATCCCCTAGGTACAGGAAAATAAAAACACTAAAAATACACAAAAAGAAAAAAAAAAGAGAGCTGAAAATACTTAAAATAAACCAAATGAGAAATGTGCAAGTCTTACATGAATAGGAGTTGATTTTATCAAATGCTATTTTAGTGTTTATTGACATGACTATATATATATTTTTGGATTTGCTAGTGTGAATATAGGGAGGTTATCTGACTATATATAATTTTGAGATGGAATACCTTACAAATTTGACAAGAAAGAGACTGAGAAAAGTATTTGCAACAATTTAGTTGAAATACAATTTCTTCCAAGAAGCACCCTTTATATCTCTGTCTTAATTACATTTCTTCATTACTCCTTCTTTTTTTTTTTTAAAGATTTTATTTATTTGACAGGGAGAGATCACCAGCAGGCAGAGAGGCAGGTAGAGAGAGAGGAGGAAGCAGGCTCCCCGCCGAGCAAAGAGCCCGATGTGGGGCTCGATCCCAGGACCCTGAGATCATGACCCGAGCCGAAGGCAGTGGCTTAACCCACTGAGCCACCCAGGCGCCCCTTCATTACTCCTTCTTAATTACTATTCTCATTATTCAGAACATGTAACTTATTTTGGAATAATACATTAATTAGTATGATTAGTCCATTGATTTTTCAGTTAATTTCTCTTCCCCTAGGAGAATATAAGTTCCATGAGAACATGAACTGTTTTTCTAACCAAGCACATATTTGTGAAATAATGGGCCCAATAAGTGTTTGTAAAGTGAAAATAAACCTATGTAAAACAATTACAATTAAGAAGAAAAAATAACCCCACAAGCATAGGAAAGAATTGTGAATAGATAATTCCCAGAAGGATGTCAACAATAAACCCATGCAAAATTTTTGTTGCACTATAAGAGAAATAACATTTTTAGATCTCTTGATTTCTCTCCTGGCTCCTCATGATCCCTGGAAGAGAAGTGGTAAGGCAAATGTCAACGTAAAAGGGACGTGAATTACCATGTAAAGAAAATAGATTAGAAGAGAAATGGAGTGGAATGCCCATTTTTGCCATTCCCTGTGGTAAGGAAGGAGTAGATCAGAGAGGAGGAGGCATCCCAGAGAAGTATGTTATGGTCTCCTTAACCTACTCAAATTCCAGAAGTTATCATGTTAGTTTAGCTGAAAAGTAAAACAAAAGCAGAAGAGCTTTGGTGCTCCATGCTTAATTTTCCATTCTATGTATGGTGGTGATAAGGGTGGGCCAAGTGTAATGAGAATATTTTCTTACAAGGTAATGCCATGGCAATATTGCTTGGTTACATCAGAGTTCAAATAGTTACAGAAAGAGAGAGAGACAGAGAGAGAGCACCAGAGTTATAACCCTGAGTTACCCTCCGATCCCATGAGATAAGGAAGCCTTACGGATTTGCTGGCATAGTTGTGAAAGGTTGTTGATGAGGCAGCATGGGGGTCTTTTATTTTTGAAAAAGCTTTGTCTATCTATTTATTTATTTATTTGAGAGAGAGAGAGAGAGTAAAAGAGAGAGCAAGCATAAACTGGGTGAAGGGCAGAGGGAGAAGGCGACTCCCTGCTAAGCAGGGATCCTGATGCAGGGCTCCATTCTGGGACTCTGGGATCATGACCTGAGCCCAAGGTAGATGCTTAACTGACTGAGCCACCCATGTGCCCCTGAGGTTGGGGGTCTTGATGGTATGGCTTGGAACTGTGGCCAGAAGGGAGTATCACCACAGTTCTGGGTTGCAGGGCAACAACCCAGAGTAAGGATCTCTTGGGGATGTCAGAAGACCTTGGGAATATGGACAAGTTCCAGACAGAGGTGAGGTGGAGCTGAATCATCTGGGCAGAAATACAAGCCATGACAAAAATCAAGAAAACAGATTCTATGCCTTCATGGATTGCCAATTTCATCCTCAGTCCTAGTCAGAACGTTCAGTCCTAAGCAGAGACCAATTGGAATTTAGAAGATAATGCAAGTGTTCAAAGATCTTTCTCTCCACTCCTGTGAGGGCAGGTAATCCTGTCTCTGTAGCTTTTATTTATCAGACACTATCTTGTGTCAGAGAAGGGGGAAAAAGGAAAAATAACCCTGACAAAGAGTTAAAATTTGAATTTCCCAGATATCTCGTACCTGAAATAGATTGTCTTAAACCAAAAGATATTGCTATAATATTAATTTGCAAGTTTAAGTTAGGTTTCTCCTAAGGAACATAAAATATGTTATAGAAAATAAAGGAGTATAAAGAGAAATTGCATTATTATATTTTACCCAGCAGACTGGCAAAGATCAACAAATTGATGCCATTTTATTGTCAGCAAATGTGCAAAGAAACAGGTAATCTAAAATACTCAGTTGGAAGTAATGTACATTGGCAAAGTGTTTCTGAGGGTAGTTTGACACCATCTTCCAAAATTTTAATAACATGCCCCATACCCAGCAATTCCATTTGTAAACATCTGTGTCTATTAAGATATTTTCAAATTCAATTACTAGAAAACCTACTTAAATTGAATTAGATAATAAAAATAACTTATTGGCATAATCAAGGAAAAGTCCACAGCTAGTTCAGACTTCAGGCAGTTTCAGTAAAGACTAATACTGTCTCCCTCAGTACTCTGGGTTTCACCCACCTCCAAGCATCAGCTTTCTGTTTGGGCTAGTGTCCCTACTGTTCACAAAATGGCTGCAAGCAGAAACTGAGATAACCAGCTTCTTCATTTATACCAGGAAGAGAGAGAAATTGTTTCTCCATTCAACATGCAATACAATTCTTGATCTTCCTGTACTTGGACCACCTTAGGCTATCTAGGCCTATCATTGGCAATCACTCAGCATACAAAAGGGAGGATCCTGATAGGCTAAGCCAAATTAAAACTCACTCTAAGGGTTTTCTGTAGAGTCAACTCCACCAATAATACATGGCAGCTATAGAATGTATATTTGAATATGTGCCTACATCTGAACAGTGGGATGCTATTTTGAGATAGTGAAGCATTTTCACCATTGTTTCTGTACCCCGTGAACCTTCTCCTTGTGTAGGCTGTCAGGGTATCTCATCTTTCCTGCCACAAGGGAGGAATGCTGTGATAGGGAACAAGCTAAAAGAGTGAAGTCTTGGCTTTCGAGTTTAGAAGATTTAGGAGAACACAATTAGAGCAATTCTTCCCCTGAAATAGGAGAATCAAAGTATCAAACAAAGGAGGTAAACAGGTTATGTTTCCATTGAGACAGAACCATTGCGGAATCCAAGGGCAGATGGGCCTTGGTCTGTTCCTCTACAGACTTTCCCAAGTAGTTCCTGAGGCAAGGCCACTGAACTCCCCCTGCTTCAAGAAGGTGTTTGGGTGGTGAAGGGTTTTAAGTAGACCCACCGAGGTTCCTACTTCAGCCCAAGGGATGTTCAGGAACAGAGAAACGACTTTAAATCTGCTTTTGAGGGACACAGGAGTAGCTAAGAGAGACCTAGATGTGGAGGAGGCTACCAGTCAGTAACGGTAATCTTTATAAATAAGGATCAGATGGAGTCATGGATATCTTAGGATGGAGGTCCTTATGGATCCCCATGATATAGTACCTGGGATCCTCCGTGGAACACAGATACAACCCAAGAAATGATGTCAAGGAGACATGGAATTAGAAAAGAATGCTTCTGCCATCATAAAAATTAAGACCAATTAAATTCAGTTATAGAAAAATAATTGTGTATACTCCATGGAATGAGACTCATACCTGGTACTTATGCATGTGAATGAACATGCAAATGAGTAGATAAAGTTCTGGAAAGATAACCGAACCAAGGCTAATGGAGGCAGGGGTGTATCATATAACTGTACCATTTGCATAGACTGTCAATTTTTATTTTATATTATTCTATGCTAATGGGAAATAATATGATATAGAGGTTAAGAGTTCCAGCTCTAGAAACTGTTTGAGCAAGTTCCTTAACCTCTCTGTACCCTGGTTTCCTTAAGCAAAATGCAAATAATAGTATTAGCTACCTCATAGAATTGTTAAGAGAATTAAATAAGTACATGTAAAACTCCTTTTTATTTTTTTTTTTTTTGAGATTTTAGTTATGTATTTGAGAGAGAGAGAAAGGGAAAGGGGCAGAAGGAGAAGCAGATTCCCCACTGAGCACGGAGACCAAGGAGGGGCTGTATCCCGGGACTCCAGGATCACCAGCTGAGCCGAAGGCAGACGCTCAACCAACTGAGCCACGCAGGCACCACTCTTTTTTTATTTTTTATTCTCATTTTTTATTTTTATTTTTTTAAAGATCCATCCATGTATTTTAGAGAAAGAAAGTGCACAGGCACATGTGAGCATGAGGGGTAGGGGCAGTGGAGAGAGAGTCTCAAGCAGACTCTGCTGAAAGCAAAGCCCCACATGGAGCTGATTCCACAACCTGAAATCACCACCAAAGCCAAAACCAAGACCCAGGCACCTAACCGACTGAGTCATCCAGGTGCCCCAAGCTCACTGTTAAATACTGACATATAATGAGTACTCAACAATGCTAGGTTTTATTATTTTGCATCTTGATGAAATTAAGAACTTGTAAGTTACCCATATAAATTTTCATATAAAATGTTTACAATAAAAGCCGAAAAAAAAAATTAACAACCCAGCATAGAATATTGAAGGTATCGATCCAAAATAATACATAAATGGTATCAAATATATAGCTAGCCCTGACATTAAGAGGACAAAAGGGTGTCAATGATGATAGTTACATCTGCTGAAGTTAGAAAGAATTTCAGAAGGATAGAGAATTTGGATTGAGTCTTGAAGATTAGGAAGGATTCAGATTTGGGGGAAACATGTTCTACTGTTGAATGTGGCTGTTGAAGAAAGGCACAAAGGTCCACATGTCCAGGTTGTGTTTGAGAGATGGATGTCAACTGGTTGTCCTGAACAGTTTTAAGTACTAGCTTGAGTTTAACATTGGAAGAGGAGATCTGGCTAGATCACTCACTGAAAGATTTATATATCCAGAAAATAGATGATAGATAGCTACATACATACATACATATCTACATACATATTCTGGAGGTGATGCTTGAGCACTGATGATCTTTGAGCAGGATTTATCGAGAATGGTTGTCAGTGGAGCAGAAATGGATCAGAGGTAAGCAGACCTATGTTTGCAGAAATTTCATCCAGGCTTTCAGTATCATATGGTTTTCTATTAATGTAAGAATAAAAACAAAGGCAGAGGTCCAATTTTTTAGGAAAAAAATTTGGGTCTCTGCAGACTCTGCATGCCTAGGACCTCTGTGCTAGTCTCTTTGTGGGTTGACTGCTCTGTAAGGGCTGCTGATGGCTTTCATCAGGGTGGGTGTTTTCTCTCTCATTAAAGACCGGGACCATGTCTACTACTGACTGGGGTCACCATTTCATTCAATGTCCTGCCCAAACTGAGTACATGATCATTCTCAAGGCCCTACTGACTTAGTGGGTTAGTTAAAATCCAGTAAAATAATATGGGGTTTTGGCCTTTTGAAATGTAGTTTTATCTTAGTAAATCTTTTACTCTGGGTCTCATGCCTTTTGATTCTTTGGCTTTCTATGCAGGTTTAGAAAATATCCAGGTTCCCAAGACTTTGTTTTCATTTGCTATCAGAGGTGATAACCTCAATGCTAGCTCTGCTGTAATTATCCAAAGTATAGCTGAAAAGCTGAACAATAGCCCACACTAATAAGGGAGGCAACAGTCCACATGGATGGTTGGGCTCACAAATTAAAACTGTATCCAGAAAGGGAATGTTTGAATATAATTTTCTGCTCCTTGGGAAGAACAGTGAGGACTCATATAAACTCACTCACATAGTTATGTTTGGAAAACATAAGCCAAGCCAAGTGGGTAGTATGCAATTGCTTCGATATTTAATACTGCATTTAATATGATTTTAGTACATTAATAATGCTCATTTATTAAAAAGTTTAGAGACTACAACTGAGAAAAAGAGACCATAATATTAGTAACCATAATATGAGCATTATTAACATATTGTTATATGTCTTTTCAGACGTTTTTATGTATATTTTACAAAAAGGAAATCATATGCAATTTGTACATAAATAATTTATATTCTCCTCTTTGGACTACTTTTGCCACTTCAAATAGGTGAAGACCCTTCAAACATTATTACTTTTTTAAAGCTGCAGTATATTCTATTATCCTTCTAAAGAAATCTTTCTGATAAATATTCAATTATTCCCACTTTTTCATTAGTATACAAAACTACTGCATTGAACATTTTTGCATGTGAATGTGTTCACGCTTGTTAAAATATGCACTTAAGATAGATACTTCAAAATCAGAATTACTGGGGCACCTGGGTGGCTCAGTGGGTTAAGGCTCTGCCTTCAGCTCAGGTCATGATCTCAGGGTCCTGGGATTGAGTCTCACATCGGGCTCTCTGCTCAGCAGGGAGCCTGCTTCCCCCTCTCTCTCTGCCTGCCTCTCTGCCTATTTGTGATCTCTGTCTGTCAAATAAATAAATAAAATCTTTTTAAAAAAATCAGAATTACTGAATCAATAAGACACATATTTTTAAGGCTAATACCTAGAAAGTGTATACCAACTTACACTGCCAACAATTCTATGTGATAGTAATTCTGCTGTTTTCAGGGCCACTTGCAGAAATTATGGAAATCTCTACATGCTGCCTTCACAACATCTGGTCAACGTGGACTCTGAAATTTCAGTGTAAGCTAGTCATTTTTACTCTTGTATATGAAACACAATCACCTATGAATTTCTTCCCCTCTCCCTTCTGTCTGAAATACAGATAACTTCAGCCAACCCCTAGCCTCCTGCCGATCCCTAACTGAAATGATAGGCTGTTGTGGAATGTCGCTTCCAAAGATGGGCGCCAGCAATTCTTCCTCTCACTCCGTGCATGTGCCACACCTACCATTTGAAGGTAGAGTCTGTTACTCCTGCTATTGTATCTGGGATAACTTTGTGCCTCGCTTTGACCAGTAGAATGCAGTAGAAGTACCACTGTGAGAGTTCTAGTCCTCAGGTTTTGGAGGCCTGGTGGCTTAAACCTGCCCTCATAAAGTTGGGAGTCACCATATAGAGAGACCTGGCCATCCTGATGGAGCAAAGGGTGAGACTGCAGCCTTCTAGACATCTCCGTGTTCCCTCCAAAGGGAAAGCTGTCTTGGACATTCCAGTGCCAGTCAAGCTCTCATCTGAAATTAGCCTCATGGGTGCTCTCAGCAGATAACATGTAGGTCAGAAAAATCAACTAACTGAGCAAAACCAATTGTAAACATGGAATTGTAAGAAATGAGAAAATCTTGTTATTTAAAAACCACTAAGTTTTTTTTTTTGGGGGGGGGGGTTTACACAGCAACAGGTAATTGAAACACCATTTACCTGTAGTTTTAAAAGGCTATAGATTGGACTTGCATGCATAGCTATGGAAAAGATTACTACTCTCCTACCTTAATATGTAGTCCTAATTCTTCTCTTAGTTATAGACCCCCTGATTTGTAGTTGGTTATATGGCTATCCAGAATAAAGAGTACATACATGTTCCAGTTTTCCTTGTATCCAGTATGACAATGTGACTAAGTTCTAGCCAAGAAACATAAGCAGACTTATCATGTGGGACTTCTAAAGGAGTTTCTTAAGTGTCTTTAAAGGGAGGGGTACGTTCTTCTCTCTTCACTGCTTCCTCAGTATATTTTTTTCTGCTTGCTGGAATGCTAAAATAATGACTGAGGCTCAAGCACCACGTCAGACCCTAAGGCACATAAAAATGCTGTAAAACAAAAAATAAAAATAATTTGGCCCTTGATGATAGTTGAGCAGCCATGGAAGTCTTGGACTGCCTACATTCCAACTTCTTTTATGAGAGAGTGAAACAAACTTCTACTTTGTTTCAATCCACTGGGTCTTGTTTTTTGTTTTTTTTGTTTTTTTGGTTTTTTTCCATCCATTCAGCCATTCTTTATCTTTTGATGGGGCTTTTAATCCATTTATATTTAAAGTAATTACCAATAGGGAAGGATATACAATTGCCATTTTGTTTATTGTTTTCTGTTAGTCTTGCTCCTTTTTCTGCCTCTCCTTCTCTTGGTACCTACTGTGCTTTGTCAATTTTTTGAATTGATATGCTTAGATTTTCTTCTCTTTTCTTTTGTGTAGCTTCTATAGAGGGTGTGTGTGTGTGTGTGTGTGTGTGTGTGTGTGTGTGCTTACATTGGGATTTATGTTAAGATAGTGACAGCTTCAGTTCAGTCACATAAAAAAATTCTACACTTTATCATTCCCCCTACCCCCCCCACACACACACTTTAGTGTCATTGTCACAATTTACATTTTTTGATTTCTCATTAAGGGAACTATCATGAGTTGCTGCTGAATTATTGTGTTTGTGGGAGGAACAAGGGTCCAGGGCTTCCTACTTAGCCATCTTGCTGATGTTACTTCAAACCAGTTCCCACCTTTCTTCAAATATTTATCACTTATTTTCTCTTAACCCCGTGTGATGTCACTATTGCTTTCTTGAAGCATTCTGATACTTAATACAGCACAACAGGATTTGTTTTTAGGCAGCATTTTAACTGCAAATACATCTCAAAGTATCAACCCAGGGAACTGGAAGGCAAGAAAAGTACTAAAGTAAGTCTACCTGTACGAAATATAAATTAAGGAGTCTTGACAACTGATCAAGTTTTGAAAAAGTCCTCCTTGGGTTCTTTAGGATCTTAAATAGTGATGTGTGGATTCATATTTACTGACTCAAGCTTGGGGAAACAAAAACTGATTATGTTTGCTGATTCCCACTGTAGTAATTATCACTACTCCCACCTACACTGATTAAAACTACCAATATGATGTCACTGAACAGTTTGGAAGAAATCTGTGAAGGTTTGTGCATGACTCAATCTCAAAGACCTGCAGGAGTCCTCTCAGCACACTTCCACCCCATCACCCACATTTTTTTTTTCTTTTACTCTTTGATTCAGCCAGGTAGAAATGTACTTCTTTGTGCAAAAGTTTTGCTCTTAATTATAATTAAGTAATTATTACTTATGCCTTTATGCGTGTGTCTATATATGCATTTATTTTTCTTTTGATTGAAAATAATGGACAGAACTTTTTTTTTTTAATTTCTTTTCAGCGTAACAGAATTCATTGTTTTTTGCACCATGCCCAGTGCTCCATGCAATATGTGCCCTCCATAATACCCACCACCTGGCTCCCCCAACCTCCCACCCGCCGCCCCTTCAAAATCCTCAGGTTGTTTTTCAGAGTCCATAGTCTCTCATGGTTCATCATCCCCTCCAATTTCCCTCAACTCCCTTCTCCACTCCATCTCTGCATGTCCTCCCTGTTGTTTGTTATGCTCTGCAAATAAGTGAGACCATCTGATAATTGACTCTCTCTGCTTGACTTATTTCACTCAGCATAATCTCTTCCAGTCCCATCCATGTTGATACAAAAGTTGTGTATTCCTCCTTTCTGATGGAGGCATAATACTCCATAGTGTATATGGACCATATCTTCCTTATCCATTTGTCTGTTGAAGGGCATCTTTGTTCTTTCCACAGTTTGGCGACCGTGGCCATTGCTGCTATAAACACTGGGGTCCAGATGGCCCTTCTTTTCACTACATCTGTATCTTTGGGGTAAATACCCAGGAGTGCAATTGCAGGGTCATAGGGAAGCTCTATTTTTAATTTCTTGAGGAATCTCCACACTGGTCTCCAAAGTGGCTGCACCAATTTGCATTCCCACCAACAGTGTAAGAGGGTTCCCCTTGCTCCACATCCTCTCCAACACACGTTGTTTCCTGTCTTGCTAATCTTGGCCATTCCAACTGGTGTAAGGTTGTATCTCAATGTGGTTTTCATTTGAATCTCCCTGATGGCTAGTGATGATGAACATTTTTTCATGTGTCTGATAGCCATTTGTATGTCTTCATTAGAGAAGTGTCTTTTCATATCTTCTGCCCATTTTTTTGATATGCTTGTTTTGTGTGTGTTGAGTTTGAGGAGATCATTATAGATCCTCGATATCAATCTTTTGTCTATAGTGTCATTTGCAAATATCTTCTCCCATTCCGTGGGTTGCTTCTTTGTTTTGTTGACTGTTTCCTTTGCTGAGCAGAAGCTTTCGATCTTGATGAAGTCCCAAAAGTTCATTTTCGCTTTTGTTTCCTTTGCCTTTGGAGACATATCTTGAAAGAAGTTGCCTTGGCTGATATCGAAGAGGTTACTGCCTATGTTCTCCTCTAGGATTCTGATGGATTCCTATCTCACATTGAGGTCTTTTATCCATTTCAAGTTTATCTTTGTGTATGGTGTAAGAGAATGGTCGAGTTTCATTCTTCTACATATAGCTGGAAAGAACTTTTTAAAGAACACGTAATGCTTTGCAAAGCCAAATATGTATTTATGTGCATCTAACCTATATTTTTCTAGATGTTTATTTATACAGATATGGATGTGTTAGATAGGAAATGCTAAAAGGTTTGGGTGTAGAAGGATATTTGGGTATAGAAGAATAAATTCCTCAGAAAATATTTATTAATGTCCATCAGCACATAATAATCTGTTGGATCAAAGGAGAGCAAGAGAAGGGATTCATCTTCACTCATCTTATGTGAAATTAGTATGGACAGAAAGGTGAGTCATAGAGAAAATGTACCATCCTCTGATCTCCATGTATATATTTAATCATATAAATAATAGATATTTTAGAATGATCTGTCTCTTTTCTTTATTCCACCCTCTTCTCCTCCCCACAGTCTTGCTATAATACTTAGCAGTATAGTTAAGTGGACATACATTATTTTCTATTAAAATTAATTCATAATTTCAAGTACAAAAGGAAAAATTTTAAAAGTGAAATGCTGGAGATTATACCTTTTATGTAAAATATGAGGCTGTAATTAATTTTTGTGTTTGCCACTAGCCACATCAAATTATACACTGCATTGGTGTTCAAGGGTAGGAGGGCTAATCCCATTTCTCTCCTGTTAGAGGTACTCCCGTGGAAAATTTTAACAAGGCCTGAAGTGATAAAACACACATTACTCTACTGCAAATGCTCCATTTCTGTATTTAAGGAATATATCACTGCAGATGCCCAGAGGAACAGTGAGTTTCTCCTAGTGTTTGCTTCCTTTGAAGTTCCTGTTAGTGTCTTTGTTCCATTTGATTTTCTGTAGATGAAGGCTCTGGTGATTTCTGGAGGATTTCTCCTGGAGTCCTTTTGTAGAAATTTGTAGAAGATTTGCTCTTCCTCTGCCTGTTTTAATATTTCCTAGCATATTTCCAGTTTTAGGATAAGAATACATCAGTTCAAAGAGGTCAACTGATGTGTTCAAGGTCACAGACACAAATCAGTCGCTCTGTGTTACTAGAAAACAGGACATTGGATATTCAGAGAAAGAGTTTGCCATCATCTTATCACTGAGCTCGGGGTGGGCCTTGGGAGGGGGGTGGAGATGAATGGGTCTCAGCAGGGGGGGATCTGGGCCCCATGTTTGGGCCCCAGTTTCCTTGTGTGTAAATGGGAAGGATGTGAACTACACTATTGCTTTTCAAATCACAGTGGTGTCTCAGTGACTTCACCTGGGGATGAGGGAAGAAGGAGTGCTAGGTACTCCCAATTCAACCACTGCTGGGAAAATGTCTATCACACTTAACTATGGTGTGTACTGAAGTCATGAAAAGATTTTTAATAAAAGAATAATTGTTTATATATACACATACATATGTATATACTGAACTATTATACTTCTTAAATTTGATACTCTTAACATTAGAATTATGAAACTTGCTTTTAAGAGGACTTTGAATCCCCCCATAATAATAACTTTGATGACTATAACAGTATAACTCAACACTAGATGTGAAAGATCAAAAAAAAGCTTGGCAGTTGTATGGAAAAAATAGCACTTAATCTATATGTGTACATCATTATTAAAACCAAAAAAGACCAGTGATATGGAATTTTTAATAAATGACTCAAGGAAAGTCCTCACCAAAATTTTCCCCATCATTTAAAACAAAGTGCCCCAAATCAAAGCAATCAGTGAATTCTAAACTCCTCCATTCCATCTAAACCCTTTTCAGACCTCATGACTGGAAGTAGATCATGCAACTGAAGATAATTTAATTTACTTTCCACATTCATCTCTAGTGATAAAGAGGAGCAAGGTCTATATGGCTTCTCAAGAGCTTCTCCAAGAGCTAGACCACCCAAGAAACATTATCCCAGGTTTTAAATTTATTTCATAGGTTGTTTTCTCTTTTTTCTCTTTATAAATTTTTTTCTGGATTAAAAAAAAGTCACTTCTTTCACTACTGGATTGTATTCAGTTTTAATCTTTGAGACCAACTATCCCCATATATTTGAGGGAAAATATATATTTTCCCCATATATTTGAGGGTTAATCTTCTTAACAAAAGCTTATATTGCTTTCTGTATTTAATTTAGTTTATGACAAATCAAAGTGAGCATTTCTTTCTCTACTTGTAATTTTTTATCTGACACCTAGATTATTTGTAGATCTGTCTTTGGAATCTTCCTCCCCTTCAGTAATTACATTTTATATGCCAGCCAATTCACCTTACTGTAAACAATATGAATGAATAACTACTCTGTCCACCTCTTAGTTATTGTGTTTTGACTATTTAAATAATTCTAGTTATTTATAATACGTGTCAAAAGCAATACTTAGATCTAGTTTAATATTATTGTAAGTGTGACTTGTAAATCTTCTACACTATTGTAAAGAAAAGAAGTCAACAAATCTATTTGCAAAGATTCAAAACAAGTGCTACACAGGGTGCTCGTATTACTAAAAATATTATAATTTGCACAAAATATACTAGGAAAATGGCTAAGACATTATGATGTGATTTCATCAATAATTAATACTAAAGTACTCTTGCTGAGATACAAAGTTAATTTGGAGATGCCTGAAATCACAGATCTGATATCTAGAAATGAACTTCAAGCCACTGAACCAACTGCCTGTTATTCCACCTGACTTTACACCTGAAGACACTGAGGAACAGAGAGGCAACTTTGGAGGTCATACAGAAATTTCCTGGTAGATCTGGGGCAAAGATCCAGGAAGATGTTTTTGTTCAAAGGATCAGTCAGGAAAAAAAAAAGACATAATTATCATTACTTCCTAGTGTTGTGAGGATCATTGGAAGCACAGCTGACCCTTGAAAAACATGGGGATTCAGGGCACCAACCCCTGTGCAGTTGAAAATTCACATCTAACTTTTGACTCCCCCAAAACTTAACTACCAATAGCCAACTATTGACAGGAAGCCTTGTCATTAATATAAACAGTGAATTAAAAAATATTTTATATGTTTATGTATCACACACTGTATTCTTATAATAAAGTAAGCTAATGAAAAGAAAATGTTATTAAGAAAATCATAGGATGGGTGCCTGGGTGCCTCAGTCTGTTAAGCATCTGCCCTTGGCTCAGGTCATGATCTCCAGGTCCTGGAATTAAGCCTGCTCAGTGGGGAGTATGCTTCTCCCTCTCCTTTTGCCTTTATCCCCCAATGCTCTCTCTCTCTCTCACTCTCTATCTCTCAAATAAATCTTTTTTCATTAACATATAATGCATTATTTGTTTCAGGGATACAGGACTGTGATTCATCAGTCTTACACAACTCACAGCACTCATCATAGCACATACCCTCCCCAATGTCCATCACCCAGCCACCCCATCCCTCCCACCCCTGTCCACTTCAGCAACCCTCAGTTTTTTTCCTGAGATTAAGAGTCTCTTACATTTGCCTCCTTCACTGGTTTCATCTTGTTTCATTTTTTCCTCTCTTCTACTATGATCCTCTGCCTTGTTTCTGAAATTCCACATATAAGTGAGATCATATAATTGTCTTTCTCTGATTGATTTATTTTGCTTAGCCTAATACCCTCTAGTTCCATAGTTCCATTGTCATTGCAAATGGCAAGATTTCATTTTTTGATGGCTGCATAATATTCGCGTGTGTATGTGTGTATCTCACATCTTCTTGATCCATTCGTTGATAGATGGATATCTAGGCTCTTTCCATAGTTTGGCTATTGTGGACATTGCTGCTTTAAAAGTAAACACGGGGGTGCATGTGCCCCTTCAGATCACTACATTCGTTTCTTTGGGGCAAATGCCCAGTAGTACAATTGCTGGGTTGTAGGTAGCTCTATTTTCAACTTTTTGAGCAACCTCCATACTGTTTTCCAGAGTGGCTACACCAGTTTTCATTCCTGTAAACAGTGTAGGGGGGTTCCCCTTTCCCCGCATCCTTGCCAACATCTGTCGCTTCTTGACTTGTAAATTTTAGCCATTTTGACTGGTGTGAGGTGGTATCTCACTGTGATTTTGATTTGTATTTCTCTGATGCTGAGTGATGTTGAGCACTATTTCATGTGTCTGTTGGCCATTTGGATGGTATTTTGATAGGGATTGCATTAAATGTGTAGATTACTCTAGGTAGCATAGACTAGTTCACAATATTTGTTCTTCCAATCCATGAGCATGGAGAGTTTTTCCATTTCTTTGTGTCTTCAATTTCTTTCACAAATATTCCATAGTTTTCCGAGTACGGATTCTTTGTCTCTTTGGTTAGATTTATTCCTACGTATCTTATGGTTTGGGGTTCAATTGTAAATGGGATTCACTCCTTAATTTCTCTTTCTTCTGTCTTGTTGGTGGTGTATAGAAATGCAACTGATTTCTGTGCATTGATTTTATATTCTGACACTTTACTGGATTCCTTTATGAGTTCTAGCAGTTTTGGAGTGCAGTCTTTGGGGTTTCACATAAAGTATCCTATAATCTGCAAAGAGTGAGAGTTTTACTCCTTTGACAATTTGGATATCTTTATTTCTTTTTGTCATCTGAATGCTGAGGCTAGGATTTCTAGTACTATGTTGAATAGCAGTGTTGATAGTGAACACCCCTGCTGTGTTTCTGACCTAAGTGGAAAAGCTCTCAGTTTTTCCCCATTGAGAATGATATTTGCTGTGTGTTTTTCATAGATGGTTTTTATAATATTGAGGTATGTACCTTCTATCTCTACACCGTGAAGAGCTTTGATCAAGAAAAGATGCTGTACTTTGTCAAATGCTTTTTCTTCATCTATTGAGGGTATCATATGGTTCTTGTTCATTCTTTTATTAATGTATGTATCATATTGCTTTATTTGCAGATGTTGAATCAACCTTGCAGCTCAGGAATAAATCCCACTTGGTCATGGTGAATAATCCTTCTCATATACTGTTGGATCCTACTGGCTAGTATTTAAGTGAGCATCTTTGTATCCATGCTCATCGGGGATATTGGTCTATAATTGGTCTTTTGGTCTTTGGTTTTGGCATCAAGGTAATGTTGGCCTCATAAAATGAGTTTGGAAATTTTCCTTCCATTTCTATTTCTTGGAACCAATTCAGAAGAATAGGTATTACTTCTTCTTCAAGTGTTTGGTAGACTTCCCCTGGGAAGCTGTCTGGCCCTGGGCTCTTGTTTGTTGGAAGATTTTTTATTACTGCTTCAATTTCCTTGCTGGTTATGGATCTGTTCAGGTTTTCTATTTCTTCCTGGTTCTGTTTTCGTAGTTTATACATCTCTAGAAATGCATCCATTTCTTCCAGATTGTCGAATATGTTGGCATACAGTTGCTCAAAATATATTCTTATAATTGTTTGTATCTCCTTGGTATTGGTTATGATCTCTCCTCTTTCATTCATGATTTTTTTATCTGAGTCCTTTCTCTCTCTCTCTCTCTCTCTCTCTTTTGGATAAGTCTGGCCAGGGGTGTATCTGTTATTAATTATTTCAATGAACCAACTCCTAGTTTCTGTTCTACTGTTCTTTTGGTTTCTATTTGTTGATTTCTTCTCTGATCTGTATTATTTCTCTTTTCTTGCTGGGTTTAGGCTTTCTTTGCTGTTCTTTCTCCAGCTCCTTTAGGTGTAGGGTTGGTTTACATACTTGAGACCTTTCTTGTTTCTTGAGAAAGGCTTGTATAGCTATATACGTTCCTCTCAGGACCACTTTTGCTGTGTCCCAAAGATTTTGAACAGTTGTATTTTCATTTTCATTTGTTTCCATCAATTTTTTAAATTCTTTTTTAATTTCCTGGTTGACCCATTCATTCTTTTTTTTTTAATTTTTTTTTTAAGATTCTATTTATTTATTTGACACAGAGAGAGAGAGATCACAAGTAGGCAGAGGCAGAGAGACAGGCAGAGAGAGGGGGAAGCAGGCTCACCGCCGAGCAGAGAGCCCAATGCGGGGCTCAATCCCAGGACCCTGAGACCATGACCCGAGTCTAAGGCAGAGGCTCAACCCTCTGAGTCACCCAGGCGCCCGACCCATTCATTCTTTAGTAGGATGCTTTTTAGCCTCTATGTGTTTGAGTTCTTTCCAAATTTCCTCTTGTGATTGAGTTCTAGTTTCAGAGCATTGTGGTCTGAAAATTAACAGGGAATGATCCCAATCTTTTGTTACTGGTTGAGACCTCATTTGTGACCCAGGATGTGATCTTTTCTGGGGAATATTCCATGTACACTAGAGAAGAATGTGTATTCTGTTGCTTTGGGATGGAATGCTCTGAATACATCTGTGATGTCTATCTGGTCCAGTGTGTCATTTAAAGCCCTTATTTCCTTGTTGATCTTTTGTTTAAATGATCTGTCCATTTCAGTGAGGGGAGGTTTTAAAGTCCCCTACTATTATTGCATTATTGTCGATGTGTTTCTTTGATTTTGCTATTGGTTGGTTTATATAATTGGCTGATCCCATGTTAGGGGCATGGATATTTAAAATTGTTAGATCTTCTTGATCTTGAGTATGATGTAGTGTCCTTCCTCATCTCTTATTATAGTCTTTGGTTTAAAATCCAATTTGTCTGATATAAGGATTGCCACCTCCACTTTCTTTTGATGTCCATTGGCATGATAAATGGTTTTCCACTCCCTCACTTTAAATCTGGGTATCTGGGTCTAAAATGGGACTGTTACACACTGTATATTGATGGGCCTTGATTTTGTTTTTGTATCCAGTCTGCTAGCTCAGGTCTTTAGATTGGGGCATTTAGCCCATTATCATTCAGGGTACCTATGGAAAGATGTGAATTTAGTGCCATTGTATTGCCTGTAAGGTGACTGTTACTGTGTACTGTTATGTTATGTACTGGCCTATGTTACTTTTAGGCTCCCTCTTTGTTTAGAGGACCCATTTCAGTATTTCTTGTAGTGCTGTTTTGGTGATAGCAAATTCTTCTAGTTTCTGTTTGTCCTGGAAACTTTTTATCTCTCCTCCTATTTTCAATGGCAGCCTACGTGGATATAGTATTCTTGACTGCATATTTTTCTCATTTAGTACCCTAAATATATCATGCCAGTCCTTTCTGGCCTGCTGGGTCTCTGTGGATAGGTCTGCTGCCAATCTGCTGTTTCTACCATTGTAGGTTATAGACCTCTTGTCCCAAGCTGCTTTCAGGATTTTCTCTTTGTTTCTGAGTTTTGTAAGTTTTTCTATTAGATGTCAGGATATTGACCTATTTTTATTGATTTGGCGGGTGAAGTTCTCTGTGCCTCTTGGATTTTTTTTAAGATTGTATTTATTTGACAGAGAGGGATCACAAGTAGGCAGAGAGGCAGGCAGAGAAAGAAAGAGAGGGAAGCAGGCTCTCTGCTCAGAAGTTCTCCACTATAATTTCCTGTAATATACTTTCTGCCCCCTCTCTCTTTCTTCTTCTTCTCGGATCCCAATTATTCTACTATTGTTTTGTCTTATGGTGTCATTTATCTCTTGAATTCTCCCCTCATGATCCAGTAGTTGTTTTTCTCTTTCTCAGCTTCTTTGTTCTCTATCATTTGGACTTCTATATCACTAATTTACTCTTTTGTCTCATTTATCCTAGCAGTAAGAGTCTCCGTTTTTTATTACACCTCATTAATAGCTTTTTTGATTTTGACTTGGTTACATTTTATTTCTCCAGAAAGGGATTCTCTAGTATCTGCTATGCTTTTTCTCCAGCCCAGCTTGTGTCTTTATAATCATAATTCTAAACACTAATTCTGATTCTTACTAATCCATACTGATTAGGTCCCTGGCAGTCAGTATTGCCTCTTGTTCTTCTTTTTGAGGTGAGTTTTTCTGTTTTGTCATTTTGTCCAGAGAAGAATAGATGAATGAGCGAACAAAATCCTAAAACGGTAACAATGTCTCCAGAAAAATATACATAACCAAATCAGAAGAGACACGAAACCAGAGGGAAGAGAGAGAGAGAGAAAAGAATATGGTGAGTTTGGTGAATAGAACAGAGACACACACTGGATTTCTGGTGTCCTTTGGTCTGTTAGAAGATACTGCTTCCCAAAATTTTAAAAGAAAGAAAAACATATATGTACAAAAATATGGGTAAATATGAGAAAGGGATGGAATATGACTATAAAAATGAAAATTTAAAAAGATTTTAAAGAAGAAATTGATGATAAAATGTTGGTTAAAAAAGGAAAGAAGAAAAATTAAAATAAAAGAAATGGAAAAAGAAAAAATAAAGAAAAGTTTAAAAATTAACTTTGAGGAGGAGTCAAGATGGCGGAGAAGTAGCAAGCTGAGACTGCTTCAGCTAGCCAGAGATCAGCTAGATAGCTTATCTAAAGATTGCAAACACCTGAAAATCCATCGGCAGACCGAAGAGAAGAAGAACAGCAATTCTGGAAACAGAAAAACAACCGCTTTCTGAAAGGTAGGACCGGCGGAGAAGTGAATCCAAAGCGACGGGAAGATAGACCCCGGGGGGAGGGGCCAGCTCCCGGCAAGCGGCGGAGCAACCGCGCACGAAATCAGGACTTTTAAAAGTCTGTTCCGCTGAGGGACATCGCTCCAGAGGCTAAACCGGGGCGAAGCCCACGCGGGGTCAGCGTGGCCTCAGGTCCCGCAGGGTCACAGAAGGATCGGGGGTGTCTGAGTGTCGCAGAGTTTGCGGGTATTGGAACGGGAAAGCCGGCTACAGAAACAGAGCCGACAGTAAGCTCACAGCTCCGTGTTACCTTGAACCGATCGCAGGCTCGGTGAGCTCGGAGCGCGGCCGGAGGTCAGGCAGACGGGAATAACTGGGCGCTGTTCTCTGAGGGCGCACTGAGGAGTGGGGCCCTGGGCTCTCGGCTCCTCCGGGCCGGAGACCAGGAGGCCGCCATTTGTGTTCCCGTCCTCCGGAACTCTACGGAAAGCGCTCAGGGAACAAAAGCTCCTGAAAGCAAACCCGAGCCGATTACTCACCCTGGCCCCGGGTAAGGGAGGTGTAATTCCGCCTGGGGCAAAGACACGTGAGAATCACTACAACAGGCCCCTCCCCCAGAAGATCAACAAGAAATCCAGCCGAGACCAAGTTCACCTACCAAGGAGTGCGGTTTCAATACCAAGGAGAGCAGCAGAATTCCAGAGGAGGAGAAAGCCAAGCACGGAACTCATGGCTTTTTTCCTGTGATTTTTTTTTAGTCTTGCAGTTAATTTAATTTTTTCTTTTTCATTTTTTTTTTTCTTTTTCTTCTCGCCTTCGGGTAAAATTTTTTTTTTTTTAACTGTTACCTTTTTCTTTTTTAACGATTTTTTACTAGTTTATCTAATATATATATTTTTTCTTTTTTACATTTTTCTCAGGTGTTTTCTTTTTTTAAAAAAAAATTTTTTTCTTTTCTTTTTTTTTTTTTTCTTTCTTTTTGAACCTCTTTTTATCCCCTTTCTCCCCACTCACGATTTTGGATCTCTTCTAATTTAGTTAAAGCATATTTTTCTGGGGTTGTTGCCACCCTTTTAGTATTTTACTTGCCCCTTCATTTACTCTTATCTGGCCAAAATGACAAGACGTAAAAATTCAACGCAAAAAAAAGAACAAGAGGCAGTACCGAAGGCTAGGGACCTAATCAATACAGACATCGGTAATATGTCAGATCTAGAGTTCAGAATGACAATTCTCAAGGTTCTAGCCGGGCTCGAAAAAGGCATGGAAGATATTAGAGAAACCCTCTCGAGAGATATAAAAGCCCTTTCTGGAGAAATAAAAGAACTAAAATCTAACCAAGTTGAAATCAAAAAAGCTATTAATGAGGTGCAATCAAAAATGGAGGCTCTAACTGCTAGGATAAATGAGGCAGAAGAAAGAATTAGTGATATAGAAGACCAAATGGCAGAGAATAAAGAAGCTGAGCAAAAGAGGGACAAACAGCTACTGGACCACGAGGGGAGAATTCGAGAATTAAGTGACACCATAAGACGAAACAACATTAGAATAATTGGGATTCCAGAAGAAGAAGAAAGAGAGAGGGGAGCAGAAGGTATACTGGAGAGAATTATTGGGGAGAATTTCCCCAATATGGCAAAGGGAACGAGCATCAAAATTCAGGAGGTTCAGAGAACGCCCCTCAAAATCAATAAGAATAGGCCCACACCCCGTCACCTAATAGTAAAATTTACAAGTCTCAGTGACAAAGAGAAAATCCTGAAAGCAGCCCGGGAAAAGAAGTCTGTAACATACAATGGTAAAAATATTAGATTGGCAGCTGACTTATCCACAGAGACCTGGCAGGCCAGAAAGAGCTGGCATGATATTTTTAGAGCACTAAACGAGAAAAACATGCAGCCCAGAATACTATATCCAGCTAGGCTATCATTGAAAATAGAAGGAGAGATTAAAAGCTTCCAGGACAAACAACAACTGAAAGAATTTGCAAATACCAAACCAGCTCTACAGGAAATATTGAAAGGGGTCCTCTAAGCAAAGAGAGAGCCTACAAGTGGTAGATCAGAAAGGAACAGAGACCATATACAATAACAGTCACCTTACAGGCAATACAATGGCACTAAATTCATATCTCTCAATAGTTACCCTGAATGTGAATGGGCTAAATGCCCCTGTCAAAAGACACAGGGTATCAGAATGGATAAAAAAACAAAACCCATCTATATGTTGCCTCCAAGAAACTCATTTTAAGCCCGAAGACACCTCCAGATTTAAAGTGAGGGGGTGGAAAAGAATTTACCATGCTAATGGACATCAGAAGAAAGCAGGAGTGGCAATCCTTATATCAGATCAATTAGATTTTAAGCCAAAGACTATAATAAGAGATGAGGAAGGACACTATATCATACTCAAAGGGTCAGTCCAACAAGAAGATTTAACAATTTTAAATATCTATGCCCCCAACGTGGGAGCAGCCAACTATATAAACCAATTAATAACAAAATCAAAGAAACACATCAACAACAATACAATAATAGTAGGGGACTTTAACACTCCCCTCACTGAAATGGACAGGTCATCCAAGCAAAAGATCAGCAAGGAAATAAAGGCCTTAAACGACACACTGGACCAGATGGACATCACAGATATATTCAGAATATTTCATCCCAAAGCAACAGAATACACATTCTTCTCTAGTGCACATGGAACATTCTCCAGAATAGATCACATCCTCGGTCCTAAATCAGGACTCAACCGGTATCAAAAGATTGGGATCATTCCCTGCATATTTTCAGACCACAATGCTCTAAAGCTAGAACTCAACCACAAAAGGAAGTTTGGAAAGAACCCAAATACATGGAGACTGAACAGTATCCTTCTAAAGAATGAATGGGTCAACCGGGAAATTAAAGAAGAATTGAAAAAAATCATGGAAACAAATGATAATGAAAATACAACAGTTCAAAATCTGTGGGACACAATAAAGGCAGTCCTGAGAGGAAAATATATAGCGGTACAAGCCTTTCTCAAGAAACAAGAAAGGTCTCAGGTACACAACCTAACCCTACACCTAAAGGAGCTGGAGAAAGAACAAGAAAGAAACCCTAAGCCCAGCAGGAGAAGAGAAATCATAAAGATCAGAGCAGAAATCAATGAAATAGAAACCAAAAAAACAATAGAACAAATCAACAAAACTAGGAGCTGGTTCTTTGAAAGAATTAATAAAATTGATAAACCCCTGGCCCGACTTATCAAAAAGAAAAGAGAAAGGATCCAAATAAATAAAATCATGAATGAAAGAGAAGAGATCACAACTAACACCAAAGAAATACAAACTATTATAAGAACATACTATGAGCAACTCTACGGCAATAAATTTGACAATCTGGAAGAAATGGATGCATTCCTAGAAACATATAAACTACCACAACTGAACCAGGAAGAAATAGAAAGCCTAAACAGACCCATAACCAGTAAGGAGATTGAAACAGTCATTAAAAATCTCCAAACAAACAAAAGCCCAGGGCCAGATGGCTTCCCGGGGGAATTCTACCAAACATTTAAAGAAGAACTAATTCCTATTCTCCTGAAACTGTTCCAAAAAATAGAAATGGAAGGAAAACTTCCAAACTCATTTTATGAGGCCAGCATCACCTTGATCCCAAAACCAGACAAGGATCCCACCAAAAAAGAGAGCTATAGACCGATATCCTTGATGAACACAGATGCGAAAATACTAAACAAAATACTAGCCAATAGGATTCAACAGTACATTAAAAAGATTATTCACCACGACCAAGTGGGATTTATTCCAGGGCTGCAAGGTTGGTTCAACATCCGCAAATCAGTCAATGTGATACAACACATCAATAAAAGAAAGAACAAGAACCATATGATACTTTCAATAGATGCTGAAAAAGCATTTGACAAAGTACAGCATCCCTTCCTGATCAAAACTCTTCAAAGTGTAGGGATAGAGGGCACATACCTCAATATCATCAAAGCCATCTATGAAAAACCCACCGCAAATATCATTCTCAATGGAGAAAAACTGAAAGCTTTTCCACTAAGGTCAGGAACACGGCAGGGATGTCCATTATCACCACTGCTATTCAACATAGTACTAGAGGTCCTAGCCTCAGCAATCAGACAACAAAAGGAAATTAAAGGCATCCAAATCGGCAAAGAAGAAGTCAAATTATCACTCTTCGCAGATGATATGATACTATATGTGGAAAACCCAAAAGACTCCACTCCAAAACTGCTAGAACTTATACAGAAATTCAGTAAAGTGTCAGGATATAAAATCAATGCACAGAAATCAGTTGCATTTCTCTACACCAACAGCAAGACAGAAGAAAGAGATATTAAGGAGTCAATCCCATTTACAATTGCATCCAAAACCATAAGATACCTAGGAATAAACCTAACCAAAGAGACACAGAATCTATACTCAGAAAACTATAAAGTACTCATGAAAGAAATTGAGGAAGACACAAAGAAATGGAAAAATGTCCCATGCTCCTGGATTGGAAGAATAAATATTGTGAAAATGTCTATGCTACCTAAAGCAATCTACACATTTAATGCAATTCCTATCAAAGTACCATCCATCTTTTTCAAAGAAATGGAACAAATAATGCTAAAATTTATATGGAACCAGAAAAGACCTCGAATAGCCAAAGGGATATTGAAAAAGAAAGCCAACGTTGGTGGCATCACAATTCCGGACTTCAAGCTCTATTACAAAGCTGTCATCATCAAGACAGCATGGTACTGGCACAAAAACAGACACATAGATCAATGGAACAGAATAGAGAGCCCAGAAATAGACCCTCAAATCTATGGTCAACTCATCTTCGACAAAGCAGGAAAGAATGTCCAATGGAAAAAAGACAGCCTCTTCAATAAATGGTGCTGGGAAAATTGGACAGCCACATGTAGAAAAATGAAATTGGACCATTTCCTTACACCACACACAAAAATAGACTCAAAATGGATGAAGGACCTCAATGTGCGAAAGGAATCCATCAAAATCCTTGAGGAACACAGGCAGCAACCTCTTCGACCTCTGCCGCAGCAACATCTTCCTAGGAACAACGCAAAAGGCAAGGGAAGCAAGGGAAAAAATGAACTATTGGGATTTCATCAAGATCAAAAGCTTATGCACAGCAAAGGAAACAGTTAACAAAATCAAAAGACAACTGACAGAATGGGAGAAGATATTTGCAAACGACATATCAGATAAAGGACTAGTGTCCAGAATCTATAAAGAACTTAGCAAACTCAACACCCAAAGAACAAATAATCCAATCAAGAAATGGGCAGAGGACATGAACAGACATTTCTGCAAAGAAGACATCCAGATGGCCAACAGACACATGAAAAAGTGCTCCATATCACTCGGCATCAGGGAAATACAAATCAAAACCACAATGAGATATCACCTCACACCAGTCAGAATGGCTAAAATCAACAAGTCAGGAAATGACAGATGCTGGCGAGGATGTGGAGAAAGGGGAACCCTCCTACACTGTTGGTGGGAATGCAAGCTGGTGCAGCCACTCTGGAAAACAGCATGGAGGTTCCTCAGAATGTTGAAAATAGAACTGCCCTATGACCCAGCAATTGCACTATTGGGTATTTACCCTAAAGATACAAACGTAGTGATCCAAAGGGGCACATGCACCCGAATGTTTATAGCAGCAATGTCCACAATAGCCAAACTATGGAAAGAACCTAGATGTCCATCCACAGATGAATGGATCAAGAAGATGTGGTATATATACACAATGGAATACTATGCAGCCATCAAAAGAAATGAAGTCTTGCCATTTGCGACAACATGGATGGAACTAGAGTGTATCATGCATAGCGAAATAAGTCAAGCAGAGAAAGACAACTATCATATGATCTCCCTGATATGAGGAAGTGGTGATGCAACATGGAGGCTTAAGTGGGTAGGAGAAGAATAAATGAAACAAGATGGGATTGGGAGGGAGACAAACCATAAGTGACTCTTAATCTCACAAAACAAACTGAGGGTTGCTGGGGGGAGGGGGTTTGGGAGAAGGGGGTGGGATTATGGACATTGGGGAGGGTATGTGCTTTGGTGAGTGCTGTGAAGTGTGTAAACCTGGTGATTCACAGACCTGTACCCCTGGGGATAAAAATATATGTTTATAAAAAATAAAAAGTTAAAAAAAATTAACTTTGAAAGACTAAAGAATCATGGGGGAAAAGCCATAATTCTATGTTCTCTATTCCCCTAGGGCTGGAGTTTTGCAGTTTTCATTGATTGGTAAACTTGGTCTTGGCTGGATGTTCTTGCTGATCTTCTGTGGGAGGGGCCTGTTGCAGTGATTCTCAAGTGTCTTTGCTAGAGGAGAAATTACACCACCCTTGTTAGGGGCCAGGCTAGGTAATCTGCTTGGTTTTGCTCTCAGGAGCTTTTCTCCTCTGACAGTTTTCTGTACATCTTTAGAAGATGAGAATGAAAATAGCAGCTTCCCAATCTCTGGCCCTGTAGGAGCCGAGCACTTAGGGCTCCGCTCTTTGGTGAGCCCTCAGAGAAGAGCAGTCAATCATTCCTATCTCCCTGGTCTCTGGCCACGCTCTGTGCTCACCCAGCCTGTGACTGAGCATTTCTATCTCTGGCACACAGCCCCGTTCGGACTCTCTACCCAGCAGATTCTGCAGAGTGCTCCCGTGCCACTCCTCCTGGTGGAGAAAGGGCAGGGTCTCCCTGGATCTGCCTCTTGTGGGGTCCCGCTCAAAGAGTAGTGATCCAAATGTGCCACAGATTATAGTTTATGGAAACCCCAAGCTGAAAGCCCCCTCCTTGACTCTGTCTTTGCAGCTGGCTTCCCCTCTCTGATACCTGGGAGCTCTGCTGCACTCAGGCACCCTGGTCTTTCTGTTACCCCAAGTCCTGAGACCACCTGTCCCAGTGAGGATTACACACACACACACACACACACACACACACACACACACACACATCACTTAGCCCTGGAGTGACGTCTCTCCATGGAGCAGACTTCTAAAAGTTCTAATTTTGTGCTCCACTGCTCTATCACTTGCCAACAGCTGGCTGACAGAGGCTCCCCTCCGCCCTCTTGCATATCTCCTCAGATTCACTTCTCTACACATCCTACCTTCCAGAAAGTGGTCATTTTTCCCTTCATAGAATTACTGCTGTTCTTTTCTTTGACCTCCTTTTGAGTTTATAGGTGTTCAGAATGGTTTGATAATTATCTAGCTGATTCCTAGGAGTAGATGAAATTTAGGTCTCCTACTCCTCCACCATCTTGTTCCTCCTATCATAAATAAATATCTTTTAAAAATAAAAATAAAATCATAAGAAAGAGAAAATACATTTACAATACTGAGCCATATTTATTTTTTTAAAAAATCTGCGTGTAAATGAACCTGTGCAGATCAAACCTGTGTTGTTCATGGGTTGATATAATTGTGTGAAAGCAGTCTACATATATAGCAACTGTAGTGTAACTAGCAGAATACTAATACATGTTTTGGTCTCTAAAACGGAGCTGTCATTAATGAGCTCTGCAAGAAACTAGAATGTGGTGATGGTACCCCTCTTAGTGAATTCTTACTTTACTTCTTACCAAGATTAAAAACAACTGATACAGATATCCCCTTGGTTCCTTGGATTGCCTTAAAAACAGGAAATTGGTTCTTGCAAATCAATAGTTACTCAAGCTCTAACTCTAACAGCTGTTTCATCTGTCTTAAATAGAACTAGCCATACCACTGAAATCTGAGCATATTCCATGGGACTGACAGTTTTTTTCCTAAAGCTATAACTGAGCGTGTTGGATAAAGGTTAATTGCTAACAGTGGAGTGCTAATGATACCATATTGATGAAATTACAGGATCACTGATAGAGAAAAGGCTCCTAACACACTGGAAGCCAGAGGGAAACTCTAAATAATAGTTATTGATTTGTTTCTCTGAAAACCACTAAGTAGCACAAACTACTGAGAAGAATAAAAATCATCCACAGAGTTTCCAGTCTTTCACAATGCTTTTCTTTGCTTCCAATTTTCTACCTGCCAATAGCCAATTAGAATTTTAATAATTATATGTCTCAAAATAAGGAGTTTATACCTTGGAGAAAGAAATACTACCAATTATTTTATTCCCTTTTATTGAGTTCCATCTCTTCTGGTGAGTGTGTGATGTAAAGCATAATAATCAGGCAGTCGCTTCTAACCCTCATGGCTTTCAGACAAATGAGGCACTGAAAGAGTGGTGGATTGAACGTACTTAAACAGTAACTTCAGAAAATGTCCCATGACCCTTATTTCCAAGTTAGGCTTCACTCTTGCCTAAATTTGGCCCTAGAATTTATCTCCATGGTTTGTCCCACCTGCCAGTAGAGTGACCCCCAGTCATCTTCAGCTGGTACTGCCCTCCAAAGTCAATTTTACTGTATTGACTGAATTCCCATATCAGCCTCTGTTAGATTTTATGTGCATGTGGCATCTCATTGTCTATGCTAGGAGCTTGGTATTATCTCCTTTAGAGAACTGAGATAACTAGAAATCAGGGATGTTAGTAAGCTCCCTTAAGCTCATAGAGTTGGTAGTGTCTGAGCTGGAAGTGGATGTAATCCATGTAGGCTGCGCGGGGCTGCAGTATGAGAAATTCCTCCTTTCCACCTGTCCATCTCCTTCCCCAAGGGTCCCAGATTTCTCAGACCAAGACCATAATTTTCCTATGAAACGTGTTTCATCCAACGGAAAGATCCCTACCAAGTTCTCTGTATGCTTTTGTACATATTTTAATCTACCCAATTATTTCAGTGTTTCGTATAAATTTGTATCACATGTTATCCAAAATTGCTCCCTTACACCTAGAAATATGCTAAAGGGTAGTGGGGGAAAGAGCAATGATTTATAGGTTCAAAAATGAAGAAAAAGTTCTGATTTAAGGGAATCAAAGCATTCGTCACAAAAAAGGTGAGGTTTAAACTTCAGATATCTGTATCCAAAGGGTCCAAGTCTATTCTGTAAACTAACTACCAAGCTCCAGAATTGGAAGATATCAGCAATTATCATTGTGCTAATAAGAGTTTGAAAAACAAAAACAAAAACAAAATGATCTGAATATTACAAACAAACCAACCAAAAAAGTCTAGGACAGATTAATTAAAAAGGTCATTATAAAAAGGAGCCATTTATTTCACCCATTTATTTCAGATCAGAGACTCCAATGCTCTAGAACAGGGATGTGGCCTATGGCAATGACTGCATCGGAAAGAACAGAAAACAAAAGGTAGAGTTGTCAAGGAGAAGGCCTTTCATAACATGGAACTTGGTCATAATGAAATCAGAGGATAGGTCACTAAGTCTACACCTACAGCAGTCATAACAGACACTATGCAATGAGTTCTTCAGTGAATGAAGGGCTTCTAAGGGTTTTCCCAGATCGTCTTAGTTCGCTGTGGCATTTGTGAGCAAAACACAATTGCTCCAGTGATGAAAACACAGAATTTCCATGCTGGGGGTGAGGGGCAGGGGGCTATGTGTAATCAACTTTAATACCATTCTCATATGTGATAGACATGAAGGCCCAGTAAAGGTAAGTGATGGTGCAAGATGTCACAGCCACTTCATAGTTGGGCCACGGCTGCAACTTCTCATTTGGATCTGAATTCCCTGCCCTTTCAGTTCTGCCTTGTTCTCCATCACGTGATGTCCTCTTGTAATTCAGGATGAGCCCCTGAAACCAAGTCATCCCTTTCTCCCGCAAGAAGCCATCCAAGCAGGGTGAGTAGGAGATCGTAGAGGAAGAGAACTCTGTTTGCACTGTGGGTCCATTTTGTTCATTTTTATATTGCTACTTTACAATTAATCCTTCACCAAAAAACACACATCCCTCAAAAGGGTCTCAGTCTACAGACTGAGAAACCTTTCTAGTAAGTTTCCATAGAAACCATTTCCAAAAACAAAAACAAAAAAATATGACTTCATTTTGCCTGTGGAGCTGCATGTGTCCTTGTACTCCTTACTGGGCTGTCTGGACCTTTTCTGGGTCTCAGGTACCAGTCATTGTAAGGGCCTATTTAGCCAGAGAGGCCCCCCCTCGGTTGAACAGCCATTTTGTTGTTTATGCAGTAAAACTTAAATTGACCCTGCTCCCCCCAGGGGAACTTACTTAAAAGCAAGTCGAGGAAACCAGTCCCAGGTAACAAAGTCCAAATACAAGGGTGGGTCAGGTCAGGTGGAGATAACAGCCCAAATGCAGGGATGAGTCGGGTCAGGTGGAGACATCCAATCAGTGGGGCACGCATACTATTTCCCTAGCTACCAAGGAGTGTGGGCCCCGCCTTTTGGGCTCCAGTTCTGACCAAGGTGATAGGCTAGGTCAAATAGCTACTATGGGGTGAACTGTAATTCAATTGGCCACCGTGTGTGTGACTTAGCTTCACTGTGCAGCTTTCTCTGTGTGTTACAATCTCATTGGCCACCTGTGTGTGGCCAGACACAACTACATGGCCTTTGCTCTATAAAAGTTAGTCTGTGAGGCAAGGAGGGGTCGCCCTCCCTGTAAGAGGTGGCCCCGACGAGTCTGTTTGACGGTCGGTTTGATTCTTGATGCTTGGCGAAATAAAGCTTTGCTTGACCTTCGCTTTGTATCAGTCTCGCTCCTTCGACCATGGACCCATTACTGGGGGACCCAACAGTCATTGTAATCCTCAGCTTGCTCCTGCTCTTACCACATCTCGGGTCCTTCAGAAGGAAATAACAAGTGGGTATAATCAAGAGATCTGAGACTCCTTTTCCCCACTCAGCAATGCAGAAGTTTGTGTGAGTGCTCCCATTAGCTTTATCTTATTTTGCTGAACTTTCAGTGAATTTTGTATTTTCGCCCATTAAAGAAACCTCTTAGTAGCTAAGAGTTTATTGGTTCCCAAGGCTGTGGACAGACCTCGCTGAGCGTATCCGGGTACCCTAGGTTACCCCTGGGCTTCCTCTAAGACATTTCTTAGAGAATGGCCTCTCAGGGCAGCTGAGAAACTTGTTAGAAAAGCCAACTCCAGATCAACCAAGTCAAACTTTCCCTTTTTCCAAGTTCTTCAGGTGATTCTAATGGTGGCCTGACGTTTGAGACCCTCTGCTCCAAAGACAGCACATGCAGAATTGGGGTGAGCTTTGGGGGTAAGCCTGTGCTCTGAAACCTGAAACCTCACTTCTAAATCTGTGGTCAACATCCAAGGCAGCTTGTTAGAAATGCAGAAATCTCCATCTGCAAACCTACTGAATTAGAATCTGCATTTTAACAAGATCCCCAGGTGATTCTCTGCATGATAAGAACAGGAGAAACACCGCTGGGACAAGATTTTTGCCTGAAAAGTTAGGTAATGAAGATCAAATTCATTTCTCTTGCTTGAATCACTTGGATAATTGCCACTATCTTCCCTTGCCTTTTATAAGCTAGTTAGAGCTTTAGGCAAAAGCTCTCTTTGATTAGAGGATTTCAAGAGATGCGGGGGTTCCCTAGGGCTGCCTGAGGAACTTCTGTTTCAAGGCAAATTCTCAGAGTGCACTGACAAAAGAAGACCGCCTCAGGCCCTTGCAGACAGCTGCTGCAGGAACATTAGTTTGCCTGTGGAAAGGCCAAGCATGAAGTCCTTCCCCCAAATCCTTGAATCTGGTTGAAGGTTGACAAGGTAAAGCTGTCCTCTATTTATTTTCCTGAGCACATCACTGAAAATCATGCATAGGTCACTGAAAATCGTGCACAGATTCTGATTGTGAATCCCAATTAAGAGGATAATGAGTAGATCTGAGACTGATCTAGATCCCTGGTGTATGCCACGGTAACTTGTGCGGGCATGATGGTTCTCCTATTAAAAAGCAATTTCACTCTCTCCCATGAAATCAGTCATTCAACAACTTGGCCAACTTTGTTTCTTTTTTGACTGTACCGATTTTCTACAGTATAGTGGAAATAACCAGAATTCAGGTGAGATATCCTCTTATTTGTTGGTTTTTTTGAGCAGACTTGAGTAAATAATTTAACCTCTCTGGGTCTTTTGCTTCTTTACTTATAAAATGGAGGCAGTAATACCTAACAAACTAGTCAATGTTATTGAGGACTGATGGATTGATGGATGACAGATGGATTTTAAGGAGAAAATCTTTTTGACTTCTAGTTTAAAGCTGTAACATGTTTCATAAATGTGATTTTTTAATGCTAAGTTGAGGAGCTTTGAGTCCTAGCTCGAAGGTTTCTATTTTTCAAATATTCCTGGACTCTCTGCTTTTCCCCTTCCTGTGATTCACTAATATCAAATATGGACCTAATCGTTCACTAATATCAAATATGGACCTAATGCTAGCACCTGTGGACCCCTCCAGACATCATTCTTGCCATCCATAATCTTGCATCTTCCAGGCAGACCTGTGAAACGCAACACCACTTGTGCCCACGTAGCCACTGACAGTGTGTTTGCACATGAGATCCTCTGGGATGCTAAATCAGATATTTCCCTGAAGTCTAGACACATTCCAGGGAGCCTACTCCGTTCATTAAATTATGCATGGGTCTGCCATTTAGTCACCCAAGGTTCTGAAGATAAAAGCTTGCTTTTCCACCTCCTTAGGTGGCACAGATGAACAAATCAGAGAAATGCTTGCCACTGGCATTGGTTTCACATTTTGCACTCGACTGCAACAGCCAGGATTTCATTTTGACTTTCATTAACAAAACAAAACAAAACAAAACAAAAAAACCATGAAATTTTTCGGAGTAGGGATGTTTGAACCCATTATATAAACCTAGAAATGAGTTGCCCCGAAGTCACCAGCTAAAAAATCATAGATGTGGGTCAAACCAAAATCAAACTCTGTCCATGATCCATGGGTGTCTTACAGCAAGAATGGGAGCCAGGGGACTTGCCGAGCAAAAAGTAGAGTGGAAATAGAGACCGCCCTACCCCTCAGTAGCAACTCTTTC